>NC_134087.1:2515951-3859751 GCF_000715075.1 Nicotiana tabacum
CGGTTGTAGCTGCTTCTTGTTCATGGTAGTCTTAGATTCATAAAACTCTGTTTATATACTTTTTAGATAGATGATGTATTTACTTCGTACCAGTTTTGTAAACTCTATTCGTAGGAGCTCATGATTTGTACTACTAGTCCTTGGGGAATGCATCAGATTCAGATATTTCTTTACTTAATTGCTTTATTAAATTGTTATTGGCACTGGTTAGTTGTTAAATTAGCTTATCTAGTGAGTTGGGTTAGGTGTCATTACGACTAGCTGGATTTTGGGTCGTGACAAACATGCATTAGTTTGTAAATTCCAACAAAATTAAAAAAAAACTTCTCTTTTTTATAGAAGTAATGAGCAAGTTTAAACGTAATATTCTCAAGTAATGAGCAAGTTTTTAGTAGTCCAAATGTGCATAAAAATACGTTGACTAAAAAATCTTTGGCATACGGGATATATCGAAGACGCGCATGCTCTATATCAATAAGAATTTCAGATGGAGCACAAAATACTCCCCTGGATGTTCAAGAGGTACCAGTAATAAATACTAGAAAAGGTGTTTCCATGATTTTTAAATTTTAATCGAACTAAAAGATAGGTTCATGAAGGAAAAATATTTCACTATAAATCTCTAAAAACTCTCTACAATTCTCACAAATCGCAGTATATAAAATAAGCTATCAATATCCCTATTTATAATAGTACGAAACATATTTCAACTAGAACTATAAAAACCTATTCCTATCTAATTTAACTACAAATCCTATTTAGACATGAATTAAACAAATCAAATCCTAAATAATTAAGGTTTCCTACTATAATTTTGAATTAGTTTTCCATCATTCTCCCGTAATTCAAAATTGTATGCGTCTAACTTTTTTGTTGTTGTTATTGTTCTTGTTGTTGTTGTATTTTCTCTCCAACTTCCACTTTTATTGAAGCATATGTCTATAACCTTCATTGATGCACTTTGTCACCAACACACAATTTTTATTGAAACACTTGTCTTCAACTTTTAATTTATTTTTTTTACTTCTCTTCAATTTCTTGAGAAAATTTTATTCTTCTTTAACTTTTTGCCAGAGGCGACTCAATGAAATTGGTGGCCTAAAGTTGAATGTTAAGAAGCGACCCAAAATTTATTTAATAAAATTGTATATATTTATGATTTATTTTCGTTTTTATTATGTAATAATAGTCTTATGGACCGTCTTGTACGTATTTTGTCCCTTCACTCGGTTACCTGCTAGCTTCCACCATCAAAGATATCTAATAACTCTACTCACCAAGATTTCGAATTTTTTTTATAAGAAATATCTGCGATTAAGAAAATATTTTTATAAGTTACCAACATCTAATGATCGTAATTTTATACTACTAAAGTAGATTTTAAAAATAATTTTATACATTTGAAATAGTTCAAGTTTATTTGAATTAAAAAACATGACTTGATCTACTATTTATAAGAAATAATTTATTTTAAAAGATATTACAAGAGATTTTGTTTTTTATTTACCATGATACCCCTATTAATTGATGCATATGTTTAATGATTTTGAGAAAATGATTTGAAATGAATAACTAATGATATGGGTATAATACGAAAAAAAATTGTCTTCTTTTGATATGCTAAAAATGATAAGTAAAGGTGAAAATATATTTTTAGAATACTGGACAAGTAAAAGTGAACGAATGGAATACTTTGAAAGGAAGTCCTAAATTGTTTGGTTGTAAAAACAAAATCAGTTTTGTTTTCTGTTGCGTATTATATTTGATTAACTTGTTGATTTCCAAATTAAATTTAATTTTATCATTGGGTCAAATAATCGGTTGTTTGGGTAAGTTTTAAAGTACCCAACTATGATTTAGAGAAATAACATTCTTATTTTCTCAAGCTATAAAAAAAAAACTCAATTTAATTATTTATTGGGGTAAAAGTGAAGTTCGTTTTTGTAAAGTTTCTGACTGCAAGTTTTTTTGTTCTTTCTATATTTGAGTGAAATATTTATTTTAAACTAACAAGGATTTTTTTCTTCTTTATTTAATCATGCTAAACATGCATTATTCCCTTAATTTTCGTGATGTATTTCGAATTTTCAGCTATTGTACCAATTGAACTCAAAAATATGTAAATCCAAAATAACGCTCTTTTGCACAGAGATATATAAAAATGTGAGTTAAATAAGAAAAACAATCTAAAAAGAAGAAAACAATAAAATAAAAGTTCAATCTTACATTCAGGCGAGAGGAAAACTAGTCTTCACTTCTTCTTCTTCGAATGGAACTACAACAGAGCAAAAACAAAACCGAAAGTTATAAGCACTTTTAGTTTGACCACATTTTTACTATTTTATCCTTAATTATTTTTTATAAAGAATTTTTTTAATTTATAATCTTTTTAAAAAAGAAAAATCAAAGGTGCTTTAGTCATTTTAATAAGAGAATAGCTTATCAGCATTTTTTATCAAACACATCAACTGTTTATTATTAGTTTCAGCACTTTTATCCAAACACGTAAATGCTTATTTTAAAAATCAATTTCATCACTTAAAAAAACATTTCAACACATCAAGCTTATCAGCTGTTTACAATCAGTTAATCCAAATGGGCTCCTGGTGGGTGAATTTCGGAAAGAGAGCACAGTCGTAATCACAGCTTAAAGATGTACAGGATTAGAAGAGAAATACAACAATAACAACAACAACAACAACAACAACAACAACAACAACAACAACAACCCAGTATAATCTCACTTAGTAAGGTCTGGGGAGGGTAGTGTATACGCAGACCTCCGGCATCCTTCCCTCCAAGAACTTCCCACCTTGCTTTTGGGGATTAGAAGAGAAATAGCTGAAAAAAATAAAAAGAAAGCGGAGATCAAAAAAGAAACCTCACCTTCTGTTATTGAGAGAGATAACAGAGAGATTAGTTGCCCCAAGGCTTAATTTGATGATTTTGGATTTAGAGAAATCGGAAATGAGAAAGAACAGGATGGAAGATGGTAGACTTCAGATATAAACGAAGTAGTTGTTTTGGGAATATATAAAGTGAATATATTCCCATGCATGTTATGAATCTTGCAGTTAATTAACTAATTAGACACCACCAAAGGATGTGGTGCAGTGGATAGGGCTGCTCCTTCCTTAACTAGAAGTCTCGAGTTCGAGCCCTGGGTATGGAAAAATCCTTGGTAGGGAGCGCTTCCCCCGAATGGGGCTTTACCCGGCGCGAATCCGGATATAGTCGGGTTCCATTGCGGGTACCGAATACTGAGTGGGAAAACAAAAAAATAAAAAACTAATTAGACAAACTTAAGTTCAGATCACAACTATATGCACCTCACATGATTATCCGACTTAAGTGGAGTATACAACTCCACTTTAATTGAAGGTTATATTCCCTACGTAATAAAAAAATTCAATTAAAAAAAAAGAGGAGTATACAACTAGCTCAAATTGTATAATACTTCACATTTTTCTGGGAAAAAAAATATATTACTTGCGTCAAAAATGATTGTCCAGTTTTACTTCCCAAAAGTTAAATAGAATAGTTTTAATAGATTGATGAGTGATGACTCATTCAACGTTTTTTTTTTAACATAAGGGAAGGGAGAGGAAATGGAAGGAAATTAATAAAGTGGAAAATTGAATTCTCACTAATATGATGAAAATTTAAGTAGTCAACCATCTACCCTAGTAAAATCGCCCATGTTCCTTTGTTCAAAGTTGTCTGTCACATTGTCAAATTATTCTTCATTTTAAAAAAAAAAAAAAACTGACTTTGTAATAAATAGGGATCATTTATTTAAGATCACCAATCAATGATATTATTTACTAAATGCCTTAGCCCTAACTTAATTAAAGAGTACTTACTTGAACAGGTCAATGAGCGATTAAGAAGGCCTATGGCCTAGGCTGTGATAAAAACAAAAAAATGAAAATAAAAACTTGACCAAAGCAAAATGGAATACGACTGTCTAAGTATGCGTTTGGACATAAAAATTGTAACTTTTGAAAGAAAAAAAAAATAGTACTATGTAAAATTAAGTTGAAAATAGTATTTGGAATTTGAAATTATATTTGGACATGCATTTCACTTGAAATTTTTTTATAGTTTTGTAAGTGGGAAAAAAGTTTTTTTCTGAAATTTTTGAATTTAAAAACTCATTTTCGAATTTTTTTCAAAAACTTACAAAATTTCATGGACAAACACATTTTTTAAAAGAATTTTTTTTTTTTTTTTTTTGGACAAACAGGGCCTTAAGTATTTTGAACCCTGCACCCCTCCCCCGTCTCTACACTTCTCTTACTTTATATGTTTATCAGATTAATTTTTAATCATCATTCGGAAGAAAGTATTTTTAGTGGTCTTGAGAGGGAGGGAGGGGGTGGTTCTTTTTATTTTGAAAAAAAATACCTTTTTTTACAAAATATAAAGTTTTTTTTTATTTTTCCTCTGATATGTGGTATACGTTTTAAGGTCCAACTAATCTAAATTTACGCCAAATTTTTTTATTTTAGAAGTAAAATGCTCCCTACCAAAGGAACTCTTATCATTACTTTCATAGTTTTGGTGATTTTATAACCTCAAATTATAGATTATATATTAGGATGATTCGCATTAGATGAAAAAAGAAAACATTAAAAGGCTAATTAAGGAGAAAAACTTCGTTTCCTTTTTCCAATGTTTTACACTTCAATTACATTTGTTCCATCCTCAAGAAGTTTTCACCTCCGATATTCATTTTTACAGATCCATATACCAACAATGTAATATTGATACGGGAATTTTGTTTCAGTCCTTCAGGTTCTTAAGAGGCAAATTACATTAAAAACTTATAATTTCTCATAAATCTCTCATATTGGTCAACTAATACTGATTATATACAAAGAAATCAAATTAATGGTTTTCCACTTGTAGTATTTTTTATGGGTGCCAATGGCCGATTTAGAGTTAATGAATTGTTGGTGGTGCTTTAATAATTGTGAGCACGCGATTTTTGCCCTATATGAATTACTCCCATAATTTCAAAACAAAATAATTTCTTTTCATTATTTGCAATTTTGTGGATTTTTGTGGCATTTTCTGTTAATTGTTTGCATTTGTCTATGCATTTTTTATTTTTGTTTAATTAATGAAAAATACAACAAATATGTACATTTGCATTTAGAGTTTAATTGATCATTTTAGGATTAATCAAGTAATTAAATTATTTTATAAAAAGGAAAATCACAAAAAATGGTCATTTTGCACCTTTAATTTTAATTTGGATCTTGAGTAGTTTTTATTTAATTTATTAATTGTGGTAATTAATTTGCTAAGATAATTGAGTAGGAATTAATTTAGGTTTATTTTTAGTTTTAATTTAAAAGAAATTAAAAAGAGTTAATTTGGAAAGAAAAGAAAAAGAGAAGAAAAGAGTTGAAATGGTTTTGGGCCAAGTCTCTTAACTTTTCTTCAGCCCAAACGATTTTCCACCAAAACCCAATTTACCCTCCCAGACCCATGCTCGTCTGCCCCCTGAACCCGACTCATTCCCCAAATATACACGAAGATATGCAAAGCCCTAAATCAAACGACCCAAACGACGGGAACACTGTTCCTCCATCGTTCTCACTCAAACCAAGCCCCAAATTTAGTCCAAATTCGGGCGAGTGAATCTCAAATCCTTAATCCACGCGTCCCTCCTTCTCTCATCTTGCCGTTGCTAACGGTTTCTGACGCAAGATTCCCCTCCCCTCTCACTCGCTTGAATTCGAGTTTTATCGCACGATTGGAAGGTTCTGGAGACGAGATGCTGGATGAGTTTAAGGCGTTGGATTGATTTCACTTAATCCGAGCCCTACGTTCATCAAGAACTCGTCTTCAAAAGAAGCCTTATCCGACTTTGTGAAGGGGGACTGAAAAAAATGTTTTGAAAAAAAGAAAAAGTGGAAAGGCTCTTGCTGATGGTTTTCGGGGTTTATTTTCTTCTTTGAAGAGTCCTTTCAAAGTTTAAGAGAAAGATATATACAAATTTGTTCTTTTTTCTGAATCCGGATTTGAGTTCCAAGGAGATAAAAATTAAAGTTCACGCTTGGTTTTCTACTGTCATCTTGCTGATTTGCTGCTGAACCTCGCTAGGATTTGGAGTTGAGAAGTGTATTGTGGAGTTCATAATTGTTATAAAAGAGATTTGCAACTTCAGGTTCAATTTTCCTCTCTTTATTTCTATGTGACTCTATTTTGTTTCAGTGTTTTTGAGCTATGAGATTCAGTCTAGAGTGGTTTATTCTGTGTTATGATCGAATACCAGTGGTGGTATGTGTTTGAGTATATGTAGTCAATAAGAGTCGATTTGAGTAATCATCTTCCACCTCATGTATGTCGTGATTGTTATTCGGGCTCGAGGTATATTCTGAGTTAAATTTCATCGCGTTCAGTTTAACGATGTGTGCAGTTTCTTCTGGTGAAATTCCTTCACAATATGCTCTGATGTTCATGATGATTTGCTTGAGCCATAAGTTCATGGAGTTAACTAATAGTTCTGTAGATGTTATATTGGAAATGTGTGATCGACCTAGGATGTTTTCACTGTTAGTTGTGGTGTTCTGATTGAGGATTCAGCACACAACTAATCAATTGGTTCAAGTATCCTAGCAGTAGAGTTGCTGGAAGTTTTCTATGTGCTAATTGTTAAATTATAGCTTTGTACATGTTTAGTTTCCTTTATAAGCAACAAGAGGCTGATTTGAGTAAGGTGAGTAAAAATCAGTAGTAAATTATGAGTTTACATTCAATTTTTGAACCAAGTTATGTTGCCTTGATTGAGTTTTCCTGAAATCTTGTTCACCCTTAACTTGGTCTCATAGTTTGAACAGTTAGTCGCCTGAGTTTGAATGGCTCGTGTATCTTTGAAATTTCATGCTTATTCGTGTACTAGGTCCCAATCAGTCCAGTTATGAGCAGTTTTGTTCATGCTCTAATACTGAAATATACAAGCTATCTTCACACTGGATTTCCAATCAGTTTGCATTCTCTGTTTACTTGTTCCTATTACTAGTGATTTGTTTTTCACCTTTGAATAAGACAGGATCATCTCAGTTCCAAAATTCTGATTTCCTTTTAATTGTTGTCTTAATTTGGCTGTTGGTTTCTGCCTTGTTTTCTTCTATTAACTTCTGCGAGTATTAAAGCAGATTCTAAATCTGTTTGGATTCATGGCTGCGATAGATGTTCTGTGATCTTCCTTTGAGTTCTGTTCCATTTGGTCATCTATAAATTAGACAGGGGTTCGTTTAAGCTTACTTCTGTTAGTTGGAATTCCATAACTGGTGCATTCAAGTGAAATTTTCAGAAAGTGTCCGTTTGTTTTCCTCTATTTGAAATGAGTTTATGGTGGACGATTTGATATCTCTTCTGTTGGGGTCGTACGTCTGCTCATCGGTGCCTGAATTGTTCTGCTGTCCTTTGAAAACATGTAGCAGTTTGTGTTTAGATTCTTTTGCTATCAAGAGTGAGCATATTCTCTGAGAAGTGAAATAGCTAGCTTATTGTCTTTAGTTTTTCATGAGCTGCACTACTCTATTTTGAAGAGCTTCTTACACAAGTTGCTAGCACCCTTTGAGCTAACTTTGTTGTGTGAACTTGAGTCATTGCTTATTACATACGTTCCAGGACCTGAATTTTCCTAAAGAGCAAGGTATAAAAGAGGTGATTTTTATGTTTGAAAGTGATACTCCCATGAAAGAATGGTTTGCTACTAAAAAGGGTCCTCTTATGATTTTACTGTATGCTTTTACTAGTTTACAATGGGCTCAAACTATTCATGTGAGTAGCTATAATAATAACAGGCCAATACAAATTCTCTTTAAGTGGTTAGGAATATGAATGGATGCTATTCCATGGAATTAGGGGTTGGGGATTCTGTTGTGTATTACGAGGCGGATAGATTTGGGTCAAGTTAATGCGAAATGTGCAGAAACAAGAAGTTCGGAAAGTGGCATTCTATTTTTAATCTTAGCTCAGAGCTACTGTTTTTTTTTTCATGAAAACTATTTTGTTTAAATGATTGATTCTTAAAAGTGTTCCTAAAAATTAAGGTGTTTGGTTTCAGTTCAGATTCATGGAGTTGGATTTGTAGTATTATTGTGCCATATTAAATAGAATATAATTTATAGCCCTCCGAAATCTAGTTTGAATTCCTTTTAAAATAAATTGAGGGGTGTCGTGCCCAACAATCTTAAATGCACGACCTTCATTTAGTTAATGTGTTTGCTTTTTTTTTTAAATTCGAGGCGTGCCATTTAGCAAATTTCCATGGCCCTCACGAAGTTAAACGCGTAGTTGCTTCAAGCGCGTTCTTTTAATAATTTACCTTGTTAAATTCGGGTGCGCATTTATGTGACCCAAATCCAAATCTCAACAATGTTAAGATATGTCAAAAACCACGGGTGCATTTATGTGACGTGGTTCGAGACGTGTTTTAATAACGTTGCAATTTTCTTTAAAAAATGAATAAAAGCGGTTAAAACTAAAATTTGCATAAATTCAAAATGTATTAAAATTAGATAATGAAGCCGAATATAACAGTTGAGCGACCGTGCTAGAACCACGGAACTCGGGAATGCCTAATACCTTCTCTCGGGTTAACAGAATTCCTTACTCGGATTTCTGGTGCGCAGGACTATTAAACAGAGTCAAGCTTTTCCTCAATTCGGGATTCAACCAGTGACTTGGGACACCATAAATCTCCCAAGTGGCGACTCTGAATCTTTTAATAAATAAATCTCATTTCGATTGTCACTTAAATTGGAAAAAACTCTCTTTACACCCTTTCCCGGGGGTGTAGGTAAAAAAGGAGGTGTGACAGCTCTGGCGACTCTGCTAGGGAACGAACCCAGAATCCACTGGTTCAGGGTTCAAGAATTCGAGCTTAGAATAATTGTTATACTTGGATTTATTTATTATATGATTTTATTATATGTTTGGGTCTAATGTGCTAATTGTTGATTTTACCGCTTTGATATTATCTGAACTGTATATATAAACTGCTACGAAACCCCTCTTTTCTCTCTCCTGAGGAGTGCACGCTGGTCGTGACTTCTTTCTGTTAGTGTCAAATCCCAAATAGAACGAGGTTCGGACAAGTTGCAAAGCCGGATGATCTTTTGATTACCGGTACGCAGCCCCTCCCCTCTCGGCTCAAGTTGTCCGCTCGGGTAAGCCAGGTCTAGAACAAATAAACCCAGGTTTTGAACCTAGAATAACTTAGCCTCATGTCGGATCCCTAGTAGGAACGCTTGTTTGCATCACGTGCATCTGACTTTAGGGACTCAACACAGGGGTTGGGCCTGTCTAGGACAGTTGTACCCAAATAAACAGACCATCTTGATGCATCCTATGTGCTACATGTTGCATTTTTTCAAGGGTAAAAGGGTCATTTGGCGGACCAATTATAGTTGAGGGCAAATGAAAAAAAAAAAGAAGAAAAAGAAAAAGAGAGGGTGAAGTGTGAAGATAAAACGAATGGGGCCCAATTATGTATTCTGTCACATTTTTGTTAAAAAAAGGGCTTGAAAATTCAAGAAAAAGATTTTGCACTTTTTCATCATTTTTCGTAAATTAGAAAAATAAAAAAAGGGGAAAAAGAAAGAAAATCCAAAAAGAGTTTTCATGTTTCATCATTTTTCAAGAAAAAGCAAAAAAAATATGTTTTTTCTAAATTAGTTGTTTTTTAATTCTCGCCCGTATCCAATCGGCCCGAACTACGCACACCTGATTCTCGTCTTTCGGGGCGTGATACGTAGGCAACCCATATAGGGTCCGGTCTTCCTAGTAAATCATAGGTTCTTGGCTTTGCGGGATCTTAGCCATGTTTTGCACTTCTAGCCACATTTTGGCCAAATAGGCCATTTTACAAAAGTAGCCTCAATCATGTCTTTAAGGCATTAATTCTAAAATCCTAAAAGATTTTCTTGTGAGGTGTTTCTTTGGGAAATTAATGAAAGATGAAAAAAATTCTTTTTATTTTTATTAGAACTTTAGGATATTGTACATGAAAAAAAAAATACTTTATCTTTTGTTTATCATTAGAATTTCTTCTTTAGACAATCAAAATTGAAATCCAAAAGCATTTTGTTTTATCTTTTCTATTGCTTGTTTCGAAATATCGCGTCAGGATATCAAATGAAAATTCAAAATATGTTTTTGTGGTTTATTCTTTAGATTTTCCTCTTAAAAAAACGAATCAAAAAAATATTTTTTTTCTTCTAGGGTTTTCTTTAATAATTTCCCACAGTTTGTCTTGAAAAAATATGATCGTTAAGCTTGAGTTTAGAATATATTATAGAACATTAAGTCTAGAAAAAATTTTGCTTCTTTTATTTCTCTTTTCTTATAAGAATAGTCTTTGAGGTAAAAAAAAAGAAAAAAAAAAGAAAAAAGGAGAATGTCAGTTTGTTTATTTTATTTTCGATCTTCCCGATGTGACGACCCAAAGGGTCATCACCGGTTTTCTCCCTTTTTCCGTGCTTTCGAGGCCTTGAAAACCTCACTTTTAGTTGTCTCGATTTGCGTGCGCAGTCCGGGCACGTAGCCGGAAAAGCTTATGTGTTAAATTATGTGAAATTTGATAAATTGTGGCTTTAAAATGGTTAAAGTTGACTTTGGTCAACATTTTGGGTAAACGGACCCGGACCCATGATTTGACGGTCCCGAAGGGTCCGTAGAAAAATATGGGACTCGGGCGTATGCCCGAAATCGAAATCCGAGGTCCCGAGAAATGAATTTTTAAAAGAAATTATTTTTCTGAAATTTATTTGGAAATTTGAAATGAAAATGAATTAGAAAGTATTGGTATCGGGCTCGTATTTTGGTTCCGACATCCGGTACAGGTCTTATATGTGGTTTAAGCGCTTTCTGTGAAATTTGGTTGCAATCGGACGTCGTTTGACGTGATTCGGACTTGAATTCCTAAATTTAAAACTTGATGAAGTTTGAGGAAAAGCTCTTGATTTTGAGGTTTGATTCACTGTTTTTATGTTATTTTGACGATTTGATTGCACGGTTAAGTTCGTAAGATGTTGTTGAGTTAGTGTGTGTGTTTAGTTGGGAGCCCCGAGGGCTCGGGAGTCTTTCGGAGGTGTTCCGGGGTGGTTTTGGCCTTAGGAATGTTGCAGAAATAGCTGTTGTTGTTGCCCAGTTATTCCTTCTATGCGATCGCATAAGAAGGGTCGCGACCGCATAGAGCAAACCTCAGGGGTCCAGAAATCCTTCTATGCGATCGCATTCTACTCTCTGCGATTGCATTGCATGAAAACCCAACCTTCATTTTATTCTTCTATGCGATCGCAACCTTACGTCCGCGATCGCAGTGCACATCAGACCTTACCCTATGCGATCGCAATCCCTTTCCCGCGATCGCATAGAGCAATTTTTGCCCAGTTATTTAAAATGTCCAAAACAGAACCATTTCGGGAGTTATTAAAATTTTCATAAAACCTTTCTTCTCCAAAGCTTCTACGCGACTTTTAGAGCATATCTTCACCAAAGCTTCTTGGGTAAGTATTGTTTAACTTGTTTTCTTCATTTTCCATCATCATCTATTGAAATTCTAGGCCTAAAACATGTAATTTAGGGTAGAAATTGGGAATTTGGGTAGAGTTAGGGATTTTTGATTTTTCTTGATTTAGACCTCGTTTTGGGGTCGAATTTGAAAACAAATTATATATTCGAGCTCGTGAATGAATGGGTGATATGAATTTGGTCTGAACCTCGTGTTTTGACCAAGCGGGCCCGGGGTCGATTTTTGGAATTTTGTGAAGAAAGCTTGGAAATCTATAATTAGGCATTGGGTTTGATTTGTTTAGTATATATTAATATTATGAAGTCATTATTGTATAGATTTGATTGAGTTAGAGCCAAATTCGAAAGGAAAGGCGGTATTTGAGAGTTGATTGCTATTCTTTGGACCGAGGTAAGTGTTTGTTCTAACTTTGGCTTGAGGTAATAGGATTAGAGTGTTGTTTGCTATTTGCTAATTGTTGAGTACGGTGTATAGGCATGGTGACGAGTATCTATACACCGGAGTCTAGCATGATCGTGAGTCTTATTTGTGTTTATTCGGATTTTGTGATACCTCTTCCTTGTTAAATTGATAAATTTCATATAATGTGAAGAGTTTGAGCAAGAATTATGATTTGTACATTCTTCGAGCATTGGCTCGAGTACATTATAAAGCCTGAAAGTATATGAAATGATTGAACCCCTTTGGAGTGTTGGCTCAGGTGGTAAAGTGAGATGAGAAGTAAAAGTGATAGAAAGAGAAAGAGTTATTGAATTGTTCCCTTGCCGGGATGTTTGTTGCTTTGTTGATTATCTCCCTTGTCGGGATGTTTGTTGCTTTGTTGATTATCTCCCTTGCCGGGATGTTGAAATTTATTGATTTTGTTCCCTTGCCGGGATTTAACTGTTTAATTATGTTCCCTTGCCGGGATTTCTATTATTATTTGTTCATTCCCTTGCCCCTTTGTTTGTGATTGTTGTTTGGGTGAGGAAGAGCGATAAAGCACGAAGGATGATGTTGTGCATTGTTTGTTATTGTGAGGAAAGAGTGTAAAAGCACGGAGGGTCATTCCGTGCCATGTTTTGAATATTTATGCACGAAAGGTCATTCCGTGCCATGTTTTGAATATTTATGCACGAAGGATTATTTCGTACCATGTTTTGAATATTTATGCACGAAGGGTCATTCCGTGCCTTGATATGAGAGTTTATGTGAGGAAAAGCACGAAGGTTAATGTTGTGTACTTTATATGATTATTTTGGTGAGGACGAGAGTAAAGGCATGAAGGGTGATGTCGTGCAACTGTTGAGTTTTCCTACTCTTGTTGATATTCTAGTTGTGTTGTTTTATTTCCTTATTTGGTGTTTTATTTATGAATTGTTACTCTCCCCACAGCATATTCCCCTCCTTCCTTGATTGATTATTTTTTCGTACTTCTAATCCGTTGTATGTATTTATGTACTGAAATGGGAGCGGGTGGTACGCCTACTACGAGATATGAGAAATGGATTCGGGTTGCACGCATGCAATAAGATGAGCATTGAAAAGTGAAAATTGCCTTTAATTTCCCTTTATTTGTATTAGATGTTAAGTTACAGTTCCCATATTATTCTCGATATATTGCTTTAACCGTTGTCCTCGAAGCATGTTCCTTTCCCCAGTTTTAATTTTTTATTATCTGTTATTTTTCCGCCAAATGTTATTTAACTACACAGGTTTATTTGGACTCTGGTCCTAGCCTCGTCACTACCTCGCCGGGGTTAGGCCAGACACTTACCAGCACATGGGGTCAGTTGTGCTGATGCTACACTCTGTGCATCTTTTTGCACAGATCCAGGAGCAGCTTTTGGACCTCAGCAGTAGGATTTGATCGGGAGATGACTTCAGTCCAGAGACACCAAGTTAGCCTTGCTAATGTTCCGCATGGCCCGGAGTCTCCCTTATCTTTGTTTTTCGTTTGATTTCCTTTGTATCAGATCATACAGTACTGTATTTTATTCAGACTTTGTATTTAGCATTCTGTAGAAGTTCGTGAGTTAGTGACACTAGATCCGGGTAGAGGTGTATTTGAGCTTCCACACTTGGTTTCAGTTATTTATGTTTTGAGTCTTCCGCTTTGTATTAATTATCTCGTCTTTCTTTATAATGTTGATGTTGTTAAGAGAAGTATCAAATTAATTGGCTTGCCTAGCTCCTATTAGTAGACTCCATCACGACTCCCGATGGTGGAAAAATCTGGGTCGTGACAAGTTGGTATCAGAGCACTAGGTTACTTAGGTCTCATAACTCACGTACAAGCTCGGTAGAGTCTGAGGGATCGGTACAGAGACGTCTGTATTTATCCCGCATAGGCTACTGAGTTAGGAAAACTTCACATCTGTTCTCTCTTGTCGTGTGGTTCTGTTTCCCCAATACTGATTGAATTTCTACTCAGTCCTTTCCCGAATGGCGAGTCATGTACCGCTTCTTCAGCCAAGTAGCAGCACAGACCGGTGATAGATCAACTATGTCTTCGTAGGCTTTGTGGAGGTTGGATAAGTTTCATCAAGCACTTTACTACTAATTTCAGCGGTGCATCTTCTGAGGATCCCTAAGATTTTCTAGACAACTGTCATGAGGTTCTCAGGGACATGGGGATCGTGGAGACCAATGAGGTTGAATTTTCTACTTTTCGCTTGTCTAGATCTGCCAAGACCCGTTGGAGGGTTTATTGATTGGCTATACCATTTAGGTCATCAGCTTTGACTTGAGAACAATTCACGCAGTTATTTCAAGAGAAGTTTCTCCACACCACTCAGAGAGAGGTATTAGAGTGTGAGGTAGAGGTATTAGAGGTAGAGGTAGAGATGCTAGAGGTGGAGGTAAAGGTATTAGAGGTGGAGGTGCAGGTACTATTCTGGTTTGTGATAGAGATGCTTCAGTATTATTTGATCCAAGGTATACATACTAGTATGTGTCAACTTATTTTGCACCGTATCTGTTTGTGCCTAGTGATTCCTTGAGTGTTCCTATTTATGTGTCTACACCGGTGGGTGATTCTATTGTGGTAGATCGAGCCCATCACTCTTGTGTAGTTGTGATTGGGGGTCTTGAGACTCGAGTAGATTTGTTGTTTCTGGACATGGTCGATTTTGATGTTATATTGGGGATGGAACGGTTATCACCTTACCACGCTATCTTGGACTGTCCTGCCAAGACTATGACCTTAGATTTACCGGGTATGCCTCGTTTAGAGTGGAGAGGGACTCTTGGTCATTTTACCCGCAGTGTTATTTCGTATGTGAAGGCTCGGCGTATGGTCGAGAAGGGATGTTTGGCCTATTTGGCTTATGTTCGTGATTCCAGTGCCGAGGTCCTCTCTATTGATTCTATGCCCGTGGTTCGTGAGTTTCTTGAGGTTTTTCCTTCAGACTTGTCGGGTATGCCACCCGATAGAGATATTGATTTCTGCATCGATTTGGCTCCGGGCACTCAGCCCATATCTATTTTGCCATATTGCATGGCCCTGCCAGAGTTGAAAGAGTTGAAAGAGCAGTTGCAAGACTTGCTTGAGAAGGGTTTCATTAGACCCAGCGTATCGCCTTGGGGCATTCCGGTTCTGTTTGTAAAGAAAAAGGATGGTTCGATGAGAATGTGCATTGATTACCGGCAATTAAGCAAGGTTACAATAAAGAATAAGTATCCACTGCCGTGGATTGATGATTTATTCAATCAACTTCGGAGTGCCAAGGTATTTTCAAAGATTGACTTGAGATCTGGCTACCATCAGTTGAGGATTAGGGCATCTGATATCCCTAAGACAGCATTCCGCACTCGGTAGGGGCATTATGAGTTCTTGGTTATGTCATTTGGGGTGACCAATGCCCCAGCAGCCTTTATGGATTTGATGAACCGAGTGTTCAGGCCTTATTTGGACTCGTTCGTGATAGTCTTCATTGATGATATTTTGATATATTCCTGCAGCTAGGAGGAGCACGGCAACATCTTAGAGTGGTTCTTCAGACCTTGAGGGATAGTCAGTTATATGCTAAGTTCTCGAAGTGCGAGTTCTGGTTGAGCTCAGTTGCATTTCTGGGTCATGTTGTATCAGCAGAGGGTATTCAGGTTGATCCAAAGAAGATTGAGGCAGTCAAGAACTAGCCTCGACCAGCATCAGCTACAGAGATTCAGAGTTTCTTGGGATTGGCAGGCTACTATCGTCGATTCGTGGAGGGGTTCTCATCTATTGTAGCCCCGATAACCAAGTTGACCCAGAAGGGTGCCCAGTTGAGATAATCGGACGCGTGTGAGGCAAGCTTTCAGAAGCTCAAGACAACTCTAACTACGGCACCGGTATTGGTTTTGCCCACAGGTTCAGGGCCTTATACAGTATATTGTGATGCTTCTTGTATTGGGCTTGGTGCAGTATTGATCCAGGACGACAGAGTCATTACCTATGCTTCGAGGCAGTTGAAGATCTGCAAGAAGAATTATCCGGAGGCATTGTTCATATGGTTCATGCTTTGAAGATTTGGAGGCATTATCTATATGGTGTGACGTGTGAGGTTTACACTGATCATAAGAGTCTTTAGTACATGTTCAAGCAGAAAGAGTTGAATTTGAGGCAGAGGAGCTGGTTAGAGTTGTTGAATGATTATGATGTTACTATCTTGTATCACCCGGTAAAGGCCAATGTGGTGGCCGATGCATTGAGTAGGAAGTCCGCCAGCATGGGTAGTCTTGCTTATATTCTGATCAGCCAAAGACCGCTTGCTTTGGATGTTCAGGCCTTGGCCAATCGTCTTGTGAGGTTGGATATTTCTAAGCCTAGCAGAGTGTTAGCTTACACGGTCGCTCATTCTTCATTATTGGAGCGTATCTGTGATCGGCAGTTTGATGATCCCCATTTGTGTGTCCTGAGAGGCACGGTGCAGCGTGAAGGTGCCACGAAGGTGACCTTAGATGATGATGGTGTTTTGAGATTGCAGGGGCGAGTTTGTGTGCCTAATGTTGATGGGATTCTAGAGTTGATCTTAGAGGAGGCCCATAGTTCCCGATATTCTATTCACCCGGGCACCGTGAAGATGTATCAGGATTTGCGGCAGCACTATTGGTGGCATAGAATGAAGAAAGATATAGTTGCATATGTGGCTCGGTGTTTGAATTTTTAGCGGGTTAAGTATGAGCATCAGAGGCCTGGTGGTTTATTTCAGAGGATTGAGCTTCCCGGGTGGAAGTGGGAGCGGATCACAATGGATTTCGTTGTTGGGCTTTCGTAGACTCGGAGGAAGTTTGATGCAGTTTGGGTCATTGTTGATAGGCTGACCAAGTCAGCGCATTTCATTCATGTGGCAATCTCCTATTCATCCGAGTGGTTAGCTAAGATCTATATCCAGGAGATTGTTCGCTTTCATGGTGTGCCGGTGTCTATCATTTTGGACCGAGGTACGCAGTTTACCTCGCGTTTCTGGGAAGCAGTTCAGCGAGAGTTAGGCACCCAGGTTGAGTTGAGCATAGCATTTCATCCTCAGACAGACGGGCAGTCCGAGCGGACTATTCAGATATTGGAGGATATGCTCCAAGCTTGTGTCATTGACTTCGGAGGTTTGTGGGATCAGTTCTTGCCTTTAGTAGAGTTTTCCTACAACAACAGCTACCAGTCGAGTATCCAGATGGCTCCTTGTAAGGCTTTGTATGGTAGGCGATGTCGATCTCCGGTTGGATAGTTTGAGCTGGGGGAGGCTCGGTTATTGGGTACAGATCTGGTTTAGGAGGCCTTGGATAAGGTCCGGATTATTCAGGATAGGCTTCGTACAGCTTAGTCCAGGCAAAAGACTTATGCAGACCGCAAGGTTCGAGACGTTGCTTTTATGGTTGGTGAGCGAGTATTGCTCTGTGTGTCGCCTATGAAGGGTGTGATCAGATTTGGGAAGACGGGCAAGCTTAGACCTAGGTTCATTTATCCATTTGAGATTCTTGACCGAGTGGGAGAGGTGGCATATAGACTTGCATTGCCGCCGAGCTTATCAGCAGTGCATTCAGTATTTCATGTATCTATGCTCCGGAAGTATCACGGCTATCCATCCCACGTGTTAGATTTCAGCACTGTCCAGTTGGACAAGGACTTATCTTATGAGGAGGAGCCGGTAGCTATTCTAGGCCGGCAGGTTCGCCAGTTGAGGTCGAAGAGTTTTCCTTCTGTTCGTGTTCAGTGGAGAGATCAGCCTCCTAAGGCATCGACCTGGGAGTCCAAGTTCGATATGCGGGACCATTATCCTCATCTATTTCCCGACTCAGGTACTTCTTTCTTTAGTCCGTTCGAGGATGAATGGTTGTTTTAGAGGTGGAGAATGTGACGACCCAAAGAGTCATCACCGATTTTCTCCCTTTTTTCGTGCTTCTGAGGACTTGAAAACCTCACCTTTAGTTGCCTCGATTTGCGTGCATAGTCCGGGTGCGTAGCCAGAAAAGCTTATGTGTTAAATTATGTGAAATTTGATAAATTGTGGCTTTAAAATGGTTAAAGTTGACTTTGGTCAACATTTTGGGTAAACAGACCCGGACCCGTAATTTGACGGTCCCGGAGGTTCCGTAGAAAAATATGGGACTCAGGCATATGCCCGGAATCGAAATCCGAGGTCCCGAGCCCGAGAAAAGAATTTAAAAAAAATTGTTTTTCTGAAATTTATTTGGAAATTTGAAATGAAAATGAATTAGAAAGCATTGGTATCGGGCCCGTATTTTGGTTCCGGCATCCGGTACATGTCTTATATGTGGTTTAAGCGCTTTCTGTGAAATTTGGTTGCAATTGGACGTCGTTTGACGTGATTCGGACTTGAATTCCTAAATTTGAAACTTGATGAAGTTTGAGGAAAAGCTCTTAATTTTGAGGTTTGATTCACTGTTTTTGATGTTATTTTGGCGATTTGATCGCACGATTAAGTTCGTAGGATGTTGTTGAGTTAGTGTGTGTGTTTGGTTGGGAGCCCCGAGGGCTCGGGAGTGTTTCGGAGGTGTTCCGGGTGGTTTTGGCCTTAGGAATGTTGCAGAAATAGCTGCTGTTGTTGCCCAGTTATTCCTTCTATGCGATTGCATAAAAAGGGTCGCGACCGCATAGAGCAAACCTCAGGGGTCCAAAAATCCTTCTATGCGATCGCATTCTACTCTCTGCGATCGCATTGCATGAAACCCAGCCTTCATTTTATTCTTCTATGTGATCGCAACCTTACGTCCGCGATTGCAGTACACATCAGACCTTACCCTATACGATCGCAATCCCTTTCCCGCGATCGCATAGAGCAATTTTTTCCCAGTTATTTAAAATGTCCAAAACAGAACCATTTTGGGAGTTATTAAAATTTTCATAAAACCTTTCTTCTCCAAAGCTTCTAGGCGACTTTTAGAGCATATCTTCACCAAAGCTTCTTGGGTAAGTATTGTTTAACTCGTTTTCTTCATTTTCCATCATCATCTATTGAAATTCTAGGCCTAAAACATGTAATTTAGGGTAGAAATTGGGAATTTGGGTAGAGTTAGGGCTTTTTGATTTTTCTTGATTTAGACCTTGTTTTGGGGTCGAATTTGAAAACAAATTATATATTCGGGCTCGTGGATAAATGGGTGATCTGAATTTGGTCCGAACCTCGTGTTTTGACCAAGCGGGCCCGGGGTCAATTTTTGGAATTTTGTGAAGAAAGCTTGGAAATCTATAATTAGGCATTGGGTTTGATTTGTTTAGTATATATTAATATTATGAAGTCATTATTGTATAGATTTGATTGAGTTGGAGCCGAATTCGAAAGGAAAGACGGTATTTGAGAGTTGATTGCTATTCTTTGGACCGAGGTAAGTGTTTGTTCTAACTTTGGCTTGAGGGAATAGGATTAGAGTGTTGTTTGCTATTTGCTAATTGTTGAGCACGGTGTATAGGCATGATGACGAGTATCTATACACCGGAGTCTAGCATGACCGTGAGTCTTATTTGTGTTTATTCGGATTTTGTGATACCTCTTCCTTGTTAAATTGATAAATTTCATATAATGTGAAGAGTTTGAGGAAGAATTATGATTTGTACGTTCTTGGAGCATTGGCTCGAGTACATTATAAAGCGTGAAAGTATATGAAATGATTGAACCCCTTTGGAGTGTTAGCTTAGGTGGTAAAGTGAGATGAGAATTAAAAGTGATAGAAAGAGAAAGAGTTATTGAATTGTTCCCTTGCCGGGATGTTTGTTGCTTTGTTGATTATCTCCCTTGTCGGGATGTTTGTTGCTTTGTTGATTATCTCCCTTACCGGGATGTTTGTTGCTTTGTTGATTATCTCCCTTGCTGGGATGTTGAAATTTATTGATTTTGTTCCCTTGCCGGGATTTAACTGTTTAAGTGTGTTCCCTTGCCGGGATTCCTATTATTATTTGTTCACTCCCTTTCCCCTTTGTTTGTGATTGTTGTTTGGGTGAGGAAGAGCGATAAAGCATGAAGGGTGATGTCGTGCATTGTTTGTTATTGTGAGGAAAGAGTGTAAAAGCACGAAGGGTCATTCCGTGCCATGTTTTGAATATTTATGCACGAAGGATTATTTCGTGCCATGTTTTGAATATTTATGCACGAAGGGTCATTCTGTGCCTTGATATGAGAGTTTATGTGAGGAAAAGCACGAAGGTTAATGTCGTGTACTTTATATGATTATTTTGGTGAGGACGAGAGTAAAGACATGAAGGGTGATGTCGTGCAACTGTTGAGTTTTCCTACTCTTGTTGATATTCTAGTTGTGTTGTTTTCTTTCTTTATTTGGTGTTTTATTTATGAATTGTTACCCTCCCCACAGCATATTCCCCTCCCTCCTTGATTGATTATTTTTCCGTACTTCTAATCCGTCGTATGTATTTATGTACTGAAATGGGAGCGGGTGGTACGCCTACCACGAGATATGAGAAATGGATTCAGGTTGCACGCATGCAACAAGATGAGTATTGAAAAGTGAAAATTGCCTTTAATTTCCCTTTATTTGTATTAGATGTTAAGTTGCAGTTCCCATATTATTCTCGATATATTGCTTTAACCGTTGTACTTGAAGCATGTTCCTTTCCCCAGTTTTAATTGTTTATTATCTGTTATTTTTCCGCCAAATGTTATTTAACTGCACAGGTTTATTTGGAGTTTGGTCCTAGCCTCGTCACTACCTCGCCGGGGTTAGGCCAGACACTTACCAGCACATGGGGTCGGTTGTGCTTATGCTACACTCTGTGCATCTTTTTGCACAGATCCAGGGGCATCTTTTGGACCTTAGCAGTAGGATTTGATCGGGAGTTGACTTCAGTCCAAAGGCACCGAAGTAGCCTTGCTGACGTCCGCATGGCCCGGAGTCTCCCTTATCTTTGTTTTTCATTTGATTTCCTTTGTATCGGATCAGACAGTACTTTATTTTATTCAGACTTTGTATTTAGCTCTGTTGAAGTTCGTGAGTTAGTGACACCAGATCCGGGTAGAGGTGTATTTGAGCTTCCGCACTTGGTTTCAGTTATTTATGTTTTGAGTCTTCCGCTTTGTATTAATTGTCTAGTCTTTCTTTATAATGTTGATGTTGTTAAGAGAAGTATCAAATTAATTGGCCTACCTAGCTCCTATTAGTAGGCACCATTACGACTCCCAATAGTGGGAAAATCCGGGTCGTGACACTCGAACTACGCCAAGATCTGATTCATGCGGCGTCATGATACGTAGGCAACCTACATAGGGTTCGATCAAATTATTTTTTTAGTATAAGAAAAAAAAGGAAAAAAAAGAGGTGAAATTATGGGATGTGAGAGATGAGAAGGAAAAAAAAGAGCGATAATCAGAAAGAAAAAGGGAAAGAAAATGAGCGAGCTAAGAAGTGCAAGGAAAGAAAAGAAAAGAGAAGATTCAAATGGACAAATTGGGATAATGCCATGTGACCTTATGACCCTCTAAGTCATTCTAGAACCATTAATTGTTGCTAGGTGCATTGCACGCAATGTGATATTTTTGCTGTTAAATGCCCTAACGCTAACGGGGTGACCCCATTTTGCTCCTTTTGATATCTTCATAGCAGAAAGGTGGTTGGTTTGTGGTTCTCGAAGTAGTAACTCCTCTCCACAACATAAAGTCAAAAGGTAATGGCAGACAACAACAAAACTGAGTTGGTTGATACAGGTGCCCAAAAGCAATTGGTCGCAGGACAATGGATTGGTTGAAGAGGTGAAGATGTTAAGACAACACATGGCGGACATGTATCAGGCCTGGATGACTGGGAAGAGTCCACCCCCGCCACCACCTAGCTTCCTAAATGATGCCCTTACCCAAACACCGATCACAGTGCCAAATGATCCCCCATACTCTCTAGATTCACTCACTTATCATGGCTTTTTCAACTACCCTAGTAGCTCCATCACTCATCTTCCAATTACCTTTCCAAAAATTGCCCTCATGTCTTATCCACCATCCCCAACAATGAACACCCACTCAAAGCTCACGATGCCCAATATTACCCCTCAGAGGTTGCCCACAAGGCTCCCAACTCATACAAGCAAGGCCCACGGGATGAGCCTCATGTTGAAAATGAAAAGTTCACAGAAAGAAAAGGGCGAGATGGGATACCCAGGAGGCTGAAAGGCATAGAACAGTCCTTAAAGAACAAATAAGGAATGGGAGACCAGGGTAGCATGGCTTACAAAGAACTGTCTGTGTCCCTTGACGTTCGTCTGCCTGCGGGGTTTAAAGTGCCAAAGTTTAACTTGTATGATTGGTGTGGGGATCTGGTAGCCTATTTGAGGGATTATTGCAGTGAAATGAGAAGTGTTGGCGAGAAAGATGATTTGTTGATGGGGTACTTCAATGAGAGCCTGACTGGGGCAGCTTTGGAATGGCACAATCGTCAATATGTTGGTAAGCGGCCTACATTGGGTGACATGGCTCAAGATTTTCTTTGGTACTTTCAATACAGATCAGGTGTTACCCCAGACCGCTCCTCCCTATCTAAAATGGAAATGAAACCAGAAGAAAGTTTTAGGGAGTTTGGGCTCAAATAGAGGGAGCAAGCTGCTCGAGTCAATACCCCGATTGGTGAAGAAAGAATGGTTGAGCTTTTCCTACAAGCCCAGTGGCCCACCTACTTCAGTCATTTGATCCCGGCCTTGGGAAAGCCTTTCAAAGATGTGTTAAAAATAAGGGAGCTAGTGGAAGAGGGAATCAAGTTAGGCAAAATCATGAGTTGTTTGAAAGACATTCAGAACACCCCAGTAAGTTTGGGTGGAAGAAAGAGAAACAGAAAAGATGATCCAGTAGGCTTTTCCCATCAACACGTCCAGCCTCGAAATCGTCCCCGTAGATATCCTTGTGTGCCAGATGATCCTCCCCAATGCCACTTCTCTCCACGGAACTCCCAAAATCGTACATCACTTTCCCAGTACCCAGCTCTACAAAATGTCTATCCACCCCCACGAGCCTACCGAAAAACCCTTGGATCAAGTTTCCGGCCCAATCAAGCATTTAAGAATGAGAGGTTGCTGAAAAAAGAAAAGGCTTTCACCCTATTGGAGAATCATATGCCAGTTTGTTCCAAAAGTTGAAGCAATTGGACATGTTGATGCTGATTTATATAAAAATGTCAAACCCTCTTGTCCCAAGTCACCAATTTAATCCTGAATCGAGGAAAAGAATGACTCTGTATTATAGTCCGTGAACCAGAAATTCGAATAAGGAATTCTGTTAACCCAGGAGAAGGTGTTAGGCATTCCCGAGTTCCGTGGTTCTAGCACGGTCGCTCAACTGTCATGTTCGGCTTTATACAAATACGAACTTATGTGCAGATTTTACTCTTTACCTCTTTCATTATTATTATTTATTATTATTTTACAGGGAATTGCAACGTTGTGGAAATGTATCTTGAACCGCGTCACAATCAATGTACCCGTGGTCGTCGACACACTTTGACTCCGTTGAGATTTGGATTTGGGTCACATAAATGTGCACCCGAGTTTAAGAAAATTAAATTATTAAAGGTGCACCTAGAGCGACTAGCGTATCATTTACTTTGGGTAGGGACGTGAAATTTTACTAAACGGTCCATCCCGAAGTCTAAGCATTTTTAAAGTAAATATTTACTGAGGGCCCCGCAATTTTGTATTTTTATTCGACGAGGCTCATCTCATTCTTATTTTTTTTAAAGGAATTTGCAACGTCATGGACACGCATCTCAAACCACGTCACAATCAATGTACCCGTGATTAGAGACACATTTCGATTCCGCTGAGATTTGGATTTGGATCACATAAATGTGCACCCGAATTTAAGAAAGTAAAATTAATTAAGATGTGTCCTAAAGAACTAGCGTGTTGTTATTTTGGGTAAGGCCGTGGAGTTCGCTAAGAGGCATATCCCGAGTTCTATGTACTTAACACACACATTTGTGAGGGCCCCGCAGTCTGTGCATTTTATCTGGCGAGGCTCGTCTCATTTTTATTTAAAAGGTCGTCCTATAGTGGCTATGTTTTCTATTGAGTTTGTCTCTAATAATGAAATAAGAAGAACAGTTCAACTTTATTTACATGCTTACAAGTTAGTTATAGTCGGGTTCCGAATATGATTTGCAAAATCTGAACATGAACGCGTATATGGGCAGTCGTTTAGACATTACGGGCCCAGGCCCAATGTGCATAACGTTAAACTCGGCTTGGGCCACCCTTATTCCAATTGGGCCTATTTAACTTATTTGATATATGTTTGACATTTATAAAGGGGGGGCTGAAATGCAATGTACTGCTTGTCTTAATCAAGCCATATTCCTACCAACTTAAAACAGGCCATTTGTTCAAGGAAGTAACTATTGGGTACCTGACATGCATCTTGACAAAACAATAATGAACTAATAGAACATGGCTACTACAACATTAATCCCTTTTAATTATAAGCAACACATAGAGTTTTCCAACTAAATGATATGTATAAAGGTTCAGTTACATCACAGCTAACTACATAGTTCTATTAGAGAAAGTAAATTATCATGCAAACAACCAATTTTCAGTACATTTCTAAAGCTAATTCGAAATAACTTCAACTCTTCCAGTTTTTCTTTGTATCCATGCTTCAAATTTCAGCTTACATTGACAGTGTATCAGTCGTGTACCTGGTATAGGAAAGCAAAAAAGAAGAGGAATGATCAGTGGAAGCAGTAGTACATACACAGCAACAGCAGCAATAGAAAAGCAGCAACACAAAGACAGCAATCAGCAGCAACAACCCAGTAGCCAGCTTTTTGTTATTAACAGCAGGCCCAGTAAAGCAAAATCCAATAATACCCAGTAGAGGAACCAACAACAGATTTAAACCAAACAGAAATCCAGTGAACTTTCAAAAAACCCAAAATACCCAGCTGAAACAGTGTTGTACCAGCAGGGAACCCAGGGAAAACTAAGCTGAAAACCTAGCAGTGTCCCCAACAAATACAGGCTAAGCAGAGAAGGAAAACAGATGCAGAAAAGCAGTAACTTCTGATTGTTATGTTCAGAAATCCAGCACTCTCTTAACTCTCTATTAAACTGAAATTAGGCTGGCCTATTCAAGGTTTGAAAGTCCAGCCTTGTTTTTTTGCTTTTTCTTTTATCTCTCAACACTTAAAAACTGTCCAGCCCCCTTAAAACTATCCAGCCTCTAAACTTAACTCTCTTAAGAAACTGTTTTTGCCCTCACTTCTGACCAGCCTATAAATTTAACTATCCACCCCTTTAACTCTAAAAATCAGCCTATTTATAAGCCAGAAATGGCAAGCCCCCAGGCTGCCTTGGTCCCTTCAGCCTTTTCCTGCCCATACCCCTTTAATTCTCATGCCTAAGTATCTTTTCTTGATCCCCACTATATTGTTCCCCATGCTTGTCCTATTTGTTTTTAATCAAGAGTCATGGGTGTATTATAATATTCACTTAATTCTCATGTTTGTTGCTTTGTTCCCCATTATCATTAAAATAAGTTTAATAAATGACCCCTAAGCAGACCCCAACTTTAACAGCCTGTTAACATATTACTAAACTCCCAAAATTACCCCTCTTGCATATTACTGTATTACCCTAACCCTTAATAGTCAGTATATAAGCCCCTCTGAATTTAGCTAATAATCACTGACTACTAGCTAACCAGCTTAAACCTAACACTGATTTCAGGTTGATTTGTTAAATTTCTACAGCTATATTCAGTTCCTAAACTAAGTTCAACTCAAAAATCAGATCACAAACAGGGGTGCTAATCAAATGGCAGGAGTTGGTCATATTGGGAGTCAATCCTGACCAACTCATAGCCAAACAATGCAAAAGACAATAGCCCACAGGCTAAGCTCGAAGTAGTGATGAATAATGAACAGGCTTCTATGAAAATCATGAGGTTACTGCCTAAATGAGTAGTCTAATTCACAGACAAAACTGAACATATTCCAAAGGTTCATTATATGCTAGCATACAGATTTAGATGAGCAACTGTCCTGGCAAACATACATGGAGGGTGTTAATGAGCTATTGTCATGTTTTCCTCTAATTTCAAACAAATTAATTGACGACACTTATTTAAACGACTATACAAGCTATAATATACAGCAATCAATCAAATAAAACACCAAAACAAACTAAACACTATCTTAGGGTTCACAGAATTGACAGAAAAATCAGAAACAAACCAAACCAAACATGAAAAACAGATAGAATCTATAGGAGAACAAAAGAAAAAGGGAAAAATTACCTCAGGGATTTGAAATCAAAACTGACCCAAGCTCGAACTCGGACTCGACCATTTTTGGGGTTGAATGGACTTTAATCGAAGTGTTCTCAACTGAGAACACCTCGGTTAAAGTCTATTAGACCCCGATCCTTTTGTTGATTTGGACAGACCCCCATAGATCTGAGTTCTAGGGTTCTTGGGGCTCGAATTAGGGCTCGAGCCTTTCTGGTTAGATTCGAACAGAACCAAGGTCATTCAGGGGTGAGGAAGGTTAGGAGGTGTTGTGGTATGAGTTTGGGGGCGGTGGGTGTAGATCTGGTTTTTGCTCGAATCTTCGATTGAAGATTCGAGAAGCTGCAGGGTGATTCGAGGTAAATGGTTAATGGATTCGTGTTCAGGGTGGTTGGGTGCATCAGGGGTGTTATTTTGGTAGCCATCGGAGTCGGGGTGGCCGGGTTTATGGTGGGGGAATTCTAAGGCGGCTAGGGTTTGAGAGGGGGTTCTGGGGACGAAGATGAACAGTGGGCGAAGGGGGGGTTTGGTTTGGGGCGTGGGGTGACGGATTGGGGCTTATTTACGGGATGGGTGGTTTAATCCTGGCCGCTGGATCAATCAAGATCGATGGCCAGGATTAGGGGAGCTTAACAATACGATGTCGTTTGGTTAAGTAGGGGGGTCGGTTCGAACTAGGCAACGGTTCGGGTTCAGGGGACGGGTAAGGGAGATGAGATCTTGGCCGTTGGATTGATTTAATCCAACGGCTCCGATTAAAAGGGACAAAATGACGCCGTTTGAGGCGTCTTGAAGCTTGACCAAAGTGGATCGGGCATGGAGGGTTGTTTTTGGGCCTGGATTTGGGTCCACCTAGGGTGGCCCAATCCTGATTTCCTTCATTTTTCACCCATTTTCCTTCTTTTCTTTTAATTATCAAAATTAAACAAAAATCCTAAGTAAATTATAAAATCAAAAAAATAAAATTACACATATATTATTTAACACCTATAATAATTAACACACAATATATGAAAAATAAAATCACATAATGACAAGAAATACACGTGCATATTTTTTGTGATTTTCTTTTAACCAAATTATGGTTAATTAATTCGTAAATGCACCACTAATTCCTAAATGCATGCCACATGTGCTTTTTTTGTATTTTTAACTATAGCAAGGCGAGCATTTACGGACAGAATAATTATCAAAACGTCACGCAAATTCCCAAAATTATACCTGAAGGTAACTTGTTTTATTTCTTTTCGATTTCTTTTTTGGAGTAGTTTCCGTGAAGCAAAAATCACGTGCTCACATCTCTGTCAAAGAAGTTTGATTTTTCTCAAAGGTGTGCATATTGCTCAGATGCCCCAGGGCATGACATAGAGAAGTGTTGGAATCTGAAGAAAGCAATTCAGAAGCTTATTGATGCAGGTGACATTGTCGTGCAAAATCCAGATGCAGCAGACACTAGCCAAAGTCCCTCGACTGTTCGTAATGAGATGCATATGGTGAGTATGATTTGTTTTGAAAAGGAAAATGAGAATTCTTTTGAGATCCTCGAAGGTCCATGCGCTGCAAAGTTTTCAGTGCTATCAGAGGTTGATCTTAAGAACGAGCCAGCAGAGGGAACTCAAAAGCAATTTATTAAGAACAATGTGATGGAAGTTTGTGAAGGTCCTAGTAATGTTGATGCGGAATTCAGTGGTTAAGATGTCGAGCTTGGCAATTGGAAAGACGCTCCTTTCTTGGTTAGCCAGGGAGGAGTTTTGGTGGTTTATTTTTGTTGTCATTTCTATTGTCCGGGTTATTTCAGGGTTGTAATCCGGGTATTGTCTTATGACTCAAACCCTTCTATCCTTTTATTTTGCCTAGTTTGTTTAGTCATAGTAGCTCGTCTAGTGTTGTCTAGGTTTGTTCTAGGTTTGTAACCCCAGTTTAGTTTGTTTTGTTGCCCAAACCCTTTCACCATATGTCTAATACAATTTTCTGTTTTCTGTAATTTCTAGTTATTTTCATTTAGTTCTCTTTTCTTTTTATAGTTTTGTTCCTGATTGACTCTAGTGATATGATATGCACGCATAATTCTCAACCTGGTTTTTTTAGTCACGAAGCAACGAAACAATGTTGAAGATGTAGGGACAATTGAGTGAAATAAGTAAAGGCATTTTGAGATCGCTTCCAACCCGAATTGTGTGAAATTGGGGCAGATAGAACATAAAAAACCCCTATTGAAATATATCATATCGCATCGGATTGAAGCTAAAGGCAAGTTTGCCCAAATTGACAGGAGTCGTTCGTGGTAATGAGAGTGAGAGTGTTGTCCAATGGTGCTTCGTAGTTAACAGATGTAAAAGGCGAACGTGTGGATATGGTTATCAAGTCTGATACAATCAAAAGATGTTATAAATGTTTTCCTTGGTTTGTTTAATTGTGTTGTTTGTACTTGGCATGTTTTGAAGATTGGAATGACGAAGACATTTTGTTCTGCTATCTAAACACTTTATCCTTCGTTGCCCCTTTGAGCCTCATTTATTTTCTTTCATACCCCTCTTTTGGAATCAGTAGCAAAGTTCAAAAACGCAAGTGCAAAAGATAAGTAAAAGAAGAAGAGAAAAAGAGAAAGAAAAGAGAAAAAGAGAAAGAAAAGAATGAAAAGAGAAAGAAAAGAATGAAAAGAGAAAGAAAAACAACAAAAAGAGAAAAAGAAAGCAAAAAAGAGAAAGAAAAGAAAGAGAAAAGAGAAGACCACAACAACAAAGTAATTTCTATGACATGAACTACGTTCGACCTAATTACTTTTAAGGATACGTAGGTAGCCTCACGATTCGGTCCCATCATAAAATCCAAAAGTCCCCTAAGCAAAGAAACTGGGGCAGAAGTTGTGGTTGTTGTAAAAATTTTGATTCCGAAAGTTGTAATTTTGAACCCGTTTGAATTATTTTGAGCCGTTGATATCCTTTCTTTTTAACCCTAGCCAAAAGCCCATGTTACAGTCCAAAGAAAGACCTTCCGACCAGTCTTCGAGATATGCCAAGTCAAGCAAGGAGAGGTAATTCATATCAGGGGCAACACTCTAGTCCAAGCAGAAAAATAATGAAAATGAGAGAGTCTTATTGGTGGAAACCCTCACGGGCACCGTAAGGCGACGGTAAGTTGAGAGAAAGAATAAAAAATGAGAGAGGCTTGATGGTGAAAACCCTTCAGGCACTACAAGTCAAATAAGGATTGTGAATTATATTGGATAATCAGAGCATCGAAGCCCAGTTTCACGGTTTAGGGGTATAACAGGAGTTGAACATCAAGCTTGCTTAACAGAATAGGCCACAGGTGCATGTCATGGTCATTAGAGTTGGTATCCACATCTGATAGGTTTCTACTTTGTAGCTTTCTTGTTAGGAATCATCCCTTTCTTTTGTCCTTTACTCTATTTCTTTTGTCTTGTTTACCTCCTCTTCCCGAGTCTGTTTGGTCATAACAAGTGAGAAATGATTTCAAAATTTGCCACCAGCTTTTCAATTGCACAAAACGGGATCTGGCCAGCACATCAAAATGGCATAAGTTAGGAAAGAACAACAAGCGCACTGAGTTGGTATCAATCAACATGCTTCGGGGTCCATGAGAAATACAAAGGTTTGGTATATTTCAATTCATGAACAGTGCAACAGATAGATGATGTTGGGTGAATGGATCAAGGTTATTCTCTGTGATGAGATCAACAAAGAAAGTGTTTAACCTGTGACAAGCGAGTTCTTCCAAGCAGAAATCAAAGTTATCGTGACAAGTGAGGGAAAAATAGACTTCAAGGCCAAGGCCAGTGATTTAAGTCGGGAAAGAACAGCATGCGCACTAAGTGGATGGCAATTAACGTGCTTTGGAATTCATGAGAAACACAAAGGTGTAGTACACGTCAACACAAGAGCACGATGCAACAGATGGAGGGTGTTAGGTGGACGGATCAAAGGTATTTTCGGTGAAACACAAAGGTTGGTAAATGTCAGTTCATGAGCAATGCAACAGATAAAGGGAATTGGGTCTGAATGGAGAAGAGGTATTTTCTGTGATAAAGATGACAGAGAAAGTGGTTAGTCCATAAGCAAGCAAAGTCCTCGAGTGGAAATCAGTTATCATGGGAAGTGAAGGAGCAATCGCCCTCAAAGTCAAGGCCACAAACCAACCACCATATTTTAAACTGACAAGATTTTTCTTTGATTGAAACAGGGGCAGAAAATCTCGTTTGTTTCAAAGAAATCCTCCGCAAGGAAAGGCAAGCACCAGACAGGTTTGACCGTAAATTTTCAGGACCTTCCTGGAAAATGTGACTTAGTTTAAAATTCAAAACAATCATGAGTAGCAAAATTTAGCCCAAGGAATATAAGTTGGTTTCAAAGTTTGCATGTTTAAGATAGGATTCAATTAGGAGTTTTCAGGACCCTCCTGGATAATGGGATATAGTTTTAAAACTTTCTTGGATAGCAAAACTTAGCATAAGTCACACCTTTAGAAGAGATAACTTAGATTTAAAATTGTCGTTTAATTAAGAGTTTCCAGGACCCCCCTAGATAATGGGACCTAGCTTTCAAATTCTTAGTAATATTTGATAATATGATTCAGTTTAACACTCACATATGTGCCCAGTTACCAAACTGGGGCAGAAAAATTTCTTTATTTTGTCTATTTTTTGTTGAAATCAGGTACCCACTTGGAGAATAGGGAGAACCAGTTCAAGTCTAGTAGTCAGGAGCCCGCCTAGAGAGCAGGGAATACATTCAAGTCTAATAGTCAGGAGCCCGCCTAGAGAGCAGGGAATACATTCAAGTCTAGCAGTCTGGAGCCCACCTGGAGAGCAGGGAATACATTTCAAGTCAGCAGTCAGGAGCCCGCCTGGAGAGCAGGGAATACATTTCAAGTCAGCAGTCAGGAGCCTGCCTGGAGAGCAGGGAATACATTCAAGTCAGAAGTCAGGAGCCCGCCTGGAGAGCAGGGAATATATTTCAAGTCAGCAGTCAGGAGCCCCCGGGAGAACAGGGAATACATTCAAGTCAACAGTCAGGAGCCCGCCTGGATAGCAGGGAATACATTCAAGTTCAGTAGTCAGGAGCCCGCCTGGAGAGCAGGGAATACATTTCAAGTCAGCAATCAGGAGCCCGCCTGGAGAACAAGGGAGTACAATTCAGGTTTTAGCTTTCAAGTTCTTATTGATATTTGGTAATGTGATCCGTTTTACACTTACATGTGTGCCCAGATACCCAAACGGGGGCAGAAAATCTTCTTTGTTTTTGGCTATTTTGTTGAAGTCAGGAGCCCGCCTGGAGAGCAGGGAATACATTCAAGTTCAGCAATCAAGCGTCCACCTGGAGAAAAGAAAAACATCTCAAAGTGTAGTTGGCATCCAGCCATCCACCTGGAGGAAATGGAAAACATCTTAGATTACAATTCAAGGCGGCAACAAAGGGTCTCCACCAGGAGAATACCAATCAACAAGGCAACAAGAACCACGAGAGCAAGTTTGAAGATATAGATAGGATTTTTTGTAGGCAACCTCGGAAGCAGGGTGCGGTCAAATCTTTCAAAATGCTTCCCACGGAGTATTCAAACGGGCAAAAATCACTCGTATCCGCTCACTTTATCTTTGCACGAAAACTCTTCGTGTTTTCGGGCAAAGAGGGGCAGCTGTGAGCATATGATTTTTGCCCTATATTAATTACTCCCATAATTTCAAAACAAAATAATTTCTTTTCATTATTTGCAATTTTGTGAATTTTTGTGGCATTTTCTGTTAATTGCTTGCATTTGTCTGTGCATTTTTTATTTTTGTTTAATTAATGAAAAATACAAAAAATATGTGCATTTGTATTTAGAGTTTAATTTATCATTTTAGGATTATTCAAGTAATTAAGTTATTTTATAAAAAGAAAAATCACAAAAAATGGTCATTTTGCACCTTTTAATTTTAATTTGGATCTTGAGTAGTTTTTCTTTAATTTATTAATTGTGGTAATTAATTTGCTAAGATATTTGAGTAGGAATTAATTTAGGTTTATTTTTATTTTAATTTAAAAGAAATTAAAAAGAGTTAATTTGGAAAGAAAAGAAAAAGAGAATAAAAGAGTTGAAATGGTTTTGGGCCAAGTCTCTTAACTTTTCTTCAGCCCAAACGATTTTCCACCAAAATCCAATTTACCCGCCTAGATCCACACCCGTCTGCCCCCTGAACCCGACCCATTCCCCAAATATACACGAAGATATGCAGAGCCCTAAATCAAACAACCCAAACGACGGGAACATTGTTCCTCCATCGTTCTCACTCGAACCAAGCCCCAAATGTAGTCCAAATTCGGGTGAGTGAATCCCAAATCCTTAACCCACGCGTCCCTCCTTCTCTCTTCTTGTCGTTGCTAATGGTTTCTGACGCAAGATTCCCCTCCCCTCTCACTCGCTCGAATTCGAGTTTTATCGCATGATTGGAAGGTTCTGGAGACGAGATGTTGGATGAGTGTGAGGCGTTGGATTGATTTCACTTAATCCGAGCCCCACGTTCATCAAGAATTCCTCTTCAAAAGAATCCTTATCCGACTTTGTGAAGGGGGACTGAAAAAAAATGTTTTGAAAAAAAGAAAAAGTGGAAAGGCTCTTGAACTGATGGTTTTCGGGGTTTATTTTCTTCTTTGAAGAGTCCTTTCAAAGTTTAAGAGAAAGATATATACAAATTTGTTCTTTTTTCATAATCCGGATTTGAGTTCCAAGGAGATAAAAATTGAAGTTCAAGCTTGGTTTTCTACTGTCGTCTTGCTGATTTGCTGCTGAACCTCGCTAGGATTTGGAGTTGAGAAGTGTATTGTCGAGTCCATAATTGTTATAAAAGAGATTTGCAACTTTAGGTTCAATTTTCCTCTCTTTATTTCTATGCGACGCTGTTTTGTTTCAGTGTTTTTGAGCTATGAGATTCAGTCTAGAGTGGTTTGTTCTGTGTTATGATCGAATACCAGTGGTGGTATGTGTTTGAGTATATGTAGTCAATAAGAGTCGATTTGAGTAATCATCTTCCACCTCATGTATGTCGTGATTGTTATTCGGGCTCGAGGTATATTCTGAGTTAAATTTCATCGCGTTCAGTTTAACGATGTGTGCAGTTTCTTCTGGTGAAATTCCTTCACAATATGCTCTGATGTTCATGATGATTTGCTTGAGCCATAAGTTCATGGAGTTAACTAATAGATCTGTAGATGTTATATTGGAAATGTGTGATCGACCTAGGATGGTTTTCACTGTTAGTTGTGGTGTTCTGATTGAGGATTCAGCACACAACTAATCAATTGGATCAAGTATCCTAGCAGTAGAGTTGCTGGAAGTCTTCTATGTGCTAATTGTTAAATTATAGCTTTGTACATGTTTAGTTTCCTTTATAAGCAACAAGAGGCCGATTTGAGTAAGGTGAGTAAAAATCAGTAGTAAATTATGAGTTTACGTTCAATTTTTGAACCAAGTTATGTTGCCTTGATTGAGTTTTCCTGAAATCTTGTTCACCCTTAACTTGGTCTCATAGTTTGAACAGTTAGTCGCCTGAGTTTGAATGGCTCATGTATCTTTGAAATTTCATGCTTATTCGTGTACTAGGTGCCAATCAGTCCAGTTATGAGCGGTTTTGTTCATGCCCTAATACTGAAATATACAAGCTATCTTCACACTGGATTTCCAATCAGTTTGCATTCTCTGTTTACTTATTCCTATTACCAGTGATTTGTTTTTCACCTTTGAATAAGACAGGATCATCTCAGTTCCAAAATTCTGATTTCCTTTTAATTGTTGTCCTAATTTGGCTGTTGGTTTCTGCCTTGTTTTCTTCTATTAACTTCTACGAGTATTAAAGCAGATTCTAAATCTGTTTGGACTCATGGCTACGATAGATGTTCTGTGATCTTCCTTTGAGTTCTGTTCCATTTGGTCATCGATAAATGAGACAGGGGTTCGTTTAAGCTTACTTCTGTTAGTTGGAATTCCATAATTGGTGCATTCAAGTGCAATTTTCAGAAAGTGTCCGTTTGTTTTCCTCTCTTTGAAATGAGTTTATGGTGGACGATTTGATATCTCTTCTGTTGGGGTCGTACGTCTGCTCATCAGTGCCTGAATTGTTCTACTGTCCTTTGAAAACATGTAGCAATTTGTGCTTAGATCCTTTTGCTATCAAGAGCGAGCATATGCTCTGAGAAGTGAAATAGCTAGCTTATTGTCTTTAGTTTTCCATGAGCTGCATTACTCTATTTTGAAGAGCTTCTTACACAAGTTGCTAGCACCCTCTGAGCTAACTTTATTGTGTAAACTTGAGTCATTGCTTATTACTGTTACGTGACGCCTTCCTGAGATTCCTTGGAAGGGCGACGTAAGGCTAAGCAACTGATGTCAGTGCAGTTGCTGTCCGCCAACTGAGGTCCCCTCCGTATGCTAGACTAGATAGTCAGTGCTGTACGGGAAAACCAATATCAAGAGCAATTGAGAGAACAGGAATGAGAATTGAGAATGAAAGTAAGCTTTATTGCATTAATGAAAGCTATTACAGAAAGGCAACGCGGTGTCGAGGGGGAGAGACACCAGTACAGAGAATTGTTTGCTTGCTAGAAAGTTTGATTACTTGATCCCCCCTAATAATGCTTAAAAAAAATAATCCAAAGCTACAAGACTAGACTTGATTAAGCTAGAGAAACATAATGGAAGTACATGGAATAAAACTACTCTATATTTACAATGAAAAAGACTTAGTTTGCTATAAGGCAGAAAACAGGTCTGTTGTCAGTAGCATAGTCTTTGGCATCAGGGTCTGCGCGCGCGGCGCTGTTGACATCTGCCTGCGGTTGGGCGCTGGCGAGGGATATCGGTGGGGCGACAGAGGCACATGCGCGCTTGTCACTTGGCGCGGCCAAGACCACGGGGCCGTCCGTGGCGCTAGGCGTTGGGAAGGCTTGCTAGGACACCACGGGGCGCGCCCAAGGGGTCATGGGGCACGGCTGGAAAGCCGCCCATGACATTCTCCCCCACCTAAGTTGGCAACGTCCTCAGCGCCTTACTTGCAAGATAATCTTCAATTAGGCTCTTGTAGGCTTTGAGGTTTGTTCCCCTCTCCCAAGTGTTCTCCTCTGCATCACAGCCCTGCCATTTCACCAAGAACTCTTGGTGATCTTTCCTTGAGGCATGAATCACTCTATCATCAAGGATAGCTTCAACACGCCTTTTCCCGGTTGAATTGGGCCCTCGAATACTGGGTATTGTGAGCTGGCTCCTTGAAGGATCCTCCGTGTCTTCCCGAAAAGGTTTCAGGAGGTTGACATGGAAGAGAGGATGAATTTTCCACTAAGCTGGGGTATCCACCCAGTATGCAACTTTCCCAATACGCCTTTCAATGGACAAGGGTCCAATGTATTTTTGCAATAAGCGAGGGTCATGGACCCCCGCAAATAAGTAACGCTTTGGAATTTTGACCATCACTTTGTCTCCTACTTGGTATTCAACAAAGCGACGATTCTGATCAGCATGCCTCTTCATCCGCTTTTGAGCCTTGACAAGATAGCTCCGCACTATCTCCAAATTTTGCTTCCACTCTTTAGAGAAGCTAGCAGCTCGAGGAGATTTAGACATATTTGGTGCATTGACTGTGTGTGGGAGTAGCGGTTGCTGTCCGGTAACAATTTCAAAAGCGCTTTTGTTTGTACTAGAGCTGTTTTGTGAATTGAAACACAGTTGAGCAGCATCCAGAAGCTTCACCCAATTCTTCTGCGATCCGGTTACAAAATGACGGAGATATTCCTCCAACATATCATTGAACCGCTCCGTCTGGCCATCAGATTGTGGATGAAAACTTAAGTTGTGACTCAGCTTTGACCCAAGGCACTTAAAGAGTTGGGTCCAAAAGTTGCTAGTGAAGCATGAGTCACGATCACTAACAATGTCTTTGGGTAGGCCCCAATATTTGACGACATGAGAGAAGAAGAGTCGAGATGTATCTTCTGCTGATATATATTGTGGGGCAGCAATAAAGGTAGCATATTTGGAAAACCGATCTACCACAACCAAGATAGTTGTTAGATCTCCGACCTTGGGCAATCCGGCGATGAAATCCAGGGAAACACTTTCCCAAGGTCTCTTTGGGGCAGCTAGTGGTTCCAAGAGTCCCGTCTGTGTTAAGCGGTCTGACTTGTCCTTCTGGCATACTAGACAAGTCTTCACATACTGAGCAACGTCATCGGCCATTTGAGGCCAATAATATGCACGGCGGAGTAACGCCATGGTGCGTTCTTCACCGGGATGGTCGGCCCACAGAGTATCATGACATTCCGCCAGAAGAGTCCTTCGTAGGTCTCCTCCTTTAGGAACATAAAGTCGGTTCCCTTTCACTTTCAGAAAACCATCTTCCATGTAGAACTGGCGAGTCTTGCCCTGTCCTACCAAATCAACCAAATACTGTGCAGCAGGGTCTTTGATGAGTAAATCATGTATCTGGTCCTTGATGGAGGTGGCTACTTCGCTCCCCCTTAGGGTGGCGAGCAAGCACACCGATGCTAGATCAGCTCTCCGACTGAGCGCATCAGCAACATGATTGGTCTTCCCACTTCGGTACTCCAGGTTGAAGTGGAATTCAGCTAGGAGTTCCTGCCACCTGGCCTGTCGACCATTCAACTTCGGCTGGGTCATGAAATGGCTAACAGCTGTGTTATCTGTCTTGACCACGAACGGAGTTCCCAGCAGATAGTGCCTCCAGAGGCGCAAGCAGTGGACGACAGCCCATAATTCTTTCTCATGGGCGGCATAGCGCCGCTCTGCATCTTTCAGCTTCCGACTCTCGTACGCTACAGGATGCCCTTCTTGTAGCAAGACTCCACCGAGGGCATAGTCAGATGCATCTGTTTGTACTTCGAATGGCTTGGCCAGATCAGGAAGGGCCAAGACGGGGCTACTAGACATAGCCGCTTTCAATGCGTTGAAGGCCTCTGCTTGCTTGGGTCCCCAATCCCAAGGCATGACCTTCTTGAGGAGTTCTGTCAATGGTACTGCAATGAGGGAGTAGTCTTTCACGAATCGTCGATAGAAATTGCATAGACCAAGGAACTCCCTCAAGGCGTGGATATCCTTAGGCGGCGGCCAATCTGTGATTGCCTGAATCTTCTGCTGGTCCATCTTGATCCACCCTTCCTCGATGACATGTCCGAGGAAGTCAATTTGCTTTTGAGCAAAGGAGCACTTAGATAGCTTCGCATATAGTTCATGCTCCCGCAATCGAGCTAGGACCTTCCGCAAGTGCATCAGGTGTTCCTCCAATGTTTGGCTATATACCACAATGTCATCCAAGTAGACCACCACGAATTCATCAATGTACTCTCGGAAGACTTGGTTTATCAAAGTGCAAAAACGTAGCTGGGGCGTTAGTCAAGCCGAATGGCATAACCAGAAAATCGTACGACCCATATCTTGTCACACAGGTCGTCTTGTGCTCATCACCCTCTGCAATTCGAACTTGCCAATAACCTGTCTTCAGGTCTATTTTGGTGAACACCGTCGCACCACCCAGTCTATCAAACAAGTCTACCATTAGCGGGATAGGGTACTTATTCTTCACAGTAATTTTGTTTAGAGCCTGATAGTCCACACAGAGTCGTAGACTACCATCATGTTTCTTTTGGAATAGCACAGGGGACCCGTATGGGGATTTTGAGGGCACGATAATCCCTGTGTCTAGCATTTCCGTCAATTGTCTCCGAAGCTCGGTGAGTTCGGGTTGTGACATTCTGTAAGGCGCCCGGGCGGGTGGCTTCGCGCCCGGCACCAGCTCAATTTCATGGTCCACAGTGTGCCTAGGCGGTAGTCGCTTTGGCATGTCTTGTGGCATGACATCTTCAAACTCTAGTAGTAGCTCCTTCACGGGTTCAGGAATGGGACCCGAGGAGCGTTCTACATCTTCGATGCAGAGGGTTGCCAGGAATGTGGGTTCATTCCTTTTGACCCCCTTCTTCAACTGCAAGGCCGAGATGTTTTCAACGGCCATCTTCATGGGCATGCACGGGATAATGCAGGGCTTGGTCCCGTTTGCTCCCATCATCAGTAACATGTCAGCATACGGTACATGCATGGTGTTGGTTTGCCTCAGGAATTCCAATCCAACTATCAACTCGAAGTCATCTATGATCACCACGCGCAGGTTGAATTTTCCTTCGTAAGGGCCAAGCTTCACCGGTACTTCTTTGGCTATTCCACCCACTGGCTGGGGAGGTGAGTTGATAGCCTTGACACGGCCTCTACCTTTCCCTACAACTAGACCAAGGCGCTCCACCTGAGTCGAGGCTAAGTAGTTGTGGGTAGCACCCGTGTCTACCATGGCCCGAATGGGCTTGCCATTCACCTTCATCTCAACGAACATTAAGGTCCTCTCGTGCTTAAGAGGAGTCTCATCATCTGCCTTATTTTTCCCTTTCTTGGTGACTGGACATGGGTCCTTCTTCTTACGAATACCAGCACTAGTCTCTGCTAATGCCTTAGAAATGGAGCCAACAATTGCATTGAAGGCACCTACTGGTTCAGTCTGATCCGCATCGTCTGAGTCGTCATCTGTCCCATCATCAAAAGTCTGATGGGCGTTCATCTGTGCCTGTGGGCACTCATTGTTCCAATGTGGTCCGCCGCAATGACGGCATCCTGAAGGAGGCTTCCTCCCCCGATCATTGTTGTTAGACGCAGCACTGTTGCTGCCTGTGGAGGGAGCCTTAGGTTTGGTTGAGCTCCGATCTCCCCCACTTCTGCTAGGGCCACCATTGCTAGACTGGCCCCCTTTGAATCCCGCTCAGGCAGGCGGTTGAGGCCTATCCTTTGGAGCTTCCATTTGATAGTCCCCAAGGCATTCAGCTGCTTGGATCGCCTTGGGCAGGGTATCTACCCGTTGTCTTTGTAGCTCCATACGGGCATAAGGTTTCAGCCCTTCTAGAAAAGTGAAGAGCTTGTCTTTGTCCCCCATGTCGCGTATGCTTAGCATGAGCGCGGAGAATTCCCGCACGTAGTCCCGCACGGATTTGGTCTGGTGGAGCTTTCGTAGATTTCTCCTTGAATTGTATTCGACATTCTCGGGGAAGAACTGTAGGCGGATGGTTGCCTTCAGTTCTGCCCATGTTTCGAGAGCATCTTCACCAGCCTTGATGGCTTCGTATTTCACCCGCCACCAGAGTTTAGCATCACCCTGAAGATACATGGCAGCAGTTTCTACCTTCTTAGCTTCTTCTAGACCCCCAACAGCATCGAAATATTGTTCGACATCAAAGATGAAGTTCTCCACTTCCTTGGCATTCCTAGCTCCACTGTATGGCTTTGGCTCAGGAATTTTCAGTTTTTGTGTCGCGGAGGTGGGGTTTGCAGCGCCCCCGACCTGGTTTCCACCGCCTCGCAGTAGGCCCTGTAAAGCAGCATTGACAACATTGAGCTTGTCTGTCAAGTCGTCAATAGTTTGTTGCATGGCAGTCACCCTGTCTGCCTCTTGTGCCCTGTAAGCTAAATCCTCGGCACGCTCCTGTTGGAGTCCCTCGAATTTGCCAAAAATTTCGGCTGCCTCTGTGGCTGCCGTTTGCCGATCTCCCTCGGAGTCACGACTGATGTTTTCTATGTCAACTTCGGCCTGGAGCACCCTGCGGTCCAGGTCGTCCAACCTTTGCCCTAGGCTGGTTCTTAGTTCAGGCACCGTATCTATGATGGGCAGTAATCCGTCAACCGTCTGTTCAAGGGCTGCAATGCGGTCCCCATGATTCACCATGGTCAGAAATGGTGGTAATGGCAATGCATTCCCTCGTCCGATGTCGAGCCTAGGCTTTGATACCAACTGTTACGTGGCGCCTTCCTGAGATTCCTTGGAAGGGCGACGTAAGGCTAAGCAACTGATGTCAGTGTAGTTGTTGTCCGCCAACTGAGGTCCCCTCCGTACGCTAGACTAGATTGTTAGTGTCGTACGGGAAAACCAATGTCAAGAGCAATTGAGAGAACAGGAATGAGAATTGAGAATGAAAGAAAGCTTGATTGCATTAATGAAAGCTATTATAGAAAGGCAACGCGGTGTCGAGGGGAAGAGACACCAGTACAGAGAATTGTTTGCTTGCTAGAAAGTTTGATTACTTGATCCCCCCTAATAATGCTTAAAAAAATAATCCAAAGCTACAAGACTAGACTTGATTAAGCTAGAGAAACATAATGGAAGTACATGGAATAAAACTACTCTATATTTACAATGAAAAAGACTTAGTTTGCTATAAGGCAGAAAACAGGTCCGTTGTCAGCAGCATAGTCTTTGGCATCAGGGTCTGCGCGCGCGGCGCTGTTGGCATCTGCCTGCGGTTGGGCGCTGGCGAGGGATATCGGTGGGGCGACAGATGCACATGCGCGCTTGTCACTTGGCGCGGCCAGGACCACGGGGTCGTCCGTGGCGCTAGGCGTTAGGAAGGCTTGCTAGGACGCCACGGGGCGCGCCCAAGGGGTCATGGGGCACGGCTGGAAAGCCGCCCATGACATTACATACATTCCAGGACCTGAATTTTCCTAAAAAGTAAGCTATAGAAGAGGTGATTTTTATGTTTGAAAGTGATACTCCCATGAAAGAGTGGTTTGCTACTAAAAAGGGTCCTCTTATGATTTTACTGTATGCTTTTACTAGTTTACAATGGACTCAAACTATTCATGTGAGTAGCTATAATAATAACAGGCCAATACAGATTCTCTTTAAGTGCTTAGAAATATGAATGGATGCTATTCTATGGAATTAGGGGTCGGGGATTCTGTTGTGTATATCTACGAGGCGGATAGATTTGGATCAAGTTAATGCGAAATGTGCAGAAATAAGAAGTTCGGAAAGTGGCGTTCTATTTTTAATCTTAGCTCAGAGCTACTGTTTTTTTTCATGGAAAACTAATTTGTTTAAATGATTGATTCTTGAAAGTGTTCCTAAAAATTAAGGTGTTTGGTTTCAGTTCAGATTCATGGAGTTGGATTTGTAGTATTATTGTGCCATATTAAACAGAATATAATTTATGGCCCTCCGAAATCTAGTTTGAATTCCTTTTAAAATAAATTGAGGGAGTCGTGCCCAACAATCTTAAATGCACGGCCTTCATTTAGTTAATGTGTTTGCTTTTTTTTTTTAGAATTCGAGGCGTGCCATTTAGCAAATTTTCATGGCCCTCGCGAAGTTAAACGCGTAGTTGCTTCAGGCGCGTTCTTTTAATAATTTACTTTCTTAAATTCGGGTGCACATTTATTGACCCAAATCCAAATCTCAACAATGTTAAGATATGTCAAAAACCACGGGTGCATTTATGTGACGTGGTTCGAGACGTGTTTTAATAACGTTGCAATTTTCTTTAAAAAAATGAATAGAAGCGGTTAAAACTAAAATTTTCATAAATTCAAAATGTATTAAAATCAGATAATTAAGCCGAATATAACAGTTGAGCGACCGTGCTAGAACCACGGAACTCGGGAATGCCTAACACCTTCTCCCGGGTTAACAGAATTCCTTACTCGGATTTCTGGTTCGCGGACTGTTAAACAGAGTCAAGTTTTTCCTCGATCGGGATTCAACCGGTGACTTGGGACACCATAAATCTCCCAAGTGGCAACTCTGAATCTTTTAATAAATAAATCTCGTTTCGATTGTCACTTAAATTGGAAAAAACTCTCTTTACACCTTTTCCCGGGGTGTAGGTAATAAAGGAGGTGTTACAATAATAATTAAGATTATGGTAAGACTTGGCTTTAAACAATTCTGAATAATAGTCAACTTAAGATAATTTCTTCTAGATCTAAACTTAAGAAAAGACAGAGACATTGAATTTGCACACTGACCTAGTTGACCTTTGAGTACTATTCAAATTTAACCCGAGTCACTACAAAAAAAATTAAAACCGTTCTTAAGTTTGGGTCTTAGCTAAAATGGTCCCTATATTATGAGATGCGCAATAATAGTCCCTTAGTATGCAAAAGTGATGCATCTTTGGTCCAAGATAACAAAAATGTGTAAAACTAGATAGATGCAAAAAAATTACATGATAAACACACACTATTGGATTAGTTAAATTCTTTCTCGAAGAGTGTTAGTGCTATGTGCACCGATCCACATAATGTGAAGTTATGCACTTAAACTGGTACATATCTTAATTTTACACTAAAGAAGAGAAGGAAAAAATGTCATTCCACAAAACGTTAAAGGTTATCTATACTAACTATACAATTCATTCAGATGCTAAAATCATGCATGGAACTTCTATACTTCCCAAAATGCTGTTTAGGTATAATAATGCCGTGTATATACAGTGGAACTTATTCAGTATGCAAGACAAAAGTTGCAAAAAACTGTTTTCCATATCAGACGGAACAAAGAGGTGTTGAAGTACTGGCTTACCATCTTTAATAAGTAGGAGGTGTATTGGATATAAGAACTTGGAGAGTGTCACATCCAGTGTTTTCTTCAATTTCTGTTTTAATATTCATAGCTGAAACCACAATAGAGTCCGTACAGTCAAACAGTTCAATTAGTCGAAATGTTGGAATATCCACAAAGCTAGGAGGTATCTCCTTGAAGTAGTAACAAGTTCTTAGAACTAGCTTCTCAAGCATGGGAAAAGATGTATCTGAAGCACTCCATACTGCCATCCTCACGGCGAATAGCGACAAGTATTTGAGTGCAGGGAACTCGACATTTCTCACGTCCCAACAGTGCTCTACATTCCCCAAAGGAAATCCAATCTCTAATCTGAGACTCTCAAGCTTCTGCAATCTTGCAATGTTTGAAACCATTTCTTCCGTCAAGAAACAACCCTTAATGCACAAATGCCTGAGATTTGACGGCAAGACAAAGTAGCTCTCCCATCCAACTGAATTCCAGAATCCCTTAGGGCTTACAACCAGATCAAGAGATTCAAGGTGAACATGAACTTCCGGTATGGGAAACAAAGGACAGCTAGGTACATCAGCAATAATGCGGAGGCTCAGTTCTTCAAGATTAGGGAACCTCCACCAGAATCTTGGATTTTTCTCATCCAGATGTATACGACAAGAGAGGAAGGTCTTCAAGTTCTCTAGCATAGTTGTTGAAGATTCTTCAAAAATTGCTCTATCATTGTCTTCCCATACACTGGTCAATCTGTTTATATTCACATGCCTTAGCTTCATCATTTTCAAGATAACTACCGGCGATGTCCTTAGAAACTGAACTGAATCAACCACTAGAGTCTGAAGCTCCTGTAGATGTGATATCCACTTGAAATCAAATTCTTCGACGAAAATCTTAAGGTACCTCAAGTGAGTTAGCGATTGTACTGCTGTAGCCCAAGAACTTGGCAACTCCACTTCCATCAAATTCAACACCCGAACAAGTCTTAGTTTAACGAGTAAAGGTAAAGGATTTGATCTGTTCCATGTGTTGAATTTTGGATGAGCAATGAACTCCAAAGACCTAGGACATTCACCTACACACTTTTTGTACTTGGACTCGAGCATTGGAATCTTATCCAACATATATTCAGAATGATCTAATTGATTAACAAGATCATCATGAATATAAATGCATAACCGTGATTCTTGGGGATACAAATGTTGATCATATGGATTGTATGGCACTGTGAGCTGCATAAACTTTTCTTCTGTAAGTTTTCTCAAGCAAAATTCACGCACTACATCATGAAGTGTGCAGCATTCTATGTCACCATTAATTCTCCTTCTAGAGACCATTACAAGGCTTCTCTTAAGTAGATCGTTCAAGCAAAATCTAGATGCTTCCTCCATGTTCTCTGTGTCAACATTCACTACAAACTCTTCAGCCATCCACAACTTCAGCAAATCATGCATGGGAATCTTATGGTCTTCTGGAAACAATCCCATATAAAGAAGGCAAGGCTTTAAGTGGTCTTCTAAATGCTCATAACTTGATTGTATTACCTTCATGCTCTGCTCTCCTAAAACATGAGAACTTAAGTCATTGGCAAACTCCAGCCACAAGGATGCCTCCCTTTCTGTTTTCACTATAATTCCAGCAATCAGCACAATGACAAGAGGCAATCCTTTACAATGTTCGGCAATTTTTAACCCTGCTTCCCGTAGATCCAGGGGGCAACTCTCTCCTTGAAATACTCTTTTCTGCAATAATTCCCAACTCTCTTCCAGTGTTAGAAATCTAAGAGAATAAGGATCACTGTGGTATTGAAGATGCTTAGCCACTTCTTCAATTCGAGTTGTTACCATTACTCTACTTCCATATTCACCTTTAGGGAAACATAATCCTAGGTCTTCCCACGCCTCAACTTTCCATATATCATCTAAGACAATGAGGTATCTCCTGCCTTTTAGAGTCTTCTGCAACTTGTCACCTATGTCAAAGTCCTCATTGATTTTCCACTCCTTATTTGTAGCTTGTTCAAGAATATCAACCAACAATGTCCTCATGTCATATGTTTGTGAAACAGTACACCATGCTTTAACATCAAAGTGATTAATAATAGAGGTATTGTTATACACTTTCCTTGCCAATGTTGTTTTACCAAGTCCGGCCATTCCAAAGATTGAAATAACGTCGAGCTCCTTTGATCTGCCAGTCAGTTTCTTCATTATATATTCTGCATCTTTCGCAAAGCCCACAACTTCATCATTAATTGATGGAAAATCTGCAGGAGCTTGAGATCTTTTTTCACTAGTCTCAACAACCTCCATGTCAATTGGCTTGCTGTCTTTCACGATTGCCTTTGAGTTAATAGCTCTATCAGCTTCAAGCCTTCAATAAAAAGCAATGAAACAAGATCAACAATCTTCATAATTTAGAGAAAAACCCAAATTACATATAAAAAGAAAAGTAGTGCTACATGTAAAGTCTTTTGTGTCTAAGTTAAAGGCCACCAAGATTATTTAGAGAAAAACCCAAATTTATTTTTTTTCCTTTTATTAGTAACACCTAATACATTCGTGATGTATTTCAAATATTTAGCTATGCAAGCAATTCAATGCAAATACATACAAAGTAATGCTCTTTCTGCAGAAATTAAATGCAGCTTCTGATAATACTATTAACAGAAATTAGATGCAGTTACTAGGAAAGATCCAAAATTAATTTTGGTAGATTTAGTTAAAAGATTCCATGGTCATTTTCAGTATGATTTGCAAGGTTTAGGCCCTTCCTGTTAAGAAAAATGACTTAAAAAAACTTTTCGCCCAGCTTACAGACTAGACTAACCATTGTTTAAGATCTGGTGGGAAAGAAAAGAATTAAACTCATAATAAAGAAGATAAAATGTGAAATATGCTACAAAAGACCAAAGGAGAAATGTCAAAGTAATCTCACCTTTCGTTAGATTGAGAATGGAAATTGGTACAAGGTTGCTTATTTTGATGGTTTTGGGCTACACACTGATATAAGTAGTAGTTGTTGGAATATATCAATAAGTAAACAAATTAATTGCCAAAATACATGACTTGAGCTCCAAATATCTTTAGTATTAGTAAGATACAACTATATAATATATTTTTCGAGAAAATAACACAATAATATGAGATAATTCGTAACATTATAATTAAATATTCAATAAAAAGATTTTAAAAAATCATAAAGCAAATATTGCTAATTAATAAGCTAAGTCATAATAAAAATTAACATAATCTAAAAATTGCTATATAAGTCATGCTAAAATAAGTATAGCTAATAAGTACTATTAATTATATAACTAAGCACTAAAGAAAAAGATAAACCAATTTATGCTTTTTCATTATAAACCAATGTAAAACTAAAAGAATAGATATTCAACACTATCATCATTCCGCAAAGCCAGGAATTACACTATCATCATTCCCAACTCCGAAGATTAAATAGGAATAATTTTATGGATTAATGACTCATTTCACGTTCTGTTCTAATTAGCTGCCGGCCAAATGGTCAAATATTCGTCACTTAAGATCAATAAAATGGCATGTGCATTTGCAATTTCAATGATCTTTAATCTGTAAGAAAATGGCATGTGCATGTGCATTTAATTTAATCATACAAAATTTATCGACGATGACAAAAGGAGAATGGGAATTTCAAGGTGTTCACCTTGAGAGGTTTGAAAGAATAAACCATACTAAGAAAGATGAAGAAAAAAGATAATTAAAACGCAAGAAAGAAAGAATACAAAGTCATGTCCATTTCCAATGGCTGAACCCAATTTTAGAAAGGAAAAAAATAATAATAATAACAAGACATATGTGTGATTTGAACCTACTGGCTAAATTTTAGAAGAAAAAAACAACAAGATGTACGTGGGATTCGCACCTCTGCTTCACTTGTAAAGATGCACCCAATAATTATACATTATAGGATTTTTTGAACTTGGATGCAGTACATCTTTAAATAATTTTAAAAAATTATAATATTATTATACATAATTTAGAAAAAAAATATGAGTTCACGTGAACCCAAACCTTTCCCCGTAAATACACCCCCGGCGGCAAATTGAGATTGAAGGAGACAAAAGCAAAAAGATAAAAATAAACAAAAAGTATTACACATGTTGTGTCATATCAACAATTTATGCTCAATAGACACAATTTGCTTCGAGTTCGGTATTCAATAGGTATAATTTTTCAGTTAAGATGTCTAAATAAAAAATTCGGACAAATTTAAGGGGCGGTCCAGCTTCAGCTAATAAAGAACTTCTCACTGTTGCGGAAGCCAAATGTATATAGTGTGAATAAGTCACAATTACTATACCAAAAATTATGACAGTCACCAAATAATAAATAAGACAATAAAGCAACAATAAAGGGAACACCAGAATTTACGAGGTTCGGCTAATTTTGCCTACTCATCGGACACAACCAATATTTTATTCCACTCCAAAAAATACAAGTGAAATAATACTAAAGAGAGAAGATACAAATGCCTTAAACATATGAGAAGGCAAATGAGAGGTGTGTTTAAATCCTAAACATTAAGCCTTCTTTTATAGGGGGAAAATCCTCCAACTCTTCTTTTCCCACCGATGTGGGACAAACATTTCTGCCAAACTTAACAAATCTCCACCTTGGCAAAATTCCACATCTTCAATTTTCTCTCAATAACAAATTTTGATTGTGTCTTCATCTTCAATCTTCAGTTTTCAACAATGTTGATCAAATCCAAACAATGTTGAAACTTGACTGCAGTCACCACCTTTGTCAGCATATCAGCAGGATTCTCCGTAGTATGAATTTTCTTCACCGTGACTCCACCTTCTTCTATAATTTCTCTTACGAAATGATACCGAACATCAATGTGATTCGTCCTTGCATGATAAACTTGGTTCTTCGCTAATTGAATAGCACTTTGACTATCACAAAAAATTGTGATACCTTTTTGTTCAACACCAAGCTCCTTTAGCAATCCTTGAAGCCAAATTGCCTCCTTCACAGCCTCTGTAATAGCCATATACTCTGCCTCTGTTTTAGACAAAGCAACTGTTGACTGCAAAGTAGACTTCCAACTAACTGGTGTCTTTGCAAAAGTAAACACATAACCAGTAGTTGATCTTCGTTTGTCCAGATCACCCGTAAAATCTGAATCACAATATCCAACTACAGACTTATTGACTTCCTGCTCAAAAACTAACCCAACATCTACAGTATTATGAATATACCGTAGAATCCACTTCACAGCTTGCCAATGCTCCTTTCCGGGATTATGCATATATCTGCTAATAACTCCAACAGCTTGTGAAATGTCAGGTCACGTACAGACCATTGCATACATCAAGCTACCAACAGCATTTGCGTATGGTACATTTGACATATACTCTCGTTCAGCTTCATCCTTTGGCGACATAGTAGTACTTAGCTTAAAATGGGGAGCAAGTGGAGTACTAATTGGCTTAGTCTTTTCATCTATGCCAAAACGTTGTAGTACTCTTTTCAAATATTCTTTCTGAGATAAACAGAGTTTCTTTGACCGTTTATCTCTTATTATCTTCATGCCAAGAATTTTCTTTGCCTCACCCAAATCCTTCATCTCGAACTCCTTCTTTAGTTGAATCTTCAACTTATCAATATCTTCCGAATTCTTGGAAGCTATCAACATATCATCAATATATAGGAGAAGATATACAGAAGAACCATCTTTAAGCATGTGCAAATACACACAATGATCGTATTTGCTTCTCTTGTACCATTGTCGCAACATAAACTCATCAAATCGCTTGTACCATTGTCTAGAAGATTGTTTCAATCCGTACAACGATTTTTCAAGTTTGCACACCATATTTTCTTCTCCAGCAACTTTGAATCCTTCTGGCTGAGTCATGTAGATTTTCTCCTCCAAGTTTCCATGTAAAAACGCAGTTTTTACATCCATCCGAACTAGTTCCAAATCCAATTGTGCTACCAAAGCCAACATAATTCTAATGGAGAAATATTTTACAACTGGAGAAAACACTTCCTTGTAATCAATTCCCTCCTTTTGAGCATATCCTTTGGCCACCAATCTTGCTTTGTAGCGAACATCTACTGGGTTAGGAAATCCTTCCTTCTTTGCAAATACTCATTTGCACCCAATTGCTTTCTTTCCCTTCGGGAGATTGGCCAATCTCCATGTATGATTCTGATGAAGGGACTGTATTTCATCATTCATGGAAATCCTCCACTTATCTTCTTCTGAACTTTGGACAGCGTCTTTATAAGTGGTAGGAACATCATCAGCTACAATTGAGGTTGCACAAGCAACCGTCTCTATGAGACGAACAGGTTTCGTTATTGTTTTTTTTGGCCTGCTGGTTGCTATTGATTCAAGTTGTTGTTGAGGTTCGTGAGTTGGAATCTCCTCTACTGGCTCTCCTTCTAGAGGGTAATCTTCATTTGTTTCCTCCTCTGCTTCTTGTGTAGGAAAAATAAATTTTCCCTCAAACTCCACCTGCTTAGAAGCACCTTCATTTTGTTTGGTATCTTCTGTTACCTTATTTACCATAGCAGATTCATCAAAGGTAACATCCTTGCTGAATATTACTTTCTTTGTCATAGGACACCATAAGCGATATCCTTTGACTCCAGAAGTAATTCCCATAAAAATAGCCTTCTTTGCCCTTGGATCCAATTTTGACTCCGTCACATGATAATATGCAGTTGAGCCAAACACGTGTAAAGAGTTATAATCTACAGCAGGCTTTCCATACCATTTTTCAAATGGTGTCTTTCCATCAATAGCAGCAGATGGTAGACGATTAATGAGGTGACATGCATATGTAATTACCTCAACCCAAAATTCTTTGCCCAAGCCAGCATTGGACAACATACATCGTACCTTCTCCAGCAAGGTCCGGTTCATACGTTCTGTCACTCCATTCTGTTGTGGTGTATGTCTAACAGTGAAGTGTCGGACGATGCCATCATTTTCACAGACCTTATTGAAATGATCATTTTGTATTCACCTCCATTGTCTGTGCGAATACACTTGATCCTCCTGCCTGTTTGATTCTCCACCATCGTCTTCCATTTGAGAAAAATTCCCAGCACTTCATCTTTGCTTTTCATTGTATACACCCACACTCTTCAGGAAAAATCATCAACAAAGGTTACAAAATAGTGCTTCCCACCCAATGAAGGTGTTTTGGAAGGACCCCAAACATCAGAGTGTACATAATCCAAAATGCCTTTAGTATTATGGATTGCTGTACCAAATTTAACCCTTGTCTGTTTTCCTTTGACACAATGCGCACAAAACTCCAAGTTGCAAGCCTTCACTCCTTTAACAATCGTTGATCTGATAGAGTTTTCAAGGATTTTCCTCCAGCATGTCCCAAGCGCATGTGCCATAGCTTGGTTGCTTCTGCCTCTTTGTCGTCACTGGATGTCACTGTCGTTGTCCCAATAACTGTACTGCCACGATAGCGGTACATATTATTATTCTTCCGATTAGCCTTCATTACCACTAGTGTACCGGATCATACTCTCATCACTCCATTTTCTGCAATGATTTTGAACCCTTTTCATTCTAGGGCTCCTACAGAGATGAGATTCTTCTTCAAATCCGGTACAAATCGAACATCTGTTAATGTTCTGATCATTCCATCATGGTTCCTTAATCGTATTGAACCAATGCCATATGAGGTAAGAGGGCTGTTATCCGTTGTGTGGATGACTCCATATTCTCCTTCTTGAAATTCCACAAACCAGTCCCTGTTGGACACATATGATAGCTGCAAGCCGAGTCCATCAACCATATGTCTGATGATGTTGATGACTCTGTTGTAACTAATGAGAAGTCTGAATCATCACAATCAGTTACATTTGAATCCATAATGGCCTTCCCATTATTATGTTTGGCCTTATTCTTCAACTTCTGACAGTCTTTCTTCCAGTGCCTTTTTTCTCGACAAAAGGCACATTCATCTTTGCTGGGTCTGGATCTTGACTTGGATCTTCCCTTCTTTGACCTCGTTTGATTTTGAGGACGACCCCTCACAAACAGTGCTTCTCCTTCTCCGCCCTTCTGTTTTTCTCGCTTTCTTTGTTCATAGCTGTACAAAGCCGAACAAACTTCTCTGAGAGAAACTTCGTCATTTTCATGGAGTAGAGTAGTTTCAAGGTGCTCGTACTCATCAGGAAGTGACGCCAACAACATCAAGGCCAAGTCACCATCATCATAAGTTGTATCCATATTTTGCAAATCTGTGACCAACTTATTGAAACTGGTGATATGTTCATTCATCGTGGTACCAGGAACATAGGTGAAGTGAAACAGTCTCTTCTTCATGTACAATTTATTTTGACTGTTTTTCTTCAAAAATTTATCCTCCAGTGCTTTCCATAATTTACTTGCAGAAGTTTTCTTTGTGTATGGATATTTCTGCTCTCTAGCAAGGTAGGATCGAATGGTACCGCAAGCAACACGGTTGATAATTCTCCAATCTTCTTCTCCAATAACATCTGGTCTTTTTTCTTCAATGGCAAGATCTAGCCCTTGTTGAAAAAGGACATCTAGAACCTCGCCTTGCCACATCCCAAAATGTCCTGGTCCGTCAAAAATTTCTACCGCAAATTTCGCATTTGACACAATTCTTGTCATAAGCGAAGATGTCAACGATGACGTATTATTGGCACTTGATGTAGATTCTTCTTGTTTATTGTCTCCCATTTTAACACAAATATTATTTAATAGCTGACGACACAAATCAAGATTATTTCCTTTCTGGTGTGGAAGATCAGACTAAGCTGCAACCACAGAGCATACTAAGACAGAACCTTGACACAGTTACCAAGATAAATCTTTTCTGATGTGGAAGATGAGACTATGCTGCAACCACAGAGCATACTAAGACAGTACCTTGGCTCTAATACCAATTGTTGCGGAAGCCAAATGTATATAGTGTGAATAAGTCACAACTACTATACCAAAATTTATGACAGCCACCAAATAATAAATAAGACAATAAAGCAACAATAAAGGGAACACCAGAATTTACGAGGTTCAGCTAATTTTGCCTACTCCTCGGACACAACCAATATTTTATTCCACTCCAAAAATACAAGTGAAATAATACTAAAGAGAGAAGATACAAATGCCTTAAACAGATGAGAAGGCAAATGAGAGGTGTGTTTAAATCCTAAACATTAAGTCTTCTTTTATAGGGGGAAAATCCCCCCAACTCTTCTTTTTCCACCGATGTGGGACAAACATTTCTGCCGAACTTAACACTCACATCACTGATATGTAAAAAAGAAAACTAAATTAACTTGGAATAGCCACCAAAAAATGGTTTTTCACTTGCAAAATTTTTGTGGGTGCCAACGGCTGGTTTAGAGTTAATAAATTGTTGGTGGTGCTTGAATAATAAAATTATGGTAAGACTTGGTTTTAAGCAATAATTTAGAAGAATTCTCAACATAAAGATAATTTATTCTAGATCTAAATTTAAGAAAAGATAGAACTTGAATGTGTTTACTCACCAGCATGAATCATATCATTATAAAGTTGACCTTGAGTACTATAATCTGGGTCATTAGAGAAAAAATTAAAATCGTCCATTAAGTTTGGAGGTTGACTGAAATAGTCCATATTTTATGAGATGAGCAATAATAGTCCCTATAGTATGCTAAAGTGGCGCATATTTGGTCTAATACAATAAAACTGAGTAAAAGTAGAGGGAAAAAGTGTTTGTTACCGTTGCAGATGTCAAAACATTTACTCTGGCAAATAGATGTGGTATTCCGGTTGAATTCTGTGTGATGAAATAATTGAGATGGTAAATTGTTTCATAATTTATAATAGAAAAAATTTATCGTGTAACTAACTTAGAGGGTGTTTCGATTGGCTTATTTTAAATGATTATTACTCCCTGGTTCATAATAAGTGACCAATTTGCTTTTGACACGCCCATTAAAAAAATACTAAATTCTATAAAAAAAAAATACCTAGTATGACAAAACTACCCTTAATCAAAAATTTAATGTGAGGAGTAAGAAAACTTTTTAGGGATATGTACATAGGGGTAATTTTGGTAAAAACAAATTGAATTCTTTCTTGATTATACAAATAGACACTTATTTTGGATCAAACTAAAAAAGCAAATTGGTCACTTATTGTGAACAGGAATTAGTAGCTTTTAAGCATTTTTTAAATTTGTGTGGTGTTTGGCAATGATAAAAAGTGCTTAAAGCATTTACTTTTAGGCATAAAAAGTACAAAAATAAGCCAAAAGTTAAAAGCTACTTTTAGCTTACGACTTTTAACTTAAAAGTTACTCCCTCCGTTCCAATTTATGTGAATCTGTTTGACTAGGCACGGGATTTAAGAAAAAATGAAGACTTTTAGAATTCGTGGTCCTAAACAAGTCAAAAATGGGCCAGAGTATTTGTGTGGTTATAAAAGCTTCTCCTAAAATTATAAGTTTAAGCTAAATTGTTACCAACTGATATAACGAGGCAGAACATGTTCCTTCTTTAGAAGGATAGATTATTATCAGTTATCACCCATCCTAATATGTGAAGTTCTAAACCACTCCTGGCCATTGATCAGCCAAGGAGAAGGAAAATCTGAAGGAAAAAAAAAAGATCTTTGCTAATTAAGAATGATTTAGCAAATTACAAATAAAGGAAAATATAGTAACTTTCTTCATTAATTTTAAGTGAAGGTGTTTAACTAGTCATGGTATTTAAGAAGAAAAAAGAAAAACTTTTAAAACTTATATTAAACTTGTTATGACATTTTTGCGACTATAAAATCGGGTCATTGAGCGTGAAATGAAAATTTTAAAGTTAGATTATTTTTAAGTTAATAAAAAAAAGGCGTCATTCTTTTTTGAACAATTATGAAATAGTGTTATATAAAATGAAACATAATAAGGAGTAAAAACATTCATCGTGTTATATAAAATGAAACATAATAAGGAGTAAAATCAGAGGACTAGGATGATACGCAAGTAGTACAGACATTATTTATAATAGGCAAAATACATAAGTTGTCACTTGACCTATGGTCCAAATTCCTGTTACACACTTTCTAGGAACGAATATTACTTTACACACCTAACCTTTCCAAAGTGTATCTAATGCACACCACTTTTCTTAGCTGGCGCGCGTATTTTACACAAAAAAGAGGCAAGTGAATGTAAAACTTTCGGGTCTAAACCATTATCTAAATGCCACATGTCCCAGCCTTTGTTATTTTTTTCTTTTCTATTTTTAGTTATTTCATCTCCAAATAATCTGCTAGTTATTTTTAGCAGATCGAAAAATATTTAAACTTGAAGGAGATGGCTAATTAATTTGAAACTTGGACCTAGCTCTAAAACTATTTTTGTATTTCAGAGTATAATTAATGGAGATGACAAAGTAGGTGTCCAAGGGAAGAAGAAAACGGGTGGGGGTGTGTGGAAAAAAGACCAAATTATTTGGCTCATGAAATAACTAAAAATAGAAAAGAAAAAAATAACAAAGGCCGGACATGTGGCATTTAGATATCCACACGACTATGAGATTATATGCCCTCGTGAGACATTGCCGGCAGCTACACCATGAATCCTCTACATGAGGCTGTCATCATAACGCAATGTGAGGCGCAGAGGAGTGATTATATAGCCAAGGCATATAGGTAACAATACCGGTGCTATTGTCCCCCTTATTTGTACTGTTCCTAATTGTTGTATTTTCTGTTATTTTCTTTTTTTAATTAATAAAAAAAAATAGCCCTAGGCGTTTGCCTAGCGGATTGCTAAATAAAAAAAAAAATGTGGCATTTAGATAATGGTTTAGACCCGAAAGTTTTACATTCACTAGCCTCTTTTTTGTGTAAAATACGCGCGCGCCAGCTAAGAAAAGTGGTGTGCATTAGATACACTTTGGAAAGATTGGGTGTGTAAAGTAATATTCGTTCCTAGAAAGTGTGTAACAGGGATTTGGGCTATAAGTCAGGTGGCAACTTATGTATTTAGCCTCTATAAAATTCAACTTGGCCTGATTTTCTTCAGCACAGAAATAGCTTCTTGTAACTTTTGAGTAGAGTAAGAGTAGCCTGACAACATTGGTTCAACTATACTAATTCTGATCCATCCTCTGAATAAATTAAAAAGGAATTAGTTCCCCTCTACAACACTATCCTGAACAAACTACTGAGATTCAGTTCTCTAGATATTAAAGAATAAATGGATTTACATTGTAAACAGAGACATGTAACTAGGAACAAGCAAATTCTTCAAACTATACGAAGCAAATTTCCCACCTTAAAAGATAAAATGTCACTTACTCGATAATGAACATTAACTTCAAGGTTTCACAACTTCTTCCTTGGAGAAAATGGAAGAACCTTTACTCCTGAAATGGACAATAGATTATAGATGTATCTCCTCTTAGGCCCTGTACAAATGTGGATTTCATGTGCAGAAAACCGAATTACATCCTTCCTCCAGAGAAGAGCAATCAGTTGTTTTTGCTCCTCGTCTTGTCTTGACGCGCTTTCCTAACTGCTTCTTGAATTTGTCTCTCATGTTCCTTTAACATGTCCTCCATACTTCCCCCTGCTGGTACTAGTAGTCCAGATAGGATTCTTCTACTTCTCTTTGGCACATAAACCTAAAACATGGTGGCAAGATAAACTCAAGAAAGCTCAGAAAGAGGAGGAAATGTTCAAACTATCCAAAAAGCACATGCAAAAACAAGAAGTTAGTTATCAAATCAATTTCTGCTCAAATAATCCAAAGCTAACTTTTCAGCTCATGAACAGCAAGTGGATCTTGGACGACTTAATCAGTAGGCCTAAGGACATCTTATACCTCTGTGTGTGTTTGTATTGTGTGGAATCAGTTAATATTTTTTATTTAACTACGGGAAATGATTCAATTTCTTCTAAAAGAACCTAAGCTGATACCACCTAGCTAAACTGTCTAAACGGATGCTTGACGACTTGATTATTAGACCTGGGGACCTATAGCACGTGTGTGTTTATGTCTGTTAGATCAGTTGACTGATGTTTGAATAGTCAGTAAGGAAACAAATAACTCTGGGTTTAAAAGCATGCTAATATAATAGGCACTTGTTGATCTTAGGATCTCACCGTGGAATCCCCAAAAGATGACCTATCATCTCTCCTTGTACGAATGCTTGAAAACTCTCCTGCAACTCGAGGCTTGTGAGAACCCTGCCTTAGAAGCTCTACACCATGTTGGGAAGCGGCATATGCTCGTTCAGTGATTGCACTTGAATCCTCCTTTACTTTGTTTGACCACGTGTAACCAGCTGTATTAGGATGGATCACTGAATTAGAATGAGCGAGTCTGTTCCTGTATCTCAGTACTGGTGGCTCTATAGGGAAACCAGTTCCACTGTCCTCTAGAGGATTGTATTTCACACTGATGCTTTTTCTAGGCTGTCCCTGCAATTATTTGCATTAGCCATTGGTGCAACAGCAGGGATCTTGAGCAAGAAAATCTAAAGATTCAGTAAAAGTATTGGATAATTAGAATAAATAAAACCTGGCCGTGAGCATTGAGTTTTGTTGTCGGTTCTTCCTTTGATTGTCTCGGGGACTTCTTTGTTAATTCGCCTCCATGCCCTTTTACGGTCTTAGCCTTTCGCCTGGGATTAAGGGGTATAATGTAATTGTGAGACTATATGAAGGAACTGCAAAGTTTGGTTATAAGAAAGTTGCACTTTCTTTGGAGAACATGATAGTAAAAAGTATATAGGCCAAAGCTTGGGTACAAAGTTGCATGTCTCTCTTAATTTTGGTCAGAGTAGGAATCAGTACTTAAACCACTGAAGGCTTGTTTTCTCTGCACTTTCTGTTGGTAGAGTTGATTAATATATATTACTCCTAATTAGTCATTTCATACTCCAGGCAGCCCGAGAAAGAGCCATTTCTAATGAAGAAGATTGACATCAAAATTAGGTTTGCATTATTTTGTTACTGTCACTAATCTCTAACAAAAAGCTAGAGATAAAAGTATTGAGAAAAAATAAGCGACAACTTTAAATTAAAATTGAGTAGCATAAGATTAAAGGAAGTAGTACAATTATATAACTGCAATGAGGGGTCAGTACTAATATTAAGAAGGAGAGGGATCAAAGTAAAATTATTGTTGGATTTGGAAGCATAACCGAGCAGTAAAAATGAATATATGCAACTAGTATGGCATACCTTCTTGCTTCGTGATCTCGAACCTTAGCATCATATTCCTTGCTTGGAGGATATTTTGGTAAACTATATGGATCACAAGGTAGGGGCTTTGTTTTGAAGAACTGAAAAGTGAAACAAAGAAGAACGATGTAAAGCATTTCTTATGGTTAGTGAAATTTGTAGGAGACCAGCAACTTATTCTAATAGATAGAACAATGATATCCAAAAATGAAAAACAAAACAAAGGATCTGCTCATATCTGTATCAATGGCTGGCAGGCCACATAAGGTCATTCTAAATGGTGTAGCTTGACGAACAAACATTGTCGTGCTAGGACAAGTTTGAGGATATGAATAGTTTTTTTAATGAAATTTCTTCTATAGAATGTAAATATAGATGCTTAACAAAAGGGTTGATCAGAAGTTGTGATAAACTTCTCTTTGATATTTCACATCAAACAAGAAAGGCAAGCCACATAAGGTCATCGCAAAATGCATAGCTTCAAAACAAACAATGACGTATTTGAACAGATTTTATGTTTATATGAAAATATCCTCTCTTAAGTTCTTCACTGAAGGATTGTCCACATTCTCAAGTGGAAACAAATTTTCTAATGAAATTGCACCTATGAATATGTAAACAGAAAATATCCAATTAATTATAGATGCATTGGCCTCGCTGGACAAAAAGGATTGATCGGATTGAGACTAAAAGCAGTTTTAATGACAAAACTTGGAAATACTTTTTTAGACTCTTCAAATCAGATAAGAAAATTCCACTTTCCAGTGGTTTGTCAACTAATGGTACCGCTTCACACGCATGCAGAAAAATAGCCCCCTATCAGGATACGAGGAACGTAGATGACAGCAAAGAATCATATAAGCTGCCTAAGTTCTTCACACTATACTGCTGAAAGAGTTAGCTTCTGCAGATCAGTGATAATCTATTTGGCGGCATCCACTGCTTTTGAGAACAAAGACATAGTTCGGCAAAGGAGAGGCAAGTTTGACATTACCTCACTGTTGAGTGCAGACGAAGCAGTGCCACGCTTTTCTGGTTCTATTGACAGTAGGACATCAACAAGGGCCAAAGCTGACGGAGGAAGGTCCTTGAATGTATCAGCTATACAGCGCTTGTATGGGTTCTGTGGCTTAAAACTAGTAGCATGTGGAAGTTTTGATTTCCTCCAATACTCTTCAGAAGGTGAACCACAAAGTTTGAAAATCTTATGCATTTGCTCCACCTAGTAATTGTTTCAACTCTCTCAGTTAGTAAATGCATGAAGAAACAGGTGCTAATTCGTCATAAGATGAACAAATGTTACAAAATCGCTAGGGGATTGATAGTTCTACATTGCTTGCAGATAGTTAATGTAATCGCCTGTTGTAATCCCTATGCTCTACCTATGAAGTGGAAGGAGTGAATTAAAGCCCTGAAATAGGAGTACCTCTGTTCTTCCCTGCATGATAGGCTTTCCAGTAAATAATTCAGCAAGGATGCAGCCAGCACTCCACATATCAATGGCCACTCCATATTCTGTTGCACCAAGCAAAAGCTCAGGAGCCCTATACCACAGAGTTACAACACGGCTTGTTAATGGCTGCTTTTGGTTGGGCTCAAAGGTCGTTGCCAGACCAAAGTCTCCAATCTTTAGAACACCATTATCACCAATAAGAAGATTTGAACCCTTGATGTCTCGATGAAGTACACCTCGACTGTGACAGTGTTCGAGTCCACGAAGCATTTGCTGTGCATAACATTTTATCTGAAATACAATTGAAAGCATGCAACATAAGGATATAAAGAATATGGACACTACTTAGTAACAAAAATGCACCAACCAAAATTGCGCCTGGTGGTGGGGAGAACTCCATTTAGAATGTTCCTTTTTTACGTTATATTTTTTATTTTTCAACTTGCACCAACATCATTCAAACCAAAAGAGGAAGTAAGTACCTGTGGTTCAGTGAATTTGATCCCAGGTGCTGCTGCAAGGCCAGCAAGATCGTGCTCCATGTATTCAAAGACGAGATATAAGCTGCCTGAAATCCTAGATGTGACCAAAGCCTCAAGTTTCATGACATTTGGATGGTCCAATCTACGCAAAATAAAAATCTCCCTTGCCATAAAGCGAACACTCTCCGGATCCATATTGACAAATTTTACTTTCTTCATTGCAACAATTTTATTGGTTTTAAGGTCACGGGCCTTGTAAACATTACTATATGTTCCTTGACCAATCTGCATTGGAAAATAAACGTTAGATCTATTAGGTGGATAATATCTTAGATAGTGGAAATTGGACAAACTATAGATTCCAAAGTCATGTGCCATGTGAAAAGTACAAAATCAGTGCAATGAAACTTAGAAGCAGTAAAGGTAGCAAAAATCTGATGGAAGAATGAGCAATTTAAAGATACTTTAGAACTGACTTTGTTCAATTTTTCAAATGATTCTGCACTTCGAGGAACCCACCCTTGAATAGCTTCTTGTGCCACCGAACTTAGCCATAACGGCCAACCTGCAGCGCTCAGTTCTCCCTTTGCACTATGAGGCATGCTTACAACACGAGACGTTGATCGTTGCAGTCCAATATCCATCGTCGATTGCCTCTTAAGACGACCTTCCTTAGGCCTCTTTGCACTCCTAGTTTTCCCATTACCATCAACTTCTACTACAGGATCAGAAACAACATTGACTTCTGATGTCACATTGTGTTTTAAGTTCATAGGTTTTTCAATCTTAGGATTAACTATTTCTTTAATCTCCTCTCTAACTGATGGAGCAACCAACTGTACAGAAGATTTATCAACCTGTATTTCTTTTTCTTTTTCATGTTCAACAACATAATCATCTTTAGAAGAACCTTTTGAGCAAATGCAGCTCATAAGTCTGCAACAATATATTCTGTTAAATAGATGCATTTAAGCCCCAAATAATCAGCCACCAAAGACTCGAGCTTTCCACAATATCTTTCAGTAGTATCATATTCAGCTAACCAAATTGACATTTCATAACAGATTCTTGATTTTCCAGTTTTCTATTTCCATGTTACCAATTAAAACATATGCCTCAAGATCACAATTGTTCAGAAGAACCCAAAATTTCAAGAATGCCAACAACAAAAGAAGAATAAGAGATTAAAAAGAAATGAAAACCAATTTCCAGGACCTCAGGACATATATATCCTTTCCAAATTTAGTACATTAGAAATTCAAAAACCCAGACCAGAAATCCAGCATTGCAGCCAAACACAAAAATCAAGATTCCAGCATATGCAGATATACAGAAAAACAAAGAAATTATAATAAATATGTATGTAGATTGCTATGCTAGGTTGGATTAATGCAGGAAAGCTGGTCAAGGTGTACCAAAATGTGGGTATGGATTCTGGGCTTTAAAAAAAATTTGATTTTTTTAAAGAAAATTCAACTGTTTTATTACTTGCCATTATTTTCATTATCAAGAAAAAATTAAATTTTTTCATAAAATAAGAAAAAGATTTTATTTTTACCTTAATATTTTGAATATTCAAGATTATCATTCAAGAAATAATAGAGTTATCCATAGTATTGGGAACACCTAAAAATATGTCTAGCCATAGGTTATTAAGGTATTTTTCTTCTTTTGATTAAATAAATAAAAGAAGATATGTGGAGTCAGGGGCGGAGGTTTATTTATTAATATATATGTAAATAATCTGCAAAAGGAAATATAGTCTAAATATAATACATGGCACAACTTGATGTTAACAACTACTTTGGCCCATTGGTGAAGTAATCCAGTTTCTGCTTGTGGTGAGGCGTTCGACTTCCCACGGTGAAAACAGCTTTATTCTTAATATTCTTTAGTATTCTTCTGGAAATTTATTGAAAGAAGCAGCGTCCTATGGATTCGAATGGATAATGAGCTATTGTGTAAATTTTTGTTGCCTTATATAGTTTTTTTTGGGTAATATTTGTACTGAGTCTATTATGAGTACATTTTATAAAAATAAAAGTTCGTGGGGGAGAACTATACTACTATATTTGAATTGTGTTTTTCTAAAGTGTGATTTCATTTAAAGTAATCTCTTCGTTTGTACGTCTCTCTAAATTTCGACACCGCTTACAAAAAATTCTGCGTACGCCCCTGTGTGGAGTAGCTTCTTTTTTCCTTGTTTGAGCTTTTGCTTCACCTTTGATCTCTTTCTGTAATTCTGCATTTCCATTTTTGTATAGAAATTGAAATATACATTAGCAGTTGCAGAAAGAAGCACCATTTGAATTAGCTGTGCAACTCGTAGAGGGCGTTTGGACATAAGAATTTCCAAGAAAAAGTGGGGGGAAATTCAAGTTAAAAATTAAAGTTGTGTTTAGATATGAATAAAATTTGGGGTTGTTTTTAAATTTTTGTGAGTGATTTTAGTGAAGAATTTGAAAAATAGTTTTTTGGAGTTTTTAAAAATTTTCAAAATTCATCTTCAAGTTAAAATTAAAAATTTTATGACCAAATACTGATTTCGAAAAAAAAAGTGAAAAAACTCTTATGTCCAAACGGGCTCGTACACATGGGAGAAATTCAAAAATAGCCAGATTTACAAGTGGTCATTCAAAAATAGTCACAATTTCAAAAGTAATCGAAATTTTGCCACTTTTCATGTAAAGATAAATCAGAATGAAAACATTGTTCAAAATCCGGCAAATACTCTAGCATAATATAGTAGAATTCCAGTATAATATATCGGTCCAGCATAATATGTTGGAAGTTCATACATAGGTGCACTGATCTCCAGTATATTATGTTAGAACTTTCCGTGTTGCAGCAAAATAGTGGCTATTTTTTCAATGACTTTGCAAACGCTGGCTATTTTTTGAATGACTAGTCCGAAAATTGGCTAGCCCGTGCTATTTTTACCATACACATGCACAACAGTATAAGACGGGAGAAATTCAAAAATAGCTAGTTTTACAAGTGGTGATGGAAAAATAGCCACAATTTCAAAAGTAATCAAAATTTAGCCACTTTTCATATAAAGATAAATCTGAACGAAAACACTGTTCAAAATCCAAAAAGTATTCTAGCATAATATACTGGAACTCCAGTATATTATACTGGAACTCCAATATAGTTCTAGTATAGTTCCAGAATAATATATTAGAGTTCCAGCATAAGCATTTGCAAAGTCATCAAACATGAACTTCCAACATATTATGCTGGACCGCTATATTATATTGTAACTCCAGTATATTATGTTGGAACTCCAGTATATTATACTGGAACTATACTGGAGTTCTAGTATAATATACTAGAGTTCCAGTATATTATGTTGTAACTCTAGTATATTATACTGGAACTCTACTGGAGTTCCAGTATAATATAGCGGTCCAGCATAATATGTTGGAAGTTCATGTTTGATGACTTTACAAATGCTGGTTATTTTTCAATGACCAGTCCGAAAATTGGTTAGCTCGTGTTATTTTTACGTATAAGACTAGAGCTGAAATTTTCCTTTATGCCACGTGAAGTACATCTAGCTGCAAAATGTGGCTTTATTTGTAATTTTAAAAAAACAAAGATTTTGCTAGCTGAACTTTATTCAGAAATTTGTTGACCAGCCCAAATATGCAAACACATACTCCTTACCTTTAAAAAAATGACCTATTACTTATTGAGAAATCAAAAAAAAAATTGATTATTCTTTTTGTAAATAACTTTTAAATATTTTAAATTATTAGTTATTCTGACTTGTAGTATTTTTATATAGTTTTTAATATATAATTTTATTTCAAAAAATTTAAATAATTTATGTTTAATTCACATCGAAATTAACTTGACCCTCGTAATCCAAAAAAGTTCAAACAAATTAAAATATGATGTGAAATATAATTTACGTTTAATTGTGGTTAGTTACATTTAAATTGCATTTTGAAAATGCAACTTATAAATTTCTTTTCTGACATTTACTGTATAAATCAGACAACATAAATCTCAATTCTTATGTCAGAATAAGACATTCCTAATGCTAACAACAAAACAAACATAAATCAGCAAAATACTGTTGGGAATAAATCCCCCACAAAAATAATATTTACGGTAATAAAAGTGGAATACTAATGTAGCACCGAGATATGATAATCAACAAGAATAAAAGAGTAACGAAGACACAAAGATTTTTACGTAGAAAATCCTTCTGAATAAGGGAAAAAATCACGACCCCGAGAGGAGCAACTGATATCACTATAGCAAGGAATTTTACACTTTGTAGGCCCGAGTAAAATACTCCAAAGACCACTACAACACTCAAAAGAAATAACACTCTTTTGATATTCTCACCTCACTATAATATCGCTCACACTCTCTGTTTCTTCACAGACTATTTTCTTATACCCTGTCTGTGATACCTCACTCTTTCTTTCTCTCTTTGTTGGTGTGTTTGAAAGAAGTGAAAGAGCTCTCCTTTTATAGGAGAAAACACGTAGCCTCCAAGAATGCTACAGGAGGAGCTTCAATTCTCCTCCATTCATTTCCAAACTTGGGGCCAAAGTAATCATAGGCACATGCCTATTACAAATGGGATGGACCCTACAATCTCCCCCTCCAGTCCCATTCACTTGAAGGAGGTAATACCGGGGTTTCTAGTTTGAATGCATGCTAACAAGTTTTGCATAGCTCGAACTTGTCTCTTGGTACCACTTTGGTCAGCATATCCGAAGAATTCTCGCTTGTATGGATCTTCTTAACCTGCATATATCTATCCTCTATCTTTTCTCGAAATCCAGTGATATCTCATGTCGATATGCTTCGTCCTTGCATGATACATGGTGTTTTTGCTCTAGTCTATTGCACTTCGACTGTCGCAATAGACTATATATTCCTTCTGGGGCAATCCAAGTTCTTGAAGAAACCGTTTCAGTCATACCATCTTCTTGCCAGCTTCAGTAGCGGCAATATACTTTGCTTTAGTTGTAGAGAGTGCGACACTCTTCTGCAACTTCGACTATCATGATATGGCTCCTCCTCAAAATGTGAACAGGTGTCCGGTAGTAGATTTACGATAATCAAGATCACCTGCCATACCAGCATCCGTGTAGCCCTTCAAGATTGGATCAGATCCTCCAAAACATAAGCAATCTCCTACAGTACCTCTTAGGTATCTGAATATCCACTTGACTGCTTCCCAATGTTCTTTTCCATGATTTTCAAGGAACCTGCTAACAACACCAATTGCATGAGCAATATCAGGTCTGGTGCATACCATTGCATACATCAAGCTTCCGACTGCTGAAGAATAAGGAACTCTGGCCATGTTCCCTTTCTCCTACACTGTTGTAGTACATATCTTCTGGGTCAACTTCAGATGATCGACAAGATGTGTGCTGACCGGCTTAGCACTTTTCATGTTGAAGCTTTCCAGCACACGTTCAATGTACTTCTCTTGAGATAGCTATAACTTTCTGCATGTTCGCTCTCAAACAATCTTCATCCCCAGAATTTGTTGTGTTGGGCTCAAGTCCTTCATATCAAATGACTTGGACAAATCTTTCTTCAACTTTGCAATCAGCTCCTTGTCTTGTCCTACAATCAACATGTCATCCACATACAATAACAATATAATAAAGTTGTTATCAGAAAATCTTTTGAAGTTTACACATGGATCAGAATAGGTCTTTATGTATGTTTGACTTTTCATGAATGAGTCAAACTTCATGTACCACTACCTTGGTGCTTGCTTCAACCCATAAAGACTCTTATTCAATTTGCATACCATGTGTTTCTTTCCAGCTACTTCAAATCCTTCTGGCTGCTCCATATAAATCTCCTCTTCCAATTCTCCATGAAAAAATGCAGTTTTCACATCTAACTGCTCCACTTCAAGATCTAGGCTAGCTGCAAAGCTTAAGATTGTATTAATAGAAGTTATTTTGACAACGGGTGAGAAACTTTCATCAAAATCAATACCTTTCTTTTGTTCGAAGCTTTTAACCACCAATCGAGTTTTGTATCTGACCAGCTTGTCACTTCCATCTTTCTTGAGTTTAAAGACCCACTTGAGTGGTCTTTTACCCTTTGGAAGTTCAACCAACTTGTACGTGCCATTTTTCTGTAGAGATGTTATCTCTTCTTACATAGCTTTCATCCACTGGTTCTTTTCTGGATGGGACAACACCTCCTTAAGACTTTCTGGCTCCCCCTCATCATTGATGACGACATACTCTGTGGAATGGTACCTGCATGATTCTACCCTTGGCCTTTTTGATCTCCTTAGAGGTTGAGGTTGTTCTTCTTCCTGAGTAGGGTACTCCACTTTCTCGGCATCATCATCAAGTTGCTCCTCCTGCTTAATAACCTCACCAGGTTGCTCCCCTTGCTCGGTAACCTCGTAGACCCTACTTTCTGCACTTGTGAGATTGTTAGAAGTAGAAAGAATAGTAACAAGGTTAGGGATTATGCCATTCTTGGCCTTCTCTAACTGATTATCTACAACTCCAACTTCACTTTCTCGGAAGATTACATCTCTACTTCTTATGACCTTTTTCTTTACAGGATCCCACAATCTGTATCCAAACTCTTCATCTCCATATCCGATGAATATTTAGGGAATGGATTTATCATCCAGCTTTGTTCTCTGATCCTTTAGTACATGTGCAAAAGTTCTGCAACCGAACACCTTCAGATGTGAGTAGGACACCTCCTTGTTGGTCCAAACTCTCTCTAGGATGTCACACTCTAATGGAACTGATGGACTCCTATTGATCAGGTAGCAGGCTGTCTGAACTACTTCACCCCAGAATGACTTAGGTAATTTAGCCATTCTGAGCATGCTTCTCACCTTCTCAACAATGGTGTGGTTTATCCTCTCGGCTACGCCATTATGCTGTGGGATTCCAGGAACTGTCTTTTCGTGTCTGATCCCGTGACTTGAACAACAATCTTCAAATTCCCTTGAATTGTACTCACCTCCATTGTCACTTTGGAGACACTTTAGCTTTCGACCTGTCTCATTTTCCACCAGAGCATGAAACTTCTGAAAAACTTGAAACACCTGATCATTGGTTTTAAAGATATAAACCCACAATTTATGTGAAGCATAATCAATAAAATTAACAAAATATTTGTTACCGCCCATCAATTCAATATCCATTAGACCACAAATATCAGAATATACTAAGTCAAGAATATTCAATACTAGGAACCACAAGTGACGGGTCTCCCATGAATTTCTTCAACATGGACACATGAAACACTGGGTGTACAGCAGCTAGTTCTTGTGGCAATTCTAACTCATAAGCCATTTGTTCGATCCTTCGCAGGATTCTATATGGACCAATATAGCGAGGACTGAGTTTCCCCTTCTTCCCAAATCTCATAACACCTTTCATGGGCGATACTTTCAGAAACACCCAATCATCAACTTGGAACTCTAATTCTCTATGTCGCACGTCCAAATAGGATTTTTGGCAACTTTGAGTCGTCTTCAAATACCTTTGTATCAAGTTGACTTTCTCCATAGCCTGATAGACCAAATCGGGTCCTAACAACTTCGCTTCTACGACTTTGAACCAACCAATTGGTGATCTACACCTTCGCCCATACAGAGCTTCGTACCGTGCCATCTTGATACTAGAGTGATAGCTGTTATTATAAGCAAACTCAATGAGAGGTAGATGATCGTCCCAATTTCCTTTAAAATCAATAACACACACCCTCAACATATCCTCAAGAGTCTGAATGGTATGTTCCACCTGGCCATCTGTCTGAGGATGAAAGGCGGTGCTAAGGTTCACCCTTGTGCCCAATGCCTCCTGAAAGGATTTCCAAAAGTTTGTTGTGAACTGAGCACCACGATCTGAGATAATGGACAAAGGAGTCCCATGTAATCGGACAATTTCTTTGATATACAGCTTGGCATAATCCTCGGCCGAATCTGTAGTCTTCACTGGCAAGAAGTGAGCTGACTTGGTAAGTCGGTCTACAATCACCCAAATCGAATCATGCTTCCGGAACGAGTGAGGTAGACCTGTTATAAAGTCCATGTTTATCATCTCCCATTTCCAAATGGGAATTTCTATATTCTGAGTTAAACCGCCAGGCCTCTGGTGTTCGACTTTCACCTGCTGGCAATTTGGACACTTAGCCACGAAATCTGCTATATTCTTTTTCATATCATTCCACCAATAAACCTCCTTAAGATCATGATACATCTTTGTGGAACCTGGGTGAATAGAATACCTGGAATTGTGGGCCTCTGACATAATCCGCTCTCTGAGCCCATTTACATCTAGAACGCATAGTCTGCCTCTGTATCTCAAAGTGCCATCATCTCCCCCTTGTTCAAAAGCCATAGTCTTGTGTTTGTGAATTCCTTCCTTCAGTTGCAATAAGTAGGGATCACTGAACTGTTTTTCTTTTACTTCGGCTACTAAGGAGGATTCAGCCCTGTTCTGGAGAACAACGCCACCATCTTCGGAGTACAAAAGTCGAACTCCTAGATTTGCTAGGCGATGGACTTCTTTTATCATATTCTCTTGTCTGCCTTAACATGACCTAAGCTTCCCATAGAACGCCAACTGAGAGCATCGGCTACAACATTTGCCTTCCCCGAATGATAGAGGATATCAATATCATAATCTTTAAGTAATTCGAGCCACCTCCTCTGACGTAGATTTAATTATCTTTGTTTGAAGATGTATTGAAGACTTTTGTGATCTGTAAAAATGTCAACATGTACCCCATACAAATAATGGCGCCAGATCTTAAGCGCAAACACTATAGCTGCTAATTCAAGATCATGAGTCGGATAATTCGTCTCATGAGCCTTGAGTTGCCTCGACGCGTAGGCTATGACTTTACCATGCTGCATTAATACACACCCAAAACCAACCCCTGAAGCATCACAATAAACAACGAACCCTTCAATTTCTTCCGGTAGTGTCAGGACTGGAGCTGAAGTCAACCTCTTCTTTAACTCCTCAAAAATTTCTCGCACGCGTACGATAATTGAAACTTGACTTTCTTCTGAGTTAATCTAGTCAAAGGGGATGAGATAGAAGAAAATCCCTCTACAAAACTCCTATAATAGCCTGCTAGACCCAAGAAACTTCTTATTTCGAATACAGAGGTAGGTCTAGTCCAATTCTTCACTGCCTCTATTTTCTGAAAGTCCACCTTTACGCCTTCCTCTGAGATGACATCGCCCAAAAACGCTAATGATTTTAACTAGAATTTACACTTAGAAAATTTTGCATATAGGTTGTGATCTTGTAGTGTCTGCAACACAATTCTGAGATGTTCTGCATGGTCAGTCTCGCTATGGGAATAATCAAAATGTCATCAATAAACACGATAACAAACAAATCAAGATAAGGCTTGAAGACCCTATTCATAAGGTCCATAAAAGCTACTGGTGCATTCGTTAAACCGAATGACATTACCAAAAATTTGAAATGCCCATATCGAGTCCTAAAAGCTATTTTTGGAATATCAACTTCCTTAACCTTCAACTGATGGTATCCCGATCTGAGGTTAATCTTGGAATAACACTGGACACCCTGAAGTTGATCAAATAAATCATCTATTCCAGGGAGAGGGTACTTGTTCCTGATGGTGACTTTATTCAACTGACGATAGTCAATGCACATACGCAAAGACTCATCCTTCTTTCAGACAAACAAGACCGGTGCGCCCCAAGGTGAGACACTTGGCCTTATAAATCCCTTATCTAGAAGATCTTTCAACTGGACTTTTAACTCTTTCAACTCTGCTGGAGCCATTCTATAAGGCGGAATAGATATCGGCTTAGTGCCTAGAAGTAGATCAATTCCAAAATCAATCTCTCTATCGGGAGGGACTCCAGGGAGATCTTCGATAAACACTTCTGGAAACTTATATACAATTGGTACCGATTGGAGAGTGGGGATCTAAGCATCTGCATCCTTAACTCGAACCAGGTGATAGATATATCCCTTGGAGATCATCTTTCTGGCTTTAAGATAGGAAATAAACCTACCCCTGGGTGTTACTGCATCACCCTTCCATTCTAAGACTGGTTCATCGGGAAATTCAAAACTTACTATTTTGGTTCTACAACCCACTGTGGCATAACATGACTCTAACCAATCCATGCCCATGATCACATCGAAGTCTAACATCTCCAATTCTACTAAGTCTGCTACAGTAAGACAATGAAACACTTTGACTGGACATCCCCTATAGATACACCTTGCTATAACTGATTCTCCAATTGGAGTGGACACTTCAAAGGGTTCACACAACTTTTCTGGTTCTATCCCAAATTTCTTAGCAATATATAGGGTTACATAAGATAGGGTGGATCCCGGATCTATAAGAGCATAGACATCAAAAGTGAATATTGTTAGCATATTTGTGACAACATCTCCACGAGTCTCTGTATCCTGACGGTCTACCAGTGCATTCAAGCGATTTCGTCCACCGCCTTCATTATTAGACTTTGTCGCGTCGCGCCCTTGTTGAGCCTGAGAATTATGATGGGCTGCTGAATTAGTGGACTGAGCTACATTGACTCCATTGTTCTGCTTTGTCGATGGACAATCCCTCAAGAAGTGGCCCTACTGACCGCACCCAAAGCAACCATTTGTGCCCAAATGACATAAACCCTAGGTGCCTCTTACCACACGTGTTGCAAATAGGGTAACCAGGGACTCTGAAGCCCACACTAGCCTGTGACTGTGAGTCTGCTGTTCTAAAATTCTGGTTTTTCTTATTAAACTTCGACCTCTGAACCGGTGCACTAGCTGAAGATGGAGCAAGTTCTGATTTTGATTTCTTGAAAAACTGGCGATTGCCTCCTATTTGAGATCCCCCATGGTTGAAATTTCTTGTAGACTTAACTCTCTTGTTGAATTCCCTCTCCTTCTTTCTCCATAGCCGCTCTTCCTCCTTCAACCTGTCTTCATTCCCTTGAACAAAGGCAACCATCTTAGTGATGGTCATGTCATTATTCTAAGTAGCTATATTAGCATCAGCAAACAAATCATCTGAAAGCCCCAACACAAACTGCCTAACTCTAGCCCTCATATCGCGTACCATTTCCGGAGCATACTTGGCCAGAGAGACGAACTTGAAGTAGTACTCATTCACACTCATATCATTCTGTCTAAGTCTCTCAAACTCCAAAGCCTTAGCTTCCAAGACCTTAATGGGTAGAAAGTGCTCAAGGAACGCTTCTGCAAACTCCTTCCAAGTTGCAGGATCCGCATCCTCCCCTCGGGACTCTTCCCATGTTTCATACCAAATGTTGGCAACATCCTTCAGCTGGTACGCAGCAAGCTCTGTTGCCTCAGTGTCCGTAGCATGCATCACTCAAAATATCTTCTGAACCTCATCAATGAAGTTTTGCGGATCCTCATCCTTTTTGGACCCTATGAAGATGGGAGGTTTCATGTTGTGGAATTCCCTAGACCTGGAACTACCCGTACCATGAACATCACTTGTTCCCTGCCTTTGAGACTGAGTAGCAACAATCTGGGTAGGCAACTGGATAGCTCCCCTGACATCCATGTCTGAAGCATTGGGCACTGAGCCCGGTGCAACCCCCTGGGCCGGAGTGTCCTCCTCCTGAGCAGCGTTAGTTGTGGCCCCCTGGCTAGTAGCTGAGGCCCTACTGGTGTACTTTCATTTTGTAGGCATTCTTCTGAAATACACAATTCGCACGGGTTAGAAAGATTCCTGAAAGTATAGCTCTAACTACACGATCTAAAGTATGAAAGAAATGGAACAATCCTAGATGTCTTGGTGGTCAACTATTTACATGTGTGGCACGCACACACAAATAAAAGGGACCCCACTGGACACGGCTTCATAGACTCCCTAGGACTCTTGAACCTAGGGCTCTGATACCAAGCTTTGTCACGCCCCGAACCATGGTCTGGGCATAACACGGCACTCGGTGCCTAACTGCATGTGACCGAGCGAACCAATTGTATGGATGGATCAACATGTGGTATAACTATGAGCTAGCGGTAAATATAAAATATGATAATCTACTAAAGAGTCTGACTGAAATATCATAGATGCGGAAAATACTAAAAGGTCTGCAAGTATAAACAAGTAGCGACCAGGCTAACACATGAAAGCTTGCTAATATTTGACTGACTGGGTCATAGTCTACGAAGCCTCTAAAGAACACTGTACTGTTTACCGGGACAAGGTCCCCAGTATACCTTATTAACTGAAATACTATAATGACTAAAACAAAAGAGAGATAAGGCCCTGAAAGACCGGGGCTCACCAATAGCTGATACGAGATGTCCTAGCAAGTAGAATCGTCAACCTGAAAACCATTACCTGCATCGCGAGATGCTGGCCCTGGGCAAAAGAGATGTCAGTACATTTGAATTGCACTAGTCTGTAAAACAGCTGAAGAAAAGAACTGTAAATACTGAAACTGAACTGCTAGTTGATAAACTGATAACTGAACAAGGAAGTAAGGATATGAATACTCCCTCTTCTGAATGATAAACAACCTGTTTATCTGAATATTAAACTGCGGCCTCAGGCCCAATATATATATGTGCACAAACTGCGGCCTCGGGCCCAAGTATACGTATACATAACTGCGGCCTCAGGGCCCAAGTATACGTATACATAATTGCGGCCTCAGGCCCAAAGATGCATAAAACATAAACTAAGGCCTCAGGCCCAAATATAGGTGTTCAACTTTCAAGAATATAAAAATTAGGAACTGAGAATCATACTGCAGTACATGATACTGAAATAATGAGCCATATTGGGTTACATGATACTGGAATAGTGAATAGGATTAGACTGAGATGGGTACTCATAATAAGTTGATTTATCATAACTGAAACTCATAGAATATTGAATTATTATGAAACTATGCAATCTAGAGAATAGAAGTTCTACTACTATTCAGGGAACTAAGGCATAGTTAGTTTCGGAGGGAACTAGTAATGGTCATAATGAATGGGACGTAGGGAGAATCATAGACATTCCCAAACATAAAGAGTTAGTCTTACATACCTTAACTTCCTGCCCTTGAGCGTAATACAACGTTTGTCAACCCTCTCAATTTTAATCTATAGCAATACAAGTCAAAGGGATTCCATATTAGCTATGATGCTCATGTTTTGGTCACTTAAGCATCCTATCAAACACTTGGTGAGAATAAAGCTTCATAGTCCTTATTAATGGTGTCTCTACACCCCACAACCTATTCTCTTGTTCCTAGTTAAACTCTAAAGTCTCAAACAATTATAATCAATATTATTCTTCATCACCCATAAGGTAAACAACACTCTTAACTAATAATCAACAATCAACACCCCAACCATATAATCATTCATGCTTTCCTATCAAACCCAACAACTCATATCTCATGAACTAGGATTTATGATCATTAAACCAATGCTAGAATCAATTAGAGGGTGAAGACATTACCTTTTTGAGGTTCAAACCCTTTGAATTCGAGTTCTAGGCTTTCTTCTCTCAACAATGATGTCACAATCGAATATCTAATGATATGGAGGGTTTACCCATGTTAATAAGATGCTGGAAAATTGAAATTAAGTTAGAATCACCATTAGAACTTACATTGGGTGGTGGAGGGACCTTTAAGGAGTTAGGTTTTTGAGAGCTTTACTTTCTAGAGCAAGTTTTTATGTTTTGGAGCTGTGGGGGACGAAATAGGGCTAAAATGACTTCCCAAGTTGGACATTGCGTCCCAGTTGGCGCAACCGTGTTCCCGACTGCAGTAAATCACTGGGACACTGCCTGACCACCGCGGTCGCGGTAAAACGCGGCAGGACCGCGATGGTTACACACTATTCTGTAAAACGGGCATAACATTTTGCACAGAGTTTCGTTTGGGATTCACAATATATCAATGGAAAGCTATTTTAATGTCCTACAACTTTCATGCTTTGAATTTTCCCAAATTCCTTATACACTTTCACTACACTCTGCTGGAAGACAGACCTTCTGCAAACTTAGTCGATTTTGTCAAATCTTATGCACCTCACTTCCCATCTTGGTTTTGAAACAACTATTTTCACCCATAATCATCTCGATGGGACTTCACATGTTCAAAATATAACCTTACTACTCCTTTAACTCATTCATAACTAAGCCGAATTTACAGGGTGTTACAGTTCATAACATCATCAAGCCTCTGAGGGCATCTCATCATATCACTTCGGCCACTGTGGGCAAATCATCAACCTATACCAGCTGATCAGGTGGTGGTGCATATATAACACCATAACCTTTTTACATATCCCATATATATATATATATATATATAAAACTCCATCTGTTCATGGGCAATATACATGATGCAATGCATGAGAAGTACGTCAATAAAATCTTTCGGAGTGTCATAAGACCATTATGCCTCTGATTAATATCATGAAATAAACTTTATCAACTTACGTATTTTCTGAGACCCATGAACAGATGATATAATAATATAACACATGAGGAATCAAGAACATAAGCATCTCTAGTACTTTTACGAATAGAGTCATTCATGGAAATTGTGCATTTGCACGTTTCGTTTGTGTCGTACAGATCATGCCAAAAGAAAGAAGGGATAGCCTTAACATACCTGGAGTAGGAAAAAAAATCGGTATGATATTTTTGGGAAAAATTGCACCGTATTCCTTTAGAATCACAAAATCTCACGTTGCTACGGTACTAAGAAATCTTTTTGGAATTGTTTTGTTTCAAGACTAGCGTCCGTTCTTGTTGGAGTGAGCTTCAGATTGCCCTTTTTCGTTAACTTCATATGAAACCATTAAAGTCTTTTACGTTAGCTTCTTATGTATGTAATCATAAGAGCTTTTGCTGGAAACCATTAAACCATTAAAACAATTATTTCAAATTGTTGGAAGAATCATATCTTTTAATTTGTCAAATTTATGTAGCCTTTTAAGGCTTTTCTTTTAACTAAGTGCCACCTAATCAATAATGACTAAGAGTCATTGTTTGATTTAGTGGCTTTCTGCCACGTGGGGGTGGGTAGGAATTTTGTTATTATCCAATAATTAATTAACTAATTAGATAATATCCCGTTACCCGATAATTAACCAATTATCTGCACAATTAAGAATTACCTTAAATTACTTAAAATTTTACTTATTTTTAATACACTTTATACATCCTACTATCATGGTCATATGGTACCTTGTATGGTACTAATCCATAAATATCGGGTTATTATAACTTGGACCGTATTTTATCCCAAATTGCCAAACTTCGACAAAAATTTATTTTCTTTGACTTGTTTCCCCTCTCACCTTCATGAACTTACTCATTACTTGTTTAAAATAGCATAATCCTTATAATTTACAAATAATCTTTTTCATGGACTGATGTTAATTACCTTACAACAAATTCAACGTACAATACTACGGGGTGCAACATTGTCGTAATTTAATACTGTGAAGTGTAACATCATCGTAATATAATACTGCGGGACATAATATCGACATAATATTTTCGGGTGTAACATCATTCCCCCCTTTGGAACATTCGTCCTCGAATGTTGACTGATGTTCTTATCATTTTCATAACTTATAGCTCTTGTGAATACCTCAATACTCTCCTTGCCATTTAGGCAGTTGTTCTGTGAATAGATCCAAAGGCCAGGACATTCCCCCCTTTAGGCCTCTTTCCCACGCCATGACTTGTGATCGAATACCTTTCATCATGCAGCCTTTACGATACTGACCTTGTAGGTGTACCTATGCGACTCTTCTCTCCTTTATTCTCCAGCTTTTAGCCAATCTCTAGGCCCTACTTTGTAAACATATACAAGGCTTAATAGGATGCCTCTCTGAGCATCTATAGGTGTACTGAAGTTCTTCGCTCGGTACTTTGTAGAACTTGTGAATATGGCTATATCTTATTTCATAGACTTGGTTATTCATCCGTATGACTTTACTACATCAACGTAGGTCATACTATACCATAATTCTTACTTCAATTTATCGTTACTAAGGTCTGCAACCAACTCCATGTTACTCTCATTTCTTATCCTTAAGACTGATGGTCTAATATCATCTCATACTGTTGAACTTTTCTCCATCTATTGTTGATCCACCTTAAGGTTGATCCATCATCTACCACTGATAACTTGATCTCTTATGTAACCCCGCCGCTAGGGCTAGTATCTCATCGGGGACATCCGGAGTAATTAGATTGATCCACCTAGGGGTGATATCATGCATTTATAAGCGTATCTCACAGCATCCCAATGTGATTCACCTTACATGGGTATTTTAATCATGTCCAATTCATGAGATCCCTTTCTTTTCTTTGCAGACCATTACTCAATCAAAGGCATAAACGTCATCCTTTTTCTATCACAATTACGCCTTTATTCCATTATCTGGGCAACATTCTATCTCTTCTAAATGCTACTAGTTTTAAGCTCCTTTGAATTCATTCTGAGCCTTCTATAACTTTGAGAATGCATCAGCTCTCTTATTTTCATGAGCTTAATCCCAAGAACTTATCCATTCTTGTCACCTTTTCACTCGCCTTTTCTTATCCTTACTCGTATCTTTCTAAAACCTTTTCGTTCCATCATACTTTAGCTTGCGATCGATTCCCTTAGGCTTTTCTGGAACATTAAGCGAGACATCGCATCGTCTTTAACTCTTTTTTTTACTCTCCAATTAGACCTTTCGGTACTTAGAAACCATAGGCTGGAAGGTATGATTCTGATGATGCTGCTATCATCCCCGGATACTGAATCCCAACGCTTCTAGTCTTTTACCTGAAGTATGACCATTCTCACCCTTCTATACTTGAGTATTTTATACATTGTTTACCTTTACCTTACTTACTTTAAAATATCACCTCACATTCTTCTATCTCTTTTTCATAACCTCCCGCCCAAACATGTATAAATCACATCCACCATTTGAAGCTCTATTATAATACTTGCACCTCTAGTGCCTATACAATCCGGTGGGAGCTCCATACTGAATTCTTATGAGGCTGGTATTTTTCTAACTGGTTTTATCGTAGAGCCGTTATAGAATATGGTTGTTGTTTTATCGCTCTTCCACCTCTAATATTAAGAGTATCCTGCTATGTTCTCAATCATGATTCCTACAACTTTTGGGTCCAATAATCGTATTCCTGACTTCGTTAATATAACTCTTTAGTTTCCTCCTTCTTCTGATCGGCATTTATGTCGGCTTAAGTTATCTCCTGATATGTGGTTCATGGTATTAGTTATTCTATTTATCCTTTCATGGGTGTTTAGGAATATGCATGGTACAATCCTTTAACAATTTAATCCTTCGTTTATGACCTGGGCTCAATTCTTTCTTTTAACGTATACCAGAATCTTCTATGGTTGTATATGTTGCATGTATAAAACTCCGAATCATTAAGTGCATTCATAACAAAACCCACTCTGGATCATTGATCGAATAATTTCTTTCATTCCATCTTAACTTGCTTTCAACATAAGCTATTACTTTTCCTGGTCCTTCTGCCCCCTTATTACGTCCATACTTAGCGTATCTTAGTGCCCACACATGCCAGAATTTTCATACAACTCATATGATCTCGAATATTACTTTTAATTTTACTTCCCGTTCATTAGCCACAGTAGGTGCCACTTTCCTTTGGAGTGCTTACAATGTTTTTGCGAGACTATTGTTACACGACCATTTCCTATTTAGGTCGTTTTGCTTAGGTTGAAGCCTTCTTCCTTATTTCCCCATCTAGTCTTACGTTGTAGTACTTAGGGAGAACCCTTGACTCTTGTAAAGTTGTGAGCTTATAACGGACCTCTTGATGTTTTTCCTTGCCTATACTTATCTGTAGTTACTTATCTTTATGCCCTTGTGTTTGTGGGGTTGCTTCTGAACTGATATTTTGACTGTCTTCCCAGTGGCACTCTTTTTTATCCCCGTAACACTCATACGTACCTTTAACTACCCCGACTCCTATTTGAATATATCTCAAGTATTATAATGACATTACCGCGGGGTTGAATTCCCCATGTTGGGCTTTTACTATGTTTATCCTGCACGATCTGCTGACTCGTCTTTAACCTCTTGTTTAGTCGTAACTACGCTCTTCCCGAACCAATTACTAATTACTCATTGGCCCATTCTTATATCAATGTTTCTTGTAACCATTCTTGGTTTATTTCATTTATCTTAACTTACGTCTCGCACTGGCTCTTTATCTATCAATAACATCTCGAGTAGGGATGCTTACTTCCTTTCCTTGACGTTGTGTTTGCATAATGTTCTGGAATCGTAGCATATCTGTAGGATTTTGGATAAGTGCCATCTCATTCCTTTTTAATTTTTATGGAATTCTTTATTTACCATTACATAGTCACTAGAACCACTTAATTCTGATTTAATTCCACATCACTCCATATTCCCCCATTTAGGGGAGTACTAAGAGTTGAATCCACAAGGATCTACCTATAGATGTTTTACCTCTTCATATTTGGCGTTGTTTCACAACATTAATGATCCATACTCACCTTGAGGCAATCCTTCTGTACCAAGGATAATAAATTCCCTTACTTGCGATGGTGACACTTAGCGCAACTGGCACATACAGTCATTTAAGCTTAATTTTGCTCACATTGCTTGCTTTAAGGAATCGTCTTCCTGAATGACCTTTCTCTGAATTTATTATGAATCTTCTTCTATTGTACATTCTATTATGGCCAGAACGCAACCTAAAATTCTCGTGATGCCGACCATTATCAAATCACTCATTCCTTAATTCATGTTTAGTTTACCTTGTTCACCAGTCCATACTGATTTTTATTACTCTAGGGTCTAACTTTTCCTTTTGTTAAGCATATTAGAGTTGCGAACTTATTTCTCGAAATGAGGATGTGACTGTATGGCCTATACTTTTTTGTTGTCTTAAGGCCCATCACTTTTTGTCTCTTTCTTCATCTGACTATAGGTTCTGTAACACTCTACCGTTGTCATCCATGCATCACATCTCACTCATAATTCTTCCTTATCTCTCTTCTCATTACTCTACTAAATTTCTGCATATCCCCTTTCTTGTGAAAACTTCAACATGACATTCTTTCGCTTCTAGCTCTCATTGTTTCATTCATCGGCTTTTCGGGTTGCTTAACATCCTCGCTCTACTAGGGACGAGAGTTATACTAAGGTAATATTTATCCTTTCCAGACTTTCAGTGCGTATCTTCTGATTTTTTTTATCATGATAGTATTCACATTTAATTGTAATATTCTAGAGTGCACTATCCGGATGTCTCACAAGGAGATCTATTAGCATATTTGCAATATCCTTCGGCAATGTCAACTAAAGCAAATAATTCATCCACCATTTTGGGTCACTCTAACCCCAGCCGGATCGTGATATTATGTCCTTCTATTAAACCATATTTGTTAGCTCATATAGAGCACTTAGATGGGTGTGGACAATTATACGTACCTCTATTACTGTTGAAGGTAACTCAAAATACTTATATCTCTCTTCCTGAATGGTAAATAAGGATAATCTTCAGTAGCAGGGTACCTCGTACCCTCTTTCACCTTGCTTCCTTTACTTGTTGAAACTTGTATTTACCTTCCGATTCTCTTATTCCTTACTGTAATAGTGGATAAACATTCTTGGCTTAGGGATCCTTATCAAGAAGCTTGCACGTCTTAGTGTTCTCATGTTCTACTGGAGACCTTACATTCATCATAAGCATGATGCAAAATCGAGTTCCTCTGACTCAATTCTTCCATAGCCATATTCAATCCCTTACCAAACATCTTTCTAGATGTAGGCATCGTCGTATTTTGAATAAGATAGAATTTAGGAAATTGAGATCTTACAACTGAGTTCTACCACACGATCTAGAGTAAGAAGAAAGAGTGACAATCCTAAATGCCCTGTAGCCTCCTACTTATAAGTATGGTTCATGACACACCCATAAACAAGACTCTACTAGACACGTCTTGTAGACTCCCTAGGACAGAACTGCTCTGATACCACTTTTGTCACCACCCAAACCGATGGACCGTGACGGGCACCCGGTACCTTACGCAATCAAGTACCAACATAATGTATCTTTCATATCATTCTATCATAGGTAAATGAACGGGAGTAAATCATGAGGGAATACAAACTTATACATATGAAGTACGAGCCTATAAGACCAAAATAACCACTCGTGTACTGAACGTAGGCCTACAAGGCCATACAACCTTTTACGTACATGACATCTGTCTACAAACCTCTAAAAATACATAGTTTTCATAAAGGTCAGGTCAGAGTCCCGCCATACCAAATAATACACTTCTAAATCATACTGACCAAACAAGCAACTCCGAAGCAAATGGAGTGCACCAACATCTTCTGTTGAGCTGATAGCCTACTTGGAGGTTTCTCGACCTGTCTATCGGGATATGCAGGCATGAAACGCAGCGTCCCCAGTCAAAAGGAACGTCAATACGAATAATGTACCGAGTACATAAGGCGCATAAATAAGTACATAACAGACATGGAAAAAATGTAGAGTAAATGACTCAACTTGTAAGTCTAGATAACTTTGTAAATCATGAAATACTTATAGTGTCATGCATATGCATATGAATGTTATGTCGTTCATAGGTACATATGTTCATAATATCATCATGCCTCTAAGGGCATCCCATCATATCATCTCGGCCATGGTAGGCAAATCATCAATGTATACCAGCTGATCAAGTGGTGGTGCGTATATAACGCCATAACCTTTTCCCATATTCCATATATATATATAATATACATGTATATAACGCCTTCTGGTCATGGGTCAATGTAATGCAATGCATGAGAAGTACGTCAATAAAATCTTTCGGAGTGTCATAAGACCATTATGCCTCTGATTAATATCATGAAATAAACTTTATCAACTTATGTATTTTCTGAGACCCATGAATAGATGATAGAATAATATAACACATGAGGAATCAAGAACATAAGCATCTCTAGTACTTCTATTAATAGAGTCATTTATGAAAATTGTGCATTTGCACGTTTTGTTTGTGTCGTATAGATCATGCCAAAAGAAAGAAGGGATAGCCTTAACATACCTGGAGTAGGAAAATAAATGGGGGAATTACGCTCCTTGTTACTTGGCCCAACAGTCCATCAAAAATGGCCCACGTTTGAAGTCATTACCTGATATGGCCCAAATTGTACATAATCTGAAAATTATTTTTCACCAGTTAGCCCACCCTATTTTTTGTCTTTTCTTCGTTCTTCTTATTCTTTTTCCTCTTTCACGATGTTGCACCCTAAAATTTCTCTACCATTATATATATTCTTCAATTCTCCTTCCAGATTCAAAGGTTATAATCACTATTAAGATGAGAAGAAAAAAATACTACTTAAGAGAATTATTATTTTTGGAGTCACCATTAAAGGTCATTCGAATCTTCAATTTCAGAAATTGGATTTTTCAATTTTGTTAGTTGTTCGGATTGGGTGTTGGCCAGATTGATTGGGATCGTCAAAAGGAGTTCAAAATTCAAATTTGAAGTAATTTGGAGCAGATTTGAGCTAGATTTAAGTTGAATTTCAGAAGATGCCCAAAGAAGAAGAAGAACCAGTGAGCTCCATTAATAGGATTCATTTGTATAATAGTGTATAAGTAATGTATAATAGTGTATAAACACCTCTTATACATTATTTTATATAAGGTTGATACATTATTTACAAGTATTTAGTGGATTTCTCACATTTCTTCTTTTTCTTTTTCTTCTTCAACTACTACACCTATATACATGGTGTATCACTAACATTTTTACTACTGTGCTTATACATCTTTATACACTTTTATACAACTATATATATAATATACCTCTTTGTATAAAAGTGTATAATATTGTATAAAAATATAAAGCATCTCTGACGAACTTTTTGTATGATTTTCACTTGCAATTCTTGATTAAAACTATTTCAATTCTCCATTAAATGACTTCAAACTTTGTACAGTCTACTTAGACTAATTATAATAAGTTCAACAATACTCACTCCAAATTTCTCACAAAATCATATTCAAAATCTAACAAGATTAGCATTAAAGAAAATGAAATTTTAGATTTCTCGAGTCTATTTTTGAATTTTTGTAGTTATGATAGGTATGTAGAAACTTGAGAAAAAAAGGAGAATGGAAATGTTTCACGCTTGAAGATATAGAGAATAAAAAAACTAAAAAAATGTATATCTAAGCTTATTGATATTCGGCTACACATTTGCAAACTTGTAAGTGAGCTAAAATAATGCAAGGTCAACTTATGGAGTGCATTATTATGTAATTTTGTCAAAACAATCTGTATGATATTCTTGGAAAAGGTTACACCGTATTCCTTTAGAATCGCAAAATCTCATGTTGCTACGGTGCTAAGAAATCTTTTTGGAATTGTTTTGTTTCAAGACTAGCGTCCGTTCTTGTTGGAGCGAGCTTTAGATTGCCTTTTTCGTTAGCTTCATATGAAACCATTAAAGTATTTTACGTTAGCTTTTTATGTATGTAATCATAAGATCTTTTGTTGGAAACCATTAAAACAATTCTTTCAAATTGTTGGAAGAATCGTATCTTTTAATTTGTCAAATTTATGTAGCCTTTTAAGGCTTTTCTTTTAACTAAGTGTCACCTAATCAATAATGACTAAGAGTCATTGTTTGATTTAGTGGCTTGCTTCCACGTGGGAGGTGGGTGGAAATTTTGATATTATTCAATAATTAATTAATTAATTAGATAATATTCCGTTACTCGGTAATTAACTAATTACCCGCATAATTAATAATTACCTCAAATTACTTAAAATTCTATTTATTTTTAATACACTTTATACATCCTACTATCATGGTCATATGGTACCTTGTATGGTACTAGTCCATAAATATCGAGGTATTATAGCTTGGACCGTATTTTATCCCAAATTACCAAACTTCGACGAAAATTTATTTTTCTTTGACTTATTTCCCCTCTCATCTTCACGAACTTACTCATTACTTGTTTAAAATAGCATAATCCTTAAAATCTCCAAATAATCTTTTTCTTGGACTGATGTCATCTACCTTACGACAAATTCAACGTACAATATTGCAGGGTACAACATTGTCGTAATTTAATATTGTGAAGCGTAACATCATCGTAATATAATACTGGGGGGCATAATATCGACATAATATTCCCGGGTGTAACACCCATTTCAGTCCAAAGCAATTCCCGAGATCAAGTTCATCCGCAAATCAGGTACATGCCGCATGTCTTTTAGAACTAATGTTCATCCGACATTTGTCTTGATACAAATGTTACCAATCCCCGCAATCTTTGAGTAACTTGTGTTACCCATTCTTACAGTGCCGAAATCACTTGCTACATATCTGCAAAAAATATCTCTTACCGGTGTGGCATGGTAAGATGCTGCTGTGTCAACCACCCATTCCGACTCTAGACCTACCAAGTGCATGCATTCTTCTTCCGCATTTATTAAGAGAACAACATTATCATTATTTTGCACTACGGCAGTTGTTTTGTCGTCATTCTTCTGGCCACTGGTTTCACCTTTGCCCTTCCTTAAATTTGGGAAATCTCTTTTTAGACCTGGTTAATCGTAATTGTAGCAATTTTTGACTTTTGATTTGGATCGGTTCTTGGACTTCCCACGACCTCCAGATCTACCATAGTTGCTCACCTTTGATAACTCCTGCCTCTACCTTCTGTGATGAGAGCATGTCCTTGATTTTCAGGTTTCTTTCTCATCTTCTCATTAAGTAAAAGAGCCGATGTGACGTCTTTCTACTCAGTAGTAGTTTTACCGTGTAGGATGGTTGTTGCCAAATTATCATACGAAGATGGCAACGAGTTCCATAGCAAGATGGATTTATCTTCTTCCTCGATTTTCACTCCGAGGTTGGCGAGCTATGTGATTAGTCCGTTAAACACATTTAAATTTGACAAAAAATTTGTACCTTCACCCATGTGTAGGGCGTATAACTGCTTCTTCAGGTGCAATTTATTTGTCAGTGTTTTGGACATGTATAGACTTTCCAACCTTGTCCAAATATCACATGCGGTGTCTTCATCAATGATGTTATTTACCACATCATCTGATAAGTGCAACCTGATTGCACTAGCAGCCTTTTCATCCAAGTCAGCTCAATCCTCAACTTTCATGGTATCAGGCTTTTTGGCATCAACATCTAGTACCTTGTGCAATCCCTGTTGGATGAGCAAATCCCTCATCCTTCTTTGTCATGTTGAGAAATCACTATCTCCGTTGAATTTTTCTACCTCGTACTTTACTCCGAATATTTTTTTTCCACCGAGTATAGTACTACCGATAGTGAATATTATTTCTATAAAAGAGCAGAACATGTGCTCTGATACCAGTTGTTGGGAATAAATCCCCCACAGAAATAATATTCACGGTAATAAAAGCAGAATAATAATGTAACACCAAGATACGATAAATCAACAAGAATAAAAGAGTAACGACGACACAAAGATTTTTACGTGGAAAACTCTTCTGAATAAGGGGAAAAACCACGATCCCGAGAGGAGCAACTGATATCACTATAGCAAGAAATTTTACACTTTGTAGGCCCGAGTAAAATACTCCAAAGACCACTACAACACTCAAAAGAAATAACACTCTTTTGATATTCCCACCTCACTACAATATCGCTCACGCTCTCTGTTTTCCTCATAGACTATTTTCTTATACTCTGTCTGTGATACCTCACTCTTATTTTCTCTCTTTGTTAGTGTGTTTGAAAGAAGTGAAAGAGCTCTCCTTTTATAGGAAAAAATACGTAGCCTCCAATAATGCTACAGGAGGAGCTTCAATTCTCCTCCATTCATTTCCAAACTTGGGGCCAAAGTAATCATAGGCACATGCCTATTACAAATGGGATGGACCCTACAAATACAACGGTAAAAACTGTAACGCAGGGATGGAGGACAGACCTTTAAGGGCCGATGAAACAGGATTAGTAGGCTTCTAGGCTGAAGAAGGTATGCACATGTCACCTTAGGTGCATCCTATATCATAGTGGGAGAGGAAAGTGAAGAGCTTTATAAGGCACAATAGAAGTTCACATGGTACACGCACTTATGGGGCTCGATATGACGTAGCCCGAAAGACAAATTCATATGCCCGAAACCCAAATCGGACAATACGTGTCATGGACTTGGATCGTCACAAATATGGTATAAGAGTTTGACACTACCTTAGTACGATGGTATGGCAAATGTCGCTGAGTCCTAAAGGGGGTAGATGTGACGTCCATAGCGGAGGGCGGATCAATGGGGGAGGGTCAAACAGGATTGGCAGACTTCTAGGCTGGCAAGTTTTTAAATAAGAGATGCACATGTTACTTTAGGCGAATCCCACGTCGAAATAAGAGATAAAGATTTTATGAAACATGATACAAGTTCACAAGGTATATGTACTTTTGGAGCTCAATATGCTGTAACTCAAAAGATAGTCAAGATCCAAAACAGATAATACATGTCATGGACTTTATCATGACAAAAACAAAACTCTTTTCATTTTTTTTTGAGGCACGTTTATCTTAAAAAAAAAGGTAGGAAGATAACAATTGATCGTTTAATTTATAATATTTTTGTGAATTTTAAATAACATAAAGCTTGCTCCATCCATTTTAATTTATGCGACAGAAATATGAATTCGCACAAAGTTAAATAACCAACAAACTTAGCCTATTTCAAGTGACAACATATACTCAGACAACATTCAAGTTGAGATAATCACTGGTCTGATATCATGCAAAAACTTCCAAAAACAACTCCCTCCATTCGTCACCAATTCCTTATAGCACCTCGTACCACGTGTTCAAACACATCTTACTTCATGCATGTATTACTCAATTAATGTTTATCTTCCCTACACTAAATGTTAAACCCTCCAAAACACCAAAAACCAAGAAGAAAACCATACCCTCTTCTCATTTTCTCTTTCATCTTCTTCTTGACCTGATCAAAAAAAAGAAAAGAGAATGGATTTGGTGAATTCAGTGCTGAACTTTGTGGTACCACCAGCAAGTTTGGTGATGCTGGCGTTTGCATGGCCAGCTTTGACTTTCATAAACACGTGTGAATGGTTCTACAACTCTTTCTTTGGTGAAAATATGGAGGACAAGGTTGTCATCATCACCGGAGCTTCTTCTGGGATTGGAGAGGTAAAAATGTGACTTGGAATTGTTAATTTGTGTATCAGTTTCATTTCCTTATTAGCATTAGCAATAGATAGTACTCCCTCCGTTTGAATTTATGTGTAGTTGTTTGATTGGGTTCGGCGTTTAAGAAAAATGAAAGATTTTTAGAATTTGTGATCCTAAACAAGTCAAAAAGGGGTTAAAGTATTTATGTGGTTATAAATGCTTCTCATCCAGGGTAGGGTTGGAAGTTTAAACTAAATTATTTTCAAAAGTTAGAAAGAGATCATTCTTTTTGGAACGGGCCAAAAAATAAATAGGTTCGGTAAAACTGAAACTGAAACTGAGGAGTACAATTCATAAGTTATTTTTGAAATTCAAGTCTTTTGGGATTACAAAAACGAAAGTCAACAATTGGAGCTGAAGATGTAAAATTACTTTTGACCACATCACCTAATGATACTTCATTACAAACTTAAACACTTTAGCTCTAGCTGATCAACTACATTTAAAAAAAATTATCTCCTTTCTATTGTATTAATTTACCTAACCCCCTTTTACAATACTTCTGTAAACGTTTTATTGGAGTTGATTCCCTTTACCTTGTAAGCTTTTTGTAGCATTAAAAAACCTCCATTCTAGTCATCGGTTCATTACATTAAATGGTCACTTAACTATTCGAGATAACGATAATGTTTCCTGCCAATTCTCAACCAAAACAAAAAAAAAAGAGAGAGAATTTGTTCTTCCAATTGTAGAAGTAATTGCAGTAAAATGGAGAATCTGTTATTTCCACATTGAAATTCTACTATGATTGTCGATCCAACGTTTAGTCTATGAGTTACTACTACATAATCAAGTTTCCATTATATAGGTTCTTGTTTGTAACTTTGGTCATGCATCAGCATTTACATTTTGGGAAAGCATTGATTTATGTGACAACATAAAGATATTAAGTTTCCCTCCTGTTTTAAAGCTGCAATTATGCTATTATTCTGTTCTTCTTCTTCTTCTTTCTTGTGCGTGAACTCTAGTGAACAAGTTACAAAATACTTGATTTTACTCTGTGATATTAGCAAATAGCATATGAATATGCAAAGAGGAAAGCCCATCTAGTTCTGGTTGCGCGACGAGAAAACAGACTCTGGGGAATCAGTGAGAATGCCAGGGGACTAGGTGCAAAAAGTGTCCTCATAACAGCTGCAGATGTTGTTAAAGAAGCTGATTGTAGGAGATTTATCACTGAGACTGTAAATCTATACGGGCGTGGTAAGTACTTACTTCTCATTTTATGCAAAAGAGACCCAACTTATATATTTTTTCGTTTGGTTATATTAAGGGGTGTATCAACCAGATATTCTTTCGTTATGTAGTTTCAACTCTCCAAGTCAGAGGCGGATCCAGGATTTGTAGTTTATGGGTTTCTATAGGAGACCTCATGTAAATTTACAATAAGTAATGGAGTTCACAATCAAATATTTACGAATATTTAGTGAATTTTTTTAATATACATACGTACAGGGTATGTGCAAAAGCTACCGGGTTTACGGGAGCTCGCACCTACTAAGTTGGATCCGCCCCTGCTCCAAGTTATGCTCTAGAGACAAATGGATTTGTTTCTGATTGCATTATGCAAATTGGTGGATTGATGCTTGGAAGGCAAAATAATACTAAAACTGGGATTGATAGTACTTCGTATAGCGTGGCATGTTTCAATCGTCGAGAATAGCACCTAGTAACTAAACGGTTGTCTGAATTTTATTCTGACAACAATCTCCTTTCATTTCCCTATTTTCAGTGGATCATCTTGTAAATACGGCAAGTTTGGGTCATACTTTCTACCTGGAAGAAGCCACGGATACAAATGTCTTCCCCATTTTGATGGTATGTGAAGCTTTTACAAGAGATCGTCCACAATTCTCTCTTTTGGTTTTGATGCAGTTATGTTGGTATAATGATTTTTCCCAAGTTTGTTGCTGCACGCGGGGATACACATTTTTCATTTATCTTCGAATATGTTTCCAAATTTACAGAATTCTAAATATTGTCCATTTTTCAGGATATCAACTTTTGGGGAAATGTATATCCTACCTATGTAGCTCTACCTTACCTGCGGCAAAACAAGGGCCGAGTCATAGTGAATGCTTCAGTAGAGAGTTGGTTACCCTTGCCAAGGATGAGCCTATATTCTGTTAGTAATTCTAACCATTGCTATTTATTCCTCAAAACTGAATTTGTCTAGTTTGAGAACTGAATTACTCAAGATTTCTTCATCCTCCTCCTATTCCCATCTTCCCCAAGAGATTATAATACTTGCATCACATCTTCTTTTTGTAAAATAGGCAGCAAAAGCAGCACTTGTAAATTTTTATGAGACGTTGAGATTCGAGGTGAACGGTGACGTAGGGGTCACAATAGCAACACACGGATGGATTGGGACTGAAATGACCGGGGGAAGATTCATGCTAGAGGAAGGTGCTGAGATGCAGTGGAAGGAAGAAAGAGAAGTAAGTCTCTCTTTTCCAAGAAATGGCATTCTTTGCCCGAGATTTGCTTAGTAGTAGTTGCTCACTAAATTCACTGTCTAACAAGCACACAAACATTGTTTAAGGAACAAAAGCATATAGCAGCCTTCTCCGAGAACCTGTCTTCCAAGTGCCCGGGGTGGAGCGGTTTTAAGTAATATACCATACCGTCTGTGAAAGTTGAACATTCAGAATTTGTATAACTAGCCATAGTTTCAAGGAAATTAGATTAAACTGATAAGAGCATTATTGAACTGAGAAGTTAGCTCTTCACAGGGTTAATGCTGTTAAGAGTCTAGCAAGATCATATAACTACATCCGCCTTTATCATGATTTCATTACCTTTATTTTCTGATATTCGTGGGAACTTTTGGTAATATTTTATCTCCACGCAATTAAAGTTGATATATGCATTCTCGTGTAAGGTTCATGCATCGGGGAGTTCAGTGGAGGACTTCGCAAAGTTGATTGTGTCGGGGGCATGCAGAGGAGATCCATATGTGAAATATCCGAGTTGGCACGACATTTTCCTTCTCTATAGAGTATTCACACCAAATGTTCTTCAGTGGACATTTCGGATGTTGCTTGCAGACCAAGGTGCACGGAGGACTTCCTTCATTGGCACGGGAAGGCCTCTTCTTGAATCAACCTCTCCTCGGAGACAGCCTCTTCCCGAGTCAACTTCTCCTCGGAGACAGCCTCTTGCCGAGTCATCCTCTCCACGGCGACAGCCTCTTCTCGAGCCAACCTCTTCTCCTCGGAGACGAGTGGGACCTGTTCCAGTTCAGCAGCAGATGGAATAAAAGGAAGTAGATTGAGTCATACTTTAATTTTACGGTGATTGTGTTTGGGGTGTTTTTTAGTCAAGATTCTGTGGATATCATTGTAAGAGTTCACAAGATACAATCAATAGTTGGCTCAACAAACGAATGTACTTGGCTTGTTTAAGAATGTTTGTATTTGGTTTAGAAACACTTTCGATAAGAAGTTTCCTTAAGTTCCTTCAGGATGTTATGTCAATTACCTGTTAATCTGGCATAAAAAGGTAACTTACATGAGAATCCTTTCAAATGTGATGACAGGTATTTCGCGAGAAATAGCACGGGCTAGTCAATTTTCGGATTGATCATTCGAAAATAGCTAGCTTTTGCAAAGTCATTGAAAAATAGTCACTATTTTGCTGCAACACGGAAAGTTTCAGTATAATATACTGAAGATCGGTGCACCTGTGTATGAACTTCCAGTATATTATGCTAAAACTCCAACATGCGGAAAATTCTAGTATAATATACTGGAGATTGGAGCACATGTGTATGAACTTTCAGTATATTATAGTTCCAATATACTTATGTTGGAACTACAGTTCCAGTATATTATATTGGAATTTCAGTATATTATCCTGGAGTATTTTCCGGATTTTGAACAGTATTTTTGTTCAAATTTATCTTTACATGAAAAGTGGTTAAATTTCGATTACTTTTGAAACTACGACTATTTTTGAATGACCACTTATAAATCTGGCTATTTTTTAATCTCTCCCATATTTCGCAGAATCTGGCTCTATTCGTGAAGTCCATAACAATTCTATCACTTTACTCGCACTGAGTGATTGAATATTGCGGTGATAGCCAGGTGTGGATTTTCGTGGACACTAAAATTCATGTACACACAGAGATATTTGTTTCTATTCAGCTAATATATTCAATGTAAGCAATAAGTATTTAGTGAGGGCTCACTTTTCCAGAATGATATCTGATGTAACTTGGTACAATCATTTTTCCTTGAAAAGAAAGATAATTTCTCTTACATTTTTTGGGGAAATTACAGTACGAGCTGACTGGTAACGAGATTCTTTGCACAATAATGTATCGTATATTCAGATTCAAAGGTGAATATTGCCTCGCTACATCTCACGTTCTAAAACGAGCAAGCACAATGAATGAGATGATATACACTATGCTACAAAAAATTGGACCTTTCTGCAATCTATAGGTACACAAGGGGTTCACAACAGATTTCCCCGGCCATATGACCAATGTTAGAAGTCCTTCAGCCTAAAATCCTTGGAAGGAAAATGAAAGGATCTTGAACAGCCCATCTGGGTTATCGGCATGTACCTGGAAAAAGAAATACCCTTGTTATTAGGATTAGGATCGCGTGATGCATAATTGTGCAATTTCTTTCAGCACGGCAAGTCAGAAGGCCAGTGCACTAGGATTCAAGATTGTCCATCATTGTCGAGGAACAAGAGTAATGGTAGAATAATGAAAGCTCAACTGTTAGCCTTGTTTCACCGTCTGCTTTTTTAAAGTCAATAGCCATTAACAGCAAAACAAATGTATCCTAAGTTCATCGTTCAGAAGTTAGTGCGAGTCAGAACAGTTGATGCATTCTTAAGTGTTCTGCTTTACATAACAACACTGGAAAGTTATTCTTTCTGATTCAATCAGGTCAGCCTGTTCTCTATGTCATCAGTTTGGGAGCAGAGTGTAGATAGTCCAGCACAGGAAGAACGAAGGTTCGCCATGTATGTTAAAAACTAGAGTCAATCTAGATATTCCCATTATTCCATTTTATGTGACATTATATCCTTAAGAGTCCATTCCAAAACGAATGGCACCTTTCTATAGTTGGAAATAATTTAAATTTTAACTTTCCATTTTACCCTTAATGACATGCTTTTATAGCCACAAAAATCTCATGGCATGGTTAAAACCACAAGTTTCAGAAGTCTTTCTTTCTTTCTTAAAATCCGCGTCATGTCAAACTACACCACATAAATTGAAAGGGAGGGAGTATGATAAATTACCAGTTTTCAAATCTGACGCACACTAAAAATGGAAAGCACTTTGCAACTTGAGAAGTTACGCAACATACAGCATAATGTGTAGGGCAGAAGCAACCTACCCAATGACCTGCATCTTCAAGGACATGCATTTCAACTCCACCTCCCTCCTCTACAGCTTGTTCCTCAGCAACATGGATTCTTCTGATATCCTCAAGGGCCCACCTATGAAGACTTCTTTCTGCTTTCAAAAAATTAACATGCACACCCCGAGGAACATCTTCCACAATTTTCCTGCGTGAAGATTATCAGTCACTATAGTTTTTCTTCTTTGAGAAGGAATTACTATCTCCTCTTTTATAGAGAATGAGCTAATAAGCTTGGTGACAGAACCAAAAATCAAATGAAAGATGTGAAACAAACCGTTGATACATTCTTCTATTATTTAACTAACTGTAATGTACTCATTGCGAAGTTATACATTGATTATCATATAAACAGAATGAGGTAACGGTTCACATTTATTCTTAGCATGTCAATAATTTTGCTTTTTAGGCTCAAATAATTCCAGATATTTTTTCTTTCTTTCTTCTTTCTATTGTCATGCTAGGTATGAGTTGAGTGACCAGTCCTCCAGTCCATAGAATTCACTGAAATTTTTCTGATCATCTTGCTATTCTTATATTAATGTTGAAACTCCATCTTGTCAAAAGACATCCTGCAATTTATCTGACATTTCCATGTTACTTTTCTTTAAAAATTTAAATTTGATTGATAGCAACAGGATCAAAAGGCCGTGCACGTTGGTGTCTTGTTGAACCACTATTGGTACATGTCCACACTACTCCAGAATCTATTGGGCAACAGGTAAAAAAATTTAATGACTAATTACTTTAAAAAGATAGTCTGGTCAAGGAATGAACAAGAAGCCAAAAGAGTGATCATAATAAAATCTGCATACTTAAAATTGACATGAGCAACCTACCACATATTTGTATCTTCGTATGATTGATACATCTCAGCAATACCCTTGAGATCAAATACCCATGACAAATGTGAAGGGGGTGAACCAGCAGAGTTGATTTGACGAAGGTTAGTTACCACCCACTGCAAATATTACAAAAACGGCAGTTGAAAAAATTAGAACTTGCCCATTCGCATCTTACGTGCAAGCAAATTAACAGTTTTTGAAACGGATACGTGCAAGCAAATTAACAGTTAAATGATGGTAATGAACAATGATCAGCAAGATGAATCTTTTTTCAGAATTACCGCACAATATACTCTATTTACTAAATCATCTATTGTACAAACAATTACATGCTACTTTCATCACGAGTCCGAAAGCTGCTACAGAAGAGAGTCTGGCATTTAAGTGGAGATGCAGTGCATTTAAGTGGAGATCGGGTAGAGGGGTGAGTCCATTATCCACCAAGTTCGAGTCGTGCACTAGCTGGACCTCGGAGATTTCTCGGTTATCACAAAAAATTTGATGGCAACAAGTAGATATGAAGGGTAATTAGCCCCCCTCTACTTTCCTCAAAGCAAGAAAGTATTGCCCTTCACTGAATTCCCTTCTCCAATTGAAAAACCAACTAAATACAGTGTTAAATGCTTGCGCAACGAGCTCATCCTCTTTGAGAAGTGAAGATAGAGGCGTATCTAGTATAAACGCAGTGAGTCAGCCTGAATCCACAGTGCCTAGCTCGAACCTCATATGTATGTGAAAAGACATAGAGAATACGCGTATATATAAAGAATCAAATTCACTGCATTAGAAGAACTACACAGTAGAATTCTGAACCCATGGACTCTAAATTCTAGATCCGCCTTTGAGAAAGACAGTTAAAATTTTGAGGGGGGGGCTGAAACATTGTGCCTAACCGACCAAAACAATGTTCAAGAATATCATTTCAATAAATCACATGGAAAAAGAAGAGTCATGATGTTCTTCAAATAGGCTCTCTTTAGAAAGGAAATGCGGTTAGAGAGACTGGGGTGTCATTCTTGTCGTATAATTCGTATCCTTTTTTTAAGCCAACTTATCCTCTGGTATTTCACCTTCTGAATCATCAACTCACTTTTTCTATCAGAATAGTCAAGACAGATTACTGTCTCACCCTCAGGGGCAGTGAGAAGGGTGGAAAACATTATGACTTATTGCTGATATCTCATATCACAGTTAATAAATATCAAGCTCAGTGTCTCACTAGATGCAGAAAAGTGCCTACGCTTATCCATCTTTTGAAGTTTGCAAAGTTGAAGTTAAAGTGTTAAACCTTTCAGAATTCCTACGAAGAAAAGATGTGAGGCCAAAAAAAAAATGAGGCCAATGGGATACGGGATACCTGTGCAACATCCCTGGAAAAACCTTCTAGTATAAGAGCCTCCATGATATCTCGTTTTGAAGAGACCTTCCTTGAAAAATAATATTCATAAGAAGAACTGATGTCAATACAAATTATGTGAATGTATCAGGTAAATATATATAGATATATATAGAGAGGGGGGGGGGGGACAACATTTGAAAATAATAGTGAATTTATATAGCTTAGGCTAAAAAGGGTTCAAATACGACATTGTATGCTATTTTAAATAAAGCCAAGATACTGCAACAATTCACCTTGCAATAATAAAAGAATTAGCCGAGAAGCAAGCTAAAACATAAAGGAGAAAGGCTTCTTTCCCTTGCTCTGATACATATTCATCTTCTACTACCAAAATAATGGACAAGCTTTTCCCACCAAAACCTAATTCGTCTATGTCATAAAAATCCCATCAAATATCACAGTCATACCTTAAACCTAACGCATTTCGTTTTTTTCTTTCCAACAAACCTAAAGCATTTCTAGCGAATTGTTTTTGGACTGGTAAAACACTTATAACCAAATATCTACACAATTTGATATGAAGGAGCAGCCATCCACAATTTGATCAAATATTCAAACACCCCCCCCCCCAAACCCCCACCCCCGCGGGACGTGCTCCTGTTCTGCTCTTTCCTAACTATACACATCAGAGAATGATAAGGCCCACTGCACCTCCCACTCCAAATTTCTACTCAAAAGTCTTAAAAAGGAACACATATCTATATTGACACACTACAGATATCATGGAGAATTTCACAACAAGAGACCATAAAATTTGTTATGATTCATGTTAGGAAAATAGACATGGAGACATTTATACAAACTGAAATCACCAAAAGCACACACCTCTTTTGGTAATTTACTCAGAAATGATATCAATTCAGCTGGATGATCATCTCCATCTGCACCAGCTCGAACCTCTCCTGGAGTAGCATCTAAAACCCAGACCTATGACACAATTAGTTTGAATTACTTCAAAGAATTAGGGGTTGGAAAGAAAAAAGCAGAAGAAAGGATAGCAAAATAGATCTCAAGAACAAAGAAAGTACATCAGAATAGAAAATTATCATCCCTGAAAACCAATTACCAAAATCATCAATCGTAGATAAGACAACTGTGAAGCATATGTTTTTAATATTGATTTTAACCTCTCACAGGGCCCAAGCAAGATCCAAACACTGTTTGATATTAGTGCAAGTATGCTTGTAGAATTTTGGTATAGAATACTTACTCTAACTGGACGTGCAAGGGGTTTTGCAACCTGCTCAACCATACTCAATGCAACTGCAAGGTTTAAGAAGAAAGATGAATGTCTGAACGACAAATTAACAATTGATTTCTCCAAGTAGCTTTCTAATATAATCAGCTAAAAGTTACCTTTTCCTCCAAAGCTGTGACCAACTACAACTCGGGGAGTCAATCTGAGCTGGCCAAGCTAGACAAAAAAGAAAGAAAAATTAAGACAAAACAAGGTATTACCATAATCCTGCTACCATCTCAGGCAAGAAGCAAAGAGGCAAAACGGTAACCATTTGACCCAACCCAAAACCAGCAAAAAAGAAATCATAAGTGACACACCATTGAAATGACATGGCATATACTCTATCACCCATATAATGCGTTCATGAATTACAAATTTACCAGCACGTAAGCAGCCTCCCATGGAGAATGTTTGGCCAATAATTCAGTGATATTGTAACTAGAATTCCCATGATTTTTGAGTGTGTATAGATTTCATAGAGAATGTTTGGCCAATGATTCACTGATGTTGTAACAACCGTGGATCACTGGCGGTTGAACTCGAAAGGGGGTTTGTGAAACCTGCTTTAGGAAAATCCCACATTGGGGGGGGGGGGGGCACTCATATAAGAGCGAGTTAAAGATTCAACTGTTGAGGCGCCATTTGGATTAAAACCCAAGGGCACAAAACGGTAAGGCCCAAAAGCCTTGAGGTGGCCTAGAGGGGTTGGGCCAAAGAGGACAATACTTTGGCAGTTGGGACTGAGCCATAACAGGTGACAAGACATGACTTAAAATTCTATTGATACGGATGTCACTGGAACGACATTGGAGAATTGTATGTGCAGAGTGCAGCAGGTCATGGTCAAGAAATTATACCAGCTTTAAGACATCAAGAGCAGCTGATGCAACAGTATGTGGGCCCCTCTTCTTAAGAGATGCTGAATCACCATGGCACCGCAAGTCCACTAGGAGAAACTGCAGAAAAGTAAATCTACTGTGTATTGTCCCCAACAAAATCACCAAAATATATATCGTATCAAAACGAATCAACCATAAGATATCGGATGATCAGTTAGAGAAGAATGTGAGCTTGAGGATCACACTGGTGAAAAGAGCCAAAAGCAAATGAATTTTAGGATGCATACCCACAAAGAGGAGAAAAGATAGGTGGATGTTCTGACCACAATTAATAGCAGTTTTCAAAAGTTACTGAAAATATTTACGATAAGTCACAGAAGCTCATATGAAAGAGTGCAATGCGTTGCAATTTTTTTCTAGTTGCATATCTCAGGAGGGTGATAAAGCACATCAGAACCTTTGGGAGCTTCATATGTTTTTGTTAGTTGTAGAGCTTCATATATTACTGTTTTTGTTTTAACCTTAGTTTTTTGTGCGAATGAATCAATGACAAGAAACACTGTTTTCAGGGCAAGGACTTGATGCGTAGACACTTACATCCCCCTATAACAAATTTTACCCAATAACTGATTGGCCCAAAAAGAGTTCTCAGAGGCTGTTGATTAATGACTTTTCTGAAGTTTGGACATTAGTTTGACCTTATATTTTCTTCACAGCAACCAATGAGAAAATTCTAGGATGTAACATAGTATTAACAAAATGCAGGCAACTCAATAAAGGAAAGAATAGAAAAGCAGAGAAGGGAATGGTATTTGTGCACTCTTTACCATAAACACTCAGCTGTTGATTTTATCTAATCCATGGACCATGGTTATGTGAAAACCTATACCTGAATCTTTTCAATGTGTCCAATCCCTAGCTTTATATACATATAAACACACTCTCTCTCAAGGGTACTAATGTCAAATCAAATCTTCCTTTCTCTTCATTTTTCACAGATCAAGTAAACAACATGCAACAGAGCACATTCCCATCCAAACTGGACAAGTTAAACATGATGCAAAGTTCTTTAAAATACTACATAAAGGGATAAGAATAAATGTTTATCTCTAGTACCTGCCATTTCGGAAATTCTTGGGCCAATCTCCTTGCAAAGCTTCCTGAAAATTTCAGATTGTCATCGAAATAGTCTAAGATGAGACTATAAGAAGCTTGAAGCAGGAATACTGTTTAAGCAGATTGGATGAGTTAGGAAACTGTCTAAAGAAGTAATACGTCAACAATTTAACTAGTAATCTCTATGGAAATAAGAACAATCTCTATGCCTCAAGATGTGGAATTTGTATTGCATTCCAGCAATAGAAACACTTTTTAAATCATTCTTTTCCATAAGCAAACAATTTTGCATTTTATTGCAATATGAGTTCCCTCAAACTACAGGTTCTTTATCAGAATTCTAAAGTCTATTGCAAAATCTTGCAACACAATAAGATCGAAATAAAAAGAATTTTTTTTTTTTTTTTTTTGAGTAAACCACTGTCCTTGAAGGTGAAAGGAGAGTTCACAGGGAGCATGCGGGGTACACACAAGCCCAAATCTGGACAGTCCCAACTTGACTTGGTAACTTCAAAAAGGAGCTTGATGTCGGTTCAAAATTGTGCAAGTCTGAATCAGAGAGCTCGAGCTACTTTGAGAGGAATTCCACAAGGCTCAAGATCAGCTCTTAGGCTTGGAAAACATCAGACCTATCGGGAAAAAAATCACCCTCCACTTCTGGAAATTGAAGAGAAAAAGGAGGCCAACCTAATAGCTTAACAGCCAAAAAAATGTACATAAATAATTAATCTACTTAAAGGTCAATTATCCTAGATAACTTTATCTTACTCATATCCGCATTAAATATACATACTTGATCAAAGACTTAATAGTTGTTTTCTTGGCAATCCAAAATATGCTTCAAGTTGATATATTGCGAGGCAAAACTTAGATAGAGAGGTTGCCCTGGGTGGAAGCTCATATAGAGAAATGAAGGCGGGGATGCAGGAGAGAAGAAAAGGGCCAGTATCTGGGGCGGATAATTCTCCAAAGGAAGCTACACAAAAAGGTTTTTCCTAAAGAAGACAATTAAAAAGGAGACCAGTCTGTCGAGTGCGGGGAAAGGCGAAGGCTCATGCTAAGCACCAGATAAAGCTGTATAACCCCTATATCAATGGGTTGGACCTAACAAGAAAGGAGGAAAACTGAAGATTTCGAGGGTTATGCAATACTCCAACAAAGGATTGAATATAAAACTAAAAATGATACAACATAACTATATCCAGCTTGTACTTGCAAGCACGACGAGACAAGCATTAGCAAACTCGAGCTTTGATTCAAACTCAAAATGAGAAACAAGTTTTGAGCTCAAACCAAGTAGAGCTCAAGCAGCATACAAGCACTCCAGTCACATTTGAACAAAAAGAAAAATAGAAGTGTGTTACCAGCCCAGTCCATTTGCAGCTCTAGTTCAGTCATTGTGAGCTTATTAAAGAAAAGTGTTAGACATGTGACCATCTTATATGGTCTTGTAAATATGGAAAAGCTTACTCGACAATATAAAAAAAATTCTAGAGTTGATGTGTACGAAGTACCGTATTTAAAAATTGAATTTTGAAATTAAGCTTGTCTTGTTTTAGAACGACTCCGCCTATATGAGCTTCGCATAGCATAGCATGTCATTCTGGATAAAAAAGGTATATGGTAGGTTGACGACCAACATAAAATTAGTCATTATAAGTTTAATTACAATGAATCGTTTACTAAAGAGCTTGAGTAACTGAAAAGGATTTATAGGATTCATATAGCTAACCCCAACATAAAATTTGTCTCTCTTTTTTTAATCAAGAGATAGGGAATGGGTATGGAAAGAATTACTCCGTGCATTTCGAAAATTAAGGAATTAAATGGCGCATGAATTTGTTTCCATGCCTCGTTGCTAATTTGGAAATAATGTCAATCTCATTTAGACATTCTGGCGTTTCAACAATTCATATTTCAAGCAAAATGCCACCTGCTAGTTACATAAGAAGGCTTGACTGAAAGATGATCGTGCAGTTTTCATATATGCCATGAGAAACAAGGAGAAGAAAGGATAGGCACTTTGAAAGTATCATGAGTAATTCAGCGAATACACAAGAAATGAGCATTTGATGTGCCGTAATTAACAAAAATTTATATAAATGGTTACCCCAGTTTTTCCTGCTGCCAAGAATACCATGCAAGAGAACAGCAGTTGGTGGTTCAGGCAAAGATCCCTCCATGATATAACTCCATCTTACCTATACATCCAAGTTTTCATTATCAATGGCATCTCAAGTGTAAATCAACAAAGAAAATCTTAATGTGCTTGAGAAAATACCAGTCAATAGTTTATTTAGCATATTGATGAGAGAATAAGTGAAGTAAACTGAAAAAAACTGAACTGCACAAATTTACGAAAATGTTGAGCTAGAGAGTTGAGCAAGTGTTCTGAAAAAGAATCTTAGTTTCTTAAGACTATGAAAATATTTTTCCGAATTCATAATTTTTAATAATTATGATGATATACAGCAAAAAGGGATGTCTTTATAAAGTTATATCCATGCTCCAGTCTCCAGAAGAGAAGGATGATTAAAAATTGGGCAGGTCTATTGTCATGCCTTGGGGAAATATATGCTATTCATTGAACAATTTGGCATGTTCTTTTATTAATACTTATAGAACTGATACATCCCACATGCATACTTCACAAACAAATACAAATGCAAGCAAGATTAAGAGAGAGAAAAATATAGCAAACATAAAATAGTTACTTTTCACCACAAAATAAAACTTACTTTTGCTCCTTGGACGAGCTCATATGCCTGCATATAAAAGTCAACTCATCACTAGTAGCTTCAGTTGCACGTCAAACAACTTTGGTAGTCACACTCTTCAATAATTACACTTTGTAGAGAACAACAATTACTTTGATACTACGTAGTTCGTGAAAGAAAACAGATACACCTTCCTCAATTTTTTATTTTATTTTTCTGATAATTTACCTTCCTCCAGCTTTTAAAGTTCCGTTGAACTTTCTCATGAGTAACTTTCATGTAAAAGTGTTAAAACAAATACATAATTTGTCTCTTTCCTCTGAGAAACAAATACTTAAAGAAACAAGAGTATAAATGAAAAGTAAAAGAGAATGTCATTTCTTAACAATTTGCTTGGAAACAAAGAAAAGGAAGATGAGCTATACTAAAAAATGATTGTGTACAATCCTTCTGGAGGGGCAAAATAATGTGCAGTGTAAAAGGTCACAAATTTGATGGAAGGTCTCAAACATTTTACTAAAAGTATAAGAACAGTCAACTCAAACTATCCAAAATAAGTACACAATAATAATAAGATATAGAGTGCAGATCCAGTACCAATACTTCAGATGGCACAACAACCTTCCCACTGGAAAGTCTCTCATCAACCAATGTCATTCTTATATTTGAACCTTTAAACATCCTTTTTGAATGAACAAGAGACACCTAAAGAAGATCAAAGCGAAGCACACATTCCTCAGAAAATGCAAAGCTGCTCATTTTTTAATTATTAAGAAACTAAAAACAAGAACAAATTGCTCCTATTTTCTACAAATTTACCTTCTGAAATGGTCTAGAAATATTCACTTTCTTATGAATCAAACCAAGCCCAGGTGAGTCTTTTGTTAATGCAGCTCCATTTTCGAAACGCCGGCACGCCGTGAAATTCGAAATGGCCGACATTTCTATTAGAGAAGAGATCGCTGAAGAAACACCGCCGCCCAAATTCTCTCTTCCAGTTAACTTGGACAGCTTTTTTAACAAATGGAATTTGTGAATGAATCGGAAGAGAGAAAATGGAGAAATAGAAAATGCGACGGAGAGACCGAGGGAGAGCGTGGCGATCTCCTCTCTCTCACACACACACACACACTCTGTCTTTCCCCTCCTATGTAAATAATGGAATTTCTTCTGTATTTCTCAGCCAAGAGATTTGTGGTGGCTGGCTTTCGTTGTATTCCGTCAAATAGCGCGCCGAAATTAAAACCCAACTTATTTCTTTGACCACTAAAGAATATGTCGGAGCGTCTATTACATGGGAGTGTTGAGAATTGTACCAGAAAAACATGGAGTATAAGGAATTATTAGAAGCACAAGTGGAGTATAATTTTGAAAAAATTTCAAACTTAGAATAACTGAGCTCCATATTTTTTAATTTTATAGCTCATATTTTAATTTGAAAAACTTTCAAAAACTATTATGTTTTAATGGTTATTAGTTAGTTGTAGCTACTATATTATTTCCTATAGTTATGTTTTCAGATTTTTTAGAGTGTATTCGATGTATTTAAGCTACTGTATTGAATACAATAGCATTTCTCGGCGTGAAACAGGGGATTACAGCTAGACAGATTGACTGTATTCACGATATGTATGTCACGACCCCAAATACCGATCGTGATGGCACCTATCACATTACTAGGCAAGTCAACTAATCAATTTACCATACCTCCTTTTCAACATTTAAGCCATTTTCTAACACATGTTTTAAATACTGAAGTCATTATAAGCGTTAAAACAACAGAAATATGCGAAAGGTCAAAATAACAATAACTACACAGCTCTAACAATCTGGTGTCACGAGTCTAGAGCCTCTAATACAAGTCTGATACATAATACATCAATAGTCTAGGAAATGCGTAAAGATAATAAGATAAGAGGGAGAGAACAGGGCTGCGGACACCATGCAGCTTCCTCGAAGTCTCCGTCAAATACTGAAACAGCTGAAAGCCCTCACTCGGTCGCTCGGGCACTTGGATTTGCACACAAGGTGTAGGGAGTAACGTGAGTACGTCAACTCAGTAAGTAACTAGAGTAAATAAGGACTGAAAGCAGTGATGAGCAGTTCAAAAATACATAACTGGATAATCAACAGAATATCAGGTCATCTTTACAGTTTAAAAATCAGTTTTCGTTATAAAATCACATTTCCAATTTAAACATTTGGAATCAAATACTTAGCGGTATGTCAAACAGAGGCTTATTTTAAAGAAGAGTGAAATCAGTGAAAACATCATAACAAGGCCTCTCAGGCAAGAAATTACTCAGAATATGACCCCCCGGGCAGCCTCTCAGTCATTCGTGACTCGACTCTCGTCACACAGTACTCATTTTCAGCACTCGGCACTTTAGTATCTCATAATAATAGAAATCATAGTAATCGCTGCGGTGTGCATCCCGATCCGTAATTTATAGTCGACTATGCTCACTGGGGGTTTACAGACTCCGAAGGGGCTCCTACAACCCAAACGTCATATTGCTGCGGCGCGTAGCCCGATCCAATATACATATCGTTGCGGCGTGCAGCCCGATCCGGTATATATATCGCTGTGGCGCGCAGCCCGATCTATATAAGTGTCATTGCGGCGTGCAGCCCGATCCATAATATATACATATCATATCCTCACTATTAGGTTCTCAACCTCTCTTAGTCGTTAACCTCACAGCCTCTCGGGCACAACAATAGAAATTAGGGAACTCAGCCCAAACAGTCCTCACAATTAGAAGTGAAAAGATAAAGCCAGTTTTAAATATTTAAACAGGTAAGACATGACTAAGGATATGTTTTTAGCAAGTAATAATGAGGAAACATAGTCAAAATGCCCCTAAGGGTTTCTACAGGTCGGCACAAGGCCCCAAACATGGCATTCAACCCATAATACAGTATAAATATCCAAAATACGGAATAATATAACGTTTCCAAATCAAATATACGGCTTAATAGTCGCTACGGGGTGGATCAAGTCACAATCCCTACCGGTGCACGCCCACACGCTCGTCATCTAGCATGTGCGTCACCGCGTTTATCAAGACAAATCAAATACCGGGGTTTTGTACCCTCAGTTCCAGATTTACAATGGTTACTTACCTCAAACCGGTGAAATACTACTCTGCAATGCCTTTGCCCCTCGAATCAGCCTCTACGCGCGTCGAATCTATCCAAAATCAGAATGGGGACGTCAAAATATGCCAAGAGAACGAAGCCCAAGCGAAAACAATCGAAAAATACCAAAAATCTCGAAATTACCAAAACCCGACCCCTGGGCCCATGTCTCTAAATTCAGAAATTTTTACATCAATAGATTCCTCATCTCCCCACGAGTCTATGCATATCAAGAACACTAAAATTGGAGTCCAAATGACCCCTCAAATCCTCTTTTAAAGGTCTCTTAAACTCAAGTCCTAATCCTCCATTTTTAGCCCTTAATCTCAACTAAAATCATGATTAAACAGTGGAAAAATGATCTTAACCCAAGTAATTAAGCTTAGGGAACTTACCCAACCGATATCCTTTGATTCCTCTTGAGATCCTATGCCTTAGCCTCTTTCCCGTCTTCAAAAATGGAGTTATTTGCAAAAAATCGCAAAGAAAGCAATATATACCTTCTGTCCAGGGATTTTCGCATTTGCGACCATCCCACTGCTTTTGCGGTACCGCATATGCGGTCAAATCGCCGCTTCTGCATTCCTTCACTTAAACGTCCAAGCTGCTTCTACGCTCAGTCTTCTGCACCTGCGACTCCGCAGGTGCAGTCCCACACCGCATCTGCTGTCCCTGGAAAATTCTCAAAATCCGTTTCTGTGGTTCCTCTCTCGCACGTGCGGCGCCGCACCTGCGGTCCCCAATCCACAGGTGCAGAAATACCAGAAGCAGCAAAGTTCAGCAGCTGCAACAAGTCTCCAGCCTCTCCGTCAACCATCCGAAATAACCCCGAGGCCCTCGGGACCTCAACCAAATGCACAAACATATCCTAATACCTTATTCAAACTTGTTCCAATCATCAAAACACCTCAAACAACATCAAATCACCCAAAACACATCGGATTCAAGCCAAACTTTCTAAAATCTTCTAAATTACGCTTTCGATCAAAAACCCAACCAAACCACGTCTGAATGACCTGAAATTTTGCACACACGTCCCAAATGACACAATGGAACTGCTGCAACTCTCGAAATTCCATTCCGACCCCTATATCAAAATCTCGTCTACCAACCGAAAAACGCCAAAATATCAACTTTGCCAATTCAAGCCTAAATCAACTACGAACATTAAAAATTCATTCTAATCACGCTCCTAAGTCACAAATCACCTTCCGAAGCTAATCGAACCATCGAAACTCGCATCCGAGCCATCTAACACATAAGTCAAGATCCGGTTGACTTTTCCAACTTGAACTTACTCTAAAGAGACTAAGTGTCTCAAACCTTACCAAATCCTTTTGGAACTCGATCTGACCAACCCGATACCACATAACACGGATAAACAAAGCATAACGAAGCAGAAATAGGAAAAACGGAGCGGTAACTCATGAGACGACTGTCCGGGTCGTCACATCCTTCCCAACTTAAACAAACGTTTGTCCTCGAACGAGTCAAGAAAGATACCTGAAGCCTCAAACATGTGAGGATATTTTCTCTGCATCTCCCGCTCGGTCTCCCAGGTAGCCTCATCCATGGGCCGACCTCTCCACTGCACTTTTACTGAAGCTATATCTTTTGACCTCAACTTTCGAACCTGACGACCCAAAATAGCTACTGGCTCTACATCATAAGTCAAATCATCATCCAACTGAACTGTGCTGAAATCCAAAACATGATACGGACCCCCAATATACTTCCGGAGCATAGAAACATGAAATATCGGATGCACACTCGACAAGCTGGGTGGCAAAGCAAGCTCATAAGCCACCTCCCCAATCCTCTAAAGCACATCAAAAAGCCCAATGAACCGAGGACTCAATTTCCCTTTCTTCCCGAATCTCATAACACCCTTCATGGGTGAAACCTTCAATAGAACCTTCTCGCCAACCATGTAGGACACATCTCGAACCTTCCTATCAGCATAACTCTTTTGCCTCGACTGCGCTGCACGAAGCCTCTCCTGAATCACCTTCACCTTCTCCAAAGCATCCTGCACCAAATCAGTCCCCAATAGACTAGCCTAACCGGGCTCAAACCAACCAACTGGAGATCTACACTGCCTCCCATACAAAGCCTCATATGGAGCCATTTGAATACTCGACTGGTAGCTGTTGTTATAGACAAACTCTGCAAGTAGTAGAAACTGATGCAGGACCCTCCGAAATTAATGACACAAGCACGCAACATGTCCTCCAATATCTGAATAGTGCACTCGGAATGTCCGTCTGTCTGAGGGTGAAAAGTTGTGCTCAACTCCACCTGAGTACCCAACTCTCTCTGTACAGACCTCCAAAACTGCGAAGTAAACTGAGTGCCCCTATCTAAAATAATGGAAACTAGGACACCATGCAAACGAACAATCTCCCGGATATAGATCCCTGCCAACCACTCCGAAGAATAGGTAGTACACACGGGAATGAAGTGTGCGGACTTGGTCAGCCGATCCACAATCACCCAAATAGCATCGAACTTCTTCAAAGTCCGTGGAAGTCCAACAACAAAGTCCATAGTGATCATCTCCCACTTCCACTCGGGAATAACTATCTGCTGAAGCAAACCACCCGGTCTCTGGTGCTCATATTTCACATGCTGACAATTGAGACACCGAGCTACAAATCCCACAATGTCTTTCTTCATTCTTCTCCACCAATAGTGCTGCCTTAAATCCTGATACATCTTCGCGCCACCCGGATGAATGGAATACTGCGAGCTGTGGGCCTCCTCTATAATCAACTCCCGAAGCCCATCCACATTGGGCACACAAATCCGGCCCTGTATCCTCAACACCCCATCATCACCAACAGTCACATCTCTGGCATCATCATGCTGAACTCTTTCCTTCAGGACAAGTAAATGCGGATCATCATACTGACGCTCTCTAATGCGATCATATAAGGAAGACCGAGAAAACACACAAGCCAATACCCGGCTAGGCTCCGAAACATCTAATCTCACGAATCGATTGGCCAAGGCCTGAACATCAACTGCACAGGGTCTCTCCCCAATTGGAATATATGCCAGACTCTCCATACTCACTGCCTTTTGGCTCAAAGCATCAGCCACCACATTGGACTTTCCCGGATGATACAATATAGTGATATCATAATCCATAAGCAACTTCAACCATCTCCGCTGCCTCAAATTGAGATCCTTATGTTTGAACAAGTGCTGGAGGCTATGATGGTAAGTAAACACCTCAAAAGACACACCATACAAGTAATGCCTCCAAATCTTTAATGCGTGAACTATGGCAGCCAACTCCAAATCATGAACGGGGTAGTTCTTCTCATAGGGCTTCAACTGACGAGAAGTATAAGCAATAACTCTACCCTTCTGCATCAACACACAATCAATTCCCACTCTCGAAGCATCACAATACACGGTATATGAACCCGAAGCTGATGGCAAAACTAACACTGGAGCTGTGGTCAAAGCTGTCTTGAGCTTCTAAAAGCTCTCCTCACACTCGTCCGACCATATAAATGAAGCACCCTTCTAAGTCAACTTGGTCAAGGGCGATACGGTAGATGAGAATCCCTAAATAAACCGGCGATAATAGCCTGCCAAACCAAGAAAGCTGCGAATCTCTAAGGTTGAGGATAGTCTGGGCCAACTCTAAACCGCCTCTATCTTTTTTGGATCAACCTGAATACCCTCGCTGGACACCACGTGCCCCAAGAAAGACATTGAACTGAGCTAGAACTCACATTTGGAGAATTTTGCATTCTCCTCCCTCAATCTCTGTAACACAACTCTCAAATGCTCCGCGTGATCCTCCTAACTACGCAAACACACCAGAATATCATCAATGAAGACTATGACAAACGAATCAAGATAAGGCCGGAACACGTTGTTCATCAAATGCATGAACGTTGCTGGGGCATTGGTCAGCCCAAAAGACATCACCAATAACTCATAATGACCATATCGGGTCCTAAAAGCCGTCTTAAGAATATTTGAATCCCTGATCTTCAACTGGTGATAGCCCGAACGGAGATCAATATTGGAGAACAATCTCGCTCCCTGAAGCTGGTCAAATAGATCATCAATGCGAGGCAAAGGATACTTGTTCTTAATTGTTACCTTGTTCAATTGCCTATAATCAATGCACATCCTCATTGTATCATCCTTTTTCTTCACAAATAGAACCGGCGTACCCCAAGGTGACACACTGGGCCGAATAAACCCCTTATAAAGGAGTTCCTGAAGCTGCTTCTTTAACTCTTTCAACTCCGTCGGTGCCATACGATACGGCGGAATAGAAATGGGCTGAGTGCCCAGCACTAGATCAATACCGAAATCAACATCCCTGTCTGGTGGCATGCCCGGCAAGCCTGCAGGAAACACATCTGGAAAATCTCTCACAACTGGGACATAATCAATACTGGGAGCCTGAGCTCCAACATCCCTGGCATCCCTTCCCAACTATATGCTGGGTTTTCAGGAATGAGATCACTCTGCTAGGAACATAATCGGTCAAGCCTCGCCACTCAATCCGTGGCACACACGGTATAGTCAATATGACTGTCTTAGCATGACAGTCCAGAATAGCACGACACAGAGATAGCTAATCCATGCCCAAAATGATATCGAAATCCACTATACATAATAGTAAAAGATCCACTCGGGTCTCCAGACCCCCAATAGTCACTACACACGACCGATACACACGGTCTACAACAATAATATCGCCCACCGGAGTAGATACATGAACAGGTGAAATAAGAGACTCACAGGGCATATCCAAATAACGGGCAAAGTATGATGACACATAAGAAAAGGTGGAACCGAGGTCAAATAATACAGAGGCATCTCTGTGGCAGACTGAAACAATACCTGAAATCACGGCATCTGAAGCAGTAGCATCTAGTCTGCCTGGGAAGGCATAGAAATGAGCCTGTCCACCATCTGATCGACCTCCCCCTCTAGGGCGACCCTTAGCTACCTGACCTCCACCCTTAGCTGGCTGGGCAGGTGATGAAGTAACTAGAGCAGAAGTCGAGGGTTGACCCCTCTGCTGAGACTGACCATTATAAAGACGATGACACTGCCTCCTTATATGTCCAAACTCTCCACACTCATAACAATTCCCTGGTGCTGAAGATGGGGACTGAAGGGAACCTCTGGCACCGGAATAACCAGTAGAAGGACCTGACATGGAAGAACCCTGGACTGATAGAGCACGAGACGAGCTCTGAGCTTAAAGGGCACTAAGTGATGAGTGGCCCTGATGAGAACTATGAAAGCCATGACCTAATGATGCTCCACGGTAACCTGGGAGAGCTGAATGAGCCTGCCTGAATGAACGTCCTCTGTCCTACTGGAACTGGCCCCTCGAAGGAGCACTGCTAAAGCTACCAGATCCCCGAGGCCTCTTAGCCTCCCTCTCCTCTCGCTCCTGCTGGCAAACCATCTCAATCTCGCGGGATACATCAACAACCTCCTCGAAGGTAGCACCTGTCACCCTCTCCCTAGTCATGAGAATCCGAAGCTGGTACGTGAGGCCATCAACAAACCTCCTGATCCTCTCTCGGTCTGTAGGAACCATCCAAACCGCATGATAGACTAACTCAGAGAACCGCATCTCATACTGCATCACCGTCATCTCCCCCTGATGCAGCTGCTCAAACTGCCTACACAGCTCCTCCCTACGAGATTGCGGTACATACTTCTCCAAGAAGAGAGTTGAGAACTCCTACCAAGTCAGGGGCGCTGCACCAACCGGCCTACGCCTCTCATACACCTCCCACCAAGTGAAGGAAGCCCCAGAAAACTGAAAGGTGGTAAATGCCACACCAATAGTCTCAAGAATCCCTGCTGTATGGAGCATCCGCTGACACTTATCAAGAAAACCTTGGGCATCCTTGCCCTCGGCACCACTAAATGCCGGAGGCTAGAGTCTACCAAACCTCTCAAGTTGATACTGCTCATCATCTGGTATAACTGGTACCACAAACTCCTGAGCTGGTGCAACCGGCTGGGCTGGGGGTGCCCTCGGTATTTGGAGGCCCTGCACAACCTGCTCAGGTGTGCGAGCAACGGGAGTCTGGGTGCCTTCCCCGACCTGAGAAGTTGCTGCGGCTGTAGTAACTAAAATTTCCTAAGCCAAACCGATACACACTGATAAGATCTGAGCTAAAACCTCCGGAAGGCCTGAAATCACAATAGGCACAGCTGGTGCCTGGGCTGGTGCTGTTGTAGCATCCACAACTAGGACCTGATCGGGAACTGGGGCAGCTGGTGGATCTGTCGGTGCTGCTCTAGCTGCTCTACCCCTGCCACGGCCTCGACCGCGCCCTCGGCCTCTGGTGGCCTCAGCTGGTGGAACTGGTGGTCTTCCACCCCGCCCGGTAGCACGTGTCCTCACCATCTGTGAAAGAATAGAATAACAGAAGTTTAGTATTCGAATCAACAAGTTCGCACGACAAGAATTTCAAGAATATGAAGAATTTTCCTAAAGGTTCTGCAGCCTCTCGAGGATAAATACATACGTCTCCGTACCAATCTGCGAGACTCTACTAAATCGGCTCACGACTCGCGAAACCTATGTAACCTAGGCTCTGATACTAACTTGTCACGACCCCAAATACCGAGTGTGATGGTGCCTATTACATTACTAGGCAAGCCAACTAATCAATTTACTATGACCCCTTTTCCTTTAACATTTAAGCCATTTTCTAACACAAGTTTTAAATACTGAAGTCATTATAAGCGTTAAAACAACAGAAATATGCGGAAGGTCAAAATAAGAATAACTACACAGCCCTAACAATTTGGTGTCATGAGTCTAGAGCCTCTAATACAAGTCTGAATACCTAATACATCAATAGTCTAGGAAATGCGGAAAGATAATAAGATAAGAGGGAGAGAACAGGGCTGCGGACACCATGCAGCTACCTCGAAGTCTCCATCAAATACTGAAATAGTTGAAAGCCCTCACTCGTATACTTGGGCACTTGGATCTGCATACAAGGTGTAGGGAGTAACGTGAGTACGCCAACTTAGTAAGTAACTAGAGTAAATAAGGACTGAAAGCAGTGACGAGCAGTTCAAAAATACATAACTGGATAATCAACAGAATATCATGTCATCTTTACAGTTTAAAAATCAGTTTTCATTATAAAATCACATTTTCAGTTTAAACATTTGGAATCAAATACTTAGTGGTATGTCAAACAGAGGCTTATTTAAAAGAAGAGTGAAAACAATGAAAATATCATAACAAGACCTCTCGGGCAAGAAATTACTCAGAATATGGCCCCTCGGGCAGCCTCTCAATCACTTTTGACTCGACTCTCGTCACACAATACTCACTCTCAACACTCGACTCTTTAGTATCTCATAATAATAGAAATCATAGTAACCACTGCGGCGTGTAGCCCGATCCGTAATTTATAGTCGACTACGCTTACTGGGGGTGTACAGACTCCGAAGGGGCTCCTACAACCCAAACATCATATTGTTGCGGCACGCAGCCCGATCCAGGCGGGTTCCTGACTTCAAAAAGACAAAGAAATCAATTGAGAACTAAAAATTTGAATTGTATCACCTCTGTTCTTCAGGCGGGCTCCTGATTGCTGAAACTTGAATTGTATGTCTCTATTCTCCAGGCGGACTCCTGACTTCCGAAACTTGAAATTGAATGTATCACCTCTGTTTTTCAGGCGGGCTCCTGACTACTGAACTTGAACTGAATGTATTCCTCTATTATCCAGGCGGGCTCCTGACTTCATAAAAATAAACGGACCAAGAAAACTTTCTGCCCCAGTTTGGAAACTGAGTACATGTTACTTGATATTAATAAGAATTTTCTTAAAACTTGACTTGAAATACCTCTGTTATACAGGCGGGATCCTGACTTCCGAAACTTGAATTGTATGCCTCTGTTCTTCAGTCGGGCTCCTGACTTCAAAAAGACAAAGAAATCGATTGAAAACTAAAAATTTGAATTGTATCACCTCTGTTCTTCAGGCGGGCTCCAGATTGCTAAATTTGAAATTGAATGTATTCCTCTATTATCCAGGCGGGCTCCTAACTTCACAAAAATAGACAAAACAAAGAAAACTTTCTGCCCCAGTTTGGAAACTGGTTGTTTGTTACCACATACTAATAAGAACTAAAACTTGAATTGTGATAAGACTGAAATGCAACTTTTAAAAATTTAGAGACCGCAATGTATCTTAAAATTTAAACTTTGTCTTAGGTGAAAAATTCATCAGACTAAGATTTTCATCTTAGGAGAAAGATTCAACAGACTAAGATTTTTATCTTTATCTTAGGTGAAAAATTCATCAGACTAAGATTTTCATCTTAGGTGAAAGATTCAACAGACTAAGATTTTTATCTTTATCTTAGGTGAAAAATTCATCAGACTAAGATTTTCATCTTAGGAGAAAGATTCAACAGACTAAGATTGTGACTCTAGGAGATAATTCATCAGACTAGGTCCATTTTGCGTGATCCCGACTTTCTTAATTTTCCAAATTCCAACTTCCTTTCTTTTCAAATTCTGCCTTCCTTTCTTGTTCCCAAATTATGCCTTCCTTTCTTTTCTTCTCTTTTTTTCGACTTCTGCCTCCCCTTCTTTAAATTATGCCTTCTTTTCTTGTTCCCAAATTATGCCTTCCTTTCTTTTCCCACATTATGTCTTCCTTTCATTTTTCCAACTTATGCCTTTATCTTAGGTGAAAGATTCATCGGACTAAGATTTTTTATCTTAGGTGAAAAATTCAACAGACTAAGATTTCTTTATCTTAGGTGAAAGATTCAACAGACTAAGATTTCTTTATCTTAGGTGAAAAATTCATCAGACTAAGATTTTCATCTAACCATTTTCCTTCAAAATTTGTTTTATTTACCCACTAACTTTAATTATCTTCTTTCAGCACTGCTTCCCTAAAAACTGGTGTTGTCCTCCTTCATGTTCTTCAGATGGGTACCCGAAAAAAACTTTCAACGCGACAGAAAATTTTCTGCCCCAGTTTGGTAATCCTCCTATAGCATATCTTTCTGCTATCAATATCATTTCCATGCCCCTGTTTCAAATCAAAGAAAATTCTGTCAGTTTAAAAGTGCGGTGGTTGGTTGTGGTACTCCCGCTGGGATGGCTTTCCTTTTCTCCTTTCCATGCTTTGCGTGGTCCGACCATCTTTAAAACTTGGCTGATAACTTCCGCCATTCTTGACGACTATCTCTTAATTATTACTTCTAGTCTTCTTATCTGACCCCATATGTTTTCTGTGACAACTGATTTTCTTGAAGGTCTTGCATGTTTACTGATTAACCGCTTTCCCCGTCATCTGTGTCACTAAAATACCCTTTTTCCCCGTTCAATCCCAATACCCTCTATCTGTTGCATTATTCCTGAACCGACCTCTACCAAATTTTGTGTTTCATAAGGATCCCAAAGTATGTTGATTATTACCAGCTTAGTGCTCTTGTTATTTTACCTGACTTGTGACCCCATTTTGTGCAACTGGAAAGCTGGTGGAAAATTTTGAAGTCATTCCACACTTGTTACGACCAAAAGACTCAGAAAGGGGACATAAACAAAACAAAAGGAACAGAGTAAAGGACAAATAGAAAGAGATGATTCCTAACAAGAAAACTACACAGTAGAAACCTATCGGATGTGGATACCGACTCTAATGACCTTGACATGCACCTGCGACCTATTCTGTTAAGCAAATCTAATGTTCATCTCTTGTTGTTCCTTTTTGCCGAGAAACTGGGCTTCATTGCTCCGCTTATCCAATTTGATTCGCATTCCTTATTCGGCTTGTAGTGCCCCAAAGGGTTTTCACCATCAAACCTCTCTCATTTCATTCTTTCTCTCAACTTACTGTCGCCTCAAGGTGCCCGTGAAGGTTTTCACCAATAAGACTCTCTCATTTTTTATTTCTCTTAGCTTTCATCACCTTGCGATACCCATGAGGATTTTCATCAATAAGATTCTCTCATCTTCATTTTCCTTGTTTGGACCGGAGTGTTGCCCCTGACAGGAATTACCTTACCTGCTTGACTTGGCATTTCTCAAAGACTGATCAGAAGGTCTTTTTTTGGACAGTAATGTAGGCTTTTGGATGGGTTAGAAAGAAAGGGTATAAAAGGCTCAAAACAATTTCAAAATGGGTTAAAATTACAACTTTCGGAATTCAACTTCTCACAACAACCACAATTTCTGCCCCAGTTTCTTGCTTGAGGACTTTTGGATTTTTGTTTTGGTATGACTGAACCTCAGAGAGGCTGCTTACGTACCCTTTTGGGATCAAGTCAAACGTAGTTCACGTCATAGAAACTACGTTGTTGCGACTTTCTTTCTCTTTTTTTTTTGTTTTGTTTTTTTTTTTCTTTTTCATTTCTTTTCTTCATTTTCTTTTTCTTTCTTCTCTTTCTGTTTTTTCTTTTCCTTTCTTTTCTTTCCCTTTTCTTTTTCCTTTTCCTTTCTTCCTTTCTTTCTTTCTTTCTTTCTTTCTCCTTTTCCTTTTTCCTTCTTTTTCCATTTGCGTATCCCCGGCACTTGCATTTCTTTAATTGTGTTGTTGATTCCGAAAGAGGGGTATGAAAGAAAACAAATAAGGCTCAAAGAGGTTGACAAAAGGGTAAAGTGTTTAGATAGCAGAACAAAATGCCTTCGTCATTTCAAACTTCAAAATATGCCAAATACAAACAAGTACAATCAGAATAAAGAAACCATACACATCATCTCTTGACCGCATAGGAATTTGACGGCCATTTTCACACATTTTCCTTCTACATCTGTCAGATATAATGTGCTATTCGACAACACTTTTACTCTTATTACCACGACAGGCCCCCTTGTCAATTTGGCCAACTTGCTTTTACGGGGATTTTTATGTTTTACTTGCCCCAGTTTCACATGGTTCGGGCATCAAACAATCTTAAAATGTCCCAATCTGTTCTCATTTCCTCAAGTGTCCTTATCGTTTTCAAAATGGTCTCATTGCTTCGCAACTTTTGAAGATCAGATTGAGAATTATGCGTGCATGTCATGTCACTAGAACCGGCAAAAGGCAAAACAAAAAGTTGGAAAAGAACTAAACAAAGAAAATGATTGGGAGTAATAATAGATCGGAATTTGCATTAGACAAACGATGAAACAGTTCGAATAACAAAACAAAAACAAAACAAACTGGATTGCAACCCTAGAATGAACTTAAACAAACCTAGACAACCCTAGACAAACCACTACGACTGAACAAGCTAGACAAAAATGAAAGGATAGGAGGGTTTGAACACAAGACAATATCCGGATTACAACCCTGCAAATAATCCGGACAACAGAAATGACAGCCAAATGGACCCCCAAAGCTCCTCCCCAGCCGACATAGGAATGGAGCGTCTTTCCAATTACAAGCACGACATCTTAGCCACTAAGCTTCGCATCCATATTGCCATGACCACTATCTGCTTTAGTATCTTCAACTTCAGTCAACAAGTTCCCAAGAGTATTCTCATACCCCATGTCACCGGGCATCATCCCCACCAAGTGTGCCTCCTCATGTAAGGGGTGCAACGTGATATTCTGGGTGCCACTGTCTTGAATCAAATTTTCCTGGATCATCCTTTCTATTTCTCTTTTCAAATCCCGACAATTTTCCACATTGTGCCCCAAAGCATTGGAGTGGTATTCACACCTTTCAGGATGGTCTTTTCTTTTCAGGTTGCTAGTCCTAGACGGACCCAACCCCTGTGTTGAGTCCCCTAAGTCAAATGCAACGTGATGCAAATAAGCGTTCCTACTAGGGATCCGGCATGAAGTCACGTTATTCTATGTTCAAAACCTGGGTCAGTGTTCTAGACTGTGTACCCGAGCGGACAACTCGAGTCGAGGAGGGGCAACTTACCGGGAACCAAAAGGCCATCCGGCTTCGTAACTTGTCCGGCCTCTTTCTTATTTCAAGGTATGACACTAACAGAATAGGGAGTCTCAACCAGTAAGCACATCCCCGGAGGTGAAGAGAGAAGGGTGTCGGCACAGTTTATATGCAGTTCAGATAATATCAAAGCGGTAACATTGAGCACACTCAGCAAAACATGTAAGAAAATTAGATATAATTAAATACAACAATTTTTCTAAGCTCGAATTCTGAACCATGAACCAGAGATTCTGGGTTCGTTCCCCAGCAGAGTCGCCACAGCTGTCACACCTCCTTTTTCACCTACACCCCGCAAAGGGCGTAAAGGAGTTTTTCCAATTGAAGGACAATCGGAACGGGATTTGATTATTAATTATTCAGAGTCGCCACTTGAGAGATTAATGGTGTCCCAAGTCACCGGTTGAATCCCGAACCGAGGAAATTTATGACTCTATTAACAGTCCGCGAACCAGAAATCCAGGTAAGGAATTCTGTTAACCCGGGAGAAGGTGTTAGGCATTCCCGGGTTCCGTGGTTCTAGCACGGTCGCTTAACTATTGTATTTGATTTTATCTGATTTTAATACATGCTAGCTTATATGCCTTTTATTCGTAAACCGCTTTTTATCATTATATATTTTTGAAAGAATTACGACATCGTGAAAACGCATTTCGAACCACGTCGCAATCAATGCACCCGTGGTTGTCCACACATTTCGACTTCGTCGAGATTTGGATTTGGGTCGCATCAATGCGCACACGAGTTTAAGAAGATAATTTTATTAAAATCGTGCCTAAAGAGTCTAATGCCATATTATTTTGGGGAAAAGCCATGAAGTTTGCTAAATGGCCCTCCCAAATTCTAAGGATTCAAGTCAATTAAGCGAAGGCCATGCATTCTTGTGATTTTATTTGGCACGACACCTCGAATTATTTCAAAAGATTGTACTTGACTAAAAAACAAGTTACTCATGCTCACGATCGTTAACGGCCTAAGCATACTCTTAACAACCACGGGAAACACAATATCAATCTAAACTATGACTCTATCGAACAAAACTGGCATGGTAAAAACAATAATCCAAACTTAAGCCTGTTAAAAGTTAAGTTCGCATACGTTAACCTAAGGTGCCAGCCACAGTTCACATTAACGACATTTTAAACCAAATCACCATTTTGTTTTATTCTAATTCCGAATCAACTTGACCATAAACTATCTATGGAAACTTATATCTTAATTCCAAATTCATTACTCTATTAATTTTTAACAGCAGCACTACAAAGACGGGCATAGAAATTAATTCAAAAGCAATAAAAACTCATAAGAAATGCAGATTCATTCCAATCTAACTATACCCCAATAATTAAACCCATAAAGTAGTACAAATTAAATGGAAACCCCATGTCCTAATTAAATAAGTAACAACAGAATCCTTAGTGCTTAAGACAAAGAAATCAAATTAAACTTGCAAATCGTTTTTCTACCATTACCCCACGACCGACTCTTAGCAACCACAACAACCTGTTGACTGGAGCAATCCAAACAATTTTAGCGATGCGATTTCTCCAATACATGAACATATATACAATTTGCAATAATAACCAAAGCAAAAATGGAACTAATTATAACTTGCTTCAGTTAGTATAAGAACTTAGCATGTGATTCTAGATCTAATACATCTAACAAGAATCTCATTGTGGGATTTGAACTGGAGATGAAGATTCGAATTTAATAAGAGAAAACGGACCTTTATTTATGCATATTTTCAATGTATACAACGAAGAAAACTTCCGACGCAGCGGACCAAACCGAGCTAACGACCTGAGCCTTGAACCAATACCAGAACCTCGGCGACCTCGGAACTCACCTGAGAACTTGAGCTAAACTCGGAAAACAACATCGATAAACTCCATGACAGGGAGCAACGATTTGGAGTTGAAGTTTGGTTGGTTCGATGTATCGGAGGAAACTTTTGGTTGTGAAATGAAGAATAAGAAACTGAGACGAGGAGGCGGAACTTTTGGTTTGTTTAATGGAGGATGGGCGACGTGAAGCTGGACGATGGGTTGAAGATGAAAGCAGCGGCGTTTGGATTTTGGATGTCGCGAGGAAGAAGAAGCCAAGGCTGGGGGGGTCTCCGAAGAAAAGCTACGCAGCTTTGCTGCTTTCCAGTTTCTTTTAACGAGCGCAGCTTCTGCCCAAGCTTTTCCTCCGTCTGTTAGCTCCAATGGAGAAGATAAACTCGTGGGGAAGGGGGGTCTGTTATTTCGTTTGACAACAAGCCATGGATGGCTGCTTCAAGCAAATCATGAATGAGGGGGTAGGGTTTTGTTTTGCACTCTACAAAGCTAATGAACGCTGGCTGTTACATGAAGAAGAAGAGCACCACAGTCGTGAATCCGGGAAGATGATGATCAGTGGGGGTTGTTCTTTAGAGGTAAGGTCGTTTGGGTCGCGCAGCTATGCGAGCTGCTGCTCCTCTGTGTTTCCTTCTCTTGTTTCCGACGAAGTCAGGAGGGGTTGCTTTTAGGGGTAGGGACGTTTGGGTTCAGGGGGATGGTGGGGTGCGAAGGAGATGATCCGGGTGGGGGTGGGTTGTTTTGTTGCGCAGCTTGGCTGCTTTTCCAGCTTCTTCCTCCTTCCGTTTTTCTTATTCTTTTCTTCTTTTTTTATAGTGTAGAGTTTAGGGTTTTTTGGGTAGGGTTTTTAGGTTAAGGGGTATGGGCCTAGGAATTATGGGCTTGACAATTGTGGGCTAGGTCTAAAATTAGGCCTAAAGATGGGTTGCTCGAGCCCCAGCTCTATTCTTTTGCCGCGAATGAGATTAAAATACGCGCCCCTTTATTGACTAGTCCTACTATTAAAATAATTTATTAAAACAAAACTAACCATTAAAACAAATCTATTTTTTGTATTTTCAAACATTATATTAAAAATAAAAATACGATTTTATTTTTATATTTTTTTTAGATTAAAATGACTACAAATATTAATGAACTTATTATTGTATTATATATTTATTTATTTTTTTTGTAATTTTTTGTTTTCTTGTACTAAAATAAAGTAAAAGAGTCAAAATTACTTAAAATATCTATATTATACCTAAATTAAATATTTTACGCTAATATATAAAAGATCTTGGGGAGGGTCAAAAATCACATGTCTACAGCGGTAATTACTAGAAGTGGTCGAGGTGATGATGTGAATACCTCCAAGCAAAAGGAAATTGTGAGTGATGAGATTCAAGTGCAAGATGATGATGTTCCTTTAGTTGATGAGCAAGTGAGAGAAGAGAATGTGAATGCTGAAATGAGGATTGATGTTCATGATGATGAGGTGGAGACCCAAAATAACGTGAACCCGTCTAGGGAACACATAATAGACATACAGGAAATGGTAGTGCCCAAGGCTAAGGCTCCCTTGACAAGGTCTCCTCCACCTTACCCTCAAAGGCTTGCGAAGCAAAAGAATGAGAACCAATTTAGAAAGTTTATTGACATGATGAAGAGCTTAACAATCAATGTCCCTTTGGTGGAAGATCTTGAGCAAATGTCGGGTTACGCAAAGTTCATGAAAGATTTGGTGACTAAAAAGAGATCCATGGATTGTGAGACCATCAAAATGACTCACCAAGTAAGTGCAATTATGCACTCGATGGCCCCAAAGCTTGAAGATCTCGGCACTTTCACCATCCCGTATACCATTGAGAGCACGAATTTTGCAAAGGAATTATGCGATTTGGGTGCAAGTGTCAATTTGATGCTTTACTCCATGTTCAAAACTTTGGGTATTGGGCAATCGAGGGCTACTTTAATGAGGTTGCAAATGGCGGATAGAACTATGAAGAGGCTGCTTGGTATTATAGATGATGTTCTTATTTGGGTGGACAAGTTTATTTTTCCCGTTGATTTTGTGATTTTGGACTGTGAGGTTGATTATGAGGTTCCGATCATATTAGTAAGACCTTTCCTTGTAATTGGGAAGGCCTTAGTTAATGTGGAAGCAGGGAACTCACCTTCCGAGTGGGTGATGAAAAAGTGGTATTTCATGTGTGCAAGTTAATGAAGCAGTCCAACAGTACTAAAGTGTGCTCTTTTGTGGATCTTGTCACGGTGGTGATAGTTGATGATACTAGTGCAATGATCAATGTGGAGGACCCTCTAGAAGCGGTATAGTTGAACCTTGATGTCAATGAGGATGAAGGCCGGGTGGAGTGTGTCAATGCCTTGCATGGAATGAGCTCTTACTCTTATGAGCCTCGAAAGCTCTCTTGGGATCTTGAGAATAGAAAGACTCCACCAACAAAGCCCTCAATCGAGGAACCTCCCGTGTTGGAGTTGAAGTCTTTGCCTCCACACCTCAGGTATGAATTTTTAGGCCCTAGTTCAACTTTTCCAGTTATTCTTTCCTCTTGTCTTATTAACATGCAGGTAGATGCCACATTGGCGATGCTCCAAAAATAGAAGAAGGCAATTGGATGGACTTTAGCTGATATCTGGGGGATAATCCCTACCTTTTGTATGTACAAGATTATTCTTGAGGAAGATGTCAAGCCCTCCGTGGAACATCACAGGAGGTTGAATGAGGCTATGCAAGAAGTTGTGAAAAAGGAGGTGATCAAGTGGTTGGATGTAGGGGTTGTGTACGCCATCTTGGATAGTTCTTGAACTTCGCCGGTACAATGTGTGCCAAAGAAGGGTGGTATGGCCATGGTTACCAATGCGCAAAATGAGTTGATTCCCACCAGGACTGTTACCGGATAGAGGGTGTGGATGGACTACCGCTAGCTGAATAAAGTGACCCGAAAATATCACTTTCCTTTGCCCTTTCTTGACCAGATGCTAGATAGACTTACTGGGCGTGCCTTCTACTATTTCTTGGATGGGTACTCTAGGTACAACTAGATTTTGATTTCTCTAAAAGATCAGGAGAAGACCACCTTCACGTGTATGTATAGTACATTTGCCTTTTCTAGGATGCCATTTGGGTTATGTAATGCACCGACTACATTCCAGCGGTGTATGATAGCCATATTTACCGACATGGTGGAGGACATTTTGGAGGTGTTCATGGACGATTTTAGTGTTGTGGGTGACTCATTTGATGAATGTTTGAAGAATCTTGACAAGGTGTTGTCCCGGTGTGAAGAGACCAATCTTGTGCTCAACTAGGAAAAAAAGTCACTTTATGGTCGAGAAGGGCATTGTCCTTGGCCATAAGATCTCAAAGAACGGAATAGAGGTGGACGAGGCTAAAATTGAAGTGATCTCAAAGCTTCTTCCTCCTACTTCAGTCAAGGGGGTTAGGAGTTTTCTTGGGCATGCGGGGTTCTACCGAAGATTCATCAAAGACTTTTCTAAGGTAGTGAATCCCTTGTGCAAATTATTGGAAAATGATGCCAAGTTCGTGGTCAATGAGGAATGTATGAAAGCTTTTGAACTCCTAAAGTACAAAATAACAACCACTCCCATTATTACTGCACCCAATTAGAGCTTACCTTTTGAGCTCATGTGTGATGCAAGTGATATTGCGGTAGGAACGGTCTTGGGTCAGAGAGTGAATAAAATGTTTCACCCAGTGTATTATGCAAGCAAAATAATAAATGATGCTCAAGTGAATTACACGGTGACGAAAAAAGAGTTGTTGGCAATAGTGTTCGTAATGGAGAAGTTTAGGCCTTATATCATGGGGTGCCAAGGTGATAGTTCATACCGACCATGCAGAACTCCGCTACTTGATGATGAAGAAGGATTCCAAAGTGCGGTTGATGAGATGGGTCTTATTACTTCAAGAGTTTGATCTTGAGATTGTGAACCAGAAAGGGTGTGAAAACCAAGTGGCGGACCACTTGTCCCGCTTGGAGGGGGAGGGGAGGCCCCGTGATGGCCTCGAGATTAATGATTCATTCCCTGATGAGCAACTCCTCTCTGTGTCTGTGAATAGCATGCCTTGGTTTGCGGATGTTGCCAATTTCCTTGTAACCAGTATTGTTCCGTATGAGCTCTCTTCTAACCAAATGAGGAAGCTTAAACGGGATAACTTAGACTACTACTGGTATGAGCTATACTTGTTAAAAATCTGTAATGATGGTGTGATCCGAAGATGTGTTTCGGAGGAAGAGCAATTGAGTATTCTGGATGTTTGTCATTCCTCTCCCTACGGTGGTCATCATGGTAGGGAGAAGACAACTTCAAAGGTGTTAAGTTGTGATTTTTATTGGCCAACATTGTACAAGGATGCAATTGAACTTGTGAAGAAATGTGATGAGTGTCGAAGAGTAGGTGGAATTTCAAAGAATGATGTGATGCCTCTCACCACCATTCTTGAGGTTGACATATTTGATGTGTGGGGAATTGATTTCATGGGCCTATTTGTAAGCTCTTGTGGCAACACGTACATTCCTGTGGCCGTTGATTATGATTCAAAGTGGGTTGAGGCCGTGGATTTACCCAACAACGAGGCCCAGAGTGTTATGGCTTTTCTCAATAAGAGTATCTTTACTCGGTTTGGCAATATTAGAGCAATTATTAGTGATGGAGGGTCTCATTTTTGCAATAAGGCATTTGACACTTTGCTTGCAAAGTATGGTGTCAATCACAAGGTTTCTACGCTTTACCATCCTCAATGTAGTGGGCAGGTTGAGGTCTCCAACAGGTAGATCAAAAGCATATTGTCAAAGACGGTCAATACAAATAGGACCGATTGGTCAAAGAAATTGGATGATGCTCTATGGGCTTATAGGACTGCTTACAAGACTCTGATTGGTATGTCTCTGTATCGGTTGGTTTTTGGGAAAGCTTGCCATCTACCGGTTGAGTTAGAGAACAAGGCCATGTGGGCTTTGAGGAAGCTAAATCTTGAATCGGATGTGGCAGCAAATCTTCGGGTGGAGCAGCTTAATGAGCTTGATGAGTTTCGGTTTCATGCCTACTCCAGTTCGTCCTTGTATAAGGACAAGATGAAGTACCTTCATGACAAGTATGCTTGTGGCAAGGAGTTTAAAGTGGGTGATTTTCTCTTGTTCAATTCCCGGTTACGACTGTTTCTGGGAAAGCTTAAATCAAAATGGAGTGGACATTTTAAGGTGGTAATTGTGACTCTGTTTGGTGCTCTTGATTTGAAAAACAAAAATGGTGAGATCTTCAGAGTTAATGGGCACAGAGTCAAGCACTATCTTGGCAAGTTTGATGATAGCCACGTGGTGGCACTGATCCATCTCAAGTGATTGATGGTAACATGCATCGTGCCGCGATGTTAAATTAGGCGCTTCTTGGGAGGAAACCCATGTGTTTTTCGTTGATTTTCCCCTTAGTACATGATTTGTTTTTGGACTAACTGGTTGTAAGATGTGTATAGGGATGTTTGATGCAGTGCGGGACTAAGCTGAAAAAATTTGTCGCTCTCTGAAGTTTGGACAGGTCCGTGCTCCATTTTTCGCGGTCCGCGGTGGCCTTATCGCGGGGGCGAAATTTGATTGCGGTCAGCGGTGCCAAACAATCCAAAGTGGGGGGTTCTCTGAAGTTTTAACCGCTGTCGTGGTGCATTTTTGCGGTCAGTGGTGGTCTCAAAGCAACAGCTCTTCTGAATTTCACAACCGCGGTCCGCGGTGCATTCACTGCTGCCGCAGTAGGTAAGAATTGTGGGTCCCAGGGCCAGTTTATAAATAGAACCTCATGGACTCTTTTTACACTTTTCGCTCTTTACATTCTCAAACAAACATAAACTACTGTTCACTCACGCCCTAGCTTACACAAACACAAGAACTGAGCTTAATTTGTTTTACATTTCACATCTGGTAATTCCAATCAACCCTTAGTCTTTAATTTCTTTTTTATTTTCTTTTAAGTTGATAGTTATTACTTCTTCTTCCTTTTTCTTTCAATTTTGACTTAGGGTACCATAATGTTAATTAGATTAGGTTTCAATTAGTTAGAAATGGTTATTAACCACCTAACATGATTGATAATGTGTTGATTAATGCCAAAATGCTTGAAAATTAGAAACCCTAGGAGTTGGGCCCTAATTTGACTTCTGTGGTCCGCGGTTGTTTGATTGCGGTCCGCGGTCATTTATGTTTTGTGAGAATTTTAAGTCTTGATAACCACGGTCAGCGGTGGCATTTTTTGCTGACAGTGGTGCCTCTCCGAGGTCGCGATGGTTTTTCCATGGTACGTGGTGCAACTGAATCAGAGAGTGGGTAGTTTGAATCCCACACCTCCGTGGTCGCGGTTGATTTTTGCGGTCCGCGGTGCAGCCTTCGCAGCCGCAATCCTTTTTTCATGGTCTGCGGTCTGCGGTTTTATCTTGCACTATCAATTATTTTTCTGCACTGCTTCTTCTAGTCTTTGCACTAATAAGTTCCAACTGATTATACTTGCACTCAATGGTTAAATCTAGAGGAAGTGGTGACAAGCAAAAGGGTTGAGCAGAGTCCTCCTGGGGTAGGGGATGAGGCATGATTAAATTGACCCCAATAGTTTGGAAGCAATTGGGGAAACCAGGCAAACCATAAGGGTTGTAGATAGGGTTGCTTCCATTTTGAGGGAAGTGAGTACTTGCCCTCCCGGGAGGCATCAAAGTCTGATTCAGTGCGAGAATTTGTTCTAGACTTCCCATGGAGAATTAGGTTGAGAGATGAGCCCACACCTCCAGCCTCCCCTACTGCTTGTGCTTCAGTTCATGTTTCTTTTGAGCCATTTGAGGGCTCAGCAGAGAGCAGCAATAGTTCAACTTCAACCTCACCTATACTTTCATCACCTGGATAGGATGTAGATGCTGGGGTACCGGATGAAGAGGGAGGGGGTGTGCCCCAACCCGGGGGTATGGAAAGAACTAGAAACCCCGAGATGTGGCAAAAATGGTTCGTTAGTGAGCTGGCTTATCACAAGTTATGGGAGTGGTGGCCTCTAAGGTCGCTTATTCATGAACGCCAGTTCATAAAGAGGGATCTTCTGTCGCACAACCCCAACATGAAACAACAATTCAATGAACGAGTGGGGTAGGATTACTTAACCAGCAGGGTGTCAGAGGCAAACGAGCACTTAGTTAAAGAGTTTTATGCCAATACTTCCCACATCAAGAAGGATACCAAAGTGACTAGAGTGCGGAGATTGAAAGTGAAGTTTGATGGGAAGACAATAAATGAATACCTAGTCTTTAATGAGGAAGATGAAGAATTGTACTTGGAGAAGGTGACACTTGATGAGGTAGCCCGTCCGTGGTTGGTATCATATCTGGCTCTCCCGGGCACCACCCCAATATGGTTGACAATAGGGGTTCCTATCTTGAGGAAAACCCTAAACTTTGAGGCGAAGGGGTGGGAGACCTTTGTATATAGCAAGCTAGACCACACTACCCATGAAAACACCATGCCGGTCTCCCAGGCGATATTAGTGGCAGCTATTATGGTGGGGTTCCCTATCAATGTCGGGAATGTCGTGTCTAGGGTGATTGCTAGGGTGGTCAATGAGGGTGACAGATCATACCCCTTCCCAAACTTCCTTACAATGTATTTTGAAGATCAGGAGGTGGAGAAAAGAAACTTTGACATGAAAGTGAAGCCAAAGATGCCTTTTTCATAGTACAACCTCAAGGCTGAGGACAATCTCAAAGCCAAAGAATTCAAGGGCAAAGCCACTACTTCTACTAGCCAGTCTGAAGAACTAGTTGAAGTAGTCACTTCTTCTCAGGCTCTCACTACCATACCAGAGCCTGACTCCAGACCATCTACTTCCACCCCTCCATATATTCCACTATCCTCAGCATACCCATTGACTACCTACAGATTGAGCCAAACATAGTATCAACAATTGGATGCACGCAACAACTTCTAAGCTGTCTATGCTATCTAGTTCAGTGGCAGCCCAGTCAGTGTCCCAACAGCCACATGTGCCAGCTTTGGTAGAGGAGACTCTCAAGGAGCTTCTGGACAACCAAAAGAATCTCCTTGATAACCAAAAGCTGATAATGGATGCTCTTGCTGAATAAGGGAAAACACTTAAGGAGCTGAGCAAATACACAAAGAAGCTGAAGAAGACGCGGTCATCGAAGGAGTCAGTTAAGGAATTGAGGGGAGAAGTGGAGAAGATGAAGGCAGTTGTCCATTTGCCTTTAGAGCTACTATTGCATGATCAGCCTCTAGCAGCTCGGACAGAGCAGGTTCCGGAGCAGGAGATTGAGGGAGCTCCAAAGAGGAGGAGGATGATCCCCCAAGTGGATGATGTTGAGATTGAGTTGGAGGAGATGGATGGTGTTGCTTCTGGCCAGCCATAGGCACCCGGGACAGATGATCCAGGTGCCCAACCACAGGATCCCGTGCTACCACAGGACCCCACTCAGTCACCGGAGCCCATGCTACCATAGGACCCCATGCAGATGGAGGATCCATAGGGAGTTTTCTTCACTCTCTATCTTTCTTTTTTGAGTTTATTTTTGGTTAGACAATGCTAACTTTCATTTGAGGGAGTGGCCCTACTTTGATTTTTGATTTGGTAGTTTGATTTGGTAGTTGGATTGTAATTATGACACTATTTTCCTTCTTTATGCTTACTTTTCACTTTTGGGATGTATATAACTTTTCCTTTTATTTTAATTTTCGTTATTGTTCTATCTTGGTCTGTATATAAAGTTACTTTCATGTATGTATTCATTTCTTCTTATGTATATTCATCTAAACCCCCTTTGTGCACATTCAATTTACTTTCTGCATTTTACTTCATAGCTTCTTTTGCGATTTTCTTAATAGTATAACTTCTTATTTCATTTAATAGCTTCTCTTTCGGTCCGTAGCTTCTTATTTTTCAAGTTTCAATGATCAATAATCCTTTGGTTTTCTTAATTTCATGGTTCTTTCTAAAGGTGGAGTTTGTGTGAACCAGGTGGCTCTTCCCGGTGATGGATGGCATGACAACCTTCTTAAGGGTTTGAGTCTGTTTTTCTTTTTGTTTTTATATAAATAGTAGTTAGTAAGCAATGGTGCCTCAGGCAAAGCTTCACTTGGGCCTAACACATTTACCTTTGACCTTATGGTTAAAAACAAATTGTAATTGTGACCTTGAGACTCTTGTGTTGGTTAAACAATCATCGAGTGATTTCTCGAAACTATTTGTGTTGCTCAAATCTTAGCTAAGGTTGTTGTAAGCCCCCAACTCTATTTCTTTAGCAATCCTATAGCTTGTGTGGTGAGGTATTGATTTACAAGTCCAAGTCCCGTGTCAATGAGTCTAGAACTTGTCCTGAATGTTTGTCTAGGTGAAATCCTAAGTGAAACTCGACTTGAGAAGTGGTTATAGGCTCTCCTTGATCCTAATTGAGACTTGAAAACATCCATAGCTTACCAATAATAATATCCCTAGTCAACCCCGTTGAGCCATAACCCTTATTCTTTTAATAACCATGATACAAACCTTTATCCGTTCTAAAATGATCCTCTCTTGGCACCATATCTTTCCTTAGCACAAGGCAAAAGCATAAGTTTGGGGGGAGAGACGAGGAATGCAAAAGTGATAAAAGGTACAAAATTAAGAAAAGGAAAGGCAAAAATAAAAAGAAAGAAAAGACAAAAAAGTCAAAAAGAAAGTGAACAATGTAGAGGAAATGAAGAGATTCAATAAAAGCAAAAGAAGAAAGGCATGGAAAGGTTGGAAAGGAGAAAAAAAATTGAAATGAACAAGAAAGAGTGACAGTATGTCTCTCTAGACCCTAAAGAAGAAGTAAACGACTCAAAAAGTCAAGAAAATATGTGCCAAAATGAAGCAAATGAAGTGCTTAAGGGAAGATGAAACCTTCGTAGACCAATATATCCTACCTTGAACCAAAAGCCTTCATTAAATTCCCACAAAAGCCCTATATGATCTTGAGTTGGGTGAGCTTACATTAGTGGTGACTCACATAAGGGGCAAGCTTATGGTACTTAGAGCCGGACGTGTGACATTCCTTTGAGAGAGATGCGTGTGTTTTCCATAATTTTCGTTGTGAGTGATACAATCTAAAAGTGAGGTTTGCTTATAGAGAGTTGAGGAGTATGATTTTGGGTTCCACAACTACCAATGTAACAAAAAGAGTTTCCTTGATAAGTTGAGTTAACTCTTGATTCTTTTGTGTTGCACTATAGCCATGGTGCTAAAAGGTTGTGTATTGTTGATAATGCATTTGAGTTAAGGGTAATTGTTAGTCCCAAATAATTCTTGATAAGGTTACTTTAGGACAGCTTAAGTTTGGGGGAGTTGATAACTAGGGATTCTAGTCTAGTTTATGCTCTTTTTTGCTTGAGTTTTGGACTAAAATGTGTACAAGTATTCCCCAAAACCTAACTTGTTGTACTTGTTTGTAGTGTTTGGTCAAAAAAGGGACAAGGATGTCATAACCAGCTCAAAAAAGGAGTGAAACCTAACAAGTTCAAAACCAAGTCAAAGCAGCGCTATAACAGAAAATCCACCGCGGACGCAGAAGACCCACCGCGACCGAGGTCCTTTTATCGCGGTCCACGGTGGCAAAGAATCAGAGAGTTGTCATTTTTGGAATTCAAGATACCGCGGTCCGTGGTGATTTTATGAGACCACGGTACCCATACCGCAACAACAGTCCTTTTACCGCGGTCTGCGGAGAAGAGATTCAGGGAGCCTGGAGTCTGAGCTAAAGTTGAAGACCACGGTCCGCGGTTGATTTACCGTTGTCGCGGTAGCCTCACCGCTGCAGCGGTCCATTTTCTACTGTCAACGGTACCTCCATCAAGGGCATTTTTGTCCGAAAAATTTGGCTGTGTATAAATACTACTTTTTCAGACTTTTAGGGCATCTTACGTTAGCTGAGCACGTGAAGCGCCGTTTTTGTATATTTTGAGTAATTTTGTAGTTTACTTAGTAATTAATCTTAGTTTCTTAACTTGTAATTATAATTTATGGATTATTCTTCATCTTAATCTATGATTTCTTCTTCAATTATAAGTAGCTAAACCCATTAGCTAGGGTTGTGGCTCAACCCTAGTGTGGGTATTTAATGGGTCTTTTATTTTAGGGCTTAAATGTTTATGGGTGATTGTTATTTGGCCTGATTTATGCTTTCTATGTTGATTAGTGGTTGCAAACACTAATTTGTGCCTTTTTGACTTAGGCTCTTCTTGAGAAAGAGAGACTAAGTTTAGGAATTTCAGGCCAACAAGTAATTGAGGTGTATTCAAGAGATTGATAGCCCTAATTAAAGGGTTAAACCTAGAGATAGTAATACCCGACTTGAGCCAATATTGCTTGCACAAGTTGAACACCCAATTGGGCTTGAGAAAGCCAATTAGGGCAAAGTCACTCTTATTACCGAGAGGTGTAGACTGAGTATCTACGTGCATTGGCTATATCACGATCTCAACTATAACATTATTGCCCTAAGTTCTAGATCCCGTTAGATACTCACCTAGGATAAGTCACTTCCCTAGTGCCTCTTTACCCATTTAGAAAACCCTACAAACATATCTACTTAGCTTAATTTTGCGCATCATTAGTATAAAATTAGAAGTAACAAACAAACAAGAATGATTGGAAGTGTAATCAAGAGCACTACACACTGCTAGATTAGAAAGGAATCCAATTCCAAACGTTGTATTAGCTCCCTGTGGATTCGATCCCGACCTTCTCAAGTAAAAGCTGCATCGATCGCTCTTGCCACTCTGTAGTGGTGTAGGGTTGGACCCGATCAGTATTGGCTAATTGCGAGACCAGGGATCGCAATTGCGAAGTTTGTCACTGTGGTAATTGCGAGGGGCTAATTGCAATTGCAAAATATGCCCCGGCCAGCCTTGCTCGCATTTGCGAGCATTTCTTCGCAAATGCGAAGTCCTCAGTAATTCCCAACAGTCGCAAATGCGACGATTCCTTCGCAAATGTGAAGTTCCCTGAAAATTCCCAACAGTCGTAAATGCGACAATTTCTTCACAATTGCGAAAATAGCAGAAATTCCCAGGGTTCGCAATTGCGAACCCCTAGTCGCAATTGCGACATCTACGATCTGATAAGTGGGATTTTTACGGGATTCTTCTTCATTTTTACAACTTTTCAAACCCTAAACTCCCATAAGCGATTTTCTTGAAGAGAGTTCTTCCTCAAATCATAGGTATGCGATTTCTAAGTTATTTTCTTTAATCTATAACATCTTTTTACATGAGATCACTTCAAAATCTATGGTTTTTCATAGGAAATTGGGTGTTTTGGGTAGAAATTAGGATTTTCAAATTTTGGGGATTTGGACCTCAATTTGAGGTCCGATTTCAAAATTAATTACATATTTGAGTTCGTGATGAAGGGTGATCGGGTTTTGGTTCGAACTTCAGGTTTTGACCAAGCGGGCCAGGGTTGATTTTTGACTTTTTGGGGAAAGTAATGGGAAATTTATTTTCATGCATTAGAATTTGCTTATTTAGCATTTATTAATGTTATTAAGTAAATTATGACTAGATACAAGCGAGTTGGAAGTAGAATCGAGAGGTAAAGCGGTAGTTGAGGCTTAATCTTATCCGTGGAATCGATGTAAGTGTTTGACCTAACTTTAGCTTGAGAAAATAGGAGTTGTGGTTTATTTACTAAGTGTTAGTATCGAGTACGACGTATAGGTATGGTAACGAGTATCTATACATTGGTGTCAAGCATGCCCTTGAGTCTTATATCATGATATTTGTGAATCTATTATATACCGATCATGCTCAAAATGATGATTTTCAATGTTGAACAAGTTTATGGAAGTTCCTTGGTAATTTATTATTGTTGAGAATTGGCTCAAGTTGAGTTTCATTTTGTAAAGTAATTGTTGAAACCGAGATTGATTATAGTTGAAACCCTTGCCGGGATGTTATTGTTGATATTGTTGATTCCCTTGTCGGGATGTTATTATGATATTGTTGATTCCCTTGCCGAAACTTATTATTTCTATTGTTTGGGTGAGGAAGAGTATAAAGCACGAAGGATGATGTCGTGCATAATATTGTGAGTGAGTGTAATGCACGAAGGGTGATATCGTACCATGATTTGAGAGTTAATGCATGAAGGGTGATGCCGTGCCAATATTGTGAGGAATAATGCACGAAGGGTGATGTCGTGCCATGATTATGTGAGGTAATGCATGAAGGGTGATGTCGTGTTGTTTCTGTTATTTCATATGGTGAGGATGAGAGTAAAAGCATGAAGAGTGATGTTGTGCACGTGTTACCGTTTCATTATTATTGTTGATATAGATATGATGTTCATTATGCTTCTTTATTGATGCTTCCTTATTAGCTTATTATTAGAATATGTTATTCCTCGCAGCATGTCCCCTTCCCATCCTATTCTGTTGATTTCTGTTATTATGATCCTGTTTGTATATGATTTAACTACACAAGTTTATATTGATTGTCGTGTCCTAGCCTCGTCACTACTTTGCCGAGGTTACAATCGACACTTACTCAGTACATGGGGTCAGTTGTACTAATACTACACTCTGCACTCTTTTGTGCAGATTTCGGTACCGGACTCGGTGAGTAGTTGGAGGTAGCTGCCTTTAGTATAGGGAGATCAAGGTAGATCTGTTGGCATTCGTAGAGCCTAAAGTCCCCCTTCCCTATTTTTAGCTTTTCTGCTGTCTCTTTTCATTCCGAGAACAGTTGTACTTTTCTTTTCAAACCAGTGTTTGTAGTAATTCATAGATGTTCGTAAATTTGTGACACCAGATTCGTGGGTATACAGGTAATGAAGTATTTGGATTTATTTTAACTCTTTCTCGCTTTTCATTTGTTTAGTTATAGTTACTATTTATAATTGTTTGGGTTGATTGTTAATATGTAAAACCTTAATAGTTGGCTTGCCTAGCTTTCAAGAGTAGGCGCCATCACGACTCCCGAGGGTGGGAAATTTGGGTTGTGACAAGTTGGTACTAGAGCTCTAAGTTGCTTAGGTCTAACAATTCACGAACAAGCTAAGTAGAGTCTGAGGGATCGGTACAGAGACGTCTGTATTTATCCCCTAGAGGCTATAGAGTTAAGGAATAACTTTACATTTATTCTTCTCTGTCGTGCGCTTTGATTTCTCAATGCTAATTGAACTTCTACTCTGTTCATTCGTAGATGGCGAGAACACGTGCTTCTTCATTTGTTGATCAGTAGCTCGAGCCCCTAGTGGCAGCTCCTATGCAGGGCAGAGGACGAAGCTGAGGCTGTGCTAGAGGCCGAAGCAGGGGCAGGGCTCAGCCCAGAGCAGCATCACCAGTGGCAGAGCCTTAGGTAGAGTTTGAGGAGTAGGCTCCAACCCAGACCGTTCTAGCATAGCCAACTCAGGTCCTAGAGGGGTTCATCGCTACCCCGGTACTTCAGGATGAGTGTCGTCCAAGCAGGCTTACTTCATGTAGCACCAATCGTCTCTCAGGCTGGGGGAGGAGCACATAGTCATGCTACTCGCACTATAGAACATATGGCTCCTCAGTTTCAAACTCCAGCAGCTCAACCAATTGGGGTAGTTCAGTCGGGTGTTGTGGCTCAGACCGGTGATGGAGCAGTTATATCTGCTGATGCTTTATGGAGGTTGGACAGGTTCACCAAGCTTTTTACTACTACTTATGGTGGTACATCTTCAGAGGATCCCCAGGACTATTTGGACAACTGTCATAAGGTTATACGGAACATGGGGATAGTGGAGACCAATGGGGTCGACTTTGCTACTTTTCACCTGTCAGGTTCCACCAAGACTTGGTGGAGGGATTATTGTTTGGATAGACCAGCTGGGTCACCAGCTTTGACTTGAGATCAGTTCTCTCAGCTATTTCTGGAGAAGTTTCTACCTATCACTCATAGGGAGGACTATCGGAGGCAGTTTGAACGTCTTCAGCAGGGTTCTATGACCGTCACTCAGTACGAGACCAGATTCATTGCCTTGGCTCGTCATGCTCTTATCATACTTCCCACTGAGAGAGAGGGTGAAGAGGTTTATTGAGAGACTCGCTCGGTCGATTCGATTGCAGATGGCTAAGGAGACATGAAGCGAGATTTCTTTTCAAATGCGGCCAATGTGGCCAAGAGAGTTGAGATGGTTATATCATAGGGGAGTGGTCAGGGGTCTGACAAGAGGCCCCATCATTCTAGCAGGTTTAGTGGTGCCTCGTCTGGAGTCATAGATTCTTTTGGTAGGGGCTATCTTTCCAGGCCGTTTCATTCAGAACTTTAGGCTTCTCGCGGTGCTCCAAGTGGTCGTGGTTCTCATATGCAGTATTCTGATCAATTGCCCTACAATGCACCACCACCTCCTAGTGTACCTCCACTCCAGAGTTATCAGGGTGGTTACTCGGGTCAACAGGGTCAGTTTTAGGATCAGCAGTCACATCAGCCGAGGTTATGTTATACTTGTGGTAATCCGAGGCACATTGCTAGATTTTGCCCTCGGGCAACGGGAATCTCACATCATCAGAGTTCTCGTGCCATGGTTCCAGCACCAGTTGCTGCACCACCTGCTTAGCCAGCCAGAGGCATGGGTCAGGCAGCCAGAGGTAGAGGTCAGACTGTTAGAGGTGGAGGTCAGGTACCTAGAGGTGGAGACCAGCCATTTAGAGGTCGTCACAGGGACGTAGTTTAGAGTGGTGGGGCCCAATCCCGATGTTATGCTTTTCCAGCCAGGCTTGAGGCTGAGTCATCTGACGCTGTTATCACAGGTATTGTTTCAGTTTGCAGTAGAGATGCTTCAGTTCTATTTGATCTGGGGTCTACATATTCCTATGTGTCATCTTATTTTGCCCCTAATCTGGTTATGTCTCATGATTCTTTGAGTGCACCAGTATATGTGTCTACACTGGTAGGTGATTCTATTGTTGTAAATGGAGTCTATCACTCGTGTATGGTTATTATTGGGGGTCTTAAGACCCGTGTATATCTCTTACTTCTCGATATAGTAGACTTCGATGTCATTTTGGGGATGGATTGGTTATCCCCTTATCATGCTGTATTGGACTGTCATGCCAAGACTGTGACCTTAGCCTTGCCGGATTTGCCTTGATTGGAGTGAAGAGGGGCTCCCAGTCATTCTATTAGTAGGGTTGTTTCGTATATAAAGGCTCGGCATATGGTTGAAAAAGGGTGTTTGGCTTATTTGGCATATGTTCGTAATTCTAGTACTAAGGTTCCTTCAATGGATTTTGTGCCCGTTGTTCGTGAGTTTCTAGAGGTATTTCCTTCAGACCTGCTAGGGATGCCTCCCGACAGGGATATTGACTTTTGCATTGATTTGGCTTTGGGAACGCAACCCATTTCTATCTTGCCATATTGTATGGCCCTACAGAGTTGAAAGAATTGAAAGAACAGTTGTAGGACTTGCTTGATAAAGGCTTTATTAGACATAGTGTCTCATCTTGGGGTGCGTCAGTGTTGTTTGTTAAGAAGAAAAATGGATCGATAAGGGTGTGCATAGACTATCGGTAGTTGAACAAGGTTACAATCAAGAATAAATATCCATTACCGAGGATTGACGATTTATTTGATCAACTTAAGGGTGCCAAAGTGTTTTTAAAGATTGATTTGAGATCTGGCTACCATCAGTTGAGGATTAGGGCATCCAATGTCCCTAAGACAGCTTTTCGCACTCGGTATGGGCATTATGAGTTCTTAGAGATGTCATTTGGGTTCACAAATGCCCAGCAACTTTCATGGATTTGATGAACCAAGTGTTCAAGCCTTATTTGGATTCCTTCATGATTGTCTTCATTGATGGTATTTTGATTTATTCCCGCAGCCGGGAAGAGCATGAGCAACATCTTCGAGTCATTCTCTAGACTCTGAGGAACAGTCAGTTATATGCTAAGTTTTCGAAATGCGAGTTTTGATTAAGTTCAGTTGCATTCTTGGGTCATGTTGTATCAGCAAATGGTATTCAACTGGATCCTACGAAGATTGCGGTAGTCAAGGACTGGCCTATACCCATATCAGCTACAGAGATCCGGAGTTTCTTGGGTTTGGCGGGCTATTACCGTCGATTTGTGGAGGGATTTTCATCTATTGTAGCCCCGATGACTAGGTTGACCTAGAAGGGTGCCTAGTTCAGGTGGTCAGACGAGTGTGAGGCGAGCTTTCAAAAGCTCAAGACAGCTTTGACTACGGCACCGGTGCTGGTATTGCCTATAGGTTCAAGGCCATATATGGTATATAGTGATGCATCTCGTATTGGGATTGGTGCGGTATTGGTGCAGAATGGCAAGGTTATTGCATATGCTTCGCGGCAGTTGAAGATTCACGAGAAAAATTATCCAGTACATGATTTGGAGCTAGCAGCCATTGTTCACGCGCTAAAGATTTGGAGGCATTATTTATATAGAGTGTCGTGTGAGGTGTTCACGGATCACAAGAGTTTGCAATATTTGTTCAAGCAAAAGGAGCTCAATTTGAGGTAGAGGAGGTGGTTAGAGCTATTGAAAGACTATGATATCACCATCTTGTATCATCCGGGAAAGGCCAATATAATGGTCGATGCTTTGAGTAGGAAGTCAGCAAGTATGGGTAGTCATGCGTATATTCCAATCGATGAGAGACCGCTTGCTTTGGATGTTTAGGCTTTAGCCAATCAGTTCGTGAGGTTGGATGTTTCTGATCCTAGCCCTATGCTAGCTTGCACAGTCGCTCATTCTTCATTATTTGAGTGTATCTGATATCGGTAGTATGATTATCCTCATTTGCTTGTCCTTAGAGACATAGTGCGGCACAAAGGTATTGTGGCATCTGAGCACCGCCAAGATGTATCAAGACTTGCGGCAGCATTATTGGTGGAGGAGGATGAATAAGGATATTGTGGTATATGTAGCTCAGTGTTTGAATTGTCAGCATGTAAAGTACGAGCATCAAAGACCTGGTGTTTTGTTTCAGAAGATTGAGATTCCTGAGTGAAAGTGAGAGCGTATCACTATGGACTTCATTGTTGGACTCCCACGGACTCAGAGGAAGTTCGACGCAATGTGGGTTATTGTGGATAGGCTGACTAAGCCAACACATTTCATTCCTATGGCAATTTTCTATTCTTCTAAGCGGTTGGTAGAGATTTATATCTGTGAGATCGTTCGTCTTCATGGTGTGCTCGTGTCTAACATTTATGACTGAGGTATGCAGTTTACCTCACATTTCTGGAGAGTAGTTCAGCGTGAGTTGGGCACACGAGTCGAGTTAAGCACAACATTTCATCGTCAGACGGATAGACATCCGAGCGTACTATTCAGATTTTGGAGAATATACCCCGAGCATGTGTTATTAACTTTGGAGGTTCGTGGGATCAGTTCTTGCCATTAGTTGGGTTTGCCTACAATAATAATTACCAGTCGAGCATCCAGATGGCTCCCTATGAGGCATTATATAGTAGGCGGTGTCGGTCGCTGGTTAGATGGTTTGAGCCAGGAGAGGCTCGGTTGTTGGGTACAGATCTAGTACAGGTACCTTAGATAAGGTTAAGACCATTCAGGATAGGCTTCGTACAACTCAGTCCAGGCAAAACAGTTATGCCGACCACAAGGTTCGTGATATGACATTCATGGTCGGAGAGCGAGTGTTGCTTCGGGTGTCGCCTATGAAGAGTGTGATAAGATTTGGGAAGAAGGGCAAGTTAAGCCCTAGGTTCATTGGGCCTTTTGAGATTCTTGATCGAGTGTGAGAGATGGCTTACAGACTTGCGTTGCCGCAGAGTTTATCAGTTGTGCACCCCGTGTTTCATGTGTCTATACTTCAGAAATATCACATCGATCCATCCCATGTGTTAGACTTCAACACTGTCCAGTTGGACAAGGACTTGACCTATGAGGAGGAGCCGGTAGCTATTCTAGACCAGCAGGTTCGTCAGTTAAGATCGAAAAATTTCCCTTTAGTTCGTGTGCAGTGGAGAGGTCAACTTGTTGAGGCAGCGACCTGGGAGTCTAAGTCCGATATGCAGAGCCGTTATCCTCATCTTTTCACCGACTCAGGTACTTTTCTATGTCCGTTTGAGGACGAACGATTGTTTAGAGGTAGAGAATGTGATGACCCAAAAGGTCATCTCTTGTTTTAGAAGTCAAAATTGTGTTCCGAGGTCTTGTAAACCTCTTTTTGTTTCACCTCGATTTACATACGCAGTCCGGGTGTGTTTCCGGAAAGCTCTTATGTGAAATTTAAGAAAAATAATGAATTTGGCCTTTAAAATTGGTTAAAGTTGACTTTGGTCAACATTCTTGGTAAACGGACCTGGACCCATGATCGGACGATCCCGTAGGGTCCGTAGTAAAATATGGGACTCGGGCTATGCCCGAAATCAAATTCCAAGGTCCCTATCCCGAGAAAAGAATTTTTAAAGAAAATTATTTGCTAGAAAATATAAAGGCTTTTAGAAGTGAAATGATGCATTTTCTTGATGGTATCACGCCCGTATCTTGGTTCCGGATCCCGGTACAGGTTTAAAATAATAATGAAGTTGAATCTGTGAAATTTGGTAAGAATTGGTGTTGGTTTAGTATAAATCGGACCTTTAGTTGAGAATGAAAAATTCAATGTTCTTAAGGAATTTTCATGAATTTGAGGTTAAATTCGTAGTTGTTGATATTATTTTGATGATTTGATCGCACGAGCATGTCCGTATGATATTTTTAGACTTGCGTGCATATTTGGTTTTGTTGCAACCCATATTCATGTACATTAGTTTATGTTGTAAGTTAGTCAACATAAATTTAAGAAGATATTATCTTTGAGATGATAAGAAGTTAATCCTATAGGTCTTAAATGATACAAAGGTGTATAACGGTGGTTAACAAGTATTAGAAGTTAAACGAATCAAGGATGTTGTTAGCCATATTTTTGGGTAAACCCAGAGGTTCTTAATACACTCAAGAGGTCGTGTTTTAAGGTATTTGAATCATATAATATCCGTATCATAAGTCTTGATGTCAAACGAGTTATGAAACAAAAGTCGACAAAAGTTGTTGCAACTTACGTTCATAATTTTACTTAAACTTTACGTCAAATATTAGTAAGATTTTATCCTAATTTACTTTTAATTATTGGGTGATCTACTCACCAAATTGAAGATCTATGAGTCTAGTTTCAAACTCATTTAACCGTTCATCGATACGATATCGGAGTAGAGAGATATTCGTATTTTTGCACGACTGCACCAAACACGTCTCTATGGGTCCCACATAGTCGGTTTAAGAGATATGGATATATATAATATGCCTAGAACCCGTTTTAAGTCATTAATTTTTAGTATATTCGGACCTTAGAACCCTAGAAATACCCTCTCAAGGTTATCTCAAGATTCAAGACCCAAACAAAGGGCAAACAATACAAATCAAGTGTCGGGAATCCTGTGGCGCTAGTAAGTTTCTTGTTCTTCTTGTTATTGCTCATTTTTGTATTGTTCCAGCTCATGTAGGAGGTTGTTTTAAGTGGTTTATATTCTTTAAATACTCTCTTAAGTTTTTAATATCAACCCTAAGTGATTTCAAGTCTTCTAAAGTGATTCTAGCGCCGAAAACCCCTAATTGATTGCTAGTTTCGCTTCCTTGTTCTTGTGGAAGCATTGGAGGGATATTTCGTGGAAAATTAAGGTCAAATTGGAGTTGTTCTTTCTGTTTAACGGTAAGGAACCTCTTACTCTACATGTATTTAAGATTATCCAAGTTGCGGCTAAGTCGTTGAAGCTAGAACTTGTGAAATATATATATCGAAAGGCTTGGTAGTAGTGTTGTTGGTTGGTGGACTGTTTTGGGAGGCTCAATATGATTATTATTGATGTTGTTTGGGCTATTTGATGATTGTTTTTACTTGTGGTAAGTCATATAAATAGGGGAGGTGCTTTCTGTTTCATCGTAAAATAGGTTGTGGTCGGTACATAGTAGTTACGACGCTTAAACGTTAACTATAGTGTCATTTTTCCTATTGTAGACAAAAGAGTCGTGACATTTGCTTAGCTTGAGGTTGGACAGTATATACAAGGTATGTGAAGCTATACCTTTCCTTCTTTTGCACGACTCCGATTGTACATAATGTAATGAACGAGCTTCCAAAGATACTCTACTCTTAGAAACTAGCAGTACTTACATTGTTTTCCCTCTTATAAAACAATTGATATTGATGTTGCTTCTCTTATTCTTATGTTATCAATGTTGTTGGTACTTCCTGATTCTTATAAGGTTCATAGTGAAGAGTTAGTCCTAATAACGTGTACAGAGGATACCCGACCTTACGTCACTTTGAAAGGTTTAGAATGTGATTCCATGAGTCGAGCATGCATTATATATATGTATCTATTCTACTCTACCGAGCCGCGCTATAGTGGCCGGGTACGACACCTATTGTGCAACCACTGATCAGTTGGGTTTTATCGAACTCCACGTAGACGGGTACGATTCTACTGAGCCTTATGATGGTCGGGTACGTTTTTACCGAGTCCTCTTTGAGGCCGGGTACGATATGATGATGATGATGCCCAAAGAGGCGAATGTTTTAAAAAGTTTATGTATATATATGTATTATGCATTTCATATTCATATCAGTAGCCCACAAAGGTATCCAGATGTTACAAGTTGTATATTCTCTATCCTTATTCATATTACTGTTCATATGTATGCTTTCTTGCCTTGCATACTCAGTACTTTATTTGTACTGACTTTATTTGTGGGCGCTGCATGTCGTGCTACAGGTCCTGATAAACGAGTAGACGCAGCTTCCCCACCATAGTAGGCTGCGCAGTTTAGCGGTTATTGGCGAGATCCCTTCTCCGGACTTACCGTGGTATGCATTTTTGTTATAGACATTATGGGTATGTCGGGGCCCTGTTTCGACTTTGTTGCATCACTTATATTCTTTTAGAGGCTCGTAGACAGGTGTCGACTCATGTCTAGTTTGGTATGCCTTGTCGGCTGATTTTTGTTGTATAGTATTTCATGCCAGCGTGGTAGCATGTACCTTATATATAGTTTCTTGACTGTTTGGTTATTCCATGTTAAGTATGTTTATGCCATTATCTTTCATTGTTGGTTGGTCATGATCCGTATCTACCATTTATATTGATCTCGTCGGTCTTTAAAGATAATAAAAAAGGTTAGATAAAATGTACGTTGGTGCATGACAAGTATAGCCCTGGTGCTAGTCATGACCCTCCAGTTTGGGTCATGAGAAACTTGGTATTAGAGCAAGTCTGTTCTAGGGGTTGTCTATGAGCCATGTCTAGTAGAGTCTTGGTTATGGATGTGTAGCGCACCACATTTATAATCAAGAGGCTACATGACCTCTAGGGTTGTTACCTTCTTCCTGAATCTAGATCGTGCGTACAGTTGAGTCATAAGTGTTCGTCTCTAATATTCACCTTGTTTTCTTTCAGTGATTCCTTCGACTAGGAAGCAAACGATTAGTATACGGTGTGATACAGCTAAGGGAGAGGGTACCAGTCAGGTGCCCCAAGCCAGAGTAGGCCAAAGTGAGGCTTAGAGTGAGATGATGTCTCATACCTCATCTACGCCATCTCCTCAAGAGGATATTAGGAGGCACCCAACACCTCCAGTTACTCTGTCTGGCACTATAGACCAGGATACGCGAAGTGCTTTGCAGTTGTTGACTAGCTTGGAAGCTGATCAGGCTTAGAGGCAGAATGCAGGTGCTGCTGATAAACTAGTTAGTACGAGAGTTTGTGATTTTATTAATTTAGACCCTCAAGTGTTTACCGGATCAGACCCCAAGGAGGACCCGCAGACTTTTATTAACCAGGTTCATCGTACACTACGGGTTATGAATGCTAGTGATATGGTGGTAGTAGAGTTGGCTTCTTATCGGTTACGGGATTTAGCGGTTTTCTAGTATGATAGTTGGGAGAGATCCAGGGGTCTGAATGCTCCTCCAGCTGTGTGGAAGGAATTTTCTGAGGCCTTTCTTCGTCACTACTTGCCAATGAGATATGACGAGCTAGATCTGATAAGTTCTTGAACCTTCGACAAGGTAATATGAGTGTGCAAGAGTATAGTATGCAGTTTGATTCTTTAGCAAGGTATGCTCTCCATATGGTGGCCGAGATGAGCGATAGGGTGCAATTGTTTGTGAATTGGTTGGGACCACATATGATAAATGAGTGCACGACAACCTCTTTAGTAGAGGGCATTGGATATTTCCCGTATTCAGGCTTATGCCCAGACACTAGAGGATCGTAAGCGCCAGGAAAAGGCAGATAGGGAGCAGGATAGGGGCTAACATAATAAGGCGAGATTTGCAGGGTATTATGATGATTTAAGAGGTAGTGTCAGGCCCCAATCTTTGAGGAGTTAGGCGGCACCTATAGCAAGTGCTCCTCCACAGTTTCAGAGGCCTCGATATGATCAATTTACCTATTCTGGTCCAGGTTAGAATTTGCGGGCACCGGGCTTGCAATATCATAGGGATACTAGTCAGACAAGACCTCCAACACCACGTTGTGATCAATGAGGCAAGGCCCACTTTAGACTGTGCCGTCGAGGTCCTGATGCGTGTTATTCTTGCGGACAGCCTGGCAATATGATGCAGGATTGACCTAACAGAGGAGGTGGTGGTATGGCTCAGCCGACTGGATCTGTGTCTGGTTCTTCCTCATCAGTTCAACCTCCAGCACTGGGTTTTCAGTAGTCGACAGGTCGTGGTAGGGGTAGAGGTGCAGTGCCGAGTTCGAGTGGTGCTCAAAATCGAACCTATGCTCTAGTAGGTCGACAGGATCTCGAGTCATCTCCAGATGTTATTACAGGTATATTGTCTATGTTTTCTTACGATGTGTATGCGCTGATTGATCTGGGATCTACATTATCATATGTTACACCCTTTGTGGCTAATAAGTTTGTCGTTGAATCTGAACTGATAAGTAAACAACTTGCGGTATCTACTCCGATAGGAGATTCTATGATTGCTAGAAAGGTATATAGAGGTTGCATTGTGATGATTTGTAGTCGTCAAACCTCGGTGAATTTATTTGAGGTAGAAATGGTTGATTTTGATGTGATAATGGGAATGGACTGGTTAGCCTCATGCTATGCAAATGTTGACTGTCATACGAAGATGGTTAGGTTTCAGTTTCCTGGTGAACCCGTCATTGAATGGAGTGGGAACACTGCTACGCTGAAGGTAGGTTTATTTTCTATCTTAAGGCAAGGAAGATGATCTCAAAAGGTTACATTTCTCATCTCGTTCACGTTAGGGATACGGAGGCGAAACCGCCTACTATACAATCAATCCTCGTGGTCAATGAATTTCCAGATGTTTTCCCAGATGAACTCCCAGGCAGAGTTGCGAGAATTGAAGGCGCATTTGAATGACTTGCTGGATAAGGGCTTCATTAGGCCTAGCACTTCACCTTGGGGTGCGCCAATTTTGTTTGTGCGGAAGAAAGACGGGTCGTTAATGATGTGTATCGATTATCGATAGTTGAATAAGTTTACTATAAAGAACAAGTATCCATTTCCAAGGATTGACGACCTTTTTGAACAACTCCAAGGTGCCAAGTATTTCTCCAAGATTGACTTACGTTCAGGATATCATTAGGTGAGGGTTAAGGAGAAGGATATTCCAAAGACCACCTTCTAGACAAGATATGGGCACTTTAAGTTCTTGGTGATGTCGTTCGGGCTGATAAATGCCCTAGCAGCTTTTATGGATCTCATGGATACTGTATTCAGGCCCTTTCTTGATGTGTTTGTTATCGTATTTATTGATGACATTCTGGTGTATTCTCGTTCGGAGGCGGAACATGCGGGCCACTTGCGGATAGTATTATAGATGCTTCAGGATCGTAAGTTATATGCTACGCTCTCTAAATGTGAATTCTGACTGAACTCAGTAGCATTCCTTGGTCATGTGATATCTGATGAGGGTATTAGTGTTGACACTCAGAAGATCGGTGCAGTGAAGAATTGGCTGAGACCTACAACACCGTCAGAAGTCCACAGCTTCCTGGAGCTAGCAGGATATTATAGGCGGTTTATAGAAGGGTTTTCCTCTATATCAGTACCATTGACTAAGTTAACACAGAAAGCTACCAAGTTCCAGTGGTCTGAACACTTGTGGACGTAGTTTTTAGGAGCTAAAGAATCGATTGACATCCGCGCCAGTGCTCACTCTCCCTAAAAAAAAAGGTTATATGGTATATTGTGATACCTCAAGTATAAGTTTGGGGTGCAAATTGATGCAGCGTGGGAAGGTGATTGCTTATGCATCAAGACAATTGAAGAAGCATGAAAAGATTTATCCAACCCATGATTTCGAATTGGCTGCACTAATATATGCTTTGAAGATATGGCGACACTACTTATACGGCATCCATGTTGACATTTACACATATCACAAGAGTTTGCAATACATCTTCAAGTAGAAGGAGTTGAATTTGAGGCAGCATAGGTGACTTGAATTATTGAAAGACTACGACGTCGAGATATTATATCATCCCGGTAAAGCCAATAATGTGGCATACGCTCTCAACCGTAAGTCAACGGGAAGTTTGGTACATATTGAGGCAGGTAGATGGGGGTTGACTAAAGAGCTTCATCATCTAGCCAATATGAGAATCAGAGTGTTAGACTCTAATGACGGAGGTGTTACTGTACAGAATACAGCAAAATCATCTTTGGTAGCTGAGGTAAAAACACGTCAATATGAAGATCCTACATTAGTAAGATTGAGAGAGGGCATTTAGCAGTGTAAGATTACAACTTTCGAGATCAGAGAAGATGGGGCACTACAATACCAGGGCCGATTATGTGTACCTAATGTGGCAAGGTTACGAGAGAAGATTATGATTGAGATTCATGAATCCCAATATTCCATTCATCCCGGTTCAACAAAGATGTATCATGATGTTAAGGAGCAATATTGGTGGGATAACATGAAGTCTATTGCAGAATTTGTAGCCCGCTGTCCTAATTGTCAACAAGTAAAGATTGAACATCAGAAACCTGGTGGATTGCTTCAGAATATAGAGATTCCGACATGGAAATAAGAGGTGATTAGTATGGACTTTATTATTGGATTACCTTGCTCTTATCATAAATTTGACCTCATCTAGGTAATAGTTGATCGACTTATAAAATGTGCCCATTTTCTGCCAATTAAGACAACTTACACGACTGAAGATTATGCGAAGCTGTATATCAAGGAGATTGTTAGGCTTCATGGTGTGCCGGTATCTATTATATCAGACTGAGGAGCTTAATTTACGGCTAACTTTTGGAGGTCTTTTCAGAATGGTTTAGGCACATAAGTGAATCTTAGCACTTTATTCCATCCGTAGACTAACAGACAGGCTGAACGTACCATTCAGACACTTGAAGATAGGCTACGAGAATGTGTTCTAGATTTCAAAGGGAATTGGGATGACCATCTACCACTCATAGAATTTGCCTACAATAATAGCTACCATTCCAGTATTAAAATGGCTCCGTACGAAGCACTGTATAGGAGAAGATATAGATCACCAATTGGATGGTTTCAAGTCGGTGAAACAGAGTTATATGGGCCAGATTTAATTCACCAAGCCATTAAGAATGTGAAAGTGATACAAGAACGACTTAGAACGTCGTAAAGCAGGCAAAAGTCTTATTCCGATGTATGACGTCATGATCTGGAGTTTGAGGTTGGTGATTGGGTTTTCCTGAGGATCTTGCCGATGAAGGGTGTTAGGCGTTTTGGGAAGAAGGGTAAGTTAAGTCCACGATATATCAGTCCATATAAAATTCTTCGACGAATTGGACATGTTGCTTATGAGTTAGAAATGCCATCCGAATTGGAATTTGTCCATCCGGTATTCCATGTATCTATGTTGAGGAAATTTATTGGAGACCCTTCTCGAGTCGTCTCTATCAAAGATGTACAAGTTACAGAGGATCTATCATATGAAGAAGTGTTAGTGGCTATATTAGATCGACAAGTCCGCAAGCTGAGAACAAATGATGTAGCTTCCGTCAAAGTATTGTGGAGGAACAAGAATATGGAAGAAATGACATGGGAAGTTGAAGAGGAGATGAAGTCTAAATACCCTTACCTGTTCCAGAATAAAGATAACGAGGATGCTAGGGGAACGCAGGACGCATTAGAAGGCGAAACAACTCTATGAGGTAAGCAATATCTTGAGAATACTCTTCCTTAATACAAAATGGTGATATACAGATAATGTACATATCCATTATGCTTTATATAACCTTGTGAGGCTATACATTGGGCTTAACTGCTTGCAAGTTTGGCTAGTGACCATTTTATAGGGGAAAATCAACCGGAAATTTCCGTTGGAATCCATGATAATTTGAACTCCCCATAAATCCTTACATTTGAGGACGAATGTTCCTAGGGGGGAGGGTGTTACAACCCATATTCATGTATATTAGTTTATGTCGTAAGTTAATCAAAGTAAATTCAAGAAGATATTATCTTTGAGATGATAAGAAGTTAATCCTATAGGTCTTAAATGATACAAATGTGTATAAGAGTGGTTAACAAGTATTAGAAGTTAAATGAATCAAGGATGTTGTCAGCCGTATTTTCGGGTAAATCTAGAGGTGCTTAATACACTCAAGAGGTTGTGTTTTAAGGTATTTGAATTATATAATATCTGTATCATAAGTGTTGAGGTCAAACGAGTTATGAAATAAAAGTCGACAAAAGTTATCGCAACTTACGTTCATAATTTTACTTAAACTTTATGTCAAATGTTACTAAGCTTTTATCCTAATTTACTTTGAATTATTGGGTGATCTACCCACAAAATTGAAGATCTATGAGTCTAGTTTCATACTCATTCAACCGTTCGTCGACACGATATTGGAGTAGAGAGATATTCGCATTTTTGCACGACTGCACCAAGCACCTCTCTATGGGTCCCACATAGTCGGTTTAAGAGATATGGATATATATAATATGCCTAGAACCCGTTTTAAGTCATTAATTTTTAGTATATTCGGACCTTAGAACCCTAGTAATACCCTCTCAAGGTTATCTCAAGATTCAAGACCCAAACAAAGGGCAAACAACACAAATCAAGTGTCGGGAATCCCGTGGCGCTAGTAAGTTTCTTGTTCTTCTTGTTATTGCTCATTTTTGTATTGTTCCAGCTCGTGTGGGAGGTTGTTTTAAGTGGTTTATGTTCTGTAAATACTCTCTTAAGTTTTTAATATCAACCTTAGGTGATTTCAAGTCTTCTAAAGTGATTCTAGTGCCAAAAACCCCTAATTGATTGCTAGTTTCGCTTCCTTGTTCTTGTGGAAGCATTGGAGGGATATTTCGTGGAAAATTAAGGTCAAATTGGAGTTGTTCTTTCTTTTTAAAGGTAAGGAACCTCTTACTCTATATGCATTTAAGATTATCCAAGTTGTGTCTAAGTTGTTGAAGCTAGAACTTGTGAAATATATATCAAAAGGCTTGGTAGTAGTGTTGTTGGTTGGTGGATTGTTTTGGGAGGCTCAATATGATTATTATTGATTTTTTTGGGCTGTTTGGTGATTGTTTTGACTTGTGGTAAGTCATATAAATAGGTAAGGTGCTATCCGTTTCATCGTAAAATAGGTTGTGGTCGGTACATAATAGTTACGATGCTTAAACGTTAGCGATAGTGTCATTTCTCCTATTGTAGACTAATGAGTCGTGACATTTGCATAACTTGAGGTTTGGATGTATATACAAGTAATGTGAAGCTATACCTTTCCTTCTTTTGCACGACTCCAATTGTATATAATGTAATGAACGAGCTTCCAAAGATACTCTACTCTTAGAAGCTAGCAGTACTTACATTGTTTCCCCTCTTATGGAACAATTGATGTTGATGTTGCTTCTCTTATTCTTATGTTATCAATGCTGTTGGTACAACCTGATTCTTATAAGGTTCATAGTAAAGACTTAGTCCTAATAACGTGTATAGAGGATACTGACCTTACGTCACTCTGAAAGGTTTAGAACGTGATTCCATGAGTCGAGCATGCATTATATATATATATATATATATATATATATATAAATATATATATGTATCTATTTTACTCTACCGAGCTGTGCTATAGTCGGCCGGGTACGATACCTATTGGACAACCACTGATCAGTTGGGTTTTACTAAGCTCCACGTGGCCGGGTACGATTCTACGGGGCCTTATAATGGCAGGGTACGTCTTTACTGAGTCCTCTTTGAGGTCGGGTACGATATGATAATGATGATGCCCACAGAGGTGTATGTTTTAAAAGTTTATATATATATATATGTCTGTATCATGCATTTCATGTCAGTAGCCCACAGAGGTACCCAGATGTTACATGTTGTATATTCTCTATCCTTATTCACATTACTATTTATACTTATGCTTTTCTGCCTTGCATACTCAGTACTTTATTCGTACTGACGTCCTTTTTATTTGTGGACGCTGCATGTCGTGTTACAGGTCCTGATTGACGGGTAGACACAGCTTCCCCACCACAGTAGGCTGCCCAGTTCAGCGGTTATTGGCGAGATCCCTTCTCCGGACTTGTCGTGGTCTTGGTATGCATTAATGTGTAGAACCTTAATAGTTGGCTTGCCTAGCTTTCACGAGTAGGCGCCTTCACGACTCCCGAGGGTGAAAAATCCGGGTCGTGACACTCTACCTCTCTGTAGGCTCTCCAATGTCAACCTCTCATACCTCCTCACCGGGACATTTATGCTCCTCCTCCTCACATGCCCAAAACCACCTAAGTTTCGCTTCCTATATTTTGTCCTCAATGAGGGCCACACCCACCTTGTTGCGGATAACCTCATTCCTAATCCTATCTAACCTGGTGTGCCTGCACATCTATTGTTTTGGACATGTAGTTCAAATACTTGAAAGTATAAAGTCAATGATATGTGCAATCAGTTTTCGATATCTTATTTGTCTAGCATGATATGAAAACTCGATATGCATCTAATTAAAGTCTATTATATGACTTAACTTATATGACAATACTTGAAGGATTTAAATCGCTTAAATCATATACAATTCTTGATCCTGAAGTACCATATCCTAAGTTCTATTTGCGCACATATGTATCTTCCTATAACTATAAGCATGATAATGTGATAGCGAGGATTTTCAAGGTGCAACATATTCATCGGAGTTAATATGTCTATTTTATTCGTCAAATCTCTGCTAACGTCAACCATCAAGAAGCTAGTGCACAAGATTGGAATGCGAAGAAGGCTCAAGGATGTGAATTGATGCTCTCATTAGGGATAGTTAATACACGTTGTACTCTTTTTCCCTTACAAGGTTTTGTCCTAATGGTTTTTTTTGTAAAGTTTTTAACGAGGCAACCAAAAGGCGTATTCCTAAACATGTGTACTCTTTTTTCTTCTCTAGAATTTTTTTCACTGGGTTTTATTTTAGTTAAGGTTTTAACGAGGCACATTATATGTTGAATAGACATTCAATGGGGAATGTTATAAATAAAATTGTATTTAAGGTGAATGTCTATATTTGAGAAAGATTCTAGGTTTTGTTACTTTGTGGCTAAGTCACTTTTCCGCTATAAATAGATGGTTCTATTCCATTGTAATTGATCTTGAATCAATAAGAATTCGCTCTCTCTACTTTTCTTTGCAATACTCATTCTTCTTATTTTATTGTTTCATAACAAATACATATTTATTTTGTATTTTAAAATTATTTTTTTCTAAATGAACATTTGTCGCCTAAGTACACCACGTAAATGTCCCCCAAAAACTAATTTCCTTGAATTTTCCTCTTCCAACACTCTTAAATCTCTAATAAATATTGTTCTAAAAGATGCCTCCAGACATCTTAGGACTTTAGTACTTTCTAGCTTTCACCTAATTTTCTTTAAATTCTGGTGTTAAATATTGAAGAATACCAGTAACACTTGTCTCTTTTTTTTATTTGGTTTCCCACCCGATGTTCGGTACTCGTATTGGAGTCCGACCATATTCAAATTCGTGCCGCGTAGGGCACCATTCGGGGGGAGCGCTCCCTACCAAGGATTTTTCCATACCCAAAGCTCAAACCCGAGACCTCTGGTTAAGGGAGGAGCAGTTCCATCTACTGCACCACATCCTTTGGTGGTCTAATAACACTTGTCAAACAAGGCCAGTTTGATTGTATCGTATAATTAAAAGTATTTTATTGTTAACATTTCTGCAAATGACAAGTTGAAGTTAAAAAATGAAACAAAAATCATGGTCAAACGGGCCATACAAGTCACTAATCTTCGATAAAATGGGATTTGGGCCAGTTTTTAAATGGGCCAATGGGCCGAAGGACTATAGCCCAGGAGGGTAATGACAATCCTTTTATAATGCGCTTCACTCAAAAACCCTAGTCGCCATCGCCGAGCAGCTACAGAGGGAGAGGAGCAGCAGAAGTGATTCAATGGGTATGTTCGTCTAACTCTCTCTTCTGTATTGTACTCTTTGCTAAATTGATTCATGTCGGAAATCTAGCTGAATGCGAATAATCTTTTATTTTCTTTAGATTTTTTCTTTTTGTTTGGAACAGGTTTATACTTTGAATCATCTATTAATCTCAGACAGTTGTTCCTTTTTGTTCTAATGATTTTGTTGAACCTCTGAATTTTCACTATAATTTGTTGGACTGAATAAAGCAGATCTAGCATTTGAATCATACGCATGTATACGTACATATATACATATACGCATATGTGTGTACTTACACACGGATGTGTACACGCGCAGTCAGTTATATATATTTTTGTGATAAAAATGTAATATTATTAGAAAAAGCATTCAGGATATGCATGTGTACATATAATTGGTCTTATATTTTACGGTAAAAGTTGGATAGGTAGAGGTTTTTAATGTTACATCGATGGTTTATGGATATCGGTATTACTGGAATAGAATGTGATGTTTGGTTTTGGTGCAAATATAGGGGCTTACACGTATGTGTCAGAGCTATGGAGGAAGAAGCAGTCAGATGTGATGAGGTTCTTGCAAAGGGTGAGGTGCTGGGAGTACCGACAGCTCCCTTCTATTGTGCGTGTCACTAGACCTACTCGTCCTGACAAGGCTCGTCGCTTGGGCTACAAAGCCAAGCAGGTACATTTCTGCTGTGTCATAATCATTTACTTGACAATGCGACTTGATATTTTAGCCTTGTGCATGTTTTTGTCCATAAATAGTGAGTTGGATGTCCAATGAAAAGGAAGTTTGGATTTTATGTTACTCTTCTGTTTAATATTTTACCATGATTTAGTCTAGTTATATTCATCTCAGTGTTGTATCTTTATTTATTGGTAATATGTGATACATACTTCTCTGATTGCCAATTTGCTTGTCAAGGCTGTCTGGCTGTTTTATTCTCCAGTGACAGTAAGTTTGAATTTTTGATACTAGGGGTGGGCATAAAATCCTAAATCCCGAAAAACCGGACCGGACCTAATTAATTCGGTATTTCGATTTAGGTTCTTTGGTATTTGGTACATTCTTCGGTATTAATAAATTAATATTTCGGTACTTCGGTTCGGTCTTTGGTTCTAGGGTATTGGAATTGCGGTCACTTTTTAAGTATACAATATAACTATATAGATTAAGACTTGAGTAGCCCAACTAAAAATTGAGACCAATGGAGCCCATGTTGCCCAAGTAGTGCCCAACCCAAGTCTTATTTCTTTACCTTAGATTTTTTACTCTAACTTTCTTATATTTCTCAAAACAGACTTCAACGAGTTCAATCTTCAGCCGACTCCTTTTCCTCTTATTTTCCATTTAACTGACTCAGTGTAACTCTCTCTTCATTCCTCTCTTACACAGTACCACATTAGAAATAAAATTTGATCGTTTCCTTTAGAATATTTATAAAATGACAAATTTTAAACTTATTCATACATCAGATTGCTGGAGTAATAATCAACATTTTAATTTGAGATTAAATATAGCATTCCCCGATTTCTTGGATTATTTGAACAAACATGTGTAAAGGGAATTCCTAACTAGAACCGAGCAAAAACTTTGGGCAATTTGACTCTATTACTCGATTTCTTTGCTGGTACTTGTGGAGAAAATATTACTTTTTATGTTTTTATTTTACAATTTGGCCCGACAAAGGATAAAATATGATTTCATAATTAACGAAGAATATAATGTTGTTTCTTTGGCCGAGAGTGTTGAAGCATTAACATTGGTTTGGTTATATGGTCTTATTATCTTTTGGGGGTCGTTAAACAGATACACAGTTAAGGAAAGTAGAAACGTACCGAAACCGTACCGAACCAAACAAAATAATAACGAACCATGCCGAACTACTTCGGTATGGTATTTGGTATGCACAATTAACAAACCGAATACAGAAGTACCGAACCAAGATTCTTAAATACTGTACCGAAGTACCGAACGCCCACCCCTATTTGATACTGGTCTGTTTGATGTATTTTAATCATTAGGGGGCTTTGACTCAAGTTGAGTTATATTTGTCTCACTGTTGTATCTTATTTTAGTTCTTGGTTATGTTAAATGCATACTTTTAATGTATTTTAATCGTTACAGGGCTTTGACTTGAGTTATATTTTTCTCACTGTTGTATGTTATTTTTGTTCTTGGTTATGCTAAATACATACATCTTTGATTGTTTGCTTCTGAAGGCTGTATGACCATGTTATTGTTCATCCTTTCTGTGCAGTTCCTAGATAGAAAGAACAGAAATCCATATTCTTAGTACTCTGTTTCTGTTACTCTTTTGAGCAACAGTACTAATGCAGAAGTCTTTGTTTTTACCATGTTACTTCACTTTGTCATTTCCCATAGTACCGAATTTCTTCTAAGTTATGATTGGGATTGTTGTCTTTCCAGGGCTATGTGGTCTACCGTGTTCGTGTGAAACGTGGTGGAAGGAAGAGGCCAGTTCCCAAGGGTATTGTGTATGGTAAACCCACCAACCAGGGTGTCACCCAACTGAAGTTCCAGCGCAGCAAGCGCTCTGTTGCTGAAGAGCGTGCCGGTAGGAAATTGGCTGGTCTTAAAGTCCTCAATTCTTACTGGATTAATGAGGTTTGTGTTTTTATTTTCACTAATTTTCTTGTACTTTTAGTGCATTTCTTATGTTCTAACATGCCAGAGTGTAAAGTTATTTCATTTCTAATTAACACGAACAACTGTGTTTCTTGATGCACACCAAACTTTTAAACTTGACGAGTTAAATCCTAGAATGGTTTAGGAGGTGGTTAGTTTTTTTTTTCCTAAAATGCAAACATCACTTGGTAATTGGTTCTACTTCGAGGAATGAGTAATTTATAGTTTGTTTCTTATTGCTAGTTTATACTTTGTTTATTTTTCTAAAATGCAAACATCACTTGGTAATTGGTTCTACTTCGAGGAATGAGTTATTTATAGTTTGTTTCTTATTGCTTGCTTATACTATTTGTACGGCATGGTTTAGTAATGGGAATTAACAGTAATCTTAAGCTTCTCAAATGTAGGATTCTACTTACAAGTACTTTGAGGTTATATTGGTTGACGCCGCCCATGCTGCTATTCGCAATGATCCAAGGATCAACTGGATCTGCAACCCAGTGCATAAGCATAGAGAACTTCGTGGTCTCACCTCAGCCGGTAAGAAATACAGGGGACTCCGAGGAAAGGGACATCTTTACCACAAAAATCGCCCATCAAGAAGGGGAACCTGGAAAAGGAACCAGACTCTGTCTCTCCGACGTTACCGTTGATCTGCTTGACCTTTTTGAGATTGTTGCTTGCTTAGTTTTTTGTTCTCATTATCTGGTTTTAGCACTTTTATCTTGAGACAAGTTCAGCTCTTTACATTTTTGAACATCTAAATTTGTATTGAAGTAACTATTTTCTTGCTGCGAATGGGTTGCGTTCAACTTTTACTAAACAATACATATGCAAGTAAATTAGGACCTAAGGTTACTATCTGATTATATTGGTGCAATATGGAAAAAGGTAATAATAGTCTTGCGTTCTAGTGTGTACATTAATGTTATCTACTTAATCATGGTATTAATACACGTTATCGCTTCAATTTGATACTTGACCAGGTAAATTAGCATTCACAAAAATTTGTGGCATGTAGAGGTGTTCATGGATCGGTTTTTCCCTAAAAAGAAACCTAACCAAGTAAGTCGGTTTTTCAAATATTAGAACCAAACCAATTAAGTTGGTTTTTTCTCGATTCGGTTTATGTCGGTTTTTTGGTTATTTATCGGTTTTTTCTTAAATATAAGACATATACTACCAAACACACATTTCGGTGACCACATTTTTAATGTAACACTATCAAATCAATTGCCCTTTGAGAAATCTATTATTTACCAAGATATATTGATGATAATTGAATTAAATAGTGATGAATAATTTAAGGACTCAATTAAAAATATATTATTTTTAACATGAAATAGATTCTTACATTTAACAAAGGAAAACTACCAATTAAATTAGAATGTGAAGGTAAAAAATTGTACTAAAAGTGCAAACGATTAATATTTACTATAAAAAATTTAAAACTTTGTATAAAAGTATACATATATATAGGTGTAATAATAAATTTAAAATAGCTACTCCTATATTCGGTTTGGTTCGGTTTTTTTAATTAAAACCAAAACCAAACCAAATTTGATCGGTTTTTAAATTTCAAAACCAAACCAAAAAGTATCGATTTTTTTGATCGATTTGGTTCGAATTTTTATGAACACCCCTAATGACATGTATTATTCCCACTTGCTCGATGCTCCTCCCTTATTGTCCCTCACTTGAGTCTGGGGGATTCTGTATTGCGATATCCTCGTTTGGTCACGGTAAGCCAATTTTGTCCAGCAAAAGTATGGATTGTAACGAAAAAAAATGTCATGCTTTTTCTTGGTAAAATTGTTATAATCGTGGATTTATGTACAAGCCAAGTGTAAATGATCGTTTCTACCTTTCATGGTCTCACCCATCCAATCAACAACAACAACAACAATAATCAAGTATAATCCCATAAGTGGGGTCTGGGGAGGGTAATATGTATGCAGACCTTACTCCTACCCCGAAGGGTAGAGACTAGAGAGGCTGTTTCCAGGAGACCCTCGGCTCAAAAAAAAAAAAGCAACAGAAGACGATATATTAGTAACAACAATATTAGAGATATGAAATACAGAATACGAAATACGAAATAGATGACTGGTATAGTAAAAATTAGCAGGTAAAGCCCTGCATCAATAGACGACCAATGACATTCTTAGCCAAACGGTGACCTGCTACGTAAGCCTTTCATAGTCTCACATATCCAATCATGCTTCTTTAATCGGCATCTCGTAATAAAATTAAATCAAAATCAAAATCCTGCACTAGAAATTAACATCTTTTTTTTTCTAATTGCCGCACCCTGTAGCTTCAGTACCTAAGTGTCTTTTAGGTACATGATTGAATGCAGACAGAGAAGTTGTAATAGATTATTTCGACTTGTACAATATATATGGACGTTTGGCATCTCTGGATTAGTCGGAATATATATAGAGCAGAGTATTGTCTTTATGGCAATTCATCAAGTTTGATCGAATTCATCAAGTTTGATTGAGAAATTTGTGTCCAAAATGCTTACGTAGCAGGTCACCGTTTGGCTAAGATTATTGATGACAAATTCATAAACCACTAATACTTTAGGTCTTAATTTGCTGGAATATATTATTTTGACTTGTAAATATAATATTTTGACTTGTGTAAGATATATGGAATGGAAGTTTCCTCTTGTTTGCCGTCTTTGGATTAGTTGGAATACACTATTTGGGATTAGTTGGGATATATTATTTAAATTTTGTTGGCATATATTATTTAAATTTTGTTGGAATATATTATTTTAAATGACTTGTACAAGACAGAGTAAGACGGGATAGTGTATTTATACCTTCTTCAATTGTATGCAACATTTGCACTAACAAAAAAGAAGTTTTCAAGTGTAAATCAATATTTTCCTATCCTCATGGCTCAACCTTATAGAACTGCATATCATTTTCAACCTCCCCGAAATTGGATTAATGGTAATTCTTAAATATGCTTATCCTTTTTCAGATTTGTGATTATTTTTGTGTAATATATAATAAACTCTTATTTTTTATATTTTATGTTTTTATTTATTTATTCTTGATTTTTGTTCGATTGGTGGATCGTGTCGTTGACTTGTAATGCTGATGAACTGGAATACATGTTGGACTCACAGATCCTAATGGTAAGTTTTCTTGTCTAATTGTTTTCTATTTAGAGGACTTAAAATTCTATCACATAATTCTACCTTTTTCACGTCACAAATAATACTGGCAAATTTTAATGTTGTCGTTCCAACTCTCTTCCTCCAATAATATTGTACAACCTAAAAACTCAAGGGTATGATAAGAAAGAGAAATGGGGATAATTGGATGTAATTTTAGCTCACTACTCTCTCCGTTTCATAATAAGCGATCAATTTGCTTTTGGCACGCTCATTAAGTAAATATTAAATCCTATATAGAAATACCTAGTATGACTAAACTACCCTTAATAAATATTTAATGTGAGGAGTAAGAAATTTTTTAGGGATATGTATAAAAGGATAATTTTGTAAAAACAAATTGAATTTTTTCTTGAATATATAAACGAACACTTATTTTGGACCAAAATAAAAAAATAAATTGGTCAATTATTGTGGATCGGAGGAAATAATAAAAATAAGTTGTGGCTGGGTGTCGAAATTAATGTTCTTCTTTTCTTGTCCGTTTTTATATTTTCATTTACGAAAACGGGAAAGTTGTCCTAGAAAATCTTTCTAAAATAAGGATTTCATTGTCTAAGTTAGGCGTGTACAAAGAAAATCGATAAACCGCACCAAATCGATAATTCGAGTCAAATTAAAAAAAAAATCGATTGTGGTTTGGTATTGGAAAAAAAAATCGGACTATAATTAGTTTGGGTTTAACAAAAAAAGGTCAAACCAAAATCAAACCAACCCGATAGTACATTTATACAATTTTTAAAAATATTTTATATATATAAATATTTATTGTAATGTAATTTATAAATATATTTTAAACTCTTTCAAAATTTTATTTTTTAACGTATTATTTTAAGTTTGGACTTAATATTCTTGAATGGTAAATAAATTTTATAGCCCATAAATGTAGTAACTCAAACAAAGTTCAAATCAATACTAATGCTAACAAAAGATATTCAATTCAACACTAGGAATGATGATAGTGTTGAATATCTATTTTTTAGTTTTACATTGGTATATAATGAAAATGCATAACTTAGTTTATCTTTTTCTTTAGTGCTTAATTATGTAATTAATAGTATTTATTAGCTATATTAATTTTAAGCATGACCTATATAGTATTTTTAGATTATGTTAATTCTCATTATGGCATATGCTTTATGCAATTTTATTATTATTTTTTGAATATTTTAATTATATCATATTATTGTATTATTTTCTTGAAAAATACATTATATAATTGTATCTTATTAGGACTAAAAAAATATTTGGAGACAAGTTACGTATTTTGTGCTACTTGAAAATCCGAGAAAAATCGAGATTGAAAAACCCGACTTTGTTGGTTTGGTTGGTTTACAGATTTAAAAATCCGGCATTATTAGTATGGTTTGTAATTAAAAAAATCCGAACCAACCTTACCTATTTTTACCCCTAGTCTAAGTATGCCAAAATTTAAATAAAATTCAAGAATTACACTAAACTTGAATGAAGGTATTGTAAGTGATAACCAAATTACGTATTATTTTATAATTCGATAGAATTTATAATCATCAGTAGTTGTTTGCTTGCTTGTTCAATATAATAAGGAAAATGTTAATCAGAAAATTAAATATAATCAACTCTTCGTTGTGCATCTAGAATAGAGGATCCAAGTAATTATAGGAACTAAAGCTGAGGAGAAAATTAAACTACTATGTACAAATTTGAACATCATGTTTGGAAGGAAGGAATTCAAAAATAGCTAAATTTACAAGTAATCATTCAAAAATAACCATAATTTCAAAAGTAATCGAAATTTAGCCACTTTTCATGTAAAGATAAATCTGAACGAAAATATCGTTCAAAATTCGGAAAAATAATCCAATAATATACTGGAATTCCAGTATAATATACAGGAACTCCAGTATACTTACCGGTCCAGTATAATATACTGGAACTTTTCGCGTGTAGGAGTTCTAGCATAATATGCTGGAAGTTCATACACAGTTACACCGATCTCCAGTATATTATGCTGGAACTTTTCGTATTGCAGTAAAATATTGACTATTTTTCAATGACTTTGCAAACGCTGGCTATTTATGAATGACCAGTCCGAAAACTGGCTAACCCGTGCTATTTTTATTATTTGGAAGCACAGGAGAATATTCATTTGTTTATATTATTACCAGTATTTGATACTGGATCAATCATATCATTACTATATTTTCCCCATTTATTGTGTCAATGCACTAAACATTATGAAAAAAATATTTACACAATCAATAGGTATTGCTAGTTACTTTATAATAGCATAACTTGATAAACTAAAATAAATGGTAAATAACCTGTTATACAACAACAACGACAACAACCTAGTATAATCCCACTTAGTGGGGTCTGGGGAGGGTAGTGTGTACGCAAACCTTACCCCTACCCTGGAGTAGAGAGGCTGTTTCCAAATAGACCCCCGACATCCTTCCCTCCAAGAACTTCCTACCTTGCTCTTGGGGAGACTCGAACTACAACCTCTTGGTTGGAAGTGGAGGTTGCTTACCGTCAGAGCAACCCTCTTGTCTGTAAATAACCTGTTATAACAAGTTAAATTACACCGTTAGTATTTTACAATATTAAATTTGCAGGACCAATGATATACAAAGGAATATACCATTTATTTTACCAGTACAATCCTGAAGCTGCAATATGGGGAAACTTAGCATGGGGTCATTCTACTTCAACTGATCTTGTTGACTGGACTATTCATCCTCCTGCACTTATCCCTTCAGATTCATATGACATCAATGGTTGTTGGTCAGGTTCTGTTACACTTCTCCAAAATGGCACACCAGCTATACTTTACACTGGTTGTGACACACAAGATACACAACTTCAAAATCTAGCCATACCAAAAGATTTATCAGATCCTTATCTTATCGAATGGATTAAATCGGATCATAATCCGATAATGGTACCTAATCCAGGGGAAGAAACTTTGTTCAGGGACCCGAGCACGGCGTGGTTAGGCCCTGATGATGGAATTTGGAGAGTTATTATTGGAAATGAAAGAGAAGGCAATGGAACTGCTATTTTATACAAAAGTAAAGATTTTATTCATTGGACTGAAGCTGAGCGACCCTTGCATTGGACAAATGAAACTAGAATGTGGGAATGTCCTGAAATTTTCCCTGTATTAGTTGATGGTACTGAAAATGGAGTTGACACTAAAGTGATTTTTCAAGGGATTAAATATGTACTTAAGATTAGTGTGGCTGGTACTGGTGTTGATTATTATACGATTGGAAATTATGACCATGAGAATGATGTATATATACCAGATGATGGATTTGTAGACAATATTGAATCAGGATTAAGGGTGGATTATGGAAGGTTTTATGCTTCTAAGTCTTTTTTTGACAGTGCCAAAACCAGGAGGATCTTGATTGCTTGGGTTGATGAGTCTACAAGTAGGGAAATTGATATCATCAAAGGATGGTCTGGTCTTCAGGTAATTAATTCCTTTGATGCCTTTCTTATATATGGCACAATTCTCAAATATCTGATGAAAAACAATAATATATCGAGTATATTCTCATAAGTGGGATCAGGGAGGGTAGTATATATCTAGATCTGACTCTTACCTTGTAAAAGTAGGAAGGTTGTTTCTGATAAAACCTCGACTCAAGAAAAGCAAAACCGCAACAATTATGACGAAGAACTACGGAAAGATAAACAATAACAACAACTCAGTGGGTAGGGTCCGGGAGGGTAATGTGTACGCAAACCTTACCCCTACCCTGGAGGATAGAGAAGCTGTTTCAAAAAGAGAAACAATAACAATAACCAAAAAAAATATAATCGAAGCATAGGAAACATCGGGTAATAATAGCGATCTAAAAATAGGGAACACCAGGATAACACTAGTACTACAACTAAGAAAAAGAAGTACAGGTTTGGAAAAGAAATACGTTGGACGACTTACTAACCTCCTACCTTAATTCTCGACCTCCACACCCTCATATCAAGGATCATGTCCTCGGTAAGCTGAAGATGTGACATGTTCTGCATGTCCTGATCACCTCTCCCCAATACTTCTTCGGCCTACCTCTATCTAATGATAATCATTGTTTTACAGACGTTTCCTAGGAAGATTTGGCTCGATAAAGCTGGAAAGCAATTGGTTCAATGGCCAGTGGAAGAACTTGAAACACTAAGGAAAAACCAAGTTATATTACCAGCTACAACACTAAAAGCAGGTTCAAAGAGTGAAATTCCAGGTGTCACTGGTGCACAGGTATAATTCTTTAAACTTTTGCCGAGCGCATTTCGGAAACAACCTTTCTACCTTCACAGGGTAACGGAAGGTTTGGATACAAAAATTCCTTCCCAAACTTCATTCGTGGAATTACACTGGAATTGTTGTTTATTCATCGACTTATTATTGTTTCAGGCGGATGTAGAAATCTCCTTCTCAATCCCAATCGCGACGCTTGAGCAAGCAGAGGATCTGGAATCAAGTTGGAGTAATTCACAAGAGATATGTCGCCAAAAAGCTTCATCAGCAAACAGTACTGGTGTTGGACCTTTTGGATTGCTAGTATTGGCCTCAAATACCATTGAAGAATATACTGCAGTGTTCTTTAGAATTTTCAAAAAGAATGACAAGTTTGTTGTGCTAATGGGTTGTGATCAGAAAAGGTATCTACTCAACTCCTCCTAAAAGGATAGGCTACATTATCTGCTGCATACAAAAATCACTAGTTTTTAGGCTTATTTGTAGCTGGTGGTGGCAAAATGGATTAAAAAAAACAGTTATCCACCTATATTATTCGTTAAAAAGTGGTTGGATAATGAACTTTTTAAAAACGGGTCAAATATGGATAAGAACCATATTATCCACTTAGAAAATGGATAACCAATGAATAACTAATGAGTTTAACTTTTATACTTATAAAGACTTAAATTGGAGGTTCTAAAGTTTGTGAGACTAGAAATTATCCCAAAAGTGATCATATTCAAGAAACCATGAATAATATGAATATTCACATTATATGCCAGTTAGCCTATTTTCAATCCGTATTATACATGGATCAAATAATTTATCTATTTTGAATCGCTCATATCCGGCCCGACCCGCCTGTTTGCCACCCCCTATTTGCAACATATAAATGCTTTTGCAACATCAATACTGGTAATATTTTTATAAGCTTGTTAATTTTTATTTGACTTGTACTTGTAAATAATAATTCTGGAGAAAAGAACGTTAGCCTATAAATGTAAATATAAATGAAACAGTAATTAATTCGAGCCCACTGAATTCCCAGTGTTTCAGCGAACACAAAGTTCGGCAGCAAATCACACTTATGGTTGCTTTGTTTGTAATTTAAAGCAATGCACAAGAAAGGAGGAGAACTCAGAAGTCGAATGGAAATTCTGAGAGGAAGAAATGCAATTTATAGCCAATGTTGAGCGATAACAGAAGAGGAAATCAGATTGCTCGTTGCTTTCTGTTTTCTGTCCGTTTTTTTCTATTTTTCAACAAGCTGCTGGCACCTTTCTTTTATAGTGTAATCAACTGGTAAACACACTCATTTGGTGAAGCATTTTCTCATGGTGGCTGGAGCACTAAGGCTTTTAATTAATGGAGGAAACACTCATGGTGGCTGGAGCACTAAGGCTTTTAATTAATGGAGGAAGCACTCAACATGGTGAAATGAGCACTTGCTCACTAATATTCATAGATTGGAAAACATCCGTTACAAATACGGATAATATTACGTTAATATTCACTATTAACAAATAAATTTGGTCAAAAATATTAATCAATCAATCGATCAGTTGACCAAATCCAAATCCGAAGCCGACGCCGAGCCGAGCCGAGCGAGCGACGACGGCAACGCGAGACTTGCCTTCTTCCTAACTCTTTAAGAACTACATGAAGTGCATTTGGAAACATAAAATTTTACTCAAAATTTTCATTTCCCACCATTTTCCATTCACCCTCTTTTTAATACCTTTCCATATTAAAAAGAAACTCAACAATCCCCCACATGAATGGGGAATTACTATATCACGGAAGTATGCATGATAAACTTATGTGATTTGCAAGCAAGGATTAATTGCATCTGGATAAGTAGGTTTCCCTTTGAACTTTCCGTAGTGAACTTATGTCGGATATACATAGTCAATCGGTAGATTTGATATCTTTGAACCGTCGAACTTTAGTGTATACCTAGAAAACCATAAGTCACACAATCAACCCCTAACCGTCTTTGGTTCTCATTGTTGTGTTCGTTTCAGCCATGAACACCGCCTAATTTCATAAGTGCGTAGAGAATTGGCCTTGCAGAATTCTCCTTGAAGCGGCTAACACTTCACACTTACATAGGTGATTCCTAAACGTGTTATCTCGTAGATACACTATTTGATATATCCCGTATTAAATTTAGAAATCATTAAAAAGCCTTAATGCTTTATCCCTGGTACTGAACATTGTCTCATCACGAGAATGGACCAAGATTTTTGTTGACAATGTTGAACCGTCATTAATGACTTTGTTTGATCTCCTTGAACCTAGATCTTGGGATCTCTAATCTTCTAGGTAGAGTTACCGCCACAATGACTTGTTCTCAGCCATAGTCCTATTCCCCTCGATGATTTCTCAATTACCTCTCTAGTTAGGCCTTTTGTAAGTGGATCTGACACATTATCACTTGACTTTACATAGGTAATCGTGATAATTCCTCTAGAGAGAAGTTGCCTAACGGTTTTATGTCTTCGTCGTATATGACGAGATTTACCATTATACATAATGCTCCCAGCCCTTCCAATTGCCGTTTGGCTATCGCAATGTATGCATATTGGTGCCAACGGTTTGGGCCAAAATAGAATGTCTTCCAAGAAATTTAGGAGCCATTCAACTTCTTCACCGGCTTTATCTAAGGCTATGACTCAACCTCCATTGTAGAGCAGGCAATACATGTTTGTTTGGACGACTTCCAAGGTATCGCTCCTCCACCAATAGTGAATACATATCCACTCGTGGACTTAGAATCAGCTGAACCGGTGATCCAATTTGCATCACAGTATCCCTCAATCACCGCAGGGAATTTACTGTAGTGCAAATCAAAGTTCTGGGTATGTTCTAAATATCCCAAAACTCGTTTTATTGTCATCCAACGAGATTGGCCTGGATTGCTCGTATATCGGCTCACTTTACTTATAGCATAAGCTATATCTGGTCGTGTACAATTCATGATATACATTAAGCATCCCAACACACGAGCATAATCCAATTGTGATATGCTTTGGCCTTTATTCTTTGCTGGTGCAAGATTCACATCAATTGGAGTCTTTGCAACTTTAAAGCCCAAGTGCTTGAATTTTTCAAGTACTGTCTTAATATAATGAGATTTTGACAATGCCAGACCATGAGGAGTCTTATGGATCTTAATTCCCAGAATTAAATCAGCAACTCCCAAGTTTTTCATATCAAACTTGCTAGTGAGCATACACTTAGTAGCATTTATGTTGGCAATGTCATTACTCATTATCAGCATATCATCCACATATAGGCAAACAATGACTATGTGATTTGGAACATTTTTAATGTACATACATTTATCACATTCATTTATCTTAAAACTATTTGACAACATTGTTTGGTCAAATTTCGCATGCCATTGTTTGGGTGCTTGTTTTAGTCCGTAAAGGGACTTAACAAGTCTACATACCTTCTTTTCTTTACCTGGAACCACAAACCCTTCAGGTTGTTCCATGTAAATTTCTTTCTCCAAATCTCCATTTAAGAAGGCTGTCTTTACGTCCATTTGATGAATTTCAAGACCATAAACTGCAGCTAAAGCTACTAGCATTCATATGGATCGTCACTGGAGAATATGTATCAAAGTAGTCAAGACCTTCTCGTTGTCTATATCCTTTGACAACAAGTCTTGCCTTAAATTTATCAATAGTGCAATCATCTTTCATTTTTCTTTTAAAAATTCATTTACAACCCAAAGGTTTATTTCCAGGAGGAAGATCAACCAATTCACATGTATGGTTGTTCAAAATGGATTCTATTTCACTATTAACTGCCTCTTTCCAAGACAATGATTCCGAAGATGACATAGCTTCTTTAAATGTTTGAGGCTCATTCTCCAATAAGAAAGTCACAAAATCTGGTCCAAATGAAGTAGACGTTCTTTGATGTTTACTGCGTCTTGGATCCTCCTGATTAAATGTACTTTCTTTTGTTTCTTCCCGAGGTCGTTTAGATCCTTCACCAAAAAACTCACATTCCTTTTTATACGGATATATATTTTCAAAGAACTCAACATTATCTGATTCTATAACCGTATTATTATGAATGTCGGGATTTTCTGATTTATGAACCAGAAATCGATAGGCTTTACTATTGGTCGCATATCCTATGAAAACACAATCAACTATTTTCGGTCTTATTTTTACCCTTTTGGGTTTAGGAACTTGCACTTTTGCCAAACACCCCCACACTTTAAAATAATTCAAGTTGGGCTTCCTTCCTTTCCATTTTTCATATGGAATGGATTGTGTTTTGCTATAGGGTACTTGATTTAATATTCGGCTAGCCGTAAGAATGACTTCTCCCCACAAGTTCTGTGGCAAGTCAGAACTTATCAACAATGTGTTCATCATCTCCTTTAATGAACGATTCTTTCTTTCCGCAATTCCATTGGATTGGGGCGTGTAAGGGGATGTTGTTTGATGAATAATTCCATATTCTAGACATATTTCTTCAAACAGAGATTCATATTCACCACCCTATCACTTCTTATTATTTTGACTTTCTTGTTAAGTTGTGTTTCAACTTCATTTTTATATTGCCTGAATGCGTCTATTGCTTCATCTTTACTATTAAGTAAGTAAACATAGCAATATCGAGTACTGTCCAAAATAAAAGTTATGAAATACTTCTTTCCATCGCGAGATGGTATTGACTTCATGTCATAAATATCTGTATGAATTAAGTCTAAAGGATTTGAATTCCTTTCAACCGACTTATGAAGATGTTTAACATACTTAGATTTCACACATATTTGACATTTTGATTTTTCGCATTCAAACTTAGGCAATATTTCCAAGTTAATCATTTTCCGCAAGGTTTTATAATTGACATGACCCAAACGTACATGCCATAAATCATTTGACTCAAGTAAGTAAGAAAAAGCTGAAGTCTTATTATTATTGTCAACAACTATTACATTGAGCTTGAAAAGGCCCTCAGTGAGGTAACCTTTTCCTACAAACATTTCATTCTTACTTATTACAACCTTGTCAAATACAAAAATGCACTTGAAACCGTGCTTTACAAGAAGTCCAGTAGAGACTAAATTCTTCCTAATTTCGGGAACATGAAGGACGCTGTTCAAATTCATGACCTTGCCAGAAGTCATCTTGAGAAATATCTTCCCATATCCTTCAATTTTTGCTGTAGCAGCATTTCCCATAGAAAGAGTTTCTTCGGGTCCAGTAGAAGCATAGGTAGAAAATGTTTCCCTCATAGCACAAACATGGCGAGTGGATCTAGAATCAATCCACCACTCCTTATAATTTCCTACCAGGTTGCATTCAGAAAGCATGACACATAAGTCATCAACATCATCATGCTTTTCTACCATATTTGCTTGACCCCTTTTCTTGTCTTTCTTTCGAGCATGATATTCCGTAGATTTGTGTCCAGTTTTCCCACAGTTGTAGCAGTTTCCACTGAACCGCTTCTTGCTTGGGTTGTATTTCGGACCAGAAGCCTTCTTTCTCTTTTTGTTATCTTCAACAATATTTGCTCCCGTTATTGTTGAATTTCCACGGCCTCTCTTTTCAGCAGCTTTATTGTCCTCTTCGATTCTCAGTTGAATAATGAGATCTTCAAGGGACATCTCCTTTCGTTTGTGTTTCAAATAATTTTTGAAGTCCTTCCACAATGGAGGCAACTTCTCAATTATTGCTGCTACTTGGAATGCTTCATTAATGACAAGACCTTCAATTAAAATTCCGTTAGTAAAATTACTAAAAATTTTACTTTCAACATCAGTATTCTTTTGAAATATACCTTCAACAAGTAGATCATGAATAATTACTTGCAATTCTTGGACTTGGGTAATAACAGACTTGTTATCTACCATTTTGTAATCCAAAAGTTTTGCAGCGACGAATTTCTTCATCCCGATATCTTCAGTTTTGTATTTCTTTTCAAGCGCATTCCACAATTCTTTTGATGTCTCTACGCCACTGTATACATTATACAGATTATCATCCAGTCCGCTAAGAATATAATTCTTGCAAAAAAATTAGAATGCTTCCACGCCTCAATCTCGAGAAAGCTTTCATTCTCTAGAGTTTCATCTGGCAGATCCGGAACATCTTCCTTGATGAACTTCTGTAGACATAACGTAGTCAAGTAGAAGAACATCTTCTACTGCCAGCGCTTGAAATCAATCCCGAAAATTTTTTCGGGTTTCTCTGCCGGTGCCAACGCCGGTGTTCGGCTTGTTGATGCGTTGGCTGTCATCATCGGAACAGCTCGGTTTCTGTTGTCATTTTCCATTTCTGTAAAAGAATGACACAAACAAATGTTTAAACTGGGAGAAAAAAAAATCACGTCGATTTTAATTTCCAACAAACCGCCACGAAGGATTATTTTTACAACGGAAATCGAGCTATTCCGATGATGACAGCCAACGCATCAACAAGCCGAACACCGGCGTTGGCACCGACAGATAAACTCGGAAATTTTTTTGGGATTGATTTCAAGCGCTGGCAGCAGAAGATGTTCTTCTACTTGACTACGTTATGTCTACAGAAGTTCATCAAGGAAGATGTTCCTGATCTGCCAGATGAAACTCCAGAGAAATGAAAGCTTTCTCGTGATTGAGGCGTGGGAGCATTCTGATTTTTTGTGCAAGAATTATTTTCTTAGCGGACTGGATGATAATCTGTATAATATATACAGTGGTGTGGAGACATCAAAAGAATTGTGGAATGCGCTTGAAAAGAAATACAAAACTGAAGATGCCGGGATGAAGAAATTTGTCACTGCAAAATTTTTGGACTACAAAATGGTAGATAGCAAGTCTGTTATTACCCAAGTCCAGGAATTGCAAGTAATTATTCATGATCTACTTGCTGAAGGTCTTGTCATCAATGAAGCATTCCAAGTAGCAGCAATAATTGAGAAGTTGCCTCCATTGTGGAAGGACTTCAAAAATTATTTGAAACACAAACGAAAGGAGATGTCCGTTGAAGATATCATTATTCGATTGAGAATAGAAGAGGACACTAAAGCTGCGAAAAAGAGAGGCCGTGGAAATTCAACAATAATGGGAGCAAATATTGTTGAAGATAACAAAAAGAGAAAGAAGGCTTATGGTACAAAATACAATCCAAGCAAGAAGCGGTTCAATGGAAACTGCTACAACTGTGGGAAAACCGGACAAAATCTACGGAGTGTCGTGCTCGAAAGAAAGACAAGAAAAGGGGTCAAGCAAACATGGTATAAAAGAATGATGATGTTGATGACTTATGTGCCATACTTTCTGAATGCAACCTGGTAGGAAATCCTAAGAAGTGGTGGATTGATTCTGGAGCCACTCGCCATGTTTGTGCTGTGAGGGAAGCATTTTCTACCTATGCTTCTGCTGGACCCGAAGAGACGCTTTCCATGGGAAATGCTGCTACAGCAAAAATTGAAGGATATGGGAAGATATTTCTCAAGATGACTTCTGGCAAGATCATGAATTTGAACAACGTCCTTCATGTTCCCGAAATTAGGAAGAATTTAGTCTCTACTAGACTTCTTGTAAAACACGGTTTCAAGTGCGTTTTTGTATCCGACAAGGTTGTAATAAGTAAGAATGAAATGTTTGTAGGAAAAGGTTACCTCACCGAGGACCTTTTCAAGCTCAATGTAATAGTTGTTGATAATAATAATAAGACTTCAACTTCTTCTTACTTACTTGAGTCAAATGATTTATGGCATGTACGTTTGGGTCATGTGAATTATAAAACCTTGCGGAAAATGATTAACTTGGAAATATTGCCTAAGTTTGAATACGAAAAATCAAAATGTCAAATATGTGTGGAATCAAAATATGTTAAACATCCTTATAAGTCGGTTGAAAGGAATTCAAATCCTTTAGACTTAATTCACACAGATATTTGTGACATGAAGTCAATACCATCTCGCGGTGGAAAGAAGTATTTCATAACTTTTATTGACGACAGTACTCGATATTGCTATGTTTACTTACTTAATAGTAAAGATGAAGCAATAGACACATTCAGGCAATATAAAAATGAAGTTGAAACACAACTTAACAAGAAAGTCAAAATGATAAGAAGTGATAGGGGTGGTGAATATGAATCTCCTTTTGAAGAAATATGTCTAGAATATGAAATTATTCATCAAACAACATCCCCTTACACGCCCCAATCCAATGGGATTGCGGAAAGAAAGAATCGTTCATTATAGGAGATGATGAACGCATTGTTGATAAGTTCTGGTTTGCAACAGAACTTGTGGGGGGAAGCCGTTCTTACGGCTAACCGAATACTAAATCGAGTACCCCATAGTAAAACACATTCCATTCCATATGAAAAATGGAAAGGAAGGAAGCCCAACTTGAATTATTTTAAAGTGTGGGGGTATTTGGCAAAAGTGCAAGTTCCTAAACCCAAAAGGGTAAAAATAGGACCAAAAACAATTGATTGTGTTTTCATAGGATATGCGACCAATAGTAAATCATATTGATTTATGGTTCATAAATCAGAAAATCCCGACATTCATAATAATACGGTTATAGAATCAGATAATGCTGAGTTCTTTGAAAATATATATCCGTAAAAAAATGAATGGGAGTTGTTTGGTGAAGGATCTAAACGACCTCGGGAAGAAACAAAGAAATTACATTTAATTAGGAGGATCCAAGACGTAGTAAACGTCAAAGAACGTCTACTTCATTAGGACCAGATTTTGTGACTTTCTGGAGAATGATCCTCAAACATTTAAAGAAGCTATGTCTTCTTCGGAATCATTGTCTTGGAAAGAAGCAGTCAATAGTGAAATAGAATCCATTTTGAACAACCATACATGGGAATTGGTTGATCTTCCTCCTGGAAATAAACCTTTGGGTTGTAAATGAATTTTTAAAAGAAAATTAAAAGATGATGGCACTATTGATAAATTTAAGGCAAGACTTGTTGTCAAAGAATATAGACAACGAGAAGGTCTTGACTACTTTGATATATATTCTCCAGTAATGATCCATAGAGTAATGATCCATATGAATGCTAGTAGCTTTAGCTGCAGTTTATGGTCTTGAAATTCATCAAATGGACGTAAAGACAGCCTTCTTAAATGGAGATTTGGAGGAAGAAATTTACATGGAACAACCTGAAGGGTTTGTGGTTCCAGGTAAAGAAAAGAAGGTATGTAGACTTGTTAAGTCCCTTTACGGACTAAAACAAGCACCCAAACAATGACATGCGAAATTTGACCAAACAATATTGTCAAATGGTTTTAAGATAAATGAATGTGATAAATGTATGTACATTAAAAATATTACAAATCACATAGTCATTGTTTGCCTATATGTGGATGATATGCTGATAATGAGTAATGACAATTCCAACATAAATGCTACTAAGCGTATGCTCACTAACAAGTTTGATATGAAAAACTTGGGAGTTGCTGATTTAATTCTTGAAATTAAGATCCATAAGACTCCTCAAGGTCTGGCATTGTCACAATCTCATTATATTAAGACAGTACTTGAAAAATTCAAGCACTTGGGCTTTAAAGTTGCAAAGACTCCAATTGACGTGAATCTTGCACCAGCAAAGAATAAAGGCCAAAGCATATCACAATTGGATTATGCTCGTGTGTTGGGATGCCCGGTGTTTCAGCGAACACAAAGTTCGACAGCAAATCACACTTACGGTTGCTTTGTTTGTAGTTTAAAGCAATGCATAAGAAAGGAGGAGAACTCAGAAGTCGAATGGAATTTTTGAGAGGAAGGAATGCAATTTATTGCCAATGTTGAGCGATAATAGAAGAGGAAATTAGATTGCTCGTTGCTTTCTATTTTCTGTCCGTTTTTTTCTGTTTTTCAACAAGCTGCTGGTTTCTTTTATAGTGTAATCAGCTGGTAAACACACTCATTTGGTGAAGCATTTTCTCATGGTGGCTGGAGCACTAAGGCTTTTAATTAATGGAGGAAGCACTCATGGTGGCTGGAGCACTAAGACTTTTAATTAATGGAGGAAGCACTCAACATGGTGAAATGAGCACTTGCTCATTAATATTCACGGATTAGAAAACATCCGTTACAAACACGGATAATATTACGTTAATATTCACTATTAACAAATAAATTTGGTCCAAAATATTAATCAATCAATCGATCATTTGACCAAATCCAAATCCAAATCCAACGCCGAGCCGAGCGAGCGATGACGGCGGCGCGAGGCTTGCCTTCTTCCTAACTCTTTAAGAGCTACATGAAGTGCATTTGGAAACTTAAAATTTTACTCAAAATTTTCATTTCCCTCCATTTCATATTCACCCTCTTTTTAATACCTTTTCATATTAAAAAGAAACTCAACAAATACTACTTGATGGAACATGACAAGTTTGAAAGTGTTTGTTTGCATTTAACTTACATAGTCGCCCACCCAACTATAGTCGCCTACCCAGCTGTTTAAACTAAAAAGATTTTAGAAATTCATTATGAATTTTTCAAAATGCAGGTCTGCTGAGGGTTTTGAGTACGACACAAGCAAATATGGAGCCTTTTTGGATGTTGATCCTGTTACGGAAAAGTTGTCATTGAGAACTTTGGTAAGTTTACTATCAAAATACAAATCTCCTAATTTTTGAATTATGCAACACATGTAACATATTCAAAGCTCGAAATAGCTAGACTAATTATATGCTTTTTTTTTTTCTTTTTTAAAACAGATTGATCATTCCATAGTAGAAAGCTTTGGTGGAGGGGGAAAAACTTGCATTACAACCAGAGCTTATCCTACTTTAGCCATCAACGATAATGCCCATATATTTGTTTTCAACAATGGATCCCACGATGTTGAAGTCTCCGGTTTGAGTGCTTGGAGTCTAAACCGGGCTCAGATCAACTGAACCGTTCGACGAATCATTTAACCAATAATTTATAAGGGAAAATCATTTTCTTTTTAATAAATTTGAAATAAAAACATGTATGTTTTTTTTTAAATTCTTGATCACCAAAAGATTTGGAGGTACGAAAAAAAAAAGGAACATTGCATTCGCCTTTTTATTTTAAGATCAAGTCAGCTTTTGGGAATATGTATAAATTTTGCATGAGTTTTCTTATATCTCATAATTAATAAACTTTTATCTGCATATATAATATCTGTATAGAGAAATAAAGTAGAAACCAAAGTACCAAATAGTTACTGCTAGTTTGAAGAGTTTTTGCCAATATTGTCCCTTATCTTTGAGGTTAGGTTTATTTTGGTCCCTCAAATATAATCATGAGCATATTTAGTCCCTTAAGTATGCTAAAGTAGAGCACCTTTAGTCTCACTGATAGAATCTGTCAAAGATCAATTACGGAGTTGTGTTTCGGCACTGACCGTCTTTTTAATTTACTTATCAAAAATATTTTATAAACCAACATCCACTAATAGTAGAGAGCTGATAAATTTAAGATTTTAACGTTGAAACTTTTACTTTTAAAATTTTTTGTTGATTTTTTCAAAAAGAAAAGTTAAAATTTGAAAAATATATAGCTGACAAGATCACTTCTAGGCATATTATTGAAGCAAACAAATAACCAGATTGTATTATCACTTTTAGCCCGCACCAGAAATTATTTATATTTAGTAGCCGAAAAAGTATATAAAATTTGTATAATTTTTGTATATTAACATACAAAATGTATTTATATACAAAATAATATACAAATTTATACATTTTTCGGCTATTATTTTACAACAGCTATACAGTGTCATTTTCTCATTGAAAACTGGCACATAGGGGATATTTTCAAGGTCAAAATTTTAGAAGACATTATCTAAAAATGAAGAATTAAAGCGATAATTTGCGTTATCTAATAAAAGGAGAGGAAACATTTTGCTTTAGAGCAGAAGATTTGATTCATGAATCAGAGTTGGTTAACACCGTTAGTTTTTGAACACATTCTGTCAGTGAGACTAAAGGTGCTCCACTTTAGCATACTTAAGGGATTAAATATGCTCAGGTTATATTTGAGGGATCAAAATACACCTACCCTCAAAGATAAGAGACAATATTGGTCAAAAACTCTCGTTTGAATTAAGAAGATCTAAATAAAACTGATGTTATTTTAGTACTGGCCAACTACTTGAATTAGAGATGGATTGGATATCATGTAAATGCAAATTAAGATTAAAAAATAAATAAGGCTACTTAGGTATTGTTTATAATTACATTGCTTTAATTCTATGAGGTACAATAATGTTATCAGATATGATTGATTTATTCAAATCAAAATGATTAACTTTTTAAAAAGGGAACAACATGAGCTGGCAATAGATATTTATTATTCTAAACAATAATACAGAGAGCCAAATACTTTTGTAATTAATAAGAGTTAGAAAGTCTAATTAACTTTGTGATAGCCAATACAGTTGTCCAAAATAACATGTTATAATTTTTATAAAATAAGTATGTACGAGTAAACTAATATACACAAAAGGGAAAATTTTGTACTCAAACAATTAATTTAATTACCTAACTAATGACGAAAAGAATAAATATTTTATCAGACTTGTAAACCCAAATTGAAAGAATATGGGCAGACACGATTTTGGTGTATCTGGAAACGACATAAGCCCCTACTTTGTTATTATGCTATTTATCGTAGTTTTAATTTTTATATATTTTAATTTAATATATTTTCAATTTTAATATATATCTAATTTTAATGTATTTTCAATTTTAGCAACATCTAATATTTTATATTCGTACCTTTCAATTTTAGCAAATAAACCTCGAGAGAGTAATACCCGACTTGAACCCTAGTTGTACAAATTTGCATATCCAATTGGTCTTGAGAAAGTTAATTCGGCCAAAATCACTCGAACCACCGAGAGGTGTAGAGTTTGAAGTTTTCCGGCCAAGTGGCAAGTTCATCCAAACCAGCCCAAAATCACACCACATAATCCCCGTTCTTCCCTCAACCCTAATTCGTGATTATTTTCCTTCAAATCTCTGTGAAACGGCGGCCCGCGGTGGCTGAAATCTGAGGGGTACTCTATAAATACGAGGTTTTGTGTTTTATTTGATATTTTGACCTAGAGAACTCGGATTTTGGTGATTTTTCGAAGGTTTTTCAAGAAATTCCTTGGTATAAGTGATTCTAACTCAGATTTGGCTAGAGTACATGAATCTATCACTGAATTCATCATTTATTTCGTGATTTGGGATGGAATTTGGGAAGAAAATTGTGAAATCTTTCAAAAATGTAAAATGATGATTTCAAGGACAAATTATCTTAAATGTGAATATGTTGACTGTCTTGTTTCAATATGTACAACTCATCAATGCCTCAACTTTTATATTGTGGTGAGTTGTTTCATTTTGATTAGTTAGCTACATTTAATAAGAAATTCCGTATCCACAATATTGGTTTTTTTAATTTGTCTCTTTCAAAAAGCCAAAGATCCTTGTGAATCATGTTTTAGAATATTGTCATAACGATATTTAATACAACTATTATTTGGTAACCGAGTTAGACTAGATGATATTAATATATTATATCCAATAAAGCAATAGGTTTATCATTATAGCTTAACCACTCCATTAAAACCAATGTAATATTGCCAATTAATTCCAGCTGACCACTTCTCCCCCACTTTACACTTTGCACCAGAGAGTTAATATTTCGAGGTTATGGATTCAGGAATCTAAAATTTTAAGTTATTGCGTTCTAAATTATTTACTCCGGTTCACAAAAAGTAATCAATTTGTTTTTTTATTTTGGTTTAAATTAAATGTCAATTTATATAATCAAGAAAAAAAATTCTAACTTGTTTTTCCAAAATTACCCTTATGTACGTATTTCTAAAAAGTCATTTACTCCTCATATTTGAGAAGAGAATTAAGTGCTACTATAACTCTGGTGCAACATTTAATGAAGGGTAGTTTAGTTATACTAACTATTTTTCGTCTAGAATTTAGTATTTTCGTGTGCCCAAAGCAAATTGGTCCTTATTGTGTACCGGAGGGAGTAATAATTCGTATATATTCAATGAACTTTTTAAAAATAAATATATGATTTGAATCAAAATTATTGGGTTCGACCAAACGCGCAGTGAGCACTCGGGCTCCGCCCCTACTTTACACCTTCAACTGGCAGACAAGTGGACAACATACAGTTTCAAGTTGAGGGAAATGACAGAAAAGTGAAAAGTAAGTTTAAGAGCAGAATCTAAAGAAAAACAGAAGAAGAGCATACTACTAACAAAACATGGCATTCAATGGGGTATTAGTGGTGTCAGTGGCAAAGTTTTCAGCACAGATTTGGCAGTTTCTGGCATGTTTGCAAGATCCAATAAGCAGCCAACAACTGTTGGATCTTGTTATCTGTTTTCCTCTTCAACGGATTGGTCTCTGTGTTTGGACTTTCCTCTGTTTTCCTCATAGCCTTTATTCCTACCAACGTTATTCTTACGCTACTTCTTCTACTTCATCATCTCATCATCAAGATTTTGATAATTCCTCTATTTCTTCTTCTTCAAATCTGGGACAGAATTGGGTTGAGTTCGACTTGATAATCTAATCTCCCTGTAACTACTGATCACCCATCTACCTGAATTTTATTTTCTGAATGTATATAGTCAATTTGAGTTGACCCTTTTCCCTTTTGTATTTTTTTCTTTCAAAGGAGGGGAGTTGGAGCAACAGTAAAATTGTCTTTGTGTGACCTAAAGGTTACGGAAATCAGCCATTGATGCTTGCATCAAGTAGGCCGGTTACATCACACTCTTTGGAGTGCGGTCCAAAATCAAGACCTTGTGTGAATGCGTGATGCTTCGTGCACCAGGCTATCTTTTATTCTTTTTCTTCCCCTCGACACACATGATTGATTCAGTTGTCTGTTCATTAGTAATTGTGGTGAAAGTGCTTCAGTTTCTACAGCAACTGATGTCTTATGTTAAGGTGGCTGATTTTGGATCCATTCGGATGATGATACTGTGAATTATGGGTGTTCCAAGACTTATTGAGTTTTTCTTCTTGTCACTAAAAGTCTGAATATTTTGTGGTTCTTGAGCTTGTATTCAGGAATTTAAGATAATTTTCATTGAGCTAGAGTTGGAGGTTATTTTTTTGGACCCTTGTACAGTCAAAAAGAAAAGAGTAAACCACCAGCAGTATGTTTATGGTAAATTTTACAGATTATGGTTGCAGCTGCCTAAATTAAGGGCCAGCTTCAAGTAGCAAAATATTTATGTGACCTATTGGTGTCATCATTTGCATAACTTTCCTGTTAGAATTGCAACTTCTATAAGCATTTGGTACCAGTTGTTTGTTGTCTCTGTCCATCAATTCGATACTACGTGCAATATGCAGAATTGTTTCATATTGCCAAAAGAGCATGAAGAATTTTAAGAACTCATCTGCAGATTTATTTGGTCACCTTTGGGCTGTTGTCTCTCTAGCAAAGAATTTGGAATTCAGGAGTTGTTTCTCCTTAAAATAGATCATGCTCTGGTTCTCAGCAGCTATACGCATGCATACTATTATAACATCCAAACCATGCATAATAGAATGCAATGACGGAGCCACTCATTGGCAAAGAGAGTCAATTGACACCTACCGCATAGATATGTTAAATATTTTATTTTTATGCAGATATATATGTGTTGAATCCCCTTAATTTTTTTATATGCTTATTTATATTTTGACTCCTCTTAGGGAAAATTCTGGCTCCGCTATAGAAAGAAAAAGAAATGAGCAAAATATTAGTTTCAATTGACATGGAGCAGAACGATTTATAGTTAGACATGAATAGCACAAGAAAAGATAGATAGAGAAGGTACCAAAAAGAGAAAGAGAAACCAATACATGCAACAGAAAAAATGACTTCAAGGACTAATAAATGGTAAAACAGACTGATGGTGCTTACTGTCTACTGCAGCATAACTGATATCCTCTCCTCTGTAAGTCGTCTTGTGTCAAAACAAGCACCAAAAGATGTAATCCATAAAAACACACAACTTTTGTCGGAACTCTTCTTTCCAAATCATTTTTCAAGGACAGTGAGTTACTGCAACTCCTCTGTTGAAGTAAAGTTTTCTAACAGGAGTTAACTGAGAATCTGCTATTCGTGCAGCCTGTCCATACAACGGGGTCTTGTTCACCTCCATATTTACTGCTTCCAGTTTATGCAACGCGGATTATATTAACCCTTTTTATTTCCAGTGACTGAAACTTCTTCTATCCATCTCCAGTGTAGCATCGAGATTGTTGTGAATCTTGAAGACGGCTATATAGTAAAGGTCAGGGAACAGCTCTTTCATGATAGACCTTTCCAGCTATTTATCTGACCATAATCTGATCTTCCTGCCATTGCGCTCCTTCAGTTATCTTTTTTTTATAAAGTCCTACCTCTAATTGGTTTCCATAGTGCAACTACATATGAAGTAGTCACTAGTCTAGTGCACCAGTTATCAGTTTTGCTGTATTGCACTGTTATCACATTCTTCCACAATTCATCCCTGCTCATTGTACCTCCTACACTATTCGGGAACAAACTTTTGTTGAGAATTTCAGATTTTTGATTCCCATACCTCATAGAATTTCTTTTTGTCTTTAGTCACTATGGGCCATCTGACTCGATGCATTTCTTTCTTCTCAGAATTTCATTACCATAGAAAGGTTTTATTTTATTCAATCGCTTTCCAACATTTGCACGAATGTGCAGTAAAGACATCAAGTAGGGACGCCATACAAAACACTACTGATTAGTATAGTCTTCCTCCCAAAGAAAGGTACAGCTTCTTTCTTGGAGCAAATCTGTTTTTACATCTGTCAATGACACTTTGCCAAGTGCCAGATTCTTTGTGTTTTGCTCCCAGATGTAGCCCAAGACAAACGGTGGGGTTTCCACCTTGCAATCGAATATCACAGCCAAGTCTTCTACTATATGATCAGCATTCACTGACGATATAACATGATATAAACTTAAAGCTGCTTCGTCTGCTGAAAGGCAAAATAGTTCCCTAGCAATGGCACTGTTTGAATCTTTTTTCAGAATAGGCAATCCATTAGAAGGGTAAAACAGGATATCCATAGCTTCGAGGGGGAAGCACCTGATTAAAGCAGAAGCAAGTTTTTTAATCAACAAGTCTACCATTTAATATGAAAAAGAAAAAAAGAAAAACTAGCAGCAAAGGTAAGAAAAATAGGAAGCACTAAACACAAAGCTTAAGGTTCATCTCCATTTGCAAACTGAAGAAGTAAATCATAATTACACCCGTACCCTTATGGAAGTCTGCCACAAGCTGATCTCGTTCTATTTCACCAACCCTGCTATAACAACAAAACCAGGAGTACGACTCCTGCTCATACGTGATATGCAACACAAGGATTAGAATGCAAAAGAAACCAGCAAACGATGCTTATAACCCAAGCCCAAACCATGGAAAGCTGAATTTGAAAATAACACAAGAAAAACATACATCCAAAATAACAGGATATCAGTTTCAATTCACATATAGCTTTGAATAATTTAAACAGATATGAACTACTACAAAGTGAAGAAAATGCAGAAAGACAACAATCTCAATAGAAAAAACTGAAAAACGGGGAAAAGAGAATAACAGGATATCAGTTTCAATTCATGGAAGTTTAGTATAATATCTTTCAGTAACAACTAATTTGATCAGAAAGCTAACTTCAGTGAACTTAGGCAGGACGGTTTACCTTCTCTTGAATTCTTGTCAACCTTCCGCTAGTTTGGCTCTGTACTACAAGTGGCTGAAGAAGATCAGAATAGCTGCAACAATGCCAACTCAGTAAAGCCATGCCATGATTGGAAACAAGATTGTTTTTGACAGATTAGCCGTTTTAGTTCATGGCTGGTGCATAGTGAAAAGGACAAAGTTAAGGTAGAAGTCATGTCTGCTCAGCACAGTTCAAACGCCAAGTCTCCGGCTCTAGTCTTTGTTCACGCTAATTCTCTGACTCGGTTCATGCTCTGGAAACCAGCTCCAGCTAGTGGAACTCCTGTTCTGAAGGTTGCAATAATGGGTGATCTGGCTTGGTGCAGAGCATTGTTTAGTATGAGATTAGATATTAGCTCCGTCCTAATCTTTGCATTCTTTTATATTCACAAATGAATTTGTTTGAGTAGACAACACAATCCTCTATAATTGTTCGACAAACTCAGGATACACTATATCTCCAGTAATTTGAGATGAAATACTCGCACTAGTGGGCTTTATGATCCTCTTCTATAATCTATTAGAGACGAATGCATACAGTTGGCTGCTAAATGAGTGCATAGTCACCATTTACCACAACACCAAAGCTGTTTGTAATGAATTATTACAGGTAATCAAGCAGTCACCAATAATCCCTACATGAACATACCCCATCCTTAAAATGGTGAAATCTGTTGGCATCTCTCAGAATTATCTCTCGTCCTGTGACTTTAGATATTAATTTAATAGCAGAATGACAATCACCACAAACCCGAAGATTTTTCATTACTCGTATAGGCATACCTTCAGGCAATTTCAGAAGTCCATAGGCCACAGCTAGTTTCTCACTGTGATAATTCAAGCTATGCATCTTCTCTTCTTCATCCACATCATGCAGAGCAAAGCTTCCATCAGGACAATATCCAGCTTCTCTTAACATAGGGCGCAACTTTTCTAACATTTTGATGATCGATTCATGCTCGGGATGGGGTGTGCTCTGTCCACCGGTGAACATATGCACCTTCTTGTCTACCTCAAGCCAACTACAACCAGGTGATTTAACCACTTCCCTAGACTGCATTGACTTCCTAAGCGAAGCAACATCAGCCCACTTACCTTTGGATGCATAAATATTAGAAAGTAGGACATAGGGCCCAGAATTTTGGGGTTCAAGCTGTAAAAGTTTCTTTGCAGCAACTTCCGCCAAGTCTAGGTTCATATGCATCCTACATGCACCCATCAAAGAACCCCAAACAATTGCATCTGCTTCTACAGTCATTTTGTTGATCAGATCCATTGCCTCATTCAACCGACCAGCTCGACCAAGCATGTCTACCATGCAAGCATAATGTGCAGTTGCTGGCTCCATCTGATATTTTGAATTCATGGACTCGAAGATGCCTTGCCCTTCTTTCACTTTCCCAGTGTAGCTGCATGCAGATAGAACTCCAACAAAGGTAACCTCGTCTGGGGTAATACCTAAAGAACACATTTCTCTGAACACTTCTAGAGCTTCATCTCCTAAACCATGTTGAGCATAACCTGTTATAATGGAATTCCACATGACCACATCTTTAGGAGAAAATCTGTCAAATATTATTTTTGCCTTGACGAAATCACCACATTTAATGTACATTGTGATTAATACAGACGAGACATACACATCATCATCACAGTCGGTTCTGATTAACTTTGCATGTATCTCTCTACCATAATCAAGACTTGCAAGACTAGCACAAATTGAAAGCATGCTTATCAAGGAAGGGAAATTTGGCCGAAATCCTTCTACTTGCATTCGTTGAAACAAATCCAGCGCCTCTAACTCATACCCTTTCCTTTCGTAAACCTTGATCATTGCACTCCATGTTGCATCATCCTTCTCCTTCAAATGATCAAATACCATCCTTACTTTAGCAACCTCCCCATTCTGTCCAATTCCAAGTATTATGGCATTACAAGCAGGAGTGGTTTTTACAGGCATTACTTCGAAAAGCTTCCACGCCTCTTCAAATCTACCATATTGCACATTGCTTATGACAATTGCAGTCCATGAGATCTCATTCTTATCAGGCATGACTTCAAATAGTTTTCTAGCAATATCCAGTTTACCATTTTGGGCATATCCTGATACCATGGCAGTCCAAGAAACGACATTCTTTTGTGGCATGTCATCAAAGAGGTCGCGAGCCTCTTCCAACCTGGCTTCCTGACAATATCCACATATCATATTAGTCCTTGCAACTACATCCTTTACTGGCATCATGACGTAAAGCTTTCTAGCCTCATCAATTCTCCCTTCTTGAATCAACCCGCCTAACATCACAGTCCATGACACAACATTCTTTTCAGGCATTTGCCAAAACAGAGTTTCCGCCTCCTCAACCAATCCCTTCTCAACATACCCTCTGACCATAGCAGTCCAGGAAATGACATTTCTTTGGGGCATTTTGTCAAACACCTTTCTTGCTTCCTTCACCATCCCATTCTTTACATAACCTGAGATTAACCCATTCCAGGAAACAATGTTTCTCTCAGGCATTTGATCAAAAAGACGCTGGCCTTCATAGGGCTGCTGATTTTGGAAATACCCAGCGATTATCGAGTTCCAAGAAGTTACAGTTTTGTCGGACATTTCGTCGAACACCCTTCGGGCATTCTGAATTTGGCCCAAACGAGCAAAATGAGAAATCTGAGAATTCGCTGCAATTGCGTGAGTGTAATAGTATTTCCGACATTGAACAAAGAATACGCGGTGCATCAATGAGAAACGTACTCCCGCGGTAGAACTACTTCTCTTCGGATATGAACCAACGCTTAGTTGGAGTCTTTGCGAGCAGAGAAGGAAGACAAGTGTAGTAGTATCTGAAAAATTGGCTCTGTTATTTTTATAAAAATAATAATTTATTTCGTTTGTCCATATATACTTAGGCGTATATTTTACCATTGTTCTAACTAAATTTACTTCTACTAACCATATCATTAAGTAAAATATTAATTACATCAGATAATAAAGTTGTCGTTTGAGTTGCTCAATCGTCCCTTGCCCTCGGTCCTCATAACGTGTTACAAAACTTTTATCGTACGATTATACATACCGAAGAAATTCAACAAAGATGGTATGAAAAATATTTTTCTATTTCTTGTGTCATATGTACAGTGCTATTTCTATATTTATACAAGGCAGAATACACATGGAGACACTTAAAGTTGACACCATTTTTTATTTAGACACCAGAACTTAAGGGTGTTCCTAATGAGCACATACATTACATGAACTTTGTCCCAATTAGGCACTTCTTGCTGAGTTGGCACATAAAGTGAGTTTCACCCAATATAGCTAGGTGCGTGAAGAGCCCAAAAAATAGATTTTTCTTTTTGTCTTTCTTATTTCTTCTTCTTCTTCTTCTTCTTCTTCTTCTTCTTCTTCTTCTTCTTCTTCTTCTCCATTGCCTCCTCCACTTTCACCATTGTTGTGCCTCCACCATTGATTTAGCTCCAAAGTTTGAACCAACAATCGTCCATATTGATTAAAGTAAGAAATGAAATCCCAATACCACAGCTGCCCACACCCTTTACAAACCCTTCTTCTTCACACAAAAAAGCAACCGCCAGCCCCTTCTCTAAACAACCAGCCGCCGGCAAGCTCCCCCCTTCTCACCACCAAATCCTCCGCCACCCTCATCTCTAAACCCCATTGCCAAACCTTTCTTATTCACCCCACCCATCTCCAGCCGTCACTCATCTCCAGGAGCAGCCTCCCTATTGATTAAAACTGAAATGAGTCTGAATTCTTCATTTCAAATCGAAACACCATTAATGGGGTCTTTATAAAGATTGAAGGTTTAAAATAGGTTTCTTGATTTGATGAAAAATTGAGAAATTAATATTGGGGTTATCTTCAAGTCTTGGTAGGGAATCTTTAGTTGAAGTTATAACAAATTTGGAGGAGTTTCTCTTGAAATTTTGGATTAAAATCGTGGTTGAAACAAGAATACGCATGAAGATAGTGAAGAACACCAAGAACAATGATTTCAAGAACACCAATATGTCCTTTTTTTGTCTTTTCTTTTGTTAATAATGTGTCATTTTCTGATTGGGTGTAAATTAAGTTTTTTCTTCTTTTTGAGAATGTTATTTTATTTTGTTTACTAAATAGATTTTAAAATAGTTTTTTTTAACTCAAAATGATATATATCCTTTTTTTATTTGTCATTCGCCACGTTAGCCGCGAGTGCATTGCACACACTTTGTAAGTTCGGCTAATTATAAAAAAAATGCCTAATTGGAACAAGTTTAGTGTAGTATGAGTGCTCAATAGGAACAACCTTCAGTTTAGGTGTCTAAATGAAAAATGATGCCAACTTTAAGTGTCTCCAGATGAATTCCGCCTTTATACAAAGAAATAACCATCACCATTGGCTACAATTTATGTGTATTCTTACATGTACATGTGGCCATCACTTTAAGAGGAATAAAAGGAGTTTGATATTCTAAAGTTAGAACATATTGGACATAACCTATGTCCCAATGTCTCCTCCACTTTGAGCTGTCTCCTCCACTTTGAGCCTGTGTCTGAACATTACTTCTTGTTGGGGCCAAAGTAATTTTTTTCGGTAACACCTCCCCTCAAGTTGGAGACCCCAGATCGAACTCCCAACTTGCCCATAAAAGAACGGTGAAGCGGCCTGGAGAGGGCTTTTGTGAAGATATCAACAATTTGAGATGAAGATGGAACAAAAGATAGAGAAATCAATCCATCCAGCAATTTTTCACGAATGAAATGGCAGTCAAGCTCAATATGCTTAGTTCGTTCATGAAAGATAGGATTTTTCGCTCTATGAATTGCTGCTAGGTTATCACAGTGCAAAGGTATAAGCAAAGATGGAGGGGCAGTGAGATCTTGAAGAAGACGAACTACCCAGGTAATTTCAGCCACCAATCGACGCATTAATCTATACTCCGCTTCGGCCGAGGAAAGAGCAACTACCTGTTGCTTTTTCAATTTCCATGAAATTGGAAAATCGCCCATGCTTAAGAAAAATCCACTAACCGAACATCGAGAATTAGAACAAGCAGCCCAATCAGAATCACAATAGGTAACAAGCTGAAAAGAAGAATCTAGAGACATAAAAAGTTCAAGCCTCGGATCTTTACATAAGTATCGCAGAGTATGAAGTGCTGCCTGATAATGCCCAGTACAAGGCATTTACATATATTGACTAAGTGTCTGCACAACAAAAGCAAGATGTGTATTAGTTAAAAAAAATTGAGCTTGCCAATCAATCGACGATAAATGGTAGGATCAGAAAGGGGAGTTCCGCACTCAGAAGAGAGCTTAAGAGATGGATCAAGAGGAGAAGAAGCATGTATGGAAGCCAAGCAATCAAACTCAGTGAGGAGGCCTAGAGCAAATTTCCGTTGTGCAACCATTAATCCATTCTTTCGCGTACAAGTTCTAATCCCAAAAAATAATGCACCTCACCCAAATCTTTGATTTTGAATTCAGTGTTCAAGAAATGTTTAATGTCTGCAACTTCTTTGGCATTGTTCCCAGTAATTAAGATATCGTCGAGTATAGTGATCATTTCACCAGAGATCTAAAAAAAGGGAATAGTCATTAAGTGATGACTTGAAACCCCTTGTACCTAAAGTAGCAGATAATCGAGCGTACCATTGGCGAGATGCTTGTTTAAGAATATACAACGACTTGCGTATTCTACAAACAAGAGAAGCAGAAGGAGGAGTTAAACCTGGAGAAAGTGCATGTATATTTCTTCATCCAAATTGCTATGTAAGAAGGCGTTGTTGACATCCAGCTGGTACAATTTCCAATTTCTTTTCACTGCAATGGTAAGAATACATCAAATCGTTGTCATTTTTACTAATGGTGAGAACGTTTCTGTATAATCCAAACCTTCCCTTTGTGTATCCCCTGTGATAACAAGACGTGCCTTTAATCTTTCCAAGGATCCATCTGACTTTAACTTCACTTTATATATCCATTTGCAGGTCAAAGCCTTCTTTCCTTCAGGAAAAGTAACAATGGACCAAGTGCGATTGGATTCTAGTGCGTCAAGTTCTTTTTCCATAGCAAGTTTCCAACCTGAATCCTTGGCTGCCTGATGGTAAGAAGTAGGTTCTTGTATTTGACATATGGAATTTATCATTGTCTGATTATCTTTTGTTAGGTCAGAAAAAGCAAAAGAATGTATGAAAAGTAAAGGAGGATGAGGAGAAAAAGTAGAATCCGCAGTATTACAAATATAATTTGACAAATAGATTGGTTGGTGATGCTTTCTTTGTGATCGTCGCAAGATTGGCCCTTGTGGGGAGGGTAAGACTTCTGTTGGAGGTGTAGTTTGAATTGAGGAGGTGGATACAATAGGACTAGACAGAGGGATAAGAGAGGAACTAGGACAGGAATGACCTAATTAGATAGTAAATTTAGAATCCTATACCCTTTCTTCCCAAATAGATATCCAAGAAAAACACCAGGGATTACTCCAGGATCAAGCTTATCCCTATGTCGAGACAAGGTAGAACTAAAACATAAACATCCAAAAGGTCTAAGAGGGTGATAATCTGATTGTTTATCAAAAGAGCCTGAAATGGTGATTTATTTTGAAGTACCTTTGATAGAAACCTGTTGATCAAGTAGGTGGCAGTCAACAAAGAGTCCCCACAAAATTTCTTAGAGGCATGTGATTGGAAAAGAAGGGCTCTACAGGTTTCCAAAAGGTGCCTATGTTTCCGCTATACAACACCATTTTGTTGTGGTGTTGCAACACAAGAGGTTTGATGGATTATGCCTAGTGAGAAGAAGAAGTCTTTAGGAATTTGTCCTGTACCTAATTCAAAAGCATTATCAGATCTTATAACTTTAACCTTAGCAAAAAAAAGTCTTTCAATAAGTCCTAAGAACGATTTTAATGTGGGAAATGCACTAGATTTAGTATTGAGAAGAAATGTCCAAGTGCTTCTGAAGAAATCATCAATAATTGTAAGAAAATACTTCTCCCCTTTGTAAGTAGGAGTTTTATATGGTCCCCATGTGTCATATGAATCAAATCAAAATATTTTTTGGATATGATAGTGCTAATGGTAAAAGAGAGTTCAAATTGTCTGGCTAAAGGACAAATGACACAAAGGAATTCTTTCTTTTCCATGAACTTTATAGGTAATCCTTTTATACGTTCATTGCATAAACGAGCAAATGTTCCAGTCTATTATGCCACAAACTCTCCAATTTAGTAATACTTGTTATTACTGTAATTTTTATGACAAACAGGAATAATATGACTCTGAAGCCTTAGGCACACGAGCCTTTGACAAACAGAAACAGGAAAAGAAACAGACTCTAAACAACTTGACTTGGACAAGTGGTTGGAAGAAGACACTGGAGCAATGCTTTTGACAGGTGTAGCTTGGATCTGAAGAGAGTTATTCTGCACCAGGTAAAGACCAGTAGAGGCATCACCAAAAACTCAACCCCTCCTCAAGGAAGGGACCTATAAATAATAACCAATTTTGTCAAATGTCATACTACAATTGAATTGCTCACATAGTTTCTTGACTGAAAGAATGTTATGCTTGAATGTTGGAACATGGAGTACATTATGAAACACAACACCAGGAGACAATTGAAGCTTTCCTACACATGTAACTTTTACTTTATATGAATTAGGTAAATTAACTGATATAGGTGTTCTAAGTACTACTACATCATGTAAAAAAGATTTATTAAAAGTCATGTGTTGTGTAGTACCAGAGTCAATTATCCAAGGAACTCTAGGAATACTAGAAAAAACTAAAGTGAAAATGTGGTAGTTAGCTTCAATACCAACCAAGTTTGCACTAGCAGTGGGTTCAGAAGTTAAGGCAATAAAACCACCTTCCTGCATATATTGGAATAATTGAATCAACTTGTCACATTGCTCCTTAGAGAATCCTTGGCTAGTAACCATATTTGAGACTGCATTTCCTCTAATTCCTGAGGTGAGAGATTCATCAACTTCTCCAACATTTACTTGTTAATTTCCAAAATTTCCCATGTTCTGCATTTTATTCTTGAAGTATTGAGGATATTCTACTAATTTATAGCACTGCTCTTTTTTATGACCTATTTTCTTGCAATATCTGCAATATAAATCATTCATTTTTGCTGGATAGTGACTTGCTCCTTTAGTTTCCATAACTTTCTTTTGTGGAGTCCATTTCTGCCTAGTCATGAAAGCAGAAGAGTCATTAGGAATTTGATGAGTAGAATGTACCTCTCTTTGTGACTCCTGATGCAAAATGACAGAGTAAGCTTGTATTGTGGTAGGGAGATGCTTCATCATCAACACATTTCCTCTGACTGCGTTGTAGGTCTTATTTAGCCCCATAAAAAATTGTATTAATTTCTGATCCTCCAGCATCTTGTGATTGTGCTCCTTAGCTCCACAACTACATGTCATGAAAGTATCGAGTTCTTTCAGTTGGTCCCAGATCCTTTTCAGTTTGGTGAAATAAGCAGCTACATTACTAGTTCCTTGATTGATATTGTTCAGCTCTCTTTAAAGTTGAAATAGCTTTGTACCGTCAGCCTGTCCCTACCTTTCCTCTAGTTCATTCCATAGATCTGCAGATGTCTGTGAGTAAATAATACTCTTAGCTATTTCTTTGCTTAGAGAATTAAGTAGCCATGTTATTACCATATCATTGCAACGTGTCTACTGAACTAATAGAAATGAATCTCTCTTTGGCATTGCACAACTTCCATTAATGAATCCCAATTTATTTTTGGCAGATAAAGAGATAAGGACTCTCCTTCTCCAATTTTCATACCTGGTCCCATCAAAGGTAGTGTTGATAAGATTCAGGACAGGAGGATCAGAGGAGGAGAGGAAATAAGGATATGACACATCAATTTCAGTTTTGGATTTGGAAGACTGTTCTTCAGTACCTATTCTGTAAGTGTTCAAAGAAAAGAAATGAAAAGATATGTGGAATATAAAATTGAAAGAAAATCAGTGAGGTATTGCTTTGATACCATGAAGAAATTCAAGAAAGATGGTATGAAAAATATTTTTATATTTCTTGTATCATATGCACAGTGCTATTCCTATATTTATACAAAGAAAGAACCATCATCGTTGGCTATAATTTGTGTGTATTATTACATGTACATATGGCCATCACTTTAAAAGGAGTAAAATGAGTTTGATATTCTAAAGTTAGAACATATTTGACATAACCTATGTCCCAATGTCTCCTCCAATTTGAGCCTATATCACCTATGTCCCAATGTCTCCTCCAATTTGAGCCTCTATCTGAACACTACTTCTTGTCGGGGCCAGATTAATTTTTTCCGGCAACACATACCAAGGTATCACGATTTCATGCCATATTGAAATAATTCAGTATGTAATTTCAAATGTTTATCCATATTTTTTGTTCACTTTCATCAATATTTATTGTCACACATTGTAATCTTCAAATGTTGAGCTTCATAAGATTCAGAATAATTTTTTTAAATGATTTATTATATGGATATCTTGTACTCCTCTATTATTACAAGTTTGTCCACACATACAAGAGAGATTCTATATCATAATGTGGAGTTTTATTTGGAAGGCTTATCTTTAGTTCAAAAAAGAGTCCTCACAATGAAAGTGCAATTGTTTGACTAAAAAAGACTAGGGCCTCTTATATTAGTAAAATATAACATCTCTTTGTCGCCTCCTAGAGTTGCAGTGGGATGAATAAAATTCCCCACCTTAACCAAAAATCTTGACAAATATAATATGAGACTTATAAATCGTATTATCAGTGTAGATTTGTATATGTGACTTATTTAATAGATAGATAATTAGTTAGTTAGTTAGGTAATTATTAGCTGTTAATGAGCTGTCATTAGTTGAGTTAGTTAACCTGTATATACGTATGCCTACTGTAGCTGAAGCAGTAGAGCAATTTCATTTCCAAAAATCCCTTTCTCTCTTCTCTTCTCCAGCTTCTCTCTAATTGCTCCCATGGATGAACACTGTTCTCATCTACAGTTTGACATGGTATCAGAGTAGCCGTTGTTGTTTATTCGCGCAATTTGATTTCAATTTTCCTCTCACAGATTTCTGTTATTTCTTCATTTTCTAGTTTTTTTTTGTGGTGCAACAATGGTGACTGACTCGATAATTGAGGAGCAGACACTTGCATACACACATCCTCTATATCTTGGACCTTCTGACACTCCCGACGTAGTTTTGATTCTGATTAAGCTTACCAGATCTGAAAACTATGGGCTTTGAAGTCGAATGATGAAGATCGCTCTTCTGGGGAAAAGGAAGCTAGGGTTCGTGAATGGCACTTGCACAAATGAGACCTATACCTCAGAATTGCATAAGCGGCGAGAAACTTGTAATGCTATTGTACTCTCATGGCTGATGAATATTGTATCCACTGAGCTTTTGAGTGGAATTGCTTATGCGACAAATGCTCATCTGGTTTGGGAGGATCTGAGAGAGAGGTTTGACAAAGTCAATTGCATGCGTATCTTCTAGCTACACAGATCCAACGACACTTTATCTCAAGGTACTGACTCTGTATCTACTTATTTCACAAAATTGAAGAGCTTGTGGAATGAATATGATGCTATGGTGACAACTCCCAATTCCAAAGACTATGTGGATCATATGCAACAACAAAGGTTATTACAGTTTCTTAGTGGCTTAAATGATTCAGCAAGGAGGCAGATTTTGCTAAAAACTAGTGTTCCCTCATTTAATCAAGCATATGCTATGATTATTGAGGATGAAACTCACAATTTTCCTAGTCTAAATGAAGCAGGAATTAAATCAGATCCAATAGTTATGCAAATTAGCCAAGGGCAGGGTTACAAAGGCAACCGACCTTTTATGCAGTGTGAGTATTGCAACCTGAAATGACATACTAAGGAGAATTATTATAAGCTAATAGGATATTCTACAGATTTCAAAAGTAAAAAAAACTTTGGACAAGGTACCATTGGTTCTAGAACTCAGAAAGGGGGTCAGTACAGGAGACCACAGCAACAACAAGCATTAGCAACTTTAAATAATATGTTTGGGAATAGTGATGTTCCATTGTCAAACTCTGAGGGAAAGGAATCTATTGCAGGTAATTTTTTTTTATGGATGAGCAGTATCAACAGATTTTGGCATTGCTAAAAAAAGACACTGAAGATAGTCATGCAAATTTGGCAGGTAATACTATCTGTTTCATGTCACAGATTTAACAAAATGACTGGATTGTGGATTCTGGTGCTACACACCATATAGCTGCAAGTCTACAGATGATATTAAATGGTATTAATATAGATGCCCCGCTTAGGGATAAGGTTAGCTTACCTACTGGAGATAAGGTGGACATAACCTATACCGGTCAGGCATCCATTTTCAAAGGAGAGATGATATCCAATGTTCTTTATGTGCCTAACTTTAAATTCAACTTCCTATTAGTCTAAAAAATAACCAGATAACTCTCTTTCTTTATGGATTTCTTTCCTGATTTCTGTATATTTCAGGATCTATGCATTGGAAGGGTAAAGGAGATTGGTAAGGAGTCAGCTGGTTTATACATTTTTCAGGTCTGATCATGACAAGAATAAGTTTCAGAAACATGTTTTGGTGGCAACTACAAATGAAGAAGATGGCAGATTATGGCATATGAGATTAGGGCACCCCTCTATTACTGCTATGAAGAGTATGAGTTTGCTAAGTCACAATGTAAAAAGGTCACTTTTGAATAATTGTCTAGTCTGCCCTTTGGCTAAACATACTAGGTTGAAGTTTCCTGTAAGCAACTCTAGGGCTATACCACTATTTCATCTTGTACATATGGATCTTTGGGGACCCTACAAAAATCCTACTTTTGATAAGAAATACTATTTCTTAATCATTGTGGATGATCACAGTAGATTCACTTGGGTTTTTCTATTACAATTGAAAACTAAATTCATAGTTGCTATAACTAACTACCTATTGTTGATCAAAAATCAATTTGGCATAGTGGTTAAAACAATAAGATCAGATAATGGCACTGGATTCTTCAATTCAAAGTGCACTAAGCTATTTCAGGATTTGGGAATTGTCCATCAAAGTAGTTGTGTCCGTACTCCACAACAGAATGATATTGTGGAAAGAAAGCATAGGCATATACTAGATGTGGCTAGGGCCTTGAGATTTCAAGCAAACTTACCTATCAGATACTGGGGACTATGTGTACAAGCTGTAGTCTACGTGTTGAACAAACTACCTTCCACTGCTATACAAGGAAAGAGTCCTTTTGAACTCTAATATGGCATACAAGCATCTCTCATACATTTGAGAGTGATAGGTTGCTTATGCTATGCAACAGAGGTTCCCAAAGGTGACAAATTTGCTGAAAGAGCCAAAGCTTGTGTGCTTATGGGCTATTCTAACACATAGAATGACTACTTATTGATGAATTTGTCTACCAAACATTTCTTTGTGAGCAGAGATGTTGTGTTCAAGGAGTTAGTTTTTTCTTTTGCACACTTACAAACTTTTGAATCTCCTTCAATCACTAACTTTCTTATGCAATAACCTAAAGTATTTTCTGATACACACATGCCTGTTGATGTTCCCACTTAACCACTTGCAGAAGCTACATCACCATCTGTAGATCAACACGCTAGTGACATAGTTGATACTGGTAATACAGTTGATGTTGATGCAGTTGAAGATCTCTTCCTTGATTCTCTTCCTGAAACCAACAGTCCTGGAGAATCTCATGATGTTTTAATGGACAACTTGCCAAACTTTGGTGTTGGGGAACCTTCACATACATGTTCAAGAGATTTTGCAGTAGCAGAAGCAGACACTTCCTCAACTTCAGAAGATCCATCGACACTCAGAAAATCAAAGAGGCAATGTATACAACCAATATGGATGAAAGACTATGTATCAATAAGGAAGAATACCAGCAAATATCCCATAACCAACTATCTATCTTACAATAATACTACTACTCAGTATCAGTCCTTTTTGGCTAACTTTTCCAATCTGGTGGAACCTTAATCTTTCAAACAGGCAGCCAAAGATGAAAGATGGATAGAGGCCATAAAGAAAGAGAGTAAGGCTCTAGATGATAATCATACTTGGGAAGTAGTACTGCTACCTCAAGGGAAATATGTAGTGAGATCTAAATGGGTATATAAAATCATGTATCATGCTAATGGTAAAGTTGAAAGGTTCATGGCAAGGCTAGTGCTCAGAGGGTATAGCCAACAAGAAGGTCTGGATTATCATGATACATTTTTACCTATCGTGAAGATAGTCATTGTAAGATCAGTGATAGCCTTGGTAGTGTCAAAAGGATGAAACTTATGTGAAATGGATGTCTACAATGCCTTCTTACAAGGTGATCTTTGTGAAGAAGTATACATGGAAATGACTGAGGGATTCAGAAGTCGGGGAGGGGGGAGGAGGGGGGGGGGGAGAAGTGTGCAAGTTAAGAAAGTCGCTATATGGACTCAAACAAGCCTATAGGCAATGGAATATCAAGCTCACAGTTGCTCTATTGGGTGCAGGTTTTGTTCAAAGCACTCATGATTACTCTTTGTTCACATTGAAGAAGCAAAGGGACATAGTGATCATCCTTGTCTATGTTAATGACTTGTTGATCACTGGCAGTAATTTACAGCTAATCACTGAAGCCAAACAGATCTTACATTAGCACTTCAAGATGAAGGACTTAAGGGATCTTAAGTACTTTCTGGGCATTGAAGTACTTAGATCCAAATCTGGTGTTATTCTAAATCAGAGGAAATATGTGCTGGAGTTAATCTTTGAGCTGGGGTTAAGTGGAGCCAAACCAGCTAGTACACCTCTTGAATCAAACCTAAAACTCACCATAATAGAGTTTGATGCTGCCACAAGAGCTACAGATGATACACTCTTAGAGGATGTTAATCTCTACCAAAGACTTGTTGGGAAGCTAATGTATGTGACCATCACTAGCCCTGACATCAGTTATGCAGTTCAAACCTTGAGTCAGTTTATGCAAAGACCTAAGAAGTCACACTGGGAGGCTGCTATCAGAATTGTAAGATACCTGAAGTGTTCACCAGGACAAGGAGTATGACTTAAGGCTAAACCTAGTAATACTCTAACATGCTGGTATGACTCATATTGGGCTGCTTGCCCAAGCACCAGAAGATCTATAACAGGTTATGTTATCAAATTTGGAAGCTCCTTGATCTCCTGGAAGTCTAAGAAACAACACACTGTGTCCAGGAGTTCAGCTGAAGCAGAGTATAGAAGCATGGCCTCAGGTGTTGCAGAAGTTACTTGGCTACTTGGATTGTTTCAGGAATTGGGAGTTCAAATCCTTCAACTTGTAGCTGTGATGAGTGATGGCAAAGCTGCTATGCAAATAGCTGCTAATCCTATCTTTCACGAGAGAACAAAACATATTGAGATCGATATTCGAGACAAGATTAAAGGGGGAATGGTACAGACATTCTATGTGCCTACCAGGGATCAACTAGATGATCTGTTGACTAAGGGCTTAGGGCAGCAACATCATTTGCATTTGTTAGGCAAGCTGGGTGTGCTCAACATATTGCACCCTCCAGCTTGAGAGGGAGTATTATCAGTGCAGATTTGTATACGTGGCTTATTTAATAGACAGATAATTAGTTAGTTAGTTAGGTGGTTATTAGCTGTTAATGAGCTGTCATTAGTTGAGTTAGTTAACCTATCTATACATATGCCTACTGTAGCTGAAGCAATGGAACAACTTCATTTCTAAAAATCCCTTTCTCTCTTCTCTTCTCCAGCTTCTCTCTAATTGCTCCCATGGATGAACACTGTTCTCATCTACAATTTGACAAATCGCATTCTCGACATATGACTTATAAATTGCATTCTGAATACGAGATTTATGAACTTATAAATCGCATTATTAGTATGCGATTTATATATCTCATTCACCTAATGCGACTTATACAAATTTATTTGTTATCCAGTCTAACTCTAACCTCTAAGTTGGAAAAAGATGAAGTAATAGATTTTAAACAAACTTCTATGATTCCCCTTATAAAAAAGTTAATTCTTAGACAATTTTATTATATCTTCGTCACTCCTTTATATGCGGATACAACTCTTTCAAATTATTAAATGTTGCAGACCAACATGACCTATTTAGTTTATCACTTGGTCTGTGTTTTTAAATGGCACATTATCTGTTATCATCCTTTTTTGTACCTTGACCTGAATATCACTTGAAATTAGTTAACAAGAGAACACAAATTCTTATAAGCCTATAGTGTTTTGGAAGCTTGCAAATAACTGTCCGAAAAGAAAAGCACAAAGTGACAAAAATGAAAAATGGGATAACAAAAGGTGGGATTGCAAATTGAGAAGGTCCGTAAAGAAGAATTCGATTGGAAAAGACACCATTCAAAGCAATCGTTACAAAAGTTTTTGCATTAATACTCAACTGTTATGTAGTTATCGGGGAGTTTTATTCATATTAAAGAAGAGTTTGATTTGGGAATTTTGTTTCTCCGAATTGAACTATAAATAGGAGAATTTGTATTCATTATAAGACACGAAAATCTTCTGTAAACAAAAAGGCAAACTTGCTCTTATTCAATTAAGAATATTCTCTTTTTCTGTTCTTCATTTGGCTTTTATTATTGCTTACGGAGAAATTCAGCCCACAGTCAGACTTGTATTTTCTTCAAGTTATTTTAGTCAATTTATTTATGTTCTTAGTTATTTTATTTTTGGATTAAATTAATTCACATGTCTATAAACCGCATTACAAATTCAACTGTACCATTTTACGGGTAAACACTCGTCCTCCATTTCACCCCATGTAATTCAGTTGCATAAGCGCATCGTTTCTTTTTCTCCTTGTTTTCCTCTCTCTTTATTCTCCATTTCCATTTTTTCATCTAAAGTTTGTAAATATTAATATATTAACTTAATAAAATTGGTCGGAAACTCCGGATTAAATATTTGAATAACTAATGCAGTGTCTCTTTTATTCTACTAGTATTAGCACCCTCGCGAATGCGCGGACACTAATCATGTCAAATATTTGAGTTATTTGATTTATATGTAAATAATCTTAAATTTTAAACCTTCTCGATAAATATAGATAATCATTGAATATTAGTTAAGAAACACTACATGAAAAAAATTAATCATTTCTCAAATCTCCTAGTTATAATTATAATTTTCTTTTTTTTGGTAGAATTCTCGCCCGTGTCATTGGATCCTAAAAAATAGTCAGGAAGCAAAATAATAACTCATATTTATGGCAAAACAATTAAAGTTTGAGACTATGAAGGTCTCTTTGGATACGACTTGACTCTTTTACTACTACTTGAACTCTTATTTGGTGTGTTGATATCTTTCAAAAAATATTTCTATTTTAAAATTTCAGTTTCTAAAATTTTATTTACAATAATAATTATTTTTATAATAATGTAAGTGAAATATTATCCTTAATTCAAAAATCATTTTAGTCAACTATCTAAAAAATTTAAAAAATTCTTTAGCCAGTGAATTTTTTTTACAGTATGACTCCATCTTTATTTTTGATATTAACCATGTTAGATATCTGAGTTATTTGAATTATATATAAATAACTTTAAAATTTAAACCGTCCAGATAATTATAGATAATCTTTAGATATTAATTAAGAAACATTACACGAAAAACGACTAATATTTTCTCAAATCTCGTAGTGATACTTTTATTCTTGCACCATTCTCATTGGTGTCATTGGAACCTAAAAATAGCCACAAAGCGAAATAATAACTCGTATTTATGGCAAAGCACAAAGGTTGACACAATATGAACGATTCTTTGGTTACGACGTGAGTCTTTTACTACGACTTGAACTATTATTTGGTATGTTATTATCTTTCAAAAAATATTTCTATTTTAAAATTTCAATGTCGAAAACTTTATATAAATTTCAATAATGATTATCTTTATAATGATGCAAGTGAAGATATTATCCTTAGCCAGTAAAACTTTATTTCAGTATGACTCCATTTTGAGTTTATCGATATCTCTAGCTACAGATTTTGAATTTTGGATACCCCATATATACAGATTTTAAAATATACTTTTTTTTACACTTGAAATTCGCTATAGAAACTATCAATTAAAAACCAATATCCCTCTTGTTGAATTCGAGAAAAAAAAACCTTTAACATAATCTAGTAATTAAAAACTAATATTCTACAATAAAAAAATATTATACCCTTGCAATGTTGGATTGACTCCAGCTAAATAAAGAGGTTTCAGTTTATGCCCTTCAATTCCTAGAAGGTGCTAAATTGAAATTAATAATAGCAACTGTACAACCAAGGTTTTGTTATATATTTGATGTCCATTTATACAAATTGACTCTTCAAACAAACATTCTTCAAAAAGGAAAAAATAACTTTTTTTTGAATATTGTCAGATTTTTGTGATGTTTCTTTCTCTAGCATGTATGTGTACTTCATTATATATGTAAATAAACTTTTATTCGTTTTTAAACTCTTTTTTGTTATCTGGATAAACATAGATGTGTCATATATATTACATTTATTTTTAAAAAAAATTGCTTTATTCAAATTTAGGTATAGTGTTTTAAATAACTATATTTTAGGGTTTTAAATGTGAAAGAATTTTATAGTTATATGCAGTAGTTTTTTTTTCTTTTTTTTCTTTTTCCTGAGGCGAAGTAGTATTTAAATAATTAGAAAAGATACAAAAGTTCCTAAGATGATTGCATATGATTATTAACCGAATTAAGTATGATAACATGATAGCAAAAGATAATTTTTTTTTAATTTTAATTCAAAATTTAAAAGTTTATCTATAAATTCAAAACTAACATTTTCTCAAATCCCGTAGTGATAATTTTATTTGCACCATTCTCATTGGTGTCATTAGAACCTAAAAATAGCCATAAAGAGAAATAATAACTCGTATTTATGGCAAAGCATAAAGGTTGACACAATATGAACGATTCTTTGGTTACGACGTGATTCTTTTACTATGACTTGAACTCTTATTTGGTATGCTGTTATCTTTTAAAAAAATATTTTAATTTTAAAATTTTAATTTCTAAAACTTAATATATATATATTATAATAATGATTATATTTATAATGATGCAAGTGAAGATATTATCCTTAATTTAAAATTTACTATAATCGGCTATCTAAAAATTTAAATGATTCTTTAGCCGGTGAAACTTTATTTGAATATGACTCCATTTTGAGTTTGTCGATATCTCTAGCCACAGATTTTAAATTTTTAATACCCTATATATACAGTTTTTTTTGTTCATTAAATGTTGAATTAGTTGATTGTTATTATATAACATTGCATATATTGTCTTAAAATTGCCAAGTAATTTTTTCTCGATACTATACTTGGCTTAACTTCAATGAAAACTACTCAAATTGTATTTAAATTCAAATTCGATTATCATAGCAGTTTGTTAGTAATAGTGATTTTTTAAAAATGACACACAATGTAAATTATTATAATCTATATATTTTAGTTGAAAAAAATATTGAAGTCGATGAGATCAGCTTCCAAATTTTTTATACTCAACAAAGATGAAATAGAAGAAGAAATGCGTTGTCATCTCTTATTTCTGATTTTTAGATTTTTCATATATATTTTTCTATATTTATTTTATTTTATCTTATTTTTTTATTTCTTTCTTTATTTTGTTACAAAAAATTAATTTAATCGTTATAAAAGGATGAGTTTTAATTGAAATAGTCTACATAAGAACTTTATTTATATTTTTAGTTCTTGGTTAATATTCTTTCATATTTTTCTTTTGGCTTTATCTAATCAACCTAAATAGGTACTCACCAACTACTTAAATTAAAATATTGAATGATGTGTAATTTATATACAATTCATATATACTATGTGTATAATCATGTGTGTCGGCATATTATCTATGTATATTAGCTATAAAAAGTAAACAATTAATCTGGCCGGATATTTATATAAACATTCCATATGATTTCAGTTTCTTGTGATATGAATTTTATTATAATAATTTTAAAAACTCTCTACTAAAATTCAAAAATATTTTATCTTTTTATTTTTAAAATTACATTGTATTTAAAAAATAATTCTCATTTCGAAATAATTTGTTTATATTTTTTTTTAAAAAAATCATGTCATACCAATTTTTTAAATATACTTTTTGTCACACTTGAAAATCGCTATAGAAACTATTCAATTAGAAACCAATATCTCTCTTGTTGAATTTGAGAAATAAAAAACCTTTCACATAATATACTGATTCAAAACTAATATTCTTCAATGAAAAAATATTTTACCCTTGCAGTGTTGGCTTGCTTATAATCTTCAATTTCTAGAAGGTGCTAAATTGAAATTAATGATAGCAATCGTATAGCCAAAGTTTTGTTATTTGTTTGATGTCTATTTATACAAATCGATTCTTCAAAAACAAAGAAAGAAATAACTATTTTTGAATATAGACGAATTTTTGTGATGTTTCTTTCTTCAGCTAGGTTTACTTCATTATATATGTAAGTAAATTTTTATTCGATTTTTAAACTCTTTTTTGTTATCTGGATAAATATAGACGTGTGCGCCTATATATTACATTATTTTAAAAGAAATTCACATTATTCCATCTAGCTATAGTGTTTTAAAGTACTATAATTATATGATTTTAAATGTGAAAGAATTTTATAGTTGTACGCAGTAGTTGTTTTCTTTTCTTTTTTGCCAAAGGCGAAGTAGTATTTAAAAAAATTCCTAACATGATTATATATGATCATTAACCTAATTAAGTATGATAACATGATAACAAAAGATAAATTTCTTTTTTATTTCTATAAAGCCAAAATTGTACTTTAATTCATATTCAGTTTTTTATATGTATATGTATATGTGTGTGTATATATATCCATTTCCATTTTTTCATCTAAAATTTGTAAATATTAATATATTAGCTTAATAAAATTGGTCGGAAACTCCGAATTAAAGATTTGAATAACTAATGCAGTGTCTCTTTAATCGGTATCTTGTTCTGATAGATTCTTCTGCGTCACCTCTTTTTTAATTCTATTTCATGAATCCCACCAAGCACAAGAATAATTGACCATGTTTTGTTTACCACCTTCATGTCTTGTTTGACCACGTTTTCACCCACGTGCTGTAAATGAACCCTAGAAGCATGGGAGTTTGTAAACAAAGCAAGTATAGAAATTAATTAAAGTTTAATTAATTAAATAATCATTTTCATGAACTACCTAGAAAAGTTTTCACCGACCCTAATATTAGCGGAGCCAGAATTTTTACTAAGAGGATTCAATGTAAATTAAACATATAAAGAAGCTAAGAGGATTCAATATATAATATATATACATAAAAATATAATTTTAATTGTGTATAAACACTATAATTTTGCGACGAAGGGGATCGATTAATACCCCGTGATTCCGCCCCTGAACTCTAAGACATGGAATCTGTCCTTTTGTTTTATATGTTACTGTTAAATAAAAGCAGGTCCATTATATTTTTTATTGTCTAATGACACATTAATTAAAAAACAATTCCACTGACCACGCTAACTCTACATGCTAGGTTTTTTTTGTGGTCGGTTAGCTAATTTGGTGGGAAGAAGTGAGAAGTTCTACCATCTCCAAATAAAGATCTTGGTTCCATTCATGTTTTCGTTAATTGAGTTTTATTTATACATACCGACCAACAATATAAAATAATTTTTATATTAATAGTGTTAGGCGTGCGAACAAAGTCTCGTATTGATAGTTGAAAAGATTGGAAGCTTTATATATAATGTGTAGGGATCTCTTATTGGTGTGAGACCTTTTGGGAAAAACCGTGGGGGCTTGGCCCAAAGCGGAAAATATCACACCATATTAAGAGTATTATTGGACCGTTTTAGCCCAACAACTGGTATCAGAGCCCGATTTTGGCGGGACGAGTATGGAGATAGCAAAGTGATGGTGCGGGGTGGCGCGCACACAAGAAGAAGCTAGCTGCGAACTTTGATTACTATAATACTCTAACAATGTGCGTGCCACATAGTGCATCTTGAAAAATAACCCATGAATCGTGATAGTGAGCCACATGGAACTTAGTTCGAGGAAAAATTATTGGGTATGCGAACAAAGTCCCCCATTAGTAGCTAAAAAGATTGGAAGCCTACATATAAGATGTATGGATCTCTTAATGATGTGCGGCCTTTTGGGGAAAAACTGTGTGAGTTTGGCCCAAAGCGATCAATATCACACTATATATATTAATAGTATCATTAAGCCGTTTTAGACCAACAACTGGTATTAGAGTTTAGGTTCAGCGTGACGAATATGCGATGGTAGAATGATGGTGCAGCGCTTTTGCTTACTCTACAAGCTTGGAGATGCGTGCATTAGAAGAAGCTAGTTGCAATAAAACTCGAAACTTGACCCGTGAATCGCGGTAATGGGCCATGGGGAACTTGATTCAGGGGAAAGACCCATGGATTGTAGTAATGGAAAGACCCATGGATTGTGGTAGTGGACCACGTGAAACATAATTTGAGGGGGAGATTCTTGGGTGTGCGAACAAAGTCTCACGTTGATAGCTGAAAGGATTGGGAGCCTACATATAAGGTGTAGAGATCTCTTTGAAAAAAATCGTGCGAACTTGTCCCAAAACAGACAATATCACACCATGTTAAGAATATCACTGGGCCTTTTTAGCCCAACAATCAGATTACTCAAAAGATATTTACAATTAATAATCTTTCATAAGAAATGAAATTTTTTATCTTGTAAAAAAGACAGGTTACCTACAATATCTAACAAATAAAAGTTACATGATAGTATAAAATTTTTGGGAGTGTAGATAAGTTATTTAACATTTTATATCTAATTAGACTGATGTTCTCACACTAATCCTGAAAATGGATATATAGTTTCCTTTAGCAATTCAAACAATCAGGGACATAAAATAGGTTTACGCATAAAATAGGGCTAAGCTTATAAGCTGGTTAAACTAGCTTATAAGCACTTTTTAGTTTATTTACGCATTTGGTAAATACCCAAAGTGCTTATAAGCTAAAATCAGTCATAAGTTGGTCACCCCCAACTTATGGCTTTTTAGCTTATCAGAACTTTTAGTTTGATCAAAACTTTTACTAGTTTATCCTTAATTATATTTTTTAATTCACAAAATATTTTTCCCAAAATAAATTTTCTAACTTTCTTTTCATTTCATATTCGTTTTTCATCTTTTTCTTTACAAAGAAACCTTTTATTTATAATCTTTTGTAAAGTTTTTAAGAATATCTTAGTCATTTTAATAAAAGAACAACTTATCAGCAAAATTTCTACCAAACACATCAACTGCTTATTATCAGTTTTAGCACGTCTATCCAAACACGTAAATGCTTATTTGAAAAATCAGTTTCAGCACTTAAAAGTACTTTTCAGCACTTCAAACCTATCAACTATTTATAATCATCTAATTCAAACGGGCTTTAAGTCCCAAAGGGAATAAAAACAAAAAAACAAATTGAAAATTAGGAATCCCAAACTAAGGGATCCAAAGAAAAGTCTCCAACAATTTTTGCCGGCGAGAGAAATGTGGAAGAGTAATTATTACACAATCTCCAAAAGAGCTTTCAAATTATACACATATAGGTAATTAAAAATGTTTTTTTAAAAAAAAAAATTATTTACGATGTCGAGGACAAGAAGGAAAAATAAAACTTAGAGAATATCATCAGGAGGAGATTATTCATGCAACTGCAGATTGAACTTGGTCCAGAATGTTGATTTGAAGGGCATTTACGATATCCTGCACAGTTATACAACATCCATTCTCCATCTGCAAGGAGTGAAAACAAAAATATGTACATAAATATTTTGCTATAACAGCATACTTTGTTGCAGTATTTATATGGTTTTGGGGTAATTTATTCATAATACAGTAAAGTACGATGCCATATGTATAAAAAATTAATTAAATATAGCTATTTCAGCAGCCTAGCTTATATGATATCAACATAATACCACTTAAAAAACCAAAAAATAAAGTGCATTTTCGACCCAACTTACTAATATATGATGTTTTTACAATGTTGCCCCATGAGTCTTTTACTTTTTTGAGTGGGAAGATAGTGTTTTTAGTTTTTTTTTTTAAGTAGTTCCACTTGAATATTATATAAGGTGAGTTGTTGAAGTTGTAATCGACTAATTTTTGTTGACCAGGTTTAGCATTATATTCCAATATTTTTTATGTGTTATATAAATATAGTTAAATTAATTTTATATGACAAAAATTAACTTTATGATGTTTGTGCAATAAATCAAAATTGCTACTAGATGGCTACTCCTAAAATTTATTCATGGATTTTACTTTCATATCTCTAGAGTTTGTGTGTGATGTCTAATAAGGTATCAAGTTGATAATGTTGAGATCTCAAAAACTCTTGTTTATAGTTTCTCTTTCTGTCTCAATTTATATGACACGCCTTTTATTTTACTTTGTCAAAGAAAGAACGATACATATCCATATTTAGAAACATTAATTACTTTAAACTACTGCATTTTCTCAATACTATTATGATTTTGCATGCTTACTTTGAACGGAGAGTCTATCGGAAACTACTTGCATAAGGAAGGGGTAAGGACTACCTGCATAAGGAAGGGGTAAGACTGAGTATTCACTATCCTCCCTACCTAACAGGGATTTGCTTAAACTCAGTTGAACTCTGACCCACCATCAGCAAGGCTGACACAAGAGTGACTCTGATACCATCTGTAACAGCCCAGCCCGCTAGTGATATTGTCCGCTTTGGGCCTAGGCCCTCACGGGTTTAAAACGCATCACTAGGGTCTAAGGCTTGTTATCTTATATACCCAGTATCCCTCTTGTGTTTTGCCGATGTGAGACTCTGTCTAAAGTCTGGGATGTTACAAATAACTTGTTGTAGATCACAAATTTCAAAAGTTTGTTTTAATTAAAATCCATGCCAAATGAAAGAGATCACATAAAATAGGAGGGGGGAGTACATAATAATGTATTTTTGCAGTCTGTTAATTATTCCTAATTGAGGATTAAGAGAGTGATTAAAGTTAATTACCTCAGCAAGAATTGATATTTCGAGATTAGTACAACCAAATGGCATGATCCTTATGTCATTAACTGAAAGATGCAATTGCTCCATTTCGAACAATATTCTTCCCACCACCCCATCTTGTTTGTTGCAGTGAATGTTGATAAGTACATTTTTGTCCAAAATCCTTGTCTTAATCTTTGATCCTAGTACTTGGTCGTCGATGCAGTTAACATTCTTGTTGTAGGAAGAGGAATCATTAATATTTTCGCAGGCAGATGGTATGTTTTTCTTTGTCTCTTCAAGAATTTTTACCTGTTGTTGAAGCTCTTTCGTGTACTCAATAGTATCTCCAAGGATAGAAGACTTGTCTAACTATAAAGAACCAAAATAAAAAAAAAAAATCATATTATCTAATGTTATGATACTCTCCAAGAAAGAAATTAGCTTTGTGTATCGAAGGATTTGTTATCTTTCTATATTCAAAAATAAATTCTTCAAAGTAAAAATAGAAATAAAAATAGAAGTGCATACAAAGAATGAAAATTCAAGCCCGCTGATTTTACAGTGTACCCTTAAGAAACTTAATTCCCTCATAGTAGCAAAGACTTAGTATTATTTTCACACATGATAGAACGAATGAATTAGCTACACATATATAGCGGTACTTCAAATAATAGTTAACAACAAACACAAACGGCGATAGCATCGTACTCATTTTATTTTTTGTAAGAAAATAATGCACAAAGAAAGAAGTTTTTGAACTTTAGTAAGGAAAATCCGAGGGCATGACCATATATTTATAGCTAAAAATTTGGGTTGAATGAAGATGTGCAACTCAAAAGTTGCAGCCTTTCACGTGATTTTTCGAGAAAATGGCTATTATGAAAACGGCTAAAAAAAAAAAAGAACAGAGAGAAAATTAGATCATATCCAATGACAAGCAAAACGATGAGACAACACGAGACTTACCTTCTACTAAATTCTTTAAGAGTTAAAAGAAATACAATTGTATATAAATCTAACAAATATATTTTCTTTCTCCAATATAAAACAATGTTCATTCGGAAAAAATTCAAAATTTTATTTTTCCTTCGTTTCCATTCACACTACTTTAATCCAAAAATCCAACAGGATTTATACTCATGAAGCCTAGCTTGTAAAAGTAACAATTTATATAGTTATATAATCGAATATGAATAGCATCACAACATCTGAAGAACAAAAAATATAATCTTCCTCACTTCAATATTAATGCTGACACTACCTGAAATAATAATTTCAAGAACCTATACTTTTATTGACTAAACAAAAACAAGCTTCTTTTTATTTTACTAAAGGCTAATCATTGTTTTCGCATTCTTGGAAACTTAAACTTTAGCTGGAACGAATGCAAATCTTGTAAATAATCTAGGGAAATTAAAGCACAATTAAGTAAAAAAATTGATTAGTTTTCTTCCGCTCTTTTTGCAGTTTTTTTTTTCTTTCTGGAAACAAGTAATTGTAAGCACAGTACCAAATAAGTTGTGATCGACTATAGTAATTTTCACATGTTGCTCTATCTAAGCCTGTCTTGTGTGACACCATAGGCAAATTCCACATCGACAAAATATGGGAGAGCTGTTAGGTATATAAGTAGATAGACTTTAGATCCTAATGACGCGTTTTAAACTCGTGAGGGCCTAGGCCAAAAGCGGATGATATCACTAGCGAGCTGGACTGAAAAAAGATGAAAGTATATATAGGAAATAAGACTAAAAATATAAAGAAAAAGAAAGAAGTTTGAGTTGGGATGTTATACCTTCTTTAGACCAGGAACAACCTTTGACAAAGAAATGAAAAGCTCGCCCATTTTTTCTCTGCGTTTCCTCTCAGCAGTAACATGTTCTTGAGCTTGTAAAGGAGTCCTCTTGTACATAATATTATTATTATTATTGCCCTCAAATGCTTGACATGCATTAATTTCTTCCAAATGAGATTTTACAATTGCAATATTTTCTTCTTCTTGAGATGATGAAAACGAAATGAGAAAGCCAGAAGAAGATTTTAGGGGAGACGAAGAAAGATCTTTTAATTGATCTTTCTCTTCAATAATATTGGAGTATGAATATATATCTTGAGAAAAATTCTGCATTACGTCGAGGAAGAAGTCATCTTCGTCGTTAAAATTACCAGTATATTCCATGCCCTAAATAAGACGGGAACAACAAAAAAAGGATATATACATCAGAAAATAGAAAGCTTGTTAATATTAATTAATTAATTAATGCCTAAGGTTCCATTTATTGACCTTATTTATGAGTATCTAGGTTTCTTTCTAAAATGGCGTTCTACTTTTAGTGAAAAAGCAGACTTAGATTTTTCAGGAGATTAATTAACATTAACAGAAGAAATTAAGCTCTAACAAGCAATTAATGAAAGTACTTATTACAGATCTGTACAGTGTAAGAAGATCTGGAAACTTACTTGAAAATAATTGATTTTGGAGTTCTTCACAGTTTCCACGATAAATACAAGAAATTAAGATGTTCAATACTTCAAACATGAAATGTATTCCAAAAAAGAAGGGTTAGGTCTCCATTGAATAGCTCATTAAACCAACATACCCCAACCCCCCCACCTTCAACCACCCTTGTCTCTCCCCCCACCCCCCAAAAAAAAACTTGAAAAATATTATAATTATTTTTCCAAGTACTTTCTACTACAAAATAATCCCACGTGTGAAAAGCTGTCATCTTATCATCCTCACTAGTTCAATAATGTATAAATTAATTAACACCAGTAGTAACTCATGAACATGGTTTTAGTCAAAAGAGGGCGCTTCTGTTTCCTGTACATTTGAACATCTTCCAGAAAATTTGTTCACATAAACTATTCATATATCAGATGCTATAGGTTATTACTCATACCCTTTATGTCAAAATTTTCAAGTCTATTCACATTATATTTGACAATGTTCTAGAAAGAGAAAAAAAATTCCTTCTCTCCTTTTTTCATTGTGTGTTTTTCTTCTTATAGAGAAAAACAACTTGATCCGTGTTCCTTTTTCATTTTGTTCATGCAAATAAGAAAAGTGATTGACCTTTTACGTTATATAAACTAAACTAGGGAAACTCATATTCATATATTGTACTCCAAGTTTATTTGTCCACTATAATTGTATACGGTAAAACTGGGCTAATGAGCAACCCGATTTTCCGGTTGAGCAAACGAAGCAAGGACATAACTATAATCGAAATCGAAGCTAGGAACCTCTCGTACTAAGGACTAATGAAGCGCTTACCACCGAAGCCATCGAGACAATGCCCCCGAATCCGGTTCGAGCTCAAAGACCTCGGAGAGCACTACCAAAGGGTTGCATAAGACTAACGAACGGCTGTGATATACGCGTCCAACCGGATATTATGGCGTGGATCTCGGCCTGTATCAACAACAGATAAGTGCTTAACGAAAAAGAAGATTTTTACCTTTATTATTGTACTAGGGATGAAACTCTCCTACTATATATAGAGGTGATCTTTATTTTAATGACACACGGTAACACACATATCAAGGCAATATAAACTTGTTTCTCTCTGCTTGTAAGTTAAGGAAAAGTTCTTGTTTTTGCTCATAGCTCTTTATATATATTTTGGTTCCGAGTCGAGGGCAGATCAATTGTTAAGCTCTGATCTGAGCCCGGACTTAACATCGCAACTGGTTTGGTCATTTATTTCATCTTTAATTATTTATTTGATGTTATTGATAACTTGTATCAAACTAATCCACATATCCTTAAAACCGCATATACATTCAATTGTTATCTATTTTTAAGGGTAAACAGTTTGGCGCCCACCGTGGGGCTAAGGATAATAGTGGTAATTTGATACAAATTTTCATAACGCACTCTATTTTACGCTTGTTCTTTAAGTTTCAAGTTTCAGATTTGCTTAAAAATGTCAAACTCTCAGTCTGCTCACTTGAACGTTGAGGCTGAGTCTGGCCATCATGGCGAAAACAACAATCTGGTGCCTAGAAATGAGGTGCCCCACGTTGATCCCAACGGAGTCCCAGCTGCCAATCCAATCGATGCTAAGTCACAGGTTGCTATCGGCACCTACCTGTCAACTGACCCCGAGAACAATATTCGCGGAGGTCCACGAGCGATGGTTCGAGAAACACCCGAAGGCGGAGATAGTGGGATAATACTGTGGCTAATCTTCAAAATGCAGACTCAATAGGTAGCGATAGTGCAACTACAAAATCAAGGCCACATTCCTGGTAGGGTCGAGCCTAAATAGTCCCAGCGGAGTACCCGAAGAAGTGAGCAACACACCGAGAGGGTGGATGAAGCTGAGCCCGGGACCAACCCCAAAATAATGAAAATGCTTGAGGAATTGACAAAGTGGACGGAATCAGTGGAGAAGAAAATTGAGGCCAACGACAAAAAAGTGGAGACTAATAACTCCAGGGTAGATCAAATCCCAGGAGCGCCCCCGATATTGAAATGCCTAGACTCCAAAACATTTGTCCAAAATCCTTTTCCATCGAGCGTGGCACCGAAGCCAATCCCGAAAAAGTTTCGTATGCCTGATATTCCGAAATATAACGGAACCACGGATAATGAGTATGTGACCTCCTACACGTGTGCCATCAAGGGAAACGATTTGGAAGATGATGAAATTGATCCGGTTTTGCTAAAGAAGTTCAGAGAAACTCTATAAAGCAATGATATGGTATCACAACTTTTACCCTCAAATTCTATTGATTCATTTGATATGCTTGCAGATGCTTTTGTGAAAGCACATGTCAGGGCCATCAAGGTCGAGACCAGAAAATCTGATCTTTTCAAGGTTAAGCAAACAGACAACAAAATGCTCAGAGAGTTCGTATCAAGATTTCAAATGGAATGGATGGACTTGCCCCCGGTTGTGGATGATTGGGCCATTTAGGAATTCACTCAAGGACTTAACTCCTGTAGTTCCTTGGCTTTACAGCAGTTAAAACAAAATCTGGTAAAATACCCGGTGGTAACTTGGGCAGACATCTACAACAGGTACCAGTCAAAAATCAGAGTCAAGGACGATCAGATCGGAGCCCCTTCTGGGTTCGTTTATCCCATCAGAGACAATGAAAGGCCTTGGAAAATCGTCAATCATGAACCGAGGCAGAGCAAAGATCGGTACCAACCGTATAGCGGAGTTCGAAGGGGTAACGAATCTGGGCGTCACCCTACAAGGAATGAGAAGAGGAGCGATCGAGGCCACATTAGCCGGGTACTGATGGGAAAAAATGGTTTCGATAAGCCGCTTGGGGCTAGGGAGGCACCAAGGTTATTAGAATATAACTTCAATGTCAATGCCGCCAACATCGTATCTGCCATCGGGTGCATCAAGGATACCAAGTGGCCTTGACCATTGCAGCCCAACCCTACCAAAGAGACCCTAAATTGATGTGTAAGTATCATGGCACTCATAGCCTTAGGACTGACTGCCAACAATTAAGAGAAGAAGTGGTCTGGTTATTCAATAACGGGCATCTCCGAGAATTTCTGAGTGATTGAGCCAAAAATCATTTGAGGAACAGGGACTCCTACAAATAGACCGAACAAGAAGAACTTCAGCACGTCATCAACATGATCATTGGAGGGTTCAATGTCCCCTAGGGGCCAATGATAAAGCGCACTAAGGCATCCATCACAAAATCAACAAAGTGACGAGGAGTCGATGATGAAGATGTTACAGAGTTCCGAGATCGTTCATAGCTCCTGATGATACCGATGCCACCAAATCAATGGTCAAAGAATTGGAGCAAATCACATTGACCAAGCATCTGTCAGATCGAAAGGTATACCTAGGCACGGGGTTAGGCCCCGAGCTCAAGAATAAACTCATTAAGTTTTTTAAAGCTAACATAGATTCATAAGCTAAGCTTGGATTCGAAGTTCCACCCGGTTAAATAAAAAAAGGAGGCCTCAGTCCAAAGTTAAGCATGCATTTATCAAAGATGAGGTATCTAAACTCCTTAAAATAGGGTCCATTCGTGAAGTCAAATAACCTGAGTGATTAGCTAACCTAATAGTAGTATCTAAAAAAGGAAATAAGTTAAGGATGTGTATAGATTAAAAAGACTTGAACAAGGCATGACCTAAGGACTCCTTTCCTTTGCCTAACATCAATCAGATGATTGAAGCGACGGCCGGTCACGAGCTACTTAGTTTCCTCAATGCCTATTCTGGGTACAACCAAATTTGGATGGACTCAAGCGATCAAGAAAAGACTACCTTTATCACTAAATTTGGCACTTATGGTTATAACATAATACCGTTTGGACTCAAGAATGCCGGTGCCACTTATCAACACCTAGTAAACTAGATGTTCGAAGAACAGATAGGAAAATCAATGGAAGTTTATATTAAGTCTCTGCAAGCAGATGACCATTTGAAACATTTGCGGGAAACCTTCGATATATTGAAGAAATACAATATGAAGCTGAACCCGGAGAACTGCGCTTTCGAGGTCGGATTGGGAAGGTTCCTCGGTTTCATGGTATCGAATCAGGGGATCGAGATTAATCTTGTCAAAATTAAATTCATAAAAGACATCAGTGTGGTGGATAGTGTCAGGGCCGTTCACAGGCTAATCGGACGTATAACTGCCCTAGGCTGGTTCATATCGAGGTTCTTGGACAAAAGCCATCGGTTCTTCTCCCTATTGTAGAAGAAAAATAACTTTTCTTGGACTCCGAAGTGCCAACAAGCTTTGAAAAACTCAAATGGTACCTTTCGAGTCCACCTCTGCTCTATACTCCGAAGGCAGATGAGTAGTTGTACCTTTACTTGGCGGTATCCGAGGTGGTGGTAAGTGGAGTCCTAGTTCGGGAAGAGGAAGGTACGTAGTTTCCTATTTACTATGTTAGTAGAACTCTAGGCGAGGCCGAAACAAGGTATCCTCACCTGGAAAAATTTGCACTCGCTTTGCTAGACGCCTTTAGAAAGTTAAAACCATACTTTCAATGCCACCCCATATGTGTCATAACTTCTTGCCAAAATAGACTCGACAAGTTTAACTTGGGATTGGAGGAACAAGTATATAAATTACTTGAAGACTAGGAAATTGCCCCTAGATCCTAAAGAATCGAGATCTCTACGTAGGAAGGCCTCCAGGTGTAGATTGTACGAAGGGACTCTGTTCAGGAGCCATTCAATGGCCCACTGGCCATATGCTTGGGGTCGGGGATATAAAATATGCCTTGAGAGAAGTTAATAAAGGCACTTGCGGGAACCATTCGAGGGCAGAATATATTGTTCAAAAATTAATCAAGGTTGGCTATTACTGGATTGACACAGAGAAATTAATATGCCGATTTGGGATACTGGCTGAGATCGTGTGTGATAATGGGAAGCAATTCATCGGAAGCAAGGTAAATAAATTTTTCGAAGATCACAAGATTAAAAATATCCTATCAACACCCTATTACCCTAGCGGGAACGGACAGGAAGAATCAACAAACTAGACTATACTTCAAAACCTAAAAAAGAGGTTGATCGATGCCAAAGGGAAATGGAAAGAAATCTTGCCTGAAGTCCTATGGGCGTATCGTACAACCTCAAAGTCTAGTACTGGGGCCACCCCATTTGCATTGGTCTACGGTGCCAAAACATTAATACCAGTCAAACGACAAAGCCATGAACATGAGCTTGGAACTACTGGATGAAAGGCGTGAGGCCGTCCTAGTCCTGTTGGCCGCCCAAAAACAACGGATAGAAAGATACTACAATCAAAGAGACAACCTCCGACACTTCAAGATCGGGGACTTGGTGTTAAGGAAAGGAACAATGTACACCTGGAACCCGATTGGGGGGAATCTGGGACGAAATTGGGAACGACCATATCAAGTCGTCGAAATTACCAGCAAAAGCTTGTACAAACTCGAAGCAGGAAATTGTGTACCACTACCGAACAACTAGAACGTGAAATATTTAAAACGGTACTACTGTTAAGGTATGACTTCGTTTACATTTTAATAATATTATGAATCGGACTAACATTTGCAGTCAATGGTCAAGGAAGAATGTGACTATTAGGTCTGAAAGCACGATTTACACTTTTCCCCCCAAAAGATCGACCTCGAATACTGGGGGCCATTACCCTCGGGTTAAGGTTCTTAGCCAGGAAAGGACGAAACTTTGTACTTGAATATCTAAGGCTCGGTGGTTAGGATTGATTGTAAGGGCCAAACGGTAGAATGAACCGTGTCCACATAGTCCACCTTAGCCATGATACAAGCTTTTACATGCCTCCGATCATGTACTTTACACACATAAATGAAACAAAGTTTTCACCTTGCTATTATGCATTTTTGCTTCTTAAAATATGGATCCTAAGAGCCCGAGGACTACCCCTATTCGGGGACTATCGAGCTCAAGGGCTACCCCTATTCGGGGACTATCGAGCCCAAGGGCTGCCCCTACTCGGGGACTATCGTCCGAAAAACGTTCCGGTAACTCGGGCTACCAAATCACTGAGGCACAAACCCTATAAGGCGGTGCTAACATCAAAGGCTACGACCACCCTAAAAAATAGCTCGGACACGTCCGAAGCTCGTAATAAGAACATAAGTCCTTTATAAAAATTCAAAACCCGCCAAAAGGTTACCCTTGGCAAAAGCATCATCTAAAATCACTTAAGCATCTCGAGAAAACTTTCGATCATACCGAGCTTCCAAAAGCCTCGAGCAAACAAAGTCGGGCTCTGTTCAGACCTCTGAAAATGAATGACTTATTACTACTTTTGATTCTATGCTAAGGCATTAGAAACACTTATTACTAAGTAACATTTGATTCTACGCAACGCTATTAGAAACATTTGCAAGAATATAAATTATGATAAGATGCTAAAAAGTATAGACTAGAAATTTCCAGAAAGGGAAAATTTATATATATTCCGGAATGTATTTACAAAGGCCCAACAAAAACGGCCTCAAAATAAACAAAAAGTATATACAAGAAAAAACTAAAAAAGAACTATGGCATTTTTGCTTGGTCTTCACCAGGGTCCGACTCGTTGCCAGATCCATCGGAGACTTCGGATCCCTCAGAAACATCGGCATATTTAGGGTCATAAATCTTCTTCGTTTTGGCCTCGAGCCTTTTGGCTTCCTCGATCTCAGCCGACAGGTTGAAACCCTGGGCATGGATCTCTTCGAGAGTCTCCTTCCGGGAAAGCCGCTTCATATATTCGGCCTTTATCTTCAAGTAGGGCTCAATAGCCTCTACATCGGCTTTATACTAGGCCACCATCCCTTCGGGTTTAGTGGAGTTTACATCCAATTTGGATATCACTGCCTCATATTCTCTGCCGAGGGCGTCCCGCTCTGTGACGGCCGAGCTCAGTTGTGTTTGAAGGTCGTCATTCAGATGAGACCACTTATTGGCTTTCTCCTTCGCCACCCGGAGTTGGTTCTCAATCGAAGCCAGCTCCGCTTTAGTAGTTTCCTTCTCCGAAGCCAACAAGTCTATTTTGCTTTTCCACCCATCGACCATGGCCTGTACCTCGTTCATCTCGACTTGGAATTAGTCGATCTTCTATTGAACCTGCAAGGTTTTGTCGTTAGTCACCATGACTAGCTCCTCATTTTTAACTTCAAAAACCTTTACTTTTTTGACCAGGTTGGCATGCTCCCACCTCAGGGTCGAAGCCTCCTTCTAAGTCCTGTCCAGCTCGGCTTGCTCGCTGAGAAGCTTATACATGTCCTTTTTTCGGGCCAGGTCCTTGAGCTCAAACTTGAGCTGGCTTGTTTCCAGGTGGTATCGAAGAAAACTCTTATGATAAAGCATTGAGGCCTGTAAAGAAAGGTAATTATGTAAGAAACATCGAAGTGGAATTTCAAGTGATTCATGAGAGGAGCTCGAAGGTGTTAGAACCTTACCCGGTTTAAAGCTTGTTGTGCCCCATTGAAGAGGCTCGGCGTGCCCACCTCGTTCATTTTTGTCTGGTCCTCTTCGGTTACCAGACATCGGAGGTAACTGGCTATGCCCACAGGAGACGACAGAACCCGGACATCCTCCAGGACCGTGATAATAACCGTCCTCTTGCTCTCGCGATGCACACTCGGCAAAGGGAATTGTTTCACCAATCGTGGGCTCGTGCTCAGCCCTTTAGCTTTCGAAGACACGTCCTTCTTCGATAACTCCAGGTGGCCCAACTTGGAGAAATCTTCCAGTGTTAACATATCCATGCCATCAAAAAGGACTGGAGATGATCCTCTGTACCTTGTACTCCCTCGCTCAATTTTTCTTTACTCGCTTGGGCCTCCTCGAGCATAAATTCAGTGTAGGATGGCGTTTCAACTATGTCAATCACATTGCTCACCTCCATCAGAACGGGAACAATTTGTCGAGAGGTCGCAGCCCCCGTCTCCATGTCGGTCTTTCGGACTGGAAGGGGCTTACCCTTGTGACCCACCTACTGTCACGCCCCAAACTCAGGGAGCACGGCCGGCGCTCAACCGAGTGCACCCGGCCGAGCAAGCCTGTTAGATTTTCTTTTACCCAAACTCATCCATGAATAAAGAGGAGATGTACTCTATTAATCAAACAGTGAAAAGATTTGATTAACAACATCCATTTTATTTACATTAGTAGCTTAATTCATAGTTTCCAAAATATTACAAATTTATAGATATAATGAAAAATATGTTTACCAAATACCAAGATCTCTAGTTTAATTCTCAACATCAAACACCACCCATAACCTGTCTACGGAGCCTCTACGTATAACAGAAGAGTAATATGAAAATGCCGACAACAAGGCCCCAGCTATACCTCAAACACAATATACCATGGAATAAGAGATACATGACCCCAAAATGAAGTGGGGCTCACCAAGTCAGCTGAGAAGAGAGTGTGCTGCTATCACTGATCAATACCACCTGCTATGGAACCACCTGCATCCATTAAAGATGCAGCACCCCCGACAAAAGGGACGTTAGTATGTCGAATAACACTAGTAGGTATGACTAAATGTCCTCTTTCAAAATAGAATGTCCAAGCGATAAATGGAAAACCATATATATAGCAAGCCACAATCAACAATATCCAAATGCCCAATTGAAACATAAGAATTTTTAGAATATGAAAATAATATATATTTTTGGTTGGGAGATAATTAGCACCGATGTACCACAATGTTTTTAGTACGGAGTCCGATCATGCCCGATTGGCTTGGCCATCTCCCCATGAATAATGTGGTTTGAAATGTGATGCGACATAAAGGTGTTACTAAGAGTAGTACTACCATGCGCACAATATGGCATCCGATCTCCACCCGATCAGATAGGCCGCCTTCCCACATATGCCGTGTAGGTTGACTTTCCCAATTCACAGCTATTCAGTTTTATCCCAATAAAGGAGAATATCACAATTTCACCAATATTTCAATTTCATCTCAAATAAAGGGAATAATCACAATCCACCCCTACACCGACACATATAGTTTTAGATGTGGGCCTTATGACCCACCCTTCCTCGATTTTCTAATGATACTCCCAAAAATATTTTTATTTTGCACACAAAGAAACAAAAGTACAAATGTATTCACCTCATCATCTTTCACATTATAGATCTTTATTAGTATTTTCAACCACTCACAATAACAATATCTCCTTGGCTCTTTTGGCCATTCACAAGATTCTTTATTTATGGCACGATGGCCGTATTTCATATTCCACATTTTCACTCCTTTATTTTCAAGGATCACCATCTTTAATATCAACACATCAAATATTCCGGAAATCACAACTTCAAGTTCATTGGAAATGAAGTCTTTAAAAACAATAGATTTCTTTCTAAGAAATGGAGTAAAATGATTGGCAATCGATGCGCAAATTAAAATTATCAACAAGTAACACATCGTTTAATCTTGGAATACTTTTCCCAAAAAAGGCAACATACAACTTTCACTCCCAAACATGTAAGAATGCAAAGCACATTGAAAATACTTACAAAGCATAACATGAGTTAAAACAACCGCATATGAGCATGATTTGAGTACATAAGCTGTTAGGCAATTCTATTTTCGATGTTATTTTAAAACAGTTGAAGCAAAGCTTGTTTCTTAACCCTTCACACATCATCTAATTTCATTGGCACCACTAACCACAAGTATCACTTTCAATCTTGGCACGTTGGCCACACTCTGTATCCCCAATTCACTTATTTTATTTTCAAATAGCTTTATAGATTAGCAATAACAAGACATTTCCATTCAAGACTTTACGTAAACATATGAGCAATTAAGAGTCTTAAGCATCTCGAGTTTTTCTAACACAATTTGGCATACTAGCTTTCATTTAAAACATTAATTCAAAGCCATAACATTTTAATATGTAACCCATACTTTGAACATATACCTTTCGACACAATGATCATTCGGAATAGTCAAGTTTGTAAGGGATAACCCAGAATATAGGAATTAGGAACTTGAGCCCGCCATATTTGAAACTTATGGGAATATTATAGAATTCGATTCTAAGAGAGAAAGTTTAGCCAACATACCTCGCTTGAGCTTTCTTTAAATTACTACAATGTTCTGAAAATCCTAGAAATCCCAATCTATTTCAAGACATAACAAAATTGAACCATATTTAGAGAGAGATTCATGGTTTCAACTCATTTGAGCATTTTATCAAACACTAGATGTGCAAATTTGACTACAAGGTTCTTCTACAATATTTCCTTCACTCCACAACCCAATCTTTACTTATTTGAGCTCAACAATCTTCCCACAAACCTTATTGGTACATACAAGTATACATGATACCTTCACACCCAAGAATCATACCCCCAATCACCCATCTTTTACCCCAAACTCAAAATTGAAGATTAGGGTCAGAACCTTACCTCTTGGTGAAGATCTTATGAAATTTCCTTGTTGGATTTCAAAGCTTGAACAAGATCTTGATGAACAAAGCACTTGAGCTTCTTCCTCTCTCTAGAACACTCTCACTTATCTCTAAAAATATAAGATTTTCTCTTCTAAATGACCCTTCAGGTCTATTTATCGAAGTTGGGTCAGGTTATGAAAATTAGAAATTGGACTTTTTGAAATCAACTTTGCGATCACAGAGTGGACCGCAGAACTGCTGTGCGGCTTGCAAAATGGACCGCAGAATTGAACTCAAAAAATCAGGTTATTTCAGGTTGGGTATGTGGCAGGTTTGCGGCCCACAGACCTGTTCTACGGTCGCATAATGCACCACAGACTTATTCTGTGGTCACATAATACATCGTAGAACTTCCCTCCGGAAATCTCCATGTTTATTTTGCAATGTATTGTGCGGTCCGCGAAATGATTTTGCGGCCGCATAATGGATCGCATAAAGGTCCTAAAATTAATTAAAGTTTCCGCTTCACTCTGTGATGTTTATGCGGCTCGCGAAATGGTTCTGCGGTCGTGAAACTGACTGTAGAATTTCCTTCTTCTGCCAAAAGTTTTCATCAACAAAACCTTAAATTCCTTAGCAAAATTTTCGAGGCCTTACATTCTCCCCCGCTTAGGATCATTCATCCTCGAATGAGGAGTAGAGTCCGCCCCAAACACTTAACATAACTTATCTCTTTTCTTACACACCTCAAACTCCCAAATTTTGACTAACTCTCAAATTTTTCAGAAATTTCGGCAGAGTTTCCCTCGTAACTGGGCCTATCCACGTGCCAGAGAATCACCAAAACCACCCTAATTACACATCCATAACTCAACAAAGCATCACAATTTATATTAACACCATGAATCTCAACATTAGAGGTATTACATCGTCAATAGCGGTATCTTGACATGTATTGTACATATTTAAATCATAACACATATAAAGTACCTCTCAAATCACAACCATTTGCTATACAATCAAGCGAAAATATTTTCTTTCCACAACACTTTCGGCCTTCAAGGTGACCTTCTCGACTCACAGGCTTCGCAATAGCACTTGACAGAGACAATCTCTTTATTCCTCAAATTTCAAACTTGTTTAATCAAGGATTACAATTAAGTACCTCTCATCAGCATATTATCCATTAATTTCACCTTCAATAGGCTTCACCGGAATAATTGTCACGATCCAGATTTCCTACCGTCGGGATCGTGATGGCGCCTAACTCTTAGAATGCTAGGCAAGCCAACAAATACAATTCTACCACATTAATCATTAAACAAAATAGTAATTAATATTTATTTAAATTGAACATATATGAAGTGCTGAAATTTTATAACATTTTAAAACACTAATACATAACTACCCAAAAGATCTGGTGTCATAATCCACGAACTTCTAAAAATTTTCTACAAACACTGGTTTAAAAGAAATACATCTATTCTCGAAATGAAAAGAGACAGGAAATCTAAGATAGAGGGAAGGGGACTCCAGGGTCTGCGAACGTCGGCAGATCAACCTTGGGTCTCCTGTGGACTGAAGGCAGCAACCCAAACTCTGATCAGTGCGGTCCAGTACCTGGATCTGTACAGAAAGTACAGAGTGCAGTATCAGTACAACCGACCCCATGTACTGGTAAGTGCCGAGTCTAAGCTCGGCGAAGTAGTGACGAGGCTAGGACACAACACATAACATAAACCTGTGTAGTGAAATCATATACGAGAAAATGATAATAACAGAAATTTAATAGATAATAACGGGAAGGGGGAAAACATACTAGGGTGACTAGGAATATTCTGTAAATAGTACAGTATAGAAACATAGTGAATATCATACTTGGAACCAACGAAAGTATTAACACAACAATCACGTGCACAAGATCACCCTTCGTGTTTTTATTCTCGTCCTCACCATAAGAAGAAATAGAAACAGCACAACATCACCTTTCGTGCATTATCTCTCTCATAATCATGGTACGACATCACCCTTCGTGCATTATCAACTCTCTCACAATATGGCATGGCATCACCCTTCGTGCATTAACACTCATAGAATATGGCACGACATCACCCTTCGTGCTTTATCACTCACTCACAAAACATTAGACGACATCATCCTTCGTGCTTTACACTCTTCCTCACCCAAACAACAGAAACAATATCAATCACACAAGGGAATTATCAATAAATAACCTCGTTTCAACATTTAAATTCACAATATAATTCTCAACTTGAGTCAATACTCAACAAATATCCAATACCGGGAAAACATAATAAAGCTTGTTTAACATGATGAATAACCAGTTTAAGCATGAACAATACGTATAAAGAAACACAATAGTCACAAGTATAAGGTCCACTCGCATGCTATGAGCCAACACCAATGTATAGATACTCGTCACCTCACCTATACGTTGTACTCAACAACTGACAAGTAGCAAATAAGGCAACAACACCTAATCCCTCAAGCTAAGGTTAGCCACAACACTTACCTGGATTCCACGGCCAAAATCAATCCCCAATTACCATTTTACCTCTCGATTCCACCTCCAATCCACTCATATCTAGTCATAATTAACTTAATAATATCAATTATCGCTAAAGAAATCAATTCAAATGCATATTACAAGTTTCCCAACATTTACCTCAAAAGCTCAAAAACCGACCTCAGGCCCGCTTGGTCAAAACTCGAAGTTCGGACCAAAACCCGATTACCCATTCACCCCTGAGCCTGGATATACAATTGGTTTTGGAGTCCGACCTCAATTTGAGGTCTAAATTCCCAAATTTTGAAATTTCGAAATTCTACCCGAAACACTCAATTCCACCATGAAAAACCCTAGCTTTTGTGATAAAATCTTGTAAAAAGATGAAATGGATTGAAAGAAATAAGTTAGGAATCATTTACCTATGATTTGGGGAAGAAATGGTCTTTGCAAAATCGCCTCTTGAAGTTTAGGGTTTGAAAATTTGAGAAATGAATCAAAAATCCCGTCCAAAACTCGTTTTGAATAGTTGCAGGTATCGCATTTGCGATCACAGGTTTGCAAATGCGAACTCGCAAATGCGGACTTTACTTCGCAAATGTGAAAGTTGGCCTGGCCTGCTGGCATCGCAAATGTGAACAAGTATTCGCAAATGCGGCCCATGTTCTCATCGCAAATGCGACGCCGAGCTTCACAAATGCGAAGGTCCCCTCCCAGCCCTACTGATCGCAAATGCGAAGCTTGTGCAGACCTGTAGCATACCAGAAATTTTCTTAAGTTTCAAATCACTCTGTAGCCTATCCAAAACTCACCCGAGCCCTCTGGGCTCCAAATCAAACATGCACACAAGTCTTAAAACATCATATGAACTTGGTCATGCGATCAAATCGCCAAAATAACACCTATAACTATGAATTCAACACCAAAGGTCCGAATCACGTCAAATCACTTCTATTTTCACAAAATTTCACATATAAGGTTTAAATACCATATTAAACTTGCATCAGACTTCGGAACCAAAATACGAGCTCGATACCAAGAAGTTCAAACATTATTCAATTTCTAAAAACTATTATATTTTCAGTTTAACAAATTTATTCAAAAATTCATTTCTCGGGCTAGAGACCTCGGAATTCAATTCCGGGCATACGCCCAAGTCCCATATTTTACTACGGACCCTCCGGGACCCTCGGAGCACGGGTCCGGGTCTGTTTACACAAAATATTGACCGAGGTCAACTAAAATCATCTTTTTAAGCCAAAATCATTTTTCCTTAAGTTTTTCACATAAGGGCTTTTCGGATACGCGCCGGACTGCGCACGCAAATCGAGGAGAGATAAAACGAGGCTTTCAAGGCCTCGGAGCATGAAATTGGATTCTAAAATACACATTAATAAACAAAAGGATCCCAACTAACTACTTGAACCTGAATACATGATGCACCAGGTGTATGAAGGACAATGATGGGGAAAATATCATACTCATAGTTTGTCTTATTTCCTTCAAGAGTTCATAAGGCCTTATATGACTACACATACTTTACGCTTTATTAGCAATTCACATAAAATCTACATGGAGAAAATATTGAGAATAATCCCTTCACTTTCTTCAAATCTAAATCTCTACTGCGAACACCCAAATTAAACCTTGGCGGCCCTTAACTTCCTTCTCTATCTTATTCTGTGATGCGCTTGAATGAATATGACCGTAAGGTTTCCTACCCAATATGTTTGATCATGGAATGATGCTTCTTCTTTAACATGTTCGAACATTCAACCCCATAAATTTAATACAAGGGAGAACAACGTGGTTCGAGACGGAGCTTGGATTGTTTAGGAATTCATCAATGTGTTGAGCACAAGCATTCCAAGATGTTATATCCTAAGAAGTATGAAGGTTATTACCAATAGCGCTGACGTGGCTAATTATTGCGATGACATCATTGATTTGACAAATGAGGCATAAAGTTAACTAGTATATCGGCAATAGAAATCCTTAAGGAGGAATAGTCAAGTACGTGACACCAGTCACCTCTTGGAGGGCAGGGAAATCGGTTTAACTCGAAATGAAAATATTTTGGCACCCTGAATATGATATGAGTTTCAAAATACATGAAGTTGCATTACGCTCTTAACAGTATTTGCCATAAGGGAACTATGCCCAAGCCTGCCAAGTTGAAAAAGAGATTGGACACTTGTGAGATTATTATAATTCTGGCATCTTAACCCCTTCACAATGGTTGAATCCTATATGCGAGGACTAGAGATATGGAAATCTTGTCTTTCAAATCAATATGCTCATGATATGTACTAGACATGTTTCTGTCATAATAACTCTCAGGTTGCAATACCAGGCCACTTTATGGGCAACAATAATACTAGGAACAAAGTGAGCTATTTATTGCAGAACGATCTAAGTGGACATGAAAGTCATACTGAGATGGGAAAACAAAGCGATCTTCCTGTGGCAGATTTGTGAAAATCTCAAATTTCTCAGAAATTTTATGCGAACAATCGACCACTTCAATTGACATGTACATATATGATGGGAGCTGAGATATGCTTTCATGTTACTAGACAGTGAAAAAGTTTCATGATAATTCTCACAAAGGAGCAGAGTGATTGTTCACACCATAGGAGCCACATACACAAGAAAGAAAAAGAGTGGCTCAAGAAGGACCTCAATATTAGGTTGCTTTACACTGGGTTTGATACCACATAGGTAAACTTTATGACGGTGCATGCATAAGCACAAGTAAGCAGATATTATCCATTCGACGCTTAAGCATAAGTAAACACAAGGGAGCAGATATCACATAGGTAAACTTTGCGACGCTTATGCGGCTCACGAAATAGTTCTGCGGTCGCGAAACTGACCGTAGAATTTTCTTCTTCTACCAAATATTTTCATCAACAATTTAGTCTACCTCGTTACCACAAGTCAGCCTCTTCGGGCTCATCCCTGAGCCGGTAAGTAGGTCGGAGTTTGGTACCCAGGACCTGGTATTCTTCTTGAGCTTGCGAGCCCAAGTGGCCGACCTCTTTTTTCTTTTAATTTCGGTCCCCTCTAAATCTGAGGATTTCCTCTTTCTATTCTTCTCCTCCACGGCAACCTGGGGCTGCCCCGTAATGGAGGGACCAAAGGACAAGGTCCTCATCCCCTTCCAAAGTGTTACAACCCATATCCACATCTGTTAGTTCATGCCATATATTAGTTAACATAAATCCAAGAAGGAATTATCTTTGAGATGATAAGAAGTCAATCCTATTGGTCTTAAGTGATACAAGAGTGTATAAGGGTGATTAACAAGTATTAGAAGTTAAATGAATCAAGGATGTTGTAACTCGTATTTTTAGGTAATCTAGCAGTGCTTGATACAATCAAGAGTTCATTTATTAAGGTATTTTAACCATATAATATCCGTATCATAAGTCTTGAAGTCAAACGAGTTATGAAACAAAAGTCGACAAAAGTTGTCTCAACTTAGGTTCATAATTTTACTTAAACATTAGGTCAAATGTTTCTAATCTTTTATCCTAATTTACAAGGAATTACGGAGGGATCTACCAACCAAATTAAATATCTATGAGTCTAGTTTCCAATGCATTAAACCGTTCATCGATAAGATCTCGGAGTAGAGAGATATTTGCATTTTTGCGAGACTGCGCCAAACACCTCTCTATGGGGCCCACTAAGGCGGTTTAAGATATTTGGACCTATATAGGATGCCTTCAACCCGTTTTAAGTCATTTCTTCTCACTATTTTCAGACCTTAGAACCCTAGGAACATCCTCTCAAGGTTCTCTCAATATTCAAGACCCAAAAAAGGGCAAACAACACAAATCAATTGTCGGGAATTCCGTGGCGCTAGTAAGTCTCTTGTTCTTCTTGTTGTTGCTCATTTTTGTGTCGTTCCAGCTCGTGTGGGAGGTTGTTTTAAAGGGTTTATGTTCTGTAAATACTCCCTCATGTTCTTAATATCAATACTAGGTGATTTCAAGCCTTCTAAAGTGATTCTAGTGCCGAAAAACACTAATTGATCGCTAGTTTCGCTTTTTGTTGTTGTGGCAGCATTGGAGGGATATTTCATGGAAATTTAAGGTCAAATTGGAGTTGTTATTTCTGTATAAAGGTAAGGAACCTCTTACACTTTATTTATTTAAGATTATCCAAGTTGAGGCTAAGCCATTGAAGCTAGAACTTGTGAAATATATATCGAAAGGCTTGGTAGTAATGTTATTGTTTTGTGGACTGTTTTGCGTTGCTGTTGGGCTGCGTATTTTACTACTGTTTTGTGGATTTTTGGAGGAGGAAGGGTGTGTAGAAACACCATATATATGTAGGGTTATGGGCTGATAGTTATTCGTAACATTTCCAGGTTGTTTGACACGACTACAGTGGTCGTCGTATGTATGGAGTGATTAGGCTGTGTGTGGACTATTTTGGGAGGCTCAATATGTTTATTATTGTTGTTGTTTGGGCTGTTTGGTGACTGTTTTGAATGGTGTGAGGTCATATATATAGGAGAGGTGCTGTCCATTTCATCGTAAAATAGGTTGTGGTCGATACATAATAGTTATGACGCTTAAATGATAACGATAGTATCGTTTCTCTTATTGTAGACTAAGGAGTTTTGAAAATTGCATAGCTTGAGATTGGGGCAGTATATACAAGGTATGTGCGGCTATCCCTTTCCTTCTTTTGCACGACGCTGATTGTACATAATGTAATGAACGAGCTTCCAAGATACTCTACTCTTAGAAGCTAGCAGTACTTACATTGTTTTCCCTCTTATGGAACGATTGATGTTAATGTTGCTTCTCTTATTCTTATGTTATCAATGTTGTTGGTACTTTCTGATTCTTATAAGGTTCATAGTGAAGAGTTAGTCCTAATAACGTGTACAGAGGATACCGACCTTACGTCACTCCGAAAGGTTTAGAATGTGATTCCATGAGTCGAGCATGCATTATATATATGTATCTATTTTACTCTACCGAGCCACGCTATAGTTGGTCGGGTACGACACCTATTGTGCAACCACTGATCAGTTGGGTTTTACCGAGCTCCACGTGGTCGGGTACGATTCTACCGAGCCTTATGATGGCCGGGTACGTTTTTTACCGAGCCTATTATGGCCGGGTACGATATGATGATGATGATGCCCATAGAGGCGAATGTTTTAAAGGTTTATGTATTTATACATATGTATCATGCATTTCATGTCAGTAGCCCTCAGAGGTACTAAGATGTTACAGGTTATATATTCTCTATCCTTGCTTACATTACTGATCGTATTTATGGTTCCCTGCCTTACATACTCAGTACTTTATTCGTACTGATGTCTTTTTATTTATGGATGCTGCATGTCGTGCTGCAGGTCCTGATAGACAGGCAGGTGCAGCTCCCCACCACAGTAGGCTGTCCAGTTCAGCGATGATTGGCGAGATCCCTTCTCCGGACTTGCCTTGGTCTTGGTATGCATTTTTGTTATAGACATTATGGGTATGTCGGGGCCCTGTTCCGGCTATGTTGCAGAACTTATGTTCCTTTAGAGGCTCATAGACAAGTGTCGACTCATGTATAGTTTGGTATGCCTTATCGGCTAGTTTTTGTTGTATAGTCTTTCATAGTAGCATGGTAACTCATACCTTATATGTAGTTTCTTGATTGTCTGGTCATCCCCTTCTATGTATGTTCATGCCGTCATATTTTATTGCTGGTTGTCTATGATCCAGGTCTACCATTTATATTGATCTCGTCAGCCCTAAAAGATAATAATGAAGGTTAGATGAAATGTACGTTGGTTCTCGGCAAGTGTGGTCGGGTGCTAGTCATGGCCCTCCAGTTTGGGTCATGACAAAAAGGCCTAAGTTCGGTGATCTTATCCAAACCTACAAAAGAAAGAAGAGAGGTCAGCATTATGTAAGTTGAAGGCATCATGACAGCTATTTGAAGGAGAACCTTACCATGAGAATGGGCCTCCCATCAGCCCTTTGAAAGTTTGCTCCATGTGCATTCAAAGTATGAAATCTGCTTTCATATGCCTTCGATCTACTCCTTGAGTCGGGGGATCACATTAGGAACTGGGGTAACAGCTGCACAACCACAAGAATGAATGATGCGAAAGGAAATGAAGGAAATCGACACTTAAGGAAAGACTACACTCACGAGATGCATTCCATTTCTCGGGAAATGGCATGGAGTCAGGAGGGATCAGATCTTAGATCTTCACTTGAATGAAGCATCCCTGCAAGCCTTGATATCGATCTTGATCCTCATCGATACTCGAAAAGGGGGCCTTGCTGGCCCAACGAGTAAGCTTGATTAGTCATTCTCAAAAAATCTGGGGACTGTATAGATAGAGCAGGTGTTCGAGGGTGAGCCAAAGGGATTGGTGTGGTTCACAAAATGACAAAGGAGGATCAAGATCCTCCAAAGAGACGGGTGGATTTGCCCGAGACATTCCTCGTACCTCTTATAGAAGGTCAAAATCACTAGGTCTACCGGGCCTAGCATGAAGGGGTAAGTGTGGACACTTAGATACCGCTCTACGAGAGTAGTAATATCATCATCGGGCCCGAGGACTACTACCTCATTGCCTTCCTATTTACAGTCCTCTCATACTACATGAAGGGTATCTTCAGTAATAGAGCATATGTATCTCTATGCTCATTCACCCCAGTCTTGTTTGGCGGAGGCCTTCTCGACCTTGAAGTCATCCCTGATTGAACTGCCCCCGGGTATAAAGCTTTTCATGGAGGGCTCTGGGGCCGCTTCGGGAGCAGTCCCTTGGGGCAGCCACTTCAGGAGCAACCACTTCGGGAACAAACGCCTCGATAGCAGCCACCTCGGAATTTGTGGCAGGGTGAGAAAATGAATAGGCAGCATGTTGTGGAACTAATTTGGATGTTTTAGCCATTGCTATTTGATAAAGTACGAAAATTTAAAGAAAAGGTATGAAGGTTTGAAGGAACAAGTTTAGAGGCGGAAGAGCAGAGTATGAAAATTTGAAGGAAATCTAGATAAGAACCTAAGAACAATTATGAAGATTTGAAGATCAAAGATGAAGATATGAATGTTTGAAAGAAGTAGGTAGTAGCTAGAAAATTCGAAGGTGGAAGCTTGATCGGAAAGTGAAAAAAGAACAAAGGGTAGAAGCTTTTTATAGGGGGAAAAAAGTGACACTTCGCATTCGGAGGCAACCAACCGATGGTTGACACATGTCCGAAGTCAGAACGACACGACAGATGGGATGTTTCAACTTCTTTGTCGTCTCGGTTGTAATGTACGAAGGAAGGAACCATGCAATATCTATTGTTTCTCATCGTTTCGGCAAACCTAATCTCTGAGAAACAAAGGGACTATCTGTATACGGGTAAAATCGGGGCTAATGCGCACCCCAATTTCCCTTTTAGCAAATGAAGCAAGGACATAACTACAATCGGAATCGAAGCTAGAAACCTCTCGCACTAAGGACTGAACGAAGCTCTTACCACCGGAATCATCGAGACAACGCCTCCCGAATCCGGTTCGAGCTCCAGGACCTCGGAGAGCACTACAAATGGTTGCACACGACTAACGAAGGACTGTGATATCCGCGCCCAACCGAATATCACGGCGCGCGTGGATTTCGGCCCGTATTGACAGCAGATAAGTGATTAGCAAAAAAGAAGATTTTTATTTTTTTTAAAATTATACTAGTGATGAAATCTCCTACTATATAAAGGAGGTAATTTTTATTCAATGACATACAATAACACGCGTATCAAGGCAATATAAACTTATTTTCTCTCTGCTTCTAAGTTAAGGAAAAGTTCTTAGTTTTGCTCATAACTCTTCATATATATTTTGGTTTCGAATTAAGGGCAAATCAATTGTTACGCTCAGATCCGAGCCCAGACTTAACATTACAACTGGTTTGGTTATTTATTTTATCTTTAATTCGCTTATCTGATGTTATTGATCACTTGTATCAAACTAATCCACATATCCTTAAAATCGCGTATAAATTCAATTGTTATCCATTTTTAAGAGTAAACAATAATAAATATAAATGTCCACTTTTTTAGAGGCGGATTTTGGATTTCAACCTTATGAATTTTGGATTTTAGAACAACGACTTTAAGTGTTAATGACTAGGTTCTAAATTGAATATTTGTACATATTTAATAAATTTTAAATACCAAATACGCTGTTCGAGCAAAAGCTATTGGTTCAACGTAGCTTGGCTTGTGCCTCCGCTGCTCGTCCTATTCGGAAAACCAATAAGTAATTTATTATTTTTTTACCTATTTTACCCTTATCATTGTCCAACATATTAGATTTATAATAGTTAAAGTTAATTGATATAATAACATTACTATGTTATTTATTGTTTCATAATTAAGAGGGGTGCCCAATTAATAATGGACAAATAAACTTGGACGGAGGAAGTATTTCCTTTAATCGGAGTACCCTAAATTTTGAAATGATTAGTTGGGAACTTGGGATCAAAACTTTTTACATAAGTTCTTTTAAGATAAGATCATATCTATTCTGAATCTTAGATTATATAACATACTAATTAAATAGTTCCAACTGCCATTTTCTTATTTGCTGTAGTTTTTAGTTGAAGTCCTTGTTGTACTTTTGCAACGTATATAATGCCATTTCTTAAAATAATCACGAGGTTGGTGATTTTGTTGGTAAGGTTGGAGCAGGTCAATAGTATCTTTATAAAGATTACTCAAATTAAATTTACAATAAAACATGCAACGTGCAACGACAAAAATCTTAAAAGGAGGGTCTCTATATCTGCTTGAGAAAAATATTGAACTTATAGCGAGAAGGCAGTACATATTTCCACAAAAATAAAAATAAAATAAAAAAACAAGAAGAGAAAAAGTAGTACATATATGGAAATCCTATAAAAAAAATCCTTTGCAAAATTTGTAAATTCGTTCCTAATCTCTTGTTTGACATGCATTGAGTTCCTTATAGATCTTTTACTGTTATAAAATTGTCCCTTTTTTTAGTTCCTTAAGTATCATAATCGTAATTTTCTCCCTGCCCTCGCAAAACCTCCCTTTTTGGTTTGTAATTATTTTAAATCCATTTTAATTTATCTATTCGACTTGGTTAACAGCGTGCTCTTTAGGGAACATAGGAACTTATTAATTAATTACATATATAATTAATAAAGTAATTACAAATAACTCTCTTAAAAATATTAATTGGTGATATGGTAATTAAAATTATAATTAACCTGATATTAAAGGTTAAATTCACTAATAAAGAATCTTTATATTATCAGCAATATAACTTAAATTCATGTTTTATTTTTGTGGTTTGTTGGTTAGGACAATTTGGAGGTAAAGGAGACCAGTGTAAAGGTAATGGAATGCATTTAGTTTGTTTTTTTTAAAAAAATATTTTTTGCTAGAACTCAGCTAAAAGTATTTGTGCAGAATATTTTCTTCAAATTTTGACAATATATTGCTCAGTCGGCCATTTTGGCACCGTTTATCAATTTTTCATCCATTCATTAAATTGCTAGTTAATGATCATATATTTAGTAGAACTTGATTTATCTACCCTCGTAAAAAAACCATTCAAATTTAGCTATAATCAATTCAAAATATATGGAAAACCCTTCAAATCGAAGGTAAAAATTACGGGATCACAAAAATCCAAAAAGTTTCACTATTACAATAAGAGGGTTAAAAAAGTTCTTCAAATTGGATACACAACAAGTGTCAAACACAGAGCAATAACTGTAACAAGAGCAACAACTAATCAATTGAAGAAAGAGGAGAACACACAAAAACGAAGCTTCTGTTCGAGGCTCGAAATCAGATTCTACGAGCCTCCAAATCCGATCTTAACCGTTCAAATCCAAGATGAAGATGTTACAAACAGTTAGTCAAATTTTCAGCCCGATCCAACGGTTAACAAATCAAAAAACATAATTTGAATATTGGCTAGTCGGAATAAAAATCTGCAGCAAAACAAATATTTTTCTTCTCTCTTCTCTCTTGACAAAAGCTCTCTCAAAAACCACTCTTATGTGCTTAAGTCTTTCAAAGACTTGTATCAATAAACATAGAATAATTCTCCAAGGTTGTCCTATTTATAGATCATGAGTGGTGCTTTCTCTTAAAGCCAAAACCCACTCAAAATAGGAATAAACTGAATCCAATTCCAAATAGGAATGGAAACCAAAAGAGAATAGGATTAGGCCATAGGGCCTTTGGCTGGACAACATGGGCATGAGCCCAACAAACTCCCCCTCCAGCCAAGGGGCCAAATGTGTCTTTAAGTAGAGGAACTATTGACAAGCTTCATGCCTGCCGATTTTCTTCAAAATTCATGTTTATCTACAACCACCGCCTTTGTCAGCATATCCGAAGGATTTTCATCAGTGTGTATCTTCTCAACCTCAAATAATTTCTCTTCCACGACCATTCTTATCTAATGATACTTTCTATTTATATGTTTGGTCTTAGAATGAAAAATGGAGTGCTTGGTGAGACAAATAGCACTCTGATTATCACAAAATAAGATGTACCTTGGCTGCTCAAAGCCATGATCATTAATAAACTCCTTCATCCATAATAGTTCTTTGGCACCTTCTGTGACAGCAATATATTCGGCTTCTGTAGTGGATAGATCTATGCACTTCTGTAGTCTAGATTGTCAAGAAACAGCTCCCCCTGCAAAAGTGATCAAATAACCGGAAGTGGATCTTGAATTATCAAGATTTCCTCCTAAATCAGAGTCTGTGTAACAAACAAGTTCAGGCTTACCATTGCCAAAGCACAGCTTCAAATCTGCAGTACATTTCAAATACCTTAATATCCATTTTACTGCATCCTAATGTTCTTTTCCAGGATTAGAAAGGAATCTACTAACAGTACCAACGACATGTGCAATATCTGGTCTAGTGCAAACTATAACATACATCAAGCTACCAACGGCAGAAGAGTAAGGAATACGAGACATCTCCTTTTTCTCTTCATCGGTAGATGGACTCTGATTAATACTCAATTTGAAGTGTTTAGCATGAGGAGTACTAACCACTTTTGCATCTGTCATATTGAACCTCTTGAGTACCTTCTCAATGTATTGCTTTTGGGACAGAAATAACTCCTTTCTATCTTTGTGTCGGTGGATTTGAATGCCCAAGATTTTCTTTGTTGGCCCCAAGTCCTTCATCGCAAACAATTTGCTCAACTGCTTCTTAAGGACTGCAATTTTGGATTTATTCTTGCCAACAATAAGCATGTCATCCACATAAAGCAATAAAATAATAAAATCATCATCAGAGAACTTCTGAAAGAATACACAGTGGTCTGAAGAAGTTTTCTTGTACCCTTGTTCTTCTATGACAGATTCAAACTTCAAATACCATTGCCTTGGAGCTTGTTTCAATCCATACAAGCTCTTTTTCAATTTGCAGACATAATTTTCTTTTCCCTTAGTTACAAAACCCTCAGGTTGCTCCATATAAATCTCTTCATCTAAATCACCATGAAGAAAAGCAGTCTTGACATCCATCTGCTCAACCTCTAAATCTAGACTTGCAGCTAAGCCTAGAATCACACGAATAGAAGACATCTTCACAACAGGGGAGAAAATTTCATCAAAGTCAACTCCCTTCTTCTGGCTAAAACCTTTAACAACTAATCTCGCCTTGTATCTAGGCGCAGAGGTATGGTTATCTTGCTTTATTCTGAATATCCATTTGTTTCTCTTACCTTTCGACAATTTCACTAACTCATATGTGCCATTCTCATGGAGTGACTTCATCTCATCTTCCATCGATTCGATCCACTGATCTTTGTGAGTATCTTGCATGGCTTCATCATAATTCTCAGGTTCTCCTATGTCAGTCAAAAGTACATACTCATCAGGAGAATAGCACATAGATTTTTGCTTCTCCCTTGTAGATCTTCTAAGAGAGGTTTTAGGAGCATTCGAAGTAGTTACCTGTGCAGGAATTGGTTGCTGATCAACCACAACTTCATCAACTGGAGCATCCATAACATCTACACCATGATGATCATTTTGATCTTGATCACTATCTCCATCATTGTCTTGGGTTCCTTCATGTGCAATAGGTGCCTTAACAATTGAAACTGGATCAATAAGAACTAACCTCTCATTACTCTGAGAATCTATCTTGTCAGCTTTGTCAATATCTTCAATAGTTTGGTCTTCAAAGAATATTGCATCACAAGTTCTAATAATTTTATTGTCAACGGGATCATAAAAACGATACCCAAACTCATCTTGACCATAACCGATAAAAATGCACTACTTAGTTTTGACATCCAGTTTTGATCTCTCATCTTTAAGAACATGCACACAAGCTTTACACCCAAAAATTCTCAGGTGATCATAAGAAACATCTTTGGCAAACCAAACTCTATCTGGGACATCACCATCCAAAACAACTGCAGGAGACAAATTGATAACATAGGCAACAGTGTTAAGTGCTTCCGCCCAAAATGTATTTGAAAGTTTAGCCTCTGAAAGTAAGCATCTAACTCTCTCAACTAGAGTTCTATTCATCCTCTCTGCCAAACCATTCAATTGAGGTGTCTTGGGCGGAGTTTTCTGATGACGGATTCCCTTTTCCTTGCAATAGTTATCAAAGGGACCACAATATTCACCACCATTGTCAGTGCGAATACATTTTAATTTCTTACCCGTTTGTCTCTCAGTTAAGGCTTGAAATTCCTTAAACACGCTAAGTGCTTGATCTTTAGATTTCAAAGGATACACCTAGAGCTTAAGAGAATGATCATCAAAGAGGTCACAAAGTAAAGTGCACCACCTTTTGACTTTACTTTAAAAGGACCACACAAATCAGAGTGTACTAGCTCCAATAAATTCTTGAGGGAGGATGGCTATGAAAGGAAACCCTTTTCTGTTTGCCAGCTAAACAATGTATGCACATTTTCAGCTTTGCTTGTTTCACTCCAGAAAGTAAACTTTTCTTGGCCAAATACGTAATCCCCCTCTCACTCATATGACTCAATCTTCGATGCCACAATTATGACAAAGTATCACTTTCCACCAAATTTATTGAGTCATTAAGAATAGAGCCCTGTGTCACATATAAATAACCAAACTTGACTCCTCGAGCCACTACTAACGAGCCCTTGGTGAGCTTCCATTGGCCATTAAAGAGGGTATTATGTTAACCTTCATTGTCTAATCTTCCTACGGAGATCAAATTAAAAGGAAAGTCTGGAGCATGCTTGACATCTTGGAGAACTAACGTTGAACCATTATTAGTTTTCAAACAAACTATGCCAACACCAAACACCTTAACTTCACTGGCATTGCCCATTTTTAACACTCCAGAATCAACATGAGTATAAGATGAGAAAAAGTCTTTTCTTCGTGTGACATATGAGGTAGCTCCAGAATCTACTATCCAGCTCGTCTCATGGGATACCAAATTGATGACATTTTCATCATAAGCAAAAAGAAGGTCATCTCGAACAATAGCAACAACATTGTTCTCGTTATTTTTAGCTTTCTTTCCTTCTCTAGTGTCTTGATTTAACTTGCGGCAAAACCTTTTGATGTGTCCTTTCTTGCCACAATGGTTGCATGTAATATTATAGTATTTGGACCTTGACTTACTTCTACTTTTACCTCTATTCCTTGAGCCTCTTGTTCTATCTCTCCCCCGGTCTTTAGTAACCAAGATATCTTCTTGTGAGGACGAACCCTGAGATTTTCTCCTTACTTCCTCGTTCAATACACCACTCTTGGCATATTCCATGTCACCTTACCTCCAGGAGCTGAATTTGTCAAAGAAACACGAAGAGTTTCCCAAGAGTCTGACAGAGTATTAAGAAGCCAAAGTCCTTGTATCTCATCATCAAAATTAACTCCCATTCCAGATAGCTGATCAAGGATGCCATGAAAATTATTTATGTGATCAAGAATAGGGCTGCCTTCCTTGTATTTAAAGGTCATCAATTGCTTTAGCAGAAGCAATTTGTTGTTCCCGGTTTTTGAAGCATAAAGAGTCTCTAGCTTTTCCTACAATGATCTCGCATGTATCTCGTTCACAATATGGTTGCAAACATTATCTTCAACCCATTTTCGTATATATCCACATACTTGTTGGTGCTCGAAATTCCAATCTTCATCGGATATACTCTCGGGTTTATGAGCTGAAAAAATGGGTAGATGCATCTTCTTCACGAACAACAAGTCTTTCATCTTGCTTCTCCAAACATTATAATTTCTCCCATTTAAACATACCATCTTGCTCATATTCGCCTCCATTCCGTAATAGCTCGGATAAATAATCAAGGCTCTGATACCACTGTTATGACGAGGAAGAGGCAAACCCAAAAATAAAGAAGATAAAGAACACCAAATTTTAACGTGGAAAACCCTTCAAATCGAAGGTAAAAACCACGGGATCACAAAGATCCAAAAAGCTCCACTATTACAATAAGAGGGTTACAAAAGTTCTCTAAATTGGATACACAACAAGTGCCAAACACGGAGCAACAACTGTAACAAGAGCAACAACTAATCAATTGAAGAAATAGGAGAATCCACAAAAACGAAGCTGCTGTTCGAGGCTTGAAATCAGATTCTACAAGACTCCAAATCCGATCTTCACTGTTCAAGAACACTCAATCAAAATTTCAGCCCGATCCAACGGTTAACGAATCGGAAAACGTAATTTGAATATTGGCTGGTCGGAATAAAAATCTGCAGCAAAACAAATATTTTTCTTTTCTCTTCTCTCTTGACAAAAGCTCTCTCAAAAATCACTCTTATGTGCTTAAGTCTTTCAAAGACTTGTATCAATGAGCATAGAATAATTCTCGAAGGTTGTCCTATTTATAGATCATGAGTGGTGCTTTCTCTTAAAGCCAAAATCCACTCAAAATAGGAATAAACCGAATCCAATTCCAAATAGGAATGGAAACCAAAAGAGAATAGGATTAGGTCATTGGGCCTTTGGCTGGACAACATGGGCATGAGCCCAACAGGTAGTTAAAAAAACTAGGAATCTACGTATAAGGTGTATGAATCTCTTAATGGTATAAGACCTTTTGGGAAAAACCGTGAGGGCTTGGCTCAAAACAGAAAATATCGAGTATCTGTGGTAGATCAGATCAGATCAGATTTAGCACATTTCGGATTTCGGATTCTACAAAATGCAATCCGAATCCGATTCTAATTAATATCGGATCGGATCGGATTTTAAAGTTTGGATCGGATTAATATTTCAGATTTCGGATCGGATTATACGTATTATTAAGGCTATTGCTAATCTAATCGGCTAATGCATCTTCCTTATCTGCTTCTTCTGTGTTATGTGCTAATATAAGCATCTCTTTGCTTTTCATCTTTTTTATTAGCATTGCATATCTAAGAAAATATTTCTCTGAAGGTTCGATTTGTTATACCTCAAAGTTGCAAACTCATACATATATTTTCTCTGTAAAAGAGACAATACATCAAGAAAAATTCATGTTTCTGCAATTATAAGGGTACTATGGTGCCAATATAGTTAAATCGAGCAATTGAAGGTAATAACTTGGAGGAATATATAAAGGAAGTACTAATTATCCGAAATTAAAGTTTAGTATTTATACATACCCTAATAATTTTGGATTTCGGATCGGATCTGGTTAAAATTATATCAATCCGAATCCGATCCGAATATTTGAAATTTTAATAAACATAATCCAAATATCCGAAATCCGAAATTAAGCAGATCAGATCCGATCCAAATGAACAACCCTAATCTGTGGGACCGTTTTAGCACTAGTAGCACTTTAATAAACAGAAGTTTGATTTGCTTTTGCCAAAAATAGTTGTTTCATTTTCTGGAAAATAGAATAACAAACCAATAATGTTATAAAATAATAGAAAGTTATCATTAAAATGAAATTGAAACAAGAGAATTGACAAGAAACTTAAGACAATTTTTTTTTTACGTACAATTGTTGTTCTCTTACAAATGTGGTGAGAAACCTATTTTATTTATAGGAGTAAAACACAAATTTGTCCCCCTAGTATACAACTTGATACCAAAGTAATTGATTGCTCCTAAATTAATTAGATTGGTCTCCAAGTAATATTCATATTAACTAGACATCCACAATTACTATTCTTATTTTACAACAAAAAACCAATTCTAAACAAAAACCCTAGCCGCTTAACCAAAAATCCGAGCCGCTGTGTCTACCATTAATTAAGTATTTGATGCAATGGGTGGTCCTCCAATTAATGGCAGTACTTGCTTGAGGAGGCAACAGAACTTATTAACAAGACAAAGACAAAAGGTGTTTCTCTATTGTTACAGTAGCATCATGGTATCGCTGGTATTCCCTCGTCTTAAATTATCTGTCATATTTCTCTTTTACACGCTTTTTAAAAAATATTAATTAGAAGGAGGGTTAGACTATTTTATCCTTATCTACATCTTAAGGTATAATATTTCTTCATTGAATATTTATTCTATTTATATGGTATCTCCATCATCGAGAACAATTGTTATTAAGGAAAATGGGGAAAATATTGTCTTGAACTTCTAAAATGAAAAATATTTTAAGACAATTATTTTTAAAAAGCACGACAGATAATATGAGACGGTGGGAGTAATTGGATAGGGTATATTGGACCTGATGCTACTAAAAGTGCTCCTTTTTATATGTAAAAGAATTGCTTATTTTAGATAGTTGGGGTGCTTTGGTCAAGCTTGTAGGAAAGTAGAAGCTGAAAAATATAGTTGCCTTTCCTCATTAGTATTTTTGAATCTTGACCGAGTACAAATTGCTACTTTAAATATTTTTCAAATTAATTAACTAAACAACAACTACTATTTTTTAAAAATATTTTTTTAAAAAGCACTTCTGACAAAAGAAATATTTTACAAAATAATCAGTCTTTTCTGAGTTTCACTAATTTTGTTTTAAACCTTGTACATATTGCTCAAGAAATTTTATTGCTCAACAATATGTCCGTACAACAACATTCTTGGCTCAAAAGACAACTGCAGTACAAAGCATGAATTCGGGTCCAATATATTATTCTCCTAATTTCAAACAAAGTAGAATATAGAGTAACTAAATTGAACATAAGAGAAAGTTTGGAAAGTCAGATTAGTCTGCCAAGCCTGGCCTATTTGATGTACTAGGAAGAGCTAACTTGAATGCGTTTTCAACATCCTGCACTCTAATATCAACATTTTGATCAATCTGCAAGAACGAATTGAATGTCATATATATTAGTAGTTCATTTGAGGCTTGACAACCTTAGCAAAGCAATTTTGGTTATCATGTAATATAATTTGACAAAGTATTGCATCTCCACTAGGGGCGTACAAAAAAACCGATAAATCATACCAAATCGATAATCTGAGGCAAACCGGAAAAACCCCCGATTATGGTTTTGGTTTGATTTGGTTTGGTATTAGAAATTGGTTTGATTTGGTTTGGTATTAGAAATTGGTTTGGTTTGATATGGGTTTAACTGAAAAAGGTCAAATCGAAATTAAACCAACCCGATAATACATTTATATAATTTTTAAAAATATTTTATACATAGAAATATTTATTGTTATGTAATTTTTAATTTTTTTTGATCTTATAACATATTATTTCAAGTTTGGACTTAACATTCTTGAATGGTAAAATGTTATAGCCCATAAATGTAGTAACTCAAATAAAGTTCAAATCAATACAAATGCTAACAAAAGAAATTCAATTCAACATTAGGAATGATGATAGTGTTGGATATCTAGTTTTTAGTTTTACATTGGTTTATAATTGTGCCAACAAGACTTAAAGGCACGTTCTATATAGTGGTGGGTAGACTGACTATGTTGTATGGAGTAGAGTATTGGCCCGTCAATAAGTCCCATGTCCAGAAGATGAAGGTAGCTAAGATGAGAATGTTGAGATGAATGTGAGGGCATACCAGGAAAGACAAGATTAGAAACCAAGTTATTAGAGAAAAGTTGAATGTTTCATTGGTGGAGAACAAATTGCGGGAATCAAGGTTGAGATGGTTAGGGCATGTGTAGAGGAGAGACATAGATGCCTCGGTGAGGAGGTGTGAGAGGTTGACCATAGCGAATCTAAAGAAAGGTGGGGGTAGGCCTAAGAAGTATTAAGATGAGGTGATTAGGCAGGATATGCTATTGCTCCAGCTTATTGAGGACATGATCCTCGATAGGAAAGGGTGGAGATCGAGAATTAGGGTGGAAGGATGACAGGTAGTCGCTAGTGTCTCTTAGTCTTACCAGTAGTAATATTACTATTTTTGTACTTCTCTTATTCCTGATTCTTTATTATTACATATTATGTCATTTGTTTCTATTGCATTGTTGTTGCTACTATTTGTTACTTTATTTTCACTGTTCTTGAGCCGAGTGTCTATCGGAAACAACATCTCTTCCTAATAAGGTAGAGGTAAGGTTTGCGTACACATTACCCTCTTCATAACCCCACATGTGGGATTATACTGGGTTTTATGTTGTATTGGTATATAATGAAAATGCATAACTTAGTTTATCTTTTTCTTTAGTGCTTAGTTATGTAATTAATAGTACTTATTAGCTATACTTATTTTAGCATGAGCTACATATTATTTTTAGACTATGTTAATTTTTATTATGGCTTATTAATTAGCAATATTTGCTTTATGCAATTTTATTATCTTTGTTATTGAATATTTTAGTATAATGCTATGACTTATCTCATATTATTATGTTTATTTTTTGAATAGTACATTATATAGTTGTATCTTACTAGGACTAAAGAAATACTTAGAGCACAAGTTACATATTTTGTGCTATGAAGACTTTACCGAGGAAAAAACCCCGAAAAAAACCCATAAAACTCGAGAAAAACTGAGATTGAAAAATCTGACTTTGTTGGTTTGGTTTGATTTATAGATTTAAAAACCTGACACCATTGATTTGGTTTGATAATTAAAAAATCCGAACTAACTCGATCTATGTACACTCCTACTCTCCACAAAACAAATACTCCTTTACTTAATACCCTATGAGAAAAATCAAAGCTTTAAAAGTTAATTAGAAAAATACTTTTTAAAATGTGAAGTTCTTTTTTTCCTTGCCTATATTACTGTGTTAGAATAAGAAAGGTTTAATCTGCATAACCACAAAATAATTAAAAACTCACCTTGTCTGTTGAAGAAAAGCTAATATATATATATATAAAAGTAAAATGCCTTCATTGGAAATTTGGAATATATATAATCACGTTTTGATAACTAAATAAAAAAAATTAAACAATGAGAAATTACCTCAGCAAGAACGGAGATATAATGAAGAGCAATATGATTGGATGGTGTAACTCTAATATGGTGAATAGTAAGATGTAGCTTTTCCATTATTCCAGCAATTATTGTGAAGATACTCCTTATTTCCTTACTGCAATGGATTCCTATGAGTATATTCTTGTCTAGAATTTGAACCTTGATATCATTCTGATCAGGTTTGGATTCATCAAAATTCTTAGCCAGAAAAGAGTTGACATCAGATGCAGTAGCAGCCAAAGGAAATTGTTTTTGTACTGTGGAAGTTGATTCAATCAAGTTTTTACTCTTTGTTGTCCCAGCTTCCTCTAAAGCCCTAACACGTCCTTGAAGTTCTCCTATGTACTTGATTGAATCTTCAAGAATTGAAGCTTTGTCCAACTGATCAAGAAATATTACAAAAATACTTCAAGCGTTAGGTTAGTCATATACCCCATAGAAAAGAAAAAAAAAAGGCAGTTCGGTACACGAAACACCTCGCATTCATATAAGGTTCGAGGAAGAGTGACACCTCAAGGAGGTGTGATTAGTGGTGGAGCCAGTATTTTCATTAAGAGAAATCAAAATATAAAGAAATAAACTCACCAAGAAGTCAAGAGGTGTCAATATATAGTAAATATACATATTTTAAAAAAATTACCCAACTACCCTATAATTTTCCAATGAAGGGGTATCGGTTGACATCCCTTGGATGCATGTGGCTCCGCCACTGAGTGTGATGTAGACAGTCTACCCTAATGCAAGTATCAGTGGCCGATTTTAAGACTTGAACCAGTGACCTATATAAATCATACGGAGATAATTTTACCAATGCTCTAAGGCTCACTTTCAACATGCAAACCATAGAGATGGAAGAATTTAAAATAAGCAGTGAACTATGTTACTTTTTGTTATAGTTGGCATTTGTTGTTAATTTTGTGTTTATTAGCATGTCATTGAGGAAAAAAGAAGAGGCAAAGCAGTGAAAATAGAGGGAACAGCCCCAGTCTCTCCAATTTTTTTCTCAAAGATTATAAGCTTGGAATAACTTCCCTAATTTCAAAACATAGATCCATTCACTTATTCCTTGTTATTATTTTCTTTCTGGCATTTTTTGTTGTTACATGTCTTTTCTTTTGTTCCTTTTATGATATTATTATCTCTTCTGTTGAGCCAGGAGTCTCCCAGAAACAACCTCTTTACCCTCTTCGGAGTAGGGGTAAGGTCTGCGTACACTCTACTCTCCTCAGACTCCACTAGTGGAATTTTACTGGGTATGTTATTGTTGTAGATCCTCATCCTATCGAGTATTAATTTATTAAGAACATGAAAAGGGTGGTGCACAAAACATCTCTCATTTATGCAGGGTCCGGAAAAGGGCCGGAACCCAAGTGGTGGGATGTAGACAACCTACCCTAATGCAAGCATTACTGGCTGCTTCCACAGCTCGAACCTGTAACCTATATATAGGTCACACGGAAACAACTTACCGTTGTTCTAAGGCTCCCCTAAGTTTATCAAGAACATGAAATAACATAAATCATGAGTTCTAAGATTATATTACTTTACCCTAAACGTTTGGACTGACTACAGAAATCATATATCCATTGAAAAAGAACATAATAGAACTACTTTAAATCTTTGTAACTAATAAAGAGAGACTTTATTGAAATTATAAATACCTTCTTGAGGCCAGGTATACTTTTGGCCAAAACAGCAAAAAGTTGAGTAAATCTTTCTCGGCGTTTCCTTTCAGCCAAAAGATGATCTTGAGATTGTAAAGGACTTCTACAAATCCTTTTAGTTGGTGATGAAGACAATCCTATGACGACCTTTTCAGATATCATATCATAATCTATTTCATCCCCTAGAAAATTAGAGTCTGGATTTCCAAATGAAATAATGTTAAGCGAAGAAGAAGAAGAAGAATTAGTAGAAGTAGAGGAATTAGGAGAAGAAGAAAAAGCAATTTTCGGAATTTCCATTAATGAAGAAGTACTGCTGGGATTTTGATTAGGGAAAGATGTGAACATTTCAGAGAGTAAATTCTTAAATTCAAAAGGTTCTTCATCACCAGCTGTATTTTCAAGGTTATTAAAACTTGCATTTTCCATGGCTAAATTTACAAAAATAAAGGAGAAAAAGATCAATATTGTCAAGAAAAACAAAACCCTAGCTTTGAATTTTTTCAGCTGTACTTTGTTTTCTTATATGCTATATATAGAAACAGACCCTAACGTGTGAACAGTCTTTTTCTTATGGATAGCGTGTAGTCTTTATTAGAAGTTGAAGGAAATATTTCCTTGCTTTACATGCTGATTGAAAAAGATAGTTGAGGGATGAAAGGCGAGGAAATATTTTTATTATTGGTTTGTTATTAATTATATACAGGGGTATTTTGTAAAAATAGCACGGGCTAGTCAGTTTTCGGACTGGTCATTCAAAAATAGCTAGTGTTTGTAAAATCATTGAAAAATAGTCACTACTTTGCTACAACACGGAAAGTTCCAACATAATATACTAGAGATCGGTGCACCTGTGTATGAACTTAAAGCATATTATGTTGGAACTCCAACACGCAGAAAGTTCCAGTATATATTATGCTGGACCGGTATATTATACTGGAGTTCCAGTATACTTATGCTGGAACTCCAGTATATTATACTGGAGTATTTTTCCAGATTTTGAATAGTGTTTTCATTCATATTTATCTTTACACGAAAAGTGACTAAATTTCGATTACTTTTAAAACTGTGGCTATTTTTAAATGACTACTTGTAAATTGAAATTCTCCCGGATATTTTTCATTATACAAATGGTTTAGCAACAGTAGTGTACCTATCTTGAAATATATAATTTGGATTAAAAGATAAAATTAGCCTTTGTCTTTTCTTAGACCCATCATCATCAGTTCAACACCTTGCATATCCCATTAGTCATTTTTAGTACAAAGAATCAAATATTTGATTAAAAAAAATAATCTCTGTATTATAATCTCTAGATTACTAATTTTATACCACTAATCTCCATTTAACAATCCTTGCATACATGTAAAATGAAAATGATGGAACTAAAAACGTTTAAAATCTATAAAAGGTGGCGTTCCTTTTTAAACAAAATTAAAAAATAAATTAAGATAAATAATATTGACAAAAATGGAATATTAACATCTGGCCGTGTAGAAAATATATAAGTACATTATACTATTAGATCAATTATTTAATTAGATATAATAATTCATAATAAGTGAAATTAGTAAATTGAAGAATAATATAAGACTATATTTCTTAAGCTGCCTCAAAGTTGGCTCCCCATTTTTTTCTTCCTTTTGTTTTCTCTCTTAATTTTTCACAAAATTGTTAATAGCTCTATTTATTAGCAGTTATCTTAAATTTTAAAAACAGATTCAGTTGGTCCATCGAAATATATTGATGATGCTTAGAGATATACAGTATCACTTGTCGGATTTCTTCCTAAAATATTTTCCATTTTTTGAGATTTTGGTGGGTTTGTTTAATCTGCTTTTTATTAGCTGAATATGGTTGTGATGATCTTCCACAGGTTCCATAAGTCATATTTTTTTTTTTTTGAGAATTTTTCCATGTCATATATTAATCTGTTGCCATCATTGTGAACATATATATTTCTCGGATTATTGTTTCATTTCAGTATGGGATGTCCTTAGATTATCCTTAATTTTAAGAGTACCAACTCCTTTTGACTTGAAAATTTGATGTCTTTGTGACTAAAAGTAAAGATCTAACCCTTAAGGATTATTTGTTGATATTAAGAACTAAACAACTTGAAGGAGATTATATGGTCAAAATTTAATTTACCATATTGTCCAAGTTATGTACCCTTAGGTTTATTATATATCCACGTCAGAAGAAAAACTTTGTAGAATTTTTTTTTATAGGAAGTGTAGAGAGGAAGTATGAGAGGATTTAAAAGGAAAAGTATTTTTTTTTTTCCCTCCTTATAATTGCTGTCACAAATTGTTAAGAATTCTATTTATCAGCATTGATCTTCAAACTTAAAAAAAAAGGCCAAAATTGCATAGATTTAGTGCGTTTCTTTAAATTTCTGATTATTAAGCTGAATATGTTTGTGATGATCTTTCTCAAGATCCATAATTCATATCTTAATGTGTTGGTGTTATTGTTATATCATCGTCATATTATCGTTTCATTACAATAAGGCTTGTCCTTTATTTATCCAAGTGTACCTACTCCTTTGACTTAAAATTTTTGATATCTTTGTGACCAAAAAAAGAAAAAAAAAAGGAAAGATTCATCTAAAGGATTATTTGCTGATACTAAGAACTAAACAACTTGAAGCAGATGGTATGCTCTAATTTTAAATTGATGTTCTCCCAACTAGCAGATATATATATATAAAGGTCTTTAGAAAATAGAGGTTAAATAAAACAGTTAGATGTTAAAAAAATTAGAAAGTTGTAAAGGACACATGAACAAAATTTGCAAGTCTTTAGAAAATTGCATTAAAATCAAATTCACACGCAAAGATGAGCCTAGGATTTAAAGGTCATGGACGTACCATAGCGTTAATGTAAATTTATTGATTTGAAGGTAACGAGTGCGCCAAACCTCTAATGCAAATTTGTCACTAGCGATTGTGATATGTTATATGTATATCCCTGTTATGTTTTGATGATCTAACAAACTTACTAATAAGAACCAGATAAGGAACCTGATACACGTCCTCAAGAACTTAAAGATCAACAAGTCTCCAATTGGGGACACAGTTCAACTCTTCAAAGTTAAAGGAACAATAGAGGGAACAGATAACGACCAGTTCCCGAGGAGACTGTACAAGTCAACTGCCCAGCTGTAAAGTTGCTGCCTGCACATGCTACAGTACAGAAACAGTGCATCAATCAACTTTATGGGGAATGCCCTTTACCTAACTTGCTTACATCATTCAAAGTGATGTCACAAATGAATTATTAACATCAAGCAAGATAAAAACAAATCACTTGCACATTCAAGAATTGATTAAGAATTCTCTCAAGTGATCCATCAATCTTGCAAGTGACTCTCTAGTGCATCAAGAAGAAAGAACAAATAGCAACGGACCAGTTCCCCGTATTGAGATATTATATGTCCTTAGTTGTGTTGGACCTTTGTTGAAGTTCTTTACTTGTGTAATTCCTACTTAACTTAATTAGAAGCATTGCGTAGGAAACCCTTTGTAAATCATAAACCCTTGTGTTTGTGTCTTGGCTAGAGTTAGTTGAGTTGTAAAGTCTTTGTAATAGAGTTATAACAAAGTGGCTTGTAATAGAGTGTTACAAGTTAGTGAGGGATTAAGAGGTTAATTCCTAGGTTACATAGGTTATAATCGAAAGTTGTTCAGTAGTGAAATTGAAATCCTACAAGGGTAGGTCGTAGTTTTTTATCCCGTGAGCTGAGAATTTTTCGTGTAAAATTCCTGTGTCATTTACTTACTGCAGTGTGCGTGTGTCTTGTGGAAACAAATAGAGAACCTGGTTCTCTATCTAGTTTGGTGGACCCTTAAATTCTATCAATTGGTATTAGAGTGGGTTCTTTCTATCAGGTTAGCACCTAGAAAGGATCCTCATGGCTGCCCCGCCAAACTTCGAAGAAGGTCAGTCTACTTACAGACCACCAAGGTTCACTGGCCAATATTACGGATGGTAGAAGGTTAGGATGCACGACTTCATAATGGCTGAAGACTCCGAGCTTTGGGATGTCATCTATGATGGACCCTTTGTTCCTACCAAGACTGTTGGTGGCCCAGCTGTAACCATTCCCAAAACGAGGAAGGAATTCAATGACGCTGATCGAAAGGCCTTAGAAAAGAATTTTCGTGCAAAGAAAATTCTTGTTTTTAGTATTGGTCCTGATGAATATAACAGGATATTGGCATGCCAATCAGCAAAAGAAATCTAGTAAGCTCTTCAGACAGCTCATGAAGGAACAATACAGGTCAAGCAATCCAAGATTGACGTGCTTACAACTGAATATGAGCTTTTCAGGATGAAAGATGACGAATCCATCCAAGACATGCATACTCGTTTCACCTCTATCATCAATGAGATTCACTCTCTTGGAAAAATTATTCCAAGAAACAAACTTGTCAGAAAGATACTCAGCGTCCTGTCTAGCTCTTGGGAAAGCAAAGTGAACGCTATCACAGAGGCAAAGGACTTGCAGTAGCTAACCATTGATGAGCTTGTCGATAATCTGAAAACCTATAAAATGAAGAAGAAGAAGAAGAAGAAGAAGAAGAAGAAGAAGAAGAAGAAGAAGAAGAAGAAGAAGAAGAAGAAGAAGAAGAAGAAGAAGAAGAAGAAGAAGAAGAAGAAGAAGAAGAAGAAGAAGAAGAAGAAGAAGAAGAAGAAGAAGAAGAAGGATAATGAGAGAAGAGATCCCAAAAAGGAGAAGAACCTGGTCCTCAATACTGACAGCAATGATTCAAGTGGCGAGGATGCTGATATAGCTTACCTGACAAAACGTTTCCAGAAAATGGTTTGCAGGAATAGAGGCATTCCAAAAAGGGGGAGCTCCAGCAAGCCAAAAGGTTATGACCTATGTCATAAGTGTGGTAAGCTAGGACACTTCATCAAAGATCGCCCTTTTCTAAAGCAAGATCAGTACAAAAACAACATTGACAAAGCAGCCAAGAGAAACCCAGTTCCTGATAAACGCTTAAAGAGGAAAAATGCCGCTGAAAATGTTGTGAAACAAGCTCTTGCTGCATGTGGAGACTCTTCCAGTGAGTCTGAAAAAGATGACGATCAAGGTAACAGCTCCATGATGGCAATGGAAAATGAAGCAGCTGAGTATGACTCCATTTTTCCTTGATGGCACAGTCTGATGATGATAGATATGACGACGATGATGATGAGGTAAATTTTCTGGATGTTCAAAGAAATCTAAAGTCTTATTCTCCGAAAAAACTTATGTCTTTGGAAAATGTTTTAATTGATGCTTATCATAGTCTCATAAATGATAAAGATGCATTAATTGTAGAACTAGGAGAAGGAGAACAGTCTGGAGATGATTTAGTAATTGTTGTGGTTGATTTAAAGGAAACAATTGAGAGTCTGGAGAAAGAAAGAAGATGCCTTAGCTAGAAAAATTTCAAACGTAGAACATGAAAGAGACGATCTAGTGGTTGTTGTGGTCGATCTAAAAGAGACCATTGAGTGTGTTAAAAGAGAGAAAGAAGTTTTAATTGAGAGAGTTGCTAACATTGAGCATGAGAGATATGACCTACTAGTAGTGGTGGTAGATCTAAAGGAAACAATTGAGGAACATAAAATGGATAATAGGCCCGGGAACCGTCAAAAGGGAAAAGAGGTTGCAAGTGAGGCACATCTTAAGCTTGAGAATGAGTAAGAATCAGTGAAATCTAGTGTGTGTGGCGAGCTTGAGAAAAACAAAAAACTTCAGGAAGAACTAGGAAGAGTCAATAGTGATCTTGAAAAATCACTCAAGTAAACCTGGTCATCTGATGCTATCACTGTCATGTACATAAACAATGGGGGAAACAGGCAGGGAATCGGGTTTCAAAGGGAAAAGACTCCCTACAACCCTCATAGCAAGTACGTCACAGTACCTGATAATTGGCTATGCACTCACTGTGGTAACACTGGGCATTTTAAGAAAACCTATAAGGCTAGATTCCCGTCTCAACAGAAAAATAAAGTTTTTGTTGAAAAAGAAACTACAGCTAGGGAACCTGGTCCTTCACATAGAAAACGTTTAATGCTTGCTTGGAACAAAAATCCCTAATTCACCCATTTCCTCATTACAAGGGAGCCAAACTTATTTGGGTTCCTAAATCTAACCCTTGATTTACTTGTGCAGGGAACAGCGAAAGGGAGCAGCCAACAATGGTATATGGATAACGGTTGCTCGAAAGACATGACTGGAAGTACAAATGATTTTCTTTCACTGAAAGCCTTGCATGTGGGTGTATCCTTTGAAAATGGCAAAAAGGGATACATTTTGGGAGTTGGAAAGATCGGGAAGTCTCTTTCTCACTCTATTGAAAATGTGTACTATATGAAGAGGTTGAAGTATAGCTTGCTGAGTATCTCCGGTATTTGTGACAATGGTAACAAAGTGGAATTTGTATCCAAAGTATGCACAGTAACAAATCTTGTGACTGGTGAGGTAGTATTAGTGGCCAAAAGATACAAAAACATCTATGTGGCTAACTTTGAGTCCTTGCAAAATAGGGATCTTAGCTATCTAAGTGTTGTTACTAATAATGCTGAGCTATAACACAGAAGGCTGGGCCATGCAAGTTTCACGTTGCTGAACAAATTGGTCAAGAAGGACCTGGTTCGTGGTCTGCCCAAGTCAATCCTCAAGGATCCCAGGGTGTGTGATGTATGTGTAAAAGGAAAACAAGTCAAATCTTCATTCAAGCCCAAAAAGGAGGTTAGCACCTCAAGGACACTAGATCTCCTCCATATGGATCTATGTGGACCGATGAGGGTACCAAGTAGAGGAGGAAAGAGGTACATATTTGTCATAGTGGATGACTATTCCAGATTCACTTGGACTCTATTTCTCAGAACCAAGGATGAAACCTTTCAAGTATTTGTGGCATTTATGAAGAAGATCCAGGTGAAAATGAGTCTTAATGTAGTATGTATTCAGTCTGACCATGAGACAGAATTTGATAATGCAAAATTCGACGAATTATATGCTGAAAATGGCATCACTCATAACTTCTCAGCTCCAAGAACACCTCAACAAAATGATATCGTGGTAAGGAAGAACACAACGCTTGAATACATGGTAAGAACAATGTTGATTGATAGTGGCATTGCAAAAGGGTTCTGGGCAGAAGCCGTCAATACTGCATGCTATTTGGTGAACAGGTGCATGATCAGGTCCCTTATGAACAAGACGCCATATGAACTGCTGAGCGGAAGGAAGCCCAAGCTGACATATTTGAGAATATTTGGTTACAAATGTTTTGTCCTCAATAATGGGAAGGAAGAACTTGGAAAATTCGATGCCAAAAACGATGAGGGAATCTTTTTATGCTATTCATCACAAAGCAAAGCCTACAAAGTATATAACAAAAGAACTCAATGTGTAGAGGAAAGCATTCATGTGATCTTCAATGAATATCATGACCCATATGGAAAGGATTTGAACGATAAGAATGATCAAGACGGAGAACAATCACTTGTCCCTAGTGAAATCATTGACATGGCAAATGGAAAGGCTGATATGATGAGCCATGTTGAAGAATCAAATGAGGATGGTGCAACCATATCTCCAACTGATGGAGAGGAACCTGGTCCCTCAATCACAAGAACTGAAGCTGAAAGCAGAGTCGTCAATGTTGTTCAAGGGACCCCACACGCTAAGATGAGAAGCAATCAAGGTTCATAGGCAAAAATACCTGGACCTTCTCACAACGAGGTTCAGGTGTCTAACTTAAAACACAAAAATTCACACCCCCTTAATAACATAATCACTCCTCTTGATTTAGGAAGTCAAACCAGTTCAAAGACCAGAAACTCACTTGCCTTCTCAGCTTTTCCCTCTCAAATAGAGCCCAAAAATATCAAGGAAGCATTGAAAGATACAGACTGGATTACAACCATGCAGGAGGAACTCCATCAATTTGAGAGGAACAAGGTTTGACACCTGGTTCCTCGACCTGGAGATCGAATCGTTATAGGAACTAGGTGGGTATTCAGGAACAAACTTGATGAATTTGGAAAAACAACAAGAAATAAGGCAAGGATTGTAGTTCAAGGCTACAATCAGGAAGAGGGGATTGACTATGATGAAACTTTTTCCCCAGTCGCTCGAATGGAGGCTATCAGAATTCTTATTGCCTTTGAATCTCATATAGAATTCACATTGTTCCAATTGGATGTCAAAAATGCATTTCTAAGTGGCTTTCTAAAAGAAGAAGTCTTCGTCAAGCAGCCTCCTGAATTTGAGAATCATGAGCATCCTGAGCATGCTTTTAAACTCGACAAGGACTTGTATGGGTTAAAGTAGGCTCCCCGTGCTTGGTATGAAAGATTATCAAAATTCCTTCTAGAAAATGGCTTTATAAGAGGGAAAATCGACAACATTCTCTTTCTGAAGAAATGAGGAAGGAACCTGCTCATTGTGCAAGTCTATGTTGATGATATCATTTTTGGAGCAATAGTTGATTCCTTATGTGAAGAATTTGCAAAACTCATGGGAAGTGAGTTTGAAATAAGTATGATGGGGGAACTAAACTTCTTTTTGGGTCTATAAGTGAAGCAATCTCAAAAAGGGACAATGATAAGTCAACAAAAGTACATCAAGGAGCTGTTGAAGAGATTTGACATAGAAACATCAAAAATCATTGACACTCCTATTACCACAGCTACTCGTCTAGACATGGGCGAACTCGGTTCCCTTGTAAATCAGACCATGTATAGAGGTATCATAGGGTCACTCTTGTATCTCACTGCAAGCAAATCAAACATTGTGTTCAGCGTGGGTCTCTATGCAAGGTTTCAATTGAATCCAAAGGAATCTCATCTGAAAGCTGCCAAAAGAATATTGAGATATCTCAAAGGAACGCAGGACTTGGTTCTCTACTATCCCTCAAGAGACAACTTTGATCTTGTTGGGTATGCTGATGCGGATTATGCAGGATATCTGGTGGACAGGAAAAGCACGTTTGGAATGGCACATTTTTTGGGTTCTTGTATAATCTCATAGGGTACAAGGAAGTAAAACTCGGTGGCACTCTCAACTGCAAAAGCAAAATATGTAGCAGTTGCTTCTTGCTATGCTCAATTACTGGGATCAAAAAGCAGTTGGATGACTTTGGAGTGTTCTCTGACTGTGTGCCCCTCCTATGTGACAATACAACTGCACTCAACACGGGCAAAAATTAAGTCCAACATAAGAGAACCAAGCACATTGATGTGCGTCACCACATCCTTAGAGACAATATTGAGAAGGGGCTCATCTGTATGAAATTTTACACCATAGAGGATCAGATTGCAGATATATTCACCAAAGACTTAAGTAGAGAACATTAAAGAAATCGCTTTGCCCTAGGGTTAATAAAACCCAACTGAGAACTTGGTCCCTCGATGATTGGCTAATGAAAGAAATGTCCAGGTAAAGTTAGCCAAAAAGTATTTTCTAGCAAAATCTAACTCATATCTATACAGTTATAGGTAGACACGCATGATGATTACAGAAGCAACTAAGCAGTTGATGCAGTGTACGCTGGTAAAAAGGGCAAAGCTTACACTTGCAAAAATTCGTCAGGGAACCCGGTTCTCCTGACACGGGTTAGTAGTTTCTCTGTTCTCTCATGCACAATTTTAAATGGTTGAAATAGTGCCATGCCATCAGTGTGTTAGTTTCTTTTCTCTGCGTCTTTTGAACCCAAACGTCTCACCCATTGGTAAGTGACCCGACTCCAAAACTGCTGCCTTTTCTTAATCGGTCCCTCATCCATCTTAAATACATCCACCACTGTCACAACTCTTCACATCAAACTTCAAAATTTTCTTTCTTCTTTCTCTCTTCAAACTACCAATCCCTCCTCTTCAACTCATCACTTCTTACCACGACTGAAAATCAAGAGACCTCGAGTGTTCCAAGTAATACTCCTATTGAGTCATCACCACTTAAAACACTGATGTTAGACTCCTCACTCACCACTACTACTAGTCAAAACCATAGGGAAGAGTCACCTCCATATTCATTCCCCTCTCTTACCCAATTGAGTTCTGGTTCTCATCGGAGCCGCAAAATCTCGACTCTTAAAAGGTTTGTGGCTACGAGCTCTCCTCCTGTCTCGCCGGAAAAATTTGGTGAAAAGGGTACAGTTGACGAAGAGGAAAATCAGGAAATCTCTAGTCTTCCTATGGACAAAGGCTCAAATGTAGACCAAACTACTGGTTCTGGGAATGCTGACTCAACGAACACAGTTCCTAATATTGAGTCCACAGGTAACACTCCTTCTTCTTCCGCGTCTTCCATGGATTTACAAGAGAAAAAAACAATAGAAAACATGCTATCTATAGCTAGTGAAGGGGTTATTGTCAAAGGAGGAAATGATGGGTCTGAGCCTCAGGGGAAGAGTCTAAGACCGTGGTAGAAGGTAGAGAGCTTGTGCGTGTTGAACAATCGGCATAGGACAATACTACTGGGGTCCCTAATGAAGGACTTGATACCTCCTCGAAGGATCCAACTCAGGGGTCCTATCAAGAACCCTAGGTCAATATTGATTCTAATCTATCTCCTTATTTCTATGGTGAGCCTCTGGCTATGATTATGCCTGAGATAAGATATTCAACTGGATAAGAAAATAGGGATAGTGAAGAGGATTCCGATGATATGCCGATTGATAGACTAACTGGGAATCTATCAAAAGGAAAGTGCTCGCAAATCTATCAAAAGGAAAGTTGATACTGACGAGGAACCTGGTTCCTCCAAGAGGGCCAAAGTTGGTAATCCTCAGACTGCTGGAAAAGAGAAATTGAGGAATCAAAAAGTGCTATAGGGCCGCACATTCACCCCTGACATTTTGGAGGAGGCTGGAATGCAACAATTGGTTGAAATATGTGAGTTTCAATAGTGGACACACATGTTCACAGGAGATTCTCCCAAAGTATATGTGGAGGAAGTGTGTAGCTTCTATGCTGACTTCTTCAAAGTTGAGGATGACCATATCTGCATGATGGTGAATGGGGTGGATTTTGTGATGGATTTTGCGGTGCTAGGGTCTATTATGAATGTACCTGCTGAAGGGTTGTCTACTGTTCAAGGCTCTTGCACTTCAAATGCCATATTTAAGGATAAGGCAGTCCAGCAGGGGGAACGAGTGCACAAGAAGGCTCTCCTTTTAGTGTACCAATTTCTATTTGAGATGGTGAATAAGGTTTTGCTCCCTCGTGCTGAGAGAAGGTCCATGGTATCCAGAGCTGACCTTGTTCTCATAGAAGCGTTGGATGGCTTCACTACCATTAACCCGCTTGTGATTATGATCGAACACATGCAAAAAGTGGCAAAATTCAAAGATGGTAATCATGGGCTGCTTTATGGTTTCCTTCTCACCAAGGTTTTTGAGTTCTTCAAAGTCCCTCTGGGACAAGCTAAAGTGAGCACTAGGAAGCAAACATTCTACAAGATTACTCTCAAAAAATGTGAGTGCGTGGATAAGGTTGGACGAGTTGGAAGCACTTCTACCATCTCTTAGCTGATAAATGATCAGAACAGTGCTACGGAGGAGATCAGAAAGTTAAAAGAAAGGAATGATATTCTTGAGGGTCAGCTCAGTCAGCTTCAAGAGGCACCTGGTTCCAGTAGTTCTCAAAGCTCAGAAGTTGCTCGTCTGACTAAGGAGAATGCTGAGCTCAAGAAACAAGTGGAGGACCTGAAGGAGAAACTGCTCAATGAGCAAATGTCGATGAATGCTCGAATGGATCTAGTCCTCCAAACCCTTACCTCTGCCCCTAAGACCTCTACTTCCAGTGTCCCCTCAGTGTCAAGTTTTAAGGTCGCTTTCTTATGTTAAGTTTTTGATGATGTTGTGATTGGTACTTGTTTTTTTTATATTCTGAATTGTGGATGGTTGTTGGCAACATTGAAACTGTTCTCTGTCTTAAAATCCAAATTGTTTAATGACAACTTTTTCCCTTTTGTTGTGTATGCCTTGCTTTTATGTTCTATTTTTAGTCATGTTGTGTGCACATAAGTGGCATGAGTTAACTCAAGCTAGACTTCTTTTTGCTTAAAACCTGTTACTAATCTTTTTATGATGCCAAAAAGGGGAAAATAATTCAGGGGAAACAGGATAGGAAACAAATTCCTGGGGAATACGACAAATGCCAATGTCATTCTGGTTTTTAGGGGGAACTTGAATTATAAGTTTGTCATCATCAAAAAGGGGAAAATTGATAGGCAACATGTGTATTCGTGTTATGTTTTGATTATCTAACAAACTTACTAATAAGAACCAGGTGAGGAACCTGATACACGTCCTCAAAAACTTAAAGATCAACAAGTCTCCAGTTGGGGACACAGTTTAACTCTTTAGAGTCAAAAGAACAACAGAGGGAACAGATAGCGACCAGTTCCCGAGGAGACTATACAAGTCAACTGCCCAGTTGTAAAGTTGTTGCCTGCACATGCTACAGTACAGAAATAGTGCAGCAGTCAACTTTAGGAGGAATGCCCTTTACCTAACTTGCTTACATCATTCAAAGTGATGTCACAAATGAATTATTAACATCAAGCAGGGTAAAAACAAATCACTTGCACATTCAAGAATTGATTAAGCATTCTCTCAAGTGATCCATCAATCTTGCAAGTGACTCTCCAGGGCATCAAGAACAAAGAACAAATAGCAACGGACCAGTTCCCCGTATTGATTATATATCCTTAGTTGTGTTGTACCTTTATTGAAGTTCTTTACTTGTAATTCCTACTTATCTTAATTAGAAGCATTGCGTAGGAAACCCTTTGTAAATCATAAATCCTTGTGTTTGTGTCTTGACTAGAGTTAGTCGAGCTGTAAAGTCTTTGTAATAGAGTTATTACAAAGTGGCTTGTAATAGAATGTTACAAGTTAAGTGAGGGATTAAGAGGTTAATTTCTAAGTTACATAGGTTGTAATCTAAAGTTGCTCAGTAGTGAAGTTGAAATCCTACAAGGGTAGGTCGTGATTTTTAATCCCGTGAGTTAGGAATTTTTCAAGTAAAATTCCTCTGTGTCATTTACTTATTGCAGTGTGCATGTGTTTTGTGAAAACAAATAGAGAACCTGGTTCTCTATCTAGTTTGGTGAACCCTTAAATTCTATCAGATTGCGACCGACTATACTTCCTTTATTAAATGTTTTTCGCAATGTACTTCCAGCCCAAGTTTTGCATACCTATGGGATCATTTTGAATTATCTACACGTTCCAATTTCAAAGTGATTGCTGTTATCAGTTAATAGTATCATATTAGTCAGTAGAGCTGTTATGATTATTAATATAACATAGGAATTTTGGGTCAGAAATTAAAGATACAGCACTTTCAGCGCCATTATGTTTCCCATAAATAATCTCACTGGTCAGGTATTGCAAGTTTCTGCATTTCTCTCCTCATACTGCTTGTTTTTTTGAGAATGTTATTCTAACCAGAAGGAAACTTGGATCAACGATGAGTTGTTTTCGTATGACCTATAGGTTATGGGTGTACAAAGGAAATCGACGAACCGCACCAACCCGATAATTCGAGTCAAACCGAGAAAAAAAACCCAATTATGATTTGGTTTGGTATTGGAAAAAAACCCTACCATAATTGGTTTGATTTGGTTTTAGCTAAAGAAAGTCAAACCGAAACCAAACCAACCTGACATTACATATATAGAAATTTTAGATATATTTAATCTATAAATATACTTATTGTGATGCAATTTATAAATATTTCTTAAAAAAAATCATAATTTTATCTTTTAAGGTATTATTTCAAGGTTGGACTTAAAACTTTTGAATGCTCCAATAAGTTTTATAGCCATTAATACTAGTAAATTAAATTATGCTAACAATCAATACTAATGCTAACAAAAGACATTCAATTCAATATTACGAAAAGGAATGTATTGAATATCTATTTTTGTTTTGCAATAATTAGATAAAAATGCATAACCTATTTTTATTTTGCTTTAGCTTTTAGTCATGTAATTAATAACCCCCTTATTAGTCTATTTATTTTAGCATGACTTAGTACTTTTAGATTATGTTTATTTTTATTATGGCTTTTTAATTAGCAATATTTATATTACATAATTTTATTATCTTTATTGTTGAATATTTTAGGATAATGCCATGACACATCTCATATTTTGTATTATTTTTTTGAAAAATATTTTATATAGTTGTATCTTACTAGGATTAAAGAAATATTTTGAGCATATGTTATATGTTTTGTTCTACGAAGATTTTACTGGAAAAAATCCAAAAAAATCCAAATAACCCGAAAATCCGAGAAAAATCGATATTGAAAAACCCGAGTTTTATTGGTTTGGTTTGGTCTTTAGATTTAATAATCCTACACAATTGGTTTGGTTTGGTAATTGTAAAATTCGAACCAACCCGACCTATGTACACCCCTAAGTCATGGGTTCGAGCAGTGAAATCAATCATTGATGCTTGTATTAGGGCAAGTTGCCTATATTACTCCCCTTGAGGTGCGACCCTTCCTCGGATCCTGCGTGAAGGCAGGATTCTACTATGTTTCACATTCCACTAACAAATATTTTGTCTTTAAGAGAAATTAGAGATTCTCTAAAATTAATGATTATCTAAATCTCACACTAATCAAATAGCATGCACCACAAAACCTCATGCTATTGACTAGGACTAAGAGGGTGCTTTTGTGGCAGTATGTTACACTAATCTGAACTATAAAGGAGGAAATAAGCAAAATGATGCTTGCATACTAAGCATCAGAACTAGGAAATTATACAGTTAAAAAATAATTGAACTTTTCCTATCTGATTTTATTCACTATGTATATCTCAACTTGTGCATGTTGATAAAGAGCATGTAAATTCTAATTAGTTAAGGCAAAAGTAGTTCTGCTGTCTACTCGATATCCTTCATAGCATCCTGCATTAATGCAGAACAAGCAAGTTACGATCAACCATACCAATCGTCCTTACAAGATAGAAGCGGAAAAGCATGCTTAAACATATGCAAGTATCTGAATATATCAAGTACAGTACGAGTATAATGTAAAAGGATCGGATATGATCTGTGTTACCTTAGCAAGCCGTGTTACATAGGCTGCAGCAACTGCTGTAAACAATAAACCTATTCCAAGGGTCAATAGCTGTTGGTTTCCTCCTCCTAGACCTATTTCAGATTCCTCTTGCTGGAAATCAAGAAAAGTAGGATCTAGTGAGTTAATGATGATTTACTTCTTTTTCACACTAAGATATAAATCAAAAACTTCCCAACTGAATAGAACTTAAAGGTATTAATTTCGGAGAATAGTAAGGCCAAGAACTACAACATCTGAATCCAACACAAATTAGCACCAGATAGCACAAGCCAAAATTTGTTTGGATCGCAGATGCCCAGAACATCATTTTTGTTTTGTTTTCTTCAGTTACAGACTGGATTAGCCCCCCCCGGTTCGAGTCCATTAAAACCAAATCACAATAGTTGGTTCTTAATTATGCAGCTACTATTAACTTGTCATGAATAAAACATACACATACCTTGTCTGTACAGAGACTGCAACTTGCACTAGGTTGTTCAACAAAGCAGTTTGTAATGTTTCCAGTATACAGAAACTACTATAACTTTGAAAAGTGGACACTATCTAAAGTTATTATCAACTAAAATTTACTTTGCCAACTTCTCTTAACAAGAAACTGCGACTTCCACTGCAGGATTGAAAAAATAGAATCACAGAGTCATGACTGACGATAAGAAGGGACACGGTTCACAACTAAGAACACAAGATTTTAAAAAAAAAGAAGGAAAACTCACAATAAATGCGCGGCCAAATGCACCTGCGCTCACGTACGCCCATGTTCCAGGAAGCATTCCTAGCCAACTATATACAAAGAAGTTAGGATAAGCTGCAACTTTTCAATAGCTAGAGCATTTCAATACCTTCACATGATACCTCTATCAATATAAAGAAATGTGTATAAAAGGCTATTTCCACAAGATTGTGATCTGTTCTGTAAAAGAAAATTTTCTTCAACAATGAATTTTGCGACCTAAATATCAACAGGTGATCAAAGATGACAGTTACAGACGCTTCAGTATCACTTTACAAATGGAGAAAACAGAAAACGGTAAACAACTTGACACTGCTTTCTTCATCCTTCAGAATATAGTTTGAGTACAGTTAACTAACTAATTCTATTGATAAATAGCACACATCATAATATTACTGTAACTTGATTTCCTCTCTGAACCAATAAACCAAAGCCTGATAGTGAAATAAGTAGTTTATGCAGAATACGTGTCAACAGCACAACGATATTAGACATCTGACATTAGCCAATGATGAAGAAAAAAGTAAACATAGAAAATTGAGTTCACCTTCCTAAAACGTACGGCACAAACTTGACAGAAGTCAGACCATATAGATAATTCCCAAGAGAAAAAGGAAGCAAAGGGCTCAAACGGAGAAGGGTAACAACTTTGAAACCATTTTCTCCAATTGCTTTGTCAATTGCAAGAAATTTCTTGTTCCCTTCTACCAGCTTAAGAATACGTTCACGAGCAAAATATCTGGCAATCAAGAACGCAACAGTAGCAGCCACCTGAATGCATATCAAACTTTTGAGAACTTATTCTACATCATCATGCCAGTATTGAACCAAATGAACAGCTTACCGTTCCACTAATGGAAACAATGATGGTTCCAGTTATGGAGCCGAATAAAAGACCGGCTGACATCGTCAGTGGAATGGCGGGTATTGCAAGGATCTACAACAGGTGTTTCAGCGAAAGTCAGTTCAATTTAGAAACTCTGGAAAATGACATCTCATGACATTAAATATGTTTGGAAGAACTAGAAGATTGGTCAAGTAAAGCCCAAAAATGCAAGTGTAAAATACATTGGTATCCCTGTCAGTGATAATAAGAATATGAAATCTTGCTACTTTATTTTAGTTTACAGTGCCAGCATCCTATGAGCATCTTCTAAGCCAAAAAAAAACTAGGCAAGCACCACCTTTAAGATGCGAAAGGACCATCTAAAAGATGCGAAAGGACCATCTACCATATTATACATCCAATAAGTTGCTAGTGTTTCCACACCAAAAAAACAGTATGCCATTAACAAGTATTTTTCTGGAAGTTCTTGCAAGATTTTAAGCCAACAAAAATAGAGTATAGTTCGTACTTCTAACCCAGCATAAACTGCAATGAAGAGAGCGTATCCAGCTGCTCCGTAACCTGCCGTATGAGGAGCCTCAGTCAAGCTGAATTTACTTTTCTATACAAAAATTAAAGGAAAAACTTTTCACGTGATAAAACTGATGAAAGTTCAGCACATTCTTGATCTCTCAGTTTTGTTCAAAAAAGACCATCCAAAACTAAATTGCGGAGCAGGGATTATCAGAATATTCTGAATCAAACTAGTTAACTAGCACCGAACCACTTGGAAGACAAATCATTACAAACAGGCTAATGAAGATAAAGAAGCTTTGAATGGGCAAGCAGTACCACTTGGAAAGGAAGAGGCGGCAGAAAATGGAAGAGGGCAAAAAGTAGAAATTCGCAAAATAGGCTCATTCTATGCAAGACAAGAATACCCTGTCTAGTATAGGCAACAACAACAACAATGGTCAGTGTATCATTCTAGCAGTAAGGTCTTTGGTGCTTTAAAGTTGGAGCCAACAAAGGAGAAGAGTCAGAGCCAAAAGCCCTACAGTCAAAAGGATGAGCGTTTTCATTTAACATATTCCAGTAGAGGCTTATCATCATTCAGTAAGACAAAGCTCTCAACTTCCAGTGAAACCATTAACTCAGATAGGATTGACAGGTTTCCAAGCGCAATTAATAAATATCACTCACTATTATGTTCAATGAAGTTCAAAATGCAATAACAGATATTCCATATCTTTTTGGATATTTCACAGTTTAAGCAAAACTACAATGGTTTTCTATCTTCCCCTGATTCGCTTTATGTTCGTTCATTCCTCATTACAATTGCCTTGCCCTTGATCAAGATAGAGCTAGAAAGTGGCAAAGAAAGGTGTCCGACTATCATAACAAGTTGCCCGGCAAAAAATTCGTAATCTGTTGGATTACAAGAATCACAGATTAGAATTGCAGAAAAGATGATAATATTTAAGTGTTAGTCTACTCGTTTACACTTAATAATACTTGGCCATTCATGAGATGATTGGAAGACTTATTTTTCAATATAGATGAACTTGAATTTGGACTTGAGTTTGGGATTTAAATTAAAAGGATCCTGACTCAAATTAATTTTTTGTTGAACAGTTATTAGCAGCAGAATGACTTATCTGTTGTAAATGATGGTAACTTTGTCAAACTGTACAGCTGTTTAAGGTACTCTTCACATTCTTCAAATAAGAATGTGTTCCACCTCAACCACTAGTACATCTTTGATAACCGTAATGGGCTTCATGTATCCTACGAAGAAAGTTCATTTGCTTATCCCAGATGTCGAGCAATCAGTATTTTGAGAAGGTACACATACACATCTTAAACCTTCTCTGTTTTCGATAATCTCACATTATTTATTTCCTAGCATTAGCACCAAAACCAGCTGAAAAAAGCTCATTACCTCAGACGAACTTAATACCTGAACCAGGGGCGAAACTAAAGCCTATCAAGGGTCGCCGAAAAATTATATTGTGTATATAGGTAAAATATTAGGTTTAGAGGTATATAACATATATTGAACACCCTTTATCTGGAAACTTTTTGCACTTCTTTCAAGTTTGAACACCTTTGGGGAAATTCGTGGCTTCGCCACTATCCTGAACCATTATCGGCTAAATGGATGGGCTTGAGAATTTTGCGAGCTTCAGATTTTAATTGGTTCATGCAATCCAGATATATTTTATGTTACGATCAACATTATAACTTTACCTACAACCAATTAAAATGAAAAAAGAAAAAAAAAACACAGCTATCAACTTTTGTTGCTGTGCCTAGTATTCAACACCTAATATCCACAACCACTAGAGGAAAGACAATACCAATACCAAGAATTTTGTTATTTATCAATTAAAAAAATTCAAGGTTCAAGAATTGTTTAAGTAAGTAGTAAAATAACAAGGTTCAAGTATTGATGCTAGGACATTAAAGGTGGAAAAACTAATTGGAAAATTCATATGAAATTACCTTCAATAAAGCCAGAAAACTGGTTCAAGAAAGCATTGATCTGTTCCTTGTATAAGTACCCAACAGTTCCAAATCCACCAACCACACCCACAATCAAAAGACCAGCCAAAATGGTACCTTTAATAGCAGAATTATCATCATTTCCTAATCCACTATCCTTCTCACTCTCACTCTCATAATCATCATCATCATTTTTGGGGTTCAAATTAAGCAGCTTCCTGAAGCTCTGAGGAGATTTATTTGGTGTTTTCAAAAGGGTCTGCTGTTTCTTGGTTTCCCTTAGTGAAGAACATGGTTTCAAGAAATGAAACCGTTTGGCTTTAAAACTATACAGAAACGAATTAACAGATGAATTTGAAAGGGAAAATTGAATCTTGGGTCCTTGTTGAAAAGGAGGCAAAAGGGTGATACATAGAGGTGTTCTGCTCAAATCAATGGTGGGCATTTCAGAATTCAGATGATAAATTAAAGGGTCTAGAAAGTTGCTTCCTTTTTGAATTTCCTCTTCTTTTTGTTCTTGATTGCTTTTGCAAAGGTTGTTTTGAGTTCATTTAAAGTGTTTTTTGAGGGCTGTTAAATTTGTGTTGCTTGTGCCATGTAAGAATGGAATATTGTAGAATCTACTATTGGTTCTATGCTTTTGATTCGGTGTAAGATTTGTGATGCGGGGATGAATGATATTGACTTTTGGTGATTGAATGAAATCTGTGTTTCTTGTTGAAGCACGTGTTTTTTCTCTCTTTATTCTCAGAATATTTTTTCTAACACCTTGATTGGATGGTTGTCCATTGTATCTAATGGTATTATTACTTTAAATACAATTTGTTTTGATTGTTACTTAAATTTTACTGTATCGTATCGTTAAATACGTCCTTATATAACGACGAAATATGTCACTTTATGTAACGACCGATTTGGTGTGGTCACGTCGTTACCTTGTATTTTTCTCTCAATCTCACCCTTTATTATTATTAAATTATTTTATTTTATCATTTACCCTACCTTTTTATATAGTAATTTTACCTTGTATCATATTTTTTCTTTATAATATTGCAAGTTTATTCTTCATATTGTTGGTGCGTGATATCATGAAACGATGGCAAATATACTTTTCAAGTGGGAGGATATAAAAACATTGTTTGTCATTTATTACTTTGTTTAAAGAGTATAATAAAATTAGGAATAAAGTTATTCTGGACAAAGTGAGAGTGACATTCGTGGAGGATAAGATGCGAAAAGCGAAACTAAGATTGTACGGGCATGTGAAGGAAACGCATAGATGCCCCAATAAGTAGGTGCGAGAGGTTGGCCTTAGTAGATTTGAGGAGAGGTAGAGGTAGGCTAAAGTAATATTGAGAAGATGTGATTAAACATGGCATGACACTGCTCCAGCTTACCGAGGACATGACCTTTGATATGAGGGTATGTAGGTCAAGAATTAGGGTAAATGAGTAGTAGATAGTCAAATGTTTTTCTTCTCCTTACCAATAGTATTAATGCTAGTCTTGTATTTTCTTATTCTTAAGTTTCTATTATTATCTTTCGATTCGGTTTTCTTATTATCTTGTTGTTGTTATTACTTATTATTAATGCTTCTTTTTCATCTTTACTTGAACCGAATGTCTATTGGAAATAACCTACCTATAGGTTAGGGTAAGCTGGGTATACACTACCCTTCCCAAACCCTACTTGTAAAATTATATTGGGTTTATTATTGTTGTTCTTGGAAAGGATGAATAAAGAATGAAATATTATGCTTGAACAGGATAATAAATTTTATAAATGAACTATATCTTCAACTATTATTATTGAACATTTTAATGGATTACTTTTAATTTTTCACTTACTATTTTCTTTGTTGTTGATGTATAATCATGGGCGGCTTTCCAGCCATGCCACATGACCTCTTGGCCATGCCTCATGGCGTCCTGGCAAGCCTTCCAATGTCTAGCTCCATGGACGGCCCCGTGGACTTGGCCGCGCCAAGTGATAAGCGCGCATGTGCCTATGTCGCCCCACTGATAGCCCTCGCCAAAGCCCAACCGCAAGGCAGATGCCAACAACGCCGCGCGCGCAGACTCTTATGCCAAAGACAAGGTTGCTGCCAACAGACATGCTTCTACTTTGTAGGAATCTAAGTCTTTTTTAATGTAAATATAGAGTAGTTTTACTTCATGTATTTCCATTATGTCTCTCTATCTTAGTTAGGTCAAGTACTGTAACTTGATTTATTTTTTTAAGCACTATTATGGGGAATCAAGCAAGCAAATAATTCTTTGTATCGGTATCTCTTCCCCTCGATACCGTGTTGCTTTTCTGTAATAGCTTTCATTAATGCAATCAAGCTTTCTTTCATTATCAATTCTCTTTTCTGTTCTCTCAATTGCTCTTGACATTGACTTTCCCGTACGACACTAATAGTCTCGTCTAACGTACAGAGGGAACTCTAGTTGGCGGATAGTAACTGCACGGACATCAGTTGCTTAGCCTTACGTCGTCATTCGAAGGATTCGCAGGATTGCACCGCATAACAGTTGGTATCAGAGTCTAGGCTCGACATCGAACGAGGGAACACATTGCCATTACCACCATTTCTGACCATAGTAAATCATGGGGACCGCATTGCAGCCCATGAAGAGATGGTTGATGTATTATGACCCATCGTGAATACGGTGCCAAATCAATTAACCAACCTAGTACAAAGGTTGAACGACCTGGATTGTAGGATGCGACAGGCCGAAGGTGACATCGCAAACATCAGTCACTTTGGAGGAGATCGGCAAATGGCAGCAAAATTTTATGGTAAATCCGAGGGCCTCCAACATGAGCGTGCCGAGGATTTAGCCTATATGGCATAAGAGGCAGACATGGTGACTGCCATGCAGCAAACCATAGACAACTTGACAAGCCAGCTCAATGTTGTCAATGCTGCCCTACAAGGCCTATTTCGAGGAGGCAGAAACTAGATCGGGGGTACTGTGAACCTCACCCCTATGCCATAAAAGCTGAAGATTCCTGATCCAAAACCCTACAATGGGGCTCGGAATGCCAAGAAAGAGGAAAACTTCATCTTTGACATCAAACAGTACTTCGATCGTGGGGGAGTTAGAAGAAGCAAAAAAGGTAGCAACTACTGTGATAGAAACTTAGCGTCCACCAGGCTGTATAGAGAACCGGGTTCTCTATGAGTTTCCTCTAAAAATACTAATGAACCAAACTGTTTAGCGATCTGGTCCTATATTAGTTTGGTACAGTGCTAACTACTGAACAAGTATGTAAATGATACACAAGATAAGTTCCCACTGTATAGAGAACCAAATTCTCTATAAGTTCCCACTGTAAGCAACAAACTGTAAAACCAGCCAGTATAGGGAATCAGGTTCTCTAATTGGTCCCACAGTATCTCGGTAGAAAGTAAAGAACATAGAGGATTTTTACGGGGAAAATCCCAACTCAAGGGGACAAAAACCACGACCTACACTTGTAGGCTTTCAACTTCGCTAACTTGTAAACCCCTATTACAGATCACTTTGTAATAACTCTATTACAAAGGATTCAACTCAACTAACTTGTGATACTCTCACCATAAGACACTTTGTGACTCTCTAGTTACAAAGACTTTGACTAACTTGTGATACTCTCACCACAAGCCACTTTGTCACTCTCTAGTGACAAAGACTTTAATCAACTCTAACTTGTAATAATACTATTACAAGCCACTTTGTAACTCTCTAGTTACAAAGACTTTACAACTCGACTAACTCTAGCCAAGACACAAACTTAGGGGATTTGTGATTTTGGGTTTCCTAAAAATAGCTTCTAAGAAAGTAAGATAGGAGTTACAATGAAGAACAAATAACAAAGACTCAACAAACCTAAGAACTTAAGATATCTTCAATCTTGGATCCGGTCTTTGAGGTTGCAGTAACTTTGTTCTTGAGAGAGGTTGTTGCAAGCACTTGAGAAAGGATTTTCGTTTCTGATTTTGCAAGTCTTGGGGGAAGATGCCTTGTGTCTTGCACCAGGTTTATATTGCAAAAAGACATCCCAATGGTGATGTCAAATCTTGGTTAGTACATGCCTTTTCCCAATGGGAAGTGACTGTTGCACTGTCTGCTGCACTGTTGCAGGCAGTCACTTTCTGCAGTTGCTTTCCAGCTGTACAATTGACCTATACTTCTGTTAGGGGAACACCAAGGTATCAGGTCCCTAATCTGGTTCCTGTGAATCTAAAGACACAGTGCTCAGATTATCTTGAGTCGATTAACTTGAATGATTGTACCAGGCATGTTTCAAGTCCTTTATCTGGTTCTCTCATATAGTAAGTTATTTTACCTTCCTTGATGGTATTTATACATGTGTGACATCACTTACAATTATGTAAGCAAGGTAGGTAAAAAGCCTTCCATAGAAAGTTGACTGTTGCACTGTTCCTGTGCAGTGGCGTGTGCAGGCAGTAACTTTCCTGCTGGAGAGTTGACTTCATACAATCTCCTTGGGAACTGGTAGGGACTTCCTATAATCAACATATTATCAGCAACGTTCCCCCTGCGAAGCAGAGCTATCTTTCATGCACAACACAACATATTAATTTGATTTTGATTCTGTTCCTCCCCCATGTTGACACCTATATAACTTTCCCCTTTTGGCATCATCAAAAAGAATAACAGAAGAAGCACAACCAAAAAGAAGTTCAGCAACATTAACTCAAGCCACTTGGGCAACACATCATAAATAGTAACAAGAACAACAAGTGAATGTCATCGCACAAAATTGAGTGATTGCCCATAGTGGAGTAATTATAACAAGAGCACAGTAGTTTCAACAATACATAATATGACAATTTAAACAACTAAAGTATCAATGTCATCAAATATAGGGATCAAAAGAAGATAAGAATTCAAGGTAATTTGGAAGGATTGAAGGACAAGGATCACTGGGCAGGAAGAAAAGTAAGGGGTTAAGGCTTTGATGAGCTTGTCCATTCGTTCATTTACTCTCCTTTGATCAATGATCATCTTCTCTCTTAGTTCCTCCACTTGTTTTCTCAATCTTTCATTCTCACCCTTCAACTTAGCATTCTGTTCTGCCGAGGGTATACGAGGACCAGGTTCTCAACCTATCTGAGTAGGTTGAACTATCAATTAGATCACCAAGAATCTCCCCAAGCTGTCTCATCAAGAATAGACTCAGTCTCATGCACATATAGCATCATAGTATCACGTAAAACATAGAAGTTTTTACTTCTTCTTCAGAAACATTGGGACTTGGAGGAACAAAGAGGTGATTCTTATTTTTGGAATTCAACAATGTCAATCAGAATCAACACTCTGCCTTACAGCACTTTTTGAGACTTCAACGTCTTATCTCTCCAAACCTAATGGCTCAACCCTTTGCTTCTATAAAGAATAAGGTTCCTCGCTTCCACTACCCTTTCTATCCTTGAGTAGCCATGTCTCCCTCTTCTTCTTCTCAATCTGTTTACCCTTATCATCTGCTGCATCTTTCTCAGTGAGCCCATTTTTTTAATTCTTTCTCACAGTAAAAGATTTCATTTCATTATTTATTCCACAATCACATCAGTAGGTCACACCACTTTATCATCAATCAACCTACTTTTCATCAATCCTTTTTACTGGATCGGAAGTTCGTTTATACACAGCACTTCAAAGAGAAAAAGATCATTATTAAAATTAACTTCATGAGAAGGACTTGAGGGATCAGGTCCCTCATTCAGTCCTCACATTTACCACTTTCTCCATCTTTCAAGGCTTCCACAAATCTAGCAACAACTTCAACCTCACGCTCTAGAATATTAGATCTACCATGTTCCCTTTCAATTAAACTTCCATCAAAATCTACCAAAGAATTCTTGGGATTTTGATTCTGATGGAGTTAGGTTTTTGGAAAATGAGAGAGTTGGGTTCACTTCTGGCATATTTGGAAAGAAGGATTATTTTGAGACAAGGTTGATTTTGGTTTTGAAGAAAAGAATAGGTTTTATTTGGGTGTAAGATAGAGAAGTGCCTTTTTGGGGTAACGGGTTAGTTCAGAAAAGGTTTAACATTTTGGACTTCAAAAGGTATGAGGAGAGGAAGGAGAAAGGCAGAAACAAATCGATGACATGACACTTCAGCAGCTTAAAAAGACATATAAGTATTGAAGAGACCACTAACCTGAGTCACAGGGACCAGGTTCCGTGACGATTTTTGAAAATTTTGAGCAAAGACTCCTAAAAGTGCAATGTCACTCTTACTTGTTTTTGTCCTGAAACTGCCATATGTGTATACCTGTAACAGTATAGATTTGAGTTAGATGTCGCCAAAAAATACTTTTTAGCATTGTACCTTTCCTTCTTATCATAACCATTCATTGAATGACCAGGTCCTTTGTTGAGCTTGATCATCCCCAGCTCCAGATGATTTCTTTCAAAATGTTCACTACGTAACGCCTTGGTGAAGATGTCTTCTACCTGATCCTTCGTCTTCCAGAACTTCACACAAATCGGAACCTTTTCAACATTATCCCTCAAAAGTGATATGCATGTCACTACACTTTGTCCTCTTGTGTTGTACCAGGTTCAAGCTATAAATGTACCAAAGTATTCAAGATGATGCGTGATCTGTAATAATTGAGCACAACATGAAGCAGCAACCACATATTCAGCTTCAGCAATAGAAAGAGTCACATTGTTTGTTTCTTTGTACTCTATGAGATCAAGCATGAACCCAGAAAGTGTGCCGCTCCAGAAGTGCTCTTTCTTAGAACTAGCTTGAATACCAGAGTCTGAGGATGTGATTACATTTTGAAAGGATGTGAACTCTTTTTCTTCTAGTTGGATACTTAAACTTCAGAATTTGAAGGACCAAGTTCTTCATATGTGAATCATCATTGACATCAACAGAATTTTGACTTCCACTATTTTGTTCTGCATCAGGAGTACCTAATGCCGCATCAACACCCCTATGTTTAGCTCAAGTCGAGGTGATAAAGGGACTAGGTTCCTTTGTGCCTTTTGGAGATTCTACTGCATCTCCTTCATCCTTCTGCTTGACTTGATGACTCATCAAATCAGTCTTTCTATTTGCAATATCTATAGCTTCACTAGGAGCATTTGTGAATTCTCCATCTTTATCTTCTTTGTTTTGTGAACATTCTGCCATTATTGTTGATAGCAACACATTTTCCATCCAAAGGCTCTCGGGTAAGTCAACTTGGCTTTTCTCCCATTGAGCAGTTCGTAGAGAGACTTCTTGAGAAGGGACCTAATCATGCACATGTTAATCAAGTGGCAAGCAGTGTTGACTGCTTCAGTCCATGAACCAGGTCCTCCATAACCAATTTGTTCAACAAGTATAACTCATATGTCCAGTCATCTCCACCATAACTCAGCATCATCATCAACGACACTTAGGCATGTTAGATCACCACCGTGCAGGGACTTAAAATAAAAAATGTAAACATTCTTGTATCTTTTGATACCAATTCCACTTTATTTCCATTGTCACATATCTGACAAACACTCAAGAGACTATACTTCATGCCATTGACATAGTACATGTTCTCAATTGAGTGAGTGAGTGACTTCCCAATCCTTCTTACTCCTAGAGTGTACCCCTTTTAGCTATTTCCAAACGGTACACTCTCTCCTTGCAGGGCCTTAAGTGAAAGGAGAATCATTTGTACTTCCAGTCATATGCTTTAAGCAATCGCTATCCATGTACCATTGTAGGTTGCTCCCTTTCACTGTTCCCTTCACAAGAAAATCAGGAGTTAGACTTAGGAACTCAAACAAGTTTGGGTCCCTTGTAATGATAGAACGTGTGGATCAACTTTCTTTTTGCCCATGCAGGCAGCACATATTTTCATTTCTGGGAACCAGGTTCCTCATCAATATGCCTCTTTTCAACAAAAACTTTATTATTCTGCAACGACTGAATTTTAACTTTATAGGAGTCCTTGCAATGAGAAAAGGGGTGAATGAGGGCTCTTTTAGTCCAAGCAGGCATTATACATTTTTTATGTGAAGGACTAGGTTCCGTAGCAGCAGTTACTTTTTCAGCAAAAACTTTATTTTTCTGTTGAGACTGAATTCTGGCCTTACAATTTTCTTTAAAGTTCCCAGTGTTGCCACAGTGAGTGCAAGCCAATTGTCAGGTACAGTAACGTACTTGCTATAAGGGTTGTATGGAGTCTTTTCCCTTTGGAACCCGATTCCATGTATGTTTCCCCCATTGTTTGTGTACAAGGCAGTGATAGCATCAGAGGACCAGGTCCACTTAAATAATTTTTCAAGATCACTTTTCACTCTTCCTAGTTCTTCCTGAAGTTGTTTGTTTCTCTCAAGCTCAGCACACAGACTAGACTTCACTGAATTTAACTCACTTTCAAGCTTAATGTGTGCCTCACTTGCAACTTCCTTTTCCTTTTGAGAATTCGCATACCTACTTTTCATTTTAAGTTCCCCAATTTTTTCCTTTAAGTTTACAACTACCACCAATAGGTCATCTCTCTCATGCTCAATATTAGCATTACTCTCGGTTAAAACCTCTTTTTCTTTCTTCATACTCTCAATGGTTTCATCTATGTCTACAATGGAAACTCCCATATAATCCTTCTCTTGTTCAATACCACCAATTTCTTCTATTAAGGAATTTTTCTCATTAATGAGGCTGTGATAGGCATCAATCAACACATTTGCTAAGGACATCAATTTTTCTTAGAGTAAAAATTTCAAATTTCTTTGAACATTGAGAAAACTTACCTCATCTTCCTCCTTGTCCTCATCATCATCAGATTTTGGCCATGAGTGCAAAGATTGACTCATATTCTAAAGATCCATTGTCAGTAACCATCATATTTTCACCTTCAGATTCACTAGAGGAATTTCCCCAATCAACCAGGGCTTGCTTCAACATGTTGTTAGAAACATTTCTTCTTGTAAACTTTCTGTCAGGGACCTAGTTCCTTTTAGTGGCCTTTTCAGTGTTGGTTTTGTAATGATTTTGCTTATGAAGAGGAGAATCTTTAATGAAGTGTCCAAACTGTCCACACTTATGGCAGCAATCGTTTTCTTCGAAATTCATGCTGAAACTCCTTTTCTTTGGAATCCCACCATTTTTTCGAATTATCTTTTGGAATCTTTAAGTGAGTTACTCCATGTCAGATTCATTACTACTTGAGTCTCTGTTGGTAGCCTTGAGAACTAGGTTCTTCTCCTTCTTGGGCTCTCTTCTTTCAAGATCCTTCTTTCTCTTCATCTCATAAGTTTTGAGATTTCCAATGAGTTCATCAATGGTCACCTTCTGCAAATCATTGGCTTCAGTAATAGCATTTACTTTACTTTCCCAAGAACCTGGTAAAACATTGAGTATTTTCCGGACCAGCTTGTTTCTTTGGATGACTTCACCAATGGAGTGAAGCTCATTGATAATGGAGATGAAACGTGTGTGCGTATCTTGAATATACTCATCCTCCTTCATTTCAAAAAGCTCATACTCAGTAGTAAGCATATCAATTTTGGACTGCTTAACCTGTGTAGTTCCCTCATGGACTGTTTGAAGAGCTTCCCAAATCTCCTTAGCAGACTGACAAGCTGCGATGTTTTTGTACTCATGTGGTCCGATGCCACAAACAAGAATCTTATTTGCCCTAAAATTCTTCTCAATAGCCTTTCTATCAGCATCGTTGTACTCTTTTCTTGTTTTTGGGACTGTAACTGTTCCCTCACCACCAATTTTCATGGGAACAAAAGGTCCATCACAGATTACATCCCACAACTCTGAGTCCTCAGCCATAATGAAGTCATGCATTCTTGTTTTCCACCAACCATAGTATTGGCCGTTGAATCTTGGTGGTCTGTACGTTGATTGTCCTTACTCGAAATTTGGTGGAGCAACCATGTAGATCCTTTCTAGGTGTTAACCTTTTAGAAAGAACTTGCTCTGATACCAATTGATAGAAACTTAGCGTCCACCAGACTATATAGAGAACCGGGTTCTCTATGAGTTTTCTCTGAAAATACTAATGAACCAAACTGTATAGCGACCTGGTCCTATATTAGATTGGTATAGTGCTAACTACGGAACAAGTATGTAAATGATACACAGGATAAGTTCCCACTGTATAGAGAACCAGATTCTCTATAAGTTCCCACTGTAAGCAACAAACTGTAAAACCAGCCAGTATATGGAATTAAGTTCTCTAATCATTTCCACAGTAGCTCGGCAGAAAGTAAAGAACACAGAGGATTTTTACGTGGAAAAATTCCAACTCAAGGGGACCAAAACTACGACCTACACTTGTAGGTTTTCAACTTCGCTAACTTGTAAACCCCTATTACAAGCCACTTTGTAATAACTCTATTACAAAGGATTCAACTCAACTAACTTGTGGTACTCTCACCACAAGCCACTTTGTGACTCTCTAGTTACAAAGACTTTGACTAACTTCTGATACTCTCACTACAAGCCACTTTGTCACTCTCTAATGACAAAGACTTTAATCGCTCTAACTTGTAATAACACTATTAAAAGCCACTTTATAACTCTCTAGTTACAAAGACTTTACAACTCGACTAACTCTAGCCAAGGCACAAACTTAAGGGGTTTGTGATTTTGGGTTTCCTAAAAATAGCTTCTAAGAAAGAAAGATAGGAGTTATAAGACAAATAACAAAGACTCAACAAACTTAAGGACTTAAGATATCTTCAATCTTGGATCCGGTCCTTGAGGTTGCAGCAGCTTTGTTCTTGAGAGAGGTTGTTGCAAACACTTGAGAGAGGATTTTTGTTTCTGATTTTGCAAGTCTTGGGGGAAGATGCCTTGTGTCTTGCACCAGGTTTATATTGCAAAAAGACATCCCAATGGTGATGTCAAATCTTGGTTAGTACATGCCTTTTCCCAATGGGAAGTGACTGTTGCACTGTCTGCTGCACTGTTGCAGGCAGTCACTTTCTGCAGTTGCTTTCCAGCTGTACAATTGACCTATACTTCTGTTAGGGGAACACCAAGGTATCAGGTCCCTAATCTGGTTCCTGTGAATCTAAAGACACAGTGCTCAGATTATCTTGAGTCGATTAACTTGAATGATTGTACCAGGCATGCTTCAAGTCCTTTATCTGGTTCTCTCATATAGTAAGTTATTTTACCTTCCTTGATGGTATTTATACATGTGTGACATCACTTACAATTATGTAAGCAAGGTAGGTAAAAAGCCTTCCATAGAAAGTTGACTGTTGCACTGTTCCTGTGCAGTGGCGTGTGCAGGCAGTAACTTTCTTGCTGGAGAGTTGACTTCATACAGTCTCCTCGGGAACTGGTAGGGACCTGTTTCCTCAGTTGTTCCTTCCTCTCGGAAGAGTTGAGTTATATCCCACACTGGATCCCAACCTGGAACTTTGTGATCTCAAGGTATTGTAAATGTGTAACAGGTTCCTTATCTGGTTCTGGATGGTAAGTTTGTTAGATCATCAAAACACAAAGTAAAGTACTTATGCCCAAGGTACTTGTAACCTATCATACTTCCATGTACCCTCAGGATGATGCTAAACTCTGGTGGCGGTTGAAATACGAAGTCATCAGGGCATGTGAAGATACTCTTGAGACATGGGCAGACCTGAAGGCAGCCATACGCCTACAGTTCCTCCCCGAAAATGTTGAATACAATGCGCAGAGAAAGCTATGGGAGCTCCGCCATACCAAGACAGTGCAGTATTACGTGCGAGACTTCTCCGCGCTCATACTGAACATATGGGATATAGGGGACAAAGACAAACTCTTCACACTCTTGGAAGGTTTGAAACCTTATGCTCATATGGAGCTGCAAAGACAAAAGGTAGATACTTTGCCTAAGGCCATCCAAGCAGCGAAATACCTTGGAGCAAAAATGTTGAATGTAAGAGAGAATCGTGTTGTGAGATAGAATCGTGCTTTAAAAATTAGCACAATCTTGTTGTGAGAGAGGGAGATATCGTGGAGAGAGAAGGAAGAAGTATTTTGCTGAGATTTTGAGAGAGCATAACTAAAAGAAAGAGAGAAAAACGGGAGTAGCGAATTTAACGCCTTAACGGTAGTATATACCATAAATACCCATTTTGCTATAAAAAAATAAATGTAGTTATATTAAATAATATTTTAAAATAATTTTGGTTTATAATAAATAGGGTGTATACCTTTGCTAAAATTCCCTAATTATTTTTGGTATGATCGGTCAAATGTTTTAAAAGGCCGACACATAAAGTAGGACAGAGGTACAGAAAAAAGCTGTAAAAATAGCATGGGCTAGCCAGTTTTTAGACCGGTCATTCAAAAATAGCCAGCGTTTGCGAAGTTATTGAGAAATAGTCACTATTTTGCTGTAACACGGAAAGTTCCAGCATAATATATTGGAGATCGGTGCACCTGTGTATGAACTTCCAGCATATTATGCTGGAACTCCAACACACAAAAAGTTCTAGTATATTATGCTGGACTGGTATATTATACTGGAACTCCAGTATATTATATTGGAGTTCCAGTATACTTATGCTGGAACTCCAGTATATTATAATGGAGTATTTTTTCGAATTTTGAATAGTGTTTTCGTTCAGATTTATCTTTACATGAAAAGTGGTTAAATTGTGATTACTTTTGAAATTGTGGCTACTTTTGAATGACCACTTGTAAATATTACCAAGCATCTTTCAAAAAGTATTTAAGAAAATGATATCAATTCTTGTTTATTCCATATATTGTTGATACCCAATTTTTTCCTGTATATTTTTCATATGCAAAATACCTTTCAAATAGAATATATATGTATATATAAGTATGCCCAAGAGTTTTCTTATTTTTCTTTAATTTTTTTAAAGATTTTTAAATCAATTTATTGACCTATTTTATCAAGAAAAGCCCAATAATTATTCCCAAAATTGTCATTTTGGAAATTCAATTATTATATTCTCATATTTATACTAAAATATAGCTAACATAATTTTGCATATTTTTACAAATTTATTTAGTATTTTTTTAAACTAAATTGCATATAATTGCAATATTAGCCTATTTTAAGGTTTAATTGTGTTTATAATTATAAAATTGACTCCAGTATTTTTATTTTTATAATTATATATTACTAATCATTTTAGTACCTTTAATTTACTCCCAGAAATTATTTTACTATTTTTTATAAATTAAACAAGGGAAAAAGTGGCTATTTAAATGTTAGCCCATTTCATTTCACTTCTGGCCGGATTTGGCACCCTAATTAAACCCAATTTCAGATCTCATCACCCGGCCCAATTCCTAAAATTACCCGACTCACGACCCTTTAAAATAACCCACCTGGCCTCCCTTTTTAATCCCAGCCGTTGATCTAACAAATCAACGACTCACACTCTTCCTTTCCTTTTTAATTCCCCAATACCCTCTGTGAGCACGTAATTTTGGCCTCACGAAAACTACTTTAAAATAAATCAAAAATAAAAATTCTCTTAATATGCAGTTTTTAGAATTTATGTGGCGTATTAATTATTTGTGTTTTGTCCGTAAATGTTTACTTTGTTATAGTTAAATAATAATAAATAAAACAAAAAATACATGCATTTAAAAGATAATTAAAAGAAAATCACAAAAATATGCATTTACCTTATTTTGGTCATTTAATTATGTCATTGTGTGATTAATGTTTTGTCTATGTGTTAACATTTGTTAAAAAGTAATTAATATTTTGTAAGAGTAATTTTGTTTTTATAATTTTAATTAGGATTTTAATAATTAAGGAATAAAATTGGAAATTGAGAAGAGTTAATTAAATAGGCAAAACAGATCTGGGCCAAAATCTTAAACAAAATCAGGCCCAAACAAATCAAACCCCTCAGCCCAATCCAAACCCCCATGTCCGGTCCAATTTAATTGAACCAAACGACGGCGTTTCGTCGCGTTTCATCAAGGACCGTTGGATCAAATCCATCCAACGGCTGAGATCTCACACCCCTTACCTGTAACCCTTACCCGACCCACTGCCCCGATCCAGCCTGACCCCAACATTTAACCAAACGACATCATTTGGTTAAATGAATTAATCTCAACCGTGCATCTTAATTGATCCAACGGATGTGATCAATCCACCCCATCCCTATATAAATCCAAATCCCTACCCCGGCCCCCTAACTAAACACCCCCCCTCTCCTGTTCATCGTCCTCTTCGAAATCACACCCCTAACCCTAGCCGCCTTAACTCTCCATCGCCTGAAGCCCGGCGGCAACAATGCCGCTGGTCACCACCTGAACACCCTCGACTCCTCACAACCCCCTCTTCACGGATCTGGTGTCAGTTTCCTTCGAATCAGGCCCCAACTCTTCGAATCTTAAATCGAAGGTTGGTCTGAAAACCCAACCTTCTCCGATGACTTCCTAACTAACACCATAACACCTCTTAACCTACCTCGTTATGGATCTGGTGTTTGTTTGGCTCGAATCACCTCAGAGTTCTTCGAATCTTCTTTTGAAGGTTCGAGCCAAACATGAACTCACTCAGATTCATTCCAAACTAACACCAAATGACCCCTAGGCCTCCCTCACCCTTGTGTCATCTTTGGTTCCCTTCGAATCTGCCCAGAATTGGTCGAACCCTAAATCAAAGAATCTGAAACCCTAAAAAAAATCCAATCGTGGAATTTTTCCAATTCAAGTGAAGGATTGAGGTCTAAGAGACTTTAATCGAGGTATTCTCAATTGAGAATACTTCGAATAAAGTCTGTTCAGCCTCAAAAGGGTCCGAATCCAAGTTGAGTCTGAGTCCGGGTAAAATTAAAGATTCAGAGGTATTTTTCCTATTTCTTTTGTTTCCTACATATATTGTTGCCTATTTTAGTTGTCTGTGTAATTTTTCATATTTTTGTTTGTTTAATTCTGTGATTCTGTCTCATACCCGCTTACTTGATCAAAATGTGAATTGTTTCTGCTGGTTATGTTTGTTTACAATGTGTGTAATCGACTCGATTAAGTTCGTCGATTAGTTATATTATAAAATTCTGTTTCTGAAAATGCTGATTGAAACAATCTGTTTACCTATTGTTTGTTGACAATTGTTGTAGATAATCAGTTTGATTAATACTCGTCAATTAAATCATCCTTGTTTATAGTTCAATAAGTTCATCAAAAGGATGTTGTGTGTGTTGATTTCTGAGCATTAAGTTTCAGGACATTGTCAGTATATTGACAATGCTCCTGCATTTGTTGCTCTTTGTTCAGTTTTGAATTTCAGTTGAAATGATTTGTTGAGTTCTGTATAGTGTTAACATGTTTATATGCAAGTTCAGTGCTCAATCTGAATTTAGCTTTTGTCCAGTAGCTATTAGATTGGGTTTGTTAGATCAATTAGCTATCAGTGAAAGGATAGAATGTTTGTTTGATTTAGGAATTGGTTATTAACTGCTAAACAATTTAATTCAGATAATTTTATTAAGGTTTATGCAGTTTTGGTCTGGGGCAGTAATAACAGTAATACTAAAGGATTTTCAGGGGTATTTCTGGAATGAAACAGTGAGGGTAATATGATAATAGTTGTGTGCTGATAGTGGAGTGTTAATGGCTCTTATTTAATGTAATAATGGGAAACAAAGGGTAATGGGAATGCTGAAAATCAGGAAAAGATCACTTAATGGTATTTAAAGTAGTAAAAGCAGATTTTAATGGGATTTTATGATTTTTAAAAGAAGAAGTGGGTCCAGGCAACACTGAAAAGAAAAGGGGCAGACCTGTATAAGATAGAAGGGATTGGGACTGATTGAAGGACCCAGATTTTAATACACACAGATATAGACATTAAGAGATACATAAAAAGAGACAGAGAGAAAATCTGGACAGAAATTAAGAGAGGAAAAACACACAGAAGCAGAAACAGAAATCTGAAAAGAAAGAAGAAAAAATAGAAAAAGAAACAGAAAATAGAGCACTCATATACACATAGAGTCTGAAACAGATAATAGAAAATGAAAAGGAAAATCTGAAACATTGTTTTCTGGAATCTGTCCGGGTCTGTTTGTTGATACTGCTTGGTTTTAAAATCTGAAATTCTTTAAGAAGCTTTGCTCCTGTGCATCTGGGTTCCTCGGGTCCTGTTTGTTGCTCAAATCTGTGGAAATACTGGTATATTTTGCTATTTTGTTGCTGCTGTCACTGCTGAAATTTACTTCTTCTACCCTTATTTCCAGGTACATATTTTTAAGACTCATGTTGTGAAAAGAACATTGGAAGAAAATGAAGTTTGGGATTATAATTATGTCTTTTACTCGTTTAAAGCTATTAGTTTAAATTTCAGTTTTGTTTTAGTTATTTAACATGGTAGTATGCTTGACATAACGACTATAGTTAATCATTCCCATTGGAAGTTCGCATAAGTGTTGTAATAATGTTATATATTTCAGAATTTCATTATGTATAGTTGTGATTGAATTATCAAAAAATAGGAAATATGGTATAAAATTGGCCATTAATTAAGTCTTGTGGCATTGTTAGTTAAGTAAAGAGTAGTATGGAAATGGCAAAAACTATATCGCTAGCCTATTTTGTCAACCATCCGATTTAGTTGTAGATCAGATGATGTTAGTTTTATTCTGTTCATATATGGCACAATAATGGTTATGTTTATAATCAATAGTTGAAAGATGCATTAGTACAATCCGCCGTTATGTTCATAATGTTGAAATATGGTGAATAATGTTATATATAATGTCATCTTATTAAGTCAACAAGTAGATTTATTCTCTTTCTTAATAACAAATGGACTAGGAATTTATACAATGCGAAAGTTAGTGTTTAGCATTAGCTCACATAGATTGAGAATCAAATTGGTTTGATTATATATATATATATATATACCAAACTCAATTATAAGCAGAATTAATCAAAAATAATTTCGCCTATTGGATTAAGAATAAACGATGTAGAAGTAGATTAGATTTATAATGTGTAACAATTTTAAGAGTGCAAAAAATAGTATTCGTTACAAATAGAATAATGAAAATTCTTCAAAAATAGCACCCCCTGTCATGAGTCGATTTTTAGTTTCATATACATTCGCATTTGAATATACATATACCGTATTTACGAGAAAAATGGTAGTATTAATCATCACGTTGTTTATTTTATTCTTTAAATTAGAAGGGCTTGGAGGAATATAATTTATACGCGAAAAAAAATATATAATTTGCGATCAACGAGGAATTTAGAGACTAGAAAAAAAAAATATTGATTTCTCATGACTTTCACATAAAAATACATGGACGTAATAAACAATTTTGTGGAAAATCTATACTACTATTAAGAATATTTTGCGTGATTAGGGATGCATTCGCGTAACCTGATTATATTTCTAAAAGCAATTCGGATTATGCGTTCGCGCAACTTCGAGCAAATATTTAATAAAAAGGGATTTTTCGGAAAATATCAAATTAATTTCATAAAAACCCGAGATGTGCGGTTCACTATTTAATCAATACAAGAGCGACAAACGTCCTTAATTTTATTCTAAGCACGATTTCAAACATATGATTTTTATAATAAAAATATAAAAAAATATATATTGTCAACCTTATTGTGTACACGTATGCGTGGCACGATGCTCTACATTTATAAAAAGTACATAATATGAATATACGTACGCGTGATTCGTTTATATAATTGTAAACAATCTAAATAAAAAGCGGTAATAAAATCAAGCAACAAGAAAAAGGTATTTAGTGAATCAAGATAATTAAGCCAAATATAGAAATGGTTAAGCGACCGTGCTAGAACCACAGAATTCGGGAATGCCTAACACCTTCTCCCGAATTAACAGAATTCCTTACTCAGGATTTCTGGTTCGCAGAATAACAAACAGAGTCATATTCTCCTCGATTCAGGGATTAAAATCGGTGACTTGGGACGCCTTAAAATTCCCAGGTGGCGACTCTGAAACAAATAAACAAATCCCGTTTCGACTGTCCTTTAATTGGAGAAAACTCCCACGCGCCCCCGCGTTCGCGGTAAAAAGGAGGTGTGACACCCCCCAAACCCTCTTATTTCTCACCGGTAGCCGCCCCTGGATTCCCCCCCCCCCCCCAAATTCTCTCTCATAAACCCCAGTTGTCTCCCTCTATTTTCACCCTAAAACCACCGGAATCTATGGCTTCCAAGGTAACTGAAGTCTTATACCGACCTCCTATAACTCCTACACGCTGGGTTATTGAAGATTCAAGGCCTGACCACGAAGAAGCTTGGTCCAAGCTTCATTTGATTCGAATTCTATGGACATCTCCGGCCTTGCTCCGGCAAGCCATGGCTGTTCGAACCTGATCTCGACTTCTCCTGCTCAGATCAACAACTTTCCAAGCCTTTCTCACCATTTGGGTTCCTTTGAAACCCTAGCTTTTGAGGTTTTTCTTGATTTCTTTAGATCCGTTTTAGATCCATGTTTTCCTTGAGATTTTAAATGGTTTCTCGAGATTTCTTTCAAAAACTATGCTTTCAAACCTTTATCTTTCCGATTTAGGGTTTTATCGAGATGCTTCTCTGATTTTCATTAAGTCTTGTGGCATTGTTAGTTAAGTAAAGAGTAGTATGGAAATGGCAAAAACTATATCGCTAGCCTATTTTGTCAACCATCCGATTTAGTTGTAGATCAGATGATGTTAGTTTTATTCTGTTCATATATGGCACAATAATGGTTATGTTTATAATCAATAGTTGAAAGATGCATTAGTACAATCCGCCGTTATGTTCATAATGTTGAAATATGGTGAATAATGTTATATATAATGTCATCTTATTAAGTCAACAAGTAGATTTATTCTCTTTCTTAATAACAAATGGACTAGGAATTTATACAATGCGAAAGTTAGTGTTTAGCATTAGCTCACATAGATTGAGAATCAAATTGGTTTGATTATATATATATATATATATACCAAACTATATATACCAAACTCAATTATAAGCAGAATTAATCAAAAATAATTTCGCCTATTAGATTAAGAATAAACGATGTAGAAGTAGATTAGATTTATAATGTGTAACAATTTTAAGAGTGCAAAAAATAGTATTCGTTACAAATAGAATAATGAAAATTCTTCAAAAATAGCACCCCCTGTCATGAGTCGATTTTTAGTTTCATATACATTCGCATTTGAATATACATATACCGTATTTACGAGAAAAATGGTAGTATTAATCATCACGTTGTTTATTTTATTCTTTAAATTAGAAGGGCTTGGAGGAATATAATTTATACGCGGAAAAAAAATATATAATTTGCGATCAACGAGGAATTTAGAGACTAGAAAAAAAAAATTGATTTCTCATGACTTTCACATAAAAATGCATGGACGTAATAAACAATTATGTGGAAAATCTATACTACTATTAAGAATATTTTGCGTGATTAGGGATGCGTTCGCGTAACCTGATTATATTTCTAAAAGAAATTCGGATTATGCGTTCGTGCAACTTCGAGCAAATATTTAATAAAAAGGGATTTTTCGGAGAATATCAAATTAATTTCATAAAAACCCGAGATGTGCGGTTCACTATTTAATCAATACAAGAGCGACAAACGTCCTTAATTTTATTCTAAGCACGATTTCAAACATATGATTTTTATAATAAAAATATAAAAAAAAATATATTGTCAACCTTATTGTGTACACGTATGCGTGGCACGATGCTCTACATTTATAAAATGTACATAATATGAATATACGTACGCGTGATTCGTTTATATAATTGTAAACAATCTAAACAAAAAGCGGTAATAAAATCAAGCAACAAGAAAAAGGTATTTAGTGAATCAAGATAATTAAGCCAAATATAAAAATGGTTAAGCGACCGTGCTAGAACCACGAAATTCGGGAATGCCTAACACCTTCTCCCGAATTAACAGAATTCCTTACTCAGGATTTCTGGTTCCCAGAATAACAAACAGAGTCATATTCTCCTCAATTCAGGGATTAAAATCGGTGACTTAGGACGCCTTAAAATTCCCAGTGGCGACTCTGAAACAAACAAACAAATCCCGTTTCGACTGTCCTTTAATTGGAGAAAACTCCCATGCGCCCCCGCGGGCGCGGTAAAAAGGAGGTGCGACAGCTCTGGCGACTCTGCTGGGGACTTTTTGTGAAAACTGTAACCCAGAACCACTGGTTCAGGGTTTAAAGAATTCGAGCTTAAAATAACTATTATAGTTGGCTTTATTTATTATATGATTTTCACACGTTTATGCTTAATATGCTAAATGTTGCTTTTACCGCTTTAATATTAATTGAATTATGAATATAAAACTGCTACGAAACCCACCTTCTTTCTGAGTCTTCTAAATTTATGGTGCACACGTGCGCGTGGCCCACCTTTCTGTTAAAGGTCATACCAAATAAGACGAAGTTGGGACAAGTAACTAGACCGGGTAGACTTTCGTGCTCCCGGTACGTTGCCTCCACTTCGGCTCAAACTGTCCGTTTGGGTGAGCCAGGTTTAGAACAATATGCCTCAGGTTTTTCACCTAGAATAACTCAGTCATGTACCGGATCCCTAGTAGGAACGTCTATTTGCATCATGTACATTTGGCCTTGGAGACTCAACACAGGGGTTGGGTCTATCTAGGACAGGTGAACCCAAAATGAAAAGACTATCCTGATGCATCCTACTTGCTACCTGTGCATTCATTTGCCTCGGATTTGCTTGTTGACCAGTTTAGTTGAAATCATTGTGAGAGTCGAGGAATAAAATGGGTTGTTTTAGAAAATTCCCAAAAATAGTTTTAAATCTTGAAAAAAAAAGTGTTAAATAAATAAAAATGATTTTTTTGTGTGTATATTTTCAAAATGAGTCTTGATTTTGTTAAAATTAAATTTCAGATACAAAATGAGCACCACACAAAACCCCCCGTCCACGAATACAGAAGAGTTTCTATTTCAGCTTCAAATGTGGTGGTATGAGTTAGGCGAAGATAGTAAAAAATGGGTCATTAAGCATTTGGGAAATATCACAGATATTATGAAAGTTAAACCACGTGATGATCTGATTGCGGCGTTAGTAATTTTTTGGGACCCTGTTCAAAATGTCTTTTGTTTCTCTGATTTTGAGCTTACTCCTACATTAGAAGAGATAGCTGGATATGCTGGTTTTGATGGAAGTCTAAGAAATCAAAACCTGATATTCACAAAGGCTCCCTCGGTACATCGATTCTTCGGTCTTCTGAACATCAGTAATCAAATCAGGAAAAGCAATGTCATCAACGGATGTTGTTCTTTCAACTTCTTGTATTCAAGGTTCGGAAAGCCAGATGGATTTGAAATTCATGAGAAAGGCCTTACTAACAAGCAAAACAAAGACACCTGGCAGATTCACCGTCGCTTCGCCTTCATGGTGGCTTTTCTAGGAATCATGGTCTTCCCAAACAAAGAGCGAACAATTGATATTCGCACAACGAAAGTTGTACAGGTCCTCACCACCAAGGAAAATCACACCCTTGTCCCTATCATTCTCTCAGACATTTATCGGGCGTTGACTTTATGTAAATCAGGGGCAAAAGTCTTCGAAGGATGCAAAATTTTGTTGCAAATGTGGGTGATTGAACATCTCCAACATCAGCCCAAGATCATACAGTATGGGCCAAGCAATGATAATTTCATCGAGAGTTATGAGGAAAGAATAAAAGATTATAAGTCCCCAGAAGGGATAGAAGCCTGGGTATCTCATCTAAGGGCTTTAACGGCGAATCAAATTGAGTGGACTTTGGGATGGCTCCCGATGAGGGAAGTGATACACATGTCAACCTAAAATAGTTATTTGCTACTATTGGGATTGAGAAGCATCCAGCCATATGCGCCACTAAGAGTTCTAAGACAACTAGGGAGATACCAAGTAGTTCCTGATGATGAAGATTTGAGTATGCAAGTAATCGAATTACACCCTGAAGCCACTATTCCCGAGGCTCTAATTCAGCAGATGTGGAATGGATGTCGATACTTGAAAAGTGATACTCAAGTCCCAGACACTACAAGGGGCGAGATAAATCCAGGATATGCAAGGTGGTTTGAGAAACGGTCTCGCGTGGATGATGTACCAGAACCCGAGCTAAGAAGGCCAACAAAAAGACCCCATGTTCAAACCTTTAATGATAAAATCCAAGAGTGGTTGATTTGGGGAGAAAAGGAAAAAGGGTACAAAGCAACTATCCATGCCCTAAAGGAAAATCTGAGGAGCCTCAGTCTTGAGAAAGATTTGCAAGAACAAGAAGCCGAAGGCGAGAAGAAGAGTTTAGCTTGTGAGAATGAAAATCTTCACGCTCGATTTCAAAAAATGAAAAAAGCTTCTGAAACACCAATGAGGAGTTGGAAGGATCAAAAAACCATCGCCAATCTTTTTGAAAGAATGCAAGATTATGATTCCATTCTTGCAAAAAACGAAAGGGCGTTGAGCAAAGCTAAAGAAAGAATCCAACAATTAAACGAAGAAGCCAGATCTAATAAGGAACGCCAAGTAAGGCAATCCGAAGAAGACATGGCACAATTCGAGAAGGAAAAAGACCATTGGATACGTTAAGAAGACCAACTTCGTGCACAACTGGAAGAGGCGAGAAGATACAACAGAGAACATCAACATGCGGACATCGACAGAGAAAGGGCACAGGCAAGACTCGATCTGACCAGACTCCGAGCTCAGTTAGAGTCAGCTTTAGATCGTGAGGACCGTATCAGAGATATAGCCACCTCTCGCCAGCAGAAATTGCAGAACCAAGACCAACGTCTCCAAGATTTCAGGGCACAAATCCATGACTTGGCGGTCTACACCTCTCAAAGTTATGTAAACTGTCAAGGAATGGATTATGAAAGGTTTACAGAGCATGCACCTATTTTTGCCCGTCATCTGGCAATGGAGTTAGAAAGGATGTATCGTACGCTGGGAGGTCGTCCAGGTCAAGCCCCACATTAAGCAGATAATCCGATGATTGACAACAAAAGTGGAAAGTGGAGCATGATAAGAGATGTTAAGAGTTGTGTCTTTTATTTTGATTTGGGTGTGTGTGTTTCAAACCATTTTCTTATAAGGTTTTCAAATGTAATGTCTGTTCTATCTTTGTATTATTTTCAAGAATAAATAAAAGTGTTTGCCTTACGTCCGAACTACGTAAGGCCTGATTCATGCGGGGGCATGATACGTAGGCAATCTCTATAAGATTCGACCACAATAAAAAATATATATAAGAAAATAAAATAAAATAAGAGTGAACAACAATAAAAGACCAAGAAAAGCTGGGATGACACAAGCAGCCAAGGAAATGCATAATAGAAATGGGTTATTTGTCTAGGAGCATTGCATCTCAACGTGTAATTATATATGTGTTAAAACTAACAAGTTTGCTCATTTCCAGAATTCAAGCAGTTAGTTTCTCTAAAGAGTATACTGGCATATTATCATTATCACACGAGATCAAAAGGACCAATACCCGAAAGTATGTCTATCCCAGATGTTGACACAGGTATTGAGATAGAGGAGATGGATGTCGGGAAAATGAAAGAAGAGATGTTTAAACTCAAGCAGCAAATGGCTGAGATGTACCAGGCCTGGTCTACAGGGCAGTCACCCCCATCTTACCCAACTAACCCTGCTCCATCAATGGCCCAAACTCAGGATAATCTTACCACTGAATTATCCCCAAATTTCCCCATCTACCAACACTACCGAGGCACCACCTCTCAGACACCGCAGTCTCCCCCTCCTAAACCAGTTCCATACTTTCCTCCACCTGTAACTCCTGTCTTTGTGACACCTCCCACAGCTACACTCCACAAATCTCCTAGTGAGCCTACATTCCAGGCCCAGGACAACCAATATTACCCCCCGGAACCCACCCTCAAAGCCTCTGAAATCCATTCAACTACTCCTCGTTTTGACCTCCCAACCGAAATTGACAAGCCAGCCAGAAATACTGAACAAGAAGAGATGTTCAGGAAGGTCAAAAGCCTAGAACAATCGTTCCGTGACATGCGAGGGTTAGGTGGTCAAGTCAGTGTAGCATACAAAGATTTGTGCTTATTCCCAAATGTACAATTACCAGTTGGCTTCAAGATGCCTAAATTTGACCTATACAATGGGCACGGCGACCCAGTAGCCCACTTAAGAGGTTTCTGCAGCAAGATGCGAGGAGCTGGGGGAAAGGACGAATTATTGATGGCTTACTTCAGTCAAAGTTTAAGCGGATCAGCTTTGGAGTGGTATACACGCCAGGACCATGGGAGATGGTACACCTGGGATGACCTGGCACAGGCATTTGCATACCATTTCCAATACAATCTGGAAATCATCCCAGATCGACTATCTTTGACAAAATTTGAGAAAAAACACAATGAAAGTTTCAGAGAGTATGGCTTCCGGTGGAGAGAACATGCAGCAAGAGTGGATCCTCCTATGAAAGAGAGTGAAATGGTAGACTACTTCCTTCAAGCCTTGGAACCAACTTACTATGCCCATTTGGTTTCAGCGGTAGGAAAATCATTCAACGAAGTAGTGAAGATGGGAGGTATGGTGGAAGAAGGCCTCAAGACAAATAAAATTATGAGCTATTCGGCTATTAAGGCGACTACTCAAGCTATTCAAGGCGGGGTAGGAGGAATCGGAAGAAATAAGAGGGAGGAAGCAGCGGTAGTTGATTCAGGAACTTGGTCGGGATCCAGAGGTTCACCTCCTTACTATAATCAACATCGACCTGACCAATCAACTCACCACTACAATTCACCTCAACACTACTATCACCCTTCGGAACCTCATTTTTCCATCAACCATGCACAAGCATACAATCATCCACCTGCTCACGCTAATTGGCGTGCTCCTGTCATACCAAGTACCTACCCTTATCCGCGAGCCCACTCCGGACCAGGTTTCAGACCTAGTCCAGTATTCAGGGGTGAAAGGGGGCAGAAAAAGAAAACCTACACTCCGTTGGGAGAATCCTACACCAGTCTGTTCCACAGGCTGAGACAGTTGGACATGCTAAGACCAATACAATCTAAGTTACCCAATCCTCCTCCAAAGAATCTGGACTACACCATTAGCTGTGAGTATTGTTCCGGTACACCAGGCCATGATACGGAAAAATGCTGGCATTTAAAAAATGCAATACAAGAGTTGATTGATACTAATAAAATCGAGGTTCAAACCCCCGAAGCTCCCAATATCAACAAAAATCCAATGCCAGCCCATCAGGAGGCTAATATGATAGAAATAGTACAGGTTGATGGGGAGACAAAGAAGCCGTCACAAACTGTCATGATGATTAGGTCTCATGAAGCCAAGCCAGATAAGCAGTTAACAGAGGAGAAGCCGGTACCTAAGCAGAACAGAAATGGTGATGAACCATCTGTGGTAGTCGAGAAGGGGTCTTCGAGCAAAGTTGCCACAAAGCAAGAAAGGTCGAAAGTGATAGTACCAGGGGTTGCCAGCAAACCCATTGTATTCGTGGAAGGAGCCCGTATAGATCGAGTTGTTATCAAACCTGTAACCCAGCTACTAGTGATCAATAACAAGGCCATTCCATGGAACTATGAACGGGTGACTGTAATGTACAAGGGAAAAGAAGTCAAGGAAGAAGTCTGTGAGGTGCAAGGCTTGACTCGTTGGGGAAGATGTTTTACTCCCGAAGAGTTAAGAAAAACTAAAAATAATCCAACACCAATAAAGAAAGCTGTGACGGAAGAAGAAGCGGAAGAGTTTTTAAGAAAAATGAAGCTCCATGACTATTCTGTTGTGGATCAACTGAAGAAGATGCCCGCTCAAATTTCATTATTGTCATTACTAATCCATTCAGAGGAGCACCGTCTGGCTTTGATGAAAATCCTGAATGAGGCTCACGTTCCTGATAAAATCTCTATAAATCATTTGGGAAGAATAGCCAACAGAATCTTTGAGGCGAATAGAATTACATTTTCTGATGATGAATTGCCTGTGGAAGGGACTGAGCACAACAGAGCTCTTTACCTCACCGTGGAATGTGAAAACTCCGTAGTAACCCGGGTATTGGTTGACAACGGGTCGAGTGCAAACATCTGCCCTCTCTCCACTTTAAGAAAATTGAAAATCAAAGAGGAGAGGATCCAGAAGAATAGCATTTGCGTACGGGGGTTTGACGGTGGAAGCAGAGATTCATTTGGCGACATAGTGTTGGAACTCACAATAGGGCCAGTTGAATTCACGATGGAGTTTCAAGTACTGGACATAACTGTTTCTTATAATTTGTTGTTGGGTCGACCATGGATCCATGCCGCTAAAGCAGTCCCGTCAACACTACACCAGGCGGTCAAGTTTGAATGGGATCATCAAGAAATAGTTGTGCATGAGGAAGAAAGTTTAAATGCTCACAGCAGTGCCATTGTACCGGTCGAGGGAATAGAAAATGACCAGGGACCATGGGTATACCAAGTATCCGACACAGTGTCGGTAGAGAAAATTCCAGAGGGGAAGTACCTTCCGAATCCAAAGATAACCTCGGCATCAGTCATGGTAGCCTATGAAATGTTAAAAAATGGTTTTATACCCGGCAAAGGTTTGGGCTCATCTTTGCAAGGAATTATACAACCAGTATCTCTCCCCGAGAACTTGGGAACATTTGGTTTGGGATTCATACCCACTGTCACCGACGTGAGAAAGGCCAGAAAGCTGAAACAAAAGGCATGGGTTCTTCCAAAACCAGTCCCACATCTATCACAGTCTTTTGTCAAGACCGGTGCTAAAAATCGCCCGATAACAACAATTCTTAAATCCATGGTCAATCTTGAGAAGGAATTAATTGAAAGATTCGAGAAATTGTTTGACGATGTGAATATGGTGGAAAGCGGGGAAGGTTGTAGCAACGCAGAAGTTCAATTTGTTGGGCCAGAAACAAAGCTTAATAATTGGAAAGCCACTCCTCTCCCCATTCGAAAGGAGTCTTGGTAGTTTATTTTTGATTTTCCTTCAGTTTGTTTGGGTTACCTCAGGGTTGTAATCCCAATGCTTATCTTACAGTTTGTTTGAAGTGTGCAAACCTTGTTATCTTTCATCATCCAATAAAATACAGTTTCCTTTTTCATTATCATTCCTGATAGTTTTCTTTTCCTTTTCTTCTTTTTCTGTACAGTTCTTTTTACGCTGGCTCTAGTGATATGGCATGCATGAGGAATCCTCAGCCCAGTCTTAAAAATCAATCTGGTTCCGAAATAATAATTCAAGAAATATATTGTGATTATGAATCAGAATATGATGAAGATGAGGCTTTTGAAGAGATTAGTAAAGAGTTAATTCACTTTGAGGAAAAAACCAAACCTAACCTGAGTGATACTGAAGACATCAACATAGGGGACACGAATAATATCCGGGAAACTAAAATAAGTGTCCATCTCGAACCAAGGATCCGAGAAGAGTTAATTAAAGCACTCATAGTATTCAAAGATGTTTTTGCATGGTCATATGACGACATGCCGGGCTTGAGCACTGATTTAGTGGTTTACAAATTGCCCACCGATCCCATGGTGCCTCCTGTCAAGCAAAGGTTGAGAAAATTCAAGCCTGATATGAGTGTGAGAATTAAGGAAGAAATCACCAAACAGTTGGAAGCAAAGGTCATTCGAGTCACTCGATATCCTGTTTGGTTAGCTAATATCATTCCTGTACCAAAGAAAGACGACAAAATTAGAGTATGCGTCGACTACCGCAATCTCAACAAAGCAAGTCCAAAGGATAATTTCCCATTACCCAATATCCATATTTTGATCGATAATTACGCCAAGCATGAGATAGGATCTTTCGTGGATTGTTATGCCGGGTATCATCAAATTCTAATGGATGAAGAAGATGCAGAAAAGACAGCATTCATCACATCATGGGGAACTTATTGCTACCGGGTAATGCCATTCGGTTTAAAGAACGTCGGGGCAACTTACATGAGAGCAATGACCACAGTATTTCATGATATGATACACAAGGAGATTGAGGTATACGTGGACGATGTGATCATAAAATCAAAGCATCAGGCCGACCACGTTGGGGATTTGAGGAAATTCTTCTTAAGACTTCGCAGGTACAACCTCAAGCTTAACCCTGCCAAATGCGCATTTGGAGTTCCATCTGGAAAGTTGCTGGGATTCATAGTCAGTCGGCGAGGCATCGAGCTAGACCCATCAAAAATCAAAGCCATCCAAGAATTGCCACCTCCAAGGAACAAAACTGAAGTAATGAGTTTGTTGGGAAGGTTGAATTACATCAGCAGGTTTATTGCTCAGCTTACGACAACCTGTGAGCCTATTTTCAAATTGTTGAAAAAGGATGCTGCGGTCAAATGGACCGATGAGTGTCAAGAGGCGTTTGATAAGATAAAAGGATACCTGTCGAACCCACCCGTGCTGGTCCCGCCGGAGCCAGGAAGACCTCTGATTCTTTACTTAACGGTCTTGGAAAATTCATTTGGTTGTGTATTGGGGCAACATGACCTCACCGGTAGAAAAGAACAGGCCATCTACTACCTTAGCAAGAAATTCACAGCTTATGAGGTTAAGTATACTCATCTGGAGAAGACATGTTGCGCCTTAACGTGGGTAGCTCAGAAGTTGAAACACTATTTGTCGTCCTACACTACTTACCTCATTTCGCGTCTGGATCCATTGAAATATATTTTTCAAAATCCTATGCCAACAGGGAGACTTGCAAAGTGGCAGATATTGCTTACAAAATTTGACATTATCTATGTGACTCGGACTGCAATGAAAGCCCAAGCGTTGGCCGATCATTTAGCTGAAAACCCGGTCGATGAAGAGTACGAGCCATTGAAAACCTATTTTCCCGATGAAGGAATAATGCATATCGATGAGATGGAGCAAATTGAAAAACCTGGCTGGAAACTTTTCTTTGATGGGGCCGCTAACATGAAAGGAGTCGGGATAGGAGCTGTAATCATTTCTGAAACAGGGCATCACTATCCTGTTACGGCTCAACTACGATTTTATTGCACCAATAATATGGCTGAATATGAAGCTTGTATTTTGGGGTTAAGGCTAGCCGCAGACATGGGTATCCAGGAAATCTTAGTCATGGGAGATTCAGATCTTCTGGTACATCAAATTCAAGGAGAATGGGAACCCCGAGACTTGAAGCTCATACCATACCGACAATGTCTACATGATCTTTGTCAGCGGTTTCAATCAGTGGAGTTCCGACATATTCCAAGGATCCATAATGAGGTTGTCGATGCATTGGCTACCCTGGCATCAATGTTGCACCATCCGGACAAAGCTTACGTGGATCCACTACATATTCAAGTCCACGATCAGCACGCTTACTACAATATGGTTGAAGAGGAATTTGACGGTGAACCATGGTTCCACGACATCAAGGAATATATCAAAATGGGGATATATCCAGCACAAGCCACAGGGGATCAAAAGAGAACCATTAGGCGATTGGCAAATGGATTCTTCTTGAGCGGAGGAGTTTTGTATAAAAGAACACCAGACCTTGGATTATTAAGATGCATAGATGCCCAACAAGCTACGGCTGTCATGTCTGAAGTACATTCGGGAGTTTGCGGACCCCACATGAGTGGATATGTGTTGGCAAAGAAAATCCTCCGAGCTGGTTACTATTGGCTTACCATGGAGCGAGATTGTATCAGTTTTGTGCGCAAGTGTCATCAATGCCAGATATACAGAGATTTGATTCATTCTCCACCATCCGAGTTTCACACAATGTCGGCACCATGGCCCTTCGTCGCCTGGGGCATAGATGTGATTGGACCAATTGAGCCGGCAACATCCAATGGGCACATGTTCATTCTAGTAGCCATTGATTATTTTACCAAATGGGTTGAGGCCAAAACATTCAACTCAGTGACCAAGAAAGTTGTGGTCGATTTTGTCCACTCAAATATCATATGTCGATTCGGAATCCCAAAGGTGATCATCACAGATAACGGTGCTAATCTTAACAGTAACTTAATGATGGAAGTATGTCAACAGTTTAAGATTATACATCGCAACTCTACCCCATATCGGCCCAAGGCGAATGGAGCAGTCGAGGCAGCCAACAAAAACATAAAGAAAATACTTCGGAAAATGGTAGAAGGTTCAAGGCAATGGCACGAAAAATTACCATTTGCGTTGTTGGGATATCGCACTACTGTTCGCACTTCAGTAGGAGCAACTCCTTATTTGTTGGTATATGGCACTGAGGCAGTAATTCCTGCAGAAGTTGAAATTCCTTCCCTTCGGATCATCGCCGAAGCTAAGATTGATGATGATGAATGGGTCAAAACCCATCTGGAACAGTTAAACTTGATTGATGAAAAACGATTGGCCGCAGTATGTCATGGCCAATTGTATCAAAGAAGAATAACAAGAGCATACAACAAAAAGGTGCGTCCCCGAAAGTTTGAAGTGGGTCAACATGTGCTGAAACGTATTCTTCCACATCAGGTTGAGGCAAAAGGCAAATTTGCCCCGAATTGGCATGGACCATTCATTGTGACCAGAGTATTATCGAATGGTGCACTATGTTTAACAGATATCGAAGGAAAATGCATAGACATGGCTATCAATTCTGATGCGGTAAAGAGATATTATGCATAACTTTTTGAATGTTTGTATTTGGCATTATTTCGAAGATTGGAATGACAAAGGAAATTTGTTCTGCTATCCAAACACTATACCCTTTGCTTCCCCTTTGAGCCACATTTGTTTTTTTTTCCTACCCTCTCTTGGAATCAATGAAAATCAAATATGAAAAATAAAAGGGAGAAAAATAGAAAATCACTATTATTGTAGTGAACTACGTTTGACCTGATTCCTCAAAGAAGGATACGTAGGCGCCTCACGGCTCGGTCATAGGGTGTACGATATGCATAATGTGCACAAAAAGAAACATCAAGAGACCCCAATCAAGAAACTGGGGCAGGAATTGTATTGGTAATAAGAAAAAGATTCCAAGAGTTGTAATTTTAAACCCATATCAAAACTGTTTAACTTTTGATACCTTTCCATTCCAACCACATACCAAAAAGACCTTTCGATCAATCTTAGAAAAATGCCGAATCGAGCAAATGAAGATGGTTCATAACACTCTGGTCCAAACAAGAAAAGAAAGTAAAATGAGAGAGTCTTATTGGTGAAAACCTTCGTGGGCACCATAAGGCGAAAAGGGATGAAGAAATAAACAAATGAGGAAGGTTTGCCGGTGAAAACTCTTTTAGATACAGCAACCCAAATAAGGTTTGTAAATTGGCAAAAGAAAATTGGGTTATGGAAATTTTGGGAAAACAAAATGAAACAATTGAAAAGAGATTGATTAAAAGACTGGGTTGATTAATCCAAAATGCATACCATAATCATTGGTGCCAGTGACTCCAATGAGATAAGTCCTTTATTCTTTCTCCAACAGTCATCCAAATTTGGATTTTTCTTTTCATTTTAGATTGTCGAAATTGTCATGTTTTCGTCACTAATAATCTTACTTCTAAAGCTTTTGAGATGAGTTTTATTCCAAACAAATAAGAAGGAATGTCAAGGTATACTACCAAAATTCAGGATTGCATAGGACAAAAATATGGCCATGATGGACAGGAGGTAATAGGATAAAAATAAGATATGGGTGTAAGAAGAGTGGAATCAAAAGTGGTTCAGCAATGTCAAGAGAGACATATGATTACGGTTGAAAGGGTTTGAAGTGAAAACAACAGTTGGGGATCCCATAGTCAAGGATCAATTACAAGGATAAAACAGTCTTCTCAACCATTCCAAGGCAATAAAACAAGACGAAGAGAAACCCCACCGTCGGCAAGAATGCCCCAGTTAACCACCCTGCTTTAAACTAACAAAATTTTCTTTGATTTAAAACAGGGGCAAAAACAATATTTGTGTCAGGCGTCCACCTGAAGAATAAGGATGAAGAATTAAAGAAGAAATTAGGCGTCCACCTGGAGAATGGGGATGAAGAATTTAAGAAGAAAATCAGGCGTCCACCTGGAGAATGAGGATGAAGAATTAAAGAAGAAATCAGGCATCCACCTGGAGAATGAGGATGAAGAATTTAAGAAGAAAATCAGGCGTCCACCTGGAGAATGAGGATGAATAATTAAAGAAGAAATCAGGCGTCCACCTGGAGAATGAGGATGAAGAATTTAAGAAGAAGTCAGGCGTCCACCTGGAGAATGAGGATGAAGAATTAAAGAAGAAGTCAGGCGTCCACCTGGAGAATGAGGATGAAGAATTAAAGAAGAAATCAGGCGTCCACCTGGAGAATGAGGATGAAGAATTAAAGAAGAAATCAGGCGTCCACCTGGAGAATGAGGATGAAGAATTAAAGAAGAAATCAGGCGTCCACCTGGAGAATGAGGATGAAAAATTTAAGAAGAAGTCAGGCGTCCACCTGGAGAATGAGGATGAAGAATTTAAGAAGAAGTCAGGCGTCCACCTGGAGAATGAGGATGAAGAATTAAAGAAGAAATCAGGCGTCCACCTGGAGAATGAGGATGAAGAATTTAAGAAGAAGTCAGGCGTCCACCTGGAGAATGAGGATGAAAAATTTAAGAAGAAGTCAGGCGTCCACCTGGAGAATGAGGATGAGGAATTAAAGAAGAAATCAGGCGTCCACCTGGAGAATGAGGATGAAGAATTTAAGAAGAAAATTAGGCGTCCACCTGGAGAATGAGGATGAAGAATTAAAGAAGAAATCAGGCGTCCACCTGGAGAATGAGGATGAAGAATTTAAGAAGAAGTCAGGCGTCCACCTGGAGAATGAGGATGAATAAATGGAAGAAGAAATCAGGCGTCCACCTAGAAAATGAGGATGAAGAATTGAAGAAGAAATCAGGCGTCCACCTGGAGAATGAGGATGAAGAATCGAAGAGGCAATCAGGCGTCCACCTGGAGAATAAGGGAATACAATTGAAGGATCACCAGTCAGGCGCCCACCTGAAGAATGAGGATGAAGAATTTAAGAAGAAGTCAGGCGTCCACCTGAAGAATGAGGATGAAAAATTTAAGAAGAAGTCAGGCGTCCACCTGGAGAATGAGGATGAAGAATTTAAGAAGAAGTCAGGCGTCCACCTGGAGAATGAGGATGAAAAATTTAAGAAGAAGTCAGGCGTCCACCTGGAGAATAAGGATGAAGAATTTAAGAAGAAGTCAGGCGTCCACCTGGAGAATGAGGATGAAGAATTTAAGAAGAAATCAGGCGTCCACCTGGAGAATGAGGATGAAGATTAAAGAAGAAGTCAGGCGTCCACCTGGAGAATAAGGATGAAGAATTTAAGAAGAAGTCAGGCGTCCACCTGGAGAATAAGGATGAAGAATTTAAGAAGAAGTCAGGCGTCCACCTGGAGAATGAGGATGAAAAATTTAAGAAGAAGTCAGGCGTCCACCTGGAGAATGAGGATGAAAAATTTAAGAAGAAGTCAGGCGTCCACCTGGAGAATGAGGATGAAGAATTAAAGAAGAAATCAGGCGTCCACCTGGAGAATGAGGATGAAGAATTTAAGAAGAAATCAGGCGTCCACCTGGAGAATGAGGATGAAGAATTAAAGAAGAAATCAGGCGTCCACCTGGAGAATGAGGATGAAGAATTTATGAAGAAGTCAGGCGTCCACCTGGAGAATGAGGATGAATAAATGGAAGAAGAAATCAGGCGTCCACCTAGAAAATGAGGATGAAGAATTGAAGAAGAAATCAGGCGTCCACCTGGAGAATGAGGATGAAGAATCGAAGAGGCAATCAGGCGTCCACCTGGAGAATAAGGGAATACAATTGAAGGATCACCAGTCAGGCGCCCACCTGAAGAACAGAATGGCAATGTAGTTTGACATTACGGGTTGAAGTCAAAAGCCCGCCCATATGAGAAAGGAGCACACGTAAAGTCAATAAAGCAGAGGAATCCAACCAAATCCCCAGCAAGAAACAACAAGAGTCCCAAACAAATAAAGGAAATACGAGGCACAATGAAAGGAAATGCGGAACAAGTCAGAAGCAAAAGATGCCCGAGAGTCACTGAGACATCAAGACAACAAGAAACGCAAGAGCATCATCTAGATAAGATCTTGTAATTCATATACCATAGTCTAGTTTAGCTTTTGTTTTACCTTTAAAGCAGGGGGTAATAAGGAGGTCAGCAAGCAGTAAAAGCAGCACGAAACAGCAGTAGCATCACAGTCCCATGGTAGTCCCAGCTACCCAAAACTTCCCGAACTACATTGACCTGATTCCTTTATAGCCAAGGATATGTAGGAAACCTTTGAAGCAGAGGTTCGGTCAAATCTTTCAAAAAATGCTTCCCACAGAGTATTTGAACAGGCAAAAAATCGCTCGTATCCGCTCACTTTATCTTTGCACGCAAACTCTTCGAGTTTTCGCACAAAGAGGGGCAGCTGTGAGCACGTAATTTTGGCCTCACGAAAACTACTTTAAAATAAATCAAAAATAAAAATTCTCTTAATATGCAGTTTTTAGAATTTATGTGGCGTATTAATTATTTGTGTTTTGTTCGTAAATGTTTAATTTGTTATAGTTAAATAATAATAAATAAAACAAAAAATACATGCATTTAAAAGATAATTAAAAGAAAATCACAAAAATATGCATTTACCTTATTTTGGTCATTTAATTATGTCATTGTGTGATTAATGTTTTGTCTATGTGTTAACATTTGTTAAAAAGTAATTAATATTTTGTAAGAGTAATTTTGTTTTTATAATTTTAATTAGGATTTTAATAATTAAGGAATAAAATTGGAAATTGAGAAGAGTTAATTAAATAGGCAAAACAGATCTGGGCCAAAATCTTAAACAAAATCAGGCCCAAACAAATCAAACCCCTCAGCCCAATCCAAACCCCCATGTCCGGTCCAATTTAATCAAACCAAACGACGGCGTTTCGTCGCGTTTCATCAAGGACCGTTGGATCAAATCCATCCAACGGCTGAGATCTCACACCTCTTACCCGTAACCCTTACCCGACCCACTGCCCCGATCTAGCCTGACCCCAACATTTAACCAAACGACATCGTTTGGTTAAATGAATTAATCTCAACCGTACATCTTAATTGATCCAACGGATGTGATCAATCCACCCCATCCCTATATAAATCCAAATCCCTACCCCGGCCCCCTAACTAAACACCCCCCCTCCTCTCTACTGTTCATCGTCCTCTTTGAAATCACACCCCTAACCCTAGCCGCCTTAACTCTCCATCGCCTGAAACCCGGCGGCAACAACGCCGTCGGTCACCACCTGAACACCCTCGACTCCTCACAACCCCCTCTTCACGGATCTGGTGTCAGTTTCCTTCGAATCAGGCCCCAACTCTTCGAATCTTAAATCGAAGGTTGGTCTGAAAACCCAACCTTCTCCGATGACTTCCTAACTAAAACCATAGCACCTCTTAACCTGCCTCGTTATGGATCTGGTGTTTGTTTGGCTCGAATCACCTCAGAGTTCTTCGAATCTTCTTTTGAAGGTTCGAGCCAAACATGAACTCACTCAGATTCGTTCCAAACTAACACCAAATGACCCCTAGGCCTCCCTCACCCTTGTGTCATCTTTGGTTCCCTTCGAATCTGCCCAGAATTGGTTGAACCCTAAATCAAAGAATCTGAAACCCTAAAAAATTTCCAATCGTGGAATTTTTCCAATTCAAGTGAAGGATTGAGGTCTAAGAGACTTTAATCGAGGTATTCTCAATTGAGAATACTTCGAATAAAGTCTGTTCAGCCTCAAAAGGGTCCGAATCCAAGTTGAGTCTGAGTCCGGGTAAAATTAAAGATTCAGAGGTATTTTTCCTATTTCTTTTGTTTCCTACATATATTGTTGCCTATTTTAGTTGTCTTTGTAATTTTTCATATTTTTGTTTGTTTAATTCTGCGATTCTGTCGCATACCCGCTTACTTGATCAAAATGTGAATTGTTTTTGCTGGTTATGTTTGTTTACAATGTGTGTAATCGACTCGATTAAGTTCGTCGATTAGTTATATTATAAAATTCTGTTTCTGAAAATGCTGATTGAAACAATCTGTTTACCTATTGTTTGTTGACAATTGTTGTAGATAATCAGTTTGATTAATACTCGTCAATTAAATCATCCTTGTTTATAGTTCAATAAGTTCATCAAAAGGATGCTGTGTGTGTGTGTGTTGATTTCTGAGCATTAAGTTTCAGGACATTGTTAGTATATTGACAATGCTCCTGCATTTGTTGCTCTTTGTTCAGTTTTGAATTTAAGTTGAAATGATCTGTTGAGTTCTGTACAGTGTTAACATGTTTATATGCAAGTTCAGTGTTCAATCTGAATTTAGCTTTTGTCCAGTAGCTATTAGACATTGGGTTTGTTAGATCAATTAGCTATCAGTGAAAGGACAGAATGTTTGTTTGATTTAGGAATTGGTTATTAACTGCTAAACAGTTTAATTCAGATAATTTTGTTAAGGTTTAGGCAGTTTTGGTCTGGGGCAGTAATAACAGTAATACTAAAGGATTTTCAGGGGTATTTCTGGAATGAAACAGTGGAGGGTAATATGATAATAGTTGTGTGCTGATAGTGGAGTGTTAATGGCTCTTATTTAATGTAATAATGGGAAACAAAGGGTAATGGGAATGCTGAAAATCAGGAAAAGATCACTTAATGGTATTTAAAGTAGTAAAAGCAGATTTTAATGGGATTTTATGATTTTTAAAAGAAGAAGGGGGTCCAGGCAGCACTAAAAAGAAAAGGGGCAGACCTGTATAAGATAGAAGGGATTGGGACTGATTGAAGGATCCAGTTTAATACACACAGATATAGACATTAAGAGATACACAGAAAGAGACAGAGAGAAATTCTGGAGAGAAATTAAGAGAGGAAAAACACACAGAAGCAGAAACAGAAATCTGAAAAGAAAGAAGAAAAAATAGAAAAAGAAACAGAAAATAGAGCACTCATATATACATAGAGTCTGAAACAGATAATAGAAAAGGAAAAGGAAAATCTGAAACATTGTTTTCTGGAATCTGTCCGGGTCTGTTTGTTGATACTGCTTGGTTTTAAAATCTGAAATTCTTTAAGAAGCTTTGCTCCTGTGCATCTGGGTTCCTCGGGTCCTGTTTGTTGCTCAAATCTGTGGAAATACTGGTATATTTTGCTATTTTGTTGCTGCTGTCACTGCTGAAATTTACTTCTTCTACCCTTATTTCCAGGTACATATTTTTAAGACTCATGTTGTGAAAAGAACATTGGAAGAAAATGAAGTTTGGGATTATAATTATGTCTTTTACTCGTTTAAAGCTATTAGTTTAAATTTCAGTTTTGTTTTAGTTATTTAACATGGTAGTATGCTTGACATAACGACTATAGTTAATCATTCCCATTGGAAGTTCGCATAAGTGTTGTAATAATGTTATATATTTCAGAATTTCATTATGTATAGTTGTGATTGAATTATCAAAAAATAGGAAATATGGTATAAAATTGGCCATTAATTAAGTCTTGTGGCATTGTTAGTTAAGTAAAGAGTAGTATGGAAATGGCAAAAACTATATCGCTAGCCTATTTTGTCAACCATCCGATTTAGTTGTAGATCAGATGATGTTAGTTTTATTCTGTTCATATATGGCACAATAATGGTTATGTTTATAATCAATAGTTGAAAGATGCATTAGTACAATCCGCCGTTATGTTCATAATGTTGAAATATGGTGAATAATGTTATATATAATGTCATCTTATTAAGTCAACAAGTAGATTTATTCTCTTTCTTAATAACAAATGGACTAGGAATTTATACAATGCGAAAGTTAGTGTTTAGCATTAGCTCACATAGATTGAGAATCAAATTGGTTTGATTATATATATATATATATATACCAAACTCAATTATAAGCAGAATTAATCAAAAATAATTTCGCCTATTGGATTAAGAATAAACGATGTAGAAGTAGATTAGATTTATAATGTGTAACAATTTTAAGAGTGCAAAAAATAGTATTCGTTACAAATAGAATAATGAAAATTCTTCAAAAATAGCACCCCCTGTCATGAGTCGATTTTTAGTTTCATATACATTCGCATTTGAATATACATATACCGTATTTACGAGAAAAATGGTAGTATTAATCATCACGTTGTTTATTTTATTCTTTAAATTAGAAGGGCTTGGAGGAATATAATTTATACGCGAAAAAAAATATATAATTTGCGATCAACGAGGAATTTAGAGACTAGAAAAAAAAAATATTGATTTCTCATGACTTTCACATAAAAATACATGGACGTAATAAACAATTTTGTGGAAAATCTATACTACTATTAAGAATATTTTGCGTGATTAGGGATGCATTCGCGTAACCTGATTATATTTCTAAAAGCAATTCGGATTATGCGTTCGCGCAACTTCGAGCAAATATTTAATAAAAAGGGATTTTTCGGAAAATATCAAATTAATTTCATAAAAACCCGAGATGTGCGGTTCACTATTTAATCAATACAAGAGCGACAAACGTCCTTAATTTTATTCTAAGCACGATTTCAAACATATGATTTTTATAATAAAAATATAAAAAAATATATATTGTCAACCTTATTGTGTACACGTATGCGTGGCACGATGCTCTACATTTATAAAAAGTACATAATATGAATATACGTACGCGTGATTCGTTTATATAATTGTAAACAATCTAAATAAAAAGCGGTAATAAAATCAAGCAACAAGAAAAAGGTATTTAGTGAATCAAGATAATTAAGCCAAATATAGAAATGGTTAAGCGACCGTGCTAGAACCACAGAATTCGGGAATGCCTAACACCTTCTCCCGAATTAACAGAATTCCTTACTCAGGATTTCTGGTTCGCAGAATAACAAACAGAGTCATATTCTCCTCGATTCAGGGATTAAAATCGGTGACTTGGGACGCCTTAAAATTCCCAGGTGGCGACTCTGAAACAAACAAACAAATCCCGTTTCGACTGTCCTTTAATTGGAGAAAACTCCCACGCGCCCCCGCGTTCGCGGTAAAAAGGAGGTGTGACACCCCCCAAACCCTCTTATTTCTCACCGGTAGCCGCCCCTGGATTCCCCCCCCCCCAAATTCTCTCTCATAAACCCCAGTTGTCTCCCTCTATTTTCACCCTAAAACCACCGGAATCTATGGCTTCCAAGGTAACTGAAGTCTTATACCGACCTCCTATAACTCCTACACGCTGGGTTATTGAAGATTCAAGGCCTGACCACGAAGAAGCTTGGTCCAAGCTTCATTTGATTCGAATTCTATGGACATCTCCGGCCTTGCTCCGGCAAGCCATGGCTGTTCGAACCTGATCTCGACTTCTCCTGCTCAGATCAACAACTTTCCAAGCCTTTCTCACCATTTGGGTTCCTTTGAAACCCTAGCTTTTGAGGTTTTTCTTGATTTCTTTAGATCCGTTTTAGATCCATGTTTTCCTTGAGATTTTAAATGGTTTCTCGAGATTTCTTTCAAAAACTATGCTTTCAAACCTTTATCTTTCCGATTTAGGGTTTTATCGAGATGCTTCTCTGATTTTCATTAAGTTCTTGTGTGTTTATTTTACTATTAGTTTCTTCTACTGTGTTTCTCTCCTACTGTGTTCTTACGAGTTCTTCTACTGTGTTTCCTATGTGTTTCTTCTACCAGTTCTTATGAATTCTTCTACTGTATTTCGCATGTTGTTCTCTTACTATGTTTCTCATGAGTTTCTTTTACTGGAAGATGCATGTTAAAGGTGTCAGTTCCTTTCTAAGATTTCTGAACTTATTTCATTAGTATTTCTGCCTGATTTACTTGTTTTCGTCTCTACACTAGATTAATGGTAAAACCCCTAGAATTTGGGGGTTCATCCGAGTTTTGAGACCTTTGGCTATGTATTTACCCCTAATTTCCTACTTTGCACAAGATGCTTATTTGATTTCTTTCCTTAAATAACTTTTGCTCATTACCATTTAAGTATGAATTCCTTAATTAAAGGAAGTCTGATACTAATTGATTTTAATTGATACCCAGTTCCTTAATTATTTTCTTACCTTCTTTTCGCCTATTTTCACACAATAAATACTTGCTCTTCGTTGACACAGAAAAAACACTCGTAGCTTTTTCTGAACTCACACTCACACTTAAAAGTATTCTCTCTTGTTACTTGTGGCCTGTTTGCAAATCCTGCTGCTTGCTTCTCTCTCTATTTGTTTTCTTTAAATTGGTATGTTCTAATTAAGATTCAGCGCAACAACAATGTGTTTGTTTTACATTTTTCCTCCTGTCTGCTTAGTGCTTGTGTTTAGTTCAATACTTATTTAGCATTCTCTTTCTGTCTGTGCTGCCTCTACTATGTATTCTAAGTGTGTTTGACAATGATGGTTGTTTGAGGCATGACAACATTAAAATATTGTTGTCAATGACTCAAACTTGATCCCCTAAGATCATAACCTCATGCTACCATTGTATGTTAAATATTCTGTTGGCATAACAGCATTTCCTATTATTGCGTATGCCCAGAATCAATTAATGCCCAGGCACAAGGGCCCTCTGCAATCTGTTCCCAAACCCTGAATCCCTTTTGTGTGAAGTTATTATTTCTGTAGCACTCCTTTCCCTTTTCCCTTTACTCCCCTAGTTCTTCAAGTTCTGTTTCTGCACTTGCACTCTCTCTTAGCCTTTAAGTTCTGCCCCCTTTTGTGAGCCTTTCCTTGGGACCCATTGAGCTCCCTCTGAACTTGGACACTTGAGGGCTGGCCCTTCCACACTGCACTGACCTCCATTCTAATAATGCAATTTGGGTATGAGCATTACCCGAGTCCCATTGAGGCTCTTAGGGAACTTTGACACACTCAAATGGGAGAAAGGCTTTGGATCATGGTCTCTTTGAGTTGGTCTATCTCATAACTCAGAGAGGAAGTCAAGAAGCAGGCTTCCTCTGGTTGTATTGTTCTTTATAGTTTCTGATGTAATTTTATTTCTTCTGGGCTGTAATAATTTGTAATAAACTCTTGGGGATGGTTAGTGAAAAGAGTGGGTAACTATGTATGCAAAGGGTAGATACCATGTCTATAGGTATTTTGAATTCTGCATACTCAAATGCATATAGAAATCATGCCTATAGGTCATTTTGAATTCTGCATATCCCAATCTCACGTAGATACCATGTCTATAGGTATTTTGAATTCTGCATACTCAAACTCACATAGAAAATATACCTATAGGATGTTCTGAATTCTGCATGTTCAAACTTCACTTTGAAATCATGTTTATAGGGTTCTGCATATTTAACTTCATATAGAAATTATGCTTATAGGATTGTCCAATTCTGTATATTCCATTACATCTAGATGCCATGCTCATAGGTTTAAAAACAAATTCTGCATCTAGATACCATGTCTATAAGGTTTGAAAAATCAGCAATGTATAGAAAGCATGCCTATAGGGGTTTCTAATAAAAAATCTGATTCACCCAGTAATAATGGCTGCTATCAGCCACAGGACTTCTAATCAATTCATCATATCCTTCCTCTCTTTTAACAATCTGATTCTATCACTTAGCAAGTTTTACGAGTATGCATTCAAAACAGTTTACTTCGAGCCTTGTTGTTTCATTGTTTTCTGAATCCAGTAGATACCATGCCTATAGGATCCTTGTCCAACACTTAGGCAAGCCTTAGGCTGATAATTATAAGTCGAATCTGTTTCTGTTAATGATTACAACCAGCATGCAGGCCTAATTCGGACTTCTTATCTAAGTTATGTGATAAGCTAAAACTGTCTCAACAATTTCCTCTCCCTCGTCTTTAATATTTTTTTCAGACCTAAAAGAGTATGTGTATGTCATGTTAATTATGTGCTTCTTTGTTCAAGGAGGTATATCTGAGCCTCTGCTTGTTATGTTCTTTCCCCAACTTGCAATACGTGTTTTGTATGTCGCCTTAGAGTTTTTACCTTTGAAACTACAAATAAGCCCAATATCCCTCCCTTTTAGGATTAGTAGTCCTACATGCCTTCGGGACTGGTAAGATTGAGACAGGTAATAGTATGCAATAAGTAAACGAGACCAACCCGTGCTTTAAATACCTTAATGGGGAGGGAAGGGTAGATATGGATATGATGACCATGCGATAACGTCACATGTAGACCCTCATTGAGGAGTGATTACCGGACGTTGTGTGGGGTGATCCATATTTTTAGTAAACCTAGGACCCCCCCTTTCCTTTATTCTTATTTCTTTAACATTTTCATTCTAGAATCCGCTTCCTCAAATTGCTCTTTTAAACTTTGTCTATTTTCAAATCCTTATATGTGAAATCCCCTCCTATTTGAGCTTTATTTGTCTATATGTTAATTGTACCCTAAACTCACAATAATTGTCTGGCCGGGAACCACACTAGTGGATTTTGAGGGGTGCCTAACACCTTTCCCTTGGAATAATTTTAAGCCCTTACCCAATATCTGGTTACTCAAATCAAACCCTATTGGTGTCCTAATGCACCCTAATCATTAGGTGGCTACTCTTCAAATTCAAACCCAATTCCCAAAAGGAATGAGTTGTCCCTCCAAATGCCATAAACCCGATTTCGTGAGGAAAAATAGGGTGCGACAACATGGTGACTCTGCTGGGGATTTTTAGGCTTTTAACATTTCAGACTATTATTGTGAATTTATGCTTCTTTATGTGCAATTATCTGTTTATTTCTTTCAAGCATTCAATTTTCTTTTCGATTGCAAAACTGACTTGTCTTTTTGTTTCTTTGCTTTATTACTTTCCTTTACTGCTTTCCTTTACTACCACTTTAAGTTATGAAATTTTTTTATATTTACTGCTTTCCTAACATGAAAATATGTGACAACCTGCTTTAATTGTTGCATAAGCATGCTCAACATCATATTTTTGTCGTACCAAACAAAATATCATAGCAACGCTTATAATGAGTGGTTGCGCTCTTCCGATATTATCACCTCCTAAATCCGAAAAAGGCGTATTTACGGTAAAACTAGTCGATCAACGGTGTAGTCGACGGTTCTGTGACTTTCCCCCTTGAGTTGTCCGCTCAAGTGTACCAGCCGAGTCAGTTATGTTGTCCGCATAATGACTCTTTAAGATAGCTTTGTCCAAAGTTCACTGGGTTCCCCCAAAACCCAAACGGACACTACCACGTTCTGTGCATTTATTTGGAGAACTAAAGGCTTTATGCTTATTGTTGATGTTAAATTGTCTAGTCTGGCGGGGTAAGGGCCTAACCTTGTTTGTCTTGCAGAAAATGAAGAGCAAGGTCCCCAGTTTCGGTATGGTTAGCACGTCCACACTCTTGCTAGAATGGTGGATGAGTCTTCCATCAGATGACCAAATCAACGAGTGGAAAGAGAGGGCCGCCAGAGCTAGCGAAAAGTTGGAATATCTGGAATACAGTCTGCTGGAATTAGAAGGAAAAGTGAGGAAGAAAGTCACTGACTGCCAGAACGCTGAGGGAAACGAAGGAGAATACCTGGCAAAGGCATTTTTACTGGTGAACCTACGCGAACTGGAGGATTTGATCAATGAGAGCATTCAACCTGAGGAAGGTCCTTCTGGGACCAAATAGATAGGAGTTTTTCTCTTGCTTTAAGAAATGTAATAAGGCCAATGGCCACTAGTGACTTTTATTTCCTATTATTTAGTGTCGATTTGGGATTCGTCTATTTTTCATCAATGAAATGAGGCATTTAGCATTCCAAGTTCTCCAAATCAACTTGCCGCTAGGCCTACCTCGGGCACAAAGAGGTTCCCAAATAGGGCACGATTTACATTCTTGCACTACGTGTTTAATATCGCAACATTTTCTTATAATCCTCACTAACTTGTTACCTATTGTTTTTACTTTTTTATTTATTCCCCCTCCCCAAAGGTTAGTTCGTGCACTCTGGCAACATCATCTTATTCCACGAGATCCAGGGGCCCTCCACCCACTCCTCCTCTTAGTCCTGTCAGAAACAAGAACAAAGGGAAGATGGAAGATCTGAACAACACCGGAAAGGAGAATTCAACTGAATGGGTAGAGGTCACTCATGCCCATGGTACTCAGGTTTCCAAAGAAAATGCATCCCGACTGGAACAAAAGCTGTTGAAGTTCCAAGAGGAACTTGATCAGGTTCGGAATCTCGCAAATCTGTCATTTTCCCTCACCACTCCAGATGTCAACTTCCCAAATGCTCAAAATCTCATACCTCCACAAAATATCCCAAAGCCACAAAACCATCACACTCCTCACCACCACTGCAACACCTGCCACACTTCCAACAATACTCCGCTGCTCATCCTGGAACCCTAAAACTCCACAAATAACGACTTTCACACCCATCATAACACCCCCATCTACGTGGAGATCATGCCACACTCCACCCAACCCATCTCAAGCGCACCATAGTCTGATGATAAAAAATTGCTCATCGGGAATCTGGCTGAAGAACTCAAGAAATTGACTAGCCAGATTCAAGGCATCGAAGGAAGCAAAGGAATTGAGGGGCTGAACTATGAAGATATTTGCATACAGCTCGACGTCGAACTGCCTGAGGTATACAAACCTCCTAAGTTCGAGAAGTTTGATGGTATAGGGGATCCGAGGGTCCATTTGAGAACATACTGTAAAAGTTTGTCGGAGTAGGGAAAGACGAGAGAATCCGCATGAAGCTGTTTATGAGGAGTCTGAAATGAGATGCTCTATCTTGGTACATTAGCCAAGATCCGAAGAAGTGGTCAAGTTGGGTAAGCATGACGTCCGATTTTATGGACAGGTTCAAGTTCAACACGGAGAATGCGCCGAATGTGTTCTACATTCAGAACCTAAAGAAGAAGCCCACGAAAACATTCCGCGAGTATGCTATTCGCTAGAGATCAGAAGCTACAAATGAACAAGTTTTTCATTCGGACTCAGGACCTGCAATATTATAAAGGGCTGATGTTGATTGAGAATCATAAATTTTCGGACATTATCAAGCTGGGTGAAAGGATTGAAGAGGGCATCAAAAGCGGTATGGTTACAAACTTCGAGGTCATGCAAGCCACAAATAAGGCCTTACAGTCCGGGGGGTGTCCAAGAAACGGGACGTATGAGCCGTCATAGTGGCACAGAGAACCAAATCTCCCATCAAATACCAAACCTACCCAATGCCTCCACTCACATACCAGCCTACTCCAAACTACCAAGCACCCTCACCCTCTTACCAAACCCCATCACCCACTTATCAATCACGTCCACCTCCCATATATCAGCCTACTTCACCCAGATATTCCTAACCCGCACATGTTTACCAAGCCTACAATGCTCAACCATCCAACTATCAATCACCTCCTGCATGCCAAAACTTCCTTAGACCTCGACCAAATTTTGACCGTAGACCTCCTAAACAGTATACAGCCATTGCCGAATTCATCGGCCAGTTATACAAGAGACTTAAAGTCGCTGATTATATCACCCCTATCCCTACCATAACCCTTGAGAACCCTTCTCAATGGGTCAATCCAAACAAATTCTGTGCATACCATTCCGGCATGAAGGGACATACCATCGACGAATGTCGTTCCCTGAAAGACAAGATCCAGGCTTTGATTGACAACAAGATTATTGTGGCAAAGGAGCCCGCTCCGAATGTTCGCAATAACCCTCTGCCAGACCATAAGGGTGAGACGTTCACATGATTGAAATAGAGGATGATTGAGATCCCGAGGGATCGATCAGTTTGATCACAAAAGGTGATGACCCAAAGAAACCAATAGTTACTCTTAACCCGATCGTTGTCCAGATTCAGCCCTCTAGGGACGCTGAGGTAAATATGTCAGTAACACTGGAATTTGAAACAATGTCATCTGCAAAGACACTAGCGCCAATTGAGGTTGAATTTGTGTCTCCAGCAAATGCACCTGTACTATTCAAAGTTGCAGTTTTACCATCCAAGGAACATGCTCCGTTCGGAGTGAAGATAGCCATGCCGATCCCAGTGGCGATGTTGGCCATGACACCATTCCATACAAAAGCTATACCATTGGACTATACAGCTGATGTAAAGAGGAAAGGCAAGGTTAGGACCGAGGAAACTGTTGCCGCACAGGTATGACAAGAACTGGTAGAGTTTATACCCCAGAACATCTAGTCGAGTCAAGCAAGCAGGCCTCCAATCGGTCACCCATTATTGAGATAGGTCCAGACGACCTTTGGAGAAAGATATAGTGATACGCTCAAATTACACTTTAGTAAATAGTGTAAGGCGGTCGATGTCAAATATAATAAGCCAACAAGGTTGGGGTCAAATCCCACGGGGAATAGGTGTGAAAAGGTTACTCAAGTAGTGTGTTGCTCGACTAAAGTCGTAATTCTATCCGGTTAACAGTAATAAGAGTATGTGTTAATGGTAATAAGAATATGAATTGAGTTCGGTTTGAAGTGATAGCTAATTTAAATGTTGAGAATGTAAATAACTTAATTAAAGAAACCAATGTTGTGTCCCCTTTAATATAGTGTAATGCTATCGGTGTTAATATGATATATTTCTAATGGAAGGTCCTTTTGATATGCAAATAATGTCTAAATAACTACCCAATATTTTCTAATAGTTGGGTAGTATTTCCTCTTTATGATTTTTTCAAATATAAAAGAGTTGCAATTAAGAATAATCAATATATATGCCAAATAAAACTCATTTATTCCTAAGCGATTTTGATATTTACTTCTTCCAAATTCCAACCCACTTTTCCAAGCAAAGATAGGATTCGATGGCACTTGTTAATGTTTGCAACCACCAACAATCAATGAAGAATGAGAAGTAAATAAATATCAACCAACCATTATATATATATTCAATGTTAAACACCCATTAACATAACACCCATTTAGGGTCCACAACCTTAGTATATAAAGTTAGCTACTCATACTAAAATACAAAAGCAAGAGAATATTAAATGCTATAAAGCTTACAAAGTGAAAGATTCTTGACACAAAAGCTTCAAAAAGAGAAGAATATTTAAGTCTTGTATTGTAGCTCCCAAAATTGGACCAGTTACTGCTCACAAATCCCAATAAATCTATTTATAGAGGGCCAAAATTTGGGACAAAGAACGGACAAAAATACCCTTTCCGGTCAAATATGCGACCGTATTTCTGTCGCATAACAAACATGCGGTCCGCATTCTCGTCAAGCCCATCGCACTTCAGAACCCTAGTTTCCAGGCCTCCACCGCATTCGTGGTTTGCGGTCCGCATTATGGGAATGCTATCGCATTTTGCATCACATTTTCTTCCTTCAGCAGCCTTCATGGTTAGTTTGCGGTCCATTCTGCGGCTCGCAAACAGGTTGTGCAATCGCAAACTGGACCGCATTCTTGACGTTGAACTTTACCCAGAAATCTGTTTTGATCTGCAATCTCAGTGTGGATTATGCGGCTCGTATGTGGATTTTGCGATAGCATATCCACATTTGCTGCCGTTTTGCTCTTTTCTTGTCTTTTTGTGGCTTTTTGAACTTTTTTCCATGCTCTTATGTCCTTAAGCCTCATACACTGCAAAACACTAATATTACATAAGTACAAAAGGAAATTGCATTTAAAACAAGCTAAAATCTAAGCAATTAGTATCAAATTGTGCCGAAATTCTCCGGCACATCATACGGGCCAAGGAATAATCGGTCATCGATTAGTTGAACAAAACACCGGCGCAGATCTCCATACTTGCTTTGCTACAAAATTTTGAGGCGCACAAAAATGCTCTATTGAGGGTGCTAAGTGGAGCGTACGTGCCAAGCAACATCACTGGTAGGGAAATGGCCAACATGGTCGGACAGGTATTGGAAAGTCACAAAATTACTTTTCATGAGGATGAGCTACCACCTGAAGGGTTGGGTCACAACAAAGCACTGCACATCACTGTGCAATGCGAGGACTACTTTATCACTAGGATCTTGATCGACGGGGGTTCCAGTCTCAACATTTGTCCACAGGTAACGCTAAAGAAATTGGGCAAAGGATTGCACGAGATAAAGGACGGAGCTATCAATGTGAAAGCCTTCGACGGCTCCCAAAGATCCACCATTGGGGAGATTAGTCTGTGTTTGCAGATGGGGCCAACTTGGTTCGATGTTGACTTCCAAGGGATAGACGTACCGGCATCTTACAATCTACTCCTGGGACGCCCATGGATTCATGCTGCTGGGGCTGTGGCATCGACACTACATCAGGTAGTGAAATTCGAATGGAACCATTAAGAGGTAATCATTCACGGCGACGGAAGCAATCCTATATACAGTCGCCAGACCATTCCATCAATCGAAGGAAGAAGGAAGCTAGGAGGGGAAACTTACCATCACATCGAAATGGTGAACGCTGTTGACAAAGATAAATGGTGGGATAACAAGATCGAGAGATTGAATTGGTGTGGGTATGAACCTGGCAAAAGGCTCGGCAAGAATCTCCAAGGAATCGCTAAGCCCATAAAGCTCAAGAAGCATGGCACTACTTTCGGTCTGGGATATGAGTACACCTGGGAGGAATTCAACCACTGGTCGCCACCATGGCACGGTCCTTACTATCTGCTGGAGCAGCCAACACCACACTTGGAGTGAACTTTCCAACTGGTCGGTGTTATCTATGGGTTAGAAGAAGAAGAAGCACTTGCAGCCGTGAGGAATTTGTTCCTAGAAGATAATGACATGGACTGTTATGTTGTTCTCGAGGAGGAGGGGGAGGAAGAACCTTCCATATAGGCCGTAAGCAGAGGGGCACACCTCAATAACTGGACCATCAGGACAACCAGAGCCCGACGAGTCTCGGGGTAGCAAGGCTAAAACAAGCATCATGCACTGTTTTTATTTACTAAATGATTTTCCTTTCGCATTTTAATTCCCACAATAAGATCTCCAATGTTCAAAATGATTATGCAATTTATCAAATCATTTTTGGCTTTCTTTATGAATCAACACTTATTACTATTATTTTCTCTCATTACTTTACTTATACATCATTACTATTACCTATCTTGATGAACCAATGATTGTGACATGCAATGAGACAACGCAATAAACGGATACAAATTCAGAGGAAGATGAAATACCAGAAGAGGTTGTTAAGGAAGTTGAGAATTTTGAGAACAGACCTAAGTCCAACCTGGACGAGACCAAGATTGTTAACCTGGGAGATGCAGAGAACGTCAAAGAAACGAGAATCAGTGTCCACTTATCGCCATCAGAAAAGAAGGAATACACAGGATTTCTAAGGGAATATGAAGACATATCCACTTGGTCGTATGATGACATGACTGGTTTGAGTATATCTATTGTGGCTCACAAACTGCCAACCGATCCAACATATCCGCCGGTAAAGCAAAAGCTTAGAAAGTTTAAGCCTGACATGAGTCTGAAAATCAAGGAAGAAGTCACTAAGCAAGTCAAAGCCAAGGTTCTCAGGGTAGTAGAATACCCAACATGGTTAGCCAACATTGTGCCAGTACCAAAGGATGGGAAGGTCAGAGTTTGTGTCGACTACCGAGATCTCAACCGGGCCAGTTTGAAAGATGACTTCCCCTTGCCAAACATACACATCCTGATTGACAATTGCGCCAAACATGAATTGCAGTCATTTGTGGATTGTTTCACTGGGTATCATCAGATCTGGATGGATGAAGAAGATGCTGAGAAAACGGCTTTCATTACGCCATGGGGAATGTACTGTTATAAGATGATGTCGTTCAACCTGAAGAATCCAGGAGCCTTCTCTCCCAACTAGAAGGGTCCATACATGGTTCACCGGGCTCTAACAAGAGGAGCCCTCATACTTGCAGAAATGGACGGAGAAGTCTGGACAAAGCCGATCAATTCAGATGCAGTCAAGCATTACTATGTGTAATCTTTATGCTTTCCTATATGATGTAAATTGAACTACGCCTAACCTGATTCCCGTTTAAGAGGGGATACGTAGGCAGCCCTATGGGTTCGGTCACAATTCAATAAAACTTTTATTTTCCCCCGCAATTAGAAACTGGGGCAGAATTTTGAGGAGGACCCTCAAAATTCCGAAGCTAATTTTAGCCAATCATCGCTAACAGCAGTCGAAAGCATCAATCCATTAAACTAGGGCAGAATTTTGAGGAGGACCCTTAAAATTCTGTAACAAGAAGGGTTGCAATGTCTTGAATCACGTCGCAGTCATTGGTTCATCAAAAGAAAACTATTCTTAATTATGTATTTATGTACGCCTTTACTAAATCATGCATGTCTATTTCTGAAATTGCCTTGTTTGGCAACGCTACCCCAAAGATATATGCAGTATCATCAGATCAAAGCTAAGCAGGTCAAGCAGAGCCAGCGGGAATACGAACTAACCTTCCCCCTTACAAAACTCACGATTTTTCTTTGGATGCAGGCACTTGAGTTGCAAAATCATCAAATATACTATACACTCACGAGACTCACATTGCTCAAAAATACAACTCTCAGAACCGTTGCACTTACTCATAACTGCTATCCACACATAGTGTCCCCAGTAGACACAGTATCCCCAGCAGACATAGTATCCCCAACAGTCGCAACATTGCAATCCGCTATCAGCTAAGAAATCTATTATCATTTGCCCTTTTACTTCTTGCATAAGGCTACTATTCTGCCTTCCGAGGTTAAACTCTACCTCCATCTGCATTTCTGCATTGCATAAAGTGACCATTCTGCCTTCCGAGACTAAGCTCTGTCTCCATCTGCGTTTCTGCATTGCATAAGGCTACCATTCTGCCTTCCGAGGTTAAGCTCTACCTCCATCTGCATTTTTGCATTGCATAAGGCTACCATTCTGCCTTCCGAGGTTAAACACTACCTCCATCTGCATTTTCTGTATTGCATAAGGCTACCATTCTGCCTTCCGAGGTTAAAATCTACCTCCATCTGCATTTTCTGCATTGCATAAGGCTACCATTCTGCCTTCCGAGGTTAAGCTCTACCTCCATTTGCATTTCTGCATTGTATAAGTCTACCATTCTGCCTTCCGAGACTAAACTCTATCTCCATCTGCATTTCTGCATTGCATAAGGCTACCATTCTGCCTTCCGAGGTTAAGCTCTACCTCCATCTGCATGGCTGAAAGATCGCCACCTTATTTACATTTGCATGGCTAAGATCGCCACCTTTATTATTTGCATGGCTAAAAGATCGCCACATTTACATTCGCATTGGCTGAAAGATCGTCACTTTTATTATTTGCATGGCTGAAAGATCGCCACCTTTACATTTGCAACTGCTGAAAGATTGTCACCTTATCTACATTCGCATCGACTGAAAGATCGCCACCTTTACATTTGCATGGCTGAAAGATCTCCACCTTATTTACATTTGCATGGCTGAAAGATTGCCACATACTGCATTTGCATGGCTGAAAGATCGCCACTTTATCATTTGCATGGCTGAAAGATCGCCACCTTTTGCATTTCATGGGCTGAAAGATTGCCACCTACTACATATCATGGGCTGAAAGATCGCCAATCATCCGAAGGCATCATCGTTCGGAGGCACCATTTTCATAGCCCGAGAACACCATACCATGGCCTGAGGACCCCTTTTAATCTTTTGCATATCATTATTCAAAGGCATCATAGTTCGGAGGCATCATTCTCATAGCCCGAGAGCATTATTTCATGGGTTGCGGATCCTCTATCATATGCTTCATGGCCCAGGATGTCATGGTCTGAGGACGTCATCCTAACCGTCCAAAGATAGCATTCATGGTCCGACGGGAACTTGCATCATGTTTAAATTTCCGCACAATATACACTTGTATTGCTTATTTGCAGGTAAACCGGCGAGAAATGGTCATCCCAGCAGGAGCGATCCCGCTCCAGTTCCCGCAGCTCTATTAGACCTTAACCATTCATCCCAACCTGAATATTGCGTCCTTTCTTGAAAGGTCTCCATCAGCGTACTCTGTCGACGAATCCTGAACTACATATGGCCTGATTCCTGTAAGACCAAGGATATGTAGGCAACTCAAGAACCAGAGAACAGTCAAACCTCTTCAAACCATTTTATTCGGTCAAAATTGGTCATCATATCTTTACCCGACAACTCTTTCATCCTTTCCGGGTAAAGAGGGGCAGCTGTTGATACCTAATTTTTCCATGTATATTTTTAATATGCAAAATAACTTTCTTAGTATATTTATGCATATATAAGTATGCCCAAGAGTTTTCTTACTTTTTTTAATTTTTTTTAAGATTTTTAAATCAATTTATTGTCCTATTTTATCAAGAAAAGCCCAATAATTATTCCCAAAATTTTCATTTTGGCAATTCACTTATTATATTCTCATATTTATACTAAAATATAGCTAACATAATTTTTGCATATTTTTACAAATTTATTTAGTATTTTTTTTAAGCTAAATTGCATATAATTGCAATATTAGCCTATTTTAAGGTTTAATTGTGTTTATAATTATAAATTTGACTCCAGTATTTTTATTTTCATAATTATATATTATTAATCATTTTAGTACCTTTAATTTACTGCCAGAAATTATTTTACTATTTTTTATAAATTAAAAAAGGGAAAAGTGACTATTTAAATGTTAGCCCATTTCATTTCACTTCTGGCCGGATTTGGCACCCCAATTAAACCCAATTTCAGATCTCGTTACCTGGCCCAATTCCTAAAACTACCCGACCCACGACCCTTTAAAATAACCCACCCGGCCCCCCTTTTTAATCCCAACCGTAGATCTAACAGATCAACGGCTCACACTCTTCCTTTCCTTTTTAATTCCCTAATAAACCCCAAACCCTATTCATTTTTCACCGGTAGCCGCCCCTGGATTCCCCCTCTCCCAAATTCTCTCTCAGAAACCCTAGCCGTCTCCCTCTATTTCCACTCTAAAACCACTGGAATCTATGGCTTCCAAGGCAACTAAAGTCTTATACCGACCTCCTATAACTCCTACACCCCGGGTTATTGAAGATTCAAGTCCTAACCACGAAGAAGCTTGGTCCAGGCTTTGTTTGATTCGAGTTCTATGGTCGTCTTCGGCCTTGCTCCGACAAGCCATGGCTGTTCGAACCTGATCTCGACTTCTCCTGCTCAGATCAACGACTTTCCAAGCCTTTCTCACCATTTGGGTTCCTCTAAAACCCTAGCTTTTGAGGTTCTTCTAATTTCTTTAGATCTGTTCTAGATCCGTATTTTTCCTGAGCTTTTAAACGGTTTCTCAAGATTTCTTTCAAAAACTATGCTTTCAAACCTTTATCTTTCCGATTTAGGGTTTTATCGAGATGCTTCTCTGATTTTCGTTAAGTTCTTGTGTGTTTCTTTTACTATTAGTTTCTTCTACTGTGTTTCTCTCCTACTGTGTTCTTATGAGTTCTTCTACTGTGTTTCCTATGTGTTTCTTCTACCATATTCTTATGAGTTCTTCTACTGTGTTTCGCATGTTGTTCTTTTACTATGTTTCTCATGAGTTTCTTTTACTGGAAGATGCATGTTAAAGGTGTCAGTTCCTTTTTGAGATTTCTGAACTTATTTCATTAGTATTTCTGCCTGATTTACTTGTTTTTGTCTCTACACTCGATTAATGGTAAAACCCCTAGAATTTGGGGGTTCATTCGAGTTTTGAGACCATTGGCTATGTGATTTGCTTGTTCTTCATCTCTGAACTTGTTTGATTTCAAAAACCCTAACTTTCTTTGGACCTATTTCAAGTTTCTGAAGATTGTTTCATCTGTTGCTCAAACTGAGTCTTGAAATCTTTGTTTAAACCTTGGTTTCTTTATATGATTCTGATTCCCTGCTAAAATTTTCTAAGGTCCTTCTACTGGACCCTTTGTATGCTATTTGATACTCTCTCTTCTCCATTGTTGAGTTACCCTGTGATTACCATGTTCCTATAGTCTACTACTTACTGATTGTGCAATTGCATGACACTTTTTCTTCGTCCTAACTTCAGCCTCGCATGCCTAATACTTGTGTACTCTTTATATGTGTTGAACTTCCCCTCTAAATGGCTTTCAATTTTTTGAATGATTTCAGACTTCCTTTTGTGTAAGTCCGATTGATTTCTTTCCTTGTTTGTTGATTGCCCTGTTACTTTATTTGAGTCGAAAGCTTTCCTTAGCCTTTATGACTTGGTTTATTCATGGACCAGTAGTTACAAATCTCTAATTCCTTGATTTACTGTGTACTAATTGATTCTTACCTTATTTATTTTAACCGTATATTTCACAACTCTGCCCTTAATTAAACTCTTATGTATTTACCCCTAATTGCCTACTTTGCACAAGATGCTTATTTGATTTCTTTCCTTAAATAACTTTTGCTCATTACCGTTTAAGTCTGAATTCCTTAATTAAAGGAAGTCTGATACTAATTGATTTTAATTGATACCCAGTTCCTTAATAATTTTCTTACCTTCTTTCCGCCTGTTTTCACACTATAAATACTTGCTTTTCATTGAAATAGAAAAAACACTCATAGCTTTTTCTGAACTCACACTCACACTTAAAAGTATTCTCTCTTGTTACTTGTGGCCTGTTTGCAAATCCCGATGTCTGTTTCTCTCTCTATTTGTTTTCTTTAAATTGGTATGTTCTAATTAAGATTCAACATCGCAATAATGTGTTTGTTTAACATTTTTTCCTCCTGTCTGCCTACTGCTTGTGTATAGTTCAATACTTATTTAGCATTCTCTTTCTGTCTGTGTTGCATCTACTGTGTATTCTAAGTGTGTTTGACAATGATGGTTGTTTGAGGCATGACAACATTAAAATATTGTTGTCAATGACTCAAACTTGATCCCCTAAGATCATAACCTCATGCTACCATTGTATATTATATATTTTGTTGGCATGACATCATTCCCTATTGTTGCGTATGCCCAGAATCAATTAATGCCCAGGCACAAGGGCCCTCTGCAATTTGTTCCCAACCCCTAAATCCCTTTTGTGTGAAGTTATTATTTCTGTATCACTCCTTTCCCTTTTCCCTTTTCCCTTTACTCCCCTAGTTATTCAAGTTCTGTTTTTGCACTTGCACTCTCTCTTAGCCTTTAAGTTCTGCCCCCTCTTGTGAGCCTTGCCTTTGGGACTCATTGAGCTCCCCCTGAACTTGGACACTTGAGGGCTGGCCCTTCCACACTGCACTAACCTCATTCTGATAATGCAATTTGGGTGTGAGCATTGCCCGGAGTCCCATTGAGGCTCTTAGGGAACTTCAACACACTCAAATGGGAGAAAGGCTTTGGATCATGGTCTCTTTGAGTTGGTATATCTCATAACTCAAAGAGGAAGTCAAGAATTAGGCTTCCTCTGGTTGCATTTTTCTTTATAGTTTCTGATGTAATTTTATTTATTCCGGGCTATAATAATTTGTAATAAATTCTTGGGGATGGATAGTGAAAAGGGTGGGTAACTATGTATGCAAAGGGTAGATACCATGTCTATAGGTATTTTGAATTCTGCATACTCAAATGCATATAGAAATCATGCCTATAGGTCATTTTGAATTCTGCATATCCCAATCTCACATAGATATCATGTCTATAGGTATTTTGAATTCTGCATACTCAAATGCATATAGAAATCATGCCTATAGCATGTTTTGAATTCTACATGTTCAAACTTCACTTAGAAATCATGTCTACAGGGTTCTGCATATTTAACTTCATATAGAAATTATGCTTATAGTATTGTCCAATTCTGTATATTCCATTACATCTAGATGCCATGCTCATAGGTTTAAAAACAAATTCTGCATCTAGATACCATGTCTATAAGGATTGAAAAATTAGCAATGTATAGAAAGCATGCCTATAGGGGTTTCTAATAAAAAATCTGATTCACCCAGTAATAATGGCTACTATCAACCGCAGGACTTCTAATCAATTCGTCAAATCCTGCCTCTCTTTTAACAATCTGATTCTATCACTTAGAAAGTTTCACGAGTATGCATTCAAAACAGCTTACTTCGAGCCTTGTTGTTTCATTATTTTCTGAATCCAGTAGATACCATGCCTATAGGATCCTTGTCCAACACTTAGGCAAGCCTTAGGCTGATAATTATAAGCCGAATCTATTTCTGTTAATGATTACAACCAGCAGGCATGCCTGATTCGGACTTCTTATCTAAGTTATGTGATAAGCTGAAACTGTCTCAACAATTTCCTCTCCCTCGTCTTTAATATTTTTTTCAGACCTAAAACAGTATGTGTAAGTCATGTTAATTATGTGCTTCTTTGTTCAAGGAGGTATATCTGAGCCTCTGCTTGTTATGTGCTTTCCCCAACTTGCAATACGTGTTTTGTATGTCGCCTTAGAGTTTTTACCTTTGAAACTACAAATAAGCCCAATATCCCTCCCTTTTAGTATTAGTAGTCCTAAATGCCTCTGGGACTGATAGGATTGAGACGGGTAATAGAATGCAATAAGTAAACGAGACCAACCCGCACTTTAAATACCTTAACGGGGTGGGAAGGGTAGATATGGATATGATGACCATGCGATAACGTCACGTTTAGCCTCTCATTTTCGGACGTTGTATGGGGTGATCCATATTTTTAGTAAACCTAGGACCCCCCCCCCCCTTCCTTTCCTTTATTCTTATTTCTTTAACATTTTGATTCTAGAATCCGCTTCTTCAAATTGCTCTTTTAAACTTTGTCTATTTTCAAACCTTTATATGTGAAATACACTCCTATTTGAGCTTTATTTGTCTATATTTTAATTGTACCCTAAACTCATAATAATTGTCTGGCCAGGAACCACATTAGTGGATTCTGAGGGGTGCCTAACACCTTCCCCTTGGAATAATTTCAAGCCCTTACCCAATCTCTAGTTACTCAAATCAAACCCTCTTGGTGTCCTAATGTACCCTAATCATTAGGTGGTGACTCTTCAAATTCAAACCCAATTCTCAAAAGGAATGAGTTCTCCCTCCAAATATCATAACCCTGATTCCGCGAGGAAAAAGGGGGCGCGACATATATAACATATTCTTTTACAATGTTAGCACGTGATAAAAATTATGTGTACAATTAATGAGTAACACAAATTATGGGATCAGTTTTATCCTTATTTATCTTTTTACATTCTCTCTCCTACAATTTTCTATTCTATTTTAGTTGCTTGATTTAGCATTCAAATCTCTCTTCTTCTTTTTTATTCTAAATTTCTTTCCTTTAATTTAGCATGCAAATATTCTTTGAATATTTATAGTACTTTGAATATTTATATGAGTAGTATAAATAAAATATGTCATATATATTGTTTATACATATATTATACCATATATATATATATATATATATATATATATATATATATATATATATATATATATATATATATATAAAAGAAATACCATGTATATATTTAGTTATCTACTATTATTCCATAAAACACAATATATACATATAATGGCTGAAGGATTCACTATACTCTGTATATTAATATACTAAAAATACCATTGTAATGTATAAACTATTTAATATCAACATTATACTGTGTAAAAATTTATTTTGACATATAATTAAAAATAAAACTTTATACCAATAGTATATAAGAGTATAATTTTACTATTTAATTCGATATTGTTTGACAAAAACTTGTGCAGTCGTATTAATCTGAACAAGTAAGAAACATAAAAAAAATCGAAAATAAATGTACAATATGTTTTCAAAATGTATTAGAGTCCATTAATCTCATATATACACGTAGCAACAGAAAATGCATTAATCTCTTCATTATTGTTCGGCGATAATTTAGGAAGTGTATTCACTTAAGGAGAATCAGAACTGCTTTGGAATTTTTTAGGAATTGAATGCTTTGAATTTTTTGAAACGTGATTCTAGGCACATATTTATAGCTTGCTGCTAAGAATATAAAAGAGAAATTTTCATAAAGCACTATATTTTAGTAGTAATTAGTCATCTATAGATACCATTTGCTATATTACATTTTATAGATACATTTTACATGGTTATAAGATGTATTTGATGTATGTAACCTAATGTATTCATGAATACAGTAGCAAAAATAGGCGTGAATCAGGGAAGTTCAGCTAATCTTTAGATGTATTCAACTGTATTTACGAGGTGTATTAAAAAATACAGCAACATTTTTAGCGTAAAATATGGAACTTTCAACTGGTTTAAAATGGAAAGGAAATCAATTTACCTGATATTCTCCTAATATAACTCAATTAACACAAACTATTGCACCATAAATCTGTATTCCTCCATTCACGAAAGTTTTTCAATCAGAAAAAATAACTAAAGCAGAGCAACATCTGGATTTTAAGTTCTCCCTTATTTCTATAGTTCCAGTACGTACCCAGTTATCTTTTCAACAACGAAAAATTACGATTGATACAAGTGTATACATATGGCAAGTTTAATAGTGTTGTTGCAGCATTCTGGCAAGTGGAACAGTGAGAGCAATTACGTCGATTATTCAATTGAGGGAATACTGATAAAGGAGTATGCGTCGTATAATGATTTGGTTGCGTCAATCTCTAATCAACTGGGCATAGATTTGAGCTCAAAGTCCATTAAAATTCAATGCAAAGTAGAAGAAAATTGCACGCCAATGGAAATACACAATGATATGGATTACAGGGTGTATGTAGAGTTGAAAAAAAGAACAGAGAACTCAGGATGTATCCTTTGTGCATAACAACGATTGAAAAAGAACTTGTATCCGGAGGTAGTTTAATTCAAGACGACATTGTGCAAATAAATGAAGCAGTTCAAAGGTATGATTCCGATACAGATGATACACTTGCTCTAGATTTTGTCAATTTAGGACAAGCCATTGGGGTGTTCGAACTGGACAAGGATTTGATAATTTCAAAAACTAATCAAAGGGAGGTTATGGCTGGACAAGTATATAAGGATAAGACTACATTGAAAGAGGTGATGGAGCATTATGCTATATCTCAAAGGTTTCAATTCGGGGTTGATAGATCTAATTCTGTTAGGTTTGAGTGTATTTTATTATTCTTTATTTTTGTCGTATTTTGTATTTATGGTTGGAGTTGTAAGTTATATGTTGATGTGTTTATGCATATTTGTAATACAATTGATCTTCACTGATGTGGTTAACTATTTTTTATGGTCTTCAAATACATGTATTCTTGTGTATTTTAATTGTATAAACTTATTACAGTGGCTCTCATTATTTTCCTCTTTGGTTTACTAGTTGTATACAAATGTATGCATATAACTATAAGTGTATTCAGTTGTATTATTTGCACAAATAACTATAGTCGTATTTGTATTCATGTGTATATGAGTGATTTTTTTGTAAGCATTTATGCTAATCATATGTATAATGATAAATTCTTTGCAGCTATGCATTATTATGTATATCAGAAGATTGTGAATGGAGGTTTAAGGCTTCGAGCATTAACAAATCAGAACTATTCAAAGTGAGAGAGTTCATTGATAAGCATACATGTCCATTGAAGGACAAGATGTATGAGCAGCGACAGGCAAGTAGCAGCCTTATAGGCGGTAGGATTCGGCCCAAGCTTACTAATCATAAGAGGAAATACACCCCAAAGGATATAATTGATGATGTGAAATTAGATTTAAGTGTAGATGTTAGCTAAATGTTGGCGTGGCGGGCAAAAAAAAAGGCAATGAATTTTTTGAGGGGTGAACCGGCTGATTAATACAACAAATTACCAGGATACTTATATACAATGGATAAGACATATCCGGGTTCGCACATTAGAATGGTAAAATCGCCCAAAAATGAGTTCATGTATGTGTACATATCTTTGTATGCCTTTATAAAGGGGTTTGATCATTGTAGACCCACTGTGGTTGTGGATGGAAGTCACCTAAAATCTTACTACACCGGGACATTCGTCTCGGCCAGCATGTTGGATGGTGCAGGTGAGTATGTGAATTATAATAAATTTTATTAATATTGTAAAGATTGAAATACATATTTTAAAAATATGTATACAATTGTCTTTACAGGTCATATATTACCACTAGCATATGATGTTATTGATTCAGAGAACGATACTGCTTGGACGTGATTCTTTGAGCAATTCAAGATAGCATACGGTGACAGGGAAAACATGTGCATCGTTTCAGATAGAAATGAGAGTATCATTAAATCTGTATCGAGAGTGTATCCAGATGTACCGCATTTTGCATGTATATGGCATCTATGGAACAACATATATAAGAAATTCTAAAAGAGCCATGCAAAGTTGAGCGAGATATACTTTTCGATGGCAAAAGCATACACACAAGCTGAATTTGACAGTCTGATGGAGAAGGTGGAGAAGGTAGATATTAGGGTGAAAGAATACTTGGAGTTAGCTGGATACGAAAAGTGGGCTAGGTTGTATGCACCTGTTAATAGGGGATGGACCATGACGTCAAATATTGCTGAGTCAATCAATGTCGCACTAGTGTCAGCAAGAGAAATTGCCAATATACAACTTCCTCGAAGAAGTTAGGAAGATGTTTGGACGTTGAAATTGCAGTAACCGCAAAGAAGCTACACAAACTTACACAATGCTTGGAAACAAATACCAGGAGATGCTGACATTGAATGAGGCAATGTCTACACGCATGACTGTAAGTTTTATTTTAATATCATTGTATCATATATTTAGCTCTTTATTTAGCTAGCTTAATTTTTTTTGAAATAATTTATACCTTTTTTTAGATAGATGTATTCAGTTGTATTATCATATAAAGTCTTATAATGTTTTTGTTTCTTTTCAACTGCCTAAAGTTAACCAGATTTTAGATGTATAATAGTGTATTCATAAGCTAAGATGTAATTATAGTTTATAGTCGGCCGGTCTACATAAATGATGTATTCTTCTGTATTCAAACATTTCAGTTGTATTTAACTGAATAATTCTGCATTATACATACAGAAATTCATTTGTTTAACTGAAATAATTATGCATTATGCATATATGATGCATTATTTAACTTAATAATTCTGCATTATACATACATAAATATGTTTGTATTCAATACATATTTGATTTAATTCATACTGTTGCATATTTAATACGTCTATTCTATGGTATATAAATAAAAAAAATAGTTTATATGTGCGCAAAACTTATACGTCTATGTTTAAATGTAGGTGGTACCATCAACTGAATACTTACATACAGTTACTGATGAAGAGAGGAATTACACCGTCTGCCTGTTAAAGAGAAAATACGTTTGCGGGAGGTTCCAAGTTGATGAGTTACCATGCCCACATGCTTGGTCTGTATTGAAGAGCAAGTTTCTAATGCCAGAAGATTATTACTCTAACTATTACAAACCAAATTCTGTTTTAATGACATACAATGTTCCTGTGTACCCGCTACCGGATAGAAATGAATGGAATATACAAGTACATGTTGCAGAGGAAGTTGTATTACCACCCAAATGGAAAAGACCTCTTGAAAGGCCAAAGAAGAAGCGCGATAAACCTTTCAGTGAATTGATGCAGCCGAAAAATCAACATTCATGTAGCATATATGGGCAGGGAGGACATAATAAGCGAACGTGTAGAAATGCTCCACGTAGGATTTAGTTAACACTCTGACATGTATTAGTGCTCCAACGATTTGTCATTACTTCCGATGACATTGTGAAATAATACATTTTGAACCTTTTCGTGAATAGATTCTGGATATAGTTAGTTGTAGTATTGTATTGAATACATTCGATCACAACCTTTCAATAGATACTTAGACAATCTATTATAGACAGTGGATGAGTTGTATATATATAACCAACCACAATACATCTGAATACAACTATATACTTAGTTATAATATAACAATTTCAATAAATACATATACAATCTGCTGAATATATAATTATAGCAATTGTATTATTCAGTCTCTAATTTGGATATACAATACACACGTGAGGAGCTGATTATATACTAATATACAATGTTGAATACATACAAAAATATAAATTGTCTTATACATTGTGTCTGCCTTGACTATACAAATCAAACCAAATGAATACAATTACTTATAGATTTGTATATGTATGAATATAACCTGCTTAAGTAAAATAAATACATCAAGTTGAGTACATACATATAAACCTGTAACATACAGTTTCTGACTTTGATATACAAGCAAAGTGACTGAATTTTGATACCTACTTATACGCCCTGTTATTACATATGAATATATCCAGTAAGATACATATGAATAGAAACTGTAGACTAAGCATGAATATTTATGAACAAAACAATGAAACATAGATTGAAAAGTTGTAATGGTCATATATGAACACTGTTGATAAAGTGATTAAAACATGGTTTTTTCTAACTGAATACCATCTTCACCAAAAAACTATTCAAAAAATAGTATTCACCTAAAACAACCTTCCAAAACTACATCCACCTAAAGCTACTCTAACACTATCTGCAACTTTGAATCTGACTCTGTGATTTTCCTAGCAATCTTTGTGGGTGCTTCATTCTCGCTTATGGCATAAATGTCTATCTTCCGCATAGCATAGTCCCAGAGGAGAGCACCATATCTTTGACGGAGTAGATTGGAATCAAATGTTATTTGTGGAACCTCACCAAGAGTGCTCAGAAACTCTGTGTATGCCGCAACATGCACCCCACAATCCCTGAAAAATGTTGATTGAAACAATTAAAAATAATTCATACAATTAGAGTTTTAAAATGATACAAGCATGATGATTGAATACATACATGCACCCAGCTTTTTGTTGAGGCAGATTTGATATGAAAACAACTTCAAAAGGATCAGTATGTGACTTGTCAATGTATGCTGAGTAAGTAGACCAATCTATGCCTTGACTATCTCTGTAAAAGCCACTGATGATACATATAGAGGTACAAGCTTAGCAAGCTTATCTATCTCAGAAGCTACATAGGCATCATGATGTGCCGATCTGTACGAGTCATACACTTTGATACATCTCTCCTTGAATGAGACCACAGCCAATATCCAGTGTAGTTTGTCCTTCAAGTTGACTGGTATCAAGACATTATCAATAGTGTCACACCTCCTTTTTACCGCACCCGTGAGGATACAGGAGTTTTTCCAATTAAAGGACAATCGAAACGGGATTTATTTATTTATTTCAGAGTCGCCACTTGGGAGATTTTAGGGTGTCCCAAGTCACCAATTTAATCCCGAATCGAGGAAAAGAATGACTCTGTATTACAGTCCGCGAACCAGAAATCCGGATAAGGAATTCTGTTAACACGGGATAAGGTGTTAGGCATTTCCGAGTTCCGTGGTTCTAGCACGGTCGCTCAACTGTCATATTCGGCTTGTTTATCTAATTTTTTATACAATTATGAGCTTATGTGCAAATTTTAACTCTTTACCGCTTTCATTATTATTATTATTATTATTTTACAGGGAATTGCAACGTTGTGAAAATGTATTTCGAACCGCGTCACAATCAATGTACCCGTGATCGTCGACACATTTTGACTGTTGAGATTTGGATTTGGGTCACATAAATGTGCACCCGAGTTTAAGAAGATTAAATTATTAAAGGCGCGCCTAAAGCAACTAGCGTATCATTTACTTTGGGTAGGGCCGTGAAATTTTGCTAAACGGTCCATCCCGAAGTCTAAGCAATTTTAAAGCAAATATTTACTGAGGGCCCCGCAAATTTGTATTTTTTATTCGGCGAGGCTCATCTCATTCTTATTTTTTAAAAGGAATTTGCAATGTCATGGACACGCATCTCGAACCACGTCACAATCAATGTACCCGTGATTAGAGACACATTTCGACTCCGCTGAGATTTGGATTTGGGTCACATAAATGTGCACCCGAGTTTAAGAAAGTAAGATTAATTAAGACGCGTCCTAAAGAAACTAGCGTGTTGTTATTTTGGGTAAGGCCGTGGAGTTCGCTAAGCGGCCTATCCCGAGTTCTAAGTAATTAACACATACATTTTGTGAGGGCCCCGCAATTTGCATTTTTATTTGGCGAGGCTCGTCTCATTATTTTTTATTTTTAAAAAAAAAGATAATCTTAGAATGACTACATTTTTTCTATTAAGTTAGTATCTAAAATAAAGAAAGAAAATCCTAATTAATTACGAGCTTTTTTATTTAAGAAAGCATGGCATGCTAATTGCTAGATTAATACAAATATTGATGAAAAAGAATTTTACTAAAAAATTCAAAATTATAAATAAAATAAAAATTCGACAACTAATATTCAAAAGAATCAAATATAGCTAGATTAAAACTCGCATTGTTATAAAAAAACTATTGAGATTAATTATTCACAACCATTTGAAACTAGATTTAACCATAATTACTAAAGCTTATTAGAAAGTTTATTAAACTTAAACGTTCTTCTAATCTTGTTTGAACTCAAATCATGCATTAATGCCTAGTTTACGAAATTTAGTTTAAATTCATGCCTTAGCTAAATTTAGCTACTTGTTCACGATTAACCTACTGTTGATAATCTTAAAACCTTCATAACTAGTGAATTAACCCGTTTTGCCAAACCGATTCATTAAAGACTAACTTATGTTATTTTCTCTTATTCCAATTATTATTCAGTAATACATGAAAGAGCCTAAATACAATCAATAAAAGGAACAAAGAAAAAGCGAAATTAAAACTTCAAAATTCCATTCTTCATATGTATTCATGCTTCGAAATTATTAGCTTGCAATAGCTAGTATTACAGTCGTGTACCTAGTATTGGAAACAAGAGAAGATGAAGATGAGAATCAGCAACAGTAGTAACAATACAGCACAGCAACAAGAGTCCAACAACAGTAATATACCAATATCAGAGTTTACAAACCGGTGGAGTAGTAACCCCAAGAAAGAAGCTTCAAGCTTCGATGAAACAATAACAATTAATGCTGATTTCAAATAATGAAGGAAAGTAGAAGATTTTTTTTCCAGTTTTGTTCTCTTTCTTGCTGTCTTCTTTTTTTTCTATATCTTTTTTCTGTCCCCCCCCCCCCCCTTAAATCTGATCAAGTCTATCTTATTTATCTCACATCCCCAATCCTTTAATCAATTAATAAAACAACCACTTTCTCTTACCAAATCGACTACTACATAAAAAAACAATTATAATTTATTTAAACAACTTTTCTTGAGCCCCGCAATCCCACTATGTCTTGTTCCCCACTTTTGATTAAACAAGTACATTATCCTTCCCCCATTATTAATATTATTAAAAATATTATTTAATCTTAATGGGCAGAGCACTAAAATAAACAATTATTCAGAATTTTAATTCCAAAAATACCCCTCTAACCTTACTGAAATTACCATTTTGACCCAGAAAACACTGTAATTTACCAATCTACCCCGTCAGCTATAACAAGTTCAGCTAATCAATTCTAACCAAAATATAGCAGCTATAACCAATTCCTAATCAGATTTTATGAACAAACTCAAACTAAATGATGAACAACAAAGAAATAACTTGAATTATTTTGACTGAACAATGTTTTTTAAACATCAAACCTAATTTTTTTTCAGATTCACCAACAATAACAAACAAATACATTCAAAGCATGAGCTCAAATTCAAATTAAACTTAAACAAAATAAATAAACAGATTCAAATCACTAAACTCAAATAATCAATTGATCTTCAAATTAAATCCAACAATTTTACCACAAAGATACATGATTCAAACTAAATCAAAAAATTAAAAACCAAAACATTAACTCACATTAAATCATTGGATTAACATGAACTTCAAACAAAAATGAACATGAATTATCATGTCTCAATTAAACAACAAACATGACGGATTCAAACGATTTAAACTAACACTCTTCTATATTAAAATTAAATCCTTTTAAATTAATAAAACAAACTGAAAAATAATTAATTGAGCTTCAAGTTAAATCTAACAACATTATAATTAAACTAACAATTTCTACATAAAAATAAACAAGAAAAATGAAACAAACTGGAGAAAATAACAAAACGATAAACATGAACTTAATATCGAACATATCTAATTTCAGATCCAAAAATATCAAACAAATTACGGACAATAAATGAAACTTAAACCAACTAACTGGATCGGAACGACGATGAACTCGAACGAAGACTGCCAATGACCTAACGGATCTCAACTTCAACGACAACCCACCTTCTCTTTTAACCTCGACGAACTTAGAACGACAAGCGACGAATAACAATGGACTCCAACTGAAGATCGACGGGCAGCAGGTTTTTCTTTTTTTTTTTTTTGGTTGAGCAGCGGCAGCCATGACGACTCCTCCTGAGCTCGACGTGAGGTGAAGAAGAAGAAGCAGCGGTGAAGGCAGTAGCAGTTGCTACTGCTGAGCATGAAGGAGAGCAGTCATGGGTAGCAGCGACGGAGATCTGGAAAAACCAGCAGCGACAGTGAAGCAGCAACATCGACGAGCGACGAAGATCGACGAAGAGGAAACAACAGGCAGCAGCAACACGGACGTAGAAGAAGCAGCAAAAACAACAGCCATGGGGTTCGTTTGGACATGAACTGAGTGGTCGTTTGGTTGGTTATGGCGACGTGGGTATGGTTGGTTGCTGCTGGGCTGTCATGAGGAAGATGAGGGAGCAGGGATGGCTATGGAGTCAGCTGGTCTGTTGAAGACGAAGCAGAAGGGTAAGGTGCTAGGGTCTCGAGGGTGATGGAGAAGATGAAGCTGAAAGGGAGGTCGTTCATGGCTTGGGCTTCGTGGGTGTTGGAGGACGGTGGTGGACTGCTGGTGGATGATGGGTGAGGAGGGCAGAAGCAACAAGGGAAGCCATGGGAGGGGAGCTTGGGGTGTTTTTTTTTAGAGAAGAAGAAGATGAGGAGGGGGGCGGATAGTTAGGGTTTTTTAGGTTAGGGAAATGAAAAATGAGAAAATGAAGAAAAGGGGTTGGGCGGATAGTTTAGTTATGGGGCGGACCGGGTCGACCCGTGTTGAAATGGACCGGGTCATGGGGAAGGTTGGGTATTTTTTTGGGCCTGTGGTTTGAAATTTGGAGAAGAGGCCCAATTTCGATTTTCTTTATATTTTTTGCTCTATTTTCTTCTACATTCTAATTAATAAAACTAAAGTTCTAAATTAAGTTATAAACTAAATTAAATTATCAAAAATACTAACTAATTCCTAGCAACATTTATCATACATAATTAAACACCCATTAAAACAAAATTGCACAATTTGACATTGAATGCTAAAAATGCAAACGATGCATATTTTTTGTAATTTTTATTCTGGTAAAACAAACTTAATTACTCCTAATTGTAGAATTAAATCCTAAATGCAAATGTGACATATTTTTTATATTTTTATCAATTTAACAACTAAACATGCACAGACAAAAATACCAATAATTATCCAAAAATGCCACGAAAATTCAAAAAGTGCACACAAAGGAAAATCGTTTTATTTTGAATTTTTTGGGAGTAATTCTTTCATATGGCAAAAATCACGTGCTTACAAATAGTATGCCAAGGTACATTAGCTAGCAATTTGTAGCCCTTAAGTACTCACATACCACATCCTCTTCTTTGGCTACATTTGCATTACTATCTGTATCAGCATACCTGTCGAAGATTTCTGCGATTCTTGTCTTGAATATACAATCAATAGTTGTATACTTGAAGTTGGTTGTTTGGTTGTACTTTCCCTTCTTTCTCAGATAGTAGAATATGACGTCAATATGTTATATACAAATTTAATAACATAGTGTTAGTACAATGAATGAAATTAAGGAGAAGAAAATGAATATAATAAGTGAATACTTAGTTAAATACATCATACAGATACTGTTAAATAAATCTGCTATTAAAGCTAATGAGTATTGTTAAAATACATCTGAATATAGTTAAATACATTTGTTATTCAAGACAAATGAGGCCATTAAATACATCATACATATTCAGTTAAATACATCTGTTATTTACAACTACTAAGTACTGTTAAAATACATCTGAATACAGTTAAATATATCTGTTATTAAAGCTATTGAATACAGTTAAACACATCTATTATTAAAGGTACTGAATACAGTTAAATACATCTGTTATTAAAGCTACTAAGTACTGTTAAAATACATCTGAATACAGTTAAATACATTTTTTATTCAAGACAAATGAGGCCATTAAATACATCATACAGATTCAGTTAAATACATATGTTATTTACAACTAATAAGTACTGTTAAAAATACATCTGAATACAGTTAAATACATCAGATGTAAAAGATACATCTGAGTACAAATTTGTGTAAGAGCTCAATTTATGAATTAAACAATTAGAAAACCAATCCTAAAGAAATGAATTATAGTGGAGTTGGTAGGGTTAAAACTTACATTTTCATCCCATAATTTATCGTCAAACGATAGAAGGTGTCACGACCCTAACCTGGTCATGATGGCGCCTCTCGTGAAGACAAGGCCAGCCGACACTTCCCAATTCAATTTTTAAGTAACTAAATAATAAGATTCAAGTCTAAAGCGTGATAAAATAACCCAAGGTTTAAGCAGTCAACCGTACAAATATGCGGAAGAATAACCCAACATAGCCCGATACCGGGGTGTCACTAGTCATGAGCATCTACAAGTTCTAATACAAGTCTGCGAAGTCTATAAACTATTACAAACTATCTGATAAATAGATAGATATGATAAGGGGGAGAAACACGGGACTGCGGACGCCAAGCAGCTACCTTGTGGACTCCGAAATATGTCGGGAGCTCTCAACTCGCACTGGCAGGATCCGCAATGCATGAATCTGCACACGGGGTGCAGGGAGTAAAGTGAGTACTCCAACTCAGTGAGTAATAATCATAAATAAAGACTGAAAGCAGAAAATCACGTAAGGCACATTACAAGCTATAATGAAGCAGTAAAAGCCAGTAAAAACAGTAAATCAGTGAAGATATGTAAAGTCATTTAGTTCAGTTGAACTTCAGGAAATACCTTTTCAACAATTAAACAGATAAATGACAGACAAATAAGACAGATAAGTACATAAAGGTTTTTGCCCCTCGGGCACAATGTCAACAATACCAGCCCCTCGGGCTATCTCTTACATCACAATGGGTACCCGCGCTCACTGGGGGTGTGCATACTCCTGAAGGGGCCCCTTACGGCCCAAGCACAATATCAATCCATCTCGTGGCGCCATCACTAAGCTCTCAGCCTCATATCAACAAGCCACCTTGTGGCGTATATATCTCAGTCCCTCGGCCTCATAATCAATATCAAATGTTTCCTCACAACATAGGCCCTCGACCTTACTCAGTCAAAATCCTCATAAGCCACTCAAGCAATAGTAAAACACGATTCTTAGCCCAACATATCATTTAAAAGATCATTTAAGTGTTAAAACAGAGTAGACGTGGCTGAGTACGAAAATAGTGAAATATAACATGACTGAGTTCAAGTATATAGTTAAAACAATGAGGAAATATCAATAAAAGTCCCCCAAGGGTTCAAATAGTTGGCACGAAACCCAAATATGGCATTCAGCCCAAATGATGGTGATAGAAAATAGATTTTAGTCAAATACGCGGTAAAATAGTCATTCGGGACGGACTAAGTCATAATCCCTAACGGTGCACGACCCCACGTTCGTCATCAAGCGTGTGCGTCACCTCAATATAGCACAACGATATGCAAATTCGGGGTTCCATACCCTCAGAATATTAATTACAATCATTACTCACCTCAACCCGGACAAATCTCTAGCCCGCGATGCCTTTGCCCCTCGAATCGGCCTCCACTCACGTCGAATCTATCCAAAATCAGAATCACGGTGTCAAAATATGCTACGGGAACGAAGCCCAAGCGAAAATAATCAATATACGACACAAACCCCGAAATTACCAAAATCCGACCTCCGGACCCACATCTAGAAATTCGATGATTTTTACATCAATAGATTCCTTATCTCCCCACGAGTTCATACATATCAAAAGTACCAAAATCCGACCACAAATGGTCCTTCAAATCCTCAATCAAAGGTCTAAGTTTTCAAGCCCTAGTTTTCCCCACACTTTGATCCTTAAATTCCATTAATTACTAGCCTAATCCGTGAAATAATACCATAGGAATGAGTTTTAAGTCCAAAATCCTTACCTCAATGAAGTTCCTTTGAAATCCCTCTTCAAAATCGTCCAAAGAGCTCTAAAGCCGACTCAAAATGGTGAAATAGCTCAAAAATCGTGAAGGACACAATTTATACCTTCTGGCCCAGGCATTTTTTGCATCTGCGGCCAATTTATCGCTTCTGCGGTACCGTATTTGCAGTCAAACAACCGCTTCTGCAGTTTTTCACTTAACTTCTCATTTACCGCATATGCGGTCCCATATCCGCATTGCGACATCGCAAGTGCGGTCCTCCTAACCGCTTCTGCAGTTTCCTGCCTACTTCCCAGCTTCCGCTTCTGCAGCCATTTTCTAGCATATGCGGCGTCGCACCTGCGGTCCGCAATCCGAAGGTGCGAAAATACTAAAGCAGAAATGTCACGACCCAATTTCTCAACCCGGTCGTGATGGCGCCTCTCGTGGGGACAAGGCCAGCCAACAACAAAACAATACATCTCTTTATAATTACTTAGCAGGAATAAGTCTAATTCGCAAATAATATAATCACAAGTGCGAAGTAAACATGATAGAATAATGGAAACCATCCCGACTCAGCCCGAAATTGGGGTGTCACAAGCCACGAGCATCTAAAGATATAAATACTAATACAAGACCAGCAATATACAGAATGGAATTTAGAATCAATGAAGAAATACGGTGCCGTGAACGCTGACGGTCACCTTGCTCAGCTACAATAGTATACCTTCAGTCCGCTAATAACCTCGCTACCGGGTGAACAGTACCTGCAACTGCACGCGAGGTGCAGGGAGTAAAGTGAGTACTTCCAACTCAGTGGTAATAAGAGTAAATAATAACTGAGCGATAAGAAATCACGTAAGAACACTTCATCATGCTATCTAAGACGGTACAACCCTTTTTGAAAACAGTAATTCCATGAAAATCCTTTATAAAATATCTGACTCAGTTTTAAACCTCTTTTGAAAATAATCTTTTTAACAGTTGCAAAATAATTCCAGCCATCAGTGTCACTATGCACAGAAACCTGCCCCTCAGGCAATATCTTCGTTCCTGGTCAGCCACTCGGGCCCCAACACTCAAGGATCAGATAGCACCAGCAAAAGCATATAAATATCTCCAGAAATATAACAACAACAAATAATGAACAAATGCATGAATGCAATGCAATGCATATGATGGTACATTCCAGTACCCACTGCGGCGTGCAGCCCGAGCCATCCATATTTATTTATCGTCGACGGCGCTCACTGGGGGTGTGTACAGACTCCGGAGGGGCTCCTACAGCCCAAGCGCAATATCTTGGTCAGTCATTGTTACCTGACCGGTCAGCCATTGTTACCTGACCAATTTATATCATACAGTGCCATTGTTACCACTGTTTCAAGTCACATCATAAAGTGCCATTGTTACCACTGTTTCAAGTCACATCATACAGTGTCATTGTTACCACTGTTCAAGTTACATCACAAAGTGTCATTGTTATCACTGTTTCAAGTTACATCATACAGTGTCATTGTTACCACTGTTCAAGTTACATCACACAGTGTCATTGTTATCACTGTTTCAAATTTCTGCTCGGTCCATAAAAATAATATAAGCCCCTTGGGCATTTATAAAACAGTTGTCCTCAGCCCGAAACAACACTAAAAATATCTTTTGAGTTTTCAAAACTTAGAGATATGGCTGAGTTCGCAAAACAGTATTCAAAACCTTGGTCTGAGACCGTATGATATGCAAATTATGCTAAAACAGTAATATCAATCCCCGAAGGATTCTACAAGTCGGCACAAGGACCCAAACATGGCAATCAACCGAAATTATGATGATAACAAGTAATTTCAGTTAAATACGCAGTAAAATCAACAACCGGGATGGACCAAGTCACAATCCCCAATGGTGCTCTACCCCACACTCATATCCGGCGTGCAAGTCACCTCAATACAGCACTATGATGTGCAAATTCGGGGTTTCAAACCCTCAGGATATCATTTACAAGTATTACTCACCTCTAGCTCGTTAAGCCCTTGCCTCTCAAATTGGCCTCCTCGTGTGACAAATCTGCCAAAAATACACAAACATCGATGAAGTTCAATTTCTAAAAGACGGGGTTTTAACCCTACATATCTGAAATTCGCCCCTTAATGATACTATAATGATCCCATACAGTTATGTAACTTCAATCTACAATACCACACTCAATAGGGCCAATATTAAGTACTAGATCCCATAAATTATGCCATTTAGGCATATTATCAAACATCTTGTAAGCATAAATATTTACACCTCTTAACTATAGCATTGGTTCCTCCAACTATCACCATCAACCAACAATTTATCCCACTATTATTCTTTAACAATTTATACTCCTAACATCACATGTGTGATCAACCATTCACCCCAAACCAACAAAAATTACATCCAATAAACACCTTTAAATCCCTACCATGTTCATGTATTTAAATTGGGAATTTATGGCTTCCAACCACCATACAATAAGTTGTAATACTTGATTCATACTCATATTCCCATAATATATCCATATATGTGAGTCTAAGGTGTAGGATTTACCTTTTGGAAGAAATCTTGCAAAACCCTTCTTTGAGTTCTTGAAGGAATTTCTTGAAAATCTAAGGATTTTCAAGATCAATCCATGTTAATATAAGTGTTTAGGAGTAGTAATCAACTCAAAGTACTCCAAAAATCTTACCTTGGATCATAGAAATGAAGAGTGGGACGAAATCCCCTTGAGAGAGCAAGCCCTTGCTCCAAACATGGCTTGGGAACTCTCTATTCCCGGTCTTGGGGTATTTAGGGGTCTGCTACTAGCGCGGCCGCGCATCTGGGCGCGCTAGTTTGCCCAGTGTTCTGTCTTGGGCGCGCATCTGGGCGCGCTAGTGACACATGCCTAGTAAAATGGTCATAACTTTCTGTATGCACCTCTAAATGACGAACGGTTTGTTGCATTAGAAACTAGACTCAAAGGGCTTTAATTTGATAGGTTTTGGGTCACACAACTTTTTATATAACGGGATATGTGATCGTCCAAAGTGAGGTCTTACGTGCACTCATTTACAACTTTCGTCTATTATGAAATTTTTCCAACTTCAAAAGTTTCCATTAGCCATCCAAAATCACTCCGAAGCCCCCAGGACCTCAATCAAACACGCCAACATATCCCATACATTATTCAAACTTGTTCCAATCAACAAAACACCTAAAACAACATCAAAACCATCAATTTACATCGAATTCAAGCCTAAGGTTTTTCCAAAAACTTTCGAAACAAGCATTGGATCAAAAACTCAACCAAACCACCTCCGAATGAAATGAAATTTTGCACACTCATCCCAAATCACATAACGAAGCTACAGCAACTCTCGGAATTCCATTCCGACTCCCGAATCAAAATATCACCTATCAACCGGAAATCACCAAAATACTAACTTTGTCAATTCAAGCATAATTCTACACCGGACCTCCAAAACCACTTCCGATCACGCTCCTAAGTCACAATTCATCTCCCGGAGCTAACGGAGCCATCAAAATTTACATCTGAACCCTCTAACTCATAAGTCAATGCCCGGTTGAGTTTTCCAACTTAAGTCTTCTTAAAAGAGAATAAATGTCTCATTTCTTATCAAAATTGCTCCAAATAAATTCTAATGCATCCAATACCAATAATGAAACATGAGGAAGCAGAAAATAGGAAGAACGGGGCAGTAACTCACGAGACGACGGGTCGGGTCATTACATTCTCCCCAACTTAAACAAATGCTCGTCCTCGAGCGTACCTAGAGTTGTCCTAGAAGCCAACCAAAAGCTGAATGACCTTATCAAGCATAAACCCAGGGATGATCCCACGTCACCCTATCTCACATGGGTCCGATAACGCGTTGTAACTAAGATCACATAATCTAGTCTAGCCCATAAATCATAGAGCCACATTTCACCTTTTCGAAATCATACACAAGATCAGAACCTCAAACCTATATTTAGGATAAGTCTGAACCAGCTGTAATAGACCATGCCTGCAACCTTAGGTGCAATTATATGATATATCAATAACTCAAACAAATGCAGCGATAACTTCCATTCACAGCAGCTGCCCACAACAACTAAATCCCGATAGAAATCTCTTATTAGCCAATGTCTCATTCCAACACTCTCATATACTGCCAATGATAATTGAAACATGCAATAAATCATAACCATTTCTCAGATCAACCATTCATGAGGCCATTTCTCCTCTAGCAATTATCGTAATATTGTTTTTTTTAACCGAACCTCGATATTTACCCATCAAACATGCTGAAATCAAATCTATTCGTATTCATCAATGACCCCATTGATCACCTCGAATCAAACACACCACTCTGGTGATATGACACCTCAATACAGGCCTAAGCCACAACTTTTATAATATGCGCACCAATAAGAAATGGCCTGAACATACTCAAGTCATGAAAAATGGCTCAAACGAAAGAGCCGCACCTCAAGCTCATCAGTACCATCAGCGGACCCAACAAGAACATGCTGCAATACTACCGAAATATCATTAATTTAATAACATTACCTTTATGAGACATATACTCTGGTCAAATCACTTTCAATTAGCAATATTATTTCCCCAATCATTTGAAGATCATTCGCCCTAATTATCTGAAGATCTTTTCTCTAATCACCTAGAAGAAAATCATTACACATCCCATGTTCTACATGATATACATAGGTATTGTTCTAACTCTTACAATATTGACATGACGGACAAGATCTGTATAAATTCACAACACTGTCGAATCAATAATTCATTGGGTCTATACTTCTGGCAAAAATTATCACCTCATTCTGAACCAAACAATAGTCTTAGCCCCTTAATTTACTTTATATACTCAGATTGCACTGATCTCGAATTCAATGATCTTGTCTCACCCATTACGAACTGCCCAGGCAATAAGCCACCTCAGATATAATCAAAAGTTGCATATGATGCCCCAATATGCCAATAGGATACTAATTCGAACGTGTCACAAAAGGAAAACGAACTCTGGAAGGAATTACCAATCCCACGCACTAATACGGACTTTCCTTAGAAAATAGGAAGCAAGGCATACAAAATAGCATATAGAAAACTATACTCAGTATCACACTGTTACGGCGTGCAACCCGATCTAGATAACATACCCATGGCGGCGTGCCACCCGATCCATACATAGATCTCACATAAGGAGATGCACATCAAGCCAAATTTGCTCATTACAACAAAATACCGAGTATCGATTATAAGCATGCTAAGTGCATAATAATATCTCTGAGGGACATATAGTGTTATAAGCTACAAAACTCAAGCACAACTGAGGTGCGATGTACAATCTAAATTTCAAGAGCCAAGATGCTCATATAACGTCATTCCTACATAGATTCTCAACACATAGCAATTTCTCAAGTCGTCTCACAACTCACACGGTGCAATGCATCACTACGCCAAATATCTGACAATGAAACATCTACCTAACTACTCCTCAATGAGGACCGCGTTACTAAAATGCACACATCAGGCCTGATATAGAGCCATTATTCACATTAAATCTATCCATCGACTTCAAGTCGATTCTGATCACACTGAACTAGCCTGATAACCTTTCAAAGGTCCATACTAACTCCCATTTGATAACACATAAGAACAACCATCACAAATTTCCTACTTGCTTTACATCTTTATTCAATCAAGTGATCACATGGCATACTTATAAAATCTTCCAGTGGGTCACACTCCCACACCATACCACAAAATATCTGGAGCGTACCTCCAAAACACCGATCGCACTAACGTTGTAGAGCAATAGAGAATCATTAACCAGGACGTAAAACCCTTTTTACAAGACACCGATCTTAGGTGACGCTGAAGACAATGCCAACTTACCGTAAATATCGAAACTTATCTCCTGCTCATCCGAGCTCATGACATCTTGTCAAAAAATTTCCTTCACTCGTGCCATTCTCGACCCAATTTCCACAACCAGAACTGATTCACCCGCATACATCAATCAAAACTAACATAGTACATAACCGCACAATCTGCTAACCAATAGCAAGCTCCCCAACTTGGCTCAAAGCCATATATCACAACACACTATACGCATAATGTATATACTCCATTGCTATCATAATACCATAGTGAGATTAAACTCACTCCTTCATAAGCTTGTAGAAACACAATCCATCTGAAATTTTAACTCTTCCGCATTTTCTTGCATTCACTCACATAATAGTTAAGCCTACTTTTTAGGCGACCAAATTTTTACTAAGTCCCAAATTTTTCAAAAATTTCGGCAGAGTCTCCTTTGTAATTGGGCCTATCCACCTGCCAGAGAATCACCAAAACCATCCTAACAACACATCCACAATTTAACAAAGCATCACAACGTATATCAATTACATTAATATCAATATTACCTGTATTATACTATCAAAATTGATACATGGACATGTGTTGCACCTATTTGAATCATAACACATAGAAAATACCTTTCAATCCTCCATTATTGGGCTATTCAACCGAGTAAGAACATATTCTTTCTTTAGTGTTTTAGACCTTCAAGGTGGTCTCCTTGACTTAACAATTTCGTCATAATACATTTACAGAAGCGATCTCAGCTCCCAGACTTATCTAACTAGTATGACAAATAGCTTCCCCTCATAAGCCCATTACCCACTAGCTTTACCTTTAGTTAATATTTTTGTATACTTTCCACTGCCATACACATTACACCATCACTTAATCTTCTTGAGTCTAAACTCATACCGTAACATGAAATTTACTTCTCTTCAAATAGGAGACATAAAAAGATCCTTCACACACGCATTACTTGGGACTACACATCTTATCAAAATGGAAATCATACATTCAATAGTTCATATATCATCCAGTAGACCTTCCTCATCACTTTCAAGTCATATAGATACATATCGCAGTACTATCATACTCCTCACATAGCTATCCAGCCATGATTCCCACTAATAGAGGCAATACCGAACATATAAGTTCAAAATACTTGCTCACACAATAAGCACCTCGGTGCAAAAGCCATTGGCAAAGATCTGGCCTCAAGTCCTCCAAACTGGCCTAACATCAAACTCAAAACGACCACGTCTCGCCCTTCGATCGGGGAATTACAAGCCATCAAGGCACATCTAATACTGAGCATTCGTTCACGCATACGAATACGTGGAAGGAATTGTAAAAGTTACTTTTTCAAGCTGAATCAAGGACGCAAGATAAGAATTCAAGAATATGAAGTTTTTCCTAAAGGTTCTACAGCCTCTCGAGGATAAATACAGACGTCTCCGTACCGATCCGCGAGACTATACTAAACCTGCTTATGACTCGTGAGACCTATATAACCTAGGCTCTGATACCAACTTGTCACGACCCAATTTCCCAACCCGGTCGTGATGGCGCCTCTCGTGGGGACAAGGCCAGCCAACAACAAAACAATACATCTCTTTATAATTACTTAGCAGGAATAAGTCTAATTCGCAAATAATATAATCAAAAGTGCGAAGTAAACATGATAGAATAATGGAAACCATCCCGACTCAACCCGAAATCGGGGTGTCACAAGCCACGAGCATCTAAAGATATAAATACTAATACAAGACTAGCAATATACAGAATGGAATTTAGAATCAATGAAGAAATACGGTGCGGTGAACGCTGACGGTCACCTTGCTCAGCTATAATAGTATACCTTCAGTCTGCTAATAACCCGCTACCGGGTGAACAGTACCTACAACTGCACGCGAGGTGCAGGGAGTAAAGTGAGTACTTCCAACTCAGTGGTAATAAGAGTATATAATAACTGAGCGATAAGAAATCACGTAAGAACACTTCATCATGTTATCTAAGACGGTACAACCCTTTTTGAAAACAGTAATTCCATGAAAATCCTTTATAAAATATCTGACTCAGTTTTAAACCTCTTTTGAAAATAATCTTTTTAACAGTTGCAAAATAATTCCAGCCATCAGTGTCACTATGCACAGAAACCTGCCCCTCAGGCAATATCTTCGTTCCTGGTCAGCCACTCGGGCCCCAACACTCAAGGATCAGATAGCACCAGCAAAAGCAGATAAATATCTCCAGAAATATCACAACAACAAATAATGAACAAATGCATGAATGCAATGCAATGCATATGATGGTACATTCCAGTACCCACTGCGGCGTGCAGCCCGAGCCATCCATATTTATTTATCGTCGACGGCGCTCACTGGGGGTGTGTACAGACTCCGGAGGGGCTCCTACAGCCCAAGCGCAATATCTTGGTCAGTCATTGTTACCTGACCGGTCAGCCATTGTTACCTGACCAATTTACATCATACAGTGCCATTGTTACCACTGTTCAAGTTATATCACACAGTGTCATTGTTATCACTGCTTCAAGTTACATCATATAGTGTCATTGTTACCACTGTTCAAGTTACATCACACAGTGTCATTGTTATCACTGTTTCAAATTTCTGCTCGGTCCAGAAAAACAATATAAGCCCCTTGGGCATTTATAAAACAGTTGTCCTCAGCCCGAAACAACACTAAAAATATCTTTTGAGTTTTCAAAACTTAGAGATATGGCTGAGTTCGCAAAACAGTATTCAAAACCTTGGTCTGAGACCGTATGATATGCAAATTATGCTAAAACAGTAATATCAATCCCTGAAGGATTCTACAAGTCGGCACAAGGACCCAAACATGGCAATCAACCGAAATTATGATGATAACAAGTAATTTCAGTTAAATACGCAGTAAAATCAACAACCGGGACGGACCAAGTCACAATCCCCAATGGTGCTCTACCCCACGCTCATATCCGACGTGCAAGTCACCTCAATACAGCAATATGATGTGCAAATTCGGGGTTTCAAACCCTCAGGATATCATTTACAAGTATTACTCACCTCTAGCTCGCTAAGCCCTTGTCTCTCAAATTGGCCTCCTCGTGTGACGAATCTGCCAAAAATACACAAACATCGATGAAGTTCGATTTCTAAAAGACGGGGTTTTAACCCTACATATCTGAAATTCGCCCCTTAATGATACTATAATGATCCCATACAGTTATGTAACTTCAATATACAATACCACACTCAATAGGGCCAATATTAGTACTAGATCCCATAAATTATGCCATTTAGGCATATTATCAAACATCTTGTAAGCATAAATATTTACACCTCTTAACTATAGCATTGGTTCCTCCAACTATCACCAGCAACCAACAATTCATCCCACTATTATTCTTTAAAAATTTATACTCCTAACATCACATGTGTGATCAACCATTCACCCCAAACCAACAAAAATTACATCCAATAAACACCTTTAAATCCCTACCATGTTCATGTATTTAAATTGAGAATTTATGGCTTCCAACCACCATACAATAAGTTGTAATACTTGATTCATACTCATATTCCCTTAATATATCCATATATGTGAGTCTAAGGTGTAGGATTTACCTTTTGGAAGAAATCTTGCAAAACCCTTCTTTGAGTTCTTGAAGGAATTTCTTTAAAATCTAAGGATTTTCAAGATCAATCCATGTTAATATAAGTGTTTAGGAGTAGTAATCAACTCAAAGTACTCCAAAAATCTTACCTTGGATCATAGAAATGAAGAGTGGGACGAAATCCCCTTGAGAGAGCAAGCCCTTGCTCCAAACATGGCTTGGGAACTCTCTATTCCCGGTCTTGGGGTATTTAGGGGCCTTCTACTAGCGCGGCCGCGCATCTGGGCGCGCTAGTTTGCCCAGTGTTCTGTCTTGGGCGCGCATATTTTAGCGCGGGCGCGCATCTGGGCGCGCTAGTGACACATGCCCAGTAAAATGGTCATAACTTTCTGTATACACCTCCAAATGACGAACGGTTTGTTGCGTTAGAAACTAGACTCAAAGAGATTTAATTTGATAGGTTGTGGGTCACACAACTCCTCATATAACGGGATATATGATCGTCCAAATTGAGGTCTTACGTGCACTCATTTACAACTTTCGTCTATTATGAAATTTTTCCAACTTCAAAAGTTTCCATTAGCCATCCGAAATCACTCCGAAGCCCCCGGGACCTTAATCAAACACACCAACATACCCCATACATTATTCAAACTTGTTCCAATCAACAAAACACCTAAAACAACATCAAAACCATTAATTCACATCGAATTCAAGCCTAAGGTTTTTCCAAAAACTTTCGAAACACGCATTGGATCAAAAACTCAACCAAACCACCTCCGAATGAAATTAAATTTTGTACACACATCCCAAATCACATAACGAAGCTACAGCAACTCTCGGAATTCCATTCCGACTCCCGAATCAAAATATCACCTATCAACCGAAAATCGCCAAAATACTAACTTTGTCAATTCAAGCCTAATTCTATACCAGACCTCCAAAACCACTTCCGATCACGCTCCTAAGTCACAATTCATCTTTCGGAGCTAACAGAGCCATCAAAATTTACATCTGAACCCTCTAACTCATAAGTCAATGCTCGGTTGAGTTTTCCAACTTAAGTCTTCTTAAAAGAGACTAAATGTCTCATTTCTTATCAAAATTGCTCCAAATAAATTCTAATGCATCCAATACCAATAATGAAACATGAGGAAGCATAAAATGGGAAGAACGGGGCAGTAACTCACGAGACGATGGGTCGGGTCATTACAAGAAAAATCTACAACTTCACAAAATCTCAAACTCCTCCGTCAACCATCCGAAATCACCCCGAGGCCCTCGGGACCCCACCAAAAGCACAAACATAACCCATAACCTTATTCAAACTTGTACCAATCTTCAAAATACCTCAAACAACATCAAATCAACCAAAACACATCGGATTCAAGCCTAAGTTTTCAAAAATCTTCTGAACTTTGCTTTCGATCAAAAACCCAACCAAAACACGTCCAATGACCTTATATTTTGCACACACATCCCAAATGATACAACGGAACTACTGCAACTCTCGGAATTCCATTCTGACCCCTATATCAAAATCTTGCCTACCAACCGGAAATCGCCAAAATCTCAACTTCGTCAATTCAAGCCTAAATTTACTCCGAACCTCCAAAACTCATTACGATCATGCTCTTAAGTCCCAAATCACCTCCCAAAGCTATCTGAACCATCGGAACTCACATCCGAACCCTATAACACATAAGTCAACATACGGTTGACTTTTCCAACTTAAGCTTCCTCAAAAGAGACTAAGTGTCTCAAACCTTCACAAAACCTTTTCAAACCCGATCCAACCAACCCGATCACTCATAGAACCGATAGAAAAAGCAATAAGAAGCAGAAATAGGGGAAACAAAGCGGTAACTCATGAGACGACTGGTCGGGTCGTCACATCCTCCCCAACTTAAACAAACGTTCGTCCTCGGATGAGTCAAGAAACATACCTGAAGCCTCAAACAGGTGAGGGTATCTGCTCCGCATCTCCCTCTCGGTCTCCTAGGTATCCTCCTCCACGGGCCTAGCTCTCCACCGCACTTTTACTAAAACTATATCCTTTAACCTCAACTTGCGAACCTGACGCTCCAAAATAGCTTCCGGCTCTATATCATAAGTCAAATCACCATCCAACTGAACCGTGCTGAAATCCAGAACGTGAGACGGATCCCCAATATACTTCTGGAGCATAGAAACATGAAATACCATATGCGCACTCGACAAGCTGGGTGGCAAAGCAAGCTCATAAGCCACCTCTCTAATCCTCTGAAGCACCTCAAAAGGCCCAATGAACCGAGGACTCAATTTACCTTTCTTCCTAAATCTCATAACACCTTTTATGGGTGAAACCTTCAATAGAACCTTCTCACCAACCATGCAGGACACATCCCGAACCTTCCTGTCAGCATAACTCTTTTGTCTCGACTGTGCTGTACGAAGCCTCTCTTGAATTACCTTCACCTTTTCTAAAGCATCCTGCACCAAGTCTGTCCCCAATAGCCTAGCCTCACTCGGCTCAAACCAACCAACTGGAGATCTACACCGCCTCCCGTACAAAGCCTCATATGGAGCCATCTGAATACTCGACTGGTAGCTATTGCTATAAGCAAACTCTGCAAGCGGTAGAAACTGATCCCATGACCCTCCAAAATCAATGACACAAGCATGCAACATGTCCTCCAACATCTGAATAGTGCGCTCAGACTGCACGTCTATCTGAGGGTGAAAAGTTGTGCTCAACTCAACCTGAGTACCCAACTCTCGCTGCACAGACATCCAAAAGTGTGAAGTAAACTAAGTGCCCCTATCTGAAATGATGGAAACTGGGACACTATGCAAACGAACAATCTCCCGAATATAGATCTCTGTCAGCCGCTTTGAAGAATAGGTGGTACATACAGGAATGAAGTGCGCGGACTTGGTCAGTCGATCCACAATCACCCAAATAGTATCGAACTTCTTCAAAGTTCGTGGAAGTCCAACTACAAAGTCCATAGTGATCCTCTCCCACTTCCACTCTAGAATATCCATCCGCTGAAGCAAGCCACCCGGTCTCTAATGCCCATATTTCACCTGCTGACAATTGAGACACCGAGCTACAAATCCCACAATATCTTTCTTCATTCTCCTCCACCAATAGTGCTGCCTCAAATCCTTATACATCTTCGTGGCACCCGGATGAATGGAATACCGCGAGCTATGGGCCTCATCCAGAATCAACTCCCGAAGCCCATCCATATTGGGCACACATATCCGGCCCTGCATCCTTAACACCCCATCATCACCAATGGTCACATCTCTGGCATCATCATGCTGAACTCTGTTCTTAAGGACAAGCAAATGTGGATCATCATAGTGGCGCTCTCTGATGCGATCATATAAGGAAGACCAAGAAACCACAGAAGCCAATACCCGACTAGGCTCCGAAATATCTAACCTCACGAATCGATTGGCCAAGGCCTGAACATCAACTGCAAGAGGTCTCTCCCCAACTGGAATATATGCCAAACTCCCCATACTCACCGCCTTTCGGCTCAAAGCATCGGCCACCACATTGTCCTTCCCTGGATGGTACAATATAGTGATGTCATAATCCTTAAGCAACTCCAACCACCTTCGCTGCCTCAAATTAAGATCATTCTGCTTGAACAAGTGCTGGAGGCTATGATGATCAGTAAACACTTCACAAGACACACCATACAAGTAATGCCTCCAAATCTTCAATGCGTGAACTATGGCAGCCAACTCCAAATCATGAACGAGGTAGTTCTTCTCATGGGGCTTCAACTAACGGGAAGCATATGCAATAACTCTACCCTCCTTCATTAAAACACAACCAATACCAACTCTCGAAGCATCACAATACACGGTATATGAACCTGAAGCTGATGGCAGAACCAACACTAGAGCTGTGGTCAAGACTGTCTTGAGCTTCTGAAAGCTCTCTTCATACTCGTCCGACCATACAAATAAAGCACCTTTCTGAGTCAACTTAGTCAAGGGCGATGCGATAGATGAGAATCCCTGAACAAACTAGTGATAATAGCCTGCCAAACCAAGAAAGTTGTGAATCTCTATGGCTGAGGACGGTCTGGGCCAACTCTGAACTGCCTCTATCTTCTTCGGATCAACTTGAATACCCTCGCTAGATACCACGTGCCCCAAGAAAGCCACTGAACTAAGCCAAAGCTCACACTTGGAGAATTTTATATAAAGTTTCCCCTCCCTCAATCTCTGCAACACAACTCTCAAATGCTCCGCGTGCTCCTCCTAACTACAGGAATACACCAGAATATCATCAATGAAGACTATGATGAATGAATCGAGATAAGGCCGAAACACGCTATTCATCAAATTCATGAACGCTGTTGGGGCATTGGTCAGCCCAAAAGACATCACCAAGAACTCATAATGACCATATCGGGTCCTGAAAGTCGTCTTAAGAATATTTGAGTCCCTGATCTTCAACTGGTGATAACCTAAACGGAGATCAATCTTGGAGAATACTCTCGCTCCCTGAAGCTGGTCGAATAAATCATCAATGCGAGGCAAAGGATACTTGTTCTTAATTGTTACTTTGTTCAATTGCATATAATAAATGCACATCCTCATAGTGACATCCTTCTTCTTCACAAATAGAACTAGCGCACCCCAAGGTGACACACTAGGCCGAAGAACCCCTTATCAAGGAGTTCCTAAAGCTGCTCATTTAAAACTTTCAACTCTGCTGGTGTCATACGATATGGAAGAATAGAAATGGGCTGAGTGCCCAGCACCAGGTCAATGCCAAAATCAATATCCCTGTCTGGTGGCATGCCCGGCAGGTCTGCAGGAAACACATCGGGAAAATCCCGCACAACTAGAACAGAATCGATACTGGGAGTCTCAACACTAACATCCCTCACAAAGGCTAGATATTAAAGATAACCCTTCCCAACCATACGCTGAGCTTTCAAGAATGAGATCACTCTACTGGGAACATAATCAGTCGCACCTCGCCACTCAATCCGTGGCACACCCGGTATAGCCAATGTGACTGTCTTAGCATGATAGTCCAAAATAGCACGACATGGAGATAGTCAATCCATGCCCAAAATGACATCGAGATCCACCATACACAATAATAAAATATCCACATGGGTCTTTAGACCCTCAATAGTCATCACACAAGACCGGTACATACGATCTACAATAACAGTATTACCCACCGGGATAGATACATGAACAGGTGAAGCAAGAACTCATAGGGCATACCCAAATAACGAGCAAAGTATGATGACACATAAGAAAAGGTGGAACTGGGATCAAATAATACAGAGGCATCTCTGTGGCAAATTGAAACAATACCTGTAATGACAGCATCTGAAGTAATAGCATCGGGTTTGCCTAGAAGTGCATAGAAACGGGCATGACCGCCACCTGATCAACCTCCCCCTCTGGGGCGACCCCTAGCTGACTAACCTCCACCCCTAGCTGCCTGCGGGTGGTGGTGAAGTAATTGGCGCTGAAGCCGATGACTGACCCCTCTACTGAGATAAACTCGCAAGACGACAAGGGCACTACCTCCATATATAACCCATCTCACCACACTCGTAACAACGTTCAGGTGCTGGAGAAGGGGACTGAAGGGAACCTCTCGCACCAGATTGACTAGCAGATGCACCTGGCAAAGAAGAGTCCTAAATTGATGGAGCACAGGACAAACTCTGAGCTGGAAGGGCACTAAGTGATGACTGGACCTGATGAGAACTATGAGAACCATGACCCGATGATGCCCCACGATAACCTAGGCGAGCTGGCTGAGCATGTCTGAATGGACAGCCTCTGCCATGTTGAAACTGACCTCTCGAAGGAACACCACTATAGCTACCAGATCTTCGAGGCCTCTTGTCCTCCCTCTCCTCTCTCTCCTGGCGACAAACAGACTCAATCTCAAGGGCAATATCCACAACCTCCTTGAAAGTAGCACCGGTCACCCTCTCCCTAGTCATGAGAATACGAAGCTGATAAGTGAGACCATCAAAAAACCTCATAATCCTCTTTATATCTATCGGAACCAACCAAATAGCATGACGAGCTAACTCGGAGAACCTCATCTCATACTGCGTCACAGTGATCCCTCCCTGACGCAACCACTCAAACTCCCTATGCAGATCCTCTCTGCGAGACTGCGGCACATACTTCTCCAGAAAGAGAACGAATGTTGACATGTGATTTTTGTCCCTCCCCAAATTTTTCACATTTTAGCACATAAATATTTAATTTAGCCTTAATGTAGCTATTTCAGCTTATTTTGACTCTTTTACTTTATTTTCGTCACAAAAATGAAAATTACAAAAAATATACATAAATTTTAGTTTATTTATTTCTCATAAACTTAAAAAATACAAAAAATAGTACTTTATATATATATATATATATTAAAAAAACAAAAATTGTAAAAAAATAGTTTAATTAATGTGTTGTAGTTTTTTTTATATAGTTATTTTGCTTATGTAGGATTAATTAAATAAATTCATGTTTTCATTCTCAATTCCGGGCAAAGAATAATATTTGGGTTCAAACGACCCATTTTTAGGCCTAATTTTCGAACCTAGCCCGTAACAATCCGAGCCCACCACACGTGGGGGACACAGACAAAACACAAGAACATGGGCACATGGACAAAGTAACATGGGAAGGCTTTTAAAATTGGACCACTTAGATTTAAAAAAAAAAAAAAGAGAAAAAGAATATAAAAACACCCTACATTTACATATACACGGATGGAGCACATGGGAGGGGGGATTTAGACATTTTTTGAAAAAAGAAAGAAAGAGACCAGTACTGTTGGTCTTCTTCTCCATTTTTGGAGAAGAAGAAAAAACCCACCACGACCCTTCCACCTCCAGCAACCACCGTCGCCCCAGTTTCCTCTCCGTCTCACGACCACCATCAACAACCCACCATCCCTCACGAACCAGCAGCAACGTCGTCAACCAAACAGTCCGTCAACCACCCTATCCCCCAGCCAGCGAGCTCCAGCTCCACCAAAATAGCCATCGCTGCTGCGCCATCACCTTCCTCACGTCCAAACGACTACCCTCTTTACGTCATCACCTTCCTCACGTTCAAACGACTACCCCCTTTACGTCATCACCTTCCTCGTCGTCCACCCAGACCACCCTCATCATCGCCATAGACTCCCTCCGTTCGTCTCCATATCCGTCAACCAGACGAGCTCAACCTCACTATCGAGCAACTAGATCGCCCCCGTCATCCTTCTTCCAGTCGACAACCAATTAACCAGCCCCACGATCACCGGAGCCCCGTCGAGCAGCAGCTGTTGCTGCTGCTGTTGCTTCACGTTCTTCTCCTTCGAACACCATAACACCAACCCCCAGGTCTCTAACAAATCAGCCCAGTTGCCGCTGTTTCTTCACTATCGTCGCGCAGTCCGTATGAGGTCATCGTTTGGGTTGTGCTCGTGGCTTCCGGTCTGAGATCTTTGAGCTTGACATCGAGGTTCCGTCGTTGGAGAGGTTTCTGATAGTTGTCGGTCTAGTTTGGTTGTTGTTCTTGCTTCAAACAGGTGCATACACATTTCTAAACTTGTGATATTTGCTTAAATGGAATGAAAATGATATGGATTTCCTATGAACTGTTTGTGTGTCGTCTTTGTTGAATTGCTTTTGATTTTACCATGGATATTATTACCTATTAGAATTGTTGTTCCATATTTGTTTAACCTCGGATGACTTCATTGTTATTTTGTTTATTTCATTTTTTTTTGTTTGAATTTTGTCTTATAAGATATGTTCCACAAAATGGGTACATGAAAGAAATAAGTTGCTGGATTTAGATTATGGCTTAACTATTAGTCTTCATGATTTAATTGTTAGTCTAATTCTATAATGCTTGCTTTACAATAGCATAAAGTTTATATAAAAGAATAACCAACACCTAGTATACTTAAAGGCGTGCATTTAATTTATTATCGTGATTACGGGTACGGTTCCCGTGACGTAGTTGTGATGCTTAATTTCTAAATTTGTGGGTGCATTTCATGTGACTCGGCTTCAATTTCGAACAAGGTTAAATAAAGCGTGTCGTGAAGCACATGTGCTATGGTTTGAGATGTTTTAAATAACCTTGAATTTTTCCGAAATGTTAAAAGCTATTAAAATAATAACACTTTTTTTTGCTTTAACTTTTGTTTTAACTTTTGCTTTAGCTTTTGCTTTTGCTTTAACTTTTGTTTTCCCTTTAAGCTTTAACTTTTGCTTTTGGCTTTAGCTTTAGTTTAAACATATGTACAGCATGTGCCTATTGTTATTTGAAGTATTTTTAAGTTTGTTGTCAGACGAGTCTCGCCAAAAAAAGGTGCACAAACTGCGGGGCTCTCATAAATGTATATATTAAAAATACTTAGAATACGGGATGAGCCGTTTAGCGAACTTTACGGTTTTCCCCAAAGATAATAACGAGTTAGACTCTTTAGGCGCGATTTTAATTAAATTACGTTCTTAAATTCGGGTGCGCATTTATGTGACCCAAATCCAAATCTCAACGGAGTCGGAATGTATTAACAACCACAGGTGCATTGATTGCGACGTGGTTCGAGATGCATTTTCACGAAGTTGCAATTCTATTAAAAATAATAATAAAAGCGGTTTAAACTTAATAAAAGCACACAAGTTATAACATGTATTAAAATCAGATATTTAGTCATTATAACAATTTAAGCGACCGTGCTAGAATCACGGGATTCGGGGGTGCCTAACACCTTCCCTCAAGTCAACAGAATTCCTTACTTAGAATTTTTGGTTCGCAGACTTCATTTGGAAAGTCGAATATTTTCCTCGAATTGGGATTCAAGATAAACCGGTGACTTGGGACACCAAAAGCCAAACCTTTTCCAAGTGGCGACTCTGAATTAAATAAATAATCTCATTTCGAATATTGTCACTTAAATTGGAAAAACTCCCTCACGCATTTATCCTTCGGGGTAGGCGCGCAAAAAGGAGGTGTGACAATGAAGAACTGCTGCCAGGTAAGGGGTGCTGCACCAACAGGCCTACTCCTCTCAAAAGCCTCCCACCAAGTGAAGGCAACTCCAGAAAACTGATAAGTAGTGAAAGCGACCCTGCTGGTTTCCAGAATACCCGTTGTATGAAGCATCCTCTAACACTTATCCAAGAAGCCCTGGGCATCCTCGCCCTCTGCACCACTGAAGGTCGGAGGCTAAAGTCTATCAAACCTCTCCAACCTACGTTGCTCGTCCTCTGGCATGGCAGGTACTACACAGTCCTGAGCAGCTGCAACCGGCTGGGCTGGATGTACCCCCAGCATCTGAAGTCCCTGCAGAACCTACTCAGGTGTGCGAGCGGCGGGAGTCTGATTGCCTCCCCCGGCCTGAGAAGTAACTGCGGTTGTAGTGACTGAAGCCACCTGAGCTAGGCAGGTACAAACTAATAGAATCTGAGCCAAGGCCTCCTAAAGACCCGGAATCACAACGGGCACAGCTGGTGCCTGAGCTGGTGCTGTTGGAGTGTCCATAGCTGGGACCTGATCCTGAACTGGAGCGGCTGGTGGATCTGCAAGTGTTGCCCTAGCTACTGTGCGACCCACACCTATGCCCCTACCGCGACGACGACCGCATCCTCAGCTTCTAGTGGCCACAGCTAGTGGTACTGGTGGTCGTCCATCCTGGCCGGTAGCGCGTGTCCTCACCATCTGTGAGAAAATAGAACAACAAAAGTTTAGTACTCGGATCAACAAAGTCGCATGACAAGAATTTCAAGAATATGAAGTTTTTCCTAAAGGTTCTGCAGCCTCTCGAGGATAAATACAGACATCTCCGTACCGATCTGCGAGACTCTACTAAACCTGCTCATGACTCGTGAGACCTATGTAACCTAGGCTCTGATATCAACTTGTCACGACCCTAACCCGGACCCGGTCGTGACGACGCCTCTCCTGAAGACAAGGCCAGCCGACACTTCCCATTTCAATTTTTAAGTAACTAAATAATAAGATTCAAGTCTAATGCATGATAAAATCTCCCACGGTTTAAGCAATCAACAGTACAAATATGCGGAAGAACAACCCAACACAGCCCGATACCGGGGTGTCACTAGTCATGAGCATCTACAAGTTCTAATACAAGTCTGCGAAGTCTATGAACTATTACAAATAGTCTAATAAAGATATAGAAATGATAAGGGTGAGAAACACGGGATTGCAGACGCCAAGCAGCTATCTCGTGGACTCCGAAATGCGGGAGCTCTCAATTCGCACTAGCAGGATCAGCAACGCCTGAATATGCACACAGGGTGCAGAGAGTAAAGTGAGTAGAATCTGCACACAGGGTGCAGAGAGTAAAGTGAGTACTTCAACTCAGTGAGTAATAATCATAAATAAAGACTGAAAGGTGGAAATCACGTAAGGCACATTGCATGCTATAATGAAGCTGTAAACCATTAAAACAGTGAATCAGTAAAGATACGAATAATCATATAAGTTTAGTTAAACTTCAGGAAATACCTTTTCAACAATTAAACAGATAAATGACAGACAAGTAAGGCAGATAAGCACATAAAGGTTTTGCCCCTCGGGCACAATGTCAATAATACCAGCCCTTCGGGTTATCTCTCACATCACAATGGGCACTCGCGCTCACTGGGGGTGTACAGACTCCTGGATGGGCCCCTTATGGCCTAAGCGCAATATCAAGCCATCTCGTGGCGTCATCACTAGGCTCTCGGCCTCATATCAACAAGACACCTTGTGGCATGCATATCTCAGGCCCTCGGCCTCATAATCAATATCAAATGTTTCCTCACAACATAGGCCATCGGCCTTACTCAGTCAAAATCCTCACAAGCCACTCGGGCAATAGTAAAACATGATTCTCAACCCAAAATATCATTTAAACGATCATTTAAGTGTTAAAACAAAGTGGACATGGCTGAGTATGAAAATAGTAAAATATAACATGACTGAGTTCAAGTATAAAGTTAAAACAGTGAGGAAATATCAATAAAAGTCTCCAAAGGGTTCAAATAGTTGGCACGAAGCCCAAATATGGCATTCAACCCAAATAATGATGATAGCAAATAGATTTCAGTCAAATACGCAGTAAAATAGTCATTCGGGACGGACTAAGTCATAATCCCCTCGAATCCGGGGTTTCATACCCTCAGATCATCATTTACAATCATTACTCACCTCAAATCGGACAAATCTCTAGCCTGTGACGCCTTTACCCCTCGAATCGGCCTTCACTCGCATCGAATCTGTCCAAAATCAGAATCACGGTGTCAAAATATGCTACGGGAACGAAACCCAAGCAAAAATAATCAATATACGACACAAACCCCGTAATTACCAAAACACGACCCCCGGCCCACGTCTCGGAATTTGATAATTTTTACATCAATAGATTCCTTATCTCCCCACGAGTTCATACATATCAAAAGTACCAAAATCCGACCACAAATGGTCCTTCAAATCCTCAATCAAAGGTCTAAGTTTTCAAGCCCTAGTTTTCTCCACACTTTGATCATTAAATTCCATAAATTACAAGCCTAATCCGTGAAATAATACCATAGGAACGAGTTTTAGGTCCAAAATCCTTACCTCAATGAAGTTCCTTTGAAATCCCTCTTCAAAATCGTCCAAAGAGCTCTAAAGCCGACTCAAAATGGTGAAATAGCTCAAAAATCGCGAATGACACAATTTATACCTTTTGGCCCAAGCATTTTTTGCATCTGCAGCCAATTTATCGCTTCTGGGGTACCGCATTTGCAGTCAAACAACCGCTTCTGCAGTTTTTCACTTAACTTCCCATTTATCGCATTTGCGGTCCCATATCCGCATCTGCGACATCGCAAGTGCAGTCCTCCTAACCGCTTCTGCGGTTTCCTACCTACTTCCTAGCTTCCGCTTTTGCGACCATTTTCCCGCATATGCGGCGTCGCACCTGTGGTCCCCAATCCGCAGGTGCAGAAATACCAGAAGCAGAAAAATCTGCAACTTCATAAAATCTCAAACTCCTCCGTCAACCATCCGAAATCACCCCGAGGCTCCCGGGACCCCCAACCAAAACACAAACATAACCCATAACCTTATTCAAACTTGTACCAATCTTCAAAATACCTAAAACAACATCAAATCAACGAAAACACATCGGATTCAAGTCTAAGTTTCCAAAAATCTTCTGAATTCCGCTTTCGATCAAAAATCCAACCAAACCACGTCCGAATGACCTGAAATTTTGCACACACATCCCAAATGACACAATGAAACTACTTCAACTCTCAAAATTCCATTCTGACCCTATATCAAAATCTTGCTTACCAACCGGAAATCGCCAAAATCTCAACTTCGCCAATTCAAGCCTAAATCTACTCCGAACTTCCAAAACTCATTCCGATCATGCTCCTAAGTCCCAAATCACCTCCTGAAGCTATCCGAACCATCGGAACTCACATCCGAGCCCTCTAAAACATAAGTCAATATCTGGTTGACTTTTCCAACTTAAGCTTCCTCAAAAGAGACTAAGTGTCTCAAATCTTTCCTAACCCGAGCCAACCAATCCGATCATGCATAAAACTAATAGACAAAGCAGTAAGAAGCAGAAATGGGGGAAACTGAGCGGTAACTCATGAGACGACTGGTCGGGCCGTCACAAAAGGTAAAACTAATTTTTTATATTGACTTGATCAACTTCAAAATCCAATAGTATATGAAGTGTTGACTTGTTGTTCCTGTAATGGTCTTCCATATTACTTCTACAAGTATGATATAAAAAATTATTATATCCATTTTTAAATATATAAATACATAATAGACATACCGGGGAAGAAACTCACTTCTGTTCATGTCTAGCGAGAAGACCATCACGAACCCATTTCTCGTATTCCTGAATGATCAATGTAGGATGTGGCCCCGTTATTGAATCATCCTCAAAGGGGCGTCTTTTTTCAAATATGGGGGTCAACTTTACTGAGGTACCTGTTTTTTATTGAATTCATGAATAGAGACTAAACATTATAAATACCATGGGGAAATAGATCATAAGTTTATAAAACACTAACCTGCGGAGTCGAAGTTAGACTCATAAGGCGAAGAATACCATCTACTTGGTCACTGATTCCTATGAGATGGTAATGGGGTTGATTCAACATTTTTTGCACTATTGTGTATCACAATTCTAGTTTCTAGAATTTGACTTGGAAGAAACTTGTCGTCCAGCTCAAATTGCGATACATAGTAATCTGTAGATACACCCTCTTGGCCTATAGGCGGTAAGTTGCACATCACCTCCAGGGAAGTATTCCCCTCTACTCTTGACTCCATACAAAGAGCATTAACCACTGTATTCTGGTAGACGTATACATCAATGTTAGTGTATTATAAATGACCTATATACATATAGTAACTGACTGTATGAATACATCTAAATACATATTTGATCTTGAATTTATATTTTCTTGAGGCTGTATTTAAGTGGAGAATTTAAATACATCAGACTACATGTTAAGAATATATCTAAATACATATAAATACAGTTGTTATTTGAGACAGTATTTATATGCATCTAACTGTTGTGTAATAACATTACTATATAGAGGAAGCTTAAATATATACAAGTATCATATTTTAATATATATGAATACATCTAGATACAACATGCGAAGATCACAATAATTATGTATAAATAAAGTCAGGAAAATACAAATGCATATAGGATTAAGATAATTAAAAATACTGAAATATTCTGTATATACTTGTATTTCATAATGTTACAAATTATTTTATATATGATTAATCCGAATAAGAGCAAACAGGAGATATAAACATATACTAATGAGGTTAAAAAATGTTAAACCCAAACATTATCGTCGACAGCTGTATCAGTCTGTCTGTGACCTTTTGGAATATCTTGAAAGTTGGAATCATATGACATTTCAATACCATCATCACGTCTCCCTGTGGTTTCCTTTCTCTGGTGTAAACTTTTTTTTTGCTGATTGTTTTGAAGATGGTCAGAAAGCATCTTAAAGTTATCATTGATCAATGATCTCAGAGACTTGAACTTGCCCACAACCTTAGCAAGACAGAAATAATTAGAAAAGTGCGCCAAAAATATACGAATGTTACGCACTAAACTATAATGTTTAATATGTGGATAAAAAAATCACCTATTCTTTGAATGAATTTAGGTCTTTCCTCAAAGAAGATACTTCATTATTTTTGGAATCTGCCGGCTGATTGCGATGTTCAACATTTTGTGCAATTTCAGATACACCAATAGGAGGAATCTTGGATTGAGTCTCTGTATTTGAGGGATAAATAATCTGTTCTTTGCGCTTTTTATGGGGCGGTGATAAAGATGGACCAATACTTGCAGCATGTTTCTTCTTACACTAAAGATCAGATGTAGGAGAAAAGTCATCTGAATCCTCTGCCGACTTGTCTGAATGAGTAGGAGTAGGATTGTTCTCAACAACAATGCCTACTGGAGGAATCTAAATAACGGCAAGCTCTACATCGGTTGGATGGATGTCCTTGTAAACAATCTGAAAAATGAAATACAATCAAAGTCTTACTACAATAGATATATGTAAATCTGGAATCTAAATGTAATTTGTATTCAAATGAAGGCAACAGTAATGATTAGTAAATTATATGGAACTATATGCAGCAGTAATAATGAAGGCAGTAGCAACTGTATTCAACTGTATACAGATGTATGCAACAGTAATGATTAGTGAATTATAAACTAGCCAGGATACAAATTGTAAATTACCATGTTTCCCTTGTCATTGAACATGTCGTTCATCAGATAAGCAAAGTTTGGCTGATTTCCGGTGGATCTCCAATTGAGTATTCTGGGGACCACGTTATCAACTCGGAGTGCAATTTTGGGATCAACATTTGAACAGCACTCATAAAACCACACTTGCATAGCTAGAGGCATCCCAGCTATCCTGTAGTACTTCTTCTGAGCATCCATATTCTTGCTAATAGATTTTGTCAGACTTTCAAATGCTTTTATACCCCATGGATATTCAGAATAGCGCTCACTCTCGACCAAGTCAAAATATAGCCTTGGGATGGTTGTGCTGTTCTTCTCGGATAAAAAAATAAATGTGTGTATTAAATACAACTCAGCTATCTTTAAGGCATCCCCATCGTTGTTGTGACCCCAATTCTTGTCAACAAAGCATTTCAACAAATCTTTCTTTTTTACAAGATTGGCACCTCCAAAGTAAGTCTCAATAATTCGGTTAGGAAATTTTTATTGAACCGAAAATCAATAGGGTTACCAACACATTTGAGGTCAGTCACAAGCGCAAACTCCCTTATTGAGAAAGATAATGAAGTACCATTGACGTGTATTGAAAATACATCGCCAGGACTTCCTTCTAACTGGAGAGCCATGAAGTATCTAAAGAGTTGATGTTGGACTTCACAACGCTTCATTTGAAGGAAATTTCCAAAACAAGTATTACCCAGTTGTTTGTACTGCTCTGGAGTAAGATTTTCTTTTAGCTCGGAGACTATGTCTGTGTTAGTATATACACTGATATGCGGTGCAAATATAGGCTATTTTTTTCACAAACAGCTTAATTCCCTGCATTTAACAAGAATAAATACATATAAATACAACTGAATACAACACATATTTCATAGTACAACTAATATGAATACATATGAATACAACTAAATACAAACTTCAAAAATAAACTAGAGTAAGATATCAGTGATAGAAATATATGTACACATATAATGCATACGCATACAACAAATAAAGACATTGCAATTAGAATAAAACAGTGATGGGAACTTTGAAAATCCTTATAAATACAACTATATGCAATATGAAAAGGTCATTCTATTAAGGTAAAAAAAAATAGTGAAAGAACTATTTGAATACATCTAAATAAATCTAAAATGCATTATGCAACATACAATTCAGTAAAAGTCAATTTGCATACATCAGAATACATATACATATTTGTATCATTGATTTCTGTAAATACCAAAATACCTTGAATAGTCTTTTTGAATAAAACTAAATACATGTACATGTATTTATATACATAAAAAACAGAGAAGTCAACAGGTTTATACATATAAACACAGATGAATACATCAACAATACAAATGAATACATCAGAAATTACCTTTTCTTCCAGTGTATCCGAGCTTTTACTTGCTTCAACCTCCTTCCCCTTGATAGATGACGATTCAGAAATATATTTTTTCCTCTTTTCTGCAATGGGGAGTCTTGTTTCTTTCAGTGATTTCTCAACTTGGGTTTCTTTGAACTTGTCATGGCGAGATTTTGTTCTCTTCTCCAATGCCATATTTTTGGCTAAACCTGCATCCAATTCCCCTTGAGTGATTTGCAAGGAGAAAGTGGGCCCATCAAAAGTCAGAATTTTAGTAGGTATACCTCTAGTAATCAACTTGTGGGGTGTTGAATCAGACATTGTGAGGATACGCTTGGATACTGTTGATTAGAGAAAACTTGGTGAGTAGAGACGTTGAGAATAAACAAAAATAGTGAAAATCAAAAAATTTAAATACTTACCACACTAATTATAGAAACAAATGACAACAATAGAGAGAAAATTAAGGTTTATGCCGAGATTGGAGAAGAAGGAAGTGGTGTGGGTGAGAGGTTTCTCTGGTTTTGGGTGAGTTTACAGGGAATGGGAAAGAGAATAGAGTGTATCAAAATAAGAGAGAGAAAGAACGTGTATTGAGAATTTTTAATAAAATACGGTAATTATGAGAGAGAAATATGAAAAGGGAGAGAGAAAAATAAAAAATAACGTGTTTAGCGGCGTAAGTGTAGGAGATAACCAAAATTAGAAATTTTACTATAAACCATAAAAGGTATCTATAAAATATAATTTATTTAAATGATATTTATTTAATATAAATAAGGTGTTAACTTTTGTTATAGGAGGTAAAAATTCCTATAATTATTTAGCTGTCTGTGTTGCTAGGTATCTGAAATTTTTTCTTAAATATTGCCTACTTATGCTTTTCCCTCTCCATTGGTTAGTTGCCGGCCTAGACCGAGTATAGTCCAGGCCCATTAATTCTCGGCCCAAATTGGCCCAAAATTCGGAGGATGGACGACTATATATATGCCAGCTCACGAATTTAGTGCTCATTTGCTGAACTCACACAGAAACGCATATTTCATTCTCCTTTCAAATAGAGCAGACAAGTCGAGGAGGATTCAACGATATGGGATCACTTTCAAATACTACAAGCTTATCGACTTCATGTATTTTCTCATTTTCTCGAACTCACTCTTTTACAATATATGTGTAACAAGGATCAGCAATTTGTTTTGCTTAAATATAGCAATTCGTATAGTTTTATAAATTTGATGTGATAAGTCTGAAGAATGATAACTGACTTTTTTGTTACGATGAATTTTAGTTTTTTTCTCTCTGTTTGTTTGAATTTTGTATGAAATACGTCTGTAATTTACGTAGTTCTGAATTTCGGGATTTGATTTAACGTACTTGAAGTAGAATTCTGTGTACTAACTCTATTTTCAAGTAATTTTCTTGTCAATTTTATTAGAATAATCTAAAATACATCTCAAAACGTGAATGTTATACTTCCAGTTATAAAAGTTCAAAAACTGGCATATTATTCTACGTATCTAATAAATTTGATTAATATTTTGGTTCGAAAAGTGGTGGATCAGCTTTAATTTTTAAATCTGGAATGATTTGTAAGGTTATATTCACTTTGTACATGACGCATTTTGAACTTGTGATATGCAAACTGGAGGCTTGATAAATATCGCGAACTACTGTGTTTTAGGCATTATTTGATGCATGTATAATTATTAACTGCCATAAGTTGCATTTTAGAAGTTTTTGTCTTAGTATATGTTAGGATGTTGTTGTATTGAACACTAACATCAATGTTTGGTGCTTAATTGTTTAGAGGAAAAATATTTTAACAGTTATAAACAAATTGCTTGAATATCTTCATTTGCTTATTCTTATCTTTGAATGATTAAGATCTATACTTCTCATGTCCTGAAGAAAACTTTTATTTGCTTTCTTGCTCGTTCCATGTAAAACAATATTTATACTTCAACTATCTATGATGTTAAGGAGAATATGTATTTCACAAATAAGTTCTTACAAGGTTTTTGCAGTTCTTATCCCCAGGGAACAATATTTGCAGATTTTTTTGATAAATGATATTTCCAGATGTTTCAATTGTTCTAGATTGTTGTTTTAACTGTAAGGATCAATGACACTGCAATTCGAAAGTAAATGTCTTACATTACCATCGACCATCAACTCTTGCAAGTTGCAATGGCGTTTGTGTGATGAGTAGCACATGGATGGATTTGAAAGTAAATGTCTTACATTACCATCGACCATCAACTCTTGCAGGTTGCAATGGCGTTTGTGTGATGAGTAGCACATGGAGGGATGCACAGAACCTGTCCTTTCTCAATTTCATCTCTCGCTTTCTTAATGAAAGTTCTTTCCGTTTAAATATTCTTCCAATTGCACCAGTAACTACTCTTTTCAGCTGTGGTGGTCTTCTTATAAATTCTTTTTTTCAGCTGTGGTGGTCTTCGTATAAATTCTTTCTTTTGCAAATGGCAGTAATAACATTTCCTATTCACAGGATTTTATCTTTATCTTTGGCGGTTTGTCAGTTGCTTTCATGTTTGTGACCAATTGGGATGTCATCGACAAGGAATCTGTCTTTAAAAAGTAAATGTGCTCTGTATCTCTCAAAATCCAATTTTGTACTTTATAAAAAATTGATAAGTTTGTGACTTGATGTAGAGCTGAGAAAGTGAAGGAGCAGTTTGCAAGCTTCTATGTGGTTATCACCCTCCCTTCAAAGGAACAGAATGATTCTTTCATACGCTTCTATTTCAAGTCAGTCAAATTTAACTTCGCCTTCTATCTGTAATCTCTATATCAAGGTGTTGCTTAATTTGAAGAACTTGGATAATCTCTTGATTTTTTTGAAGGTATGGAGGGCCAACATTTGTTCCTGTGCGAGACTTTGAGATGGGCTTTGAAAAAATTGTGAAGATAGCACATTCTCGTGGGGGTAAGATGTCAATTCTCCCAAGCTGAACAAAAGAAACTTAATTGTATATTTACTGCCATAAGTATCTGTTGCAGTGTGCAAACGACAGGATGTATTGGCAAAATTAAAAGCTGAGGTAAAGGGTTGATAGTTTTCCAGTCTTCTGACTGATAGCCAGGTGTTTTCTTGTGAACGTGAGACATTTTGCCTTGCTGTTAGAAGGAAAAATCAGTACAGGCAATGGAGATTTACCAACAAGTGGTTACATCAATCCCTGGAGTTGACAGCCATGATGCAAATGTGGTATTTTATTTAATGCTTTTCCCATTTATGTTCCATCTGATGTCTTGTACCATGATAAACCTTATTATAGCGAATCCTTTTCTCGATTACCTGTAAGTTTGTGCAGAATCATAGTATCACCTTTTCTCTCAATCTATGATTCATATGTTGAACCATATTAATTTGGCAATTTCAGAGTTTTCTTCCATATGTTTGTGGACTGTAAGGTCAGTTTTTAGGTCGACAATATCAAATATATGCCATTTTAGTTATTTGTCATTTATTTTGTATGAAAAGCCTGAGCCAAATCGAGGATTGTATCTATACCATCCAGGCGTGAAACATGCAACCGGTATTACTTGACTAATGAGTTTGAGTTATGACAACCTTTGAAATAAACCACAATTGGGTCAAATAAATAAAGTATTTAGTTTTTGAAATACCTTTTATCCTGTCCGTCTTACAAATTCTGATGCAAAAGCCTGAAGTAATTGATGTTGCTGCATTTTCACAATGATGCTGATACATGAATGAACACATCCCACTAATGATCCTTCTTGTCACTTCTATATTGCATATGTATTCTATGACATACCAAAATTATGGCACCTTTTCTTGTTTATAATATGTGCTTTAAAGAATGATAGTGTCGCATTATCAATTACACACATTTATCTGTCCAGATAGTTGTAGTCACTCTTTTCTCTTCTTTTGTCTGTTTCAGCTTTATCAAACTATTGGTTCAATTGAAGCAATAGCTAAGTCATCAAAGGAATACATTCTGGAAACTACTGATCTCTCACCCACGACAGCTGAGACAATCACAAGGTTTTTCAGGGATCCAAAGTTTTATCTTGGTCCCAAAATTGGCTGAGTTATGTTTTTAATTCTAGAGAATTCAGAGTCATGCACCCTGCAGAAGTGACTTTAGATATCTCAAGAACAACAGGTGGAAGTCGAAAGAATAGAAATCAGAAGGCTCTTCAAAACTTTCTTCTCTTACTTACGGAAATATGATCGTATATTTGTGTTAGGTTGCTCCAAGTTTACTGAAGTCCTTTAAAGAAAATCAGAATTGCAGCTGTATGTTGATGTTTGGTTTCTTCTGTGTTTCTTGTCTGATTTTCTGCTCCTTCCGTCCTTCGTATGGCTAAATCCCACGAAGAACCTGGTTTTAGTGACAGGTTTCAAGCATTTATGATTAAGTTTCCCATGATACTGAAGGATAATCTGCAAAGGAAAAGTGCTGAACTTTTGTCCTTTTCTTTTAAAGGGGTAAATTCTGAAACCCCAGGTGAATTCCTTTATCTCGAGTCACCTCCACAATTCGGAATGATATTTTAACAAGTTAACACAGTGCATGACTTATAGAATGACAGAAAGGATCATTGCTTACTTTCCAGCCACAGATAGCCACAAATGTTTGTAAAGAACAATTGTATTTGGATTGGATGTTTGTCTGAAAGAGAAGTAAAGGTGCAATAACGCTTTCATCGCTCAAAATAGAAAGTAAAAATTACTACTAGGAAAGTGTATGTGAATACTTTTCAGACTGACCAGAACAGAAAGCACGTCAAATAAAATTACACGCGTAGCTAATTCTCCGTTCCAGACCAGGTATAGGAAGGAAATACAGTCAAATATAGTAAAGCAAGGAAGTGCTACCCTTTGAAAAACTCATTACTCCCCAAAAAAAAAAAAAAAAAAGAAGTTATTGCTTTAAATACATTATTCCCCCCCCCCCCCTCCCCCCCAAATGACTTATTTTAAATTATAAACTAGTATTGTAATCAGTATAAAGCTGGTCCTCAGAGCCAATTATCTACAGATCTCCATAAGTTCTCGCGACTAAGTTATGAAGCAAAAGAATGCAAGGATACGTAATAATCAACAGTGGATACGCGCGCACACACACACAAAACAACAACAACAACAACAACAACAACAACAACAACCCAGTGTAATCCCACTAGTGGGGTCTGGGGAGGGTAATGTGTACGCAGACCTTACCCCTACCCCGAAGGAGTAGAGAGGCTGTTTCCGAAAGACCCTCGGCTCAATAAGACAAAAGAAAACAATATTAGTAACACCACAGAAACAATATGAAAGAAATACATATATATATATATATATGAAAAATAAGAACAACATGAAATCAAGAGGAATGATACCAAGCAAAAGCATATTAATCACAAAAAACATCAGCAAAAAGTTACACACACAAAACAAAAAACAAAAAATCACAAAAGGAAACAATGCTTTTTAATTGCATTGACATACATCAGCAACCTGCTTAACTAACAGTATATCCTCTACAGGTACAGGATATTTCTATCGTGGACCATAATACAACTTTAGTATTATCAGAGTTATTCCTAAATAAGCAACCTATGAACTCTTCAATAGAAGTGAAGAGCCAAGTTACAAAGTGAACAACGCTATTAGTTACTGAAAATTACATATTAATCATGTAACTCTATAACGAAACACGGAATTATAGGAGCATGGGGCAAAGCAGGATACTGGTTTGCGATCCATGAATTATGAAGGAGCACCGAGATATGAGGCAAGTCGCAATATATCACTGAATATTCCACCGGCTGTCACTTCAGCCCCAGCCCCTGGACCGCGCACTATTAGAGGTTGCTTACAATATCTTTCAGTAGTGAATGCAATTATGTTGTCCGATCCAGAGAGTTGCGCAAATGGATGTTCCTTATTGTATCTCCGCAATTCAACAGTGCCTTTGCCATTGACAACATCCACTGCTCCAACATATCTCAAGACCTTCATGTATATCAACATTTTGAAGATGGATAAGCATAAATACAAGTACGGAAATATAAGCATTACACATGTTCTGCAGCTAAACTGGATTGAGAAAACATAGAGTTGATGCTTGTGACCACTCCAACAGAAATGAAGCACACTTCATAAATCAAAAGTTTTCTTAGCATGCTTCACAAAGACTTCAAAGAATCTATTTTTGGGAAGTAAGCGTATTTTGTTATGGAGCATTGTCATGCATTAAGATAGTGTTTGACATTACTAGTAGAGAAGTCCCCAGATGCAAAAAGATTCTGTTGCAGTGAGTATTTATCAGTTATCACATAGAGTTCGATCTAGAAAGACAAACTCACAAATGCACACAAACAGATCAGTCACTTTATTTTGCAAACCAGAATAAAAAAGATTGAAATCATATCAGCTGTCAATAATTAAAACGTTTTACCCAAAATGGGTAATCTGGTTCATAACCAATGACTACACAAATCAGTGATGTTCCCATACAAGATTTAATTGAGCAAAATGAACAATTCGTCCACACTAAGATACTAAGGGCTGTGGTTCCTATATATTATATTACTCCTATGCAAAATTAAATGTTTCATGTTACTTGGCAAAGGTACAAAGATGATGCTTGAAATTTTATTGTTTGACATGAAATGGGGCAATATGCAGAATGTAAAAAGTTACATTTGGTTGCTCAAAATATTCAGGAAAGTTCCAGGTGAATTGTAATTGTTATATAAGCGAAAGCTTGCATCAATCAACTATGCATCGACCCAAACTAATTTTAAAACTTGCGTGATTAGGAAAATTAAAGTAAACTTCAACAGTCTAAAAAGGTATAGAAAACATCAACTTCAATGGAGGGAGTATAGCAGGGTTCATTCAGACAACATTACCATCACAACACTCAAGCTTAATTTTATAAATTCGGAATACTCACTTCCCCCGCATCTTCAGCCTCTTGCCTCTGTTTAGACAACTCTAGATCAAATTGTGGCAGCTGCAGCAAAAAGTCCTCAGCAGATGCAGTAGCCTGAGAAAACCACCAAATATCACTTCACAGAGAACAAAATGCCCGTCCAACTAATGTTGCATGTATAAGCTAATCACTCACCCTTAATGGTTCTGGGACAAGGCTCTGAACCGGGATATCTGAAAGCTGTAGCTCTAATCCACTTTCTCTAGCAAGAATTATCACCTGGATCAGGAAGTTATTGCTTATTAAAAAGTCATTAAGCCATGATTTGTGTAGCATCAATTCCCAGGATGTTGGTTTTCTTGTGGAACTATTTAAGAGAGCAAAATGGCAGGGGAACCAGCAAACTCAAAATAAAATGTCTTTGTTTCTATGATGAGAGGTAAATCTGCACAAGTTAGCAAACACATCAAGGTGCGACCAGGATAGAAGTAAATTGACAGATGCTGTTTTGCAACACTAAGTCATACGTAGGGGTGGCAAATGGGTTGTTTGGGCTGTATTTCCGCAGGTCAAGATGAGTTGACTCATTAAATGGGTCATTGCCCAACCCTGCCTAAAGTTCACTTGGGTTAAGATGGGCTAAAGAATGAGTTGTAACCCACCCCCATCCCACCCCACCCAAAATGACCCAAATCTTTGCAATATTCTCAATTTTTAAACAAGCATATATAAAATATTCTCATATATATAACAATGATTTTTATTTTCATTTTTCGTAAATATCATTCTGGAATAGTTTATGATGATGAATTGTTTTTTCTTTTTTTTCCTGTTGTTTCTTGTCTTATGTTTTGGAATAAATGTCAATCCATGCCTAATGAATTATTTCCTCAATTAAGATTTTTAGAACTTTATTTGATAGTTATTTATCTTATAATACTAACAAAGATCAGAATAACAAAAAAGTAGTAAAATTAGAACTTTCCACCCACCCCGAACACACCTCCCACCACCCCAACCCCCACCCTACCCCCAAACCTCCCACCCTCACCCTAAAATAAAATATTATTTAGAGTACTTTGTTTTCATGTTGTAGATAAAGTATTTTCTTTTTCGTTTAAGCAAAATGAGTATTTTCTTTTTATGATGTAGAAAAAGTATTTTCTTTCATTTCAACAAAATAAGTACTTTCTTTTCATGATATAGAAAAAATATTTTCTTTTTCACAAAATGAGTATTTTCTTTTCATGTTTTAGAAAAAATATTTTCTTTTATTTCAACAAAAAAAGTGTTTACTTTTTATGCTGTAGAAAGAGTACGGTTGTTTGTTTCAACAAGAAAAAGAGTATTTTCTTTGCAATTATGAAGCTCAAATTTCAATATTGTTCTTGTGTGAAAAAGTACAACAACACATTAATTCCTTTGTGTTTGTATGATTTTTTAAAAAAAATAATTGAATTCTTGAAGAAAATAAAGTCCTGAAAATATTGAATTATTGGGGAGAGGGCTCGGGGGTGGTAGCATGGGCACATGAAACATAGGGATTTGGGTGGAGGGGGTTGAAGAGAATAGCATAGAAAAATATTTTCAACTCTCTAACTAAGCAACACTAGAAAATATTTTTCGGAAAAAGTTTTCCACTCACCAACCAAACATGGGAAAATAAGTGAGAAAATCACTCATTTTCTAGGAAAATATTTTCCAAAAAATCTCCTTCATATCAAACACACCCTTAGAAGCTCTAAAGGGCAATTGCTATTCATGGGTCAGTTTGGACTGAAATCATGGGCTAATTTGGGCTACTGAAAATAAATGGATTTAATTGGGTTGTGCCCAAACTTAGCCCATCATTAAAGTAGCTCATACCCAACCCATTAAAACCTGAGCGGGTTGGGCGGGTCAAATGGGTTTGGGCCACTTTTGCTACCTCTAAGTCATAGTTGGCATTTAAATCACTACTGGCGCTTCAAAATATTTTTGTCAGCTTCATGCAAACACTAAACCAAAGCAGTAAACAAATTGAAACTGAAGAATGAGATCTCGACTGGGGTTAACACTTGTAACAATGAACGAAACTTATCAGCAAATACCTTTCTGGCAACATCTGTCCCGGCTAGGTCATCCCTCGGATCTGGTTCAGTATAACCTGCCTCTTTCGCCTCCTTCACCACTTGGCTAAAAGCTTTTGTCCCCATGAAGTTATTGAATATGTAACTCAGAGTTCCACTGTCAAAAAAAGAAAAATAAAAGAATACATGTATGAAATTAATGCAAAGAAATCGAAATACAGAGAGAAATTTTGCATTCGTTGGTGCATGTGGTAGCGAAGACAAGGATAGCGTCATTTCACCAATCTGCTACTTAGGATAGATGAAATTTATCCAAATACCAGAAAATGTATAATCTCAAACCTTAATATCAGTGATACCAACCTAAAAATACCCTCAATCCGCAAAATCTTGTCCCCGGTTTCAAGAAGACCACGTAAAGTGCTAATGATTGGTAGACCAGCTCCAACAGTAGCTTCATAGAAGTAATGAGTATATGATTGTCGCTGCAGAGCTCTCATCTTCAAGTACTGGAAACAATTGAAGGAAAATATGCAATAAAAAGGTATGAGTAGCTTCCTTTACCAGCTATCTATATAATTATTGACGCCATAGTTGTCTTGTTTTGAGGTATTTTTCAAATAGAGATAAAACAGAAGTTTTTAAAAAGACTCATTTTTCCCATCTTTGATGAAGTGGAAAGCAAAATATAATTAGGAAATGGGGAAAATTTGATTATTGACTTAGTCGATCAAAGTGCTTTTTTTCCCAGAGTGTTAAGCACTTTTAAGAAGAAAAGAAAATCAAACATGAAAGTAATTAGTAACCTGGTCAAGCGGTCCTGAGTTAGCCTTTTTATTTGGGGTGACCACATGGATGCCTCTGTGCAACCAGTCATAGTATTGGCTTGCGATATGAGAGTCTGCAGTGCAATCCACCAAAACACTGTTTGGGATGAAATGATTTTCACCCACATGCTGAACAAACTTATTCAAGTCGGGCATTTCTCCGTTTTGACTTAGTAGCTCTTTCCATCTTGACAAATCAATACCCCTATGAACATTAACAAGAATGTCTAGTCATCGAGACCCCTGAAGACAGTTCAATAATATCTAAATGACAAAAAGCAGCAGTAACCAGCTGGAAAGGCTAGTGTGGCTTTTGGAACACAAAGCTTCAACATAGTAGCTAGTTGACAAGTTTTATAGCAAGAACGATGTAATGAACATTGGATAGGTGATAGTGAAAATTTGGGAGAAGGAAAGACCAGAAATTAAGTTCCTTGTTAACTTTAATTTAATCTCATTCATTTTCAAGAAAAAATATCTTTAATTTTTCAATCTCATTAGAAGATCTACTATGACTAACAGAAGATTGACACTGATTGAACCTCTGACTCATAAAAATCAGCAGCACAAAAGAAAACTTAGAAGTTCCTTGGTTGCATTGGAACAGAAAATGTCCAAGCTATAACCAAAGAGGACATGGGATCAGCTTAAAGGACCGGAATAGAGGGAATAAATGTAGTAGATTAATGAAAGAGAGAATGATACCAATGATTTTGTACAGTGTACTAGCGCATTCCTAGCTAGGATTATAGCATTGAAGAAGTAGAAATGAAGTATGAATTTTGTTGTAAGGAGAATATGAGTCAACAGGCAAATTTCCAGAAGCAGATACTCCAGGCTTGTTTATATGAACCACAAAAGAAGTTTAGTTAGATGAACCCTTTAGGAACACCTCTTTTTTTATTTTATTTTTCATTTGCCTACTCAGTAGCTGCCCATTCTACTCAAATGCAATTGTTAATTTTATAAAAGAATTTCAAATCAAAAGTTTCCAATTAGCAAGTCCACCCTCCATTCCAGTTTCTATGACTAACTTCCCCTTTGTCACTCGAAGAAGATCTATCCCTACAGGTAAAGTTACTTGGAAATTCATAAGTTGAAAGAAAAATAATTATCTCTACAATGATTCAACAGATTCGGATAGTTGTCCATTAGAATAGCAATTTTTAAAACCTTAGGTTAAGTTTCTCTGACTTTTTGCACTTTATTGTTTCTTCCCGTAAAATGCTGCTTCCATTCATTCTAAGCAGAAAAAGACTCGATCAAAAATTCAAAGCGGCTAAAGAACGCATCTGTCCGATATACATCACTGAGCATTTAGAAGAAAGATGGATTTTCAAGACTTACGAGCCGCTCAATATCATTGAATCTATTCCAATTATACCCATCACACGCAAGTCAATGTTGAACTTTTCCTTTAAGATAGCTGTCTGCCAATGAAAACAAAAGGTGTTAAAAGTGTCTGTTACAAAATTTCATTGAACACTTGCCAAAACCTATTCTTTTCATCATTAAACAGAAAAGAAAACAATTATTAAGAACATTGTTTCCCGAACATCAAGAACAATCATCATATTACAGCAATAAAGTACCTGAAATTATAATCAACTTTACCAAGCAAGACGCTAGAGCTATCAGGAAAAAACGAGAGCACAAAAATTCAACACTGAGCTCCAGTGTGCAGAAAGGATCAATACATAAAAAACTTGATAAAATGATAACTTATGGACTACTAGGTATGCACTAAGCAATGCAAGGGTGGTAATAAAGAGTTTCTTAAACTTACACAATATAACCCACAAAAACCATGCTTTATATATCCTGAAATATATTTATTTCCGATTTTACAGTTCATTTCATTTTCGGATACCCTATGGTAAGAAACTAGTTATCAGTGGGTGGATAAGTCTGAGATCTGGAGAGCCGCTAGCTTTAGTGAACCCTAATTCGTCTGTAAGATGAGTACTACGAATTGAAATGAGAGATACCTCAATATATCAGAGCATACAAGGAACCCAACAAATTAGAGATTAAGCATGTTAGTTGATAATCTTTGTTTTCCTTTTCTCCTTTTCCTTTTTTAAGGAAGAATCAGAATGCATCACGAATTATAGTGCATCCCTTTGACAGCAACAAGTGGTTAAGCATCCAAGTTAGCATTATTTACACGGCTAAAGAATATGAGTGCAAAAATTCCAGTGTTCTGTGTACTTGGTTTATACCACTAGTGACAAAAAAGAATGTGGCAACAGAGGAAAGTTCTTACATTACAAGGAGATGATCCATGATACACGCAAAGAATCAGAATAGCCGACAAACATCATATATCATATAAAAGAAGGAAATACAAATGCAAGATGGCAAAATGTAAATGAATTTCTAGCAGCAAGGACAGTTCAAATAATTCCATTATCCATTATAAGTGGTAATTAAAAGTTGAAGGCGACACCTAATTATATCCTGAACGTTTTACCAGTATGATGACTCTAAAAGGTTGTGAAATTGAACTTAGGCTTTGCCTGGAGATGACTGCATACTTTGCTCCAAAAATCTACCTTTCAAATTGTGAAAGATATTTAAATTTGGAATGGTGGGAAATATTAATATGCTCTTCTTAATTTAATTTATGGACTTTAATAGGAGAAATAAATGATACCCAATAGAAGAAAGCATATTTAAAGTTCAATAGGTGTAGAGAAAACAAAATATAGAGATCGAAATAGCATTAACTTGAATTGACAGACCTGATCATTGAGCTGGTCTAGCAAAGTACCCCCTATCAACCCTGGTCCAATAATGCCCACAGCAATAGTAGTTCTTGACAAATAAAATGTTGAGTGCACAGCACGTAAAGCCCTCACACAGTGTTCACGTTTAACAACTACTGTGACGTTGTACTCTGAGCAACCTTGAGCTATAGCACGGATATTGATATTAGCCTGCAAAAATGAAGTGTTGAATCTTGAAGTTCTTATGAAATTCAAGAAACTAGAAGAAGTTGAATTCTATACTCATATTCCCCTCGTCATCTTTCTATGACTCTCGATTGACTTTTATCATGTCCTTTTTTGATGAAAAGCATCATACAAGTTGCCAAAAGCAGCAGCAATCAAAGCCAAGTTAAAAGCTCATAAAAACTGAAAACCAATTTACATACTAACAAGAACAGTATGGTAGTTAGCTACGAAATCCACCTATGTGATCTTCACATAGCTGGTACCAAATCTGCATAAAGGAAAAAGGGTTGCAGTAGGTTGACAACCTACATAAAAGTAGTCAAAATATCATAATCCTCTAACGGTGAAGTATTCAAATGAAATCAGCCCTATAGAGTGGAATGGATACAGAGATCAATGTAGTGGGCCTCAACTAATTTGGTAATCTTAAGGAGTAGTTGATTGATTGATATCGTAATTAGAGAATCCTTATGGCATAGATCTAAGTGCTCATAACAGTCGCAAAATAACTGTAGATGAAATGCAGGAGAACATTAACTCCACAGAAGATACAACCAAACAAATCGTCAAACATAAACCCTTTTTAGAATTTAATGTGGTTTGAAAATTTACCACTTAACTCTACACAAGACACACCTATATACAATAGATAAATTTTGTCTTTTTCAGTTTAAAAAGACTGAAAATTACCAAACCTTAGCAAGTGCACTAAAAAATGTAGCACAAACTCCAGGAGTGCTTGCCATTCTCTGACCAACAGCAGCCAAAATGCTACAGTTCGGAATCACCGAAATCTGGGAAGAAATGAAGTCATTATCACGGTGATCAAAGAAGTTCTTAATAGGATAGATGAAAATAATGTTAAAACACCAAGTAAGTGACACAGAGAAGCAGAAATCAATGAGCTAAATACGATATCTGAAATTACGATTTACTGTACCCAAGATCCGACAACTAATTTTCGTTAAGTATATAGAAAGAAGCACATCACACTGCCCCAAAACCAAGTTCAAATTTCATAAAAACCTACACCAAAACCGGCTGAGATTTTTGAGATTCTAACAAATGGAAAGAGTTCTGAGTTTCCTTATTCGTCTAAGCTATGCTTTTAACAGAGGGAGGTTTGGTGAAGCAGTATCATGTGCAAGATTAGTTTCTTTCTTGGTTGCCTTTACTTTGTATAGTATTTTAAGATGGAAACACCTATGGAGTGTTTGCATATGGCGAAGTTTTTACAAGAATTAGCCCAGAAAAAATGTAGCAGTTCTGCCACGCGTTCATTTCTGAGATGTCTATGGGATCTGAAAGTAACTACCATACTTTTCCTCATTTCTCCTCCTCTTTTCTGCAATTATAAGTTTCACACAGTTCATGACTTCAAGATCCTCTCTTTGCTTTCAATTGTCTGATCATCCTGTCTTCATTATAGCAGCATCAAGCAGAGTTTAATGATTACATCACTGCTCAATGCTCATCAGCACCCTAAAAGCTGTTGTTCCAGTCATTCCTTTCTTATGTGCATCAAACCACCACTAGACTAATACGGCTTTACTAATTCTTAAGCTTTCTTGATTGAGCTTCTCAAGTTTTAAGTTGGAAAAACCGGAATCTACAGCCCCAAAATCCGTCTTTTCAGATCTGCTAGTTAACTAACTTGTTTGGTGCAACAAGAGGAACAACTTTCACGGATGTTCTATCTTGGATGGAGATAAAGGCTCAATCACAATAAGTGTTTTTTTGGTCTTTCCAATATAATTAGCACCATAACTTTTTGTGGAATTCTTCTGAAGTATACAACTCATCATCCCTATAGCTCTGAGCCACATGATGCGTACTGATCATCAACATATGCCCTAAAGTCTCCTCAGAAACAACTTCTGAAGCTTTGTCACAACACTTCTTTATTATGTATTTTTCTATTTGCCATTCTGGAACATCTAAAACAAACATGTTATAAGATAACAGGTATAGCGGAGCGTATATAGGGTTGACCTTGCAACCGCAATCAGGAAACAGAAGGCGCAATACATGCAAAATGTTAACTATAAGATGGTGACAAGAATTCAATATAACATCATTCCTGCTTCTTCTTTTTTTTCCCTTTTGCTTATGCAGATCCACAACCTTTATAAATTAACTATACAAATTGAATCAGAAAACGCAGAATACCTGAGAAAGGCGCCCGGCACTCAAAGCCTGACCAAACCTAGACTCTAAAACATCAGCAACAGCTTTAACTTCTTTTTCAGGCACAGCAAAGCACACTGAATGCTCACTACTAGCCTGTATCATAGCACTCAATTCTATTTCATGAAGTTATAAGCATCATAAGTTTAACCCGATATCAAAGAATTAATTTACCTGGGATATCATGATTACGTTAGCACCAACATCTTTTACTGCAGCAAAAATATCACTAGCTGTACCAGGAACACCAGTCATTCCGGTTCTGCAGAAGGTAACCGACTTTGTGTAAACAAAGAAATTTGTGAATATTGTTATAACAAACAGTATGACTGGATCCAGTGCAGTCCTAATCCTCCACATTTCTTTTTGACAAGCAAACTAATAGTCCTACCCCTCAACATTCACTAGAGCCAGATTGTCAATTGTTGCAAATCCTTTGACAGGGAATACTGATCTCTGTCCATCCTCATATTCATTATCAGTGGATCGGCAGATCATTGTTCCAGGTGCAGCGAGGTTAAAAATATTTTTTATAACAATCGGAATGTCATATTGCATCACTGGAACAATTGTCCGTGGATGCAAGACATTTGCACCAAAATATGACTGCAAAAAGATGAGAAATTTGATATTAGAAAGTGCCCATGACATCTCTTGTTAACTTCAGCAATCACATAGAATCACGACTTCACCATTTCCCACGCCTCTTGATAAGATAGTGTCTTCAGTATTACGGCCTCACTTACTGCAAATGAAATATTGTTTTAGCTGTCAATCATCGTAAACTTCATTTTGGAAGTTCATCATTGATTTAATAGTAAGAGGGAATATTTGGGTAACAAATAGAGAACAATAATACTTGATATAATATTTAGCTAGGGGCACGTCTTAATATGTTTCAGATCGGGAAAAGCATGCAATGAGTGAGGAAAAACCTTTTCTTGGATCAGCACTATAGACACCATCAACATCTGTCCAAATTGTGACTTGGCGTGCTTTAAACAATGCCCCCATGATAGCTGCAGAGAAATCACTTCCATCCCTTTTCAAAGTGGTGGGAATATTTTGGGGAGTGCTAGCTATAAAACCAGTTGCAATGATAGTCATTGATGGATTCTTAGAGTACCATTTCTCAAGTCTTTCCCCTGACTTTAGATAATCTGGATCAACTTGATTAGAGCTCGTTGGGTTCACAATGAGTACCTCTCTTGTGTCCATCCATTTAGACTCTACACCATTCTGCAAATATAGGAATTTGAAAATTTGCATCATAAACATACAAAATTTTAATTTGCATAACTAGCAGATACAAAGCTTTCTTAAGACCAGAAGAGATCAATGTGAGAATCACCATTCTGACAACGGATGACAACAACTGAGCAGACCATAACTCCCCATGCCCAGCAACAAAATCAGAGAAAGATTCTGTTGCATGACCAGCTGCAATACAATTAAGCTATTTTGTGTCAGTTGAAAGCAAAAGAAAGAGGTTTGGTTCAAATTCAGATACTTCAGGAAAAACCTTGTCAACTGAAGGAACTTTAGCATGGATACAACTAAGTTCTAGCAAAAACAAGAGACTGAAGAATGACCATTATGCCAACATTAGCTTCATAACTACAGCTCTGACAATAACCAGAGAGTGAAGCAAAGACCATATTGCACCATTTGATGTCCTTCTTACCCGCATGCAAAGTAGTGGAGGGAAAAGACAATTCAAAATACTCCAACAGAATCTTGTTTCCTTTTAAGTATTATACAAAAAATTAATAATATCTGACAATGGAGTTTTCCACGAGTAGTCTCTGTTAATAAGTTCTTTTTCTATTGATTTTTCCATATTTATGAGCATAGAGGCTCTGGCAAGTGTTTTTGTTGAGACATTCTACAAATAAAGAGGGAAAGCACAAGCTACCAATATATATTGCACGGAGCATGGCTTTTAGGTTGTTGATGTCATGATGAAGACGAGATAAGAAACTAGCAAGCTCATCCCCATCAAGTAGATCAATAGCAGTTAATTTGTGTTTTTCTAGAACAGCGTCCAATGCAGTTAGGTACGAGTCATCTCGTGACCGGGCCTTTTGAATCAGATCATACATCATATCTGTGACTTTTGACATTGCAGACACAACCACCAACTTTCTTTCTGATTGGTCCTGAACTATTACATTAGCAACGTTGCGAATTCTTTCAGAGGTTCCCACACAGGTACCACCAAATTTATGAACAGACCAGCTGTCACCTCTAGGAAGCTGAGAATTTTCTATAGCTCCATCCAATAAGTATTCTGCCAAAATATCAAATGGGAGAATGGGAAATCAATAACTGAAGAAAATCACACAAGGATGATACTTAAGGTTTCAACATATATTAACCTTCACTTGTAACAGCAGCACGTATGCCGAACTTCAACTCTGCTCTTTCCCATTTTGAACTAAAACACATCAAAACAAAGAAAGGCTTTAGCAGTATATAAAACATTAAGCTATAAGAAATTTCTCAAAATAAAAAGAAAACTTGGCGATCATATCATGGGATACCCATTACTTACTGTTGAATCGTGTGATCACCTCACAATTGTATGATAGTTGAAAAGGAAACAGGTTATTATTCATCAGTTGCTCTCGGACTCAAGAATATGCTCAAGCAAAATTTTGGTTTTACTTCACAAAGAACAAATCTTTGTACTATTTCTCATGCCTTAGATACCTTAATATGATTACTGTTGAGACAACTAATTAACTTGTTGAAACAATTTTTGTAACACTTCTCATTAGTTGGATGAAAATATAGATCACTTCATATAGCAATAATTCCATATACAATATTACAAAGCGTAATCTTGAAGCTTAAAAAAAATAAAACAAATAAAAACTTTAAACTGAAGTGCAACAGGGTAAAATTTTAAAGTATAGTCAAAATAAGAGGGATAAATTTGGTGCTTTTTCCAAAGTATTTTTGACACATGATATCTACAGCTCCCCAGTCGATGCTGGAGCTCCATTAAGGTTAAGGGCAAGAATTGCTAATGGCAAAGGTACCAACAACCAAAAAAAAAAAAAAACCAGTGTAATCCCACAAGTAGGGTATTGAAAGCAGAGGCAGCGCCAGGATTTGAAGCTAATGGGTTCAGGACTCTAGTTCTTTTAAGTTACTGGGTTGTAACTTAATAATTTGTGCATATTCAATGAATTTCTTAAGACAAATAATTTGGACCAAAGATATTGGGTTCGGCCGAACCTAGCCGAAGGTCTAGCTCCGCCCTTACAGGAGATAATAGTGTATACGCAAAACTTACACCTACGCTTGTGAAGGTAGAGAGGCTCTTCTCAATGGACCGTCAGCTCAAGGAAAGCATGGAAAAACATGGAAAAGAAATACGGCGGTGGAAAAGCCCCAAAATATAACAAAGTTTAAAATTAAGATACTTCATTTGAACTTTTTCTCTAAAATGTTCACAAAATGTGAGAGGGAATATATATATAAAAAAACACTAACATAAATACACGTAAAGTGAGTACCCACAAATACATTAGAGAGTTGAAAAAGAAAAATAGAAATAACGAAGTTTACTTGAGAAAAGGAGAGCGTTGCAGTTGCAGGAGTGAAAATGGATGTGTCCTGTTAAGGGTAGCCATTTCCTTCCCCTTGGCCTTCAAATGTGACAAGGATGGGTTAGAGAAGAGTTTACATGAATAACATGGCGAAATGGAGGATGATAACGCCATTGTTTTTGTTGATTGAGAAAAAATGAGTGTGACAAGTACCACAGTGAGTGGTCACTATATATATATATATATATATATATATATATATATATATATATATATATATATATATATATATATCCCCTAAATTATTGGAAAAGGTTTAAAAATACTTTAAATATAACATTTATTTTAATTGTTACTATTTAAATTTTATTGTATTATAATATTATATTTATTGTTACGTAATGACGAAAATGGAACGATCGATTTGGTGTGGTCGCGTCATTATTGTATTTTTTCTCTTATCTTGCCCTTCCTTATTTAAATAATTCTATTTTATCATTTACCCTACATTTTTATATAATAATTCTACCTCGTATCTTACTTTTTCTAATATTGTAAGTTTATTTTTTATATTATTGATGCATGACATTATGAAACTGTTGGTATATACTATTAACCTTGCGGTTTAGACATAGTATTTTGTTTTATTCTTTATGTAACAATTGTTTATTTAATTCAATAAAGTACTATTTTAAATAGATCATTTGTTATATGTGTGTCCTTTTAGTTATGTAGTAGATAATTTAGTGTATGGAGTCTTAGCTCATGCAGAGAAGATTAAATTGTCGGTTCTCATAATTAATAAACTATGTTCACAATTAAAGATATTATTGTACAAAATATCTTGATGATTGTAGCACAAAATTATAGTATAATTTGTCTTTGATTATGGGAGTTGTTTTACTCCAACTTTTTGTGCTAGTATACTTAGTGTATATTGAACGGACCAAGTAGAGAAAAGATATTTTTGTACTAAATATATATAAAAATATTTTCTCTAATTCATTAAATGGGCTTATACTCTAATCTTGATATAATTATTATGATCAATGTAATTTGTTTATTGTTTTGATTTATCAAAAGGTACGACTCTATTCAGAGTTAGTGTATGCCTAATAGATTGGACATAACGAATAATATTTGTGAAACAATAATTAGTTGATAAAATCCATGATTCGGTTTTGAGTTTGATGATATCCATTTATGTAAGCTTATAAGTTTTTATGTGAAACCCCGACCGATGAATTTTGTATCCATCACATGAAATTGTTTAAGCGGAATTGTAAAGGATTTAATTAGTTGATTAAATTAAATTTTCAGTAATTTAATTTAATTAATTGGTATTTGAAATCTTAACATAGGGAGTTAAAATAAATGTAACTGAATTTTCGAAATTCACATTGAGGAATTAATTCATGCTAATTTCGAATTAATACTGTAATTAGTAGCCTCTTATTATTTCTGTGGTCCCTCATATATCTAGTAAAAACCTGGACTGACTTGGGTAAAAAGTAACTTGGGAGAAAAGTCATCTTGTAGAGTTAGAGTAGGATTCTAGTTGTGAAAGCAGAATCTTATACGTTTTTGGAGCCCTATTTTTGGCTAAAAACGTGACTGCTTAAGGAAGACAATATTCACCCAATAACTTACCTTTTAGAGTTGTATTGTTCTTCCCACTCAAACCAAACTCGTCCAAGATTTTACTAGGCATATAACAGAAGAAGACTGCAGTCCTAGATTCTTGTTGTGTGGAGAATTTGTTCAACGATTCAAGAGGTTAGTGCTTCTACTCTGGTAATTATAGCATTGTCTAGTTTACATGTATTTGATGCCTGAATTGTATGCTTGCTCCCGCTGCGCATATTATATCAGAAACGACAACAAATAATACAATCTATCCAAATATTATGTACATCAATACAATATAATACAATACAATACATTACTATACGATACATTATGAAATGATACATAACAACCATCCAACAAGCTATTAAACAAATACTATTTCTTTCATCCTGCTGATTTAATTAAGTACAAAGTTTAAATAAAATTGTGTTCATAAATTATAAATATTCTTATAGTTATAAATTATTTCATTACGAATAAAATAAAAATTTAAAATTAAGTAGGTATAATATTTTTTTAATAGATTAAAAGAATAAGATAACACATAGAATGGAGGAGGAGTATTTTTTAAAATTACTTTTTCGAATTGCTTTACTTTTCAACACGTGGGTTCAGTGGTGGGATTGGTTCGACTGATAGTTAGCAGTATTTTTTTAATTTTATGCAAAAATAATCAGATAATAATATATTTTTTGTTGTTCATTTTTTATGACAATAATATTCATTCAGTTTGCAAAGACCTCAATTATTTCTTCGGCTACCTTACATATATGAAATATCCAACCTTGACTTAATTTTTGAAATGCAAATTACACACCTTGATTTTGTAATCAAATACTCTTTTCTATTTCATATCATTCTTCCTTTAAATTAGTTGCAGTATTGAGGGGTTAATTTCACTGATAGTCACTCAATTATGTTTCAATTTTACTAAAGTCACTTAACTATTTTTTGTCACTTAAAAGTATCACATTGTCACTTAAATTTCACATTAGTTTAAAATGATTATCCTATACTACAAAAGTTTTGCCTTTTTTGTTACATAATGCCCATTTATATTATTCTATACTAAAAAGATTCTTATCTTGTTTGTATGCCCCATCCGAGTCATTTTATAACTCTACTGAAATTAAAATACTATTATATCCAACTCATATAACAAATTTATAATTTTTTACTGAAATTAAAATAATATTATATTCATCTTACATAACATATTAATGTATCATAAGAATACAAGAATAATAATAAGGCTAATAAGAGTTTATTTTCACAATGAACATGCAATTACAGACAATCTATTGCAATTGTTTAGATAAAAGAAATATTGTATTTGTACGATAAAAACCCCATAAAAAAATCACAAGACCTAATTTTATTAGTGGTGTGTGTTTTTTCCTTCTATTGAAACCCATTTGGGTTATGGGTCAAATCACATTAAGGGAAAAATTGATCTAAAGTGAGTATGGTCCATTTAAGCTTATGTGACATTTACTTTTAGATTTTTCTCATTAAATTTTATGTTATGTCATATTTATAGTAGGGGTTTGAGCCAAAATGATTTTTAAGTGACAATGTGAAAGTTTAGATACTTTTAAGTGACAAAAAATAATTGAATGACTTTAGTGAAATTGAAACATAGTTGAGTGACCATCCGTGAAATTAACCACAATATTGAGCACAATTGCTGCAAATTCGATAGACATGAAGTTACGTCTGGCTAATATACAATTAAATTTGAAGATTCCACAGTATTTTTTTTTATTTTAAAAAAGTAGTATTACAATAGTTACTTTTTAAGTACTAGCCACATATTAATTCATTATTTCTGTAACTTTCGTATTATACAAATATAAATTAAGGGGGAAATTGTGTTTGGTATAGGTCTCCACAATTTTTTTTTTTTTTTTTTGACGGGCACACAATTCCTACAATCAGGAAAAAAAGTAAAAATAAAAAAGCGAGACATTAAATACATGGTATGTGTTTGACTAAAAGTGTTAGACCTTTTTATTAAACTAGTTAAATAAGAAGATTTGAGGCAAATCCTAGCCATAGATAATTTATCCTAGATATGAGATAGAAGATAAGAATAAACAAGCATAGCTAAACATAAAATTTGGCTATAATCACGATTGAATTCCATAATGTAAGAAAAGGATGGTTGCTTCCATATTATTAAATGATAGCGAAGAATACATAAATGAAAAGAGTCACCATTCTTGAACAAGACTGACCTCATTACATTTGACATAATTAAACTACAGATGAATACCGAGATTCTAAACTCTTTTCTCCTTTCTTCTTGGCGAGGAACCTGAGATGAAGGCCCATCTTCATCTTGGGAGACATGTATGTGTGTGTTCCTTTTAGCCCCTGGCCTTCAGTTACTCTCTTCCATGATATTTATACAAAAATACTTTTTTTATCTAGCAGTCCTTAACCAGAGTACCTAAGTTCTTAGAATATATTGTAGAATATTCCTCTAAAATTTCTAAGTGTTAAACTAGCCGTTCGAGTTAAATTGAATGCTCGACCTCGACCGTAACTGAATCATGTATTGCTTCCCATACGTGACCTCAGCTTGATTGATTTTTGGTCCTTCTTACTTAATAAGATTCTTTTGTTCAAATTTTGACATATACAATGTGAAGCATAGTTGATTGCTTCAGATATATATTCTCTAAAAATTGAAAGCAATAAATACAACAATCATACTCATTATCGAAGGCTAGACCTGCCCCGTTGATTCTAGCACATGTGTAATAAACATATCATACAAAACCCAAAATAATTTGGTATTAATAAGTTTTAATTATATATACACAAAAGTACCTAAAATGCCCCTTTACTATATGAAATAAGATATTCTAGCCCTCGTTAAAAGTTGACCCCTTATCTGTCCTTGCCGTCTAAAAATGGACTCAAAAAAATCCTTCTCCACTAACGAGAGACTCTAAAATACACGTGGAATTACATTTGCCTAATTAAAAATTCCAATCCTAATTTAAAATGACACATGAATTTAAAAATACCTCAACTCCTCTTATTTCCCTAACCCCCTACCCCCCGGGCCTACCCCCAAAAAAGCCCTAAAATTCCCCATTCGCACCCCCAAACTCCAAAACCGCCGAGCCACTTTCCTCCGCCCTCTCGCCGCCGTTGAAGCACCTGAGAAGGTAGTCCAGCTCGGTGATGAAATATCCAATTTAACCCTCGCTGACGCTCAGAAACTCGTCGAGTACCTCCAGGATAAGCTCGGTGTTACAGCCGCATCCTTCGCTCCCGCCGCCGTCGTCGCCGCCCCTGGCGCCGCCGCCGAAGCTGCTGCTGTGGTAGAGGAGAAGACTGAATTTGACGTAGTTATTGACGAAGTTCCGAGTAATGCGAGAATTGCTACAATTAAGGCTGTTAGGACTTTAACTAGTTTGGCTTTGAGGCTAAGGAATTGATTGAAGGATTGCCTGAGAAATTTAAGGAAGGTGTGTCTAAGGATGAGGCTGAAGATGCTAAGAAACAGCTTGAAGAAGCTGGTGCTAAAGTTTCTATTGCTTAAAATATGAATTTGTGGTAAATGTTTTATTCTTATTTTGTTTTTGATTATCTTTGGTAAATTGTTGTACTTTTTTTGTGTTTTTGTAAGAGAATTCAGTTGTTAGATATAGTTTGTTCCCAATTTTCTAAAATTAAGAGTTTCTAGCCGTATTTGCTTATGGTTCTGCAAAGTGAAGGATAGAGCTTTGGTTTTTGAGTTCAGTTACTCATTATTTTCCTCAATAACAACAACGACCCAGTATAATTACACAAGTGGGGTCTGGGAGGGTAATATGTACGCAGAGTTGTATGAGGCTTCTTTTTGTCTTACAAATTTGTGGACCCCAATATTGTACTTCTGGGTCCACAAAATTTGGGTCCACAAAACCGTGAGACAAAAAAGTTGCCTCATAAAAAGACACAAAATAAAATTTTCCGCAAAAGAGGACATAAAAAGAATCTACAACATTACTGCTATCCAGTTAACCATAAGTAGCAATTACAACCAGGTATTATTGATGTGATATCATAAAATTTGCAAAATGTGTATCTTCAAGTGAAGCAACCCGTCAAGAATAAGCAGAACAAGAAAACACACTTGAGAATTTATCCCTGTAACCAGTGGCGAAGCCACATATTGATAAGGGTGGTCAACTCGTCGAAAAATTACACTGTTTACATAGGTAAAATATTACGTTTTCGAAGTATATAACACATATTTAACACCCTTTGTCGGAATTTTTTCCACTTCTTTTAAATTTGAACACCCTTGAAGAAATTCCTAGTTTCGCCACTGCCTGTAACCAAAAAGTGTTCATATAAGTTGTAATGTGAAAATGCCGCTACAGAGGAGTCTTACGCTTTTGAGTATATTAATGAAGAAAATAAGCATTGAAGCTCGGACAGGCCACGTTTCATATCATCTTCAGCGAAAGCCGCTCTTTCAACTGCTCAACTCTTTCACATTCTTCTCAGCTTTAATAAACTTAGCCTGAAAAGTTGAATTATTGTCTTAATCAAATTGAATAGGAAAAATAGCAATGCTTACTATGGTATGATTGACAGCCCAAGAAGTAATTACAATAATAATGAAGTAAAGAAAGACACTAAAGATCGAAGCATATATGCTGCAGATTTTCCTGTCCCTGAACCCATGGCCTGACAAGTTTAGTTTTCACAGAAGCAAAAAAGAAAATTTTTATTGACAGTAATCACTTTCCAGCCAAGTTCCAATATAACCACATTTTTCAGCTGAGAATAACCGAGCAATCCACACTTAAGTGAATATGTGAGTTCATAGGTTAAGGATAAATGACTTAATTGAGAAAAGCAAGCAGAAGTAGAGTCAACATCCACAACTCCAACATCATCTTCAAACGTATGTAACATCACATAAACACATCCTTCTTACTTTTGATAAGTTTGATATCATATGACAGAAATGAGACTGCCATGTTGTGGAGTTACTGATATATTTTTGTGAATTTTGTTCATAAAGAAGGGAATAAAACTTTATCTATACCAAAATAAAAGAATAAACAAATGCAACATACATACATGAAAAAACTAAAAATCAAATATACAAGGATATAGAAAAGCAGTTATTCATGTGAACAGCTATGCATAAATTATTAGTAAACTATTTCCGTTTTGTTCTTTTTATCATTCAAATAAAAATGATATAAAATGGATAAATCTATCCCCGCGCTAAACACCAAGCCAAGAAAATTCATTTCTTATTATCCATAAATGGAGAAAAAGTTAATTTTTCCTTTACCATAAATTTCAATATATTAATATTGTCTAACATGGTTAATCTTTTTAGAAGTTAGCAACTTTTTCTTTCTCTTTTTTGGAACCATCCAAATCAAGAAGCAGACATCACAATATTAATATTTTTTTCCTTTAACATGAATTTTGATATATTAATAAACATCTAAAGTGTTTTAACTTTATTTGTTACTTAATATTTTTCATTTTCTGTTATAACCATCCAAATATGAGGAAAGGTTTAATGTAACTTTCTATAATTGAATAAAAACGCGGTTGTTCATCACAGTTATAGTAACCAGTGAAAAACTAACAACTGAAATCTTTCTTATTTGCAATGTAGTATATACATTGATGTAGGCCGGAGATTTGGTATCAATAAAAAATATCAAGATCTTTTATTTCTCTGTGCATATAGACTTACCAGCTTCATAATTAACTCAAATTTTTTTAGCAGATTATCTCTTCGAGAGGAGAAAAAATGATTCCTTTCTGGACTGAAGTTGCAGTAAGAACTGCGTCTGCGTAACAGAACAGAAGATATTCACTTGCTATACCTGGAAGTGCATACCAAAAAAACTATGAAACTTACCATCAGGAACAATAAAGCTTCAAATTTTATGGATTGCATCAATGAGCCTGTGATTCTGTCTATATCAAGAACAAGTATATGTTAGCTGACAATGGCAATCCCAATTTATAGTTATTTGTAGACCTTTTTCATTTAAGTTACTATATTTAACTTTTAAACAGGGTTGATTTATAAGTTATATTACAGTTTGACTTAAAAAAGTAAAGATTCATCTGTAAAAGCTCATATAAATAGGTTGATTAAATGAGCCTTTGACAAAGTCTGCATCAGTTTGAGGGGATCCATCAATAAGAAACAGAAATTTCTTCTAACACTTTAACTATAGGACAAGGGTATCACTATTTTTATTTGGATTTACAAAGCAGTAGTTACTTGACAGCAAAAACATATAACATAGTATTTATCTCTTTAAAACCGAAATTTTGAATAATGGAGCTTAAAACTTTGTTTGGAAATTATAGTAGCTAATACCAACATGAGTTACTGTTAAAGAGTTTTAACTCACAAGAATTTTAATTCACTCTATCAGTTGTCTCCATTCCCATTAATTTACAGCAGTAGTCTTTGTTGTTTTGCTGATATATTCAAAAATTGATGATTGTGGTTGGAATGCCGCTGGACATAGCGCTAAAATCTCCTTTTAATGAATTCTTTGAGTCCTCACTTATGGAGATGGAGCTGCTATGAAAAACATATTAACAAAGAAAAGATAAGTTGGCTGAAACACCAATTTCTCTTCAAGCAGTTAATTTCACAAAATCAAAAAGGATTCAACCATTACTTTAATAGAGCAAATATGGAACTGCAAAATACCAAGCAAAGCACCTGATTTCACTTCTGCCAAAAGCGAAACAAAATCGTCGGTGGCCCTCAATGGAGACTGCAAAATTACATATTTAGATTTTCTCGGGAAGACACAAATCAGCAAGTGCAGGGACACAAAAGGAATTATACCTAGCACAGAAGTAGTACAACAACAACAACAACAACCAGTATAATCCCACTTAGTGGGGTCTGGGGAGGGTAGTGTGTACGCAGACCTTACCCCTACCCTAAGGTAGAGAGACTGTTTCCAAATAGACCCCCGGTATCCTTCCCTCCAAGAACTTACCACATTGCTCTTGGGGAGACTCGAACTCACAACCTCTCGATTGAAAGTGGGGGTTGCTTACCATCAGAGGTAGTAGAAAGATCAAATTGCCCTATGTCAGCAAGCAGGGATGTCAACGGTCATGTCGACGGTCTCCTGCCTTCTTTTTCTGTTAAATATATAATATGATGTCAATTATTTGTATGTATGCATAATACTTGAATGAATATAATAAAGACATTAAAGAAGATTAATTGGATAACTTCCACTAGTAAAACTAATCACATCATTGAAATATGCAAAGAAATCCATATAAAATCAAATAATGAAAAAATCTCTAAGGTAGAAAATGAAATTACTATATCAAAATTTGGTTAGTGTGACAGTACCTTTTAATACCAACTTGCGAAAACATTTTACTTTAGAAGATCTCTTTAAAATACCTGCAACACAGATTATACGTGTTAGTAAGCAGTAAAAGAACATAAAGACATCAAAATAGAAGATGAATAAGTTTTTAACTTATTTCTCATTTCGTTTCTTAAACGAACAATAGATTTTTTTTCGCCAATATATTGAATAGTGATGTATAAAAATTTATAAGAGGAAATTAGTAAGTACATTCAAATGAAGAAATAAAATACAATTGTTATTACCAATAGATAATAGACCCTCCTCCTTTGTTCGGGCTTGGGACCGACTGTTTTACAATATAATTTGAACACAGGCGGAGCTAAAAACATTATTTTTTTCCTGATGTCAATGTCAGCCAGCTTAGCTTCACATAGTTGAAAAAAAATCATATAAATATGCAAGTAGCTTTTGTATTTATAGATTTGCAAAGATGAATGCTTTGACTTATTGGTTTTGGAAAGTTCACAATGTAAATAATTTGATTTGTATATTGTGCATCAAAAAACAATATCAGATGAGTAAAAGTTTAGGAAGGATTTGCAGATACACAAGCCAACTCTTATTTAGCACATAGTAAATTGCAGATAAATTATCTCAAGTCTCAAGAAAATTATTGAAATAAAGAATAGAAGGTTAAATCAGGAGTATAAAGAAGAAAGCTACAGACTTATAGAAGTGCTTTTTGAATGATTTCGTTATACACTATGTTATATGTAGAATGGTCATCATCGTTATCTATGGTAGGTGGTCGGATTAATATTTTAATACAACTTGAACTCTTTGCTCTGAATAAAGCAACATATAGCTGGCCATGAGAAAACACTGGCTCACGCAAATAATTACCAACATAATTTAATATTTGCCCTTGCGCTTTATTTATCGTCATTGCAAAACACAGGCGTATTGGAAATTGAGTTCTTTTAAATGGGATTGGTAACTTCTCATCATCTGAAGATAATAATAGTATTTTGGGAATAAATACATGTGTATCTTTAAACCACCACTCGCAATTTTAGCGCTTATAACACGACTCTTAAAATCACAGCATATCAGTCGTGTACTGTTGCATAAACTTTCACAAGGATTCAAATTTCGTAGCAACATAACATGACAATTTTCCTTCAAGATTAATTTATAAGGAGACAAACCAGCAGGGTTCAATGAATGTAAAAAATTCTCAAACTGGCTCTGATCATTTGGTTCAACAGTTTCATCCATTGCAATAAATGTTTTAGCTTCTTTAGGGAATTGAGCTATAAGTTTCTCATTTATTTCATCAACAAAGTCATTTTTTGTCGTCAAAATAACACGTGAAGTTAAAAAAGGAGAATTGTGAAGAGACATGTGCAAATTAGGATATATTATGTTGAATAAAAGATCCAAAGATTCTTTTCAGTAATATAAGGAACAATGAAAGACCTCAGAATTTCTATTTTATTATCCATGTTTGTTTTTTCTTTTCCATTTCCAATTCATATTAAATATTCACAAAAAGAGAGATCAGTTTTGGCACGCATATTCTCTGATAATCGTAGTTTTTCAAGTTCGTTCCATATTTCAGAGTTCAATATGCTTTCCCGAATGAAATCTTCCTTTTTCCCACTTCGAACCACAGGAAGAGTTTGTCTAAAATCCCCTCCAAATACAATAACTTTTCCGCCGAAAAGCACATTTATGTTCATTATATCTTTCAAGAGAGAATCTAAAGCTTCAATCATGTTCTTTTTGGCCATTGATACTTCATCCCACACAATCAATTTTGCATCACAAATCAAAGATGCCAGTGAGCTTTGCTTGCTAATATTGCAAGAAAATTTTTCATCAATATTAATCGGAAATTTAAAACGTGAATGAACTGTTCGTCACCCTGGAAGGATCGAAGCTGTAACTCCAGAAGTTGTTGTTGCTAATGCTACATATCCTTTAGATCTCACAGTTGCTAATAAGGCACAATATAAAAATGTCTTACCACTTCCTCCTGGACCATCAATGAAAAATGCTCCTGATTCATTGGCAAATACTCTTTTCAAGATTATGTCGTATGCTATTTTCTGTTCTGTATTTACTTTTCTATGTAACAACAAATCTTCGTTAATCACAATGATGTTTCTTTCGAAATATGCTTCCTTCGCTTCATTTGCCATTTTCGAAGATGTAATATTTTCTGAAACAAGATTGAACTCATTAATATCACGACCCATAGAATGCAGTATATCATTAATGTGATTTAGAACAGCGAGGTGGATATCTTTTGCTTTTATATTGGCTAGGATTTTAAAATCTTCGGACATTGAATCTTCAAACTGTTCCCACAATTCTCTTGGATTGTCAGGGCTGCAATATACTAATATTGTAGCAAATAAACGTCTTAAACTATAAGTCATTTGATAATATGCATCTTCTAACATACATTCAATCAAGTTGTTGTCACAGTGTAACAACTGTGAGCACGTGATTTTTGCCCTATGAGAACTACTCCCAAAAATTCAAAATAAAATGGTTTTGTGTTATTTGTGATTTATTTGTATTCTTTCTGTGCATGTTTATTTCTACTTTAATTAAGAAAAATACAAAAATATGTATTGCATGTGCATTTAGGATTTAATTTTACAATTTAGGAATTAATTAAACAATCAAGTTTGTTTTACAAATTGGAAAAATCACAAAAATATGTACTTTGCATTTTTAGCATTTAATGTCCAAATTGTGTGATTTTATCTTTATTGGTATTTAATTTCGTGTGACAATTATTATTAAGAGCTAATATTTTAAGTTAATTGTCGATTTTATGATTTAATTTAGGATTTTGGAATTAAAAAGGAAATAAGTAGAAAAGAACAAAAAATAGAAAAAGAAATCGGAATTGAGCCCAAATTGATTTAAATCCCCAAGGCCCAAATCCTTACAGCCCAATTCGAACAACCCAATACCCGGCCTTTACCCTACCATCAGCTCAATCGAAACGACAACGTTTCAGGATCAACAAATCCCAACCGTTGAATCGTTTTGATCCAATGCCTTAGCACAATCCCCACAACCCGACCCATTTGTCCCCGGATCGACCCAGTCCCCCAACAAAACCAAACGACGTCGTTTCCTATAAGGGAATTGATCCAAGCCATTGATCTCATTGATCGAACGACTTGGATCCAATCCCCACGTATGTATATAAGGGATCCAAACCGTGCCCCACCCCCCAAACCAAACCCCCTCGCCCCATCGTCTCTCTCAGACCCTTCAGAGGAAACCCCCCCCCCCCAAAATCCTAGCCGCCCTCGTTCCCTTCACTTGAAAACCCGGCGGCGCCGGCTCCTATGGCTGTGAAAATCACACCCCTGAACCACCAAACCATCCCCTTTCCGAATCCACGCTCATTTTCTTCGAATTACCCCCGAACCCCTCGAATCTTAGATCAAAGGAATCGAACCAAACCCTAATCCGTTCAATGGCCACCAAACTCACACCTTGTTATCTCCTGGACCCCCTCACCACGAATCCTTGATCGATTCTTTTCAAATCATCGTGGGGCAGCTCGGATTCCAGATCGAAGTTAGGCAGGCCGGGTTCCATGAATTTTAAGCCCGAGACTGACTTTAGCCATGCTGTTTTTCTTCGAAAACACATGGTTAAAGTCCGTCTCGGCTTGAAAGTGGGAAGATCCTAGAGTTTTTTTTATCGAGTTGTGATTCGGGTAAGTCTTTTACGTCCAGTTTTGATTGTTCACTCTTGCAGTTCCGTTTGTTTACTCTGTCCCTTCCTCTTCTATAAATTTGCATGAATTTCCCGTTTGAATTATGGTCAGTAGTCTAAGGTCCAAATTTGGGGCCAATTTGCGAGTTGAATTTGTCAAGAACTGGTCTAATTTGTGTCTGTATAGTTTGGTTTAAGTTCAGGCTACCAATTACTTTGTCATTGTGATTCCTTAATCAGTGATGTTGGCCTGTACAATAGACCTAATGCTTAGGAAATGGTTCATGATTGTTTGAATCTAGACTTGTGCTATTAATCAGGTTCCTTTTCATGACACTTGCTTTGCCTCATCTCTAATTGCAGGCTCATGTTGAGAGTAGTTGGGTTTAGTCAAAACTGTTGTGAATTAAAACTTGTTCTATAGTGTGTGATTCCCTTTGTTTGCAATTCATACTGTCGATTACCTGCCTAGTTGGTCATCAGGAGGTCTACTGGTCTTTCAAAATCTGAAGTTTTGTAATCTGTCCAGTTGAGTTAGTTTCATGTATTTAATTAGTCAATTGTTAGGATTTCTAACTTAGTTGAATTAGTTATAGCTGATGGATTTGATACATATTGAAAGGGGTTGAGATAGGATAGTAATAGAGGTCTTGAATTTTGTCACACCTCCTTTTTCCGCCCCCGCGAGGGTACAAGGGAGTTTTTTCCAATTAAAGGACAATCGACACGGGATTTATTTATTTATTTCAGAGTCACCACTTGGGAGATTTAGGGTGTCCCAAGTCACCAATTTAATCCCGAATCGAGGAAAATATTCGACTTTCCTAATGAAGTCTGCGAACCAGATATTCTAAGTAAGGAATTTTGTTGACCCGAGGGAAGGTGTTAGGCACCCCCGAATCCCGTGGTTCTAGCACGGTCGCTTAAACTGTTGTAATGGCTAAAATATCTGATTTTAATACATGTTAAAAAACTATAGTGCAATTTTAACTTTTAACCGCTTTTATTTTTATTATTATTTTTATAGAGAATTGCAACATCGTGAAAATATATCTCGAACCACGTCACATCAATGTACCCGTGGTTATTGGCATATTTCGACTCTTTTGGGATTTGGATTTGGGTCGCATGAATGCGCACCCGTGCTTAAGAATGTATTATTGTTAAAATCGTGCCTAAAGCGATTAGCGTATTATTATTTATGGGTAAGACCTTGGAATTCACTAAACAGTCTATCCCGAATTCTAAATACTCAATTAAACATTTATCGAGGGCCCCGCAATTGGTGCATTTTATTGGGCGAGGCTCATCTCATTTTATTTTTAAAAAAAAGGTCAGTCCTAAAATGCCTACATTTTTTATTCGAAATTTGTCTCTACAAAATAAAAGAGAAAATATCTTAATTTATTTACATGTTATTACCTAGTTACATTATACTAGGCATGTTCTCAGTTTGTCAAATAAAAAAAAATATAGCAATCTAATTTTAATCCTAGACCATTTACATGCTGAAATTAACCAATATTATTTAACTAAACAATATTTCTGCCAAGTTCTTACTAGATGGCCTATTCGTTTGATTTTTGACTCGACGGAGTTACTACACCATTTATTTATTTTTATGCAATATATGTAGATAGTTCATCTGTTAAACTATCGTCGGATGTTCCACTATATGTATTAAATAGCTACATGATTCTGATTTTTGCAAGCTAAATAATTTGTACATACAAATAAAATTCAGAATATAATTCAGAATTTCAATTCTTCATTTTTCGTATTCATGCTTCATATTCGGATTACAATAACCTGTGTGTCAGTTGTGTACCTGATATTGGAAGCAAAAGAAAATGAAGATGAGAATCAGCAGCAGTAATAACAATACAGCACAGCAGCAACAACCCAGCAACAATAACAACCCAGTAACAGACCGGTGGAGTAGTAATCCCAAAACAAATGCTTCCAACTTTTATGAAACAACAACAATTAATGCTGATTTCAAACAATGAAAGAAAAGCAGAAGATTTTTTTTAGTTTTTTTTTATTTGAAAGTTTGAATATTTTTCGGAATTTTCTTTCTCTCTTAAATATTCAGCCTTTTTTTTTATCTTATTCTCCCTGTCCGTTTTTCTCTGTTTTCTCTCCTATCTGTCCTTCTTCTTTAAAATGTGTCAAATGACCATATATATATAGCAAGACAAGTCTTCAATTCCCAACCCCAAATTATTCCCCCAAGGCATGCTTTGTCCCCACTATTAAATGTCTTCTTTATTTTAAACCTTGTCCCCCATGCCTACATTAAATAAATACCACATTCCCATCCCATTATAATTTGTCTCCCATGCCTACATTAAATAAGTACAATAATCCTCCCATTATAATTTGTCTTGTCCCCCATTATATTAAACAAGTACATCAAAAACCCCACCCCATTATATTTTGTCCCCCATGCTTAACATAAAGAATCAAAATAATGTTCAATTACCAAACTACCCCCCGACCTTATTGCAATTACCATTCTACCCCTGAATGCAATGCAATTTACCAAACTACCCCATCAGCTCTAAACAATCAATTAATCATAACTTAACCAAAAGATAGCTAAGATGACCAATTTCTCAACAATCTTCAACAACAAATCATATGAACACGATGAACAACACAACTCCAAATTAATGGAAATAAATCAACCATATCGGGAACCAATCATGGTTAATTTAGACCATCAATGGATGAATAAAGAGACAACAATACAAACAACAATATGCATGATTCAAATTAAATCAACAAATCACAAACAAACATAAACTCACATTAAATCACTGGATTTAAACATGAACTTCAAACAAAGATGAACATGAACTAAATCTATTTTTAAAACAACAAACATGACGGATTAAATGATTCAAACAACATTAATAATTTCTAGAAAATACATAACAACATGAAACAAATGGAAGAAATAATCAATTAAATTTCAATTTGAATCTAACAAACATTAAACTAACAAATATTTACCTAAACAATAATACAAACATGAAATAAACATGAAAAACAACTAATTAACTTCCATTTGAAATCTGAAAATTAATTTAACAAAACATATGAACATAAACAAAACCAAAAATCAAATATCTACCGATTTTAGATTCGAGAAATATCAAAACGAAATATGGATAAAAATAAAACTCAAAACCAACTAACCGGAGATGAACAACGACGAATTCGATTGTATAGACTGTTTCGACAAACCTCAAATGGGAATAAATCTGTCCGGACTCAATAATGAACTCAACGACGAACAAACGACGGAGACGATCCGAAGCAAACGAAGAAGATGAAGAAGGTGTTGGACGTAGCAACTGTTTGGACGCCATGGACGTGAAAGAGCAGAAGCAGCACCTGTCGATGCAACCGCGGCCACAAGGTCATCCATGGACGTCAAGCTCGAACTTGAGCTTGACGCAGAATGAAGAAGACGAAGTAGAAGCAACTGACGATGATGCTGCCATGGCCAGCAACAGAAATGTGAACAGCAGCAGCCCGTCAAGGGTGGTGACAGCGTTAGTAGCTGCGTGAGCTTGGCCATGATGAAGCAGCGGCGATGGGGTTTGGGTTTAGGCGTGAAGGAGATTGGTGTCGACTGGATTGTGGTCGTTTGGTCGACTGGTTCTGTCGACTGGCTCTGTCCATCGACTGAAAACGCAGCAACGTCGGGGAAGCTGGTCGGAGGTGGTGTTTGGACGGGAAGCTGGGCAGCTGGGTCGTAGGGGTGATGAGGGTGGTCTGGGTGGACGAAGAAGAATCCATGCGCATCCATGGGAGGTGGGGTTTGAGGGCAGCCATGGCTGTGTAAAATGGAGATGGAGAAGAAGGAGCAAAGGTTGGGGGGGGGGGGCGGACCATTTTTGTGTTTTTTAGGGTTTTTCTCTTGTTTTTTCTTTTTTTTTGTTTTGTGTTAGGACAAAAATGAAGAGTGGGTGTTGGGTTAATGGGGCGGACCGGGTCGACCCGGTCTGAAGTGGACTAGGTTGTGGGGAAGATTGGACAATTGTTTGGGCCTGAGGTTGAAATTTGAAGAAGTGGCCCAATCCGAGTTTTCTTTGTATTTTTGTTATCTTTTCTTCTTTTATCTTTCTAAAACTAAATTATAAGAATACTTAAATTATTATTAAGAACTAAATTAAGTTATAAAAGCACAAATTAACTCCCAATAACAATTAACGCACAATTAAGTAATAATTAAGCATAAAATTGTATATTTGGACATTAAATGCTAAAAATGCAAAAGATGCCTATTTTTGTAATTTTTAATTTTTGTTTAACTACTAACAATTATAGAATTAAATCCTACATGCAAAATGTGACATATTTTTATATTTTTTTATTAATTTAACAAATAAACACGCATAGACAAATACAAATAATTATCCAAAAATGTCACAAAAATACTCAAAATTGCACACCAAGGAAAATCATTTTATTTTGAATTTTTGGGAGTAATTCTCATATAGGGTAAAAATCACGTGCTTACAGCTGCCCCTCTTTGCCCGAAGACACGAAGGGTTTTCGCGCAAAGTAAAGCGAGCGATTTTTGCCCATCTGAGTACTCCGTGTGAAGCATTTTTTTGAAAAAGATTTAACCGAACCTTTGCTTCAAAGGTTTCCTACATATCCCTGGCTAAAGGGGAATCAGGTTAATGTAGTTTGGGAAGTTTTGGTAGCTGGGACTACCGTGGGACTGCAATGTTACTGCTGTTGCATGCTGTTATCACTGCTTACCGATCTCCTTGTTACACCGTGTTTAAAAGAAAACAAGAAGCTAGGCTAGACTGTAACTTGTTCTTGTTGCCTTGCTTTCTTGTCGGCTTGTGTTTCCTCCGGTGCTTTTCTTCCGTGAATTTGGGAATGATACTGGCCCTTTGCTTTTCTGAATACCAGTTTTCATCATTTTGCTCGGTCCGCTAGGGACATGGCTTTCTTCATCAAGCTTTTCGGCGGTTCCTCTGGTGGGTATGGCTTTCTTCATCAGACTTGTTATGCTGGGCATGATTTAATGTTCACCAACTGTTTCTTTCAAGATGCGTCCTTTCTTCCTTTTGACTCATGCGCCCAAATTTGTGCCAAGACCTCTTGTTGCAACCTTCTGTTTCCCGGTGCTGGGATTTCTATTGTTTCCTGCTGGGGATTCCTGTTGTGACCCTCTGTTTTATTGTCTTCTGACTTGATCTTGAAATGCATGCCTCTGTTATATGGGCGGGCTCCCAACTTCAATACTTGTAATATAAAGACTGAAATGCATGCCTCTGTTATATGGGCGGGCTCCCAACTTCAATACTTGAAATGAAAAGACTGAATGTATGCCTCTGTTATTATGGGCGGGCTCCCAACTTCAACACTTGAAAGTAAAGACTGAATGTATTCCTCTGTTATTATGGGCGGGCTCCCAACTTCAACACTTGAAAGTAAAGACTGAATGTATTCCTCTGTTATTATGGGCGGGCTCCCAACTTCAACACTTGAAAGTAAAGACTGAATGTATTCCTCTGTTATTATGGGCGGGCTCCCAACTTCAACACTTGAAAGTAAAGACTGAATGTATTCCTCTGTTATTATGGGCGGGCTCCCAACTTCAACACTTGAAAGTAAAGACTGAATGTATTCCTCTGTTATTATGGGCGGGCTCCCAACTTCAACACTTGAAAGTAAAGACTGAATGTATGCCTCTGTTATATGGGCGGGCTCCCAACTTCAACACTTGAAATGAAAAGACTGAATGTATGCCTCTGTTATATGGGCGGGCTCCCAACTTAGACACTTGAAATGTAAAGACCAAAATGTATGCCTCTGTTCTATGGGCGGACTCCCAACTTCAACAACAACTTTGAAAATAAACGCCATTCCTCTCTTCAGGCGGGCTCCTGATTTCGAAAACAACCTTTAAAATAAACGTCATTCCTCTCTTCAGGCGGACTCCTGATTTCAAAAACTTTGAAAATAAAATGCCATTCCTTTCTTTAGGTTGGCGAGATTTAAACAATTTTTAAAAATAAACGCCATTCCTCTCTTCAGGCGGGCTCCTGATTTCAACAACAACTTTTAAAACAAACGCCATTCCTTTCTTCAGGCGGGCTCCTGATTTCAACAACAACTTAGGAGGAAATGCCTCTCCTATGGGTACAACTAAACTTAGGAGGAAATGCATCTCCTATGGGTAAAATAAACTTAGGAGGAAATGCGTCTCATTGGGTAAAACTAAACTTAGGAGGAAATGCGTCTCCTATGGGTAAAACTAAACTTAGGAGGAAATGCGTCTCCTATGGGTAAAAGTAAACTTAGGAGGAAATGCGTCTCCTATGGGTAAAAGTAAACTTAGGAGGAAATGCATCTCCTATGGGTAAAAATAAACTTAGGAGGAAATGCGTCTCCTATGGGTAAAAGTAAACTTAGGAGGAAATGCGTCTCCTATGGGTAAAAGTAAACTTAGGAGGAAATGCGTCTCCTATGGGTAAAAGTAAACTTAGGAGGAAATGCGTCTCCTATGGGTAAAATAAACTTAGGAGGAAATGCGTCTCCTATGGGTAAAACTAAACTTAGGAGGAAATGCGTCTCCTATGGGTAAAAGTAAACTTAGGAGGAAATGCGTCTCCTATGGGTAAAAGTAAACTTAGGAGGAAATGCGTCTCCTATGGATAAAACTAAACTTAGGAGGAAATGCGTCTCCTATGGGTAAAACTAAACTTTAGGAGGAAATGCATCTCCTATGGGTAAAACTAAACTTAGGAGGAAATGCGTCTCCTATGGGTAAAAGTAAACTTAGGAGGAAATGCGTCTCCTATGGGTAAAAGTAAACTTAGGAGGAAATGCGTCTCCTATGGGTAAAATAAACTTAGGAGTAAATGCGTCTCCTATGGGTGAAACTAAACTTTAGGAGGAAATGCATCTCCTATGGGTAAAACTAAACTTAGGAGGAAATGCATATCCTATGGGTAAAAACAAACTTAGGAGGAAATGCATCTCTTATGCGTGAACCATTTCCTTCTTCCTGAATTATTTACTTACCTGTGTTGTCTTCTCTCGAAACTGCTGGGGATTATTTTGCTGGGGATGAATTTTACTTTTCTTCCTTACCCACTCTGGGTTGTCCGACCCTCTTGAAACTTGGTCGAAACTCTGTCGAGGATGCTTCTACATCTCGATGATCCACTGGGGGTAACACTGCGAACTGCTGAGTAACCCTGCTAAGGATAACACTGCTGAGGATAAATCTGCTGAGTAAATATGTTATCTTACTCCTTCCAAAATTACTTCCTTTTAAGTAGGATGTTTCATTCCTCTGCAAACTACTTCCCCTTTTTTTCTTTTCTTTTTTTTTTTTCTTTTTTTTTTCTTTTTTTTTCTTTTTTTTTTCTTGCTAGCTTCTTCCTTCGAAGATTACCTCCCTTAAGACTCGTTTTGCCTTTCCCCGAAAGGAACCGTTGAGGATACCGATTTTCACCAAACTTGTGTTGGACTCCTCGAAACTGCTGGGGATAACACTGTTGGGGAATTATTTACTTACCTGTTGGGGGATAGAATGTTATCAGCTGGGGATAACGCTGTCGAGGATAACACTGCTGGAGGATTCTGATTCCTTCAGAACTAGTGCTTCACTCTTCGGAAGGCTGTTGGGAATGATACTGGCCTTTTGCTTTTCTGAGCACAAGTGTCATCCCTTTGTTCTGTCTGCTGGGGAACAACTTCCTCCATTGTAACTTATTATGCTGGGGGCAACACTGGTTCAGAGACCACTTCCCTTGTTATCTTTATTTTTTCCCCAAATGGGTACCTGACTTCCAGAAAATTTTCTAAATGGAAGGAAAATTTTCTGCCCCAGTTTGATGATATCCCTTGTGGCATGCATTTCTGGCATCAATGCCATTTCCTTTACCTGTTTCAAATCAAACAAAATTTGTTAGTTTAAAACGTGGTGGTTGGTTGTGATACTCCTACTGGGATGGTTTTCCCCTTTTTCCTTCCTTGCTCTGCGTTCCACAACTTGTTGGGGATGATATTATTTGCTGGGGATAATCCTTTTCTGCTGGGGATATCCCTCTTCTTTTGAGGCATAGCTCGGAAACTGGCATTTCCCCGACCTTTTAGTCTAGTATGAATTTCCCCAAATCATGCTCACTGCTTTCCTTGCTTTGTTCATGGGCCTTGGCCTTGAGGTTTATAACCTTGGTTTTGGCAAGGATATCCCTCTTGACACTCGTCAATCCTTTTGTCAATTCCCTTTTGCTGGGGATATCTTTTTTTTTTTGACACTGGCCTCGCGCTTGTTCCTTGCTGACTATACCATTTGGATGTACTAGTTAGATCTCATCTTGCATGATTGGAAAGCTGATGGCCTATTTTGAAATCATTTCCCACTGGTTCTGACCAAACAGACTCTACTGGGGAATTTTCTATGAAAGGAAAAGATAAAAGGGAATAGAATAAAAGACAAATGAAAAAGATGACTCTGTAACAAAAGAAACTATAAATAAAAACCTATCAAACGCAGACACCGACTCTAATGGTCATGACATGCATATGTGGCCTATCCTCCGTCGTTAATCGTCTTTCAAGACCTTCAATTGGCAATTCCCCATCTGATTCTCAATCTTATTCGACTTGTAGTGCCCGAAGGGTTTTCACTATCAAGTCTCTCTCATTTTGGTTTTTCTCTCAGATTTCATCGCCTTATGGTGTCCGCGAAGATTTTCACCGATAAGACTCTCTCATTTGTATCACTTTCCAGCTGGGGATTTGGAGTGTTGCCGGTATGACTCTCTCTGCTGGAGATTAGAGTCCTTTCTGCTGTGGAATAAAATGTTATGTTCGCCGGTAAGACTCTCATTTGTCTGACTTGGCATCTTTTATAGACTGGTCAGAAGGTCTTTCTTTGGACCGTAATGTGGGTGTTTGGACAGGCTAGAAAAAAAAAAGGTATTAAAGGCTCAAAAATGCATCGATTTTGGGTTATTAATTACAACCTTCGGAACTAGATTTATTTACAACAAACACAACTTTTGCCCCAGTTTCTTGCTTGGGGATATCTTAATTGATTTTTTTTTCATTTTTCAAAACTATGACCAAACCGTGAAGCGCCTACGTATCCTCTTTGAGGAATCAGGTCAAACGTAGTTCCCAATTCCTCTCTTTTCTTCTGACTTTCTTTTGTTTTTTGTTATCATTTTTTCTCTTCTTCTTTTTTTTCATTTTTTTTTGTTTTTTGTTGATTTTTTCTTTACCTTCTAGGCTCGTATTTCCTAGTCGTTGCTATTGATTCCGAACGAGGGGTATGATGGAAATAAATAAGGCTCAAAAGGGGTAACGAAGGATAAAGTGTTTAGGTAGCAGAACAAAATGCATTCGTCATTCCAGTCTTCAAAACATGCCAAGTGCAAACAACACAATTGAACATAGATTTGTAGTCTCCTCCGATGGTGTTGGACTTGACAATTATGTTAAACATTTATTTTTTCATTTGTCATTTCTAAAGCACTGTTGGGCGACACTCTCACTCTCATGAACGACCCTCATGCCAATTTGGCGAATCTTGCATTTAACGGTTTTCTTTATGTTTTACTTGCCCCAGTTCCACATGACTCGGGATCCAAATAATCTCAAACCGTTCTTATTTCCTTTAAATGCTTTGATCACCTTCCCAGGGTTTTATGATTAACTTTTACGATTAGGCCCAAACTGTGTGCGCATGTCATGTCCCTAGAATCGGCATTGAACAAAAATGATAAAAGGACTAAACAAAAAGATGACTGGAAATAACAAAAGGCCGGCTTTGTATTAGACTACCGGCGAAATGGTTTGAATAATAAAACAAACAAAACAACCAGAATAAAATCCTAACACAGGCTCGACAAAACTTAAACAAACTGATATGACAAAATGGAAAGATAGGAAGGTTTGACACAAGACAATATTCGGATTACAACCCTAAGAATAATCCGGACAATAGAAATGACAACAAAATAAGCCACCAAAAACTTCTCTCCTGCTAACCAAGGAACGGAGCGTCCTCCCATTTTATCAAAACTGGCATCTCAGCCACTGAGCTTCGCATCAGTATTGCCCAGACCATTGTCAACTTCAATATCATCAACTTTAGTCAACAAGTCCTAATAAGATTCGAGTGCTTCTGTTATCAGGCCTGATCCCCGCAAAGTGTGCTTCTGGGTCTTGTATTTCTGGCTTACCTTAACCAACCACCTTAACTTTCTTTGTGATTCAAAGCGAAACAGGTTAGAATGGACTCCGTCGGTCCCCATTATTAATAACATCTTTTCCTCTTTTTTCATTTTCTTTTTTCATTTTTTTTTCTTTCTTTTTTTTCTTTCTTTTTTTTCATTTTTTCTTTTCTTTTTTTTTCGATTTTTTTTTCATTTATTTTTTGTTGTGGTCGAATCTTATGGAGATTGCCTACATATCATGACCCCGCATGAATCAGACCTTGCGTAGTTCGTGCCAATAAAAGATAAACAATACTAAACATTTTTTTTTCAATTTTCATATTAAAACAAACTGGGTTTCAAAGGTTTAAAGGTGACCTACAAACTCGAAAATCAAACAACCCATATATTCTAATCAAGAGATTTATAAACTCGAAAACAAAAAGGCTAGTTCCCTTTCTCCTTTTGACAAATGCAACCCAACAGTTATTTTTTGCAAATGTGGCCCCTTCCAAACTTCACATGAATTTTGAGGCCGGGGAGGATTATTTTGAAACTTGTCCATTCTTTTACGAAAATAACCTTTCGACAACTGAAAGATACTCTAAGGCTATTTCGGCAAGAACGGTTTAAGACGCGACCGAAGCTGGCTCGGCTTATTATGACAAAAGTCAAACGGTATTCACCTGACCGCTGAATCTTTGTTTTTTTGTTTTTTTTTCTTTTCAAAATTACAAAAAAAAACCTGGTGTTGCAAACACGGCCCTTCAGCGCCTCGGGGACGAAGATTTTTAAGGCTGAGTGGGTCAACTGGATCAAAATCCTAAAATGACCCAAAGGTGGTTGTTTATGCAAAGTCAGCCTTCCGGCGTCCCTTTCGGGAACATTCGGCTATGTCTTGGTAAAACAGTGCCACCCGACTTCTTTATGACTCTTTTTATCATTTTCAAATTAGCAAACTCAATATTGCAAACACGGCCTTTCAACGTCTCGGGGACAAAGATTTTTAAGGCTGTGTAGGTCAACTGAACCAAATCTTAACCTGACCCAAAAGTGACCGTTTATGCAAAGTCAGCCTTCCGGCGTCCCTTTCGGGAACATTTGGCTATGTCTTGATAAAACAGCGTCACCCGACCTCTTAAAAATTTGACATATATATTTTTGCTATATTTTTTTTAAAAGGGGAAGTTGGACATCACCCGACTTATTTATGACAAAATTAAAAATCTTGACATGTTTTTTTTTTGTTTATTTATTTGTTTTTGGCTTTTTAGCAAAAGGTGGGGTTGGACCCGATTGGGGTTGCCTACGTATCTCACATCCGGTGAGAATCAAACCCGCGTAGTTCGGGTTGTTTTGATACGAGTGAGAATAAAAATAAAAAAAAAATAACTAATTCAGAGAAAACATATCTTTTTTTCTTTTTTCTTTTGCTTTTTCTTAAAAGGTGATGAAACATGTAAAATCTTTTGGATTTTCTTTTTCCTTTTTTTTTATTTTTGATTTTTCAAAAATGATAAAAAGTGCAGAATTGTTTTTTTTGAATTCATTTTTTTTATAAATAAAATGTAACAAAACATAACCGGTCCCTATTTGCTTTATCTTCGCACTTCATCCTCTCTTTTTCCTTTTTTTCCTTTTCATTCACTGTCAATTACCATTGGTCCGCCAAATGACCCTTTTACCCTTGAAGGAATGCAACATGTAGCACATAAGATGCATCAAGATGGTCTTTTTCATTTCAGGTTGCTAGTCCTAGACGGACCCAACCCCTGTGTTGAGTCCCCTAAGTCAAATGCAACATGATGCAAATAATCGTTCCTACTAGGGATCTGGCATGAAGTCATGTTATTCTATGTTCAAAACCTGAGTCGGTGTTCTAGACTGTGTACCCGAGCGGACAACTCAAGTCGAGGAGGGGCAACTTACCGGGAACCAAAAGGCCATCCGGCTTCGTAACTTGTCCGAGCCTCTTTTTTTATTTCAGGGTATGACACTAACAGAATAGGGAGTCTCAACCAGTAAGCACATCCCCGGAGGTGAAGAGAGAAGGGTTCGACACAATTTATATATACGGTCAAATAATATCAAAGCGGTAAAAGCAGCATTTAGCACATTAGGCTCAAACATGTAAAAATCAGATAAAGCCAAATATAACAATTTATCTAAGCTCGAATTTCTAACCCTTGTCACACCTCCTTTTTACGCACCCGAGAGGGCGCAAGGGAGTTTTTTCCAATTAAAGGACAATCGAAACGGGATTGGTTTATTTATTTCAGAGTCGCCACTTGGGAGATTTAGGGTGTCCCAAGTCACCAATTTTAATCCCGAATCGAGGAAAAGAATGACTCTATATTACAGTCTGCGTACCAGAAATCCGGATAAGGAATTCTGTTACACGGGAGAAGGTGTTAGGCATTCCCGAGTTCCGTGGTTCTAGCACGATCGCTCAACTGTTATATTCGGCTTGATTATCTGATTTTTATACAAATTGAACACATGTGCAAATTTTAACTTTTAACCGCTTTTGTCGTTATTATTATTTTACAAGAATTGTAACGTCGTGAAAACATATCTCGAACCACGTTACATCAATGCACCCGTGGTTATCGACATATCTCGACTCGGTTGAGATTTGGATTTGGGTCACATAAATGTGCACCCGAATTAAGGAAAATAAATTATTAAAGGCGCGCCTAAAGCAACTAGCGTCTTGTTATTTTGGGGAAGGTCGTAAAAATTCGTTAAACGGCGCATCCCGAATTCTAAATACTTTAATATATACATACATTTAGAGGGCCCCGCAACTTTGTACATTTTTGTTTGTCGAGTCTCGTCTCATTCTTATTTTTAAAAGGAATTTGCGACGTCATGGACACGCATCTCGAACCACGTCACAATCAATGTACCCGTGATTAGAAACACATCTCGAATCCGTCGAGATTTGGATTTGGGTCACATAAATGTGCACCCGAATTTAAGAAGGTAAAATTATTAAATACGCGCTTAAAGAGGCTATCGCGTTATTATTCCGGGAGGGTCGTGAGATTTGCTAAACGACCCACCTTGGAAACTGAATGCTTCGATATATACATTTAACGAGGGCCCCGCAGCTTGTGCGGTTTTTTTTATTTTTGTCGAGGCTCATCTCGTCCTTATTTTAAAAGGATATCCTATAGCAACTACGTTTCTTGTCGCGTTTGTCTCTACTAATTGAAAACAGAGATAGTCCTAGTTAATTACATGCTTGCAGGCTTATTTATAGCAGGATTCAAAATGCTTTTACAGAATAAGAAAACGTGACTACGCACACGGACAGCTGATCGAACGTTATGGGCCCAAATCCAGCTCATGCGGGATGGGCCAGACCTGGGCCACTGTTTATCCGATGCGGGCTTGTTTGGTCTGTTTCGACCTGGGCTCGACCTTCATGAGGTTGAGACCCTGAACTGGTTCTTTGTTCTAAAATGAGTTTATCAGTTATAACAAGGCAGTTGATCAAAGAGGAAGAAAATTAACTAATGATTGGCAGCCTTCAAGCATTCATAGTCATGTTAATCATAGACATAACTGGTTTCTGAACTATAACCTAGTATACTGTCAAGCCTTTCATCTATCATCCTATACACATACTAAAATATCAAGTTACCCTATAATCGTCATTTTGCTAAGTATGAGGACTAAAGCCAGTATCCAAACAGAAATTTAAACTATTATGCATTACAATGATAATCCATATAACAGTCTACATATTAAATAAACATCTTCAACCCTTCTCTTTTGTATTCATGCTCGACTTTCAAATTACATTGGTAGTGTATTAGTCATGTACCTGGTAAGGAAAGCAAAGAAAGAAGGAGAGTAATCAGCTGAGTAGTATGCAACAAACAACAGCAACAACAGACAAACAGCAACAACACAGCAACAATGCAGTAATAGTCCACAGGCAAACAACAACAGTTTCCACCACGAGGAAAACCCAATAGTTGGTCGAGCACCAAACAAGCAGTCCCAAAAACAGAGTAATGAACCAGCAGAAACAGCAGAGTACTCAATGTAACCACACCAGCAGTTCAACAATCACAAGCAGCTCAACAGGCAACCAACAGAAATTGGCCAAGACAGCTTGACCAATGTGAACTCTTATGTAATTTTCAGACAGTGTTTGGTCACAATATTCTGAGACTTTTGTTTCTTGTTTTTTCTCTGAAGACTAAGAATGTCCAGCCCCTTTTAAGTTCTGAAACAGCTCTATTTATAGGCAGAAATGGCAAGCACTCAGCTGCCTTGAACCCCTCCCCTCTTTCCTGCCCATAACTTCTTTTCTAAACTAATCAAAATATTCCCCATACCCATCCATTCGACATGCTTTTAGCCTGTATTTTCTGCCCAACAACATGGGCACCCCTTTTTTATTCAATCAGCCCCCTGCCACAAAGTTTGGCTCCCCACTATTACCTTATTTTAATCCTAATCCAGTACCCTATTTGTCAGCTTATTTAAACTAATCATTTCTGTTCTTTTTAACACCTAAATTACCCCTGTTAATCCCTGGTTATTACTGTCTTGACCCTCTGTAACAATGGGTCATTTTGAACTTCTGAAAGTTTAAAATCGAAGCTGCCCTAGACTGAATCTTTCAGTTGTTTTGTAATGCAGTTATAGGCTAATTTCAGGCAATGTCGAGCATCCAACTAATCACAAACAGGTTTGTTCACTTACATAAAGTTGTATGAATTAGAATATTTGAACATTCAGTCGTAGGAAACTAATCGACGACGTTTATCGAGTCGACTATACTAATTATAACAGGTAATAATCAGTCGTTCATATAAACAATACGTATAGGGTTCTGAATGGCTTCAGACAACTTTTGTTCAATTACTGGGGACCTATATGGATTATTTATGCGACGACTATCCTAATCGAACATGTATGTCACAGAATACATTCAAAACACACACAGAAAACCAACGACCCAATAAAAGGCCTTACAAAGACGGAAGAAATTGGAATGAAAAATACCAAAAATACCAAATAATCACAACAGAACATGCTAACAAATTCAATTAGCACTCAAATAAAACAGAAAGGAAAAGAAAAACTTACTGAAAATGTTCAAACAAAATCGACCCAAGTCTGACTCAGCTTTGACCATTTGAGGCCGAACAAACTTTAATCGGGATGTTCTCAACCGAGAACACCTTGATTAAGGTCTATTAGACCTCAAACCCCTGTTAAGACTGGCCGGATTCCTCAGGTTCTTGTGTTCTAAGGTTTGGGATTCTCAGATTTGAGATTCTAAGAGTTGTGGGTAGATTCGGACCAAACCAAGCTTGGTTTGGTCACGAGGGAGGTCAGGGGACTGTCTAGTGTGAATCTGGGGTGGTTTGGTATAGATCGAGTCTTGTCTCGAACCTTCAAATGAAGATTCGAGAAGGTGGGAGAGGATTTGAGGCTAGGGGGTAACAGATTTGGGTTCGGGGTGGTGAGATGCATCATGGGTGTTAAGGGGGTGGTCACTGGCGTTCATGCCGCCGGGTTCTGGTGAAAGGGAAGCCATGGCGGCTGCTAGGGTTTCGGGGGGTTCAGGGTTTGGTGAAGAAGACGAGTGAAGGGGGATTCGGATAGGGGGCGTGGGGTATGATGGAAGGCTTATATACGATCTAGGGGTTTAGATCCTGGCCGTCGGATCATGTGAGATCAAGGGCCAGGATCTATTCATTAAAGGGGGACGACGTCGTTTGAGGGTGATGGTGGGTGAGACTGGGTAAAGCTGGATTGGGTCAAGATTTGACGGGTTTAGGGGAAAGCCTGGGTCCGTTGGATCAAAAGGGTTGGACGACTCAGATCCACTTGCCTGAAACAGCGTCGTTGAGGTGAAATGAGCAACCTGATCAGGACCGTTCGTTGGAGTCAGATCAACGGCTTCAATAGGGACGCTGATACGGCGTCGTTTGAGTCCGTACTTGGGCAGGCCTGGCTTGGACTGGGTCTTGCATTGGCTTTGGGCCTCATTTGGGGCCCAATCCGATTTCTTCACTTCTTTTTTTTTTCTTTTTTTTTCTGATTTTAAAATACAACTAAATTGAAATGAATTTAAAACAACCATTAATCAACACCTAAACAATTATCACACACATATTAAAATTTTAAAAATGGTTAAAATCACAGCCTAGAAATAAAAGCTGCATATTTTTTGTGAATTTTCTTTTAATGACCGAATTATGGTTTGATTACCATGACAAACATACTTTGTACTTTGATCGATAAGATTAAATGCAAAATGGACAGACCCACAAATGACTACCAACACATGTTACGTAAAATCGAAGATTTGTACAGCGAGGCCATTTGCAATTATTATTATTTTTATTTTCTTTTGGAGCGATTGTCTGTGAAGCAAAAATCACGTGCTTACAGCTGCCCCTCTTTGCCCGAAGACACGAAGGGTTTTCGCGCAAAGATAAAGCGGGCGATTTTTGCTCGTCCGAGTACTCCGTGTGAAGCATTTTTTTGAAAAAGATTTGACCGAACCTTTGCTTCAGAGGTTTCCTACATATCCTGGGCTGAACAGGAATCAGGTCAATGTAGTTCGAAAAATTTTGGTAGCTGGGACTACCGTGTGACTGTAGTGTTTGCTGCTGTTGTGCGCTGTTGCATGCTGCTGTAGGATGCTACCGCTCACCGATCTCCTTGTTACATTGTTCTGAAAGAAAAAACAAGAAGCTAAGCTAGACTATGGATCATGAGATCTCATCTATCTTCAACTTGTTATTGTTGCCTTGCTTTCTTGTCGGCTAGCGCTTTCCTCCGATGCCTTTATTTTGTGAACTTGGGGGATGATACTGGTCCTTCGCCTTTTCTGAATGCCAGTTTTCATCACTTCGGTTGATCTGCTGGGAACATGGCCCTCTTCTTTAAGCCTTTCAATGGTTTCTTCAGTGGTATGGCTTTCTTCATCAAAATTGTTATGCTGGGCATGCTATAACATTCCCAAGCTGCTTCTTTCAAGACGCGTCCCTTCTTCCTTTTGAATCGCGCGCTTACCTTTGCAGCCTTCTGCTTCTTGGTGCTGGATGACCTGATTTCTCAAACTTGCTATCAATCTTTCGTCGGAGCGATGCTTCTGTCGGTCAATGTTACTCTTACTGGCTTGGCGAAGGCGGGACTTCAGGGTCTGGTTCTCTTGGGCTAGCTTGTTTCTTTCAGCCTGCTCCGAGGCGACTTGCACGTTGTTTTCAAATACAAGCCTTTCCACTTGTCGCTTTAGCTTCCTGATTTCGACCTGGTAACCTTCCTCTTTTGCGAGCCAGCCCCATTGTTCTTCTGATGACTCAACAAAATCTTGGAGGTGAGGCCGCTTGGTTGGCCGCTCTGCAATGTTCTTCTTATTAAGCCAAGCGAGATAGGCCGGCGAGACTTCACCCCTAGACACATCAATTACCCGAGTATTTGCCGTCAGGTACTGGCATTCACTCCATATGTAACGAACTGTCTTTTCAGGGAATTAGCCGTCACTACTGACCTCGATCGCATAAGTGCTAAGATCTTCGTCCGGATGTACTACTTGACATCTTCCTAACTGCCTCATCACCCTGTAAGGGGCATAAGGTTGAATACCTCTGAGTCCTATTAAGAGGAAGTGAGGACCAGTGGCGGGCATGTATACAATTTCTCTCACAGGAAGCCAACCTAATGTCCAGTTTATTTGTTCTGCCATGATAGCCCGGAGATAGGATACCCATTCTTCAAACCCTTCTGGTAATCGGGAACCTGAAACCCTCAGGTTATAACCTTCGATGCAGTCCTCATTTGTAGACATGTAGCGCATACACTGAGGATGGCGACACAAGTGTTCGATCATCCACATCTGTAATAACAAGTTGCACCCTTCGAAGAAGTCTGTCCCGGCCTTACAAGCCGTGAGGGCTCGGTATATTTCCGACACTACCATAGGAGCAAGGATGCTTTTATCGTTGGTAATCAGGACTTTAACGATTCCAGCCACCTTCAAATCGATATTTCTATCTTTTCGGGGAAACACCACAAGGCCCAAGAATGCTACCATGAAAGCGAACTGCCTATGCTCATTCCACTTTACCAGATTTCCCCTACTGCAGACACCACTTTCTGGATCATTGAATCCTCCTATGTTCCCGTACCTCTGGTATATGAATTGCAGGGTAGAAAAATCTCTATCCAGTTCAGCGTATGGGACTCCCTTGCTTATCTTCAACAGATCCATGAATTTGTGTGAATTCACAGCTCTTGGAGCGATCAGGTATTTGTGTCTCAAACCTTCAGTGACGTCCATGTAACCCGCCATTTCTTCTAAGGTTGGAGTGAGTTCAAAATCCGAGAAACGGAATACGTTGTGGGACGGGTCCCAAAATGTAACCAAAGCCTTTATGATGTCGCATCGGGGTCGGACATTCAACAGACTAGCCAGACCTCCCAGGTGCAGTTTGATCTTGTCTTGCTCTGACTTTTCCAGATCCTCCCACCATAATCGCACCTCCAGAGGGATTTTGCTTCTAACTGTTACCGGCAAACTTGGACTTATGCTCATTCTGCATGTTTATTGGGGTGATTAAGCAAAGATCCAGACTCATTGGACTCAAATACCAAATTGACACACCCTTCTTTCCTAGAAAAACGAAATTTGGTTGTTTCTGAAAAGTATGATGCCACCTTGATTATTTAAAAACTTTTGTTCTTTTGGATTGTACCTATATTTTGAAAAGAGAGAGTCTCATTAGTGAAAACCCCTCGAAGGGCGCTATGAGGCAACAAGACAGATCAATAAAAGCGTCCACATTCGCAAAGAAATGGACACTCATTTATCCCCAGCAGATTCGCCAGAGCTGTCACACCTCCTTTTTCCGCACCCGCGAGGGTACAAGGGAGTTTTTTCCAATTAAAGGACAATCGAAACGGGATTTGTTTATTTATTTCAGAGTCGCCACTTGGGAGATTTAGGGTGTCCCAAGTCACCAATTTTAATCCCGAATCGAGGAAAAGAATGACTCTATATTACAGTCTGCGTACCAGAAATCCGGATAAGGAATTCTGTTAACCCGGGAGAAGGTGTTAGGCATTCCCGAGTTCTGTGGTTCTAGCACGGTCGCTCAACTGTTATATTCGGCTTGATTATCTAATTTTTATACAAATTGAACATATGTGCAAATTTTATCTTTTAACCGCTTTTGTCGTTATTATTATTTTACAAGAATTGCAACGTCGTGAAAACATATCTCGAACCACGTTACATCAATGCACCTGTGGTTATCGACATATCTCGACTCGGCTGAGATTTGGATTTGGGTCACATAAATGTGCACCCGAATTAAGGAAAATAAATTATTAAAGACGCGCCTAAAGCAACTAGCGTATTGTTATTTTGGGGAAGGACGTAAAATTCGCTAAACGGTCTGTCCCGAATTCTAAGTATTTTAATATATACATTTAGAGGGCCCCGCAGCTTGTGCATTTTTGTTTGTCGAGGCTCGTCTCATTCGTTATTAAAAGGGATTTACGATGTCGTGAAAATATATCTCGAACCACGTTACATCAATGCACCCGTGGTTATTGACATATCTCGACTCGGTTGAGATTTGGATTTGGGTCACATAAATGCGCACCCGAGTTTAGGGAGATAACATTATTAAAGGCGCGCCTAAAGCAACTAGCGCATTATTATTTTGGGTATGGCCGTGAAATTTGCTAAACGGCCCGTCCCGGAATCTAAGTATTTAATACGTATATTTTGTGAGGGATCCGCAATCTGTACATTTTTTATGTGGCGAAGCTCGCCTCGTTTTTATTATTTAATGGCAAACTTAAGACAACTATGATTTTCTACCAATGAAGTCATCCGAGGTTAAACAAAAACAACGATTCTAACAGGTAATAATATCCATGGTAAAAAAAAACAATTTAACAAAGACGACCCACAAACCGTTCATATGCTCTCACATTTACTTTAAGCATGCAGTAACTAAACATAGAATAAACATTTTTAGCACAACAACAAAAAATTGCATTGTTGACATTCATCAATATCAAATAATCTCATTCGCCTTGAATCATAACATGCGAAACGAACAAAATGAAACAAAGGATGAAGAACAATAACCTTTGAGCCTTGACAACCTTAGAACGACAAACACGATCCCGATGGAACTCAAGACGGACCTCGCTGAACGAGGAACAACGAAACCTCGGAACAAACTCGACGTACCGGACCTCGACGAACCAAAGACGACCTCGATGGAAATAGAAAGCTCGGACCAAAGTCGACCTCGACGGAAAAACAGAAAACTCGGCAAGGCAGAATCGCAGCCACCAACAGCTACTCGCGAAAGATGAAACAATGTCGACAACAGTAAGGTCGACGCAAAGGGGGCTGCTGACGGGCTTGTTTTGGCAGTGGTCGAGGGCTGAGCTGGTAGCGACAATAGGTCGATGGGGCTGAACGATGAAGAAGGTGCTGACGATGGTTATGGTGTTTGGTGGTGTTGTTGACAGAGGTGGTGTTTGCTGGACTGCTTGGGCCGTGACGATGACGGATGAGACAGCTGGAGGTGGAAGGATTGTGGTGGTTTTGGGTAGGTTTGATGATGGTTTAGGGTGGTGTTGTCGTTTGGGCAGTGGTTGACGATGGCGGAGTTGGGTTATGGGGTAGTTCCAGCATCGGGGAAGGTGGGGGAGCTGAAGGTTTGGTTGATTGATTATGGCGGGGTAGCGGGCAGCAATGGTGGTGGTGTTCGGACAATAGTCGATGGTCGGAGCTGGATGGGTCGTTTGGTGAGTTGAAGAAGAAGACGATGGTGTCTTCCTCTTCAAGTGGTTTGGTTTTTGGCGACGGGGATGCGACGGGTCTGGTTTTTTGGAGTAGGATTTTCTTGTTCTTCTTCTCTTGGAGAAGATGAACAGTGCCCGTTCCAAATTTTTCCCAAGTCTGTTCGTTGGTGGTTTTGGGGTGGTTGACGGACTGTTTGGTGGAGCTGTTTGGAGTAGGGTTTTCGACTGGTTTGGGTGAGGAAGGAGGTGGTGTTTTTGTGGTGGTTTGGGCAGTTTCGGACGTGAGGGAGTCAAGGTTTTTGGAGTAGGGTTTTTCTGGTTTTTTCTTCTTCTCCTTTAGGAAGAAGACGGAGGAACAGTGCCCAGTCCAAAAAAAAATTTCCAGGTCCTTCTTTCAAAATCTGTCCAGTCCGTGTATTTGATACCCATGCCAAGAAAAATGAACCCCACGCGTGGTGGGGTTCAAGGTTTGTGTCCCCCACGCGTGGTGGGGTTCCCCATGTGTCGTGTTCCATCCGTGTTCCCCACGCGTGTCCCCCATGTGTGGTGGACTCGGATTATTATGGGCTATGTACGAAAATTAGGCCTAATACCGGGTAGTTTGAACCCGAATATTATTCTTTTGCCCGGACCCGATTAAGAACACGACGTTGTTCGACTAATCCTATGTAAGCAAAATAGCTACTAAAATAGGACTAATATTTAAACAAAACTATATCTTTTTTAATATTTTTCAAGATTAAAATAGCTACAAAATATTAATAAAACTATTTTGTAATTTTCGTTTTTTATATAAAGATAAAATATAAAGTAATATTTTTTGTATTTTTTCAAAATTAAAATGACTATAAAACATTAATAGAACTATATATTTTTTGGTGATTTTCGAAATTATATAAAGTACAAAAATAAAGTGCAATTTTGTATTTTTTCAAATTTATGATAAATACATAAACTAAAATTTATATACATATATTTTTGTAATTTTTCTTTTTGTAAAGTAAAAATAGTTAAAATAACTATAATAGCTGTATTAGACCTAAATTAAATATTTACGCTAAAAATGTGAAAATTCCCGGGGAGGGTCAAAAATCAGGTGTCTACAGCTGCCCCTCTTTGACTGGAAACACGAAGAGTTTTCCGACAAAGAACGACTAGACATGTTTTTGACCCGACCATTACTTGGACGGGCTACACTACGGAAAGGAAGGGGATGTGACCAAGCCCTGGTATCTGAGCTGCCTACATATCCTTGGTTATACAGGAATCAGGTCACGTGTAGTTCGGAAATGAGAGAGATGGCAAAGTGTACCGAGGTGAAGAGCCAATCGAGGTGCCGTTCCGTTGAGGTTCCGGTCCGTGGTCCTGTCATTACATCAAAAATGAAAACTGAAAAAGACTAACTAAGCCTATCAGCTACTAGTTACAAGGATTCCTATCTTTAAGTCTTCTGAAACTTGATCTTGAGTCTTGAATGGTGCTTCATACAGACTTTGGATTTGAACCTTGATACTTGCTAGTTGTAGGTGCTAGTTCTTGAGCAGACCACATCTGTTCTCCACTTCCGTGCTTTGGATTCATTCATTTTTTCTTTTTTCTTTTTTTTTTCTTGTTTTTGTTTTTTTGTTTTTGTTTTTGTGACCAGCGTTTGTTGACCATCTCAGACTGTTGACTCGCATTCTTGAGGCGAGCTTCTGCTATTTATAACTTGGTTGAATGCTGGGGATTTTTGTTGTAGCCTACTGCTTCCAGGTGCTAGGGACTTTTATTGTTTCCTGCGGGGGATCCCTGTTGTATTCCTCTGCTTTATTGATTCTAAGTGTGCTCCTTTCTCATATGAGCGGGCTTTTGACTTCAATACTTCAATTGTATTCCCTTATTCTCCAGGTGGGTGCCTGATTTCTATTTCTTTTCTTTATCCTTGTTCTCCAGGTGGACGCCTGATTTCTTCCTTCCTTTGTCCTTGTTCTCCAGGTGGACGCCTGATTACTTCCTTTCTTTATCCTTGTTCTCCAGGTGGACGCCTGATTTCTTCCTTCCTTTGTCCTTGTTCTCCAGGTGGACGCCTGATTACTTCCTTTCTTTATCCTTGTTCTCCAGGTGGACGCCTGATTTCTTCTTTTCTTTGTCCTTGTTCTCCAGGTGGACGCCTGATTACTTCCTTTCTTTGTCCTTGTTCTCCAGGTGGACGCCTGATTTCTTCTATTCTTTGTCCTTGTTCTCCAGGTGGATGCCTGATTACTTCCTTTCTTTGTCCTTGTTCTCTAGGTGGACGCCTGATTTCTTCTATCTTCGACATACAACAACCTCCGTTCTACAGGCGGGTCCCTGACAACTAAAACAAACAAAACAAACAAAATTTCCTAACCCAGTTTGTGCTGGGAAGATTTGTGAGTCGTTAGCAAAATTGTAACTCATTTACACTACTGATGCAATGATGAGTAAACTAAAGACTAGGCTAGGATGTGCATCTCCTACGAGTAAAACCAAAACTTTTGCTAGCAAATGCGTCTACTAAAATAAAACCTCAATGACTCAAACTAGGAAGTGTGTCTCCTATGGTCGAATCGGAATGAACTAAACTAGGAAGTGCGTCTCCTATGGTCGAACTTAAAATGAATCAAACTAGGAAGTGCATCTCCTAAGGGTGAAATCTCAATTCCGGAAATGCGTCTCCTGTAATAAAATATAACCTGAAAAAGCCAAACTAGGAAGTGCGTCTCCTATTGGTAAGATTAAACTTAGGAAGTGCGTCTCCTATGGTAAAACTAAACTGAGGAAGTGCGTCTCCTATTGGTAATGACATGCCTGCATTTATACTTGTGGGCGACCTAGAATATGGAATGAACAGACAAAATGTATTCCCACATTATACTGGTGAGCGACCTAGAACTGAAATGTATTCCCGCATTATACTGGTGGACGACCTAGAACAGAAAAGTATTCCCGCATTATACTGGTGGGCAACCTAGAACATAAAGTATTCCCGCATTATACTGGTGGGCGACCTAGAACTGAAATGTATTCCCGCATTATACTGGTGGGCGACCTAGAACTGAAATGTATTCCCGCATTATACTGGTGGGCGACCTAGAACTGAAATGTATTCCCGCATTATACTGGTGGGCGACCTAGAACTGAAATGTATTCCCGCATTATACTGGTGGGCGACCTAGAACTGAAATGTATTCCCGCATTATACTGGTGGGCGACCTAGAACTGAAATGTATTCCCGCATTATACTGGTGGGCGACCTAGAACTGAAATGTATTCCCGCATTTTACTGGTGGGCGACCTAGAACTGAAATGTATTCTCGCATTTTACTGGCGGGCGACCTAGAACTGAAATGTATTCCCGCATTTTACTGGTGGGCGACCTAGAACTGAAAGTATTCCCGCATTTTACTGGTGGGTGACCTAGAACTGAAAGAACTCCCGCATTTTACTGGTGGGCGACCTAGAACAGAAATGTATTCCCGCATTTTACTGGTGGGCGACCTAGAACATAATGTGTTCCCGCATTTTACTGGTGGGCGACCTAGAACTGAAAGTATTCCCGCATTTTACTGGTGGGCGACCTAGAACTGAAAGTATTCCCGCATTTTACTGGTGGGCGACCTAGAACTGAAAGTATTCCCGCATTTTACTGGTGGGCGACCTAGAACTGAAAGTATTCCCGCATTTTACTGGTGGGCGACCTAGAACTGAAAGTATTCCCGCATTTTACTGGTGGGCGACCTAGAACTGAAATGTATTCCCGCATTTTACTGGTGGGCGACCTAGAACTGAAAGTATTCCCGCATTTTACTGGTGGGCGACCTAGAACAGAAAGTATTCCCGCATTTTACTGGTGGGCGACCTAGAACAGAAAGTATTCCCGCATTTTACTGGTGGGCGACCTAGAACACTGATTCCTGTATAACCAAGTGTACCGAGGTGAAGAGCCAATCGAGGTGCCATTCCGTTGAGGTTCCGGTCCGTGGTCCTGTCATTACATCAAAAATGAAAACTGAAAAAGACTAACTAAGCCTATCAGCTACTAGTTACAAGGATTCCTATCTTTAAGTCTTCTGAAACTTGATCTTGAGTCTTGAATGGTGCTTCATACAGACTTTGGATTTGAACCTTGATACTTGCTAGTTGTAGGTGCTAGTTCTTGAGTAGACCACATCTGTTCTCCACTTCCGTGCTTTGGATTCATTCATTTTTTCTTTTTTCTTTTTTTTCTTGTTTTTGTTTTTTTGTTTTTGTTTTTGTGACCAGCTTTTGTTGACCATCTCAGACTGTTGACTCGCATTCTTGAGGCGAGCTTCTGCTATTTATAACTTGGTTGAATGCTGGGGATTTTTGTTGTAGCCTACTGCTTCCCGGTGCTGGGGACTTTTATTGTTTCATGCGGGGGATCCCTGTTGTATTCCTCTGCTTTATTTATTCTAAGTGTGCTACTTTCTCATATGAGCGGGCTTTTGACTTCAATACTTCAATTGTATTCCCTTATTCTCCAGGTGGGTGCCTGATTTCTATTTCTTTTCTTTATCCTTGTTCTCCAGGTGGACGTCTGATTTTTTCCTTCCTTTGTCCTTGTTTTCCAGGTGGACGCCTGATTACTTCCTTTCTTTATCCTTGTTCTCCAGGTGGACGCCTGATTTCTTCTTTTCTTTGTCCTTGTTCTCCAGGTGGACGCCTGATTACTTCCTTTCTTTGTCCTTGTTCTCCAGGTGGACGCCTGATTTCTTCTATTCTTTGTCCTTGTTCTCCAGGTGGATGCCTGATTACTTCCTTTCTTTGTCCTTGTTCTCCAGGTGGACGCCTGATTTCTTCTATCTTCGACATACAACAACCTCCGTTCTACAGGCGGGTCCCTGACAACTAAAACAAACAAAACAAACAAAATTTCCTAACCCAGTTTGTGCTGGGAAGATTTGTGAGTCGTTAGCAAAATTGTAACTCATTTACACTACTGATGCAATGATGAGTAAACTAAAGACTAGGCTAGGATGTGCATCTCCTACGAGTAAAACCAAAACTTTTGCTAGCAAATGCGTCTGCTAAAACAAAACCTCAATGACTCAAACTAGGAAGTGTGTCTCCTATGGTCGAATCGGAATGAACTAAACTAGGAAATGCGTCTCCTATGGTCGAACTTAAAATGAATCAAACTAGGAAGTGCATCTCCTAAGGGTGAAATCTAAATTCCGGAAGTGCGGCTCCTGCAATAAAATATAATCTGAAAAAGCCAAACTATGAAGTGCGTCTCCTATTGGTAAGATTAAACTTAGGAAGTGCGTCTCCTATGGTAAAACTAAACTGAGGAAGTGCGTCTCCTATTGGTAATGACATGCCTGCATTTATACTTGTGGGCGACCTAGAATATGGAATGAACAGACAAAATGTATTCCCACATTATACTGGTGAGCGACCTAGAACTGAAATGTATTCCCGCATTATACTGGTGGACGACCTAGAACAGAAAAGTATTCCCGCATTATACTGGTGGGCAACCTAGAACATAAAGTATTCCCGCATTATACTGGTGGGCGACCTAGAACAGAAAAGTATTCCCGCATTATACTGGTGGGCGACCTAGAACATAAAGTATTCCCGCATTTTACTGGGGCGACCTAGAACTGAAATGTATTCCCGCATTATACTGGTGGGCGACCTAGAACTTAAATGTATTCCCGCATTTTACTGGTGGGTGACCTAGAACTTAAAAGTATTCCCGCATTTTACTGGTGGGCGACCTAGAACTGAAAAGTATTCCCGCATTATACTGGTGGGCGACCTAGAACTGAAATGTATTCCCGCATTATACTGGTGGGCGACCTAGAACTGAAATGTATTCCCGCATTATACTGGTGGGCGACCTAGAACAGAAAAGTATTCCCGCATTATACTGGTGGGCGACCTAGAACATAAAGTATTCCCGCATTATACTGGTGGACGACCTAGAACAGAAAAGTATTCCCGCATTATACTGGTGGGCGACCTAGAACATAAAGTATTCCCGCATTTTACTGGTGGGCGACCTAGAACTGAAATGTATTCCCGCATTTTACTGGTGGGCGACCTAGAACTGAAATGTATTCCCGCATTATACTGGTGGGCGACCTAGAACATAAAGTATTCCCGACAGAAATGTATGCCTCTGTTATATGGGTGGGCTCCCAACTTCAATGCTAACTTAGGAGGAAATGCCTCTCCTATGGGTAAAACAAACTTAGGAGGAAATGCATCTCCTATGGGTGAAAACTAAACTTAGGAGGAAATGTGTCTCCTATGGGTGAAACTAAAATTTAGGAGGAAATGCATCTCCTATGGGTAAAACTTCGGAGGAAATGCATCTCCTATGGGTGAAAACTTAAATTTAGGAGGAAATGCGTCTCCTATGGGCAAAACAAACTTAGGAGGAAATGCATCTCCTATGGGTGAAAACTAAACTTAGGAGGAAATGCATCTCCTATGGGTAAAAGACGTGAAATGTATTCCCTTGTTATACATGTGGGCGCCTAATGGTAAAGACACAAAATGTACTCCCTTGTTATACAGGTGGGCGCCTAAAAATATGAAATGAACAGACAAAAAGTATTCCTCTCGTTATTCAGGTGGGCGCCTGTTTGAACCACAACTTTGAAAATAAAATCCTATTCGAGGGCGGATGAACCCGACATATCCTATTCGAGGGCGGATGAACCTGACATATCCTATTCGAGGGCGGATGAACCCGACATATCCTATTTGAGGGCGAATGAACCCCACATATCCTGTTCGAGGGCGGATGAACCCGACATATCCTGTTCGAGGGCTGATGAACCCGACATATCCTGTTTGAGGGCGGATGAACCCAACATATCCTGTTTGAGGGCGGATGAACCCGACATATCCTGTTTGCGGGCGGATGAACCCGACATATCCTATTCGAGGGCGGATGAACCCAAAATATCCTATTCGAGGGCGGACGAACCCAACATATCCTATTCGAGGGCGGATGAACCCGACATATTCTATTCGAGGGCGGATGAACCCGACATATCCTATTCGAGGGCAGATGAACCCGACATATCCTATTTTGCGGGCGGATGAACCCGACATATCCTATTCGAGGGCGGATGAACCCAACATATCTTGTTTGAGGGCGGATGAACCCAACATATCCTGTTTGAGGGCGGATGAACCCAACATATCCTGTTTGCGGGCGGATGAACCCGACGTATCCTATTTGAGGGCGGATGAACCCGATATATCCTATTTGAGGGCGGATGAACCCGACGTATCCTATTTGAGGGCGGATGAACCCGACGTATCCTATTTGAGGGCGGATGAACCCGACATATCCTATTGGAGGGCGGATGAACCCGACATATCCTATTTGAGGGCGGATGAACCCAACATATCCTATTCGAGGGCGGATGAACCCAAACTATCCTATTCGAGGGCGGATGAACCCAAAATATCCTTAAGACTTGAAGATGTCTTACCTTGAATACTTGTTGGGGATTGGGATGAATTTTCCCTTTCTACCTTCATTGCGCTGTGTTCCACGACTTGTTGGGGATGATATTATGTGCTGGGGATAATCCCTTCCAGCTGGGGATATCCCTCTTCTTTTGTGGCATAGCTTGGAAACTGGCATTTCCCCGACCTTTTAGTCTGGTATGGATTTCGCCAAATCATGCTCACTGCTCTCCTTGCTTTGTTCACGGGCCTTGTCTTTGAGGTTTATAACCTTGATTTTGGCAAGGATATCCCTTTTGACGCTAGTCAATCCTTTTGTCAATTCCCTTTTTTTGGGGATATCTTTATTGACACTGGCCTCGCGCTTGTTCCTTGCTGACTATACCATTTGGATGTACTAGTCAGATCTCATTTTGAAAAGCTGATGGCATATTTGAAGTCATTTCATACTTGTTCTGACCAGACAGACTCTATTGAGGAATTTTTCTATGAAAGGAGAAAGATAAAAGAAACAAAATAAAAGACAAAGGAAACGATGACTCTTTTACAAAAGAAACTATAAATAAAAATCTATCAAACGCAGATACCGACTCTAATGGCCATGACATGCGTATGTGGCCTATCCTCTACCGTCAATCATCTTTCAAGATCTTCAATTGGTGATTCCCCATCTGATTCTCAATCTTATTCGACTTGTAGTGCCCGAAGGGTTTTCACTATCAAGCCTCTCTCATTTTGGTTTTCTCTCAGCTTTCATCGCCTTATGGTGCCTGTGAAGGTTTTCACCAATAAGACTCTCTCATTTGTATCACTTTCCAGCTGGGGATTTGGAGTGTTGCCGGTATGACTCTTTTTGTTGGAGATTAGAGTCCTTTCTGCTGTGGAACAGAATGTTATGTTCGCCGGTAAGACTCTTATTTGTCTGACTTGGCATCTTTTGAAGACTGATCAGAAGGTCTTTCTTTGGACCGTAATGTGGGTTTTGGATAGGCTAGAAAGAAAGGGTATTAAAGGCTCAAAAATGCATTAATTTTGGGTTATTAGTTACAACCTTCGGAATTAGATTTATTTACAACAAACGCAACATTTGCCCCAGTTTCTTGCTTGGGGATATTTTACTTGATTGATTTATATTTTTTTTCATTTTTCAAAACTATGACCGTTTGAGGAATCAGGTCAAAGGTAGTTCCCAATTCCTCGGTTTTCATTTGACTTTCCTCTTTTTTTTATCTCTTCTCTTTTTCATCATTTTTCTTTCCTACTTTTTTTCATTTGTCGTTTTGTTGATTTTTTTTTTCTCTTTTTTTTCTCTTAGTTTTTTATTTCTTTTGTTTACCTGCCGCGCTTGCGTTTTCTATTCGCTGCTACTAATTCCGAATGAGGGGTATGAAAGAAAATAAATAAGGCTCAAAAGGGGTAACAAAGGATAAAGTGTTTAGGTAGCAGAACAAACTGCCTTCGTCATTCCAGTCTTCAAAACATGCCAAGTGCAAACAACACAATTAAACAATAGATTTATAGTCTCTTCCGATGGTGCTGGACTTGACAATTATATTCAACATCTGTTTGTTCATTTGTCACTTCTAAAGCACCGTTGGGCGACACTCTCATTATCATGAACGACCCTCATGCCAATTTGGCGAATCTTGCTTTTAACGGTTTTATGACTCGAGCTCTGAATAATCTCAACCGTCCTTATTTCCTTTAAATGATCTGATCACCTTTTCGGGGTTTTATGATTAACTTTTAAGATTAGGCCCAAAGTGTGTGCGCATGTCATATCACTAGAATCGGCGTTGAATAAAAATGATAAAAGGACTAAACAAAAGAAAACTGGAAATAATAGAAGACCGGATTTTGCATTAAATTACCGGTGAAATGGTTTGAAAAAACAAAAACAAACCGGAATAAAATCCTAAACAACCTGGACAAAACTTAAACAAACCGCTATGACAAAACGGAAAGATAAGCGGAAAGACATTGACACAAAACAATATCCGAATTACAATCTTAATAATCCGAACAACAGAAATGACAACAAAATAAGCCACCAAATGCCTCTTTCTTGCTAACCAAGGAACGGAGCGTCCTCCCACTTTATCAAAACTGGCATCTTAGCCACTGAGCTTTGCATTAGTATTGTCAAGACCATTGCCAGCTTCAATATCATCAACCTCCGTCAACAAGTTCCCAATAGGATTCAAGTGCTTCTGTTATCAGGCCTGATCCCCGCAGAGTGCGTATCATGAGGTGCAAGTAAAGGATTCTGCGTGTCATTGTCCGGCTTACCACAAACCAACCACCTAAACTTTCATTGCGATTCAAAACAAAATAGGTTAGAATGGACTCAGTCGGTCCCCGATATTAACAACATCTTTTTTCTTTTTCTTTTTTTTTTTCTTTTTACTCTTTCTTTTTTTTTCGATTTTTCTTCGATTTGTTTTCTCATTTTTTCTTTTCTTTTCCCTTTTTTTCATTTCTCTTTTTTTTTTCTTTTTCTTTTTCATTCTCTTTTTTTCATTCTTTTTTTTTTTGCTTTTTCATTTTGCTTTTTTTTTTTCGTGGTCGAATCTTATGGAGATTGCCTACGCATCATGACCCCGCATGAATCAGACCTTGCGTAGTTCGGACCAATAAAAGATAAACAATACTAAACACCCTTTTTTTTTTTCAATTTTCATAGTAAAACAAACTGGGTTTCAAAGGTTTAAAGATGACCTACAAGCTCGAAAATCAAACAACCCATATATTCTAATCAAGAGATTTATAAACTCAAAAACAAAAGGCTAGCTCCCTTTCTCTGTTAGACAAATGCAACCAAATGGTTATTTTTTTAAACGTGGCCCCTTCCAAATTCCACATGAATTTTGAGGCCAGGGAGGATTATTTTATGACACTTTACAAACTTGTCTGTTCGTTTACGAAAACAGCCTTTCGACAACTGAAAGATACTCTAAGGCTATTTCGGCAAGAACGGTTTAAGACGCGGCCGAAGCTGGCTTGACTTATTTTGACAAAAGACGGTATTCACCTGACCGCTGACTTTTTTTTTTTTTTACAATAAAACTTAGTGTTGCAAACACGACCCTTCAGCGCCTTGGGGACGAAGATTTTTTAAGGCTGTGTGGGTCAATTAGACCAAATCTAAATTAATGACCCAAAGGTGGCTGTTTATACAAAGTCAGCCTTCCGGCGTCCCTTTCGGGAACATTCGGCTATTTATGACAAAACAGAATCACCTGGCTTATTTATGACTCTTTTTATCGTTTTTCGAATTAGAAAAGTCAATATTGCAAACACGGCCTTTTAACGTCTCGGGGACGAAGATTTTTAAGGATGTGTGGGTCAACTGGACCAAATCTTAAATATGACCCAAAAGTGGCTGTTTATGAAACAACGTCACCCGACTTCTTAGAAATTTGACATATATATTTTGCTATTTTTTGTAAAAGGGGAAGTTGGACATCACCCGACTTATTTATGACATGTTTTTTTTTATTATTATTATTTATTCGTTTTTGGCTTTTTTAGCAAAAGGGGGGTTGGACCCGATGAGGGTTGCCTACGTATCTCACATCCGGTGAGAATCAAACCCGCGTAGTTCGGGCAAATAAACTATTTTTGAGAGGACCCTTTTCCATTTTCTATTCTTTTTTTTATATATATATATAACAAACAAACAAACTATTATTTTTCATTCATAACAAACAAACTAACTAACGTAAAACATAAAACATTCCTTCTTTTTTCATTTGTTTTTCTTATTCTAAAGAAAAAGAAAAATGTTTTTTTTTTGGTTTTACCTTTAATAAAAGAAATGCTTAAAAAATATTTTTTGAATTTTCTTTTGAATTTTTTTTGGATTATATATATATTTATTTTGGAACAAATAATAAAATCACGTTCAACGTCCGACTCTTTTTATTTTTGGCATTTTCATAGACAAATAAAATAAAATAAAACATTTTAAAAACCAGACTCTTTTTCATTTCCATTTAATGGCAAAACAAACTATTTTCTTTTCTATATTTTCTGAAAAACAAGACAGAACAATGATGATTTTTTTTCTCTATTTTTCCTTTGCTTTTAATATAACAAACCAATAAGACATTTCTTTTCATTTTCTCAAAATTTCGGCAGAGTTTCGATACTACTTGGACATTGGTTTTTTCCTTCTAAAAATAAGTAGTTATATCTCTACACTGTCATTTTCTCATCTTTTCACGATTTTCTAATTTGTGGAAAATGATGACAACATACAAAATCTTTTTGAATTTTCCAATGCTCTTTTTTATTTATTATTATTTTGTTATTATTTTCAAAAATGTGGCATGGGGGACATGGGGAATTCCAAGACTTCTTGGATTCCACAAATGTTCCCGATGTGCTTTTTCCCAAAAAAATGAAGCGTGGGGGACATGTGGAATACCAAGGCTTCTTGAATTCCACAATGTTCCCCATGTGCTTAATTAACATAATAGCATGCTTAACATAGGGAATTCCAAGGCTTCTTGGATTCCACAAATGTTCCCCATGCTTTGATTAAAATAACATCATGCTGGAAATGACCAAATGACCCATTCGCCCTTGACTGAATATAACATGTAGCACATAGGATGCCATAAGATGGTCTATTATTTTCAGGTTGCTTGTCCTAGACGGACCCAACCCCTGTGTTGAGTCCCCTAAGTCAAATGCACATGATGCAAATAAACGTTCCTACTAGGGATCCGTCATGTGGCTTTGTTATACTAAGTTCATAACCTGGGTATTTGTTCTAGACCTGGCTTACCCGAGCGGACAACTCGAGCCGAGGATGGGAGCTGTGTACCGGTAACCAAAAGGCCATCCGATTTTGCAACTCCTCCGAATCCTCGTTCTATTTTGGTATATGACACTAACAGAAAGAAGCCACGACCAGCGTGCACTCCTCAAGAGAGAGAAGAGAGGGGTTTCGGCACAGTTTATATGTACAGTTCAAATAATATCAAAGCAGTAAAAGCAGCACTTAGCACATTAGGCTCAAACACGTAAAAATCAGATAATAAATAAAGCCAAATAATAACAATTATTTTAAGCTCGAATTCTTAACCCTGAACCAGTGGTTCTGGGTCATATCCCCAGCAGAGTCGCCAGAGCTGTCACACCTCCTTTTTACGCACCCGAGAGGGCGCAAGGGAGATTTTTCCAATTAAAGGACAATCGAAACGGGATTGGTTTATTTATTTCAGAGTCGCCACTTGGGAGATTTAGGGTGTCCCAAGTCACCAATTTTAATCCCGAATCGAGGAAAAGAATGACTCTATATTACAGTCTGCGTACCAGAAATCCGGATAAGGAATTCTGTTAACCCGGGAGAAGGTGTTAGGCATTCCCGAGTTCTGTGGTTCTAGCACGGTCGCTCAACTGTTATATTCGGCTTGATTATCTCATTTTTATACAAATTGAACACATGTGCAAATTTTAACTTTTAACCGCTTTTGTCGTTATTATTATTTTACAAGAATTGCAACGTCGTGAAAACATATCTCGAACCACGTTACATCAATGCACCCGTGGTTATCGACATATCTCGACTCGGTTGAGATTTGGATTTGGATCACATAAATGTGCACCTGAATTAAGGAAAATAAATTATTAAAGGCGCGCCTAAAGCAACTAGCGTCTTGTTATTTTGGGGAAGGTCGTAAAAATTCGTTAAACGGCGCATCCCGAATTCTAAATACTTTAATATATACATACATTTAGAGGGCCCCGCAACTTTGTACATTTTTGTTTGTCGAGGCTCGTCTCATTCTTATTTTTAAAAGGAATTTGCGATGTCATGGACACGCATCTCGAACCACGTCACAATCAATGTACCCGTGCTTAGAAATACATCTCGAATCCGTCGAGATTTGGATTTGGGTCACATAAATGTGCACCCGAATTTAAGAAGGTAAAATTATTAAATACGCGCTTAAAGAGGCTATCGCGTTATTATTCCGGGAGGGTCGTGAGATTTGCTAAACGACCCACCTTGGAAACTGAATGCTTCGATATATACATTTAACGAGGGCCCCGCAGCTTGTGCGTTTTTTTTTATTTTTGTCGAGGCTCATCTCGTCCTTATTTTAAAAGGATATCCTATAGCAACTACGTTTCTTGTCGCGTTTGTCTCTACTAATTGAAAACAGAGATAGTCCTAGTTAATTACATGCTTGCAGGCTTATTTATAGCAGAATTCAAAATGCTTTTACAGAATAAGAAAACGTGACTACGCACACGGACAGCTGATCGAACGTTATGGGCCCAAATCCAGCTCATGCGGGATGGGCCAGACCTGGGCCACTGTTTATCCGATGCGGGCCTGCTTGGTCTGTTTCAACGTGGGCTCGACCTTCATGAGGTTGAGGCCCTGAACTGGTTCTTTGTTCTAAAATGAGTTTATCAGTTATAACAAGGCAGTTGATCAAAGAGGAAGAAAATTAACTAATGATTGGCAGCCTTCAAGCATTCATAGTCATGTTAATCATAGACATAACTAGTTTATGAACTATAACCTAGTATACTGTCAAGCCTTTCATCTATCATCCTATACACATACTAAAATATCAAGTTACCCTATAATCGTCATTTTGCTAAGTATGAGGACTAAAGCCAGTATCCAAACAGAAATGTAAACTATTATGCATTACAATGATAATCCATATAACAGTCTACATATGAAATAAACATCTTCAACCCTTCTCTTTTGTATTCATGCTCGACTTTCAAATTACATTGGTAGTGTATTAGTCATGTACCTGGTAAGGAAAGCAAAGGAAGAATGAGAGTAATCAGCTGAGTAGTATGCAACAAACAACAGCAACAACAGACAAACAGCAACAACACAGCAACAATGCAGTAATAGTCCACAGGCAAACAGCAGCAGTTTCCACCACGAGGAAAACCCAATAGTTGGTCGAGCACCAAACAAGCAGTCCCAGAAACAGAGTAATGAACCAGCAGAAACAGCAGAGTACTCAATGTAACCACACTAGCAGTTCAACAATCACAAGCAGCTCAACAGGCAACCAACAGAAATTGGCCAAGACAGCTTGACCAACGTGAACTCTTATGTAATTTTCAGACAGTGTTTGGTTACAATATTCTGAGACTTTATGTTTCTTGTTTTTTCTCTGAAGACTAAGAATGTCCAGCCCCTTTTAAGTTCTGAAACAACTCTATTTATAGGCAGAAATGGCAAGCACTCAGCTGCCTTGAACCCCTCCCCTCTTTCCTGCCCATAACTTCTTTTCTAAACTAATCAAAATATTCCCCATACCCATCCATTCGACAGGCTTTTAGCCTGTATTTTCTGCCCAACAACATGGGCACCCCTTTTTTATTCAATCAGCCCCCTGCCACAAAGTTTGGCTCCCCACTATTACCTTATTTTAATCCTAATCCAGTACCCTATTTGTCAGCTTATTTAAACTAATCATTTCTGTTCTTTTTAACACCCAAATTACCCCTGTTAATCCCTGGTTATTACTGTCTTGACCCTCTGCAACAATGGGTCATTTTGAACTTCTGAAAGTTTAAAATCGAAGCTGCCCTAGACTGAATCTTTCAGTTGTTTTGTAATGCAGTTATAGGCTAATTTCAAGCAATGTCGAGCATCCAACTAATCACAAACAGGTTTGTTCACTTATATAAAGTTGTATGAATTAGAATATTTGAACATTCAGTCGTAGGAAACTAATCGACGATGTTTATCGAGTCGACTATACTAATTATAACAGGTAATAATCAGTCGTTCATATAAACAATACGTATAGGGTTCTGAATGGCTTCAGACAACTTTTGTTCAATTACTGTGGACCTATATGGATTATTTATGCGACGACTATCCTAATCGAACATGTATGTCACAGAATACATTCAAAACACACACAGAAAACCAACGACCCAATAAAAGGCCTTACAAAGACGGAAGAAATTGGAATGAAAAATACCAAAAATACCAAATAATCACAACAGAACATGCTAACAAATTCAATTAGCACTCAAATAAAACAGAAAGGAAAAGAAAAACTTACTGAAAATGTTCAAACAAAATCGACCCAAGTCTGACTCAGCTTTGACCATTTGAGGCCGAACAAACTTTAATCGGGGTGTTCTCAACCGAGAACACCTTGATTAAGGTCTATTAGACCTCAAACCCCTGTTAAGACTGGCCGGATTCCTCAGGTTCTTGTGTTCTAAGGTTTGGGATTCTCAGATTTGAGATTCTAAGAGTTGTGGGTAGATTCGGACCAAACCAAGCTTGGTTTGGTCACGAGGGAGGTCAGGGGACTGTCTAGTATGAATCTGGGGTGGTTTGGTATAGATCGAGTCTTGTCTCGAACCTTCAAATGAAGATTCGAGAAGGTGGGAGAGGATTTGAGGCTAGGGGGTAACAGATTTGGGTTCGGGGTGGTGAGATGCATCATGGGTGTTAAGGGGGTGGTCACCGGCGTTCATGCTGCCGGGTTCTGGTGAAAGGGAAGCCATGGCGGCTGCTAGGGTTTCGGGGGGTTCAGGGTTTGGTGAAGAAGACGAGTGAAGGGGGGTTCGGATAGGGGGCGTGGGGTATGATGGAAGGCTTATATACGATCTAGGGGTTTAGATCCTGGCCGTCGGATCATGTGAGATCAAGGGCCAGGATCTATTCATTAAAGGGGGACGACATCGTTTGAGGGTGATGATGGGTGAGACCGGGTAAAGCTGGATCGGGTCAAGATTTGACGAGTTTAAGGGAAAGCCTGGGTCCATTGGATCAAAAGGGTTGGACCGCTCAGATCCACTTGCCTGAAACAACGTCGTTGAGGTGAAATGAGCAACCTGATCAGGACCGTTCGTTGGAGTCAGATCAATGGCTTCAATAGGGACGCTGATACGACGTCGTTTGAGTCCGTACTTGGGCAGGCCTGGCTTGGACTGGGTCTTGCATTGGCTTTGGGCCTCATTTGGGGCCCAATCCGATTTCTTCACTTCTTTTTTTCTTTTTCTTTTTTTTTCTGATTTTAAAATACAACTAAATTGAAATGAATTTAAAACAACCATTAATCAACACCTAAACAATTATCACACACATATTAAAATTTTAAAAATGGTTAAAATCACAGCCTAGAAATAAAAGCTGCATATTTTTTGTGAATTTTCTTTTAATGACCGAATTATGGTTTGATTACCATGACAAACATACTTTGTACTTTGATCGATAAGATTAAATGCAAAATGGACAGACCCACAAATGACTATCAACACATGTTACGTAAAATCGAAAATTTGTACAGCGAGGCCATTTGCAATTATTTTTTTTGATTTCTTTTGGAGTGATTGTCCGTGAAGCAAAAATCACGTGCTTACAACCCTGAACCAGTGGTTCTGGATATAGAATTCCCCAGCAGAGTCGCCAGAGCTGTCACACCTCCTTTTTCCGCCCCCGCGAGGGTACAAGGGAGTTTTTTCCAATTAAAGGACAATCGACACAGGATTTACTTATTTATTTCAGAGTCGCCACTTGGGAGATTTAGGGTGTCCCAAGTCACCAATTTAATCCCGAATCGAGAAAATTATTCGACTTTCCAAATGAAGTCTGCGAACCAGAAATTCTAAGTAAGGAATTCTGTTGACTCGAGGGAAGGTGTTAGGCACCCCCGAATCCCGTGGTTCTAGCACGGTCGCTTAAACTATTGTAATGGCTAAAATATCTGATTTTAATACATGTTAAAAAACTATAGTGCAATTTTAACTTTTAACCGCTTTTATTGTTATTATTATTTTTATAGAGAATTGCAACATCGTGAAAATATATCTCGAACCACGTCACATCAATGTACCCGTGGTTATCGGCATATTTCGACTCTGTTGAGATTTGGATTTGGGTTACATAAATGCACACCCATATTTAAGAAAATAATTTGTTAAAGACGCGCCTAGAGCGACTAGCGTATTGTTGTTTTGGGAAAGGCCGTAAAATTCACTAAACAGTCTATCCCGAATTCTAAATACTCAATTAAACATTTATCGAGGGCCCCACAATTGGTGCATTTTATTGGGCGAGGCTCATCTCATTTTATTTTTTAAAAAAGGTCAGTCCTAAAATGCCTACATTTTTTATTCGAAATTTGTCTCTGCAAAATAAAAGAGAAAATATCTTAATTTATTTACATGTTATTACCTAGTTACATTATACTAGGCATGTTCTCAGTTTGTCAAATAAAAAAAAATATAGCAATCTAATTTTAATCCTAGACCATTTACATGCTGAAATTAACCAATATTATTTAACTAAACAATATTTCTGCCAAGTTCTTACTAGATGGTCTATTCGTTTGATTTTTGACTCGACGGAGTTACTACACCATTTATTTATTTTTATGCAATATATGTAGATAGTTCATCTGTTAAATACATGTTATTACCTAGTTATATTATTTATTTTTGTTCTCAGCCTTTTTTTTTATCTTATTCTCCCTGTCCGTTTTTCTCTGTTTTCTCTCCTATCTGTCCTTCTTCTTTAAAATGTGTCAAATGACCCTATATATAGCAAGACAAGTCTTCAATTCCCAACCCCAAATTATTCCCCCAAGGCATGCTTTGTCCCCCCTATTAAATGTCTTCTTTATTTTAAACCTTGTCCCCTATGCCTACATTAAATAAATACCACATTCCCATCCCATTATAATTTGTCTCCCATGCCTACATTAAATAAGTACAATATTCCCTCCCATTATAATTTGTCTTGTCCCCCATTATATTAAACAAGTACATCAAAAACCCCACCCCATTATATTTTGTCCCACATGCTTAACATAAAGAATCAAAATAATGTTCAATTACCAAACTACCCCTCCGACCTTATTGCAATTACCATTCTACCCCTGAATGCAATGCAATTTACCAAACTACCCCATCAGCTCTAAACAATCAATTAATCATAACTTAACCAAAAGATAGCTAAGATGACCAATTTCTCAACAATCTTCAACAACAAATCATATGAACACGATGAACAACACAACTCCAAATTAATGGAAATAAATCAACCATATCGGGAACCAATCCTGGTTAATTTAGACCATCAATGGATGAACAAAGAGACAACAATACAAACAACAATATGCATGATTCAAATTAAATCAACAAATCACAAACAAACATAAACTCACATTAAATCACTGGATTTAAACATGAACTTCAAACAAAGATGAACATGAACTAAATCTATTTTTAAAACAACAAACATGACGGATTAAATGATTCAAACAACATTAATAATTTCTAGAAAATACATAACAACATGAAACAAATTGAAGAAATAATCAATTAAATTTCAATTTGAATCTAACAAACATTAAACTAACAAATATTTACCTAAACAATAATACAAACATGAAATAAACATGAAAAACAACTAATTAACTTCCATTTGAAATCTGAAAATTAATTTAACAAAACATATGAACATGAACAAAACCAAAAATCAAATATCTACCGATTTTAGATTCGAGAAATATCAAAACGAAATACGGATAAAAATAAAACTCAAAACCAACTAACTGGAGATGAACAACGACGAATTCGATTGTATGGACTGTTTCGACAAACCTCAAATGGGAATAAATCTGTCCGGACTCAACAACGAACTCAACGACGAACAAACGACGGAGACGATCCGAAGCAAATGAAGAAGATGAAGAAGGCGTTGGACGTAGCAACTGTTTGGACGCCATAGACGTGAAAGAGCAGAAGCAGCACTTGTCGATGCAACCGCGGCCACAGGGTCATCCATGGACGTCGAGCTCGAACTTGAGCTTGACGCAGAATGAAGAAGACGAAGTAGAAGCAACTGACGATGATGCTGCCATGGCCAGCAGCAGAAACGTGAACAGCAGCAGCCCGTCGAGGGTGGTGACAACGTTAGTAGCTACGTGAGCTTGGCCGTGACGAAGCAGCGACGATGGGGTTTGGGTTTAGGCGTGAAGGAGATTGGTGTCGACTGGATTGTGGTCGTTTGGTCGACTGGCTCTGTCCATCGACTGAAAACGCAGCAACGTCGGGGAAGCTGGTCGGAGGTGGTGTTTGGACGGGAAGCTGGGCAGCTGGGTCGTGGGGGTGATGAGGGTGGTCTGGGTGGACGAAGAAGAAGCCATGCGCAGCCATGGGAGGTGGGGTTTGAGGGCAGCCATGGCTGTGTAAAATGGAGATGGAGAAGAAGGAGCAAAGGTTGGGGGGGGGGGGCGGACCATTTTTGTGTTTTTTAGGGTTTTTCTCTTGTTTTTTCTTTTTTTTGTGTTAGGACAAAAATGAAGAGTGGGTGTTGGGTTAATGAGTTAATGGGGCGGACCGGGTCGACCCGGTCTGAAGTGGACTGGGTCGTGGGGAAGATTGGACAATTGTTTGGGCCTGAGGTTGAAATTTGAAGAAGTGGCCCAATACGAGTTTTCTTTGTATTTTTGTTATCTTTTCTTCTTTTATCTTTCTAAAACTAAATTATAAGAATACTTAAATTATTATTAAGAACTAAATTAAGTTATAAAAGCGCAAATTAACTCCCAATAATAATTAATGCACAATTAAGTAATAATTAAGCACAAAATTGTATATTTGGACATTAAATGCTAAAAATGCAAAAGATGCCTATTTTTGTAATTTTTAATTTTTGTTTAACTACTAACAATTATAGAATTAAATCCTACATGCAAAATGTGACATATTTTTATATTTTTTTTATTAATTTAACAAATAAACACGCACAAACAAATACAAATAATTATCCAAAAATGTCACAAAAATACTCAAAATTGCACACCAAGGAAAATCATTTTATTTTGAATTTTTGGGAGTAATTCTCATATAGGGTAAAAATCACGTGCTTACAGTAGTTTGGGATTTGAGAAGTTTGAAATGGTTAATGAGAGTGGTCTGACAGTAAAGGTACCAATATAACCATTAAACTAGTGTATTGTCCCATAATAGTGGGATGGGAATCAATAATAGTATGAGAGGTTTATTGGGAGTAATTAAAGTAAAAAGTACCCATAACATGTGAATTAATTATTGAAACGGGACATATAGTAGTGGGGAACAAGGGAATTAAATAAAGAAAAGACAAGGGTAGTGGAGAACAAGTGAATTAAAAAGAGAACAAAACATGTAGTAGTGATTAAGGAATATCATGGGCAGAAATACTTTCTTAATTAGCTTAATGCTCCTAAGAGCTGGAAAGTTAATAAAGTTTGGATATAAATGAGAGGAGCTTTACACAGTTTAAGGAGGGGTCTCTTTTGGAATCAATTTTTTTTTTAAAAAGGAGTGAGCTAAAGCATGGATATTCTTTTACAGCTTGAAAAAAAACCAGAGACTTGAAGAGCATAAGAGTGATAAACTGGTTCTTAAAATTGAGGACCTACTGTTCCATTAAAACCTGAAGTGAAAAATTCTTGACTTTTAGTTACTGAGTTATATTTTCCAGTTCAGTTTGGTGTACTGAAGGGTTTGAGGTTCACTGGTTGATTTCCTGTTGATTTTGGGGTTCAATTAGTTGCTTGGGATTATTTGTTGTTATTGTTTGGTTTCACAACTGGTTCTGGGCGGTGGTCAAGTGTTTATTCTTGTTTAAAACTAGGTTTTGAGTCGTTCTGAATTCCAAGCTGCTGCTGCCGGTTACCTGCTGTTGCTGACCCTTTTTCCTCTTCTTATTGTTTTCAAATTTCCAAGTATTTGCTTCTTTCCTGAGGTATTGGTGCTGATTTAAAGTGGAAATGCAAAAATGGAAAACGCTTACCTTTCTTGCCTCTTGACCTTACCTGTTTGGACTCCATGTACTAATGCCTAAATAGTTTAGACAAAATAGCTTAATGTAGTGTAGTTCTGATTTGTATACAACTATATAACCGGACTGAAATCAGAAATAGACGTTTGGACCGATTAGCTGGTAGATTGGTGATAATCACCAACTTTGACGTAGTATGGTTTACTTGTGTAGTTTAAGTTCTGGAAAATTAAAATAGTTCAAAGCATGAAATGAATTCGAGAGTTATGATTTTATCTTGTAGTAACAAGCAGAAAATGAACAATTAATTAGGACATGAAAAGTAGTTCAAGGCTATTAATTAGGATATGGGTATCAGTTTAAGGGAGGCATTACGACATTTGTTTTCGATAGTAAGTTCAGTAGTTCAGCTTTAAAATCACGGATATTTGAATATTGATCTAGTAAGGTTCATTTGATTCAATCAATCAGTTGCATCGTATTTTGGCAATACCACGCTTCCAGCTCGACTTAAACGACCCCAAACGACCCATTTGCATAATTTGAAGTAATCCCAGTGATCATTTGCTCAATTGGAATCAAGGCGGGGATTGACAGTCCACTTCGGATAGTTTGGGCCTCCGTGCCATCCCAAATGGCCCAGGTCTTGCTCTTGATTACATGTTCATTTGGACTTGGGCCCAGGCATAGGTTTGGCTTGCCCTTTTAAGCATATTTGAATAATTATTCTTTGTATGGTTAAGGATCAAAAATTCAAATAACTTCTTGAACCCCAAATGTAGTAGTAGTAGAACTAATAATAAAATTAGGACTTTTCCTTTTATTTTTAGAGACAAATAAAAATAGCAATTCATAGTCTCTTTTAGGTTTGCCCTTTTAAATAATAAATGAGACAAGCCTCGCCAAACAAAAATACATAAATTGCGGGGCCCTCAATAAATGGTTAAAATAAAGCATTTAGAATTCGGGATGAACCGTTTAGTGAATTTCACGGCCCTTCCCAAAGATAATAACGCGCAAGTCACTTTAGGCGCGCTTTACATAATTTACTTTCTTAAACTCGGGTGCACATTTATGTGACCCAAATCCAAATCTCAACGAAGTCGAAATATATCGCTAAACACGGGTACATTGATTGTGACGTGGTTCGAGATGCATTTCCACGACGTTGCAAATCCTTTTTTTTAAAAAATAAAAATAAAAAAATAATGAACGGGACGAGCCTCAACAAACAAAAATACACAAGCTGCGGGGACCTCTATACTTGTTGGTAAAATTACTTAGACGTCGGGATGAGCCGTTTAGTAAAGTTTCACGACCTTACCCAAAATAATGATACGCTAGTCGCTTTAGGCGCGCCTTTAATAATTTACTTTCTTAAACTCGGGTGCACATTTATGTGACCCAAATCCAAATCTCCACGGAGTCGAAATGTGTCGATAACCACAGGTACATTGATGTGACGTGGTTCAGATACGTTCTCACAACGTTGCCACTCTCTGTTAAAATAATAATAATAATAATAATAATAATAATAAAAAAAAATCGGTAAAGAGTTAAAACTTGCATATAAGCTCATAATTGTTAAAATCAGATAAATAAGCCGAATGTGACAGTTGAGCGACCGTGCTAGAACCACGGAACTCGGGAATGCCTAACACCTTCTCCCGGGTTAACAGAATTCCTTATCCGAATTTCTGGTTCGCGAACTGTAATACAGAGTCATTCTTTTCCTCGATTCGGGATTAAACTGGTGACTTGGGACACCCTAAATATCCCAAGTGGCGACTCTGAATTAAATAATAAATCCCGTTTCGATTGTCCTTTAATTGAAAAAACTCACTCTACGCCCCTGCGGGCGCAGGTAAAAAGGAGGTGTGACAACAACCCTCTTTTTTCTGCAGATTCTCTAAATGTGTCGCAATATATTCCATTTACCGTTAGAAGATCTTTGTATGATTTTGGTGCTTTCACGTTCATTAGTAATAATCTAAGGTAATATCTTTCTCCCTGTATTGGATGACACTAATAGGAAACGCAAATAAGCGTCACATAGCTTCTGGAGGTGACACTCATCTAGCAGATTGATACTCTTTTATCTCATCTATTTGTATATTTGTGTTATCTTCGTGTAAGCCAAATGATATCTTATCATGTCCTTTACAGATATATTTGTACATATATTTCACAACTTTAATGTCGGAGCAAACCTCTATATTTATATGGCAATTTTATTTACATAGCAGATAGGGGTTGTAGGGAACAACCCATGAGTTATCAAGAAATTGTTTTCTAACTTTCACAGATTTACCAGTATTTCGTCTTCTATAAATTGGGTATGAGTTCTTTCCTTTCGTCGTCTCATCAGCGAAGCTCTTGGGATACTTGAATTTGCACTCATTTCTTTTCATACATAAATTTGTAGGATTTAAATGACCGCAAGGCCCATGCATCATGTGTTTAACGACAAGCTTATGTAAGTAAGAGTATGCATCAGGGACAAGCAGCTCAGCACAAACAAATTTGTCATAAGCCTCGGGCGTTAATAATTTGTAGTCATCAATAAGTATAACAAGAAAATGGGTATGTGGAAGATTGCGTTTTTTGAATTCTATACTGTACATAAAGGCTGCAACTTTTCCAAATATGTTTCTTTTGAATATATCTGTTTTCATCTCTTCTACCTTTACTCTGAATACTCGACTAATTAAATCAGGCCTATTTTGAGTTTCGTCTGTTGGGAGCAAATGTTCCTTTATTTCAGGCCAAGAGGGATTACATGTTATGGTCAGAAATATATCAGGCTTTACAAAATGCTGCACTAACGCGATAACATCCATATAACGTTGACGCATATCTCTTGGACCACCCGTAAAACTTGTTGGAAGAAAGTTTTATTTTCCTATCTTAGAAGCTTCTCTTTCGCCAAGTCTCAAGATATCTAAAAGTCCTTGTAGTACATCAATCCGAAATAAATCTTGGTTAAATGAGGCAAAATCTAATCTCTGAGTTTCTACTTTTATGAATTCATCAACTGAATATTGTTGAAATAATCTACCAGAATGTAAAACTCCGTTTTCCTCATTATCTCTCATCTGGAGTTTATAACAGTAGTATTCACGACAAGAAACATTATTTCTTTTTCGTTTCCCCTTTTGCAGAACATCCGCTTCCATATCAAGTAATCCATCAATAGAACACATGTTAGAGACACTCGGAAGCTGCTCGGTCTCATAATAAGCTCGCTTTCTCAATTTATTTCTAGGTTGTTCGATTTTTGGAATACCGCAGTGCCAACCGCTTTGACCATAAAGAAATAAAAGTGGATATTGCAAAGGATCATAGCAACCATAATAGTAATTTACTAATTGGCTTTTGTTACTATGAGTATAAATTTGAATATGGGGTGCAAAACTATTATTGCTCGTTTCTTGTTCTAGCCATAATGCTGCTACTTCTGACACAATTGGCAGGTTATATACTCGTTAATCTAAGCCAGAGCCACATCTTAATTCAATATAAAACTTTGATAATTCTTGTGACGACTCGGCCAGTCGTCTCATGAGTGTAAGCACGTGATTTTTGCCCTATATGAGAATTACTCCCAAAAAATTCAAAATAAAATAATTTTCTTTGGTGTGCAATTTTAAGAATTTTTGTGACATTTTTGGATAATTATTTGTATTTGTCTATGCATGTTTATTTGTTAAATTATTAAAAATACAAAATATGTCGCATTTTGCATGTAGGATTTAATTATACAATCAATAGTAATTAAATTTGATTTACAAAAAAAATAAAAAATTACAAAAATAGGCATCGTTTGCATTTTTAGCATTTAATGTCCAAATGTACAATTTTATGCTTAATTATTATTTAATTGTGCGTTAATTGTTATTGGAAGTTAATTTGTACTTTTATAACTTAATTTAGTTCTTAATAATAAGTTAAGTATTTTTTATAATTTAGTTTTAGAAAAATAAAAGAAGAAAAGAGAGCAAAAAATATAAAGAAAGTCGTAATTGGGCCTCTTCTTCGATTTCAAGCCACAGGCCCAAAAAATGGCCCAACCTTCCCTATGACCCAGTCCATTTCGAACTAGGTCGACCCAGTCCATAACCCAACACCCCTATTATCTTACAAGCAACACAAAACAAAAAAAAGAAGAAGAAGAAAACCCTAAAAAATACCTAAACCATCCCCCCCTTATTCTCCTTCTTCTTCCTCAAAACTCCAAAGCACAACAATGGCTGCCCTCGACCCCACTCCCTCTCGTCCAAACGCCATCAACAAACAGTTTGTCATGTCCAAACGACCCACAACTGCTGTTGTCCATGCAGCTGTCTCTGCGTCGTCACGTCATCTTCTTCGTCCTTCGTCAAGCTCGAGCTTGAGCTCGACATCCATGGATGCCCAGCTCCACCAAGCAGTCTGCCATTGCCCTCGTCGACCACTCGCTTCCATGGCAGCTGATTCCGCGTCGACTTCTGCTGCTTCATCGTCCAAACCCCACCGCCGCAGCTGCTGCTTCATCGTCCAAACCCCACCGTCGCCGTTGCTTCTCCTGCCTCGTCGTGGCAGCTGGTTCTTTTCCTCCATCGCGCTGCTGGGTCGCCGTTGCTGCTGCCGGCGCTGCTGCTTCACGTTCCTGCTTCGGCTATTGCTTCGTCTTCTTCGTTATGTCAAAGTTTCGTTGGTTTCATTTAGAGTTCGTTCGATGTTCGTCGTTGGTCATTTACGGTTAGTTGTTCTAAGTTTTATTTTGTCCATATTTTTGTTTGATATTTTTCGGATCCAAAATTGTTAAATGATTCGATTCTTGTTTTGTTTGTTCGTCGTTGAAATAATTTTCTAGTTTGTTCATGTGTTTTGTTAATTTAATTTTCAGATTTAAATGAGAAATTAATTAGTTGTTTTCATGTTTATTTCATGTTAATTTTATTCATTTTTGTAATAAGGGAATTGTTAGTTTAATGTTTGTTAGATTCAAATTGAAGTTTAAATTAATTGTTTCTTCAATTTGTTTCATGTGTTTTATGTATTATCAGAAATTGTTAACATTGTTTAAATCATGTGAATCCGTCATGTTTTGTTGTTTAAAAATAGATTTAATTCATGTTCATCTTTGTTTGAAGTTCGTTTTTAATTTAGTAATTTAATGTGAAGTTAATGTTTTGCTTCTTAATTTTGGATCATATATCTTTGTTATAATTTTGGTTGGATTTAATTGACTATTTGAAGATTAGTAATTTGAATATGTTTATTTATTTTGTTTAAGTTTAATTCGAAGTTTGAACAAAGTTTGTTTGTTATTGTTATTGAATATTTTCATTCATGTTCATACTTTGTTTGGTTGATCTTGAATCCGAAATTTGTATAGTTTGATTTCTTGTTTATCATTTATGATTATTTCTTGAATTTGTCTCATAATCTTGTTTAAGTTTAATATAGGAATTGTTTTGTTGTAATGTTGTTAGAGTTGATTTTAAGTTCAATATTATTGAATTTAGAAATCTGAATATACTTATTTGTTGTTGTTGTTGTTAAATTTGAAAATAGGTTTGTTTGTTGCTAAAATATTGTTCAATCAAATTTTTAGTTGTTCTTTGTTGTTCAATTTGTGTTCATGTGATTTGTTGTTTGAACATTGTTAGAAATTGATCATATTGTCTATATTTTGGTTAAGTTTGATTAATTGATTGTTATAGCTGATGAGGTAGTTTGGTAATTTGTAGTACGTTCAGGGGTAAAATGGTAATTGCAATAAGGTCGGAGGGGTAGTTTGGTAATTGAACATTTTGTAATTCTTTATGTTAAGCATGAGGGACAAAATGAAATGGGGTGAGTTGTGATATAGTTATTTAATATAAAGGGGGGACAAGACAAATTTTAGTGTGGGGGAATCTTGTATTTGTTTATGTTAGGCATGGGAGACAAAATATAATAAGGTGGTGTGATATATTTATTTAATGTAATGGGGATGAGTGGGAAGATAATGAGTTTGGTAGAGAAAATTGGGTTGATTTTAATTGATTAAAAGATTTATGGGTTGGGGATATATAGAGAGATCTTGAATCAGATTTGGGGAAGAAAAATTTTAAGAGAGAATTCCGAAAAAACAAAATACTAAGACTTTAGAAAAATAAAAAGAAAAACATTCTGGAAATTCAAAAGAAGAAGAATATACACCTGATATACAATCCAAATATTCTGATATACAGATTGAGAAATTAAGGGTTAAACACTAATTAGTCTTTCAAAAATCTGAAAAGATTCTCTTTGTTTCTGTCCGTTGGTTGTTGTTGTTGTTTCTGGATTTTGTCTTGATTTTAAAATCTGTCACTAAGTTTCTCGTCGCTGGTTGTTACTAGTTGGTTGGGGTTGCTGTTGTTGTATGCTACTGAATTTCTGCTGATCTCTCACTTTTCTTTTGCTTCCAATATCAGGTACACAACTGACACGCTGATTATTGTAAACTGAAACAGGAAGCATGAATACGAAAAATGAAGAATTGAAGTTCTAAATTTATTTTGAATTATATTCTGAATTTTATTTGTATATATAAATTATTTAGCTTACAAAAATCGGAATCGTGTAGCTATTTAATGTATATATAGTGGAACATCCGACGATAGCTTAACGATTGAACTATCTATATATATTGCTTAAAAATAAATAAATGGTGTAGTAACTCCGTCTAAGTTAAAAATCAAACGAATAGACCATTTCAGAACTTGTAAGAATATTGTTTAGTTAAATAATATTGGTTAATTCCAGCATGTAATTGGTTTAGGATTAAAATTAGATTGCTAAGTTTTTTTTTAATTTGACAAACTGAGAACATGCCTAGTATAATGTAACTAGGTAGTAATACGTGAAGCCCAGGTTTAGTTTAATGCCATATACGTTGGGCCTGGGCCCGTATTGGCAACGGACTGCCTTGCTTGTATCATTTTCAGAATTTACGAATCATATTCGAAACTCAACTATAACAACTCAAGCATGTAAATAAATTAAGACCTTTTCTCTTTCATTTTGTAGAGACAATTTTAATAGAAAATGTAGGCACTTTAGGATTATCCTGATAAAAATAAATGAGATGAGCCTCGCCAAATAAAACGCACAAATTGCGGGGCCCTCGATAAATGTTTAATTAAAATTACTTAGCTTCGGGATGAGCCGTTTAGCAAAATTCCACGGCCTTACCCAGAAATAATAATATGATAATTGCTTCAGGCGTGCATTTTAATAATCTTACCTTCTTAAATTCGGGTGCGCATTTATGTGACCCAAATCCAAATCTCAACGGAGTCGGAATGTATTAACAACCACGGGCGCATTGATTGTGACGTGGTTCGAAATGCATTTTTCACGACGTTGCAATTCCATAAAAAATAAATAATAATAAAAGCGGTTTAAACTTAATGAAAGTACATAAGTAATAACATGTATTAAATCAGATATTTAGCCATTATAACAATTTAAGCGACCGTGCTAGAACCACGGGATTCGAGGGTGCCTAACACCTTCCCTCGGGTCAACAGAATTCCTTACTTAGAATTTCTGGTTTGCAGACTTCATTTGGAAAGTCAAATATTTTTCTTGATTTGGGATTCAAGACAAACCGGTGACTTGGGACACCAAAAGCCAAACCTTTCCCAAGTGGCGACTCTGAATTAAATAAATAATCCCATTTCGAATATTGTCACTTAAATTGGAAAAACTCCCTCGCGCTCTTACCCTTCGGGGCGGGCGCGCAAAAAGGAGGTGTGACAGCTCTGGCGACTCTGCTGGGGATCCGAACCCAGAACCACTGGTTCAGGGTTCAAGAATTCGAGCTTAGAATAATTGTTATATTTGGCATTATTATCTGATCTTTATTACATGTTTTGGCATAACGTGCTAAATGTTATTTTTTACCGCTTTGATATTATCTGAACTGTATATAAACTGTGCCGAAATCCTTCTCTTCTTACCTCCGGGGAGAAGCTCGCTGGTTGAGACTCCCCTTTCTGTTAGTGTCAATACCTGAAATAAGAAAGAGGCTGGACAAGTTACAAAGCCGGACGATCTCGCGGGTCCCTGCTACGTAGCCCCCTCCTCGACTCGACTTGTCCGCTCGGGTACACAGTCTAGAACATATACCAAGGTTATAAACCTAGTATAATGAAACCTCATGCCGGATCCCTAGTAGGAACGCTTATTGGCATCATATTGCATTTGACGTAGGGGACTCAACACAGGGGTTGGGTCTGTCTAGGACAGGAAACCGGAAATGAAAAGACCATCCTGCTGCATCCCGTTTGTTGGCGCAGTTATTTGCTTCAGATCTGCGTGCTGACCGGTTTCTAAAAAAAAAATTCAGAAAAAAAGGAAAAAATAATTAGCAGCGTAGAGAGATAATTACTTATTTTGGAAAAGATAAAACCAATGTCCAAGTAGTGTCAAAACCTCACCAGAATTTTCTTAAAAAAAAAGAAAACAAAACGAAAACAAAATTTGTCTTTTAGTTTGATTTATATATATATATATAAAAAACATAAAAAAAAATCCCTTATTTACTTTCAAAATCCAAAAACGGGTATTTATTTAAAAGTAAAAAAAAGGGGGAAAATTCAAAACTCAAAAAAATATTTTTTGTTCCATTTTAAAAGATTTTAGAAATTTCAAAAAAAAAGGTAAAAAGAAGTTTAAAATTCATAAATATTTCCTTAAAAAAACAAAACAAAACAAAAAAAAAATAATCCAGAAAAATACTTTTTCTTCTTTCCTTTAAAGATTGTAGTCAGAAGGGGTTTAGTTTATTTTTACTCTACGCCTGATCGGACCGAACTACGCCGGTTTGATTCTCACAGGGTGTGAGATACGTAGGCAACCCTCATCGGGTCCAACCTCCCCTTTTTTCAGAAATAGCCAAAATGTCAGAATTTTAACTTCATCATAAATGAGTAGGGTGATGCCGTTTTGTCAAGAATAGCCGAATATTCCCGAAAGGGACGCCGGAAGGCTGACTTTGCACAAAACAGCCATTTTGGTCATTTTGAACTTTGACCAATTTGCCCGACAGCCTTGGAATCCTCGTCCTCGAGGTTCTGTAAGGCCATGTTCCCAATGTCGGGTCACCATTCTAAAAAAATATAATAAAAAAAATCAAGTGACGTTTTTATTGTCAAAAAACAGCCGAATGTTCCCGAAAGGGACGGCGGAAGACTGACATTGCATAAACAGTCATCTTTGGTCATCGTTTTTTATTTTTGACCAGTTGATCCTCGCAGCCTTAAAATCTTCGTTCCCGAAGTGTTAAAAGGATGCATTTGAAAACCGAGTCCATTATTTTTAAAAAACAAAATCTTTTAAAAAAAATAGATAGTTTTTTTTTGAGTCTAATAAAAGTTTTTCGTTGGCATAATCACCTTAATAAATGTGCAGGATGAGCACAATGCAAAATGAGCACTTTTCGATAATGACTAAAATCCCTGTCAAGTTACGGCTATGGTGGAATGATCTAGGTCTTGAAGGACAAGGTGAAGTCAAGAAATATCTGAAAGGTCTCACGGGTTTACTGGAAATCCAGCCTCGGGGAGATATCATAAGAGCTTTGGTCACTTACTGGGACCCAGCGCACAATGTTTTCCACTTCTCCGATTTTGAACTCACCCCAACTTTGGAGGAAATGGCTGGGTACATCGGAAATGCTGAACTTCCATTAAGGCAAAGATACCTGGTCGCCCCAAGAGCTGTCACGGTGATCGATTTCTAGACTCACTAAAAATACCCAGGACAGTCCACAACCCAGATTTGGCCGCCGGTATTTGTAATCCATGCTTCATATACGACAGGTATGGTCATGTAGGAGGGTTCAACAATCCGATTAACAAGCTATGCAGCAAAGGTAGTCGTCAGAAGTGGGATAAGCACAGACGGGTGGCTTTCATGATAATATTTTTGGGCCTTATGGTATTTCCGAGGAAAGATGGGAATATTGATCTGAAAATATCCGGGGTCGTCAGTACTTTGCTCACTCAAAATGACAGTACTCTCGTGGCTATGGTGGTATCTGATATCTTTCGAGCTCTCACAGCCTGCAAAATCGGGGGGAATTTCTTCAAAGGTTGTAACTTGCTGCTACAAATATGGATGACTGAACATCTCTGCCGTCGTTCCGAACTTTTGAGCCATGGTTCTTCGGAGAAGACTTGCATAGAAGAGTTTTACACGAGAACCAAAGATATCAGTCTACCCAAAGGAGTTATGGCATGGACTTCATTCTTTCAAGCTCTTACTGCCAGCCAAATACAGTGGACACTGGGATGGTTGCCTGTTGATGAGGTCATGTATATGCCAGCAACTAGAACTCATTTCCTACTGATGGGACTTTAGAGCATTCAACCTTACGCGCCCTGCCGAGTCTTGAGATAACTCGGAAGATACCAGATAGTACCACACGAGGAAGATCTTAGTACTCAAACAATTGAGATAAGCCCTGACGGACAATTTCCTGAAGCAAAAATCCGCCAGATCTGGAATGAATGTCAATATTTGAAAGCAGATACTTGTGTGCAGGATCGGGCCAAAAGTGAAATGGCGCCATGTTACCTTGCATGGTACAGAAGAGAACTCGAACACGAAAGGCCAGCTAAAAGACCCCACATCCTGAATTTCGCCGATTCATCGCAAAAGCAGTGGGATTGGTTGGCAAAAGAAAGAGGTTATCGTACCGAAATCAGCAAGTTGAAGCAACAAGTGGAAGGTCTAAAATATGAGCACAACGTGCAAGTTGCTACTGGTCTGGGAGAAAAGAACAGGTTGGCTCAGGAAAACGAGATGCTCAAGGCCCGGATCAAACAAATAAGGGTAGATGCTGATAACCAACAAAGGAGCTGGTCGGATGAACGATTGATAAAAGCTTTAAGGACGGAAATTGGGGAGCGCCGGAGTGAGTCAGAAAATACCATAGCGAGGCTCGAGGCACACTTGGCAAGAAGGACATAAAAACGTAACCGGCACCTACAGAAGTTGGAAAGGGATCACGAGCGAACCATTGCCAATCTGAAGGAAAAGGTGGACAGAGCGTTTGAGCAAACCCGAACCCTAGGAGTTGAAAATAGACATTGCCGCAAGCTTTTAGCCCAGATGGAAGTAGAAATTCAGCAGTGGCAAAATCAATGCCTCCAGGATTCTCGGGTTATGACAGCCCGTAATGATCAAATAGAGCACTTACTCAAAGAGAGGAGGCAAACCAGGGATAAGATCAGGACCATTGCCCATGCCATCATCAGAAAATGTCTATGGTGTGAAAACATGACCACCATTACCGTTCTCTCGGCAGTGATGGTTTATGTCAAGCAAACCATGCATGAGCTGGAACAACTTGAAAGGGATCTCACACCTAACACCGCGGCGAGGCCGAACGATGCCCCGCGGGCGCCAATTCTCGAAACCTTGATGTATTCATAGGTCGAGTCTACATCTTAGCATCTTCTGTCCGTCTTTTCGCATCAGGGTGCATTAGTTTGTTTGAGTTTGCACTTATTTTCAAGGTTTGTTTATTTTCCCCTTTTCCAAATGTTGGTTGTAATAGATTGCTTCAGTAATAAAATGTGTGCTTCTTTTACACTCCTCTTTCCCGAACTACGCAAGATCTGATTCACGCGGCATCGTGATACGTAGGCAATCCTTATCGGATCCGGTCACATTTTTTACTGCAAATAATGAAAAAAATAATAATTAAAAAAAAAAGAAAAAAAGAAAAATGGTGATAAATAAAGGAAAGCCTAAGGAGAAGCCAGAATGACGCATGTCTTTGTTGCAAGCATGTAGAAATTCCCTGACTGTATAGGTGCATCACACCCCAATGTGAGATTACCTGTCTGTTATTTGTTTCAAACTAACCGCCATGTTTGCTGATAAGTTCAGGTTCCTAGAAAAGTGGTTTGGTTTTGTGGTAATCTGGCCTCTCATACGTACTTCACGATATCAAAAGGAGACGTTCAGCCACCCATCGCTAAATCGAGAGGAATTGCTCATACATATTTCACAAGGTCGAAGGGAAGTGTCGAAATGTCTTCAGAAATTCCTCTGCCAACGATTCCTATTTCGGAGGAAAGTTCAATCTCAGCCATCCCAACTTCTGAGTCAGCAACTGTCGAGGAAAATAGGATTCTGCGTCTCCGCATGATGGAAATATGGGACGCCTGGGCCAATGGAAAAGAGCCACCAAGTGCGATCCCTGGATTCCCTGAGATTTTTCCTAGGGCAAGTGGGACCTCCAACACCCCCACAAGTTATCCAAATACCCCACTGGGATTTCCTACCATCTCGACCTACTTTACTGGAACACCTTCTGAGTCTCGCCCCCAAGTGTTAGCTGCCGGAGCGGTTTCAAACATATTCACTGCTCCACCTTGTTCATCCACGGCACAACATGTTTTACCCAGGCCTAACTTCGATTCATCATCCTTCACATTTCAAGCACCGCCTCTTCCATTGGAACCTAGTTAGTTCACTACCAACGCTTACCCTCAGCCGTCTCGGTACGAGTTTATCGCAGGACAGGAGAAAGTCGAGAAAATGCCTGAACAAGAGGAAATGACCAGAAAGATGAGAAGCATGGAGCAAACTCTCAAAAATATACAGGGTCTGAGCGGGCAAAAAAGCGTATCTTACGCTGACCTGTGCATGTTCCCGCACGTACATCTGCCCTTGGGTTTCAAAACCCCAAAGTTTGAGAAATATGACGGGCATGGGGACCCCATAGCTCACCTCAAAAGATACTGCAACCAGTTGCGGGGAGCAGGCGGAAAAGAAGAACTTCTTATGGCTTACTTTGGAGAAACTTTGACCGGCATTGCTTCTGAATGGTATACGGATCAGGAAGTATCTCGTTGGCACATTTGGGACGACTTGGTTAGGGATTTTGTCAGGCAGTTTCAATATAACATCGACATTGCCCCGATAGGAATTCATTGTCAAATCTAAAGAAGAAGCCTTCGGAGAGCTTCCGAGAATATGCTGTCAAATGGCGCGAACAAGCGGCCAGAGTCAAACCTCCGATGGATGAAACAGAAATGGTCAGTGTTTTCCTTCAAGCCCAAGAGGCTGATTATTATCAAAACATGATGTCTGCATTGGGAAAGTCGTTTGCTGAAGCCATCAAAATCGGTTAAAAAGTGGAGAATGGGTTAAAAACAGGGCGAATCTTGAGTCAGTCTGCTATAAGGGCCACCTCCCAAGCAATCCAAGGCGGGTCTGGAGGAGGAGCAAACCGAAAGAAAAAAGGAAGAAGCAACAATGGCAACTTCGAGTGTAAGAAAACTCCATCCGTCCAGATTTCATTTCTCTGAAAGAGCCCCACAACACTACTACCCCCATCAAGATGCGGCCTATGCTATGAACCTCCAGCCCTACACAGTAATGAATGCACAACCATATATTAGGCCACAACAACAATTTCACCAAAAACGAGCTCAATTTCCAAGAAATCAACCTCCTCACCAAGCTCAGTTTAATCCCCGACCTCCACAAAATAATCTCCCCTACAACGCCCGCACTCGAGAGCCGCCCAGGAAAATGGACTTCACTCTTATTGGTGAATCATATTCCAACCTTTTCCCTAAATTGGTCCAAATGGGTTTGTTACAACCTGTACCCCCAAATAGGCAAAACCCAGAGTCACCCTCTTACCAACCTGGTGCTCGATGTGCCTATCATTCTGGAGTAGAAGGACATGACACTGAGAGCTGTTGGACTTTGAAAAGGGTTGTTGAAAACCTCATAGAACAAAAGCGGATAGTGTTAAAGGACGAAGACATTCCTAATGTGACCAACAATCCGTTACCGGCTCACAACAATGGACCGATTATTGGGATGATATGCGAAGATAAAGAGTTTGGTCCTGTCTTGAAAGCCATCATTGCAATCGCCGACATTGAGAAAGAGCCCAAGATGTATGCAAAGCAAGAAAAGGTGGGCAGGAAGAGTAAAAACCCCCCTCAAAACACAGAAAAAACAGTGGAAACAAAAACTGAGGTAGTACCCTCGAAAGATGCCGTCATTTATGTCCCTTGAGGTTCGAAAAAAGGACAAGTGACATTGAGCCCTCCAAGAAAGTTTGAGCTGAACAAAGGATCTAAAATGTATGTGCCCAAAGGGACCTATGCGGAACGGGGGCCAATAATTTCACCAAGGCTGAATGAGCCCGTGATTATTGGATGCGCGCCGCAGAGGCCCATGACAGATCCTACTACCGTCCCATGGAATTATAACAAGGCGGTAGTAACCTACAAAGGAAAAGAAATCCTGGGAGAAGTGAAAGAAACTAATCCAACTGAGAAATACCTCAACCTGGAGGAGTTGAACGATTCTACAAAGAAGCGTTTCCCACTCAAGAAACCGGTTAGCGCCGAGGAAGCGGAAGAGTTTTTCAGGAAAATGAAAACTGCGGACTACGAGATAATTGATCAACTCTGAAACTCTCCCGCTCAGGTCTCGTTGTGGTCTCTATTGATGAATTCAACTGAGCATCAGAAAGTGTTGATCAAGACCCTCAACGAAGCTTACGTCCCAATTGAAACTACCGTGGAACAGCTAGAGAGGATGGCAGAAAGATTCTTCATGATCAATCAGATTTCCTTCAGCAAAAATGATCTGCCCCCGGAAGGGGCCGCTCACAACAAGGCCCTCCACCTAACAGTTAAATGTGAAGGGTACTATGTGAAGAGGATCATGCTGGATGGCGGGTCCGGAGTAAATATCTGTCCCCTTTCGACTCTGCAAAGAATGGAGATCGAGACAGGGAGAATCAGGCCCAACAACGTATGTGTTCGTGCCTTTGACGGCATCAAAAGGGACACCCTAGGCGAGATCGATTTGATTTTGACTATTGGACCTGTGGATTTTGAGGTGACATTTCAGGTCCTAGATATGGATAATTCTTACAATTTCCTTCTAGAAAGGCCCTGGATTCATGCGATGGAAGCCATACCTTCTACTCTCCACCAGATGGTAAAATTTGTACATGAAAATCAAGAGATTATAGTCCACGGAGAGGATGAGCATTCAATTTATCGAGACCCGTCGGTTCCATGCCTCGAAGCTAAGGAAGGTAGTGAACACATAGTCTATCAAGTTTTCGAGGTTGTGGTCGCAGACCAATGCGAAGAAGGAAGCCCTTACCCTCAACCTTTTCTCTCAAAAACGTCAGTTATGGTTGCCAAGGAAATGATCAGGCATGGTTATAAACTGGGAAAGGGACTCGGGGCATCATTGCAAGGTATCACCGAACCTATCACCTTCCCGCCGCCGAAAAGTTCTTCGATGTTGGTTTTTACGCCGAAGAAGCTGACGTAATGTGGGCAAACCAACGGAAGAGCAATGGTTGGGTATTACCTCAACCAATTCCCCATCTTTACAGAACATTCGTCAGACCCAAGTACAATGAAGAAAGAGAGGATGAGACTTTCACGACCGAGGAAATTGAAGAAATCTGTGGGGTTATGAGGCAAATGCTGTACGAAACCCATATGGTTCAGCCAGGAGAAGGCTCGATCACCGCTGAGGTGATTTACATGGGGCCTGATGCCAAATTGCAAAACTGGAAGGCTACTCCGTTTCCGATCAAGCGGGAATCCTGGTAGACCAGTCTTGCCACCTTTTCTGCATCACGAGTTATTTTGGGGTGTAACTCGAATGATTTCCTTTTAGTTTCCTGTCCTTAACTTCTGATGTAAACCCTATTATCTTCAAAATTTAATGAAATGAAATAAATATTTCATCTTTTATCTTATTTATTCTCTCTGATTTTTTTTAATTTTTTCTGTTTTATTTCTTTCAGTTCTAATAATGCGACTTTAAATAACATGACATGCTTGCGGACTTCATGCCCGGATCCAAACATGCAGTCTAGCTGCGAAATAATGAACCAAGAAATGGAATACGACGAAGAAGAGGCTTTTGAGGAAATAAATCGAGAATTGGAACACTTTGAGAACAAACCTAAGCCAAATCTGATTGACACCGAACCAGTTAATTTGGGAACTCCTGAGGAAATCCGAGAGACCAAAATAAGCATTCACACGGACGAGAGAACGCGAGATGCGATAGTTCAACTCCTTTTTGAATTTAAAGATGTGTTTGCTTGGTCATACGATGACATGCCAGGATTAAGCGTTGATCTAGTGGTGCATAAATTGCCAATTCACCCTGATTGTCCTCCAGTTCAACAAAAGCAAAGAAAGTTCAAAACTGATGTCAGTGACAAGATTAAAGAAGAAATCACCAAGCAGCTGAAAACGGGAGTAATTCGGGTAATCCAGTACACCACGTGGTTAGCGAATGTAGTTCCAGTGCCAAAAAAAGATGGGAAGACTCGGGTCTGTGTGGATTATCGAGATTTGAACAGAGCAAGTCCCAAAGACAATTTCCCATTGCCCATCATCCACATCCTTGTTGATAATTGCGCGAAACATGAGATCCAGTCTTTCGTAGATTGTTACACTGGATATCATCAGGTATTGATGGATGAAAAAGACGCTGAGAAGACTGCCTTCACTACACCACGGGGCACTTACTGTTACCGGGTTATGCCATTCGGTCTGAAGAATGCTGGGGCAACTTACATGAGAGCCATGACTGCCATTTTTCATGACATGATGCATCAAGAAATAGAGGTATATGTGGATGACGTGATAATCAAGTCAAGGACTCGAGACAATCATATCCAAGACTTGAGGAAATTCTTCAAGAGACTGAGAAAGTACGACTTGAAGCTGAACCCGGCCAAATGCACCTTCGGAGTCCCATCAGGCAAGCTTTTGGGTTTCATAGTAAGCAGGAGAGATATAGAGTTAGATCCAACAAAGATAAAATCTATCAGAGATCTACCTCCCCAAGAATGAAGAAAGACGTGATGAGTCTATTGGGCAGGCTAAACTATAACAGTCGATTCATTGCCCAGCTGACTAGCACGTGTGAGCCCATATTTAAGCTATTAAGGAAAGATGCAGTGATCAAATGGACGGCTGAATGTCAAGAAGCCTTTGACAAGATCAAAAAATATCTTTTAAATCCCCCAGTTTTGGTCCCGCCAGAGCCAGAGAGACCCTTGTTCTTGTATCTGACAATCTTGGAAAATTCCTTCGGTTGCGTCCTCGGGCAACATGACATAACCGAAAAGAAGGAGCAGGCGATCTACTACTTGAGCAAGAAATTCACCGGCTATGAGGCCAAGTACACTCTGCTGGAAAGAACGTGTTGTGCTTTAACGTGGGTTGCTCAAAAATTGAGACATTATCTTCAAACTCACACTACTTACCTCATAATCAGGCTGGATCCTTTGAAGTATATATTCAGAAACCAATGCCTACTGGAAGACTGGCCAAGTGGCAAATCTTGTTTACTGAATTTGACATAGTCTATGTCACCCGTACGGCAATGAAAGCCCAGGCATTAGCAAATCATTTGGCCGAAAATCCGGTTGATGAGGAATACCAGCCATTGAGTACTTATTTTCCAGATGAAGAAATAAATACCATAGAAGTGGTCTCAGAAAACGCTCACGTTTGGAAGATGTTCTTTGATGGGGCCGTAAATGCCAAAGGTGTAGGAATAGGGGCAATCTTGATCTCACCTGCTGGTCAACATTATCCAGCTACAGCTAGGCTTCGTTTCTTTTGCACGAACAATACAGCTGAATATGAAGCCTGCATCATGGGCATGAATATGGCTATCGATCAAGATGTTGGGGATTTGTTGATTATGGGGGATTCTGATTTGATTATCCGGAAAGCCCAGGGTGAATGGGAGATTTGAGATGGCAAGCTTATTCCTTACCGGCAGCACGTAGAGGATCTCAGCAAACGTTTCAGATCAGTATAGTTCAGGTATATCCCGCGATGTCACAACAAATTAGCCGATGCACTTGCCACTTTAGCTTCAATGTTACCTTATCCAGGCAACGCCCACATCGATCCCTTGGAAATCCAAATCAGGGAAAGACATGGTTACTGCAACGCCATCGAGGCAGGACCAAGTATCCAGCCATGGTACCAGGATGTTAAGAGGTTCTTGAAAACACAAGAATACCCTGAACATGCTACTGGAGATCAGAAGAGAACTATTAGGCGGCAGGCAAGTGGATTCTTTTTGAGCGGTGAGATATTGTATAAAAGAACCCCTGATCTCAACTTATTAAGATGTGTTGACGCCGAAGAAGCAGGCAGGATCATGCATGAAGTACATGTAGGGGTGTGTGGACCTCATATGAACGGGTACGTTTTGGCAAAGAAAATCTTGCGGGCCGGATATTACTGGATGACCATGGAAAAGGACTATTTTAGCTTCGTTCGAAAGTGTCATCAGTGTCATGTGCATGGAGATCTGATTCACGCACCTCCCACAGAACTGCATCCCATGTCTGCACCTTGGCCATTTGTTGCCTGGTGTATGGATGTCATTGGTCCGATTGAGCCCAAAGCTTCAAATGGACACAGATTCATATTGGTCGCTATCGACTACTTCACAAAATGGGTCGAGGCTGTCACTCTCAAATCAGTCACTAAGAAAGTCGTGGTGGATTTCATACATTCAAATCTTATCTGTCGTTTCGGTATTCCTGCAACTATAATCACAGATAATGCAGCAAACCTGAATAGTCATTTGATGGAGGATGTGTGTGAACAATTTAAAATAACGCATAGGAATTCCACTCCTTATCGGCCCAAGGCCAACGGCGCTGTTGAAGCGGCGAACAAAAACATCAAAAAGATTTTGAGGAAGACAACCCAGAGTTCCAGACAATGGCATGAGCAGTTACCTTTCGCCCTGCTGGGATATCGCACTACAGTACGCACATCAGTAGGGGCAACCCCATACTTATTGGTTTACGGGACCGAGGCTGTAATACCGGCAGAGGTAGAAATCCCTTCTCTCCGGATCATTGTTGAAGCTGAAATTGAAGACAGTGAGTGGGTCAAAACCCATTTGGAACAGTTAACGCTGATCGATGAAAAGCGAATGGTTGCGGTCTGTCACGGGCAGTTATACTTACAGAGAATGGCTCGTGCTTACAACAAGAAAGTGCGACCCAGGAATTTTGAAGTAGGTCAACTGGTGTTAAGGCGTGTTCTTCCACATCACCAGGAAGCGAAAGGAAAATTTGCTCCTAATTGGAAAGGTCCATACATCATCAGGAAGATATTGCCCAGGGGAGCATTATATCTAGGTGATATTGAAGGAGAAGATCCCGACACAGCCGTGAATGCAGATGCAGTAAAAAAAATACTATATCTGAACTTGCTCTGACGATGTTTTTGCACATTTGAGAGGACGAAGGCTTTCATTCCCGCTACCCAAACACTCAAATCCTTTGCTAACCCTTTGAGCCATTTACCTTTCTTTCATTACCCTCTTTGGAACCCGGAAGTGCGAATCTAAAAAAAAAACCAAACTTTCCTGAACTACGTTTGACTTGATTCCGAAAGGATACGTAGGCAACCTCTCTATGGGGTTCAGTCACACCAAAACCAAAATCTAATTTTCCCCAAAAAAGTTTAAACTGGGGCAGACATTATAATAATTCGGCGATAATCCCGTCTGGACGGTTCCAAAGTTGTATTTCGATCCAGGTTCTTTTGACCCCAAGCCTGTTGCAAGTCCTTCCGATCAATCGGCAAAAGTTTCTTCAAAATCAAAGGACGCAGTTGCTCAGATCCGACGCAGTCAGGATGAGAGAATCAAAATGAGAGAGTCTTATTGGTGAAAACCTACGGGCACCATAAGGCGATGGCGAGCAGAGAAATCAAAATGAGAGAGTCTTGTTAGTGAAAACTCATGACGAGCACTATAAGGCGACGGTAAGAAGAGAAATGAGAGAGGTCGGCTAGCGAAAACTCGCAAAGGGCGCTGTCGGCCGAAAGAGGATTTCACCACAGAAGGTTCTGGCAAGGTTCCCTAGTTTGGAAACATAGATCCGTTTGGTTCGTGAGAAAATGTAGGTTCGTGAGAGTCGGGCATCCAGTCCAAAAAGCAGGTTATGTCAATTTAAAGCCAGCATGCACCTCAGATAAGTCTTTCTTTCCCCAAAAAAAAAGGACGCTTCTCTTTTTAAATTCATTTTTTTTCTCTTTGTTTACTTTTCTTTGGATTCCTTTTCGGTTTAACCCTAAGCCCCAAAACATGCTAGAAAGAAGAGGTGGCAGGACCGGTTTCACAGGGCTCTGTTTGACAAGAGGTGGAGAACATACCCGGCCTCAGTGATGCGTCAGTCTAATCCCGACTGATCGTGGCGTCTGATTACCTCAAAATCCCCAAGCAGAGTGAGATGGAAGAAACAGAGCCGTACACGCACAAATCATCGTGAAATCCTGAAATATTGAGTCTTATCAGTTTGAAAGGAGGTTGCCTTGGAAGCCAATCAATGGCGAATTTTCCCAACAGAAATGAGGCTTGGCACCAAGAAAAACAATGAAGGCCACAAAACCGACCACAATTTCAAACTGAGAATTTTTCTTTGTTTAGGAAAATTGAGATAGGTGCGATCCAAAGCAACCGTGCAAGAAGCAGGTGTAGCCCAAAAAGAAATGAAGTGCGCGAGCGTTGAAACAACTTTGCAGCAGGAAAACGACCAAAAGGAAGTTTCCCCACAATTCTTTCATGCATTTTGATAAATAAAAGGAAAATAAAAAAATAAAAAAAAATAAAAAAAAAGACAAAAAATAATAATAATAATAATAATAAAAATGAAAATCCCAGAAGAAAAACAAATCATGGTAACCTGTGGACTCTCTCCCTTTTCCAGCATAACCCGATAACTTCCCCGGCATAAGCCGAGGACTTTCTCCCTTTTCCGGCATAACCCGATGACTTCCCCGGCATAACCCGAGGACTCTTTCCCTTTCCCGGCATAACCCGTGGACCTCCCTGGCATAACCCAGGGACCTCTTTCCCTTTTTCGGTATAACCCGATGACTTCCCCGGCATAACCCGAGGACTCTCTCCCTTTTTCGGCATAACTCGATGACTTCCCCGGCATAACCCGAGGACTCTTTCCCTTTCCCGGCATAACCCGTGGACCTCCCTGGCATAACCCAGGGACCTCTTTCCCTTTTTCGGTATAACCCGATGACTTCCCCGGCATAACCCGAGGACTCTCTCCCTTTTCCGGCATAACCCGAAGACTCTTTCCCTTTCCCGGCATAACCCGTGGACCTCCCTGGCATAACCCAGGGACCTCTTTACCTTTTTCGGTATAACCCGATAACTTCTCCGGCATAACCCGAGGACTTTCTCCCTTTTCCGGCATAACCCGAGGACTCTTTCCCTTTTCCGGCATAACCCGTGGACCTCCTTGGCATAACCCAGGGACCTCTTTCCCTTTTCCGGCATAACCCAATGAATCTTCCCGGCATAACCCGAGGACTCTCTCCCTTCCCCGGCATAACCCGTGGACCTCCCTGGCATAACCCAGGGACCTCTTTTCCTTTTCCGGCATAACCCGATGAATCTTCCCGGCATAACCCGTGGACCCTTTCTAGCATAACCTGGCAATCCTCCCAATTTAGGGGTCCGATCCTTAAGTTGAGCAAGTTTCTATTTAGTCAGCATTAGGGCTCCAATCCCTGAACTGAGCGTTTTTATTTAGCCAGCATTAGGGCTCCAATCCCTGAACTGAACGTTTTTTCTGTTAGCCGACATTAGGGCTTCAATCCTTGAGTTGAGAAACCTCCCTTTAGCCAACATTAGGGCTCCAATCCCTGAGTTGTGCACTTTTACCTTTTGCGACATTAGGGCTCCAATCCCTGAGTTGCGCTTTGTAGACTAGAGTTTTTTCCAATCCCCTCATCATTGCTGTAAATTTTCATGACAATTAACTCACGAAATTTTCCTAGAGAAACTGGGGCAGAAAATTTCGTTCATTTGTTTTGTTGTCTCAGCAAGTCTGACCCTGAGGTGCATGGATCGAGACGACCTACGGGGTGAGTCTCAATCCAGAATAAAGAATAAAGAAAAGAAGAAAAGAAAAAAAAAGATGTTCCCACATATTGGAACAAACAAAGGGCAGGTCGCTCAAAAAATTGGATCAAATTCCCGAGCTCCGCCAATCCCGTTTCATTCAATACTGCAGAAATAAACAAGCACCTACAACTTGCAAGCATCAAGATTCGGATCGAAGTCTACAAGCAGAATCAGCTAAGACCCAAGATCAAGTTGAAAAAGAATTATAGATAGGAATCTTGTAACTAGCGGTTGACAGGCATAAGTAGTTAGTTCAGTTTCAATTTCCTTTGGTTGTAATAAGGAGTTCAGTAAAGCGGTAGTAGCAACAGCAACAGCAGTAACAACAAGCATTGCAATCCCATGGTAATCCCGGCTACCAAAATTTCCCGAACTACATTGACCTGATTCCTGTTTAGCCCAGGATATGTAGGAAACCTCTGAAGCAAAGGTTCGGTCAAATCCTTTTCAAAAAATGCTTCACACGGAGTACTCGGATGGGCAAAAATCGCTCACTTTATCTTTGCACAAAAACCCTTCGTGTCTTCGGGCAAAGAGGGGCAGCTGTAAGCACGTGATTTTTGCCCTATATGAGAATTACTCCCAAAAAATTCAAAATAAAATAATTTTCTTTGGTGTGCAATTTTGAGAATTTTTGTGACATTTTTGGATAATTATTAGTATTTGTCTATGCATGTTTATTTGTTAAATTATTAAAAATACAAAAATATGTCGCATTTTGCATGTAGGATTTAATTATACAATCGTTAGTAATTAAATTTGATTTACAAAAAAATAAAAAATTACAAAAATAGGCATCGTTTGCATTTTTAGCATTTAATGTCCAAATGTACAATTTTATGCTTAATTATTACTTAATTGTGCGTTAATTGTTATTGGAAGTTAATTTGCGCTTTTATAACTTAATTTAGTTCTTAATAATAAGTTAAGTATTTTTTATAATTTAGTTTTAGAAAAATAAAAGAAGAAAAGAGAGCAAAAAATATAAAGAAAGTCGGAATTGGGCCTCTTCTTCGATTTCAAGCCACAGGCCCAAAAAATGGCCCAACCTTCCCTATGACCCAGTCCATTTCGAACTGGGTCGACCTAGTCCATAACCCAACACCCCTATTATCTTACATTTCATAAAACAACACAAAACAAAACAAGAAAAAAAAAAGAGGAGAAAATAACAAAAGAGGAGAACTAATATAGAAGACAGAAGAATAGAGTTCTTCTTCCTCAAAACTCCAAAGCATAACCATGGCTGCCCTCGACCCCACTCCCTCTCATCCAAATGCCATCAACAAACAGTTCGTCATGTCCAAACGACCCCAAGAACCACAGCTGCTGCTGTCCATGCAGTTGTCTCTGCGTCGTCACGTCATCTTCTTCGTCCTTCGTCAAGCTCGAGCTTGAGCTCGACATCCATGGATGCCCAGCTCCACCAAGAAGTCTGCCATTGCCCTCGTCGACCACTCGCTTCCATGGCAGCTGATTCCGCGTCGACTTCTGCTGCTTCATCGTCCAAACCCCACCGCCGCAGCTGATGCTTCATCGTCCAAACCCCACCGTCGCCGCTGCTTCTCCTGCCTCGTCGTGGCAGCTGGTTCTTTTCCTCCATCGCGCTGCTGGGTCGCCGTTGCTGCTGCCGGCGCTGCTGCTTCACGTTCCTGCTTCGGCTATTGCTTCGTCTTCTTCGTTATGTCAAAGTTTCGTTGGTTTCATTTAGAGTTCGTTCGATGTTCGTCGTTGGTCATTTACGGTTAGTTGTTCTAAGTTTTATTTTGTCCATATTTTTGTTTGATATTTTTCGGATCCAAAATTGTTAAATGATTCGATTCTTGTTTTGTTTGTTCGTCGTTGAAATAATTTTCTAGTTTGTTCATGTGTTTTGTTAATTTAATTTTCAGATTTAAATGAGAAATTAATTAGTTGTTTTCATGTTTATTTCTTGTTAATTTTATTCATTTTTGTAAAAAGGGAATTGTTAGTTTAATGTTTGTTAGATTCAAATTGAAGTTTAAATTAATTGTTTCTTCAATTTGTTTCATGTGTTTTATGTATTATCAGAAATTGTTAACATTGTTTAAATCATGTGAATCCGTCATGTTTTGTTGTTTAAAAATAGATTTAATTCATGTTCATCTTTGTTTGAAGTTCATTTTTTAATTTAGTAATTTAATGTGAAGTTAATGTTTTGCTTCTTAATTTTGGATCATATATCTTTGTTATAATTTTGGTTGGATTTAATTGACTATTTGAAGATTAGTAATTTGAATATGTTTATTTATTTTGTTTAAGTTTAATTCGAAATTTGAACAAAGTTTGTTTGTTATTGTTATTGAATATTTTCATTCATGTTCATACTTTGTTTGGTTGATCTTGAATCCGAAATTTGTATAGTTTGATTTCTTGTTTATCATTTATGATTATTTCTTGAATTTGTCTCATAATCTTGTTTAAGTTTAATATAGGAATTGTTTTGTTGTAATGTTGTTAGAGTTGATTTTAAGTTCAATATTATTGAATTTAGAAATCTGAATATAATTGTTTGTTGTTGTTGTTGTTAAATTTGAAAATAGGTTTGTTTGTTGCTAAAATATTGTTCAATCAAATTTTTAGTTGTTCTTTGTTGTTCAATTTGTGTTCATGTGATTTGTTGTTTGAACATTGTTAGAAATTGATCATATTGTCTATATTTTGGTTAAGTTTGATTAATTGATTGTTATAGCTGATGGGGTAGTTTGGTAATTTGTAGTACGTTCAGGGGTAAAATGGTAATTGCAATAAGGTCGGAGGGGTAGTTTGGTAATTGAACATTTTGTAATTCTTTATGTTAAGCATGGGGGACAAAATGAAATGGGGTGGGTTGTGATATAGTTATTTAATATAAAGGGGGGACAAGACAAATTTTAGTGTGGGGAATCTTGTATTTGTTTATGTTAGGCATGGGGGACAAAATATAATGGGGTGGTGTGATATATTTATTTAATGTAATGGGGATGAGTGGGAAGATAATGAGTTTGGTAGAGAAAATGGGTTGATTTTAATTGATTAAAAGATTTATGGGTTGGGGATATATAGAGAGGTCTTGAATCAGATTTGGGGAAGAAAAATTTTAAGAGAGAATTCCGAAAAAAAAATACTAAGACTTTAGAAAAATAAAAAGAAAAACATTCTGGAAATTCAAAAGAAGAAGAATATACACCTGATATACAATCCAAATATTCTGATATACGGATTGAGAAATTAAGGGTTAAACACTAATTAGTCTTTCAAAAATCTGAAAAGATTCCCTTTGTTTCTGTCCGTTGGTTGTTGTTGTTGTTTCTGGATTTTGTCTTGATTTTAAAATCTGTCACTAAGTTTCTCGTCGCTGGTTGTTACTAGTTGTTGGGGTTGCTGTTGTTGTATGCTACTGAATTTCTGCTGATCTCTCACTTTTCTTTTGCTTCCAATATCAGGTACACAACTGACACGCTGATTATTGTAAACTGAAACAGGAAGCATGAATACGAAAAATGAAGAATTGAAGTTCTAAATTTATTTTGAATTATATTCTGAATTTTATTTGTATATATAAATTATTTAGCTTACAAAAATCGGAATCGTGTAGCTATTTAATGTATATATAGTGGAACATCCGACGATAGCTTAACGATTGAACTATCTATATATATTGCTTAAAAATAAATAAATGGTGTAGTAACTCCGTCTAAGTTAAAAATCAAACGAATAGACCATTTCAGAACTTGTAAGAATATTGTTTAGTTAAATAATATTGGTTAATTCCAGCATGTAATTGGTTTAGGATTAAAATTAGATTGCTAAGTTTTTTTTTAATTTGACAAACTGAGAACATGCCTAGTATAATGTAACTAGGTAGTAATACGTGAAGCCCAGGTTTAGTTTAATGTCATATACGTTGGGCCTGGGCCCGTATTGGCAACGGACTGCCTTGCTTGTATCATTTTCAGAATTTACGAATCATATTCGAAACTCAACTATAACAACTCAAGCATGTAAATAAATTAAGACCTTTTCTCTTTCATTTTGTAGAGACAATTTTAATAGAAAATGTAGGCACTTTAGGATTATCCTGATAAAAATAAATGAGATGAGCCTCGCCAAATAAAACGAACAAATTGCGGGGCCCTCGATAAATGTTTAATTAAAATTACTTAGCTTCGGGATGAGCCGTTTAGCAAAATTCCACGGCCTTACCCAGAAATAATAATACGATAATTGCTTCAGGCGTGCATTTTAATAATCTTACCTTCTTAAATTCGGGTGCGCATTTATGTGACCCAAATCCAAATCTCAACGGAGTCGGAATGTATTAACAACCACGGGCGCATTGATTGTGACGTGGTTCGAAATGCATTTTTCACGACGTTGCAATTCCATAAAAAATAAATAATAATAAAAGCGGTTTAAACTTAATGAAAGTACATAAGTAATGACATGTATTAAATCAGATATTTAGCCATTATAACAATTTAAGCGACCGTGCTAGAACCACGAGATTCGAGGGTGCCTAACACCTTCCCTCGGGTCAACAAAATTCCTTACTTAGAATTTTTGGTTTGCAGACTTCATTTGGAAAGTCAAATATTTTCCTCGATTTGGGATTCAAGACAAACCGGTGACTTGGGACACCAAAAGCCAAACCTTTCCCAAGTGGCGACTCTGAATTAAATAAATAATCTCATTTCGAATATTGTCACTTAAATTGAAAAAACTCCCTCGCGCTCTTACCCTTCGGGGCGGGCGCGCAAAAAGGAGGTGTGACAATGAGTTACCGCTTTGTTTTCCCCATTTCAACTTCTTTATGCTTCGTTACCCGTGTTTTTGTAGTATGGGGTTGGTCGAATCCGAATAGAGTCCGGAATGAGTTTAATTACTAATACTAATTAAATGACAATCACATTAAAATATGAGTGAAGGAAGAAAATAAATACATATGTTTAAATGAGGAAGGAGAATGAAACTACTAAGAAGGAGAGGAGGAGGAGCGTTTCGGAAAGTGTATAAATGATAATTAAGAATAAGAAGGAGAGGAGGCGTTAGGAATAGGACGAGAAAGTAAAGTCCCTTTTATAGGGTGTAAAATCGTCTCAAAGTTACAACATTTTAATAAAATATATTTAACAAGTATATGGGTTCATTGAATGGGATCCACAGAAGAATGATCAGTTATCCACACAAATTCATTGAATTCATAGCACTCCCCTTGGATATCCATTTAAAAGATAATGTGTTTGGTTAAAATCTTACTAGAAAAAATCCGGTAGAAAAACCTAGTGAAGGAAAAAGAGTACACATATCTTGTAATACGCATTAAGTGTTGCCTCATTAAAAACCTTACCAGAAAAATCCAATTAGGACAAAACCTTGATTAAGGGAAAAAGAGTACAACGCGTATTGTACTCCCCCTAATGAAAACTTTATTTGATATATCGGAGACGATGCATTCCAATCTTATGTCTCAGCTTCTCAAATGTTGATGCTGGCAATGCCTTAGTGAATAAATTTGCCAGATTATCACTTGAGTGGATTTGTTGAACATCTATCTCACCATTTTGTTGAAGATCGTGCGTAAAAAATGTTTTTGGTAAAATATTCTTTGTTCTGTCTCCTTTGATATATCCTCCTTTTAGTCGAGTTTTGCAAGCAACATTATCTTCGTACAATATTGTTGGAATCTTTGTCTTTAAAGAAAGACCACACATTTGTTGAATGTGTTGAGTCACTAATCTCAACCATACACATTCTCAACTAGCTTCATGATTAGCTACTATCTCTGCATGATTAAAAGATGTAGCAACTAAAGTTTATTTTATTGAACGCCATGAAATAGTTGTACCTCCACAAGTAAATAGATAGCTTATTTGAAATCGGATTTTATGTGGATTAGACAAATAATCAGCATCTGCATAACGAATTATTTGTAAATTGACTTCATAAGAGTAAAATAATCACATATCAATAGTCCTCGAAGGTATCTGAAAATATGCTTAACACCATTCCAGTGTCTTATTGTTGGAAAGGAACTAAATCTTGCTAATAAACTTACCGTAAAAGTTATATCTGGTCAAGTATTATTTGAAAGATACATTAGTGCCCTAATTGCACTAAAATATGTAGTTTCATCACCAAAAAGCTCTTCATCATTTTTCATGAGGTCGGAATAGATCTTTATATATATCGAGTGATCTCACAACCATCGGGATACTCAATGGATGTGATTTATCCCTATAAAACGCTTTAGGATCTTTTCGGTATAAATTGATGGACAAAATTCCATCTTTCATATGCTCAATTTGTAGACCAAGATAAAATTTTGTCTTTTCAAGATCTTTCATTTCAAACTCTTTCTTCAAATAATTCACTACTTTTGGAAGTTCCCCAGGAACTCCAATGATATTCATATCATCAACATACACATCGATTATAATAAATTTAGATCAAGACCTTTTTATAAAGATACAAGGACAAACTGGATCATTCTTATGCCCTTCTTTCAGCAAGCACTCACTTAAGAAATTATACCACATTCACCGTGATTGTTTCAATCCATATAAGGATTTTTGAAGCTTTATTAAATAAGTTTTCCATAAACTTTTATAAATTTCAGGCACTTTAAATCCTTCAGGAATTTTCATATAAATTTTGTTGTCTAATGTACCATACAAATAAGTTGTGACAACATCCATCAGACACAAATCAAGTTTTTCATGGATTGCCAGATTTATAAGATACCTGAAGGTAATTGCATCCACCACAGGAGAATATGTCTCCATATAATCAATGTCAGGCCTTTGCGAAAACTCTTGAGCCACATACCATGCTTTATATCTAACGATTTTATTTTTATCATTTTGTTTTTGTATCTCACTGGCTTTAATCCTTCAGGTGTTCGAACTATACGTCCGAATAGTTCGCGTTTTTCAAGTGAAGTTAATTCTGCCTGGATGGCATCGTCCATTTTGGCCAATCACTCTCTGTCTACATTCATTGACAAATCTTGGTTCAAGATCTCATCTTATTGCATTATTTAAACAGTAACATTATAAGCAAAAACGTTATCGACAATAATATTATTTCGATCTCACCTTTTTTCCGCGGAGGCATAATTTATTCATGAGATCTCTTCATTCTTATTATTTTCAGGTACATGTACCCCTTTTGAGTTCTTATCAGTTGTTATATCACATGGCTCTTTTGGAGCAATTGTCTCCATATTATGATCCCCTAGACCATTTGCTCCTTCTCTTTCTGGAATTTTTATCTTTGGAACCGATTGATCTACCTAGGGGTGTTCATAAAAATCCGAAAACCGAACCAAACCAAACCGACCAAAAAAAACCGATACTTTTTGGTTTGGTTTGGTTTTGGTTTTGAAATTTAAAACCGACCAAATTTGGTTTGGTTTTGGTTTTAATAAAAAAAACTGAACCAAACCGAATATAGGAGTAGCTATTAAATTCATTATTACACCTATATATATATGTATACTTTTATACAAAGTTTCAAATTTTTGATAGTAAATGTTAATCGTTTGCACTTTTAGTACAGTTCTTTACCTTTACATTATAGTTTGATCGGTAGTTTTCTTTTGTTAAGTGTAAGAATCTATTCATGTTAAAAATAATATATTTTTAATTGAGTTCTTAAATTATTCATCACTATTTGATTCAATTATCATCAATATATCTTGGTAAATAATAGATTTCTCAAAGGGCAATTGATTTGATAGTGTTACGTTGAAAATGTGGTCGCCGAAATATGTGTTTGGTAGTGTATGTCTTACATTTAAGAAAAAACCGACAAATAACCGAAAAACCGACATAAAGCGAATCGAGAAAAAACCGACTTAATTGGTTTGGTTTGGTTCTAATATATGAAAAACGGACTTACTTGGTTTGGTTTCTTTTTAGGGAAAAATCGATCCAAACCGAACTATGAACACCCCTAGATCTACTATGTTTCAAGTGTGGCTTAGACTCATTTGCATTTATAGATTGTCCAGTCGAGACATTAATTCGAATAGGAGCATTAGTAGTTGAAATATGTGACTTAGTCATCCTTGATAGGTCAGTGAATGTATCTGGCAGTTGATTTGTAATATTTTATAAATAAATATTAAAAGAAGTCAAGTATGGTTAAAAGATTAAAATAGACTTAAAAGAAGGCCTATGATATGGTTAGCTGGGAATTTACTGAATAAGCATTAAAAGGCTATGGTTTTCCAAGAGCATTCATAGTAAGTCATGGGGTGTGTCACATCCTCTAACTTTTCAATCAAGGTGAATTGGGAGGGCATGGATATTTTGAATGAAGAAGGGGTCTGCGACAAGATGATCCAATATCTGTCTAGAATCTTGAAAAAGATAGGGGACCTGCTTGCCTTCAAATATCATCCCATGTGCAAGCATACTAAACTGACTCACCTAGTATTTGTTGATGACTTAATGCTATTCTACAAGGATGATATGAAATCTTTTTCTAGACTAATGGAGGCTCTCACTCATTTCAGCGATGTCACTGCTAATGGCAAACATGGAGAAGTCAAGTATCTTTATGGCAGGAATGGATGATGACATCAAGAATCAATTAGTATAATTAACAGGATTCTCAGTAGGCACTCTGCCAATAAGATATCTGGGCTTGCCTCTTTCCTCTAAGAAATGGAGTAAAATAGATTACCACCAGCTAGTGGACTAGATCACAAGTAGAATTACAAGTGCTTATGCAAAAACACTGTCTTATGTAGGGGGGCTGCAAATAATAAATGCAGTATTGTTTTCAGTATATAACTTTTGGGGTGTTGTCTTTATTCTGCCTCATAGCATACTAAAAGAAGTAGACAGAAAAGTGTAGGGAGTATCTCTGGGGAAGCATGGAAGGGAAGAGGAAAGTTACACTAGTGTCATGGGAAAGACTATGCAGACCAAAGAAGCATGGAGGACTAATATGAAACATTACTTCTGTAGCAGTGTTATGGAAAGCGTTAAGCGCAAAAAAGCGACAGGCCTAGTACGAAGCGAAGCGCGTGCTTTTTTCATGCGAAGCGCAATTTAACACATAAATAAAAAAAATAAAATAGGCATAGATAAATGGCTAAAAACTCATTAAAAATAACATATTAAGCAAATTAAATTTACTACAATCAACAACCAAAACAAAAAGCACAACAGTTAATTCACACGAAGCAGAAAACAGAGCATAAAGCATAAAACAGAGCACAAAGTAGAACGGAAGAATAAGAAGTCGTTTAGGGCATAAAATCAGCACTTAAAAAGTGAAAAAAATTGAAAGAAGAAGAAGAAACTTACCGAGAACTGGAGACTTCGTCGTCGCTGGAGTTCGCTGGAGAAGAAGTCGGTGAAGAGCGTATGTTTATTTGTTAACAGATGGCTTATCTGCCAAAAACAATTCTAAAAAACCCTAGCAGATGCCTTCTGCTCGCTTAAGCACGCTTTTTTATCGCTTTTACATCGAGGCGCTTCTCGCTTAAGTGGGAGAAGCGAGTGCTTTTTAAATGTGAGTCGCTTTTCTGCTACAAAAGCGATAGTCCTGCGCCTCGCTTCAGCGCTTAAAGCGAGAAGCGAGCGCTTTTAATAACACTGTTCTGTAGGAAAATTAATATGGCAACTAGCATGTAAAGCAGACTCATTGTGGATTAAGTAGATCCATGGATTGTATATGAGAGACATCGAGGATATCTGGACTCATGTACCTTCTGTGGATAGTAGTTGGTATTGGAGGAAACTTAATTCCCTCAAAGATGTGATGACTAGTTGGTAACTTGGTATACTAGTGATGCCTATTGTCTGACCTCAAATGGATCCTACTCTGTAAGCAAGAGCTATATTGCACTACTGGCAGATATGGACAGGCTTAAAGAAGCCGATTTGATATGGAACTCAATAATGCTACCTAGACATAGGTTCATTGTGTGGTTGGCCAATCAAGACAAGTTGCTAACAAAGGAGAGAATGACTAGACTCAATATTCCAGTAGAAGCTGAGACATGTTATCTATGTGTTGATAGTAAGTGGGAAACACATCTGAATATATTCCATGAATGTAGTTGGACACTGAAAGTGCAAGAAGCTTTGGAAACATGGTCAGGTATTAGAATACAAAAACATAGGACTACTCAGTGTTTAAGTTGGATCAAAAGGAGGCACTGGAAACAATTCAAGAAGGAAATAGCAGCTGCACTACTGGGGTCCAGGATTTATCACACTTGGCAAGCAAGAAACTGGAAGCAATTTAGAGGAACATACATTACTACATGAATAGCTGTAGAACAGATAAAGAAAGAAATTGTTGAAAGGATAGAATGCAGGAAAAACTCTAGGAAAGCAAGTAAATGTACATACCTGATCCAACAGTTTTATAACTAGCTGTTTTTTTGTTTCGAGGCTTAGAGAATTAGACATATTGTTTCTTCTCTTAAGTGTTCGATAGGGTAAAGTTTGGTTTGTCTATGGTAATACATCACAGTTTTACCAACAACAACAACAACAAACTCAGTAATTTCTCACAAGTGGAGTGTGGGGAGCATAAGATGTTCGGAGATTTATGAAATGGTGAATAAATAATGGTATAAAACTTTTTCTTCAGCATATCTGAAATAAGGTACAGTAATTACCACCTTCGAAAATTAACTATAACTATCAATCAATAAAAATATGTTAACAAACAAAAATTAAAATTACAGAAAAAGAAACTCTTCTTACGACTCAAAAAATGCTTGATTCTGGGTAAGAAGTTGATTTCTGCCAATTTCCAACCTCTTCAATACTCTGTTGATACTGATATCAAATGCATCTTTAACATTCCCTAAATCTTCACCTGATCTTGCATAAACAAACTTAGGAAGAAGATTAATCAAAGTCTCCCTCATTTCTTTTACTTTATCTTTATGAATACTTTCCAATACCTTTAAAATCAAACTCCCATTTGTAGCTCTAACATCTCTATTATCAATAAATACTGTATAAGTCTCTGGCATCCACGGCAAATGCCATTCATATTGACCTTTAAATGTTCCTTTCCAAAAATAAACCGGAATTGAACCGGCCAACATACAGTCAAACATTGACCGTCTAGTCAACCCATCTCCTCTTGGTTGTAAACAGAAATCTGAACCAAGAAACGTTTCCATTATCGCCGGAGCTCCGTCGGAACATATGCCGGTGGCGCAATCAACCGCCCAACAATCTTCCTCGCTTTTACAGTAATCCATTAATACCCCTCGAAAATCATTCTTGATTTTCTCACGTTTAGCACCAACGAATGAAAACAGCTTCGTACGTTTGTAACTACGGATGTAATTCTGCCATTGTACTATGTCGGATTCTGACCTTGGGTGAAACGCTGTAGGATAAGGAACACTTTCTTCTAAATTATCGTTCTGATGTTTCTCAACTGATAAACGAAACACGTGCCTCATTAGTGGCATGTGAAGTAATTTCGAACCCCAATCTGCATCATTATCAGTTAATCTACGAAAATCCCAAGTTAATCTACTAAGCATAATAAAATGGTCAACTCCTTTATTTCTAGTGAAAGTTGGTTGCTCTTTTAACCAATCAAGAAGCATTTCACTTTTCCGATCTCGATCTTTAGCTGAATAATTGAATAAGAATCTACCAATATCAAGCCCAGCATAAAACGGAATGTAAAAACCTTTTGCTTTTTCTGGATCTAAAGTCCTACACTTATGGCTCAACATTCTGTTATGAAAAATAACCTCAGCAGAATACATGTCAGTCCAGTACCAAGCTGGAGTGAGATTTCTTGGTACAATATGTTCGAGCCCAGTAGCTTTGGTTCCAAACCCACCATTCGAAACTGCACCACAGCCTCGGTCTGACTCGTGACATTGGTCTATGAGCTCTTTATTGAAAGCTGGGGGAAGATCGTAGACGTAAACGTAACCGGATTGGCAGTCGCCGGGGTTGAGAGCCACCGCGTGTTGAGTGTTTGACGGCTGTGATGAGCGGAGGAGGAAGAAGAGGATGATAATCTGGAGAAATATGGTAATAATAAGCCATAAGCAGTGGTTTACAGGGACTTGAGATTTGACTGAGCGCATGTTGTATTTGAGCTCAATGGCTTTGGTTAATTTTCTTTGAAGAACCATTTTCAGTATCAGGGCATCTTTGGGAAAGAAACATGAAGCTTTGAATTAAGTGTAGCAGCTTTTTTATTTTTTTATTATTAAGTTTTTTTTTTTATAATTAAGTTGGTCTTTTAGAAGGATGCGTACCATTGGCTAAATCTCCACCATACAATGGTGGTCTTCTTTTTTTAGAAAGAAAACAAGAGTACAACAACAACGATCCAATATAATCTCACAAATGGGGTATGAAGAGGATAATATGTACGCAGACCTTATCCCTACCCGAAGGATAGAGAGATTGTTTCCAGAAAAATAGTACAGTTGACATATACAGTCGAACCTTTTTATACTAATCTTATTTGTTTCAATAAAATTTTGTTACTATATCAAAGTGGTGTTATGAAAATATATATTATAATATAATATAAAAATTCATTTCAAAAAAAAATTGATTATTATAATAAAGTGTGTTATTATAAAAAAATTATTATAATAGAGAAATTTGACTATAACTAGCTAGGTTTATTAATAAATTATTAAATTAAACGAGAAAAATGCTAAATATTTCTCCTTTTGTGTTTATCCGAGTGATGTTGTCTTTTGTGAGGATTAGCTGTCGGTGGTTCTATATGTGGTCATAAACTTGCACATAGTATAATGGAGTATATGTTTTCATATAAGGAATAATAGATAAAAAGTAAATATAATAATATTATTTAAAAGGGCAGCTCAACGCATAAAATATTCTGTATTCACATAAGATCTCAGATAGGGCCGCACCCCAAGATCATGGGTGGATTCAATGCATTAGTTACGGGTTCCCGTGAACCTAGTAACTTTTGTCTAGATCTGATATTTATATTAAAAAATTCAATAAATATATAAGAATATTTAACTTGAACTCAATCTGTTAATCAAGTCATTATTATATATTAATTTAAGATTTATGTAAGAACCCATAAACTTAAATTTTTAAACCCGCCTCTGCTCACGATGTGTGATTTAATTTATAGACAATTTAACTTAATGCAAGCACTAATGAATATTTCTACTCCTCGAACTCGTAACCTAAAGTCACACGAAAATAGTTATACGGTTACTCCAAAACTCCCTTCAAAAGTAAAACATTGCTATTAACTTAATTACTACTATAAGTATACACTGACAATATAAATTAATTATACTACTAGTCTACGTTAATCTACAATACCAATTAGAATCACTTGTTTTAGGTTATTAATTTTTACTTATAAATAATAATTTGTGATTATTTTTTAAGTAAACTTTTTTTTTATAGAATTATTTTATACTAGCCGTGTATAAAAATATAAGCTTAATATAAAAATTCATAATAACGGGTCAAATATTAGCTGGTGGTAAGCAGATCGATGAGTCGACAATTTATTGTGGATGGCTAAAGGTGTAGTAATAATTTACTGATTAATGGGGCCAACCTTTTTTGAGTGATAAAGCTAGTGCAACTGTGCAAATTGGAAAAAGACACGTATAATTGTATTAAATTATTTGGTAGGTATGGTTGGTACTTAATTATTTAGCTATTGACATCTAGATTGTACAATAACTCGATTTAACATTATATTAATTAGTAGCATTTGGACTATATGTTTGAATGGCAGATAGGCAAACAGCTCATAGCTGTTTTTTTAGACCATTATGACAAGTAACTGTATGGCTGCACCCAGTGGCGGAGGCAGGATCTCCACGAAAGGGGTTTAAAAATCTTTTTTTGTATCTAGGGTAAATTGAACTCATGACCTTATGTAAATTTTGAACTCCCTTGACCACTAAACTACACTTTTGGATTGTGTTAAGAGGATTCAAAACTCAATATATAAAGGTAAAAAACAGATTTTGTCTTATGTATACAGTGTATTTTTTCGACGAAGGGGGTTCGGGTTGCGCCCCCTAAATCCGCCCCTGGGTGCGCCGATCTAAATTTCAAACTTTATAAGTTTAATATGTAAGGTTCTGAGTATTAATTTTAAATTATGAGATTATTATTTATTATAATTTTAATGAATTTTTACGAATGAATTTTATACTTCATATTAAAAAAAATTGGGTTTAGATGTATCTGGTATCCGTATTATACATCCGACCCTGCATGCCAGGCGACAAACATAGTTTTAGCAAAATGTCTAATTATAGACTTAGGGGTCGTTTGATATGAGGTATAAGAAAGTATAATGATGGTATAAAAATTTAATATCACCTTAATACTTCATTTGGTTAGCAAATCAGGTATAAGTTATCCCATGATTAAAATTAACACCGGGATAACTTATACCTTAGAGAGTTGAGTAATTAGCACCGGTATAACTTATACATTCTTCTTACAAATTATGCAATTGTCATGTTTAATACAACATACCAAATAATGGATAAAAAATAATCTCAATATAACTTATACCAGTATAATTTATCCCGGTATAAGCTATATTCAAACCAAACGACCCCTTATAGTTAAGTAAAATTTTTTATGATAACATGTGTTCTTACACGGTTTTCCAATTACATGAGTTTCCTGTTTCTAGTCAGACATAAAAAATTGTGGTAGAAAATAGGTGTGACCATTCATGTGCCGACACGATTCCACATTTTCACAACCACTATGCCAATTATTTACCTCCTTAACAAAAAAAAAAACAAAAAAAAGATAGAGAAATTGGTTAGCAAAACTTATTAATTTCAATCGAACGGTCAATTTTATTTTTTGCCCGAAAAGAAACAACAACAACCCAATATAATCTCATTTAGTGGAGTCTGGGGAAATTGTTTCCAAATAGACCCCCGACATCCTTCCTTCCAAGAACTTCCCACCTTGCTTTTGGGGAGACTCGAACTCACAATACTTTGCTCTTGGGGAGACTCGAACTCACAATCTCTCGGCTGGAAGTGGGGTTGCTTGACCCCTCTTGTCCAAAAAGAAAAACGAACAAAAATTAAAGTATACCGATGGGTTATATTTGAATGCAAAGGCGTTGTCGTTAACTTTAAATTAAATTAAATTCATTAAGAGTTGTTTAGAACACCGACACTGGAGACAGATTAAATAATTGTTTATGTGTGTTCAATTTATTGGCTAATTAATGTCTCACATGCATCTCGATTTGACGCCTTGTCTGTTTTCACAAATATCTTGATCCATAGATTCCGGCGGTAATTTAGTCCCCAAATCAAATCAATAGAAAAAATCAAATGAATCCAAACCATTAAAATTCTAAACAACCAGATGGCTTTTATCCAGGATACCATTGAGATCTACTCGACCATTCATTAAGAACATGTTTGGAAAACCACCTAGGAATTGGATTTGAATGTAATTGAGACTAATTATACAATTTGACATATTTATTTTGCCAAATAATTATTTGGTCAGTATAAAACTGGATGTAATTATACTCTTCAATTCTCAAGGGAAGGTAGATTAATGGTAATTACAATGTGTAATTACAAGGTTACTTTTTAGTTTCTTTTCTTTTTGTTTTTATTTTAATTTTTTTTTTGATAGTTAAAATTTTCCATTAATCTCCGTTGAAGCTTTACAAATCCACAGTTGGCTTACAACTCAGCCTATTGTCCTATTTGTTCTACCTCTCCAAACTATACATATATCTACTATAACTCACCTCCTCTCTACTATTACTTACAATCAGAATTGAAATTTTTGTATAAGCTGCCTATTTTGATTTGTTGCTCTAACATTACATATGCATGTTATATTCCTAGCTAACTCTTCAGATTTCCTGCTTTGCTTTTCAAATATCTTGTGATTTCTCTCATTCCAGATCACATGAATTGCTTCTGCATACACCATCTTGAATACTCCTGCCTTACTTGGTTTCCCTTTTGCATTCTCTGCAGCCTATTTCCAGTGTTGGTCCCATGAAGTTGCCCAGACTGGTTGCCTCTGCATCCATTTTAACAGTCTTGTCCATACACTCTTAGTATACTCGTATTCAATAAAAATATGCTTCGTGTTCTCATCATGCACTTTACACAGAACATATTCCTTGTCCACCTGCATCCCCAGCATCATATCTTGGAAGTATAGCCACATTGTGAATTTAGCATTTGCACTTGCTTCATTTCGAAATATGAATATCTTCCATTCTACTCTTGGCAATTGACCCATCATAGCCAAATATAGTTGTCTGATCATGTTGTTGTTCCTCTTTAGTTGAATATGAATTGTTTCTACTGAACTTCTTGCCTCCACCATCTTTCTAACTAACCAGGAAGCCAAATTTGGTATTGGCATATCAGACATCTGTTGGCCTTTTATATAGTATGCATGTATCTATTTGATCCACATCTTATTACCCTTGTTTGCTAGATCCCAGTAGTTTTTTTATTGTTGCTGCTCTATTCCATATTTTTAGATTGATTAGATTTAGTCCCCCAACACTTTTAGGAGTAGACATTTTATCTCATGCTACCAAAGATCTTCTTGTAATGACATTGACTCCTGACCACACATAGCTTCTGCATTATGCTTCAATAGTCTTCAAAACCGTGCTAGGAATCAAAAACAGTTGAGACCAATAAGCTTGAATACCAAATAAGACAGATTGCACTTGTGAGCACGTGATTTTTGTTTTACGCGACAATCGCTCCAAAAGAATTAAAAATGTATGTGTCATGCGTAATTTAAACCATGACCCGTTTGTTAGATGGAAAATTACAAAAAAAAACGCATTCTTTCTTTTATCCTGATTTGTTGCCTTGTTTAATTTTACTTACTTTTAACATTTTATACGCGTGAAATAAATATGTTAAGTGTTAATTAGTGGTGCTTAGTTTTATTTAATTAGGTTGTGTATTTAGGAAATTAGAAATAAAGAAAAGAAGATAAAAATTTGTTGTAAAATGAATTTGGGCCGTGCCCATTTCAAAATCTGGAACCCAATTGAACGGCCCAAACCACCAGTCCGAACAGCTCACCCCCAAGACACAAAACGACGTAGTTTAATACCAAAACTACGTCGTTTCAAGGCCGATCCATCTCAACCATTCAAACCAAACTGATCCAACGGTCCGGATCTCTCACCCATAACCCCATTTGCCCGACCCGTTACCCGAACCAACTCTGCCCCCAACACTTGAAACGACACCGTTTCCCTCAAGTGGAAGGATCCTGGCCCTTCGTCATGCCTCATCCAACGGCTGAGGTCCATCCACTCACTCCATATATAAGCTGCCCTTCATACCCCACCCCCCTGTCCAAATACCCCTGCCCTTCATCATCCTCACAAAGAACCCCGGAACCCTAGAGTCGCCCCCATCTCCCTTCACCAGAAACCCGGCGGCATGAACGCCGGTGACCCTACCCTTAACACCATAGAACCCTCATGCCATCCTGAACCCAAATCTACCAACCACACGCTTCGAATCTTATCCCACCTTCTCGAATCTTCATTTGAAGATTCGAGTCGGAACCTAATCTACACCGATCTGCTTTAAATTCATACCAGACACTCCCCAGACCCCCCTCGTGACCAAACCATACTTGGTTTGGTCCGAATCTGATCAGGGAAGCATGAATCCCAGATCTGAGTTTTGAAAGTTTTGTGTTCCTCCGTCACTGGTTCAACCGAAGAGATTAAGGTCTAATGGACTTTAATCAAAGTGTTTCTCATCTGAGAAACACTTCGTTTAAAGTCCGTTCAGCCTTAAGAAAGGCCTGACCAAGTCCGAGTTAAGGTTTTGATCTTTTGCGGTTAAGGTGAGTTTCTTTCTTTTCTTAGTTTGTTTTGGTTCGTTTGATTGTTGTAAGGGTCTGTTCATTTTCTGTCCTTGACTTCTATCAACTGTGCTTCAACCGTTTTGCCTGAACCTCTGTTTGTTTGTCTAAAATCCCCCCTCCTATTCTGATAAGACATATGTATTTGTTGTACAATAATTGAGCTTCAAATGTTGACTGAGCAATTGGTTCCTCGAGTACCACTTTGCTCAGTCAGTATAATTCGAATTATGGGTCGATACTGTTAAATGTTGGATTTTTGGTTACGATTGTGTATGTTAATGCTAATATAGTCGAGTCGACATGTGTCGTCAATTAGTTTCAACTGTCCGAACAATAACAAATCGATTTGCTTCTGTTGAACATTTGCCTGAATCAATTAAGAACCAAGTCCTGTTACTTATAGTTGTTAATATGATTTCAGAAACCTAAGGCTTGATCTGTAATTGAAATCTGAGTTGATAGCATGTGCACTTGTGCATAGCATGTGCATTGTGCACAGCCTGTTTTCCTGCATAAAAGGGCTTTCAATTTTAAAAATGGTTTGACAGCATATGCTGTCAAATATATTCTTCTGCCCATACTTGCTTTTAGTTAATAAAATGGGAAAGTTTAAGCCTGCCAGAGGGATGATGGGGTTTAATACTTAAATAGCTAAAGTGGAACTGAAAATGGAAGGCACATGGGGGGGGGGGTATGGTGATAGTCTAAACAGGCTGTTAAAAGGGGTAAGGAAGGCTTATAAAAGGGGGGGACCTAAGGAAAATATACAGAATTAGAGGTGAGAGGACCTGGGGACACAGGAGAGAAAAAAAGATATACAGAGGATTGGAGAGATAGGCAGATTTGAGAGAAAGAAAGGGAGATAGAGACTGAATCTTGAAAGCTGAAAAAGAAAAACACACACACAGAGAGAGAACACTGAGAAAGAATTCTTTGATAGCTCAAATAGATTTCAGGACTGAACATTTGAGAGTTCAAATTCTGGAAACAGAAAATTGGAAAAGAATTTTTGTCTGATAACTCAGACAGACAAAAACTAGAAATTGCTTCCTTTCCTTTTGTTTTGATTTCACTAAATCTGGACCTGTTTTTGTGCAACACTAATTTCTCCCAACTGAGTCTGCTTGGTTGTTGCTTTGTTTTTTCTGAGACTTGGTCTAGCTGGGATCTAGATTCTGCCCCAATTGTTTCGTTTGTTGCTGCTGCTGTTACTCTGATTCCTGTTGCTGCTGACCTTTTTGCTTCACTTCTTCTTTGCATTTCAGTATTCAGTGTTTTCCAGGTACACATTTCAAGTCCCATATTGATGTAATTGAAACAGTTTGAAAGCATAAAATGAAAAAGGGTGAAGATGTTCAAGTATTTGTTGTGATATTCATAGTACATTAACAGGCCTGTGGAAACTGATTAGTTTATGGTTCAACAGTTCGAAAGGATGTACTGATAGCCGACTGAGTTTACCCCTTTTGTATTTGAACTCGGTAGTTGTCTGTTAGTATAAGCATGTGTATTTCGACTTTACACAATACTGTTTTCTGTTTCATTTAGTTTTTTTTAGTAAGACTAGTCCCCATAAGTTTAGTTAAGTTCAACACAAGAAATGCTCAGATTAAGCGTTGTATTTCGTTAGCTCGTATATGATTCCTTGTCAAATTAAAGCATTTTACTTCGCCAACTATCCTCTAATCTAGTCCAAATAAGTTCAGTTAAGTTCAAATTAAGAAATGTTCGGATTAAGTATTGCATTTCATCTATCTCATATGTAATCTTTTGTTCGACCAAAGCATTTTCGTAAGGCATGACGTCTTTTTACTTTAAAAGTAATTAATCAGAAATTGATAGGAGTTTGGTTTAGGCCGAAGTATATACTTCAATTAGCATACATTTTTCTTTCTTCTATCTCTGGAAATAAAATAATAGAAATGTAGTCACTGTAGGATACCCTTCTAAAAATAATGAGATGAGTCTCGCCAAATAAAAAAAAATACAAATTGCGGGGCCCTCAACAACTAATCATAATATTTAGAATTCGGGCTATGCCATTTAGTGAATCTCATGGCCTTCTCAAAAATAATAACGCGCTAGACTTTTCAGGCACGGTTTAAGTAAATTATGTTCTTAAATTCGGGTGCACATTGATGTGATCCAAATCCAAATCTCAACGGAGTCAAAATGTGTTAACAACTACGGGTGCATTGATTGTGACGTGGTTTGAGATGCATTTTTACGACGTTGCAATTCTATAAAAATAAGTGATAATAATAAAAGCGGTTCAAACTTAATAAAAGCACATAAGTCACAACATGTATTTAAATCAGATATTTAGCCATTATAACAATTTAAGCGACTGTGCTAGAACCACGGATTCGAGGGTGCCTAACACCTTCCCTCGGGTCAACAAAATTCCTTACTTAGAATTTCTGGTTCGCAGACTTCATTTGGAAAAGTCGAATATTTTCCTCGATTTGGGATTCAAGATAAACCGGTGACTTGGGACACCAAAAGCCAAACCTTTCCCAAGTGGCGACTCTGAATTAAATAAATAATCCCATTTCGAATATTGTCACTTAAATTGGAAAAACTCCCTCGCGCATTTAACCCTCTGGGGCCGGGCGCGCAAAAAGGAGGTGTGACAGCTCTGGTGACTCTGCTGGGGAATTGACCCAGAACCACTGGTTCAGGGTTCAAGAATTCGAGCTTAGAATAATTGTTATATTTGGCTTTATTATCTGATCTTTATTACATGTTTTTGCATAACGTGCTAAATGTTGTCTTTTACCGCTTTGTCTATACCTATTCTGTTAGTGTCTATACCTGAAATAAGAAAGAGGTCGGACAAGTTACAAAGCCGGACGATCTCGCGGGTCCCCGGTACGTAGCCCCCTCCTCGACTCGAGTTGTCCGCTCGGGTACACAGTCTAGAACAAATGCCCAGGTTATAAACCTAGTATAACGAAACTTCATGCCGGATCCCTAGTAGGAACGCTTATTTGCATCATGTTGCATTTGACTTAGGGGACTCAACACAGGGGTTGGGTCCGTCTAGGACAAGCAACCTGAAATGAAAAGACCATCATTGCTGCATTCCTATCTATGTTGTGCATTTATTTACTTCGGTTCCGCATGTTGACCGGTTTCTAAAAAAAAAAGGAAAATAGCAGCGTAGGGAGATAATTACTTATTTTGGAAAAAATAAAACCAATGTTCAAGTATTGTCAAAACCTCGCCGGAATTTTTCTAAAAAAAAATAATAAATAAAAAAAAATTGTCTTCTTAGTTTGAATTATTAAAAAAATAATAATAATAAAAAAAAATCTTTCATGTCCAAAATAAAAAAAAAAAGGTATTTACTTAAAAGTAAAGAAAGTAAAAAAAAACGGAAATTCATAATTCAAAAAAAAAATGTTGTTTCTTTTGTAGTACCCTTTTTATAAATTCAGACTAATAGTCCAAATATTTTCAAAAGAAAAAAAATAATTAGTAATAAATATTTTCTTTAATCTTTATCTCTTTTCAAAAAAAATAATAATAAAAATACGTATTCTTGATTTTTGGGTTTTCTCTATTCACAACAGACCGAACTACGCGGGTCTGATTCTCACCGGATGTGAGATACGTAGGCAAACCTCATCGGTTCCGGCCCCAATTTTTAAAATCCAAAAAAATATATTTTTTCTTTAGAAAAAAAAAGAAGTTTTCTTTAAAATCAAATAAAAAAAAATAATAAAAAAAAAAATAAATAGTCTTCTTCTTTCTGAAGTCTTTCATATGAAAAAATGAAATAAGCAGCAACAAAAATCAAAAAAATAATACTCTTTGCTTTCTAGTCTCTTTTTGTAAAATGTCCAAAAAATATATATATATTTGAAAAATTGAATTTCAAAATATTAGGATTTTTCTTTAGAAGTGCTTTTGTAAATAAATAAAACTCATAATTCCGCATCATTTTCTTAAAAGTCCCTCTTTCAAAATTTAAGAGGCAACATCACATGCGTTCTTTCTTCCGTAGAAAAGGTGAAACAAATAAAAAAAAAAATCAACCAAACACATTTTCTTATGCTAGATGAGCACTTGCTTCTTTATTTTTATATTTGTTAGTTTCGAACTACGTAATGATCTGATTCACGTAGGCATCGTGATACGTAGGCAATCCTCATCGGATCCGGTCGCATTTCTTTTACTGCAAAATACAAAAAAAATAATAAAAGAAAAAAAAAATAAATAAAAAATAAAAAAGAAAAGAAAGGGGAAAAACTAACAAAATGCCGGAATGACGCATGCTCTCGTAGCAAACATATAGTAATCCACTTAACTGTATAGGTGCATCATGCCCAACGTGAGATTAACTATCTGTTATTTGCTACAAATTAACCGTGCGCTTGTCAATGAGTATATCCAGGGTTTTTTTGAAAGACGATTGGTTTGGTGAAAGTCTGACCCCGCACCCATACTTCACAAGGTCAAGGGGAAGTGTTCAGCTGCCTGTTGTTAGGACCAGAAGCGGTACTCACACTTACTTCACCAGGTCAAAAGGAAGTGTGGGAATGTCTTCAGAAATTCCATTGCAAACAATCCCTGTTTCTGAGGAGAGTTCGATCTCAGCCGTCCTCACGCCTGAATCCGCAACTGCGGAGGAAAATAGAATCCTACGGCTCCGCATGCTGGAAATGCTGGACGACTGGAATAATGGGAAAGAGCCGCCAAGTGTCATCCCCGGATTCCCTGAATTATTCTCCAGGTCAAGTGGGACTTCAAATGTTCCCATAAATTATCCTGCTACCCCATTCGGGTACCCAGCCACCTCAGCCTTCTCTGCTGGATCGCCTTCTGACCCTCATCCCCGAATGTCAGCCACCGATGCAAGCATGAACATCTTTACTGCATCGCCTTGCCCGATTACGGCACAACCTGCCACGTACAAGCCAAGCTTTGACTCATCCTCTTTTACATTCCAAGCACCATCGTTCTCAATGGAACCAACTAGATTCGCTACCAGCACTAATCCTCTACCGCCTCAGTGCGAGCTTGCACCCAGGCAGGATCAGAGCCCCAGGATTGCAGAACAAAATGAGATTGCCAAGAGAATGAGAAGCCTTGAACAAAGTTTGAAAAATATGCAAGGATTGGGCGGACAAAAGAGCGTCTCTTACGCCGACCTGTGCATGTTCCCTCACGTGCACCTGCCGACGGGTTTCAAGACCCCGACGTTCGAGAAGTACGATGGGCACGGCGACCCCATTGCACATCTTAAAAAATACTGCAATCAATTGCGGGGAGCCGGCGGAAAAGAAGAATTGCTAATGGCATATTTTGGAGAAAGTTTGGTGGGAGTCGCTTCGGAATGGTATATGGACCAGGACATATCTCGCTGGCATATATGGGATGATCTTGCCAGAGACTTCGTAGGGCAGTTTCAATATAATATTGACATCGCGCCAGACAGAAGTGCTTTGTCAAACTTAAAGAAGAAACCCGCGGAAAGTTTCAGAGAATACGCCATCAAATGGCGTGAGCAAGAGTCAAGGGTAAAACCTTCCATGGACGAGATAGAGATGGTCACTACTTTTCTCCAGGCTCAAGAGTCCGACTATTTCCAAAACATGATGTCGGCCATGGGAAAGCCTTTCGCAGAAGCGATTAAGATTGGAGAGATGGTGGAGAACGGTTTGAAAACGGGAAGAATTTTGAGTCAGGCAGCCATAAAGGCAACCTCCCAAGCCGTCCAAAGCGGGTCTGGAGGAATAGCAAGAGGGAAGAAGAAAGAGGAAACATCCATGGTAGTGTCAGAGGTGAGAGAATATCATAATCCCGGGCTTTGTTCTTCGGAAAGAACCTCGCAACATTATTTCCCCCACCAAAATGCGACCTACGCTCCTCAGCCTTACATGGTTATGAGCACCCAGCCTTATATCCAGCGGTCACAACCAGTCAATCGGGGGCAGGCCCCACATCCTAGGAATCAGCCTCCTCACCGAAACCACTACAATCCTCGACCTCCTCCAAATAATTTCCGTCCTCGAGAACCACCCAGGAGACCCAACTACACACCAATCGGTGAACCCTATTCCACCATATTCCCTAAGCTTGTCCAAATGAATTTGTTGCAGCCCATACCACCGAACGGGCAGAACCCGGGGTCACCATCATATCAGCGGGGTGTTAGATGTGCGTACCATTCAGGGGTAGAAGGGCACGACACCAACGACTGTTGGACATTGAAACAAGCTGTAGAGAATCTGTTAGACCAGGGGAAGATTGTGTTGAGAGACGAGGATATCCCAAATGTGACCAATAATCCGTTGCCCGCCCACGACAACGGGCCGATAGTTGGGATGATTTGTGAAGACGAGGAAGTCGATCTGGCACTGAAAGCCATAATTGCTATTGCTGATACAGAAAAGGGACCCAGGGTAACTCCGGAACAAGAAAAGGGAATAAGTGATGTATTCAAGCAGGCCTCCATGGTATGGGGGACGGTCAAAACACCTCGGCCGAACGAGCCAGTGTTTGTCGGACGCATACCACAGGAGCCAAAATACAACAAAGAGGAAGATGATAAGGTGTCCCCGCTCGACGAAAGTGAGGAAATATGTGAGGCAACAAGGGAAAAGCTATGCGAAATGCACATGGTCCAGCCAGGAGAGGGCACTAGCACCGTTGAAGTATCGTACATGGGGCCAAGCACCAAGCTTCAAAACTAGAAGGCTACACCATTCTTGATCAAACGGAAGTCCTAATGAACCTGTCTTGCCACTTTCTCTGCATCACGAGTAACCCCCGAGGGTGACTCAGATGTTTTTCTTCAGTTTCATGTTTTTAATTTCCTGAATGTCGACCTTTTTCCTTATCTTCCCCAAAATGCCAAGAAATGAAATCATGCTTGATTACTCACTTTCTTCTTCTATGTTTTCTTTTGTGTTCTCTTCAATTCTGATAAATGCAGCTTTAAATAACATGACATGTTTGCGGACTTCATGCCCGGATCACGAGAACTCCGATCAGACTTCAAATAATGAGTCAAAATTTGAGATATAAAGAATTTGAAAGTAGGAACAACTAAAGAAAATTGGTTCATGGTTTGGAAAATGTCCGTCACTAAAGCAGAATTTGAGAGCAGTAAATGGGTTTAGACCCGTACAGAATGATAACCTTAATAACTGCGGTTTGTCACGGGCAATTATACCCAGAAAGAATGGTCCATACGTCATTGAAGAACGCTACCAAATGGAGCATTTGTATCTGGGCGACGTCGAAAAAAACGACGTCAGCCTTGCTTGGAAAGCAGGTGCAGCAATATGTCTAAATCACTCTGGCGATATCTTTGCACAGTTTGAGATGACGAAGGCTTTCATTCTCGCTACCCAAACACTATCAATCACTTGCAAAACCCATTTGAGCTGGTTACTCTTCTTTGATTACCCTCTTTGGAACCTGAAAATATTGTTGAAAATAAAGTGAAAAAAAAAACAAAAAAAAAACAAAAACAAAAACAAAACAAAAACAGAAACAAAAAAAAAACAAAAACAAAAATCCAAAAAACAAAAAGTGTGCCTGAACTACGTTTGACTTGATTCCGAAAGGATACGTAGGCAACCTCTCCTTGGGGTTCAGTCACACCAACAATAAAATCCAGGAATTCCCCCCGAAAATAAAACTGGGGCAGAAGTTATAACGATTCAGCAATGATCCCACCCAAAAGTTCCAAAGTTGTAGTTCAATCCAAATTCTTTTCACCCCAAACCTTTTTTAAGTCCTTCTGATCAATCAGCAAAGCATTTCAAAATAGGAAGATGGAATTATTTGGGTCCGATACAACAAAATGAGGAGAATAAAGATGAGAGAGTCTTGTCGGTGAAAACCTTTGGGCACCGTGAGGCGACGAGAGAAGAGAAATTGAAATGAGAGAGCTTGTTTAGTAAAAACTCGCAAGGAGTACTAGCAGGCGACAGTAAGAAGAGAAATGAGAGAGGTCGACTAGCGAAAACCCGCAAAGGGCGTTGTCGGCCAAAAAGATGATTCCACCTCAGAAAGTCCTGGCAAGGTTCCCGGGTTTTTGAAAAAATAGATCTATTTTGATTCATGAGGAAATGCAAGTTCTCGGAGGTCGGGCATCCAGTCCAAAAGGCATGTCATGTCAGTTTGAAACTGGCATACACTCCAGATAAGTCCCTCTTTTCTCCCCGAAAGGGGCGTTTCTCTTTAAACTCATATGTTCTCCTTTACATAGTTTTCTTTGAGTTCTTTTCGATCTAACTCTTAATTCCGTAGTAATCGCAAAGAAAGGTGGCAGGACCGGTTTTACAGGGCTCCGTTTGGCGAGAGTCGAATAAAATGTACAACCTCGGTGGCGCGTCAGTCCCATCCCGACTGGCCATGATAGTTGATTTGCTTCCAAAACCGATAAATCCCCACAGGCTATCCCTTGTACAATTCCCCAAAGAAGTCCACCCCAGCACATCCCCAGCAAGTTTGCTACAAAAAAAAAAAAATCCCCACAGAGTCTCCCTGATAAAATCCCCACCAAAATCCCCAAGCAGAAAGGGACAGAAAAACCAAAGCCTTATAAGGCAAATCATCACAAAATCTGGAAACGCAAGTCTGAGTAGTCCAAGAGTTTTCGCATGTGAAATCCAATCAATAGCAGAGTTTCTCAACAAGAAATTGGGCCAAGACAAAGCAATTGGAACAGTCAAGGCCCCCAAACCAACCGCCGTTGTCAAACTAATAATCTTTCTTTGTTTAAGAAAATTGAGACAGGTGCGACACAAAGCGGCTGTGCAAGAAGCAGGTGTAGCCCAAAGGAGATAAAGCGCGCAAGCATTGAAACAACCCTGCAGCAGAAAACGACCAAAGGTAAGTTTCCCATAATATTTTCATGCATTTTGATAGATCTCCCTGGCATAACCCAAGGAACTTTTCCTACCCAAAACCCCCGGCATAACCCGATGAATCTTCCCGGCATAACCCGATGAATCTTCCCGGCATAACCCGATGAATCTTCCAGGCATGACGCGATGAATCTTCCCGGCATAACCCGATGAATCTTCCCGGCATAACCCGATGAATCTTCCCGGCATAACCCGATGAATCTTCCCGGCATAACCCGATGAATCTTCCCGGCATAACCCGATGAATCTTCCCGGCATAACCCGATGAATCTTCCCGGCATAACCCGATGAATCTTCCCGGCATAACCCGATGAATCTTCCCGGCATAACCCGATGAATCTTCCCGGCATAACCCGATGAATCTTCCCGGCATAACCCGATGAATCTTCCCGGCATAACCCGATGAATCTTCCCGGCATAACCCGATGAATCTTCCCGGCATAACCCGATGAATCTTCCCGGCATAACCCGATGAATCTTCCCGGCATAACCCGATGAATCTTCCCGGCATAACCCGATGAATCTTCCCGGCATAACCCGATGAATCTTCCCGGCATAACCCGATGAATCTTCCCGGCATAACCCGATGAATCTTCCCGGCATAACCCGATGAATCTTCCCGGCATAACCCGATGAATCTTCCCGGCATAACCCGATGAATCTTCCCGGCATAACCCGATGAATCTTCCCGGCATAACCCGATGAATCTTCCCGGCATAACCCGATGAATCTTTCCGGTACAACCCGATGAATCTTTCCGGTACAACCCGATGAATCTTCCCGGTACAACCCGATGAATCTTCCCAGCATAACCCGATGAATCTTCCCGGCATAACCCGATGAATCTTCCCGGCATAACCCGATGAATCTTCCCGGTACAACCCGATGAATCTTCCCGGCACAACCCGATGAATCTTCCCGGCATAACCCGATGAATCTTCCCGGTATAACCCGATGAGTCCTCCCGGCATAACCCGATGAATCTCCCCGGCATAACCCGATGAATCTCCCCGGCATAACCCGATGAAGCCTCCCGGCATAACCCGATGAATCCTCCCAGCATAACTCAATAAATCTTTTCGGCATAACCCGAGAACCTTTCCATGCAATCAGCATTAGGGTTTCAAACCCTAAACTGAATTTTCCTTTTAGTCAGCATTAGGGTTTTAAACCCTAAACTGAACTTTTTCCTTTCAGCCAACATTAGGGTTCTAAACCCTAAAGTGAGCTTTTCCTTTTTAATCAGCATTAAGGTTTTAAACCCTAAACTAAATTTTCCTTTTAGTCAGTATTAGGGTTTTAAACCCTAAACTGAATTCTCCCTTTGTTCGGCGTTAGGGTTTTAAACCCTAAACTGAACCTTTCCCCAGCTAGCCGGTATTAGGGCTCCAACCCTGAACTAAGCATGCATATCCTCTTTTATCAATTTTATGAACTTCCTGGTAAATAATTAACGAAATTTTCCTAGTGAAACTGGGGCAGAAAATTTCGTTCGTTTGTTTGTTTTTTTTTTCTGCAGGTCTAACCTCGAGCCACACGGATCGAAATGACCCACGAGATGAGTCTCAACTCAGAATCAAAGAAGAAAAAGACAAAAGGAGACATCCCGAGATATCAAAGTGAATGGAGAGCAGATCGACTCCAACGTTTGACTAAGGTCCTAAACCCTGCCAATCGCGTCTCACTCAGTATCCCAGAGTTTGAACAAGTCGCCGCAACTCGCAAGCATCAAGATTCAGATCGGAGTCTACAAGCATAATCAGCTAAGACCCAAGATCAAGTCGTAAAAGAATCATAGATAGGAATCTTGTAACTAGCAGTTGACATACATATAAGTAGTTAGTTCAGTTTCTAATTTTCGTTTGTTTGTAATAAGGCGGTCAGTGACGCGTCAGTGACAACAGCAACAGCAGTAGCAGCAAGCGTTGCAATCCCATGGTAGTCCCAGCTACCAAAACTTCCCGAACTACATTGACCTGATTCCTGTTTAGCCCAGGATATGTAGGAAATCTTTGAAGCAAGATTCGGTCAAATCTTTCAAAAACATGCTTCATACGGAGTAGTCTATAGGCAAAAAATCGCCCATACACGCTCACTTTATCTTTGCACGAAAACTCTTCGTGTTTCCGAACAAAGAGGGGCAGCTGTGAGCACGTGATTTTTGTTTTACGCGACAATCGCTCCAAAAGAATTAAAAATGTATGTGTCATGCGTAATTTAAGCCATGACCCGTTTGTTAGATGGAAAATTACAAAAAAAAAACGCATTCTTTCTTTTATCCTGATTTGTTGCCTTGTTTAATTTTACTTACTTTTAACATTTTATACGCGTGAAATAAATATGTTAAGTGTTAATTAGTGGTGCTTAGTTTTATTTAATTAGGTTGTGTATTTAGGAAATTAGAAATAAAGAAAAGAAGATAAAAATTTGTTGTAAAATGAATTTGGGCCGTGCCCATTTCAAAATCTGGAACCCAATTGAACGGCCCAAACCACCAGTCCGAACAGCTCACCCCCAAGACACAAAACGACGTAGTTTAATACCAAAACTACGTCGTTTCAAGGCCGATCCATCTCAACCATTCAAACCAAACTGATCCAACGGTCCGGATCTCTCACCCATAACCCCATTTGCCCGACCCGTTACCCGAACCAACTCTGCCCCCAACACTTGAAACGACACCGTTTCCCTCAAGTGGAAGGATCCTGGCCCTTCGTCATGCCTCATCCAACGGCTGAGGTCCATCCACTCACTCCATATATAAGCTGCCCTTCATACCCCACCCCCTGTCCAAATACCCCTGCCCTTCATCATCCTCACAAAGAACCCCGGAACCCTAGAGCCGCCCCCATCTCCCTTCACCAGAAACCCGGCGGCATGAACGCCGGTGACCCTACCCTTAACACCATAGAACCCCCATGCCATCCTGAACCCAAATCTACCAACCACACGCTTCGAATCTTATCCCACCTTCTCGAATCTTCATTTGAAGATTCGAGTCGGAACCTAATCTACACCGATCTGCTTTAAATTCATACCAGACACTCCCCAGACCCCCCTCGTGACCAAACCATACTTGGTTTGGTCCAAATCTGATCAGGGAAGCCTGAATCCCAGATCTAAGTCTTGAAAGTTTTGTGTTCCTCCGTCACTGGTTCAACCGAAGAGATTAAGGTCTAATGGACTTTAATCAAAGTGTTTCTCAGAGAAACACTTTCTTTAAAGTCCGTTCAGCCTTAAGAAAGGCCTGACCAAGTCCGAGTTAAGGTTTTGATCTTTTGCGGTTAAGGTGAGTTTCTTTCTTTTCTTAGTTTGTTTTGGTTCGTTTGATTGTTGTAAGGGTCTGTTCGTTTTCTGTCCTTGACTTCTATCAACTGTGCTTCAACCGCTTTGCCTGAACCTCTGTTTGTTTGTCTAAAATCCCCCCTCCTATTCTGATAAGACATATGTATTTGTTGTACAATAATTGAGCTTCAAATGTTGACTGAGCAATTGGTTCCTCGAGTACCACTTTGCTCAGTCAGTATAATTCGAATTATGGGTCGATACTGTTAAATGTTGGATTTTTGGTTACGATTGTGTATGTTAATGCTAATATAGTCGAGTCGACATGTGTCGTCAATTAGTTTCAACTGTCCGAACAATAACAAATCGATTTGCTTCTGTTGAACATTTGCCTGAATCAATTAAGAACCAAGTCCTGTTACTTATAGTTGTTAATATGATTTCAGAAACCTAAGGCTTGATCTGTAATTAAAATCTGAGTTGATAGCATGTGCACTTGTGCATAGCATGTGCATTGTGCACTTGTGCACAGCATGTGCATTGTGCACAGCCTGTTTTCCTGCATAAAAGGGCTTTCAATTTTAAAAATGGTTTGACAGCATATGCTGTCAGATATATTCTACTGCCCATACTTGCTTTTAGTTAATAAAATGGGAAAGTTTAAGCCTGCGAGAGGGATGATGGGGTTTAATACTTAAATAGCTAAAGTGGAACTGAAAATGGAAGGCACATGGGAGGGGTATGGTGATAGTCTAAACAGGCTGTTAAAAGGGGTAAGGAAGGCTTATAAAAGGGGGGACCTAAGGAAAATATACAGAATTAGAGGTGAGAGGACCTGGGGACACAGGAGAGAAAAAAAGATATACAGAGGATTGGAGAGATAGGCAGATTTGAGAGAAAGAAAGGGAGATAGAGACTGAACCTTGAAAGCTGAAAAAGAAAAACACACACACAGAGAGAGAACACTGAGAAAGAATTCTTTGATAGCTCAAATAGATATCAGGACTGAACATTTGAGAGTTCAAATTCTGGAAACAGAAAATTGGAAAAGAATTTTTGTCTGATAACTCAGACAGACAAAAACTAGAAATTGCTTCCTTTCCTTTTGTTTTGATTTCACTAAATCTGGACCTGTTTTTGTGCAACACTAATTTCTCCCAACTGAGTCTGCTTGGTTGTTGCTTTGTTCTTTCTGAGACTTGGTCTAGCTGGGATCTAGATTCTGCCCCAATTGTTTCGTTTGTTGCTGCTGCTGTTACTCTGATTCCTGTTGCTGCTGACCTTTTTGCTTCACTTCTTCTTTGCATTTCAGTATTCAGTGTTTTCCAGGTACACATTTCAAGTTACATATTGATGTAATTGAAACAGTTTGAAAGCATGAAATGAAAAAGGGTGAAGATGTTCAAGTATTTGTTGTGATATTCATAGTACATTAACAGGCCTGTGGAAACTGATTAGTTTATGGTTCAACAGTTCGAAAGAATGTACTGATAGCCGACTGAGTTTACCCCTTTTGTATTTGAACTCGGTAGTTGTCTGTTAGTATAAGCATGTGTATTTCGACTTTACACAATACTGTTTTCTGTTTCATTTAGTTTTTTTTAGTAAGACTAGTCCCCATAAGTTTAGTTAAGTTCAACACAAGAAATGCTCAGATTAAGCGTTGTATTTCGTTAGCTCGTATATGATTCCTTGTCAAATTAAAGCATTTTACTTCGCCAGCTATCCTCTAAAAGTAATTAATCAGAAATTGATAGGAGTTTGGTTTAGGCCGAAGTATATACTTCAATTAGCATACATTTTTCTTTCTTCTATCTCTGGAAATAAAATAATAGAAATGTAGTCACTGTAGGATACCCTTCTAAAAATAATGAGATGAGTCTCGCCAAATAAAAAAAAATACAAATTGCGGGGCCCTCAACAACTAATCATAATATTTAGAATTCGGGCTATGCCATTTAGTGAATCTCATGGCCTTCTCAAAAATAATAACGCGCTAGACTTTTCAGGCACGGTTTAAGTAAATTATGTTCTTAAATTCGGGTGCACATTGATGTGACCCAAATCCAAATCTCAACGGAGTCAAAATGTGTTAACAACTACGGGTGCATTGATTGTGACGTGGTTTGAGATGCATTTTTACGATGTTGCAATTCTATAAAAATAAGTGATAATAATAAAAGCGGTTCAAACTTAATAAAAGCACATAAGTCACAACATGTATTTAAATCAGATATTTAGCCATTATAACAATTTAAGCGACCGTGCTAGAACCACGGGATTCGAGGGTGCCTAACACCTTCCCTCGGGTCAACAGAATTCCTTACTTAGAATTTCTGGTTCGCAGACTTCATTTGGAAAAGTAGAATATTTTCCTCGATTTGGGATTCAAGATAAACCGGTGACTTGGGACACCAAAAGCCAAACCTTTCCCAAGTGGCGACTCTGAATTAAATAAATAATCCCATTTCGAATATTGTCACTTAAATTGGAAAAACTCCCTCGCGCATTTAACCCTCCGGGGCCGGGCGCGCAAAAAGGAGGTGTGATAGCACTAATTGAATTCTTCCAGCATATGAGAGTTTTTTTGTTGTCCATGATGAAATTCTTGCCGCCATCTTCTCAATAAGTGGTTGTCATTGCACTATGGACATCTTCTTGGTGGTTAATGGAACTCCCAGGTACTTAACTAGCAATATACCTCTGGAGTAACCAAATTTTTGCACTATCTCTTCACACTAGCCAACTGAGTAACACCTCCAAAGAATATTGAACTCTTTTCTTGGTTAGCTTTCAAGCCTGAAGCCCCATAAAAGTGATTAAGACATTGTTGCAAATGAGTGATTGAGGCTATGTCACCCCTTGCAAAAAGTAACAGATCATCTGCAAAACTCAGATGAGTTATGCCAAGCTTAGCACACCTCGGGTGATATTTGAATTCCCTTTCCTTTCTCAGTCCATTCAAGCATATACTCAAGTACCCCATAGCAATTTCAAAGAGGAAAGGAGACATGGGATCTCCCTGTCTCAATCCCTTTGCAGTTGGAAATAGCTCAGTAGGTTCTGCATTGATGATAATTGAATAGGTCACAGTTTTCATACAAGTAAACACCCATAGCTGAAACTTACCAGGGAACCCCAACTCAACAATCACTTGTTCTAAGAATATCCATTTGATCGAAGCCTACCCTGCACTACTATTGAGTAGCGAGAGAGGGTCGAAGCAGTTTTTACCCGATTAAGGGTCGGGATCGATTTCCACAGAGAGCTAAAAGTTGGAGTCGGGTATTTATCTAGTTTAGAGTTGGGTATGTGTTCCAAATTACACTTCTAAATATTTTTGGGTTTTTGTTTCACTTCTACTTTTATCAAATTACAATAGTAAATTAAACTAGAATAAGCTAAGAGTAAAATGTTGCGGGTTGTTCAAATGGTTTAAAAGGCACTAGGGTAGTGACTTTTACCTAGGTGGTCAATAGACAGATAATTGAGTCTAAGGCATGATTGACATATTTGGGGAGTATGATATAACCGTTGCACGATTTTACCCACTCTACACCTCTCGGTGGTTCAAGTGATTTTGCCCGAATTGACTTTCTCAAGACCAATTGGGTATGCAAATTTGCACAAGCAATCAAGGTTCAAGTCGGGTATTACTCTCTCGATGTTTAACCCTTTAATTGGGGCTATCAATCTCTTGAGTACGCCCCAATTCCTTGTTGGACCAATTTCAGAGACTCAAGCTCTCTTTCTCAAGAAGAGATCAAGTCAACTAAACACAAACTAGTGTTTGCAACCACTAATTCAACAATTAACCATGAAGTAGGCCCAAATATCAAACACCCATAGTCAATCTAGATCTAAAATACAAGACCCATCAATTACCCACACTAGGGTTGAGCCACAACCATAGCTTATGGGTTTAGCTACTCATAATTAAAGAAGAAAAGCAATAAATAGATGAAGAACAACTCATATTAATTAATTAATAAGATAAACAAGAAGATTCAATGTTGAAATGTAGATAAAGTTGCCCAAAATAGCTAAAATATTCGAACCCATGAGCGCAACTCTTAGCTAAAACTATCTGATGACCTAAAAATGAGAAAAGAAGCTATTTATACTAAGCTAAAAAACCAAGATAAAAATACCCCTGCGGGGCTAGTGCGGACATCACAAAATCACGTGCGGCTGCACTAAGGCTCTTGACATAAAAATCCATCTCTCTGAACTCAGGCAATGCGGACCGCATAGAATGGAGTGCGACCGCGGAGGATTCTAGTGCGGTCCGCATGAAATGGACCGCGGACCGCATTGGCTTGAAACTCGGAACTGGAAACTCTCTGATCATTCTTACTGCGAACCGCACTAAATCGAGTGTGGCCGCATTGATCCCAATACGGACTGCACAAAACCTACTGCGGCTGTATTGCTCTTTTTGCCTGAATATCATACTCTCTGGACCTCACTTGTGCGGACCGCACAGAATGGTGTGCGACCGCACTGGCCTGATTTTGTCTGAGCTTTGTCTTGTCTTGATACTTGTGCAAGTTTCACTCCTTTTGAGTTGATCTTTGACATCTTGTCACCTTGTTGATCAAACCTGCAATCAAGCATAACTTGTGAGCCTTTGGGACTATTTTGTACACATTTCTAATCAAAACTTAAGCAAGAAGGAGTATAAAATGTATCAAAATCCCTAGTTATCAACTCCCCCAAACTTAAGCTTTTGCTTGTCCTCAAGCAAACAAAATAAGACCCACCCCTCAAGTGAAAATCCCAGAAAATTCAGCTGTCCTAAAGTAACCTCATCTAGCATCAATTGGGATTAACAATTTCCCTCAATACAAATGAATCATTAACAAAATTTACTCTTTGAAACACCATGGATTAAGTGCGATACAAGAACATCAAGAGTTGACTCAACACATCAAAGAACTCTTTCTATTACTTTGTTCATTGTGGAACCCAAACTCATACATCCTCAACTCTCCCTAAGCAAACCTCACATTTAGAATAGTGGCACTTAGAACGAGGTTAATGGAAAATCACTCATCTCTCTCAAGGAAAGTCACGAGTCCGGCTCTAAGTACCATATGCTTGCCCCTTATATGAGTCACCACTAATGTAAGTTTCATTCAACTCAAGATCATATAGGGTTTTTGTGGAGCATAGTGAAGGCTTTTGGTTTAGGGTAGGTAATGTTTGGTCTAAGTAGGTTCCATCTTCCCTTAAGCACTTCTTTTGTTTCATTTTGGCTCAAATTCATTTGACTTTTTTTTTTGAGTCTTTTCACTTCTTTCTAAGGGTTTAGAGAGACACACTGTCACTCTTTCTTATACATTTCAAATCTTTTCTCCTTTCTCAACTTTCCACACCTTTCATTCTTTACTTTTCTTGAATCCCTTTTTATTCAATTCTACTTTGAGCATTCTTTTTATCTTTTTGCTTTTCTTTCTTTTTCTTCATTTTGTACCTTTTTGCCACTTTGTTGTCATCCTCGTCTCTCCTCCCAAACTTATACTTTTGCCATGTGCTAAAGGAAAGATCAGTTGCCAAGAGAGGGTATCTTTTAGAACGGGTAAAGGTTTGTATCATGGTTCATTGAAGGAAAAAGGTTTAAGGGTCAAAAGGGTTGACTAGGGATCTTATCATTGGTAGGTTATGGAAGTGTTCAAGCTATAATTTGGACCAAGGAGAGCCTATAATCATGTATCAAGTTAAAATTCACTTAGGATTTCGCCTCAACAAACATTCAGGGCAAGTTCTAGACCAATGGCTCGGGACTTGGACTTGCAATGCAATTTCTCACCACACAAGCTATGGGATTGCTAAAGACACAGAGTCGGGGGCCCACAACGACCTTAAATAATATTTGAGCACACAATGGTCCCGAAAAATCACTTGATGATTATCGGTCAATGCAAGAGTCTCAAAGTCACGACTTTCACCATCCTACACACAACAATTTATTTTTGACCATAAGATCAAAGGCAAATGTGCTAGGCCCAAGTGAAGCTTTGCTTGAGGCACCCTTAACCACTAACTACTAAAAAGAAAAAAGAAAAACGGACTCAAACCCTTAAGAAGGTTGTCACTCCATCTATCATTGGGAAGAACCACCCGGTTCATACAAACTCCACCTTTGGAAAGAACCGTGACATTAAGAAAATCAAAGGCTTATTGCAAACTTTCAAAACAAGAAGCTACGAATATAAGTAAGAAGCTAAGAACGAAAAATTGCAGAAAGTAAAATGAATATATACAAGAGGGGATTTGTCAAATATACAATAAATGGGATGAATATGTACAATGTAACATAACTTTATATACAGACCCAAAAGTAAAATAAAAGTACGCAAAATGTAACGAAATGTTAAAATTATATACAAACCAAAGATGAAAAATAAAGAAAGCCTAAAAACTGTCAAATATATAAAATAATCCAAATCCATAAAAGTAGGGCCTACCCCTCAAATGAAAGCTGGCATTGTCCCCAATGCCAACTAAACTAAATAAGCAGCAAAAAGAAAAGGGAAAAGGATATAGAGACTCCCTATGGCCCGTCTGCCTGCATGGGCTCCTGAGTGGTCCCTGGGTCCTCATTGTGCTCAGGAACCTCAGACTGGTTCCCTATGGTCTGCTGCTCTACTGCCGGGACTTGGGCCTGGACCTAGACAGGCTCCTAAGGTGCATCCTATGGCTAACTAGAGGAGGCCTCTGGTGGGTCTGCCAACTAAATGGCTGCATTGTCCGCTATGGGAATTATCCGCTTCCTCTTGGGAGGCCTCTAGGACTACTCGGGCTGGGGACGAGCTGATGGTACTAGGTCATGTAGCAATAAGTCCAAAGGCAGATGATCCGCCTTCATCCTGTAAACATCAACCCTCAGCGCCTTTACGGACTCCTCTGAAGCCCTCGTCTTCCTCAACTTCTTATGCTCCTTAGAAAGCTCCTTGAGAGCCTTGCTGTGTGAATCAACTGCATCTGTGAGCACCTTCTGAGTGTCGAGGATTTTCTTTTGGTTGGCTAGAATCTTCTTGAGGGCATCTTCTATGGACTGTGGGACCTGCAGAGGTGGAGGTGCCGACTGAGCCTCAACTGTAGTAGTGAGGATAAACAACTTGGATGATGTTGTATGTATCCAGTTGTTGATACTGAGAAGAGCTTGGCTCAGTCGGTGTGCAGTCACTGGATAAGCTCGGGAAGAGGGTATCTCTGGTTCAGCTGAAGTGGATGGGCTAAGAGAAATGTCTGTGGAGGTGGAGGCAGGCTGAGCAGGAGCCACTACCACAACTGGCTCTTTAGACTGGCCAGTTGGAGCAGTAGTTGTTCCCTTAAAGTTCTTGCTCTTTGGGTTGTCATCCCCCTGCATGTTGTACCAAGGGAATGGGGCCCTCACTTTGACCTTGATATCAAATGGCCTCTTTTCAACTTTGAGGTCCCTGAAGTACATAGTCAAGAAGCTGGGGAAAGGGTAGTTTCTATCATGCTCATTGCTTACAAGTATGATTACCCTAGACATTACATTTCCCACATTGATCGGGTACCCTGCCATGATTGAAGCTACCAAAATAGCCCGGTGAATAGGGGGGAGTTGTCATGAGTAGTAGGGTCCAGTCTACTACACAGAAAAGTTTCCCACCCCTTTGCCTCGAAGTTCAAACTTCTTCTCAGAATCTTGATGCCCGCATTCAACCAATCGGGGGTGGTACGTGGGATTTCCAAATACTGTGCCAACCAGGGATGGACCTCCTCGCCCATTTCCATTTTTTCCATAAATAATACCTCATCCTCCTCATCAAAGCCAAGGTAGTCATTTATTGTTTTCCTATCAAACAACACCTTCAGATTTCACACCTTGGTCACTTTTGTGCCCTTTTTGATGTGGGAAACGTTGGCATAGAATTCCTTGACCAAATGCTCATTGGCATCTACACATTCACCCAAAAAAGTACTCCCAGTTAACTCTCTCCCTAAATTTCCTCCTCACATTGGGGTTGTGAGGCAGTAAGTCCCTATCCACAAAGCTCCTCTCCGGGATTAATTTCCTCACCGGCCACCATTCCCTAAACTTGTGATAAGCTACCTCACTGACAAATCGGTCTTGCCACACCTCCGGTTTCCTAGTTCTCTCAACCCCAGCAACCTGAGGTTCACCCCCTTCTCCTACTTCTCTTTCTCCTCCTACTTCCTCATCGTCTCCTACTGCACCCTCTCCGAATAATGAAGCTGTGGGAGAGGTGGAGTATTCATCCCCACTTCCTTCAGCTGAGCCCTCAAACGACCCAGAAGATACATTTATTGACGCTTGGGCAGCGGGGGAAGTGGGAGGAATGTCTCTTAGTCTGTTTCTCTCTGGCTAGTGAGGGATGTACTCTAGGATTGAGTTTGAAGATTTCTCCCGGGAGGCCTCGTACTCACTCTCAGACATGCCAATATCCCTATCAGCAGCTTTAATCATCTTCCTCATGTTTTTAATCTTTTGCCGGGCTTGAACAGTCAATCTTACCATTTTCTGTTTCCCTCCCTAGGAGGATTCTCCTTTGTCTGGTTGTTTAGATCCCTTTCCCCTTTGTTTCACCAAACAAGTTCAAGTATGCTCTGTTAGTATCAGTAGATTCAATTAAGTTTACAGTTGCATAAGAATAAAGGTTGCAGACAGTTGCAGAAATCACACAGTGTGGACCACACAAAATGGAGTACGGTCGCACAGAGGCCAATGCGGTCCGCACAAAATGTCAATGCGGTCCGCACAAAATGTCAATGCGGTCCGCACAGAGGTGAGGTTCAGACTACCCACTCTCTAAACAATTGCTCTGCGGACCGCACAAAAAGGCAATGCGTTCTGCACTAAGGCATCGCGGACCGCACAAAATGCAATGCAGTCGCGATCCTCAAAGATCAGGCTTCAGGACTTTCAGCAATGCGGTTCGCACAAAATGTTATTGCAGACCGCACAAGGGCACTGCGGACCACACAAAAACCACTACGGTCCGCATTGAGTGCCCAGTTGCGGCACTACCTTAGGGTTCAAAATCATTTGCTTTTAAGTCCAATATTTCACCTTAGTAAGGTTCTTAAGTGATTGACCATTGTTTTTAACCACCTAATTCTACTTTAATCAAAGAATTTATTACCCTAACCTAACCAGTTGAAGAAAATATGGGAATACTAGAATAAGAGACAAGAAAAATAAAAAGTAGAGGAGAATAACAAAATTAAAACAATTAAAAAGAAGTTAAGTTACCAGTTGTGAGATGAAATGAAGATTAATGAATACAAGCAATTAATTACGAGCAACAGGGGTGACGAATAGTGCTTTAAGTGTTCTGGGAGGTCAAAGAACGAAAAGTGTAAAAGAGGGCCTCAGGCCCTATTTATAGAAAAGGACCTGGGCCCAGCTTACCAACCCAGTACGGACCGCACAAAATGGACTGCGGTCCGCACTACATAGCATGCTTCAAGTTTGAGAAGGCAACTCACTGCGGTCCGCACAAAATGTCATGCAGCCGCAGTAGTCCACTGCGGACCGCACAAAATGTAATGCAGTCGCGGTGGCAAACTTCATAGAGTTGGACATTTCCTCCTTCATCAGTGCGGTCCGCACTAAATGTAATGCGTCCGTATTAAAAACTTCAGAGACCTAACATTTTTTCCACTATGTCCTGCACTGCATCAACCCAATCCTGTAGCATCTCATAATAAGTTAGTCCAAAAATAAATCCTGTACTACCATGAAAATCAAAGAAAAACAAGAAGAAAAACACATGAGTTGCCTCCCAAGAAGTGCCTGATTTAACGTCGCGGCACGATGCAGGTTACCATCAAATCATTTGAGATGAAGAAGTGTCACCACTTGGCTGTCATCAATTTTTCCCAAGTAGTGCTTGACCCTATGCCCATTCACTCTAAAAACTTCCATATTTTTGTTTTTTAAATCAAGAGCACCAAACGGGGTCACACACTCCACTTCAAAAGGTCCACTCCATTGTGATTTAAGCTTTCCCGAAAATAGACGTAACCGAGAATTGAACAAGATAACCAAATCACCAACTTTGAACTCCTTGCTATGAGCATATTTATCATGAAGGTACTTCATCTTGTCCTTGTACAAGGACGAACTGGAGTAGGTATGGAATCAGAATTCATCAAGTTCATTAAGTTGCTCCACACGAAGATTGGCTACAACATCCCATTCAAGATTTAGCTTCCTCAAAGCCCATATGGCCTTGTGCTCTAACTCGACCGGTAGATGGCAAGCTTTCCCAAATACCAACCGATACGGAGACATACTAATCAGAGTTTTGTAAGCAGTCCTATAGGCCCATAGAGCGTCATCCAACTTCTTTGACCAATCATTCCTATTAGCATTGGCCGTCTTTGACAATATGCTTTTGATTTCCCTGTTGGAGACTTCAACTTGACCACTTGCTTGAAGATGATAGGGAGTAGACACTTTGTGATTGACACCATACTTTGAAAGCAAAGTGTCAAAAGCTCTATTGCAAAAATGAGATCCTCCATCACTTATGATTGCACGAGGAGTACCAAACCTAGTAAAAATGCTCTTCCTGAGAAATGCAACAACACTCGGGGCCTCATTGTTGGGCAAAGTCACTACTTCAACCCACTTTGAAACATATTCCACCGCCACAAAAATGTATGTGTTCCCACACGAGCTAACAAACGGTCCCATAAAATTAATGCCCCATACATCAAAAATATCAACCTCAAGAATAGTATTGAGAGGCATATCATCTTTCTTCGAAATTCCACCCGCTCTTTGGCGTTCGTCGCATCTCTTCACAAAATCACCCGCATCTTTGAAAAAAGTTGGCCAATAAAACTCAAAACTAAGAACTTTAGAAGCCATCCTTTCCCCGCCATGATGGCCACCATAGGGAGAGGAATGACAAGCCTCCAAGATACTCAATTGCTCTTCCTCCGGGACACACCTTCGGATCACACCATCCGTGCAAATCTTGAACAAGTATGGCTCATCTCAATAGAAATCCAAACTATCCCGCTTGAGCTTCTTCCTTTGGTTAGAAGAGAGCTCGCACGGGATTATACTAGTCACAAGGAAATTAGCAACATCGTCAAACCATGGCATATCATTTATCGACACCGAAAGGAGTTGTTCGTTGAGAAATGAATCATTGATCTCTAGGCCATCACGAGGTCTACCCTCCTCCTCCAAGCGGGACAAGTGGTCCGCCAATTGGTTCTCACTACCCTTCCAGTCCACAATCTCCAAATCAAACTCTTGAAGTAACAAGACCCATCGCATCAGTCTAGCTTTGGAATCCTTCTTCGTCATCAAGTACCAGAGTGTGGCATGGTCGGTATGAATAATAACCTTAGCACCTATAAGATACGACCAGAATTTTTCCATTGGGAACACAATAGCCAAAAGTTCTTTCTCGGTCACCGTGTAGTTCACTTGAGCATCATTCATTGTCTTGCTCGTATAGCATACCGGATGAAATATTTTGTTCACTCTTTGACCCAAAACCGCCTCAACCGCAACATCGCTCGCATCACACATGAGCTCAAAGGGCAAGCTCCAATTAGGTGCGGTAATGATAGGAGTGGTGGTAAACTTATGCTTGAGAAGTTCAAAGTCTGGCATACATTTTACATCAAACACAAACTTAGCATCTTTTTCCAACAACTTGCACAAGGAATTCACTACCTTTGAAATGTCTTTGATAAATCTCCAGTAGAACCCCGCATGCCCAAGAAAACTTCGGACTCCCTTGACAGATGAAGGGGGAGGGGGCCTTGAAATAATATCAATTTTTGCTTTGTCTACCTCAATACCATGCTTTGAAATTTTATGCCCAAGAACTATGCCCTCTTCCACCATAGAGTGACATTTCTCCAATTGAGAACAAGATTTGTTTCTTCACAACGGGCGAAGACCCTATCAAGATTTTTCAAGAACTCATCAAATGAATCCCCCACAACACTAAAGTCGTCCATGAATACCTCCAAAATGTCTTCCACCATATCGGTGAAAATGACCATCATACACCGCTGAAATGTAGCCGGTGCATTACACAACCCAAAAGGCATCCTAGAAAAAACAAAGGTGCCATATGGACAAGTGAATGTGGTCTTCTCCTGATCTTCCGGAACAATCAAGATTCGGTTGTACCCAGAATACCCATCCAAGAAACAGTAGAAGGCATGTCTAGCAAGTCGATCTAACTTCTGATCAAGAAAAGGCAAAGGAAAGTGATCCCTGCGGGTCACTTTATTCAACTTGCGGTAGTCCATGCATACCCTCCAACCGGTGATGGTTCTTGTAGGAATCAACTCATTTTGTGAATTTGTAACCACGGTCATGCCACTCTTCTTTGGTACACATTGCACCGGTGAAGTCCAAGAGCTATCAGAGATGGGGTATACAACCCCGACATCCAACCACTTGATCACCTCTTTTTTCACAACTTCTTGCATTGCCTCGTTCAACCTCCTTTGATGCTCCAAGGAAGGCTTTGCATCATCTTCCAGAATAATCTTGTGCATACAGAATGCGGGGTTTATCCCCCAAATATCAGCTAAAGTCCATCCAATTGCCTTTTTCCGCTTTTAAAGTACTGCCAATGTGGCATCAACTTGCATGCTAGTAAGACAAGAGGAAAGAATAACTGACAAAGTAGAATTTGAGCCTAAGAAACTCATGTGGAGGCAGTGGTTTCAACTCCAACACCGGAGGCTCCTCAATTGAAGGTTTTGTTGGTGGAGTCTTTCTATTCTCGAGGTCCAAAGATAATTTCCTAGGCTTATAAGAGTAAGAGCCCATTCCATGCAAAGCATTCACGCACTCCACTTGGCTTGCAACCTCATTGACATCAAGATTCAATAATACGGCCTCCAATGGGTCCTCCACATTGATCATTGCACTGGTGTCATCAATTATCACTGCTGTAACGAGGTTCACAAAAGAGCACACCTCGGTAGTGTTGGGCTGCTTCATTGATTTACACACATGAAAGACCACTTTCTCGTCACCCACCTGGAAGGTGAGTTCACCTACTTCCACATTAACTAAGGCCTTCCCCGTAGCAAGGAAAAGTCTCCCCAAAATGATAGGAACTTCATAATCTGCCTCACAATCCAAGATCACAAAGTCAACCGGCAAGACAAATTTATCCACCCGGATAAGCACATCATCAATAATACCCAATGGTCTCTTCATCATTCTATCTGCCTTTTGTAATCTCATGGAAGTCTACCTCGGTTGCCCAATACCCAAAGTCTTGAAAACGGAATAAGGTATCAAATTGATACTAGCCCCCAAATCACATAGAGCTTTAGCAAAATCCGCACTCCCAATGGTGCAAGGAATGGTGAAAGCACCGGGGATCTTCAAGCTTCGGGGCCATTGAATGCACTATTGCACTAACTTGGTGAGTCATTTTTATAGTTTCACAATCCATAGACTGCTTCTTTGCTATCAAGTCCTTCATGAATTTAGCATAGCCCGACATTTGTTCAAGAGCCTCCACCAAATGCACATTGTTGGATAAACTCTTCATCATGTCAATGAACTTTTTAAACTGATTTTCATTTTTCTGCTTCGCGAGCCTTTGAGGATAAGGTGGAGGTGGCCTTGACAAATGAGCCTTGGCTTTAGGCACAACCGGCTCCGGCATGTCTATTATGTATTCCCTAGACGGGTTCACATCATTTTGAGTTTCCACCTCGACATCTTGAATATCAATCCTCACTTCTTCATTCACATTGTCATCAATCACATTTTCAACCACCAAAGGAACTTCATCTTTTTGCAACTCAACATCATCAACCACAATCTGCTTTTGTTTGGAGGCATGCACATCACCACCTCTCCCACTTCTTGTTGTTACCACCATAACATGATTGTTCCCACCATTCGGGTTCACTACCGTATCACTTGGTAGCGCATCCTTAGGGCGAGTATTTAAAGACTGTGAGATTTTGCCTAACTGCACCTCCAAGTTCCTGATAGAGGTATTATGGGAAGGCAACTGAGCATCCGAGTCCGCATTCTTCTTCATCATCTGTTCGAACATCATTTCAATTCTACCCATATTATTTCTAGAAGAACTAGGACCTTGAGATAGAAATGAGGGCGGATTGTTCGGTTGTTGGTACATTGGGAGCCTTTAAAAGCCTTGCCCCCGGTTTCCTTGGTTTCCATTGTTCCATCAACCTTGATTGTTATTACCACCCCAATTGTTGTTATTACCATTCCAATTTCCTTGGTTTCTTTGATTGTTATTCTAATTTCCCCAGTTGTTGTTTTGGTTGTTGTTTCCCCAATTACCATTGCCTTGTTGTTGATTGCCCTAATTACCTTGGGGTCTCCATTGTTGTTGGTTGGAAGAATTTCCTCTTTGGCCTTGATAATTATTCACGTATTGCACCTCTTCACTTTGTTCATCATAACCATCATTTTGAAATCCACCACAATTATTATCAAATTGCTCCGAATTCCCTTGGTTCTGTTGCCCTCTTTGTCTTCTTTTGTTGACAAGCATGTTAACACCCTCCATAGCATTCACTTGGCACAGATTTTGAACTTATCACAACTGTTCCTTTGCTAGTTGGTTCATTGTAGTTGTCAACTCAGCTATAGCCTGCCCATGATCATGTAATTTCTTGTGTAAATGGATAACAGTGGGGACACCCTGGGGCACATTGGCTCTACTTTGCCAAGCGGAAGAAGTGTCAGCCATCTCGTCAAGAATGTCACAAGCCTCATTATACGACAGTTTCATGAAGTTGCCCCCAACAAGTTGGTTCACTATGTATTGGTTTGTTGTATTAATACCCCGGTAGAAGGTTTGTTGGATCATCGCCTCAGTCATATCATTGTTGGGGCATTCCTTCACCATTTTTCTATAACGCACCCAAATATCATGCAAAGGTTCCATGGGCTCTTGCTTGAATGCCAAGATCTCATCTCTCAATGTAGCCATATGCCCCGGTGAGAAAGTTTTTGCAATAAACTTGTCCACCAACTCATCCCAAGTAGTGATGGAATAGTTGGGAAGTCGCTCGAGCCAATCCAATGCCTTCCCTCTAAGTGAGAATGGGAAGAGTCTCAACCTAAGAGCATCCTCGGACACATTAGTTTGCTTGCTCCCCCAACATGTATCCACGAACCCCTTGAGATGTTTGTAAGTATTTTGATTTGCAGCACCCGTGAAATACCCATGTTGTTCTAATAAGGTCAACATCACATTGGTTATTTGAAAATTGCCCGCCCGAATTCGGGGTGGGACAATAGCACTTGCATAGCCTTGGTTTGGAAGTACTCTAGGAGCCATTCTTGGAGGTGGCGGAGGAGGGTCTGGGATATTGTCATTAACATTAGCATTAGACTGGAGGCCTCTACGTTGTCTTTGAGGTACAAGAGGCACCTCATCATCTCCGACATCATCTACCTCCTCCCCCGCAATCACATTTCCAAGATGGTCATTGGCATTGTTCGCTGCCATTTGGTACCTGAGTTGTGACACAAACAAATTAGTAACAAAGAAGGAAAGAAGAACAATATACAAAACTATTTAAATAGATAGCCAAAACCGTTAGCTCCACGACAACGGCGTCAAAAAGTGATCGAAGCCTACCCTGCACTACTATTGAGTAGCGAGAGAGGGTCAAAGCAGTTTTTACCTAATTTAGGGTCGGGATTGATTTCCACAGAGAGCAAGAAGTTGGAGTCGGGTATCTATCTAGTTTAGAGTTGGGCATGTGTTCCAAATTACACTTCTAAATATTTTTGGGTTTTTGTTTTACTTCTACTTTTATCAAACTACAATGGTAAATTAAACTAGAATAAGCTAAGAGTAAAATGTTGCGGGTTGTTCAAATGGTTTAAAAGGCACTAGGGTAGTGAATTTCGCCTAGGTGGTCAATTGACGGATACTTGAGTCTAAGACATGATTGACATATTTGGGGAGTATGATATAACCGTTGCATGATTTTACCCACTCTACACCTCTCGGTGGTTCAAGTGATTTTGCCCGAATTGACTTTCTCAAGACCAATTGGGTATGCAAATTTGCACAAGCAAACAAGGTTCAAGTCGGGTATTACTCTCTCGATATTTAACCCTTTAATTGGGGCTATCAATCTCTTGAGTACGCCCCAATTCCTTGTTGGACCAATTTCAGAGACTCAAGCTCTCTTTCTCAAGAAGAGATCAAGTCAACTAAACACAAACTAGTGTTTGCAACCACTAATTCAACAATTAAACATGAAATTAGCCCAAATATCATACACCCATTGTCAATCTAGCCCTAAAACACAAGCCCCATCAATTACCCACACTAGGGTTGAGCCACAACCCTAGCTTATGGGTTTAGCTACTCATAATTAAAGAAGAAAAGCAAGAAATAGATGAAGAACAACTCATATTAATTAATTACTAAGATAAACAAGAAGATTCAATGTTGAAATATAGATAAAATTGCCCAAAATAGCTAAAATATTCGAACCCACGAGCGCAACTCTTAGCTAAAACTATCCGATGACCTAAAAATGGGAAAAGAAGCTATTTATACTAAGCTGAAAAATTTGGACAAAAATACCCCTGCGGGGCTAGTGCGGACCGCACAAAATCACGTGCGGTCGCACTAAGGCTCTTGACATTTAAATCCATCTCTCTGAACTCAGGCAATGCGGACCACACAGAATGGAGTGCGACCGCGGAGGCTTCTAGTGTGGTCCGCATGAAATGGAGAGCGGACCGTATTGGATTGAAACTCGGAACTGGCAACTCTCTAATCCTTCTTACTGCAGACCGCACTAAATCGAGTGCGGACCGCACAAAACCTACTGCGACCACATTGCTCTTTTTGCTTGAATATCATACTCTCTGAACCTCACTTGTTCGGACCGCACAGAATGGTGTGCGGCCGCACTGTCCTGGTTTTGTCTGAGCTTTGTCTTGTCTTGATACTTATGCAAGTTTCACTCCTTTTGAGTTGATCTTTGACATCTTGTCACCTTGTTGATCAAACTGGCAATCAAGCACAACTTGTGAGCCTTTGGGACTATTTTGTACACATTTCTAATCAAAACTTAAGCAAGAAGGAGTATAAAATGTATCAAAATCCCTAGTTATCACCATTCCACAGAATCATAAGTTTTGGTTAGATTAATCTTGATCATACACCTTGGAGAAGAATTCCTTCTGGTGTATGCCTTCACAAGTTCATGAGGTAGGATTATGTTATCTGATATTTTCCTTCCTGGAATGAATCCTGCATGAGCTTCTCTTATCACACTAGCAATTACTCCCTGTAGTATACTTGCTAGTATTTTAGATATGATCTTATAAAGGACAGTACAACATGCAATAGGCCTGAATTCTCTTGCTGTAGTTGGGCTATTCACTTTAGGAACAAGAGTAATTGTTGTACAGTTTATACCTTTGTACATTCTTCTAGTGATAAAGAACTCCTGCACTACTTGCACAATCTCCTGCTTCACTATAGGCCATGCTTTCTTGAAAAAACATGAGTTATATCCATCAACCCTAGGAGCTTTATCCTCTTGTATAGCACATAAACCCTTATATACTTCATTTTCTGTCACTTCAGCAATCAAACTAATTTGTTGTTCATGAGTAATCTTAGGGCCATTCTTCATTATTTCTTTGTTGATTGTTGGTAATGTCTTTGTAGAAGCCCCCGTCGGATTTTTATAAAATCTTATAAACTCTTCTTTGATGCTAACCTGATTATTAACTTTCCTTCCATCCTCTGTAGTCAGCTCTAGTATCTGTTTTTTATGGCTCCTCTCTTTCACAATAGCAGAAAAATACTTGGTATTGCTATCCCCTAGTTTAATCTATTTAACTCTTGATTTTTGATTCAGAATACTCTCTTCAATTAGAGACCATTCCTCTAGTTGTTGGAGAGTTTGTTTTTCTTGCTCTAGTAGACTGTCACTATATTGGCTTTGCATATTTTCTTGGACTGTAACAAGGTCACTTCTTGCATCTTCAATTCTCTTTGTTATTCCCTTATATTCATCAGCATTTAGTTTCTTGAATAAAGGCTTCAGAGCTTTGAGATTCTTCCATACATTCTCCATATCATCCTCTGCTAATCTTCTGTTCTATATGGACTTCACTAGATTTCCAAACTCCTTATGATCTGTCCATACATTAAAGAATCTAAAGGGTGGTTTTGTAACGACCCAACCGATCGTTTTGAGCTCTAGCGTGTCGTTTAGCAGTTTGGGGCCATGAGCAGCTTCATTTCAGGTATTATGACTTGTAGCATGGTCGGAATTGAATTCCGGGGAATTCGGAGTTGATTTGGAAAGGGAATTCTCATTTCGGAATATTTAAGTTTGAAGAATTGACTAAGATTGGATTTCAGAGTAAATGACCTCTGAATCAGGATCTAAAGGTTCCAATAGGTTCGTATGATGATTTCGGACTTGGGCGTATGACCGGATCGGGTTTTGGATGATCCAAGAGCGTTTTGGTGCCTATTGTGGAAGTTAGCATTTTGGAAAAAAATTCATAAGTTTGGGTTGAAGTGCATTTTAGTGTTATTGATGTCCGTTTGGGATTTCGAGTCTGGGAATAACTCCGTATGGTGATTCTGGAGTTGGGAGCGCGATCGAAAGTAAATTTAGAGGTCCGTAGGTCATTTTGAAGTCATTTGGCTAAAGAAAGAAATTTGAAGGTTTTTGAGAAGTTTGACCGAGAGTTTGACTTTTTGATATCGGGGTCGGATTCCAATTTCAAAAGTTGGAGCAGGTCCGTAATGTCGAATATGACTTGTGTACAAATTTGAGATCAATTAGACCTGATTTGACGGGTTTCGGCATCGAATGTAGAAGTTTGAAATTTCAAAGTTCATAAATTTTGGATTAGAGTACGATTCATGCTTTCGATATTGTTTGATATGATTTGAGGCTTTGAGCAGGTCCATGTTAAGTTATGGGACTGGTTTGTGTGATTGGATGGGGTCCTGGAGGCCTCGGGTGTGTTTCGGGGTGGTTTCGGATCGAATTTGGATAAAAAGTTGCTGCTGATTGCTGGTATATGGTTTCCTTCTTCGCGAACGCGAAGGGAGTCTCGCGTTCACGAAGAGGAAAGTGGGAGGCTGCTGGATTTGGCCTTCGCGAATGCGAAGTGGAAATCGCGAATGCGAAGGGGTGGGCTGAGTTGACTACGCAAATGCGTATGGGAGATCGCGAACGCATAGAAGGAAAGAGGGGAGCAGGGCATGAGGCCGTTGGCCAATGCGAACGCGAGGCCTGGAACGCGAACACGTAGGGTACGGGGAGCTGGCCTTCACGAACGTGAGCGTCGGATCGCGAACGCGATGAAGAAATTTTGGGGCTGAAGCAGGTTGTGCTTCGCGAACGCGAGGGCATTTCCACGTTCGCGAAGAAGGGCAGTGCTGGGCAGTGACTTGTTTTAAGACAGGATTTGGCCCATTTCTTTCATTTTTCTCTTGGCTTGGGCGGTTCTTGGAGGATTTCAAGAGGGGGTTTCATCATTCAATGGCAATGTAAGTTAGCCTCACTGATTAGGAGTTAAATACATTGATTATATATGGATTTTAACATGGAAATTAGTGAAAATTTGGGGGTTTTGAGGAAGACCTAGAAATTTGGTATTCTTGAATTTTGACCACGATTTTGGACATGAAATTAAGAGAAAATCATATATTTGAGTTCGTGAGTTCATGGGTAAACTTTATCTTCGAAAAATTTCGGAATCCGAGCATGTGGGCCCGAGGGCAATTTTGTCAACTTTTTGATCGGGGTTAGGAATTGCTATAAATTGGATTGTAATGAGTAATTGAACATATATTAATGAATTTACATAATTATAGGCTAGTTTTGGAGCATTGTGCATCTATTCGAGTCTTCGGAAGGGCATGGAATGCCGGTTATGGATCTTCGGAGCGAGGTGAGTCTCCTTTCTAACCTTGTAAGAGGGAATTGTCCCCATAGGTGTTTGTGGGGGCTACGTACGCACGAGGTGACGAGAGTCCGTGCATAGTTACTATTGTGTTTAAGTCCGGGTTTTCTCGGGACCCAAAAACATGCTATACTTGGAATAATTATAATCTTATTGACAGTTGAATTGCTTAAATCCTATTAAATTGTTAAATGAATTTCTCAAAGGATTAAACTTCATTTTTCTCGAATCATTAAAAGAGAATTGGCTTTTATTGGGATAAGCATTCCCTAATAAATTCTTAATTGGCTGTTTGAGCATGTATTTCTATGTGTATCGTCGTCGCATGAATGATTCGCGAGCAGGGTGATTGTTTATTTAAATTTGACCGCGTCGCAAGTATGATTCGCGAGCGGAGTAATAGATGCATCTATGGTTCGGGCCGTTCGATCCTCGGCAATGCACATTTTACATTTCTGTTGGATCGGGCCGTAGACTTCGGCATGTTTGCGCATGCTTGTATTGCTTGCCTTGAGATTTATTGATATTGATATTTGCTCTCCCCGACTTGAGATAATTGTTAACTAATGAATTATGAATACGGAGACTTTGAATAAAAAGGAACTTTTACCTGTTTCGTGACTTATTTGAATTTACTATTGTTCTTAATAAATCCGTGATTCATCGCGTTAATAATATTACTATTGGACCACTAGCAAGTGTCGAAGTCGACCTCTCGTCTCTACTTCTTCGAGATTAGACGAGATACTCGTTGGGTACACGTTGTTTTTGTACTCATACTACACTTGCTGTTCATTTTTGTTGCACAAGTTTATGTGGGGCTAGTGGCATGGTTAGTACGGAGACTTAGGTGAGCTGCATTTTCGAGATGCCCCGCAGTCGGCAGAGTCTCCTTCAGAGTATTGTATTGTATTTTCATTTTTGTCCACTTGTATTCCGGACAATCACTGTATTTTATTTTATTCACTGGTAGATGCTCATGCACTTGTGACACCGTGTTCTGGGATGATCACAGGATATTTCAGTAGTTAAATCTTGTAAAGACATCCTCATTTATTCAGTGGAGCTTATTATTTATTATTCATTTGTTTAAAGGAAATGATTTCAAAATAAATAAAATGAGAAATTGCTAGTAAATTGTTGTTGGCTTGTCTGACAGTGGTGTCCGGCGCCATCACGACCCTTAATGGATTTTGGATCGTGACAGGTTTGATATTGGATCTAACAGGCTTGATGTTTAATAGCATAGGTGAGTGATCAGATATCAATGGCACATCATATTCAGTGCATACATGCCCCCCATCCACAAGTCATTACCAAACACCCTATCAATTTTACTTAGTATCATGTCATCACCTTGTTGTTTGTTGGACCAGGTATAGTAATCTCCTTTCCATGCCAATTCATTCAGAAACAGGTTATGAATACAGTCTAAAAAATCTACCATTTCACTCATTGCAACTGGATTGCCATATATTCTGTCTTGAATATATAGCATAGCATTAAAATCTCCACCAATTATCCAAGGCTTTGTCACTTTATTGAGATATCATTCAAATTACTCCATAAAGACTTCCTCTGCTCAATTGTGTTGAAACCATAAACTAGTGTAAGGCAAGCTTCAAATTCATCCATTCTCCCCCTTACTGTACAATGAATTAAGTGAGCATCTATCTTTTCAACATCAATACAATAAACCTTAGGATCCCATGTTAGCCAAATCCTCCCATTTACTACACTCTGATAGTTGTTCTGTATTGCCCAACCTGGTAAGATATTTTTGAATACCCTGTTGGCTCTAATCTCCTTTACTTTAGTTTCCAAAAAACCAGCTAACTTTATTTGTTTATTCTGTATATATATCTTTAGCTCCTTTTGTTTATATCTCTTATTTATTCCCCTCACATTCTATATCACCCAAGTCATTAAACTATAATAGGTGGCCCACTATCAGCTGTGGGCAAGCATTTCTGTATCTTTTTCCACCTGTGTTCTCCACTGTTCTATTCCCTCTCAATATACTAGTAGCCAGAGTTGGGAACTCCCTGATACAGCTCAGTTCAGGGTTTTTTTGTCCCTTCTATGTGTTTGATCTCCAACTCTTGTTAAAGATTGATGTATTTGATCAACGGGTTACTTTTTCATTTGTCTCTTCCACTCATTGATTTGTTCCCACTACCACAATAGGAAGATCCTTCACCTTATTAGTCTTCTTAGCTCTCCACTCTTGCACCACTTTCTCTATTTGTTATGGAGCTTCCTGTGTAGCAATTGGTGCAACTGGTCTCCTTCTTCTTCTAGACTGTTCATAGTGGTTTTGCTCTTTCTCAACTTTCTTACAAGAGTGACCAATATTCAGACATTCTTCACAGAATTCTGGTTTCCAGCCATAGTCTATTGCTTGTTCAAATTGTCTTCCATCCAGTTCCCATATTGTGACACTTGTCGGTAATGCTCTAGTGACATTAATCTCAATTAACATCCTAGCATATGAGATCCTCTTCTGTTTGGATGTGCATTCATCTGCATACAATGGTTTGCCAATAGCACTTGCAATTCTGCTCAGATATTGTACTCCCCAGCAACTCATAGGTAGGTTATGTAGTATCACCCATAGTGGAGAAATTCCTTGGTAAAATCAAAATTAACATTCCATGGCTTCAAAATAAGTGGCTTATTGTTCATTGTATATGGACTAGAATATAGAATCTCATTCATATCATTCATAGATTAGAACTTAACAACATAGTATCCTTCATCATGATAGAATACTTCCGGCTCTGAAACTTGATTCCAACTTTGTTTTACAAATCTATGCATGTAATTATAGCCCAGTGTTTTGCCAATTACATATACAATTAGGGCACATTTCCATTTCATTACTTCCTTCTCCACATCCTCTTTCTCAAGTTGTACCACTGTCTTCCCTTCTACAATTTTAGGTGGTATGTAACTCAGTTTCAAACCATTTTCAGAGCTTCGAATACCTGCAAACAATGAAGTCCACACTGCTTTCTCCCCTTTCTCCTCATTTACTGGTGCTAGATCTTGTGTTAACTTGCTTGTACTCGCTAGATCTGCGGTCTTCTCAATCGATTTGTCACTTTGGCCACTTAGAATTGGACTAACACTCAAATCCAATCTCTTAGTTGTAGCTTGCTTCATTCCGTCACTTGCATGTTGCTTCAGTCGAGTATCTTCCAATGGAACAGTAACATTTGCCATAGTAGCTCCTGGAGTTTTCTCTAGTTGCATGTTGGTTTCAGCTAGGTTTCTTCCCCCAGCTAAAGGTTGCAACCTTGGTCTTCCTCTTCCCCGAGCCATATCCACGGTGGTCGGACGTCGTAGTAACATGCGTCGATAAGCAATTTATTTTCTTTATAATTTTTTATTTCCATTTTTTTTAATTTTACCTTTTTTTTAAATTTTAAAATATATTTTTCTTTGTACATTATTTATCTTTTATTTCTCTACCTTTACTTCTTGTGGTTCTATATAATTGCTTGTATTTTATATTTTATTTATTTTATTATTCTATTTTTTGAAACTACACCTCCTAATATTAGAAATAACGAGTCATTAACAAGCTTATCGTATAATGAATGATGCAATTAAAGTGAAATTTCGTTGTTGAATGTGGTTATAAACTTATTATGTTTCCTAATCTTAAGTTATAGTGGAACTTACTATTATTATGTTGGAGTTTGACATATGTTAAACTTTTTTTTTTTTGGATTTTAAAATTGTGTTATATTCATGGTTCTAATTTATTTATTTTAGTAGTATTGGCTCACATTGCATGTTATTCATTTTTTATTTAGAATTGATAGATTAATTTTGTCAAACATTTGAATAATGTTATGACATTATATTTATAAATATTAATTTAATTTATCAAACATGAATTCCATGATATTTTTATAAAACTTATGTTTTTAGTTTTTGTAAGTATCTAAACTAAATATTATTAATATACAAAAATTATTTTTACAATATTAGTTGTAATTATATGATTACTAACTAATGTATATTCACGAAAAAATATACATCTTAAATACCAAATATTTATTTTATACTTATAAAAATTTATAGGCATATATTTATTATATTAACTTTTATGTTTTGATAATTACTTTTTAAAATTTAATCTAAATGTGTAATTACACTTGTGCAATCAAACAGTAAACTTGTAATTACACTTTGACAAATAAACATATCGTCATAATTATACAACTATATAATTACTAGACCGTGTAATTACTATTCTAATAATTACAATCAATTTCAATTACTTGGTGGCTTTCCAAACAGACCCTAAGTACAGGATAAGATCCATAGCCAGGTTTTACAAAGTATTGGGCTCCAGCTATTAATTTCACTGGGTATTATCACTTTTAGCCCGCGCCAGAATTTTATATATATATATATATATATATATATATATATATATATATATATATAATATACAAATTTTAAATATTTTTTCGGCTATTATTTTTACAGCGGCTATTTTCGTTTGGACTCAAATTAATTTAACACCATATACCATTAAAATATTTATTTTATTGTGTATACCTATTTTATAAATTTATTTATCTTGTATACCTATTTTATAAATTTATTTGACCCTGTATACGTACTTTATTCCAAAATAAAATGCTAAAATATTATAGTATGTTTGGTTTGAATTTTATATTTTTCATTAGAGTAATGTGATATGTTTGGTTTGAATATTATATTCCAAAGCAGAGGATTGTGGGTTGCTTAGTTTGAATACTATACTTTAAATTTGAAGGTTGTAGTAGTATGTTTAGTTTGAATATTGTACACTTTATTAGAATATTGTGGTATATTCGATTTGTATTGTATTCCAACTTAGAATATTATGGTATATTTCAGAATATTTTAAAAAGTTTGAAAGTATAAAGTGTAATACTCTTGGAATATTTGATATAATTTTAAAACTTCACTACAAGAAAAGGTGTAATTTGTGGAGGTTTTTTCTTAATTTTGTAACTGTTTCGGACCCCCACAAATTGAATTGTGGGGGTTTTAAGAAACGCCATGGTTATCATCGCTACAAGGCTTTTTGTGACAGTTTTAAAGAACCCCGACGACCTCCGCAAATTAAATTTGTAATTAGTGGGGGGTTTTAAAGTCAATTAAGGACGGGTTATAACCTCCTTTATATAATTTTAATGCTAAAAAATAATAATTTATGGGGCTTTGTAATTGTCATAATACGATTTGTGATTTTAAAAAAATAATTTTGTGGCAGTGTATAACCATCACAATATGAGCTTTATGTTAACAATAATTAATTAGTTGGGGTCTATAATCGCCACAATATTATTTCTTTTATAAATTTTAATTTGGGGGATTAATTACCCTCACGAGTTGAATATTAAAATGCGCTTTCTTCTCATTAAGAATTGCATGATTAAATAAGATCAAGCTTGTATCATCATATGCATAAACAAACAAATAAATTATTTACCAAATAATACTCATTATATAATAGAAATCAAATTTCATTAAAACATCCACAATAGCAAGAGTCACAAAGTCAAGTACTACAAATCGTACTAAAACAATATAAACTAAAGTAGCTCCTAAACATTACTACTTAAAATCCATAAAAGCAACAGTGGTTCCACATTAAATAAATAATATTCTAAGTATTTGCTTGTTGATTCTGGTAGCTGCTGCCCGATGATCCTCTTACATCCACCGGTGAAGTAGGTTCACTCTCTGCATCATCACTAGGCTGAAATAATAAAAAGCATATTCAGATGAAAAATCTGACCATTATACCTGTCACACCTCGGGAGTAATTCTCATATTGGGCAAAAATCACATGCTTACAATACCAAATTTTGAATGCTTCCATAAAGCCATGATTATCTAGCTATGACCAAGATGAGGACTATATCAACAACAACAACGACCCAATATAATCCCACAGGTGGGGTTTGGGGAGGGTAATATGTACGCAGACCTTACCCCTACCCCGAAGGGTAGAGAGGCTGTTTTCAGGAGACCTCTCGGCTCAAAAAAGCAAGAGGAGGACTATATCCTCGTTACAATTCATATGCCTGATAATAACGTTTATGGCATTCTGTTAGACAAGAAGTTATTGTATCCTAAGAGACATAATTTCTATACATGGAAGATTCTCAAGTTAGATCATACATATAAATGGCAATGCTTTCCTAAGTAACAAAAAAAACAAGAAGAATTTGTACCAGTATCTCCCTACTACATATGAAGGCATGTTTTAGATTCTTCAATCAACCATGCTCAAGCATGTACAATATTCTAAATCGTGGGACGCAACTTAGCATCGTCAAGAATCAAATGTACAGTAATGCATTTTACAGTTATCTATTATGCATCCTTCTTACGGATAGCAAATTCCATCAGAAAATTTGTTTAAGATCAATCCAAATTGACAACCTTGCTTTGTGTTTCACTGGTGAGGATGACGGAAGGATTACCTCACATTGTAGCAATAGCAATTGCGTATTGGAAAGGGAAGATAGTTCAAACAAGGAGTATTCCAAAGTTAATATAGTGTTGCTCCTCGAGACATAGTCGTCAGTTACTATTATTTGTTCCGCAAAGACTGGTTGGTTAGCACAGCAGAATCATCAGGAAGTTGTCAAAGGTGCTGTTGAAACACTCACAGAAGGTGAAGTGAAGATCATATTTGTCTCAGAAGATGGTGTTGATGAACTTAAAAACATCGTCTGTGAAGCTGGGTTGGTTTATAACCCTGACTCGGACGATACTCCAGTGGTTAAAGGTGAGGATTTTCATCAATTCAGTGATGAGGAAAGGATGGAGAAAGTAGATAGAATCTGTATAATGGGAAATTCCTCCCTTACTTACAAGCTGCTACTTGTAAAGTGTTTGAGAAAATTGCTCAGAAACTCTTCCTTCCTTTGATATCATATAAGCTTTCAGTGCAGTTAAGGTGCTGGCTAATTGGGACTTCAAATGAGTGACCTCTTGTTGCAAATAGCTGAAAGTTGCAGATGATGCGCTGAAGCTAGATGAAGAATGGTTCAGCTCATTAAGTCGTTGCTTGATATTCTTGAATGTATTTGAAGGAGCTGCTCCCATACACATACATCGGACCCTCCTAGAACAAGTAAATAGATTGTAATAAAGCATTTAAATTAGAGAACAAGTAAAACTATTAAGTTAACATGAATACCAGCTCATGTCGTCGTCTCGAATTAGCTTTGGAACCGCCAGTGTGAGGCATTGTTTGCTTGCGGCGAATTTCTTTATTTTTTCTACAACTTTCCTAACAACAAAATAATAACAGCTTAAAAAGTTAGTCTAGTATTTAATCATAACAACAACAAAATCTATTCAGATAATCAAAATCTTACAATTGTTGATGATTTTAGACGATAAGCAACAAAACCAGCCCACTGATCTCTATTCATACCCGATGACACATTGCTTAAAAGTTCAGTTCTACTTTTGGCTGGGTCATAAAATTCATCCCACAACCTATGTCTATGTGTAGCCCATTTCTTGTTCAAACTAGCATTGCAATATCTGTATGCAATGGCATTAGTAGTCCTAAAAAAGAACCGAGGCTTCAAATGAAAAAGAAAAATAAAGTTAGTTTTCTATATAATAATAAAAATCTAGTTACAATAAATAGATATATGTGTAATACCTTTAGCATTGTTTCAAAGCAGTCTTCCTTGTATTTTTTAGGAATGCCTGACGGTCCTGACCACATGTCAAAATTAATTGGGAAGAAATTACCATCAATAGCGAGTAATCCACAATATCCGGTGAGCAACCCTTGTGCTTCCCCATATGCTGCATCGTAGTTATCAAAGTCCACAATGATGTGTTCTCCAATAGGCAGGTTGTTGACCTCATTGACCTTGATCTTAATGTGCGTAGTAGTGTTGTTTGAGACTTTAATAAAAAGACAAGTTAGTCAACCAAAAGGAAAATGTGATGACCCGGCCAGTCGTCTCATGAGTTACCGCTCCGTTTTTCCCATTTCTGCTTCTTTATGCCTTGTTTATCCGTGTTATGTGGTATCGGGTTGTTCGGATTGAATCCGGAATGATTTTGGTAAGGTTTGAGACACTTAGTCTCTTTTGAGGAAGCTTAAGTTGGAAAAAGTCAACCAGATGTTGACTTATGTGTCAGAGGACTCGGATGTGAGTTCCGATGGTTCGGATAGTTTCGGGGGTGATTTGGGACTTAGGAGCGCGATCAGAATGAGTTTTGGAGGTTCGGAGTAGATTTAGGCTTGAATTGGCGAAGTTGATATTTTGGCAATTTCTGGTTGGTAGGCGAGATTTTAATATAGGGGTCGGAATAGAATTCCGGGAGTTGCAGTAGTTCCGTTGTGTCATTTGGGATGTGTGTACAAAATTTCAGGTCATTCAGACGTGGTTTGGTTAGGTTTTTTATCAAAAGCGGAATTCAGAAGATTTTTGGAAACTTAGGCTTAAATCCGATATGTTCTGGTTGATTTGATGTTGTTTGAGGTGTTTTGAAGATTGATACAAGTTTGAATAAGGTTTTAGGATATGTTGGTGCCTTTGGTTGAGGTCCCGGGGGCCTCGGGGTGATTTCAGATGGTTGACGGGGAGTTTAAGAAATTGTTGCAGCTGCAGATTTTTGCTGCTTCTAGTATTTCCGCACCTGCGGATTGGGCACCACAGGTGCGACGCTGCATATGCGGAAGAGGAGTCATAGAAGCGGAAGGAATCACAGAAGCAATTAAGGGACCGCATCTGCGAAGGCGCATGTGCGGTATAGTTCATCGCAGATGCGAAATCTGGGGACTTAAGTGATTTTCGCAGAAACGGATAAATAACCGAAAATGTAGTACCGCATAAGCGGTAAATAGGGTCGCAAATGCGAAAATGCCTGGGCAGAAGGTATAAATTGTGCTCTTCGCGATTTTGAGCTATTTTCACCATTTCTAATTCGGCTTGGGAGCTTTTTGGACGATTTTGAAGAGGGGTTTCAAGGGAACTTCATTGAGGTAAGGAATTTGGACCTAAAACTCGTTCCTATGCTATTACTTCACGGATTAGAGCTATGATGTGGAATTTAAGGGCTAAAATTGGGAAAATTAGGGCTTGTAAAATTAGACCTTTGCTTGAGGATTTGAAGGACCATTTGAGGTTGGATTTAAGAACTTTTGATATGTATGAACTCGTGGAGAGATAGGGAATCTATTGATATAAAAATTATCGAATTCCGAGACGTGGGCCCGGGGGTCGGGTTTTGGTTTCAGGATTTGTGTCGTATTTTGATTATTTTCGCTTGGACTTCGTTCCATTAGCATATTTTGACGTCCTCGTTCTGATTTTGGATAGATTCGACGCGAGTGGAGGCCGATTCGAGGGGAAAAGGCATCGCGAGCTAGAGATTTGACCGGTTCGAGGTGAGTAATGATTGTAAATGATGTTCTGAGGGTATGAAACCCCGGACTTGCACATCGTGGTGCTATATTGAGGTAACACATACGCTGGATAACGAGCATGGGATCGTGCACTGTTGGGGATTGTGATTTAGTCCGTCTCGAATGACTATTTTACCGCGTATTTGACTGAAATCTATTTGCTATCATCATGACTTGGGCTGAATGCCATATTTGGGCCCTGTGCCAAGTATTTGAACCTTTCGGGGATTTTTTCTGGTATTTCCTCACTGTTTTGACTTTTTACTGAACTCAGTCATGTTATATTCCACTGTTTTTCATACTTAGCCATGTTTACTCTGTTTTAACACTTAAATGATATTTTTGGGCTGAGAATCATGTTTTACTATTGCCCGAGTGGCTTGTGAGGATTTTGACTGAGTAAGGCCGAGGGCCTATGATGTGAGGAAACATTTGATACTGATTATGAGGCCTCCAATTCGCTGTTGCAGGCGATAGCCTTCACAAGCTCCTCGTTCCTCTCCTCCAGCTCCTCAACCCTGCGTCTCAATTGGGCCTCCCGCTGCTCAAGTCCCTCACGAAACACCTGGAACTCGGGATCCTGACGGTAGATGTCGGACATCGCCTGATGCTTGGCACGGTACTGCTAGTATTTCAACGACATCTTCTTGTAGAGGCCCGTCCTCTTTCGTTCACGACGACCCCTCTCCACCTCCAGGACGAGGGTCTAGCAAAAGAGAAAAGTTAGAAAAAACACGTCATTACTACTCCCACTACACAAAGGAAAGAAAAAGGAACCAACCTGTAAAGCCATTCTGGCAACCTTCCGAGACAACTCCGCGTCGCTCATCGTCCCAAGCGTCTCATTCTCAGGAGCGGCACATAAAGGCGCAAGGGCCGATGCAACCTGCTCGCTATTTAGCAGCAAGTTGTAACCCCCCAGGATTATCACGTGACGGTCGGACCCATCCATCCGCACCTCTACTTGGGTATGACAACCCAAAAATTCATTAACGTCCTCCGGAGAGATATCAGAACCCGACCTTTCCTCTTCTACACGAGGTCCCCCAACGTTGGACGATGCACCCCCTTCAGCGGAACGTGCTGAACTTGATCCCGGGCCGACCCTCTCCTCACGGGTTGATCTCCCCGACAAAATGGCGTCATCCATAAACATAGGCACCGGGGCCGTACGAGACGCTCCGCTACCATCAACTTCAGTAGCCACCCCCTTTCCCAGCTCCAGCCTTCTCCTTTTTCTCTCTAATGGCTCGTCACCATTAGAGGATTCATCGACGGGACATGGGGCCGGTGCCAACAATGCCGCTTCACTACCGGCTGTGGTGGCGGATATGTCTCCCTGTTGAAGAAGTAGAGGACGACCTTCCCGGACAGACTCACACAAATATCGAGTGTCCGTGGAAGCAGCGGGTCGCCTAAAGGCAGGGACTGGCGCCCTCCTCCTAGAAGCTCCCCTACCTATCTTCACAAAGAATCATACGGTTAAATAGGGTCGCACGACCAACGAGGCAGTAAATCAGTTATTTACCTGAGGATACTTTAGGGCCATAACATTGTACGAAGGCAGCCCAGGTACGAGTCTCTTCCGCATGGGGTAGCAGGCCGGTGACCCAATTCCTAAATCTAGTAACGGGCTGGGGTGGATGAGTCATAGCTGCAATACAAATGACCAAAAGTTACAATAATTGCAGAAAGCAGGGAATCTAATGAATCATAATACTTACGATTCTTATTCCATCTCTCTAGAAACCCGGTGGCGCTGGAGACGACGTGCTCGGTCTTGATGAAGAAGTATTTATGCCAAAATTTATGGCTTGCCCGGTCGTCTGTCCTAACCACCAACCCCTTTGTACCATGGAGTCTCAGATGCACCATGGTTCCCCTAAGGAAACCGGGCGAAAATAAGTGTAAAAGATGATGAGCGGAAACGTCGCATTCTGCCAACTCCGCATATTTGGCCAATAACAGGAGTACCTTGAGTGTGTACGGTGTAAGCTGAGCCGGACAGACATGATATAATCTACAGAACTCGTCCGCTAGAGGAAAGAGAGGGAGGGTGTAGCCGATCATAAATGGGTATTCGTAGAAGGCACAATACCCAGGCCTGTGAAAGTCAACGTAATCTCCCTCCGCCAATGCCATCTCCACGTGGGCAGGAATACTATATTTGACATGTAGGGCATCGAGATGAGTCTGACCCATCTCGAAAAGCACTGGGTTCGGAGTAGGGGGCGGATCCCTGAGGAAGTCACTCCGAGACAGAGGATACCTCGGTAGTAACGCCTCTGCTGTGAGAGGGCTGTCACCGTCTTCCATCTCCACCTCTCCACTGTCGGAGAAGAGTGCTGCACTCAACAAAGCGGCCTCGGGAATCTCTTCATTAGTGCGACGAGTCCTCGGCATGATTTTGTTCGAAAAGAAGCAAGCCACACAAATAGAGTAAGAGGAAGAAAAGAGTTTCCGGTCAGGAATGAAAACCAAGAGATATAGGAACGGAAGGAGGAGACTGGAGAACTCAAGGGTGGTCAAAAGTTTTTCAAAGAAATCAAATCCTTCACCTATTTATAGGGTGGGGTACCGCCAGAATCGAGTTGGAAGGTTTCAGATCAGCGTGGGAAACCAAGCACCAAACTGTCAGTCTCTCACCTCAAAAATGCGCATAATGATGATGCATGCGAAAGCTGACATCACCCAGCGTGGTGTGTACTCTTAGACATCCCGCCAAACATGACCACCACCTCTCGCCGATCACGTTGTATTATCCCGATGAGTCAAATTCCTCCTAAGGAAGGCATCAGGTCCGCTCACCAAGGACACATCCCGTTGCAACCTCAACGAGCGGAGGGACTAACTGTATGAGTCCAAATTTGACGTAGCCGCGACCTATAGTAAGTGCTGTGTGGCCAAAAGCCCACGAGTCGACACAAGGGTACGACCCAGGGGCAGACGGAAAGATGCCGCCGCGTCAACATTAGATCTGTTAGGACAGATATATCTTAATTTGTCGTCCCCCTAATTAAGATAAACCTCAGTATATAAGGGGGGTTTAAGTTTTGTAACAGGGGCAGCAAGATATATGAAATTACTCTCTCTCTCTCTACTTTTATGATCTCTCTGTCAATTTCTCTCTCTCAATACATCTTTGTTACTTCTTTACCATAGTGATCCTAGAGTTTATTATTTTCGGCTACGATTTACCCCTTCATCTTGGGTTGATTTGTTTGAAAAGAGTTAAAAAAATTTTGAGTCAAACATCGAGCTCGATCAAATTGTAGTAAAGCTCGATTGAGCTCAGCTCGGCTCCATAAGATACAAAGTTCGATCAATACAGTTGATGATTGGACGTATGTGAGTTTTTCCCCGCTGATGTTAAATTAACTTATTTTGAAAAAAAGAGGCCATGGCTATGCTAAATCCCATTTCATTCTAAATTCGGTTTGACTCGGTTAAAGATTAGGCACGATTTAGCTAGCTCAGCTAGGCTCGTTTGGTTCGATTAATCGTGTAACCTTTTACAAAAACAACATTGAATCATTATGCTCAATTGCTAAGTAGTAAATCAGAAATCAACAAATGTTAATTCAATAGCTAATTTTAAAAGTAGTAATTTTTTTTCATTAATCAATCAGTTTAACATGAATTGTTAACCACACTCTATCTTAGATTAAACTTAAATTATCGTGTTCTTAACTTAATCTCTAAAATTACTTTTTGTCATGTTATATTAAATCATGATCACAGAGAAAATTTAAATTTAATTATCCTTTAAATCATAATTTTAATATAATAGTATATCAATAAACGGAAATCATTATAGGCATCGCCTAGTTTCCGGACACAAACAAAAAGAGCTGACTCGAGCTCGGTCAAATTGTAGTAAAGCTTGGTTGAGCAGCTCAGCTTCATAAGATACAAAGTTCAATCGATACACCTGATGATTAGATGTATGTGTAACGATCCGACTTGTCGTTTTAAGAATTAACGCCCCGTTCAGCGACTTAAGGTCCCGAACAACTTTGTAATATGTATTATGACTCGCGTGTGTGGTCGAGTTTAGTTTTCGGAAGATTCGTAATTAAAATGAAAGAACAATTCTCACTTTTGAAGCTTAAATGAAAATAGTTGACCGGAGTTTGACTTTTGAGCAAACGACTCCTGAATGGAGTTTTGATGATGTCAATAGCTTTGTATGGTGATTTTGGACTTAGTTGTATGTCCGGATTTGTATTTAGAAGTCCTTAGGGCAATTCGGAACATTTCGGCGAAAAGTTGGAAAATGAAGTTCTTGAAATATTCATAAATTCGACCGTAAGTCGATTGGTTGATAACGAGGTCGGATTTCGATTTCGAAAATTGGAACAACTCCATTACGTCACTTATGATTCGTATGCAAAATTTAAAGTCTATCCGGATTGATTTGATACGCATCGGCGCAAAATATAGAAGTTGGAAGGTTCGAAAACTCATAATTCGATTTGATACGCGATTCGCAATTTCGGCGTTGTTTGACGTGGTTTTGAGCCTCGAATAAGTTCGTATTGTATTTTGGGGCGTATTGGTATAATTGGTTAAGATCCCGAGAGCCTCGGATATAGCAATTCCATGTAGGTATACCATATCAAAAATAGTAGTTCACACTTATAAAAAGAGGGGTCGCCCGTACTCGAAAAGTTTAGTAAGAATTTGGTGTATATGTCTTTAGAAAATAGTACTAATATATTAGTCGTGACACCCTATGTACAAATCAAATTTTGGTTGAATGCAAAAGTGTCCCCGCAACGCGACAAGAAGCAAATTTCTAAAACTAAGAGATAATAAGTAACAGTCACAAATTCTTAATCATGTGGCTTAATCAATCTAATGATGATGTCCATCTCGTTAAAGAAGTATTAGGCATGTGCCTAATAAAAGTTTCTTTGGTTTGGTAATCAACCTTGTTGACTTGGTTTGGTTAGGTAGCCAACCTTGTTGAATTAGTTTGGTTTGGTAGCCAACCTTGTTGAATTTCTTTGGTTTGGTAGCCAACTTTGTTGAATTGTGAAAAGTGTGTGTAAATTGTCAAATATTGTAGGCTTTAGAGGGTGAAGCTTTGGCTATAAAAGGAGAGCTTCAACTCTCGTTTCTTCACACCAACAAAGAGAGAAAGAAAGAGTGAGGTTTCACAGACAAGGTATAAGAAAATAGTCTGTAAGGAAAATAGAGAGTGAGCGATATTGTAGTGAGGTGAGAATATCAAAAGAGGGTTATTTCTTTTGAGTGTTGTAGTGGTCTTTGGAGTATTTTACTCGGACCTACAAAGTGTAAAATTCCTTATTATAGTAATATCAATTGCTCATCTCAGGGCCGTGGTTTTTTCCCTTATTAAAAGGGTTTTCCACATAAAAATTTTGGTGTCGTTGTTACTCTTTTGTTCTTGTTAATTACTGTATTTCGGTGCTACATTATTATTCCGCTTTATTACCGTGAATATTATTTCTGAAGGGGGTTTATTCCCAACATCTACCGCATGGACAATGAAGTTTCAAAATATAGTAAACACATGAGCAGACAGAAACTTGTAAGAATAGGAATTGTAAGAAAAGACAGAAACTTATAAGAAACTATCTGAGCTTCATTGATCCAGTAAGTATCCTATCTTCTATTTCATTTTCTCTAATTTTCACCTCCAAAATTTCCTAGACAGTTGTTCTATTTTGTTTGTGTTACAGATATTACAATCCCACAGTTCTTACAGTACATCTACTATAATGAAACACTGCAATATGATTTGCTGACATAAATTTTCATTACATACTTCCATTTTACCTTTCTTTTCTGTTTGGGATAATATCTTCATGTTCAAATAAAAAACATAAGATGATGAATAACAAACGGCTTAATAGCCTCATTTATCTCAAAGGTGTTTCTATTTGAAATTTAACATGTGAAATAACTGTAATCTAACTCATAAATAAAGGAATTAAAACTACTCAACCTATGAATGTCTGAAACTAATATATCATCTTTCAAAGACTTAAGGAACTACTCTGAAACACCAAACTCGATAGTATTATTGTTCTAGTGACAATCTCTATTGTGACATTGTATCAAATGCCAAATAAGCTTCTTAAGGTAATGTAATATAAACAAATAAAATCAAACCAAGTCACAAGCAATATAGTGTAAACAAGTGAATCGGATATGAACTCTATCTTCTATGGTTATTTCTGAACATACTTTTAAACAAAATAAATGAAATAAGCACTGCTAAATTATGTAATAGTGCTACCTTTTGATAAAGAACCATATAAAGTATGTTTTCTATTCAGACATGTTTGCATCTGCTGCTAAGTTAGTAACAATATTTTCCTCATTAATTTGATGGTCTGTGGCCAGTTGTATATACTCATCTCCATGGCCAAAAAACTGTTCAAGTTCTTGCTCTTGGTAAGGCTCATTCTCACATACTTCATCTTCCACTACTTCTTCTCCCATTTCGTACAAATCTTTTGGCTTTAGATGCACAACAACACTCCACCCTTTATTAACCACATCATCCACATAATATACCATTTGTGTTTGAGATACTTCTATGTAAGGCTCGTGTTCTTCACGTTCACCGGTATGAATCAATCTATCAAAATTAATACAATTAAAACTCCAACGATCCTTTTTATACCCTCTTTCTCGAGTAGTGTCAGCCCATTTACATTTGAATAGAACCACCTTGAACCGACCATTATAATTAATCTCAATTATATCTTCTAACTTTCCATAATATGGTAAGTCGGCTTGCTGTAAATTTCTGTCAACACTGCTTGCAACACATGATGTGTTAGAGGTTAAAAAAAACTCCACTATTCCGTGTTTTCAGACCTTTTTCTCGGTCCAAAGTTCGAAATTTGAACCCATTAATGTTATATGAAGTAAATCTTCTTGCATTTACCGATGGACCCCGTGCTAGAAATTTTAGATCAGTAGACATTGTGTCCATTATGTCTGGATTCACAATCTAAATCAAAAGAAAATTTGTCTTAGTCGAGTTTCCCTATTCGAAAGGAAATATAAAATCATAACTATTGAGTTCTTACTCACCCTCCTCAGGAACCAATCAACAAAATCTTTATTTACTCTCCTCTCGATCTCTATAGGTGAAGGTCTTCTTCCTCTTGAACTCCTCCTTATAGACTGCCTAAATTCACTACATAAAATAATTACATTAATGTTAAAGAGCATGACTGCCATGTTCAAATATTACAAGGATAAAAAAAGTTAACTTTGTAAAAGTTACTCACTCCACAAATGGCATGACTATTGCACAATTCAGAAGCACATATCGATGAGCTTGTAGTTTCTGCATATGTGTTAAAAGGGAAATTTTCAGAAGCTGATCCTGGTTTACCTAATTGAGGAAAGATAGAGGACATTTCAGAAGGCTCGGTAACATTTGGGTCATCACGAACACACCTAGGTCTATTGAACCTTGTCTCGATATCCTCCATATATCGAGAACAAAAGGTAAGAGTCTCTTCAGCTAAGTAACCCTCTGCTATAGAAGCCTCTGCTTGTGCCTTATTCCGTACAAAGGACTTAAAATGGCCTAATTCCCTAGAAAAATAATAGGCAATAAGTATATAAACTATTTAAATTGACCAGAATACATATGGATTTACATTAGAAATGCTAATGATTTTGTTGCGGAAGCCAAATGTATATAGTGTGAATAAGTCATAACTACTATACCAAAAAAATTATGACAGCCACCAAATAATAAATAAGACAATAAAACAACAATAAAAGGAACACCAGAATTTACGAGGTTCGGCTAATTTTGCCTACTCCTCGGACACAACCAATATTTTATTCCACTCCAAAAATACAAGTGAAATAATACTAAAGAGAGAAGATACAAATGCCTTAAGAAGATAAGAAGGCAAATGAGAGGTGTGTTTAAATCCTAAATATAAGGCCTCATTTTATAGGAAAAAATTCCCACCAAGTTTACTTCCCAACCGATGTGGGATATTGTCATATTCAACAAATCTCCATCTTGACAAAATTCCACATCTTCAATTATCTCTCAATAACAAATTTTGGTCGTGTCTTCATCTTCAATCTTCAGCGTTCAACAATGTTGATCAAATCCAAACAATGTTGAAACTTGACCGCAGTCACCACTTTTGTCAGCATATCAGCAGGATTCTCCGTAGTATGAATTTTTTTCACTGTGACTCCACCTTCTTCTATAATTTCTCGTACGAAATGATACCGAACATCAATGTGCTTCGTCCTTGCATGATAAACTTGGTTCTTCGCCAATTGAATAGCACTTTGACTATCACAAAATATTGTGATATTTTTTTGTTCAACACCAAGCTCTTTTAGCAATCCCTGAAGCCAAATTGCTTCCTTTACAGCCTCTGTAATAGCCATATATTCTGCCTCTGTTGTAGACAAAGCAACTGTTGACTGTAAAGTAGACTTCTAACTAACTGGTGCCTTTGCAAAAGTAAACACATAACCAGTAGTTGATCTTCGTTTGTCCAGATCACCCGCAAAATCTGAGTCACAATATCCAACTATAGACTGATTGTCTTCCTGCTCAAAAACTAACCCAACATCTACATTATTGTGAATATACCGTAGAATCCACTTCACAGCTTGCCAATGCTCCTTTCCTGGATTATGCATATATCTGCTAATAACTCCAACAGCTTGTAAAATGTCAGGTCTCGTACAGACCATTGCATACATCAAGCTACCAACAACATTTGCATATGCTACCCTTGACATATACTCCTGTTCAGCTTCATCATTTGGCGACATAGTAGTACTTATCTTAAAATGGGGAGCAAGTGGAGTACTAACTGGCTTAGTCTTTTCATCTATGCCAAAACGTTGTAGTACTCTTTTCAAATATTCTTTCTGAGATAAATAGAGTTTCTTTGAACGTCTATCTCTTATTATCTCCATGCCAAGAATTTTCTTTGCCTCGCCCAGATCCTTCATCTCAAACTCCTTCTTCAGTTGAATCTTCAACTTATCAATTTCTTCCGAATTCTTGGAAGCTATCAACATATCATCAACATATAAGAGAAGATATACAAAGGAACCATCTTTAAGCTTGCGCAAATACACACAATGATCGTATTTGCTCCTCTTGTACCCTTGCCGCAACATAAACTCGTCAAATCGCTTGTACCATTGTCTAGAAGATTGTTTCAATCCGTACAACGATTTTTCAAGTTTGCACACCATATTTTCTTTTCCAGCAACTTTTAATCCTTCTGGCTGAGTCATGTAGATTTTCTCCTCCAAGTTTCCATGTAAAAACGCAGTTTTTACATCCATCTGAACTAGTTCCAAATTCAATTGTGCTACCAAAGCCAACATAATTCTAATGGAGGAATGTTTTACAACTGGAGAAAATACTTCATTGTAATCAATTCCCTCCTTTTGAGCATATCCTTTGACCACCAATCTTGCTTTGTAGCGAACATCTACTTGGTTAGGAAATCCTTCCTTCTTTGCAAATACCTATTTGCACCCAATTGCTTTCTTTCCCTTCGGGAGATTGGCCAATCTCCATGTATGATTCTGATGAAGGGATTGTATTTCATCATTCATGGAAATCTTCCACTTATCTTCTTCTGAACTTTGGACAGCGTCTTTATAAGTGGTAGGAACATCATCAGCTACAATTGAGGTTGCACAAGCAACCGTATCTATGAGACGAACAGGTTTTGTTATTGTTCTTTTTGGCCTGCTGGTTGCTATTGATTCAAGTTGTTGTTGAGGTTCCTAAGTTGGAATCTCCTCTACTGGCTCTCCTTCCAGAGGGTATCTTTATTTGTTTCCTCCTCTGCTTCTTGTGTAGGAAAAATAAATTTTCCCTCAAACTCCACCTGCCTAGAAGCACCTTCATTTTGTTTGGTATCTTCTGTTACCTTATTTACCATAGCAGATTCATCAAAGGTAACATCCCTGCTGAATATTACTTTCTTTGTCATAGGACACCATAAGCGGTATCCTTTGACTCCAGAAGTAATTCCCATAAAAATAGCCTTCTTTGCCCTTGGATCCAATTTTGACTCTGTCACATGATAATATGCAGTTGAGCCAAACACGTGCAAAAAGTCATAATCTACAGCAGGCTTTCCGTACCATTTTTCAAATGGTGTCTTGCCATCAACAACAACAGATGGTAAGCGATTAATGAGGTGGCATGCATATGTAACTGCCTCAGCCCAAAATTCTTTGCCCAAGCCAGCATTGGACAACATACACCGTACCTTCTCCAGCAAGGTCCGGTTCATACGTTCTGCCACTCCATTCTGTTGTGGTGTATGTCTGACAGTGAAGTGTCGGACGATGCCATCATTTTCACAGACCTTATTGAAATGATCATTTTTGTATTCACATCCATTGTCTGTGCGAATACACTTGATCCTCTTGCCTGTTTGATTCTCCACCATCGTCTTCCATTTGAGAAAAATTCCCAACACTTAATCTTTGCTCTTCACTGTATACACCCACACTCTTTTGGGGAAAAATCATCAACAAAGGTTACAAAATAGTGTTTCCCACCCAATGAAGGTGTTTTGGAAGGACCCCAAACATCAGAGTGTACATAATCCAAAATGTCTTTAGTATTATGGATCACTGTACCAAATTTAACCCTTGTATGTTTCCCTTTGACACAATGCTCACAAAACTCCAAGTTGCAAGCCTTTACTCCTTTTAACAATCCTTGATCTGATAGAGTTTTCAAGGATTTTCCTCCAGCATGTCCCAAGCACATGTGCCATAGCTTGGTTGCTTCTGCCTCTTTGTCGTCACTGGATGTCACTGTCGCTGTCCCAATAACTGTACTACCATGATAGCGGTACATATTATTGTTCTTCCGATTAGCCTTCATTACCACTAGTGCACCGAAGCATACTCTCATCACTCCATTTTCTGCAATGATTTTGAACCCTTTTGATTCTAGGGCTCCCACAGAGATGAGTTTCTTCTTCAAGTCCGGTACATATCGAACATCTGTTAATGTTCTGATCATTCCATCATGGTTCCTTAATCGTATTGAACCAATTCCATATGAGGTAAGAGGGCTGTTGTCCGCTGTGTGGATGACTCCATATTTTCCTTCTTGAAAATCCATGAACCAGTCCCTGTTGGGACATATATGATAGCTACAAGCCGAGTCCATCAACCATATGTCTGATGATGTTGATGACTCTGTTGTAACTAATGAGAAGTTTGAATCATCACATTCAACTATATTTGAATCCATAATGGCCTTTCCATTGTTATGTTTGGCCTTATTCTTCAACTTCGGACAGTCTTTCTTCCAGTGCCCCTTTTCTCGACAAAAGGCACATTCATCTTTGTTGGGTCTGGATCTTGACTTGGATCTTCCCTTCTTTGTCCTCGTTTGATTTTGAGGATGACCCCTCACAAATAGTGCTTCTCCTTCTCCGCCCTTCTATTTTTCTCGCTTTCTTTGTTCATAGCTGTACAAAGCCGAACAAACTTCTATGAGAGAAACTTCGTCATTTCCATGAAGTAGAGTAGTTTCAAGGTGCTCGTACTCATCAGGAAGTGATGCCAACAACATCAAGGCCAAGTCACCATCATCATAAGTTGTATCCATATTTGCAAATCTGTGACCAACTTATTGAAACTGGTGATATGTTCATTCATCGTGGTACCAGGAACATAGGTGAAGTGAAACAGTCTCTTCTTCATGTACAATTTATTTTGACTGTTTTTCTTCAAAAATTTATCCTCCAGTACTTTCCATAATTTACCTACAGAAGTTTCCTTTATGTATGGATATTTCTGCTCTCTAGCAAGGTAGGATCGAATGGTACCGCAAGCAACACGGTTGAGAATCTTCCAATCTTCTTCTCCAATAACATCTGGTTTCTTTTCTTCAATAGCGAAATCTAGCCCTTGTTGAAAAATGACATCTAGAACATCGCCTTGCCACATCCCAAAATGTTCGGATCCGTCAAATATTTCTACCGTAAATTTCGCATTTGACACAATTCTTGTCATAAGCGAAGATGTCAATGATGACGTATTGTTGACACTTGATGTAGATTCTTCTTGTTTATTGTCTTCCATCTTTGACACAAATATTATTTAATAGCTGACGACACAATTCAAGATTATTTTCTTTCTGGTGTGGAAGGTCAGACTAAGCTGCAACCACAGAGCATACTCAGACAGAACCTTGACTCAGTTACCAAGATAAATCTTTTCTGATGTGGAAGATCAGACTATACTGCAACCACAAAGCATACTTAGACAGTACCTTGGCTCTGATACCAATTGTTGCGGAAGCCAAATGTATATAGTGTGAATAAGTCACAACTACTATACCAAAAAAATTATGACAGCCACCAAATAATAAATAAGACAATAAAGCAACAATAAAAGGAACACTAGAATTTATGAGGTTCGGCTAATTTTGCCTACTCCTCGGACACAACCAATATTTTATTCCATTCCAAAAATACAAGTGAAATAATACTAAAGAGAGAAGATACAAATGCCTTAAGAAGATAAGAAGGCAAATGAGATGTGTGTTTAAATCCTAAATATTAGGCCTCCTTTTATAGGAAAAAATTCCCACCAAGTTTACTTCCCAACCGATGTGGGATATTGTCATATTCAACAGATAGATTTACCTCTCCACAGGATACATATGCCGATAATGCACTGGACCTCCGAGTTTTGCTTCCTGTACTAGATGGACAGTTAAATGAACCATGACTGTGAAAAATGATGGAGGAAATAGTATCTCTAGGTGGCAAAGTGTAAGTTCAATGCGCTCTTGGAGCTTATCAAGATCCGAAAGGTTCAAGCTTTTGCTAGAGAGGGCTCTGAAAAATGAGCAGAATTCCACCAAAACTGCAGTGCAACACATTACAGATTGCCAATGGCAGCAATTGCTCAATAATAATATGACAATCATGACTTTTCAATCCAAAAATCTTTTTTTGTACCAAATCAACGCATCTATAAATGTTACTTGAGTAGCCATCTGGTACTACAACATTTTTCAAAGTTGTAAGAAATAACTTTCTGGTATCACACTTATTATCACGTGTAGGCGGCATAAGCGAAAATACAGCAAGGTGATATGTTCCATTATCATCTGGCCAAAGATCACGTTTTATGCCCATTTCTTTTAAATCCTTCCGGGCATTAATATAGTCTTTTGATTTTGATTTATCATGGAGCAATGTATATATGATATTGTCACATACGTTTTTTTCAATATGCATAAAATCTAAATTATGATACAACAAATTAGACTCCCAATATGGAAGTTCAAAGAATATACTTCTCTTGTTCCATTGCTTAGTTGCTCGTCTTGATCTTTTCCCACTACCATTCAACTCTACTCCTCTCCCTTCTTCTATTTGCCTCAAAATATCAGTTCTTGATAGTTTTAATGGTGGATTTCGTTCCTCTGTGCTTCCGTTAAAGCGAACTCGATTCAATCTAAATCTATGATTTCTTTTCAGAAAGCGTCGATAAACCATAAAGCACCACTTTTTACTGTGACGAAGACGACAAGGTTCTGTGTCAAAGTTACAAGTTGGGCAAGCAAATCCAGTATGTGTATTCCAGCCAGATAGGATACCTAACCCAGGAAAGTCACTAATTGTCCACATAAGCACTGCTCGCATTCTAAAAGATTCATTTGATGAGGAATCAAAGGTTTCCACCCCATCAAGCCATAGCTCACGTAATTCCTTCGGAGGGGTTGCAAGTATACATCAATATTATTTCCAGGCATCTGCTTGCCTGGAATGATCATTGATAGGATGAAGGAGGTGTGCTTCATACACATCCAAGGAGGAAGGTTGTATGGAATCAAGAAAACAGGCCAAATACTATAGGTAGTACTCATTGTTCCAAAAGGATTAAAACCATCACTAGCAAGGCCTAAGCGAACATTTCGAGAATCTGAAGCAAATTCAGAGTGTGTCAAATCAAATGTCCTCCAGGCTTCACCATCCATTGGATGCCTTATCAACCCATTGTTGTTACTCCCTGAAGCATTCCATCTCATATGCTCAGCAGTCTTACGACACATATATAATCTTTGCAACCTTGGTTTCAATGGAAAGTAACGCAAAACCTTTGCAGCTTGCTTTTTCTTATTCTTGGGATCCCATTTAGATGTACCACAATACTTACATGCTTCCAATTCTGAATCACCTTCCCAATATAACATACAATTATTTGGACATGCCGGTATCTTAGTGTAGTCAAGGCCAAGTTTGTTAATGATTTTTTTGGCCTCATAAAACGAAGGAGGTAACTTTGCATTTTCAAATGCATCTCTCAACAAATCCAGTATCATAGTCAATGCCTTGTCGCTTAATCTACACAAGACCTTTATATGATATAATTTTATTACAAACTCTAGCTTTGTGTACTTGCTACCTTCATATAGTGTTTCATTTCCATCTTTGGGAAACTCGTAAGAATCACTCGGATCATCCCTATGCTCTTCGTTTGATATTTCATCTTCACCCAATGGTTGAGATATCTCTACATCAGCAGCTTGGTAAGTATGGTGTCCAAATGCATCATGAATCATTGTTTCTATTGGATCTTCTGGGTAAAATGTCTCTTGCATTACATTTATATTTTGAGAAGACTCTGCCGCCTCTGTTACTCGTTTCTCACCATGAAGATCCCAAATAACATAATTTTGAGGGAATGGCTTGCAAATCAAATGATCGTGCACTATATCTCTAGTTTTCCACTTGCTAAAACCACATTTAGGACATGGACATCTTATTGTATCTCCTGCAGCCGAATTATTAAATGCAAGCTCTAAAAATTCATCCAAACCAAGTAAGTACTCATTTGTGTTCATTGGATTTCCAATCCATGATTTATCCATTGAAAACTTTTGTTTTTATTAGAGACCAGCCGACATCAATCAAGAAAGAGGAATCATATCTGTCAATGCACTGGGCATGAATGTATAGAGTATACCTCGAAAAAGCAATCCTTCATATTCGGCTACTTCCACAATCTACTCCAAAATTTCAAGAGCTCCTTCAATCCAAGTTATTTCCAGTAACGTAGAGGAAAGAAAAATTCAATGAGGAATCCAAGCAATTTTTTTTTTTTACAGCAAATAATATATAGTAAATTATGGTGAAGGATCGTATAAGCAGCAGAGAGAGAGGGAGGATCTACAAACCAAAATAAACCTAGTCAGAAAGACGGGCTGAAGGAGGAGAGTATATACGTCATTGCCGCTTTTTCTAGGAGAAGTTTATAGAGACAATTCACTAAATAAAAGAAAAATAAAATAAAATCTTCAATACAATTTTTTTTTAAAATTTATTAACGATGTTATATGTGGAGTTTTCTTTCTTTCCAAAATATGTGGAGGTTAATATCCTCAAACCTTCAAATATGGTATAAAAACATGATACTATTATTGTGATGTTTTTAAATCTTCACAAAATTGAACTAATTTGTGTCAGTTGTCAAAGCCTCCACAAATTGATGCAATTTGCAGGGTTAACTATAACCCCACAATATGACCCCCTCAAATTTACCCTTTTTTTGTAGTGCTTAGATATATCATGAAAGTGAATTTTACAAATAAGTATACGAGTTTCCCTTAAGAAAATTCAGAAAGGAAAAAAAGGTAGTAATAGATTATTGGAAAATTATAACAGCATGAGATTCAACATATAAAGTTGCAGAAAATATGCAGTGCGTAGATTATTATGATGATGTACGAGAGAAAACGATCAAGGGATTTTGATGACATCACGGTAACATAGGCGAAGCCACCTTTTGCTAAGGATGAACCACCCTTCATTGAAATATTATAAAAAAATACATTATATATATAAATAAAAATATTAATTTTAGATGTATAAAATATATATTGAATATCCTTTGTCAGAATTTATGAATATCACTTAGAGTCGTGACATCAGTGTGATAGCTTAACAGATTGATGGCTCTTTATTTGCATCATCAACTATAACCAACACATGAAATATAATCCTACTAGTATATGATTTGCTGATTTATGGCTATATGCCAACGATTTTCGTTGTCCTATGATTAGTTTCCCAGTACCTGCCTCATCCTTTTCATTTTCTTTTTATCTAAAGTTATTTTAAATAATTCGTGAGTAGTACTTATCTTTTTTCACACTAACAAAAAGAATTGGTTTGTTTTGATACCTATAGGGGATGCCCAATACGTAAATGACACTTGACACAAGTCACTATAAGTTAATATATACTTGTGTTTAAGTCATTATTCTACTGTAGTACATATAAAAGTCTTAAGAAGGAACTTTGGAGAAACGACTAAAGTTATCTTCATGTAACATATAAGTTACGTGTTCGAATCGTGGAATTAGTTATTGATGCTTATATTAGAGTAGGCTGCTTATAACACATTTTTTTGAGATGCGGCCTTTCTCAAACCCTACGTAAACACGGAATACTTTATACACCAAACTACCTTTATCTTAAGTTTAAGGTGCATCAACGTGTAATTAATGTTACGTAGTTTTTTATAATGTTGATATGCTTCTCATTATGTCAATAGAAATTAGTGACTTAAGGCGTTGTCGCATGTGTTTATATATTTAACTTTTGTTGTGGTATGATTAAAATTACACCTACACTAAACTTCAAACTCTTAAGTCCTGAATTCCATATAGCATCAAACTAAAATAACAGAAACATGAAATAAATTTACTCCTTTAACAAGCGTGTAGAAATGTAAGAAAAATATCATCAAGAGATTAATCAACCTTAATTACATTAACTTCTGCTAATTCGGTTCCAAATTAAACTTTTAGGTTGCAATATTACAGATTAAACATAATAATACTCAGGAATATTAACCAGAGCAACAAAAACAGTTGAAACTAGATAGCTTAAAAATAAATCGGACCTAAAAATCATCTAATTAAGCCACACAGATTATTTGCACCGTATGGTCTTTTTTAGGCCACTCTTTAAATTCTCTCCCCGTTAGCTAAATGAACTAAATTTGCTCAAATATAGCCCACTGAACTAGTAAGAGACATCATTTAAAAAGTAGCCAAAAAGGGCCATTTATGCAAATAATCACATGGAACTGCTTTATTTGGATGACCTCATCGACCAAAACGATGATGTCCCACTCCCAATGGGTGATGTCCAACACCTAATGGATGATGGCCATGAATAGGAACTCCATTTGACTGGCTAAAAGGATAAACATGAGGGCTATTAACCAAATGAGCCAAAGCTGTCATGGCATGAGATTGGCCTGAAATGAGTCCTGCAGTTGAAGGATTTTGGGCTAAGATAATTGAGTAACCGTCGTCAAAATTGCTCATGTCTTGTGCTACCAGTTGCCATATTAAGCTTCCTGCCATAGTTCCTCCCGCTTTCGCGAAATTATACACATTTCTGTAAACTGAACTCATGAATGTGTCTCTTACATTTTGATTGTATCCTGGATCTTTGCTAGACTTTCCAAATTCAGCTAGCACCAATGGCTTCTTTAATATTGTTCTTGAATCTTGCCAATGACTTGTCATCCACCTTTGCATGAATACTCCTTGAGCATCATCACTTTGTCCTGACAACCTGTTAAAATTAAACAAAAATTTCTACCATTATCCTTTTATTTAATAACAACTTAAATTTCATTTTGAACTAATTACCAAAATCTTGTATAATATTGAATTGTTGTCTTTGTGTGACTTATTGGTTACCTGTTCAAACAGTGAAATCAGCTATTGATGCTTGCATTAGGGTAAACTCCCTACATTACACTCCCTTAGGGTGCGGTCCTTCCCCGACAATTCCCCGACCCTTTGTGAACGCGAGATGCTTCGTGCAACCTTTTTTTATTTATTTAATGTTGTTTGATTAACATTTTGTTTTGCTTTAGGGAAGTTAATTACTCTGTATGTGAGGTATAAAAGAGATGTTTATTTACCATTGGTCAGTATATGCATGTATAGTGGCAAAGTCGATCTCCCTAATAAGATTGCTGCTGATGAAATCTGTTCCAACTTGGTAACCAGGATTAAACTGTTTCTTTTCAGGCATTGAGTCGCCATAAAATCCCTCCATTCCTATCTCCAGCAAGTGTTTTCTGTCCAGTGATTTTACAAAACTAGCCATCCCCTGAACCCATCCCTGTAAAATCACATCATATATATATATATATATAGTTAGCAAAAAAAAAACATGAGACATTATTATAAGAACATAACAGATGATTAATTTTGTGCCTGTTTTTACTCACATGAACTGTTTTCCCAGAATAATCAGCATCGCAACGAGGCTCATTCATAAGTTCCCATGCCATTATTGTTGTGTCATCCCTGTATGCTATTCCAGTCATGGTATTGACTCTTGTCACTACTTTCTGTAGCACAATATTTTTTAAAAAAATAAAAAAATCAGTTAGTTCCATATAAAATATACTAAATCTACCACAATTTTTTATTCAAATATTCATGGTGTCATTTTTCCTACCTTAACATGGTTCTTGTAATAATCTTTAAGAACTGGATGAGTATAAAAATCATCATCACTGTTAATCTGAATTCCTGCATTTCTCCCCCATTGAGCATATTGATTTCTTCCTCCAAAATCTTTGTAGTTATTCACAAAGCTCAATATTAAACGTATACCATACTTTTTTGCTTCCGAGATCACAAAATCCAATCCCTATCACAAATAATTAATCCATGTTATAAGCCATAACATAAGAAAAATATCACATAGTAAAGAAAACAAGAAACTTATTAGTCTATCGACCTGAAAAAGATTTACGTAAAAGTTATATGCATTGACAATGTAAATATGTAATTTAACCTATTATAGTAACACGTGGTTCACCATGTGTACTGGAATACTAATTAATGCTAGCTATAATTTTTTTTTTTTTTTTGAAGAATTACCTAAATAGCCGTCCACCAAAACCACATAAACAAAAAAAAGTCTGCAGATGTATAATATATGTATAATTCATGTATAATATGTATATAATCGTGTATAATATATGTACACTGACTAGGAAAAATAAACAGAAAATCTAGTCGGCTATTTATATAAAGAACCCTAAAAATATATAAACATCTTATTACATTGTCAGTGCATAGAACTTAAGCTGACCTGAAAAACACGTTCATCGTAGACTCCAGGAGATATTTGTAATGCAGTATCACCTCCATCGCTAAAAGCCCAAGTCCTGCATACAGAAAGGCTAGCAGCAGAGGCTTCCTGAAAAACCTCTGAGACTTTGTATCTCTCAGTTGGATCAGCTGCAACATGCATTAGCCAATACGAGTTGAAACCATTGAATAGAAATGGTGATCCATTTAGTACAAAATGGGCTCCTTTTGTTCTAACAAACCCTAATTTATTAAGATTCCTAGCTTCTGTTGCAATAGCTAGGAGGAGGAGGAGGGCAAAGAATGAGCTTAATGCTCTAGTAAAAGAAGCCATTTATTAGTTTCTTAAAAACAATGTATTGCTATAGTTTCTATAATGGGAAGAATGATTTGAGTACCAAAAGAGATGTTTGTAGGACTATTTATAGTTATTTAGAGCAAGGAAACCTTACTAAAAATAGAAAAAAAAGAAGTTGATGAAGTAATTAGGAGGATTTTCAGGGAGGAATTAAATCCTAGTTGATAGTGCTGGTTTACTAAATTTGGCAAAAACGATTTTTTTTTTATCTTTAATTTAGTTTCAAGATTTTGTGGAAAGCTGACAGAAGTTGAAAGTTCAGTTGAAGGAAAAAGGGAAGATATATATAAAAAAAATTAATCAAAAGAATGAAAGAATTGAAAAATGAAACAGAGGTGATGTCTTACATGTGCTTATCCATGTGCCTAAATTTTAAGTATGATAAATTCATAGGGAAATTGAGAACTCCTTAATATAGTTGAATAACTTAGAAAATAATACCTCATTATTTGAAGCCAAGAAAAGCTGAAATGATCAGCTCATAACTTGGAGAGATTTAGGAGGATATGCATGTGAAATTGGAGGAGAAACAGGAATGAATTTGATGGTGTTTAGTTGGAAAATGCTTAGTTAGAAACAGCAGAAGTGGTGTTCTCTAACAGAAACTCCATAAAATATGCATGAAAGAACCAAAATACTTCCTCCATCCCATTTTATGTGACAGTGTTCGTCAGACTGAATACAAAATTTAAGAAAAAATAAATGGCTTTAGAAATATGTGATTCAAAATAAGTCATAGATATTGTGTGGCTATAAATTATTTGATTGTAAGTAAAACTGGAAGTTTAAGTAGTTTCATTCTTTTAGCGACAGACTAAAAAGGAGAGTGTGCTAGCTACATAAAATAGGACAGGGATAATGAGTCGATTGACGATTAGAACATATATAACCCTCTCCTCGACTCTCCGGGCAGTGGCGAAACCACATATATTGAAGGTCATCGGAAAATTAAACTGTGTAGTAATGCATTTTTTTTAATATGTGTGTGTGTGTATATATGAACAGATTATGTTAATGAAATATATATATATACTACAAACTCTTGCGTTTACCTGGAAGTTGGCACCAATCCCATACAAGATTTATTTGATCTACCCTTGCTACCTGAACCTACAAGTAGGATAAATCACAATTCAAGTGTGGACAGTATTTTAAAGGTCGGAAGGGTATACCGACCAAAGCTGATCGGAAATTACCGAAAAAATCGGCCAAAGTTGGTCGGTATTTTAACTATGTAATTAAAAATGCACCATCTGGGAATCGAACTGAGGTCTGTATTGTGGCAGGATACTATTCTACCACTAGACCATTGGTGCATGTTTTAAGACTGTTTTTATTTGATTTATACTCTTTAATTGTATTTTTGCACGAAAATAACCGACTAAAGTTGATCGGTTTTATTAAAAAATAAAATTACCAACCCAAGTTGGTTGGTTTTTTAATTGACCGGCCGAATTAACCGACCAATTTCGATCGGTTTTTTTTATATTAATTTTAATTTATTTTAAATGAAAAACCGACCAAAATTGGTCGGTTTCTTGAAAAAAAATAAAAAAAAATATTTGAAAAACCGACCAACGTTGGTCGGTATTTTGACCGACCAAAGTTCGTCGGTCGATCTTGATCGATTTTTGCCGAATTTCTAATAATGGCTAGTGGGATTTACTTCTTTATATTTTGATCGTCTTAGTGAAAATCTTAGCTCTACCATTGCTCTTCGGGTTAGTGATAAGATCCTATACCGACACGTGTAGAAGTGGGCGATCTAAGGATGTCGTGATTGCAAGAAGTGTGAATATGGTGAAGGCATCACCAAAAGATTAAGGAAATATGACTGGTAAAACCTATGAAAATGGCTGATGCGTGCATTCCATGTGGCTAGCTTTCTATAGTGCATCAGCCTCTTTACCTTGTCATAAATAATGTTCTTTAATTCAGGCATTCGAATTCCCAGTTGTTAATAATGACAACTTGTCCTCCTCCACATTTTGAGAACAAATACTAAATTTGTTTGCAAAATAATTAATTCAGACCAGAAAAAAATTACTTAAAAGATTAACCTCTCTGCTCCACATTTTGAGAATAAATTTCCAAAGAAACAACGCTGTTTCTACCCAAAATTAGGATTTTACATGAATGTCATAGCCAAAAGATTCAAGATTGTTTCCATTTTAAATAAAACAGTTTAATACTAAACTTGGTCTTAAAATAAAAGAAATGTTTGATGAGCTATATATATATATACGCGCACACATATTGTATTGTAAAGTAATGCACCGCAGAGTCAATTGTTTGTTTGAACAGATCACGACCTTGACCAGAGGTGGACCGAAAATTTAAACTCTATGGATTCAACTTTAGAAAAAAAAATATTGAACTCATTATATTTTTAAAATTATGTGTTCATATCTATTATTTTGACAATTTTAATGAATTTTTATACATCAATTGAATTAGCACACTGCATCCGCCCCTGACCTTGGCGCAGCCTACATGTAGCTATTGGCTAATTTCTTATATAGAAACACTTGTAACCTTTAACCCCTTTTCTATCAACTTAAAAGGAAATTTAAAATCATGAAGAAATAGATTCATTCCATTTTTATGTTATAATTGTTCATTAATTAAATTGGTCTAGAGGATATTCCAAGACGATTATTGTCACACACCACCCTCTCTCCCTCTCTTTCCCACCTAAATTGATGTTCAAGCAAAGGAATTGCTAACTATGAAGACATGAAGCCATCTATAATGACATAGATTTGAAGCACAACATGTTATATTATATTGTTCCATATAATTAGTCGAGGGATGAACTATTGTATCATTATATGGTATTGGATAATAATTTTCACCGCACAAGTTAATTTTTGAGACTGAGTTAAGGTTTAATGTCCATTTTCTTAAGAGAATGATCTAAATTTTGAAATTAAAAAATGTGCATGTCCATACATGTAATATACATGTATGCAGAAAATATGAAAATTTGAGAGGTCAAGTTTTATGAGAATAAAATAATTTCCTACGTCATTGGAAGTCAGAACATGGAAGTAGCATTGTGATTCGGTGGGCAACTTTGCAGAAAGTCTGCTGTTTTAGTGTGACATCGTACCAACAACAACGACGACGACCCAGTATAATCCCATAAGTGGGGTCTGGGGAGGGTAATATGTATGCAGACCTTACCCCTACCCCGAAGGGTAGAGAGGCTGTTTCTAGGAGACCCTCGGCTCAAAAAAGCAACAGGAGCCGATATATTAATACCATAAAAATGCATAATAAAATAACAACAATATAAGAGATATGAAAGGCAACTTTGCAGAAAGTCTGCCGTTTTAATATGACATCGTACCAATTATCCGATAATGAGTAAAACCGCCAAGGCAACGGATTATTTTAGTATCACACACACACACACACACACACACATATATATATATATATATATATATATATATATATATATATATATATATATATATATATATATATATATATATATAAGAGTTGATGAACAATCCCCACCACAAAATAGTGCACCTACACGCCTTCATCGACATTATTTTTTTTAATCAGAAGGCCGAGAGCTAACTATCGAGATTACTTTAGACCATTCGGACATATACTTCGTGAAATAGTTCATGCATGTATATTATTATCAGGAGCAAAACTATTGTGATAGGCGAAATGACAGGTTTCCTACTACATTACAATACCCTTCTCCTTATACTAGAACAGTTTTAGCTGAACAATTTATGTATTATGAACGACACACTTTAATCATTTATAATGATCACTCCAAATAAGCGCAAGCTTATCGCTAAATATCCGATCATCTGTTATGAGACCTTAATGACAAAGAGGATAAAAAAAAATGTTTAGACTGCATGTTCAACACCCTGTCACTACAACTTAACATTTTCTTAATCATATTGTTAGTAAGATCGGAATTGATTTAATAACATAGGATCGTAAAATCACAAGTTTGAAATAATACTACTAGTTTGATACTCAGCATCACCAAATCTAAATTTTTTTCAAGTAATATTGCAATTACATATACCTGAGGTAAATGAACTTCACATTTTTGGTAATGTGAATTTCAATTATGACTAAAATATTAATGGACCTACATATCCTGAAGCCACTAGGTTTTCTTAATTAGTTTATAAATCTGAAAAAAATAAATATTATGGAACTAATCTTTTCTTCCATACATGGCCTCTAAATTAATTATAATTTTTTTTTGGCTTCCTACGCCTGAACCAAATGAGCCAAGGCAGTCATGGCATGAGATTGGCCTGTAATAATTCCAGCAGTTGATGGATTTTGAGCCAATACAATACAATAACCATCGTCATAATTCTCCATTCCTTGTGCCATTAGTTGCCATATTAAACTTCCTCCCATTGTTCCTCCGTCTTTAGCAAAACTATAAATATTTCTATATATAGTACTCATGAATGTGTCTCGTGCATTTTGACTAAATCCTGGATCTTTGCTTGACTTGCCAAATTCAGCTAAAACCAATGGTTTTCTTAGTATGTTTTTAGCATCTTGCCAATGACTTGTCATCCATCTTTGCATGAATGCCATTTGAGCATCATCATTTTGACCTGATAACCTAAAAGTTGAACCCATCAAATTTAAATCGTGAGTTTACTTTTATTTTCATGTAAATAATAATATATCTTAATCTTATTTTAATAATTATTAGTTGGTCTCTTTGGATTAGTAACAAACATATATGAATTATGAAGAAATTAAAACGTAGGGTAATATATATATACCATTGGTCAGTGTATGCATGAATAGTGGCAAAATCAATCTCTTTGATTAAATGGTTACTGATAAAGTCTGTTCCAACTTGATAACCAGGATTAACTGACTTCCTGTCCGGTATTGAGTCACCATAAAATCCCTCCATTCCTATCTCCAGCAAGTGTCTGTTGTCTAAAGATTTCACAAAACTTGCCATTTCTTGAACCCACACCTACAGTATTTTTCAATATCAGTTATCAAATTTCTGAAATTTAATTATCAGTACTTGAGAAATACTAGAAAGACTCTCTTTAATTTAATCTTACATTAACAGTATTTCCAGAATAATCAGCTTGGTTGCGAGGCTCATTCATTAGTTCCCAAGCCATGATAGTTGAATCATCTTTGTAAGTCATTCCAGTAATGGTATTAAACCTAGTAACAACTTTCTGCAGCAATTAATAAAGAATTATGAATTACATACCAACGGTTTATATAACATTGGCCTAAAATTTGCATGCATCATGAGAAAATGTTAAACTAAAAAAAAATATTTTTAATGAGATCTAGGTTTTTGTTACCTTAATGTGGTTCTTGTAATAATCTTTAATCATAGAATGAGTATAGAAATCATCCTCGCCATTTATTTGAGCTCCCACATTTCGTGCCCATTGAGCATATTGAGCTTTCCCTCCAAAGTCATTGTAGTTGTTTACAAAGCTCAAGATTAAGCGAACTCCATACTTTTTAGCCTCCGATATAACAAAATCCAAACCCTACATTCCACAAAATACAATTGTAAAATATGAACAATAACCCTAAATCTACCTTTAATACCAACAACAACAACAACAACAACAACAACAACAACAACAACAACCCAGTATAATCCCACTTAGTGGGGTCTGGGGAGGGTAGTGTGTACGCAGACCTTACCCCTACCCTAGGGTAGAGAGACTGTTTCCAAATAGACCCCCGGCATCCTTCCCTACAAGAACTTCCCACCTTGCTCTTGGGGAGACTCGAACTCACAACCCCTCTTGGAAGTGGGGGTTGCTCACAACCTACCTTTAATACCATGTGTAGAAATAAAGGCATGTTTGAGATAGTTAATTACTCAACAACAACAACAACAACAACAACCTAGTATAATCCCACTTAGTGGGGTCTGGGGAGGGTAGTGTGTACGCAGACCTTATCCCCACCCTGGGGTAGAGAGGCTGTTTCCAAATAGACCCCCGGCATCCATCCCTCCAAGAACTTCCCACCTTGCTCTTGGGGAGACTCGAACTCACAACCTCTTGGTTGGAAGTGGAGGTTGCTTACCATCAGAGCAACCCCTTTTGTCTTAACGAGATAGTTAATTACTCGAAGATAAAAATTTAATCTCTTATAAAAATATCTTGTTTTATATTGTATGGTTATGTTTGACTGGGAATAAAGTTTAAAAAAGAAATTGGCACAATCTAAAATCACTTTAAGAGCTTGTGATTTTAGTTAAATAAGACATTATATATTTCCATGACTAGATCCAAGTACATGTCATTAAGAAAAAGAAAAAAAAAGGTAAACTTCAAAACTTAAGAGTTCTCAAATGGAGTATGTTAAAATATTTCATTCTTCTTTAAACAGACTAAAAATGTAACAATGCCATATAAACTAGAGCAAAAAAGAGTACCTGAAAAACACGTTCATCGTAAATACCAGGAGAAATTTGTAGTGCCCTATCACCTCCATCACTAAAAGCCCAAGTCCGACATACAGAGAGCCCTGAAGAAGAAGCTTCTTGAAGGACCTCAGTAACCTTATATCTCTCACTTGGCTCAGCAGCAGCATGCATTAGCCAGTAGGAATTGAAACCATTGAATAGAAAAGGTGATCCATTGAGTTCAAAATGGGCACCATTGACTCCAATAAAACCTTCATTATTTGAATTCTCAAGTAGAACCCTAGCATCACATGCAAGAGCTAAGGACAAGAGGAAGAGCACAAAAATATAACTCATTATATTAATTTAATGGAGAAATGTATATGTTGTTTGTGTAGTGAAATAGAAGCTGTGATAGGTTATATATTATTGGTCACTTGTTGGGGGAATATTTATAGTTAGTCGAGCATAAGGAGACTTGCTAAAAATAGTAATAATTGATACCAGGTGGGAATTTAAGTTAGAAAGTGGTGGTTTACTAAATTTGGCTGGACCATGCATATTTTCTGAAAGCTAAAGATTTTATGGGAAGTTGATACAAGTTGAGGTTATTTAGTTGCATAAAGCAAGAAATTCAGTTGAGAGAATAATTAGAAAGAAGAAAAGAATGAAAAAAGAACGGAAAAGGGCCTGATATATTCCTTTACTTTGCTTTATTATTCAATCATATCTTTCGTTATACTTTCCGTTCAAATTTACCCTTACCGTTCATCAAAGTTTTATATTTGTCCCTATTTTAACGGTTGGGACACATGGCACATTCTGAAAGAAGGAACCAACCCAAATAGTGGTTTGGGAAGCAACAATTTTTTGAAGAAAGAAAATGCCTTTGTGACTGTAGAGCCTTAGATCTAGAATTTTGTTACCACCGAAAACCCTAGCTGGAACGAATTTCTTGTTCCCTTCTGATTTTTAGATGGAAGTGTTTTTAGAGTCAGATGGATTTTTACGGTGGGGATAAAATTTTAATAAGGTTAAAAATGGTATAGGGCCGAGCGGGGCAAGGGAAAGGGTCGGGTTGGGTTAATTTCTGAGTTGGGTTGGTTCCTGAAACTTCTTTCAGAATGTGCCACGTGTTTCAGTCGTTAAAATAGGAACAAATATAAAACTTTGATGGACGGTAAGGATAAATCTGAACGAAAAATATAACGAAGGATAGGATTGAACAATAAAACAAAGTAGAGGGATATATCAGGTCCTTTTATGAAAAAAGAATTATTTAAGAAAAGAAGAGGTAAGATGGAAACAAAGATTATGGGTGATGCATGCCTTGCATGAAAAGAAAAAACTGAAAAAATTGCCTAATATGATTAATTGTTATTAACTTTCAGGTTTGGAAGAGTACAAATTTGATAATGATCAAACATATGCAGAGGTGTACTCGATCAAGCATTTGCATATGGGAAAGTTTAGTCGCTATCGGAAAATGACAATATATAGTCGCTCTCAAAATAATAGTCAAAAAAGTGTACTATATATATTTTGTATGTTATACACAAAAATTATATAAATTTTATACATTTTCTCGGCTACCAAATATAAATAGTTTCTGTTGCACGCTAAAAACGATAATACCTCGTAGGGGTGTACATAGGTCGGGTTGATTCGGATTTTGCAATTACCAAACCAAACCAATTGTGTCGGGTTATTAAATCTAAAGACCAAACCAAACCAATAAAACTCGGGTTTTTCAATCTTGGTTTTTCTCGGGTTTTCGGGTTATTCGGGTTTTTTTTCCGGTAAATCTTCGTAGCACAAAACATATAATTTGTGCTTAAAATATTTCTTTAATCCTAGTAAGATACAACTATATAAAGTGTTTTTCAAGAAAATAATACAAAATATGAGATGTGTCATGACATTATCCTAAAATATTCAGCAATAAAGACAATAAAATTATGTAATATATATATTGCTAACTAAAAAGCCATAATAAAAATAAGCATAATCTAAAAGTACTAAGTCATGCTAAAATAAGTAGACTAATAAGGGGTTATTAATTACATGACTAAACGCTAAATAAAAAATAAAAATAGATTATGCATTTTATCTGAATTATTACAAAATAAAAATAGATATTCAATACATTGTCGTTTGTAGTATTGAATTGAATATCTTTGTTAGCATGAGTATTGATTTGATTTTGGTTTGCGTTTTTGTTAGCATTATTTAAGTTGCTAATATTAATGGCTATAAAACTTATTGGAACATTCAAAAGTTCTATGTCCAACCTTGAAATAATATTTTAAAAGATAAAATTATGAAATTTTTTAAGAAATATTTATAAATTACATTACAATAAGTATATTTATATATTAAATATATCTAAAAAATTTATATATGTAATGTCGGGTTGGTTTGGTTTCGGGTTGATTTTCTTTAGTTAAAACCAAACCAAACCAATTATGGTCGGGTTTTTTTTTTTCCAAAACCAAATCAAATCAAACCAAACCATAATCGGAATTTTTTTCTCGATTTGACTCGAATTATCAGGTTGGTGCAGTTTGTTGGTTTCCTTTGTACACCCCTAATACCTCGTTCCTAATAGGTTTCATCAGGGTGGAATTATGAAAGCTTTCTAGAAGTAATTGCTAAATTTAATTAGCTGAAAATGTTTTTTAATTTTTGTGGGGAGTTGATAGAAGAGGAGGTTATTCAGTTGGATAAAGCAGAAGATATGAAAGTACGTATTATAGAATAAGAAAAGAGAAAAAAAAAAACATACATAAAAAGAAGAGCAAAGATGGAAAATGTGTATTGCACCCACCATATAAAATTAGACCTCTCTATAATTTGTTTCAAAATTTTTTGACAGATATAGTGAAGTATAACTGTTACAGAGGGCATATATTATAATATAATATAATATAATATTTGATTTCAAGAAAAAACCGACTTTTATAATAAATGATTATTATATAAGGATATTTTTATATAGAGGTCTGATTGTATGTGTAGTTGTCTATAAGTTCTGACAAATACTAAATTTTGATGATGAAACATATCCAAAAGTGTACTCAAGCATCTGCAATAACGGGAATTAGTTAGATCTTAGTGTATTTTTCCTACTGGAAGTTCTTGTTCGTTAATGTTTCCCAATATGCCAGCCATTAATAGTTTGGGTCAAAGTTATTTTTGTTGTTACAAAGGTAACTTTTATATATATATATATATATTATTGACTAACAACAAATTACAAAATAAACTAAGGAGCCCATTTGGACACAAGAAAATTTTCACTTTTTTTCAAAAAAATTTTACTTTTTTTCGAAATCACCATTTGGTCATAAAATTTTCAATTTTCACTTGAAGATGCATTTTGAAATTTTCGAAAATTTTAAAAACTCCAGAAAGATATTTTTCAAAATTTTCACTCAAATCACTCACAAAACTTCAAAAACAACCCAAAATTATATTCATGTCCTGATGTCCAAACACAACTCTAATTTTAAAATACCATTTTTACTTGAATTTATTTTACTTTTTTTAAAAAATTTACAATTCTTATGTCCAAACACCCACTAATAGTCTCTAATTAAACTCATATTTCAGTAAAATTAAAATTTTGCTCACTGAATTTAAATTTTGAATCCCTCTAACTTTGGAAAAATTGGGGCTAAAGATGGTCTGGTGCATCCATGTTGTTTCATGGAAACTTGTAACTGTATTTTCTAACAAATATGAGAGTAAACCGCTTACTTTATTTTATTCGTATTGTTGCATTGAAACTTGTAATTGTATTTTCTAACAAATATGATATGAGAGAAAACCGCTTATACCTTATTTTATTTGTGAAGGAAAGCTGATTCGTATTGTTGCATTGAAATTTGTAATACAAAAGGAGCATGTGCATATGGGTGAAAAAAAGTACTCCATAATAAGTGGCGGAGGCAGAATTTTAATTAAAGAGTTTAAAAAAAAGTTAAAAAATTAAATAAGATTATAATTAGTGGGAATTGAATTATGATCTCACAAAAGTTTTGACCCCCTTGAGGCCTTGACTAGTAAGCTATGTTTTTGGGTTACGTCAAAGAAATTCAAAACATAATATATAGAGATAAAAAATAGATTTTACCTTCTATATACAATATAATTTTTCGGTGAAGGGGGTTCAGCCATTCCGCCCTCTAAATCCGCCCCGTCCATAACAATAAAAAAGAAGTGTATGCAAAGAGTTATATCCTTAGCACGTAGAACGATTCTTTCTCCGCCTCACATACACAGCCGGATCTAAAATGTCTAAAATACGGATGCATCATTAAAGAAAGAAGAAAACAAATATTAAGTGGAAATAGATTCATGTTTCTTTGGATAAATAACGTAATATTCAATTAAGTGTATCATTCAGCCTTTTTAGTTTATGGTTCCAGTTAGGGATGTACATAAATCGGGTTGGTTCTATTTTTATCAAAATCAAACCAAACCAACTATATCAGTTTGGATTGGTTCGGTTTTGTCGGGTTTTCTGGATTTTCGGATTTTTTTGTTACATGAATATTATTTTAATATTACTTTATTAAATTTTTTATAAATAATATATGTCAAGTAAAAATTAAAACAATTAACAAATATATGATCTATTGAAAATTCTTATGGGAGAATTTTCTCAGTAACACATGATAGTTAATTTTTTAGTCGGCTGGCAATAATTTTTCGTTGATATATATGTAACGACCCGACAGGTCATTTTAAGCTCTAGCACGTCGTTCGGCGGTTTGAGGCCATGAGCAGCTTCACTTCAGGTATTATGACTTGTAAGCATGGTCGGAATTGAATTTCGGGAGATTCAGAGCTGATTTGGAAAAAAAAATTCTCATTTCGGAAGCTTTAAGTTGGAAGAATTGACTAAAGTTGTATTTTTGAGTAAATAACCTCGAAATTGGGATTTGAAAGTTCCAACGGGTTCGTATGACGATTTCGGACTTGGACGTATGTCCAGATCAAATTTTGGATGACCCGGGAACGTTTCAGCGTCTACTGTGGAAGTTGGCATTTTGGAAGAATTTCATAAATTTGGGTTGAAGTGCATTTCAATGTCATCGATGTACGTTTGGGATTCCGAGTCTGGGAATAGCTCCATATGGTAATTCTGGTATTGGGAGCGCGTCCGGAAGTGGATTCGGAGGTCCGTAGGTCATTTTGGGGTCATTTGGCAAAAGTCAAAAATTTGAAGGTTTTTGAGAAGTTTGACCGGAAGTGGACTTTCTAATATCGGGGTCGGATTTTGATTTCGGAAGTTCGAGTAGGTCCATAATGTCGAATATGACTTGTGTGCAAAATTTGAGATCAAGCGGACGTGATTTGATAGGTTTCGGCAACAAATGTAGAACTTTGAAGTTCTAAAGTTCATTAAGCTTGAATTGAAGTGTGATTCATGATTTTAGCGTTGTTTGATGTGAATTTGAGGCCTCGAGCAGGTCCGCATTATGTTTTGGAATTGGTTGGTGTGATTGGACGGGGTCTCGAGGACCTTGGGTGGATTCCGAGTGGTTAACGGATCGAAAATGGAACTTGAGGAAGGGCTGAAGCAGCTGGGCATCTAGTGTAATCGCACCTGCATAAAGAGGGTCGCAGGTGCGAGCCCGTAGGTGCGGCAATGTGGTTGCAAAAGCGACATTTGGACTGAGCTGGGATGGCCGCAGATGCGAGGAAACCCCGCAGAAGCGGGAGCGAGCTGGCATCTAGAGTCGCAGAAGCGGAAGGTCTTCGCATGTGCGAAACCGCAGGGGCGCATTTGGCATTGCAGGTACAGATCTATGCTGGGCAGAGGGTATGCGCAGGTGCGAAGTTTGGGCCGCACCTGCGAGACCGCAGATGCGGTGAAGCGGTCACAGGTGCGGTAGTTGGGCTGGGCAGTGTCTTCTTTAAAACAAAGGGTTTGGCTCAATTTTATTTCATTTCGTCCATGGGAGCCGATTTTGGAGCAATGTGGAGTGCCATCTTCATCAACTATTAGGGAGTAAGTGCTTTCTTCACCTTGTGAGTTAAATACATGATTTATATACGGATTTAAACATGGAAATTGGTAGAAATTTGGGGCTTCGAAGAGAAACCTAGAAATTTATATTTTTGGATTTTGACCACGAAATTGGACATGGAATTTGGAACAAGTTATATATTTGAGTTCGTGGTGTTATGGGTAAAGCTTATTTTCAAAAAAATTCGGAATCCGGGTATGTAAGCCTGATGGTGATTTTTATCGACTTTTCGATCAGGGTTAGAAATTGTTATAAATTAGAATATAATGAGTATTTGAGTATATATTTATGGGTTTGCACAATTACTAACTAGTCTTGGAGAGTTGGGCATTGGTTTGAATCGTCGTAAGGGCTTGGGAGCCGAATATGGGACTTCGGAGCGAGCTAAGTGATCGGGTCCAAGCCTGCACTACTACTGAGTAGCAAGGATGGTCGATGCAGTTTTACCCAACTAGGTCAGGATCGAATAAACAGGGAGTTAATTTATTTGAAATTAGGTTTATATTCAAGTCCAGATGTGGGTTTTGCTCTTAATTACACTTCCACACATGATTGATTTGTTTTCTACTTCTAATTCTATTCTATAACCTGCAATATTTGAAACTAAGTATAATATTTTTGTTGTTGATTTTCAAGGGTTTAAAGGGACTAGGGTAGTGACTTCTACCTAGGTGGATATTTAACGGGTAGCAAGAATCTAGGACAATCATGTGATTAACTGAAGTCATAATATAGCTATCACACCTAGGTACTCATTCTATACCTCTCGGTAGTTTGAGTGATTTTGCCCAATTTGGCTTTCTCAATTCCAAATGGGTATTCATTTGGTTTGAGTCATCGGAAGGGCTTGGGAGCCGAATATGGGACTTCGAAGCGAGCTAAGTGATCGGGTCCAAGCCTGCACTACTATTGAGTAGCAAGGATGGTCGATGCAGTTTTATCCAACTAGGTCGGAATCGAATCAACAGGGAGTTAATTTATTTGAAATTAGGTTTATATCCAAGTCCAGATGCGGGTGTTGCTCTTAATTACACTTCCACACATGATTGGTTTGTTTTCTACTTCTAATTCTATTCTATAACATGCAATATTTGAACCTAAGTATAATATTTTTGTTGTTGATTTTCAAGGGTTTAAAGGGACTAGGCTAGTGACTTCTACCTAGGTGGATATTTAACGGGTAGCAAGAATCTAGGACAATCATGTGATTAACTGGGGTCGTAATATAGCTATCACACCCGAGTACTCATTCTATACCTCTCGATAGTTTGAGTGATTTTGCCAATTTGGCTTTCTCAAGTCCAAATGGGTATTCATGTGATTTTAGCTCAAGTTGGGGAATTACTATCTCTAGGTTTAACCCTTTAATTGGGACTATCAATTTCTTGAGTTCACCTCAATTCCTTGTTAGTCTAGTTTTCCTAGACTTAGTCCTTCTTTCTCAAGTAGAAACTAAGTCATAAAGGCATGAATCAGTGTTTGCAGCCACTAATTCCATTGTTCTAGCAAGAACTAGACTAAATACTACTAACCCATACACATTCAAGCCCTAAAATTCAAGACCCATCAAATACCCACATACTAGATTAAAAGATGAAAAGCTAATGTTAAAAGATGAATCTAATATAAAATTGCCCAAAACGGAATATGCATCCGTCTCACGTACTCAGCAAAAACAAAACTTAACCTAAAAATGTCAAAAAGGTCTATTTATATTAAGCTGAAATTTTCGAATAAAAATACCCCCGTGGAGGTTTCGTGGCCGCGTAATTCTGACCGCGGCTGCACTCTTGCTTTTGCGAACGCGTAATACTGACCGCGGTCCACATTTTTGACTTCTGGATCTGGGCTGAGGTTTTTTCGCGAGCCGCATAATTTCCATCGTGGCCGCGTATTGAATTTTCACGGCCGCATAATTTCACCGCGGACCGCACTCCTTGTTTTTTCTTGAAATGTGAACTCTCTGTATCTCAACCACCGCGGTCCATATAATTTCTATCGCGGTCGCACATTTCTGGCGCGGACCTCGCTCAACATTTGGCCTTAAAATGCACTCTCTGATTCTTCACTTTGCGGACCACGTATTTGTGATCGTGGTCGCGTTGTGGCTTCCGCAGTTGCACAATATTTGTGCGGTCCGCGGTTCAGGTCTCCTGGCCCAGTCTTGGTATTTGTTCCAGATTTGAATCATTTATGAGTTGATTATGCCTCCTTTGGCTCATTTTGATCAATTTCTGCAAGAAGCATATTACATCAGTTTCCGGGATTACCTTTACGCATTTTAAGCCCAAAACACAAGTAAAAGAGAGCAAATAATGGTTAAAATTCCCACTTATCAACCCCCCCAAATTAAGCGTTTGCTTGTCCTCAAGTAATTAAGGCAATTCCCACCTCCACTAAAACAAAATAGAAGGATATTTCAGCTGCCCAAATGTGAATCAATCATGCATCATTTGGACTAATAATTACCCCCAACACAAATGAATTATCAACAACACAAAACCTTTTGAGTACCATAGTTCTAATGTGACACAAAATCATCAAGAGTTGACTTAACTCACCAAGGAAACTCGCTCTAGTACGTAGGTCATTGTGGAACCCAAACTCGTCCACCTCTATTCTCCATAAGAAAATCTCACTTTATATTGTAGCACTCAAAACAAAGATTGTGGAGAAGTGCGCTCATCTCTCTCAAGGGAATGTCACAAGTCCGACTCTAAGTACCATAAGCTTGCCCCTTATGTAAATCACCACTAATGTGAGCTCATTCAACTCAAAATCATATAGGGCTTTTGCGGAAATGTAATGAAGGCTTTTGGATCAAGGTAGGACTTATTGGCATATGATGGTTTTATCTTTCCTTAAGCACTCCACTTTCTCGTTTTAGCTCATACTTTCTTGACTCTTTGAGTCATTTTCTTCTTCCTTAGGGGAACTAGAGAGACACACTGTCACTCTTTCTTGCTCATGACGATCATTTTTATCCTCTTCTAATCATTCCATGCCTTTCATCATTGCTTTCTTTGAATCCCTTCACGTTTCTATCTTATTCACTTTCTTTTTGACATATTTCTTTTTTGCTTTTATTTCTTTTCTTTTGCCTTCCCTTTTCTTCATTTTGTACCTTTTATCACTTTCACATTCCTTGCCTCTCCCCCAAACTTATGATTTTGCCAATTATGAATGCTAAGCAAAGATCGGGTGCCAAAAGAGGGTTATTATAGAACGGATAAAGGCTTGTATCGTGGTTATTAAAAGAAAAGGGCTTCGACTCAAAGGGGTTGACTAGGTATATCATATTGGTAGGCTACAGATGCTTTTAAGTTTCAAATTGGATCAAGGAGATCCTACAATCATTTCTCAAGTTGAGCTACACTTAGAATTTTACCTAGACAAACATTCAGGGCAAATTCTAGACTTATTATCACGTACTTTGGACTTGCAATTCAATACCTCACCTCACAAGTTGTTGGATTGTTAAAGAGAACAGAGTCGAGGGCCCACAATAACCCTAGCTAATATTAAGCATCACAAATGGCTCCAAGAAGCCACTCGATGATTGTTTAGTCAACACAAGAGTCTAAAGGTCACAACTATAACTATACTTTGCCAATCAACTTGTTTCTAACCATAAGGTCGAAGGTAAGCGTGTTAGGACCAAGTGAAGCCTGCTTGAGACATTTTTATTCATTACTACTATTTACACCAAAATATAAAGAAAACGGACTCAATCCCTTAAGAAGGTTGTCACGTCATCCATCATCGGGAAGAGACACCCGGTTCACACAACATCTACCTTTGGAAAGAACCGTGGCATTAAGAAAACCAAAGGCTTATTGTTCACATAAAACGTAAAAAGAAGCTAACAACTAAAAAAACTACTAAAGGGAATAAGAAGCTATGAAGTAAACTACGGAAATCAAACTGAATATATACAAACTTGAAGTAAAGTGAATATATACATAAATAAAATGAATATATACATAAAATGGTAAAAATATATACATAATAAATGTTAAAGTAATGAATATATACATACTAAAAGTAAAAATAAAGAGAAGTAAAGATAAAGAAAAATAGTATCATAGTTATTACATACCAATGTCATTAAATCATCACCAATCAAAATAGACCCCCCCCCCAATAAAAGATAGCATTGTCCTCTATGCTAATATCAAAATAAGATCAAGGAAAGGGTTAGAGAGTAAAGAAAACTCCATATGTGGTCTGCATCGGTTCAGGCACATGAGTGGGATCTTCGGACTGCATAGGATCAACAGCTCCCTCCGGATCCTATAACTGGATCTCCAAATCCTGTGACTGGGGACCACAGGGTTGCAGAGCATCTGGATCATCTCCTCAGCACTATGTGTAGTGGCAGCCGGCTCCTCAGACTGGCCATCTACTGGTGCCTCATCTCTGCTGCCTGTGCTGCTGGGACTTGCTCCTCCATGAGCAAATCTAGTGGGATGTCTCCAGCAGAAGTAAACCTCTCTACCTCCTTCTTCAGCTGCTCCACTGACACCTTTAAGGCTCGAGTCTTCTTCATCTTCTTCATTTGCTTGCCCAGATCCTTGATAGCCTTTACATGTGTATCCAAAGTCTTTAGGATCATCTTCTTGTTATCTAGGAGCTTTTTTTGGTTGTCCAGAATCTCCTTCAATGAATCCTCCACTGAAGGAGGTACCTGAAGTTGTGTTGGGGCTGATTGTGCTGCTACTGCACTGGATAAGACAGACAGCTTTGATGTAGTTGCTTGCATACAGTTGTTGATGTTGGATAATATTTGAGAAACCCACAGTGCAATCTGAGGGTAAGTGGAAGATGAGGGCACAGATAATGGCACTGTGACAAATGACCTAGATGAAGGAGGAGGCATAGAAGCTGAAGATCCCCCTGCTGTAGAAGGCTCTGACCCGGTGGCCACTAACCTTGGCTCTTTAGACTAGCTAGTGGAGATAGCGGCTTTACCCTTTTCTTTAGGGTTGTTCGGTCCTTGGAGGCTATACCAAGAGAAAGGCTTTTTAGGCTTTGCCTTTGTGTCATAGTGCTTCTTCTCGACCCCTTGGTCCTCGAAATACATGGTGAGGAAGTTGGGGTAGGGGTAGGATCTTTCTTCCTTTCCAACTGCCTTGGTGATGTGGTAGTACATGAGGTTCCCCGCATTGATCGGATATCCCGCCATGATGGAAGCTATCATGACTGCCCGGGTGAGTGGGAGGACATTGTCATGCTGATACGGGTCCATCCAGCTGCACACAAATATGGACCACCCTTTTGCTTCAACGCTGAGGGTGTTCCTGGCTATTGGGACTCCAGCTGTTAGCCATGCCGGTGTCGTCCCTGGAGCTAATATCTCTGCTAGCCATGGACGGGCTGCTTCATCTAAGGCCAGCTTCTCCAAGTATTGTACGCCTTCCACATCCTCAAAATCGGCATATTCATTCAATGGTGGCCATCAAACTGGATCTTTAAGTTCCGGACCTTTGTCACAGTGGTGCCCTTTTTATGTAGGCAACATTGGCATAGAACTCTTTGACAAGGTATTCATTTTCATCCGGCACTTTGCTGGTGAAGAACTTCCACCCTTTTCTCTCCTCAAACTACCTGTTGATATTTGGATTGTGGGGAAGGAGGTCTCTCTCTCAAGGGTGAGCGACCTTTGGGTTCACTATTCCCGGAACTTCAGATATGCTATCTCGCTCACAAACCTATCAGCCCACACCTTAGGCTTTCTGGACCTGGCCAACCCTCCCACTTTGGTATCACCCCCTCTCCCGTCATTCGGGACCTTGTCATCATCATCAACAGTAATAGGGGCAGCTAGTGAGGTCGAAGTTGTAGCAGGTGGGAAAAATGGTGTCGAAGCCTCACTACCTTCCTCTGAGCCATTAGACAACTCAGAAGAGAAGGTAGGTTCATCAACTAGATGAAATTTCCCCTGGAATTGTGTGGGGACATGTGTTGGCACAGAGTGTCCTTCCAAAACTTCACGGGAAAGGACATATTCACTGGTGTCAGAATGGTCCGCGACTCTATCCGTAACTTTGATGGAGGCTCTTAACTTGCCGATCGACTTTTGCACTACTAGGGGAAACTTAGTCTTTCCTTTCCCCTGCCTCGGGAGGGTTTTGCCCTCCCTTTAAATGTATCACCTCTGCCTCTGAAATGGACCATTGTTTTGCAACATACAAGCAGTGACATATAGTCAAAAAAAGGACTTCAAGCATGTGTTAAAACAGTACAGATGAAATGCATACGGCTTCTCAGAATAGGGCACTGCGGACCGTGTAAAAATGAGCGCGGGCGTGAAATGCCCACCATGGACCGCGTAAAAGTGAATGCAGACGCAAACGCGAAGAGGTTAAGCTCAGACTACTAGATCTATGTACTTGATCAACCACAGACCGCAAATATTAGAACGCGGTCGCGAATGATCCATCGCGGACCGCTAAAAGTAAACGTGGTCGCGGAAGCAAATTATAAGCTCTCTGAAGTTTAGAAATGCGAACCACGAAATCATGGACATGGCCATGAAGGTCCAACATCCGACCATGGAAAAGTGACCAAGGCCGCGAAGGCTTAGCATTCCTCAGTGCTCTGAAGCTAGGATATTGCGAACCGCGAAAATTTTGGACTCGACCACATAACCTACCATGGACCACGAAAAAGTGACCGTGGCCACAAAAATCAATTGAAATCGGCACTAAAGAACACCTATAACTAGGGGTTTCACTAATTACACAAATTATAGCAAGTAAACTTTCAAAGTTACTAACCTAGCCCCCACTAAGCATACATACATTACCCACATGTATTTAAGCAATAATGAATCCTTAATTTGTCGTTAGGGCATGCATTCAATCCTAACTAAAAAGGAAAATTAAAATAAAGAGAAAAGAAAAGAAAAAAAATATAAAAACAAGATATTGAATTTAACATACTAGTTGTATAATGTGGGAAATTGACACTTGAAGTGAGTGAGATGAGAATGAGAGCAAGAAGAATGCACAGTTGATTTTAGGTGAATTTGAATAGTTACGGTGTGTAAAGTATAAAATGAGGTAAGAACTCCTATTTATACTTAGGACCAGGGTACCCACCGCCTCTCCTGAGTGCGGTCGCGAATGTTATCGTTGTCTGCACTCGTTACCTTTTTGCAGAGCTGCTTCAAACAACATGCCGCGGTCCGTGAAACATTGGCCGTGTCTGCCAAATTTTACGTGGTCCGCAAAAATGTCAGCGCGGCCGCGGATAATGAAGGGACTTTGACAGGCCAACTTTAGAGAGTTGGCATTTTCAATAAACCAGTTGCGCGGTCCGTGTCAAAGTTGTGCGGCTGCGAAGCGCTCATGCATTCCGCTAAATTTTGGGCGCGGTCCGCAAACTTTTGTCACTTAGCCAACTTTCTCCCTTGTCAATTTCCTATACTGCACAACCAATTCCTATACACACTTCACAACCAGTTAGTCCAAACTAATACCTAATCTAAGAAGAAAATCAAAAGAAAGAAAAACATATGGGTTGCCTCCCAAGAAGCGCCTAATTTAACGTAGCGGCACGACACATCTTACCATCATTCACTTGAAATAGATCAATGCCATAACGTGGCCATCATCAACCTTACCAAGGTAGTGCTTCACTCGGTGCCTATTGACTCTAAAGATCTCACAATTTTTGTTTTTCTAATCTAGAGCACCAAAAGGAGTTACATGCACCACTTCAAAGGGACCGCTCCATTTTGACTTTAGCTTTCCCCAAAACATCTGTAACCGAGAGTTGAATAAGAGAACAAGGTCACCTTCTTTGAATTCTTTGTTCCGGATATACTTATCATGTAGGTACTTTATCTTGTCCATATACAATGATAAACAGCAGTTAGCATGGAACCGGAACTCATCAAGTTCATTCGATTGCTCTACCTAAAGATTGGCAGCTACATCCCACTCTAGGTTCAACTTCTTCAATGCCCACATGGTCTTATGCTCTAATTCCATCGGGGGGTGACATGATTTTCCAAACACCAACCGATACGGAGACATATCAATTGGAGTCTTGTAAGCTGTTTTATATGCCCATAAAGCATCGTCAAGTTTCCTTGACCAATCAGTCAGGTTTGCATTGACAGTCTTGGAAAGAATACTCTTGATCTCCCTGTTGGATACCTCAACCTGTCCACTTTCCCGGGGTGATAGGGGGTTGACACCTTGTGAGTGACACCATACTTGGAGAGTAAAGTGTCAAAGGCTTTGTTGCAAAAATGAGAACCCCCATCACTAATGATGGCCCTTGGGGTGTCGAACCTTGTGAATATGTTTTTCTTCAAGAAAGCCACCACACTCCGTGCTTCATTGTTAGGCAAAGCCACAACTTCAACCTATTTGGAAACGTAATCCACAAGAACAAGAATATAGGTGTTCACATAGAGTCATGCCCCATAAAGTCGATGCCCCATACATCAAAAATATCAATCTCAAGAATGGTGGTGAGAGGCATCTCATTCTTCTTGGAGATCCCGCTGGCTCTTTGACACTCATCACACTGCTTAACAAGCTCGCTAGCATCTTTGTACAAGGTAGGGCAATAGAATCAACAACTTAGGACCTTTGTAGCAGTTCTCACCCCACCATGGTGACCACCATAGAGCAAAGAATAACAAGCTTCAAGAATACTCAATTGCTCTTCTTCTAGAACACATTTTCGGATAACACCATCGGTGCAAATTTTGAAAAGATTTGGCTCGTCCCAATAATAATCCAAGTAGTCCTATTTGAGCTTCTTCCTTTGGTTTGAAGAGAACTCATTCGAGACAATTCTGCTCACAAGATAGTTAGCCACATCAGCAAACCAAGGCATCCCGGTCAAAGACATGGAAAGGAGTTGTTCATCCGAAAAATGAATCATTGATCTCAAGGCCATCATGGGGCCTCTCCTCTTCCAAACGGGACAAGTGGTTCGCCACTTGATTCTCACTCCCTTTGCGGTCTATAATTTTAAGATCAAACTCTTGTAGAATAAGTACCCACCTCATCAATCTAGCCTTTGAGTCCTTCTTACTTATCAAATAGCGAAGCGCCGTGTGATCGGTGTGAACAATCATTTTGGTACCCATGAGGTACGGGCGGAACTTTTCCATGGCTAAGAGTTCTTTCTCGGTCACTGTATAGTTTACTTAGGCATTGTTCATGGTCTTACTAGCATAGTAGACCGGATGGAATATCTTGTTGATTCTTTGTTCCAATACTACTCCTACCGCTATATCGCTAGCATCATACATGAGCTCAACTGGTAAGCTCCAATTTGGTGCGGTAATGATGGGAGTGGTAGTCAACCTATACTTGAGTAGCTCAAAAACCTTCGTGCAATCATCATTGAATACAAATTTTGCATATTTTTCCAACAACTTGCACAAGGGGTTCACTATCTTTGAGAAATCTTTGATGAATCGACGGTAAAACCCTGCATGCCCTAGAAAGCTCCTCACTAATTTTGATGGAAGTAGGAGGAGGGATTGTTTATATCATTTCAATTTTTGCTTTATCCACTTCAATACCATTTTTGGAGATATTATGGCCGAGGACAATGCCTTCCTCAACCATAAAGTGACACTTCTCCTAATTAAGCACCAAGTCGGTCTCTTCACAACGTGCCAAGACTTTATCAAGATTATTCAAACACTCATCAAAAGAATCCCCACAATAGAGAAATCATCCATGAAAACCTCGAGGAAGTCCTCTACCATATCCGTGAATATTGCCATCATACACCGCTGAAAAGTAGCCGGTGCATTACATAGACCAAATGGCAACCTTGAGAAAGCAAATGTACCATACGGACAAGTAAATGTGGTCTTCTCTTGGTCTTCAGGTGCAATAAGAATCTGGTTATACCCATAATACCCATCCAAGAAGCAATAATAAGCACGTCCGGCTAACCTATCCAACATTTGATCAAGAAATGGAAGCAAAAAATGGTCTTTTCTAGTCACTTTGTTGGGCTTCTTATAATCCATGCATACCCTCCTACCGGTGATAGTTCTTGTGGGGATCAACTCATTGTTGTCATTTGTAATCATAGTCATGCCCCCCTTTTTTGGGACACATTGTACCGGTGAAGTCCATGAAGTATCAGAAATGGGGTAGACAACCCCAGTATCCAACCACTTGATAACCTATTTCTTGACAACCTCTTGCATGGCCTCATTCAACCTTCTTTGACGTTCCAAGGAGGGTTTGGCATCCTCCTCCAATATGATTTTGTGCATGCAAAAGGCGGGGCTTATACCCCGAATATTCGCCAATGTCCAACCTATAGCTTTCTTCCTCCTTTGGAGCACCACAAGGGTGGCATATACCTGCACGTTAGTTAAGTACGAGGAAATAATAACAGGTAAAGTGGAACAAGGGCCTAATAACTCATACCTGAGGTGTGAAGGCAAAGGCTTCAACTCCAATATAGGAGGCTCATCGATTAAGGGCTTTGTTGGTGGAGTCTTCCGGTTCTCAAGGTCCAAGGAAAGTTTCCGGGGCTCGTATGTATGAACCCATTCCTTGAAAAGCATTGACATATTCAACCAAGCCTTCCTTCTCATCCACATCATGATTCAACAACACAACTTCCAATGGGTCTTCCACATTAATCACAGCACTTGTGTCTTCAACAATCACTTCGGTCACAAGATCCACAAATGAACACACTTCATTGCTATTAGGCTACCTCATTGACTTGCAAACATGGAACACAACTTTTTGATAGTCCACCTGGAAGGTGAGCTCCCTTGCTTCCATATCAACTAAGGCCTTCCCTGTAGCTAGGAAAGGTCTCCCAATATGATTGGCACCTCGTAGTCAAGCTCACTGTCAAGTATCACAAAATCTGCGGGAAGTATGAACTTATCGACCCGAAATAGCACATCATTAATTATCCCCAATAGCCTTTTCATTGTCATATCCGCCTTTTGCAACCTCATGGATATGGTCCTTGGTTGCCCAATCCCCAATGTCTTGAATACAGAATATGACATCAAGTTAATGTTTGCCCCCAAATCACATAGAGCTTTGGCGAAATCGGCACTACCAATAGTGCATGGAATTGTAAAGGCACCGGGGTCTTCTAACTTTGGAGTCATGGAGTGCACAATAGCACTCACTTGATGTGTCATTTTGATTGTTTCACAGTTTATTGATCTTTTCTTTGTTACCAAGTCCTTCATGAACTTGGCATAACCCGACATTTGTTCTAGAGCTTCAACCAAAGGCACATTTATGGATAAACTTTTTATCATATATAAATTTCTTGAACTGATTCTGATTATTTTGCTTTGCGATCCTTTGAGGATATGGTGGAGGAGGCCTTGGAAAAGGAGCCTTGGCCTTAGGCACTACCATTTTCGGTATGTCTATAACGTGTTCCCTAGACGGGTTTACATCATCTTGCGTCTCCTCCATGTTGTCATCAATGTCTATCCTCACTTCATCATTCACAATCTCATCATTCACTTGCACATCATTGTTTTTCTCATCATCATCTTGCACCAACACATCATCACTCACAGCCTTTCTTGGATTAGAGGTACTAGCAACTCCACCTCCACCACTCCTTGTAGTCACTGCCATAGCATGGCCCATATTGTTCCCACCCTTCGGGTTTACTACCATATCACTTGGTAGTGCGAGTATTCAAAGCTTGAGAAATTTGGCCAAGTTGGACTTCAAAGTTACGGATAGAAGTGTTGTGGGAGGCCAATTGGGCATCAGAGTCGGTATTTTTCTTCATCATTTGCTCAAACATTGTCTCAATCCGTCCCATCTCATTGTAGGAAGAGCTAGGACCTTGTGATTGATATGGAGGCAGGTTGTTTGGTTGTTGATACATCGTAGGCCTTTGACAGCTAGGCCCCCGATTCCCTTGATTATTGTTGTTCCGACCCCCTTGATTGTTATTGCATCCCCAATTACTATTATTATTGCCACACCAATTGCCTTGGTTTCCTTGGTTACCCCAATTTTGATTGTTGTTGTTCCCCCAATTGCTTTGGTTGTTGTTGCCACTATTCCAATTTCCTTGTTGACCTTGATTTTCTCAATTTCCTTGTGATCTCCACTATTGTTGATTCAGAGCATTTCCCCATTGACCCTGATAATTGTTCACATATTGAACCCCTTCACTTTGACCATCATATGAATCATCTTGATTATACCCACTACCACTTGCTCAAATTGGTTCGGATTGTTTTGAACTTGTTGACCTCGTCGCCTTCTCTTATTGATCATCATATTCACTCCTTTCATGGCATTCACTTGTTTTGGCCCTTAAACTTGTTACAACTGAGCCTTGGCCAATTGGTTCATGGTAGTAGTCAACTCGGTTGTTACTTGGCCGTGGTCATGGAGCTCCTTGTGTAGGTGAATAATATTGGGATCACCTTGTGGAACATTAGCTCGACTTTGCCAAGCCTAAGAAGTATCCACCATCTCATCAAGTATTTCACATGCTTCGGCATATGGCGTGTTCATGAAATTCCCCCAAGCGTGTTGGTTAACTACACACTGGTTTGTTGTATTGATGCCATGGTAGAATGTTTGTTGGATCATAGCTTCGGTCATATCATTATTCGGACATTCTTTAACCATTGTCCGATACCTTTCCCAAATCTCATGAAGCGTTTCATTTGGCTCTTGTTTAAAAGAAAGGATCTCATCTCTTAGCGTCGTCATATGCCCCGGAGAAAAGAACTTTGCGATGAACTTCTCGGCCAACACATCCTAAGTGGTGATTGAATGGTTGGGCAACCTGTCTAGCCAATCCAAAGCCTTCTCCCTTAGAGAAAATGGGGAAAGCCTTAACCGCAATGCATCCTCGGAGACATTTGTTTGCTTGCTTCCCAACACATATCAACAAAACCTTTGAGATGCTTGTAGGCGTTTTGGTATGGAGATCCGGTGAAGAAACCCCTATGTTCCAAGAGTGTAAGCATGACATTGGTTATTTGAAAGTTGCCCGCAATAAATCTGGGCAGGACTATTGCACTTGCATAGCCTTTGTTGGGAAACACCCGGTGTGCTGCCCTTACTGGAGGTGGGGGAGAGTTTGGAATATTATCATGAAGTGGTCGGCCTCTCCTTTTTGCTTGAGGTTCGGGTTGAATATCATCCACGTGATCATCATCTACCTTCTCCCCCAATGAAAAATTTCTAAGGGCTTCATTGTTAAGAGCCATTTGGTACCTAAGAGCATTCACACACAAATAAGAAAAACAGAAGGAAAGAAAAACAAAACACACAAATACTTAGATATATAGCTAAAATCATCTAACTCCCCAGCAAAGTCGCCAAAAATTTGATCGAGTCCAAGCCTGCATACTATTGGGTAGCAAGGATGGTCGATGCAGTTTTACCCATCTAGGTCAGGATCGAATCCACATAGAGTTAATTTGTTTGGAATTAGGTTTATATCCAAGTCTAGATGCGGGTTTTGCTCTTAATTACACTTCCACACATGATTGGTTTGTTTTCTACTTCTAATTCTATTCTATAACATGCAATATTTGAAACTAAGTATAATATTTTTGTTATTGATTTTCAAGGGTTTAAAGGGACTAGGGTAGTGACTTCTACCTAGGTGGATATTTAACGGGTAGCAAGAATCTAGGACAATCATATAACTAATTGGGGTCGTAATATAGCTATCACACCCGGGTACTCATTCTATACCTCTCGGTAGTTTGATTGATTTTTCCCAATTTGTCTTTCTCAAGTCCAAATGGGTATTTATGCAATTCATGTGATTTTAGATCAAGTTGGGGAATTACTATCTCTAGATTTAACCCCATAGTTGGGGCTATCAATTTCTTGAGTTCACCCCAATTCCTTATTAGTCTAGTTTTCCTAGACTTAGTCCATTTTTCTCAATTAGAAACTAAGTCATAAAGGCATGAATCAGTGTTTGTAACCACTAATTTCATAGTTCTAGCAAGAACTAGACTAAATACTACTAACCCATACACATTCAAGCCCTAAAATTCAAGACACATCAAATACCCACACTAGGGTTGGGTCACAACCCTAGCTATGGGTTTAACTACTCATGGAAATAACAAAAATCAAAGATGAAATAAAGATAAAATCCATAATACTAGATTAAAAGATGAAAAGCTAATGTTAAAAGATGAATCTAATACAAAATTGCCCAAAACGGAATATGCATCCGTCTTATGTGCTCAGTAAAAACAAAACTTAACCTAAAAATGTCAAAAAGATCTATTTATACTAAGCTAAAATTTCCGGACAAAAATACACCTACGGAGGTTTCGCGACCGCGTAATTCTGACCGCGGCCGCACTCTTGCTTTCGTAGACGCGTAATACTGACCGCGGTCAGCATTTTTGACTTCTGGATCTGGGCTGAGGTTTGTTTCGCGGGCAGCATAATTTTCATTGCGTCCCCGTAGTGGATTTTTGCGGCCGCGTAATTTTACCGCGGACCGCACTCCTTGTTTTTGCTTGAAATGTGAACTCTCTGAATCTCAACCACCGCAGTCCAATAATTCCAATTGCAGCCACGGTGAGACTTTCGCGGTCGCACATTTCTGGCGTGGACCTCGCTCAACATTTGGCCTTAAAATGCACTCTCTGATTCTTCACTTCGCGGACCGCGTATTTGTGACGTTGTGGCTTCCGCGGCCATATAATATTTGTGCAATTCGCGTTTCAGGTCTCCTGGCCCAGTTTTGGTTTTTGTTCCAGATTTGACTCTTTTATGAGTTGATTATGTCTCCTTTTGCTCATTTTGATCAATTCTTGCAAGGAAGCATATTACATCAGCTTCCGGGATTACTTTTACGCATTTTAAGCCCAAACACAAGTAAAAGAGAGCAGATAATGGTTAAAATCCCCACTTATCAGTAAGTCTCCTTTCTAACCTTGTAAGAGGGAATTTACCCCATGGGTAAAATAATTCAATATGTGCTTCTATTTATGGGGGTTATATACGCACGAGGTGATAAGAGTATGCGTGTAGATACTATTATGCTTATGTCCGGGTAGTCTAGGATCCAAATCACGTTATATTTGTGATGCTTGCATCCTACTTGTTAATTTAACCATTTAAAACATATTGGAACTTGATAAAGGAATTTCAAAAGGTTAAACTTCACCTACTTGGGTTTTGAACGGGTCACTTGACCGTTAATGAGAATTGATATTTCTTTGAACATCACACCTAAATTAATCCTTGTTTGGTTGTTTGAATTTGTTTATCTTTTGTGGAATGGGCCGAATGCCTCGGCAGATTAAATAGATGCATCTATGATTCGCGTCGTTCGACCCTCCGGTAGTGCACAGTTTAATATTATGTTGGATCGGGTCATACAACCTCGACATAATTTGCGCCTGACTTAATTGATTATTTTGGAATTATTGATAATTGATGTAGCCTCATTGGCCGGAGATATAAATTGTTAAAACATGAAAATAAATTTGAAAATCTCTTATTAACAAAAAAATTATTTACATGCTTCATGTTATTGATTTTACAGTTGCCTTATAAAATCCATAATTTATCATATTATCGATATATTATTGTTGGCCAAAGTTAGTGTCGGAGTCAACCTCTCGTCATTACTTTTCGAGATTAGACTGGATACTTACTAGGTAGGTGTTATTTTTGTACTCATACTATATTTGTTGTACATTTTGTTGTACATGCACATGTATATCTAGTGGCCAAAGTTAGTGTCGGAGTCGACCTCTCATCACTACTTCTTCGAGATTAGACTGGATACTTACTGGGTATGCGTTGTTTTCGTACTCATACTACACTTGCTTTACATTTTGTTGTATAGGCACATGTATATCTAGTGGCCTTGTAGGCGCAGCGGCGTGGTTGATACGGGGACTTAGGTGAGCTGCATCTTATGAGACGATGTGCAGGCAGCAGAGTCTCCTTCAGAGTACTTGTATTTTTATTTTCTGTCCAAATTTATATTCTGGATAGTTATTGTATTTTATTTTATTTCCTAGTAAATGTTCATGTACTTGTGACCAATGTTTTAAAAGACGGGGGCGTGAGGCGAGGCGTTTTACTTTTGACGAGGCGAGGCGTAAGCCCTGAGACATGGGGCATAAGTCCCACGGATCTTTAAATTTTACTAATTTCAAGAATTTTAAGATATTATAAAATAAAAAATAATTACAAAAATTACATTAAGATCACAAAATTATAACAAATAATCTATTTAAAATATTTATAAATTATAATTCAACTATGAATAAAACGAAAAACATTACATATATCATAATATGCAAAATAGCTGCAACGTCATTACAACTCAAACATCAAAAGTAATGTATTCGATACGAAATCTTATATGTATCTCTTAAGGAGTAAAGAATCTTGAAAGAATTTTGATATTATAATTTGATATTTTTCTTAAAATACTCCTTTTATTTAACATGATTTCTATTTGAAAGAGAATTTATATAAAACATCATTCACAATTTAAATATGATTCTCTAGCATCATTTATTTTTAAGTTTCAACAAGTTAATAAAGTGACACATAATTCACCATACAATACCATGATAACTAATTAGTTGTAAATAGTTACTAGCTAATACTAAGCTATTAAATTAATAAGTATTTGTATCTCGTAAACGTGAAAAAAAAATATTTAGAAAAATAATTATAAAAAAAAATTATGGACTATTATATAGTAAAAACATAACAAAAGTTAATAAATAAATACTTTTTAAATGAAAGATTTATTTAAAATTAACTATCACAGCAGTCTTAGTAGCTAATGTGCAATAATTTTTATTTTAATTATGATATAAAATACTCTCAATTGAATGATTTATGATTAAGAAAAAAATAATTTTGAATAGTCAACGATTTATTAAGAAAATTTGAGGATTACAAAGTTAGTTACATACAATTGCATAAAGTTCTATTAGGCGAGCCCAGTAAGCTGGGTGTTGGACGTGTCCGGGGCGTAAGCCCCGATGGCCGAGGCGTAAGTCTCACGGAACTAAGTCCCACACATAAGCTCTGGGGCGTTTTACGAGTGCTCTGCCTCGGGGCGAGCTCCGGGCGAGTCCCAATTCTGCCCTTTAAAACAAAGCTTGTGACACTGGGTTCTGGGAGAATTATGGGATACTTAGTATTGAAATTGAAAAATATTATTATTATTTTGTAAAGTTTGCCTTTTTACTAGTTAAGTTGAAGGAAATTTATGATTTCAAAAAAAATATTAAAATGAGAATTTAATTAACTATTTAGTGTTGGCTTGCCTGACAGTGGTGTCCGGCGCCATCACGACCTTTAACGGATTTTGGGTCGTGACAACATGGTATCGGAGCACTAGGTTCACTTAGGTCTCACGAGTCATGAGCGAGTCTAGTAGAGTCTTACAAATCGGTACGGAGACGTATGTACTTATCTTTGAGAGGCTACAGGGTTGTTAGGAGCACTCCCCTTCTTGATTCCTCATCGTGCGATTTAAATCCTTTGAGGCTTAAGCCTTTGTTTCTTTCCTATTCAATCTTATACGACACGAAGCACTTATTATAATTTGGGAATTAAGGAATTGTAATGGCACTACAGATGTGGTGCAGGATGTTTCTCCCTGCGTATTTGATTGGGCTATTGTCATCGCCTTGTGGAAGGTCGTTCTGTCGTTTCAGCTCAATATCAGCACTACCTAAGGTTTTGAGATTTGGCGTTGATTGTTATGACGATTCGTGCATTGCTATTGCACAGTATGGTTGTACTAGTAGGGTGCTTGCCTATGCATCAAAGCAGTAAATAACTTGAAAGAAGGTTTGCTTAGTACATGATTCCGAGATTCAGTATTTTATTTTCGGTGGAGGAAAGGCAATCAGACTATGAATGTTCAGATTTGATTTGATGGAGTGACGAGACTTGGTATTTTCGAGCGTGGTGGAATTTCCATTTGTGATGTGGTGCCATTGTCCTTGTTGAATATGTGAAGTTCGTCGGTGTTATGGTCTTCTTCAATTCGCTTTTGGGGGTAGAGTATTATGAACTAGTGTCGGAGAAGCGGCTGTCACAGATCACGGTGTGCGGTGGTTCAGGATTGAATTAGTGTTCCTAGTGTTGACGGCTCGAGAAAGATGATCTTCGAAAAGGTCTAAAGTTAGTAGCAATTTGTTGGTTCAAATGCTACAGAGATGGATTTTGACCTAAGGCAACAACTGGGAAGCGAAGAGTGAGGAAGGACATGGCGGGAGGTGTCTTGCGGTGGTTAAACTTTTAGAAGGCCAAGAGTAAGAAACATGAGTCGAATGGTTGCTTAAAAGGGGTGAGTTTGACCAAAGTGGGAGAGTGGCAGAGTAGCATAAGGGTTCTGTGATAGGATGACTGCACACCTTGAGAAATGTTTAGGGTGATTTGGGATTCATGGTAGACAGTGACTAGGTCTACATACTTTTTTTGGGATAGTGGCTATTATACGGCAGGAGATTTAGGTACCATAGAAAAGAGTTACTGGATGCGAAGAAGGATACAACATGACTTTGGATTGGAATGCACTGTCGCACCTTTAGTTGATATCCAGAAGGAGTGACCGGACTTGTACAGCTGGTAAATGAGCACGAGCTTAGGATGGGTTACTGATTTTGTAGTAATTGTACTCAATGCAGCATCGTTGGAAAATGTTGGTATGTAATTTCCACAAATGGGTTATCTATTGTGAGTAGGTTAGCGGTCGCGTGGTGTTGACGAAGCTTCTACGAAGGATTCTACTGGTTATCCGACAAGAGGTCAAATATGCAAATATGGTTAGCAATTCAGAGTGTTCATGAAATGCTAACATAAGGATTTCGAGGGATTTAGCGGGTTGATGGCGCAAGGCCATGTCAATGGGGCGTAAAGAATCTCAGCGGATTCCAGAGTTGTGTAATAGGTGGATTCAAGCTAAGTGGGAGAGCCCCACCATCTACGAATTTGGATTGCATGGTTATCTACTTGTGAGGTTTCTGGTTAACGGCATATCGGTGGGTTATGACGACTAAGGAAAGAGAACATCAGTGGTAATTTGAGCAAAGGATCTAAGGAAGGTGTGCTATAATTGGCCTTATCGATTCATGTTCAAGCCTTGGAAAAACTCAAGAATTATGCTTCGTGTAGAGGCAATTTACAAGGCAAGCGATCCATCCTGGAGCTTCTTCGAGAGGGTGTTCATGTGCAAGTAGAGCCTTGGAGTTGGTTATATTCGGGATCAAGTCAGAGTGGGTGACTCTCAACAATGGTCATAGTAGATTCAAAAGTTAAAGTGCGGTGCCTAAGGATTTTGAGTCCATAGTATGGTTGAGCATCGAGCTTTTTGCAGCGGAGTATGAAAAGGGGGCTTGGAGTGTTCTGTGTCATCTTTAGTCTATGGTGTAACATGAGAGGAATGGGAGCATATGACTTCGGGTTCATAGAGAAATTACCAGAAGGGGTATACCAGTTGAAGATGTGATTATGCGCACAAGGAAGGTATGAGATGGTCCGTGGGTTTTGAAACAACGTGGTCACGTGAAATAAGGTCATTCGGGGTGAGTGCGGAGTTAGGTTTGTGATGCAATGAACGGAACTATTATTAATCCTAAGGCAAGTCCAGAGTAAATTAAAAAAAGTCGTGTCGGTTAGCAATGGTGGAATTGGCATAATGGCGGCAATGTTCAGTTCCTTCAGCGTGTTAAATCATGCATGCGATTTGGGGCGGTATGTGTGAGGCTTGATGGCCGCCGTAATTTATTTTATATGGAGGCGTTCGAGTATTATGGCATGTTACGTGTAGATGGATTCCGGAAGAGTTATGGTTGTTGAGACTACTACCTGAGGATTTTGTTTTTTGCGGTTATGGGAATTCAATCACGTGTTGCAATGGTTCTCTTGAAATGAGTTAAGTAAAAGGTTCCTATATGATAAAGTGTTTAATTTATTAGTGGTTTAGTGGTTATGATGAAATTCTTGTACACTTGCATATTATCATGATTAGGTGCAGTGGGTAGCATGGAAATTTGAAAGTTAAGGATCAAGGTTGCCATTTGGTGTTGGAAAGAATATCACGAGCTCGGATGAGAGAGAAGGGACTCAGATGGTTAGATTCAGCTGGTATTATTTTTGGCGTCGCTTGGGATTGGTGTCTGGTGTGAGAGGCTTTGCATATTGATTGCGGATTCTTGAATTGCTTTACAGGGTTTGTGTGGCCAGTAGTATGGATGTGCAGACTCGTTGTCTGATGCGTAAGGTCGGGGGAGCATGTCCAAGAGAAAGATTGTATAAGTGTGACAGATAGTCACTTAAATGATTAAAGATTGAAACCAAGTATGGAAATTGTGGTACTATCGTTGATGTGAAAATTTATGCCTGAAGGGCGCTCGGTTCATTTGGTTGTGGACTGCGGAGGTTTTTCCCGGACATGATGATTGTTCTTGTATGTTATGGGAAGAACGGTTATTATGGACCCTTGAAAGGTTATTAGCCTAGTACGGTGCGATCAGAATCGGCTTGAGGTCCGTGGATGGATCTAAATGTGAATGTGAGCTCTATATCAATCCAGATGTGTTCATTTTAGCATATCGCTCCTTATAGAAGAGTATTCGGATGTTAGGTGTTATTTCATCGTCGGCTATTTCATGAAAAACTATATTGTGTCGTGTGGATTGTGAAACGACTGATTAATTGCATATGTATTGAGGCTTTATGTAGTGATGGTGTTCTGTGAGCAGGATGGCTCTCGAGATGCAGATCATATATCGCACCTTAGTCGTGCTTGAGTTCATAGCGTATGGCGCTATCTATCTCCCCAAGGATGGTATTATGCACTTGGCGTGCTTGTGGCCGATATTCGAGTATTTTATAGTAATGAGCAATCTAGCTTTGTAAGTATCTCCTTATATAGATTTTATGTGTGGATCGGGTGGCACACTACCACGGGTATGTTGTTTGGATCGGGTTGCACGTCGCAACAGTATTATGTGTGGATCGGGTTGCACACCACAACATTGTGATGTTGAGTACAGTCCCCTATATCTATTCTTGCGTGCTTTGTTTCCCAGGGAGGTTCATGACATCCTTACAATTGTTCAATTAGTTATGTGGGTCGAATGGTTCTGTCCAGAGTTTGTTCCCTTTATGTATCATGTTCAAGTTTGTAGCTTGTTGGCACATTGTGGCATCATTTGAGACTTTTGGCAATGTCTGAGGTAGCTTATTGCCTGAGCAGCTTGTACTGGATGAGACGAGATTATTGGACCTGGGATCAGTGTGATCAAATTTATATGAAGTATATTAAAGAGCAATTATAGTTATTTGGTTCATAATGAGGCAATGGTCCTTGTCAAGAGAAGGAACTCAATGAATTATTGACTCAGCAGTTGGTCATGAATTTCTACACATCTCTTCCGTCGTGGCAGTATTTCAAGAGTTGGAACATGACTTATATGAGTCATGAGGTGTGTGTGAGCATCAGATTCGTGGAATGTTGGCTATTATTATCAGATGATGTTATTATGGTTATGTGAATTATGCGGTGCATGGTGTTAATTCTGCAAAGGCATGCAATCATGTTTTGGTACATCGTGTGGTGATTGATATGGTGTTCGTATGTTGGAAACAGGCATGGTGGAGAATTCTGGGTGTTGAAATTTGGCTCTAAGGCTTATTTGGCTAAGTAAAAAGGAGAATCTTCATATTTGTTCGAGCAAATTTGCTCAACTGAGTTGTGGTAGCACGGGTAGGTGCACGAGGTGTTAAATAGTGATTTCAAACAACTCCAGCGCAGTTCTTAGCACGTTTAAGGACGAACGTATGTTTAAGTGGGAGAGAATGTAACGACCCGACCGGTCGTTTTAAGCTCTAGCATATCGTTCGGCGGTTTGAGGCCATGATCAGCTTCACTTCAGGTATTATGACTCGTACGCGTGGTCAAAATTGAATTTTGTGAGGTTCCTGGCTGATTTGGAAAGAAAATTCTCATTTTAGAATCTTTAAGTTGGAAGAATTGACTAAGGTTGTATTTTCTAGTAAACGACCTCAGAATCGGGATTTGAAGGTTCCAACGGGTTCGTATGATGATTTCGGACTTGGACATATGTCCGGATCGGATTTTGGATGACCCGGGAGCGTTTCGGCGTCTATTGTGGAAGTTGGCATTTTGGAAGAATTTCATAAATTTGGATTGAAGTGCATTTGAATGTCATCGATGTCCGCTTGGGATTCTGAGTCAGGAAATAGCTCTGTATGGTGATTATGGTATTGGAAGCGCGTCCGGAAGTGGATTCGGAGGTCCAGAGGTCATTTTGAGGTCATTTGGCGAAAGTTAGAAATTTGAAGGTTTTTGAGAAGTTTGACCAAAAGTGGACTTTCTGATATCAGGGTCGGATTCTGATTCCGAAAGTTGGAGTAGGTCCGTAATGTCGAATGTGACTTGTTGCAAAATTTGAGATCAATCGGACGTGATTTGATAAGTTTTGGCATCGAATGTAGAAGTTTGAATTTCTAAAGTTCATTAAGCTTGAATTAGAGTGTGATTAATGGTTTTAGCGGTGTTTGATGTGATTTGAGGCCTCGAGCAGGTCCACATATGTTTTGGAACTGGTTGGTGTGATTGGATAGGTTCCCGGGTGCCTCGGATGGATTCCGGGTGGTTAACGGATCGAAAATAGAATTTGAGGAAGGGCTGAAGCAGTTGGGCATCTGGTGTAATCGCACCTGCGTGAAGAGGGCCGCAGGTGCGAGCCCGCAGGTGCGGCAATGTGGTTGTAGAAGCGACATTTGGACTGAGCTAGGATGGCCGTAGATGCGAGGATGTTTCCGCATCTGAGAGCCCGCAGATGCGAGGAAAGCCTCGCAGAAGCGGGATACGAGCTAGCAGCTGGAGTCGCAGGAGCGGAAGGTCTACGCATGTGCGAAACTGCAGGGGTGCATTTGGCATCGCATGTGCGGATCTGTGCTGGGCAGAGGTTATGTGCAGGTGTGAGGTTTGGGTCGCACCTACGAAACCGCAAATGCGGTGAAGCGATCACAGGTGCGGTAGTCGGGTTGGGCAGTGTCTTCTTTAAAACGAAGGGTTTGGCTCAATTTCATTTTATTTCGTCCATGGGAGCCGATTTTGGAGCAATGTGGAGTTCCATCTCATCAACTATTAGGGGGTAAGTGCTTTCTTTACCTTATGAGTTAAATACATGATTTATATACGGATTTAAACATGGAAATTGGTAGAAATTTGGGGCTTCTAAGAGAAACCTAGAAATTTATATTTTTGGATTTTGACCACGAAATTGGACATGAAATTTGGAATAAGTTATATATTTGAGTTCGTGGTGTTATGGGTAAAGTTTATTTTCAAAAATTTCGGAATTCGGGCACATGAGACCGAGGGTGATTTTTATCGACTTTTCGATCGGGGTTAGAAATTGTTATAAATTGGATTATAATGAGTATTTGAGTATATATTTATGGATTTGCACAATTACTAACTAGTCTTGGAGCGTTGGGCATTGGTTTGAGTTGTCAAAAGGGCTTGGGAGCCGAAGATGGGACTTCGGAGCGAGGTGAGTCTCCTTTCTAACCTTGTAAGAGGGAATTTACCCCATAGGTAAAATAATTCAATATGTGCTTTTATTTGTGGGGTTACATATGCACGAGGTGACGAGAGTTCGTGCATAGCTACTATTATGCTTATGTACGGGTAGTCTAGGACCCAAATCACGTTATATTTGCGATGCTTGCATCCTACTTGTTAATTTAACTGTTTAAAACATATTGTAACTTGATAAAAGGAATTTCAAAAGGTTAAACTTCAACTACTTGGGTTTTGAACTGGTCACTTGACCATTAATGAGAATTGATATTTCTTTGAACATCAAACCTAAATAAATCCTTGGTTTGGTTGTTTGAATGTGTTTATCTTTTGTGGAACGGACCGAAAGCCTCGACAGATTAAATAGAGGCATCTATGGTTCGCATCGTTCGATCCTCCGGCATTGCACGATTTAATATTATGTTGGATCGGGCCGTACGACCTCGGCATGATTTGTGCATGACTTAATTGATTATTTTGGAATTATTGATAATTGATGTGACCTCATTGGCCGGAGATATAAATTGTTAAAAGATGAAAATAAATTTGGAAATCTCCTATTAACAAAAGAATTGTTTACCCGCTTCATGTTATTGAGTTTACAGTTGCCTTACAAAATCCATAATTTATCATATTATCGGTACATTATTGTTGGCCAAAGTAAGTATCGGAGTCGATCTCTCGTCACTACTTCTTCGAGATTAGACTGGATACTTACTGGGTACGCATTGTTTTCGTACTCATATTACACTTGCTGTGCATTTTATTGTACAGACACATGTATATCTAGTAGCCTTGTGGGCGCATCGGCGTGGTTGATACAGGGACTTAGGTGAGCTGCATCTTATGAGACGATTCGCAGCCAGCAGAGTCTTTTTCAGAGTTCTTGTATTTTTCTTTTTTGTCCAAATTTGTATTTCGGACAGTTATTGTATTGTATTTTAGTTCCTTGTAAATACTCATGTACTTGTGACACCGAATTCTGGGAAGATTATAGGATACTCAGTATTGAAATTGGAAAACATTATTATTATTCAGTAAAGTTCGCCTTTTTACTAGTTAAGTAGAAGGAAATTTATGATTTCAAAAAAATAATATTAAAATGAGTATTTAATTAACTATTTAGTGTTGGCTTGCATGACAGTGATGTCCGGTGCCATCACGATCTTTAACGAATTTTTTCGTTGATGTACACTTTCAAGGTTAACCGAATTTAATAATTAAATATAAAAATTAATATGATAACTAAATAATGATATATTTTTATTTAATTTTAAATTATCGAAATACCACTTCAAATTCAAAAAAGATATAAGAATTTATTAAATCTTGACATATAATATGGAAGAACAAAGAGATTGATGCATTTCAGTAATACTTGATAAGAAAGTGATCATACAACCCATTATTTAAAGTTAATAAAAATGGAGCACTTCATATTTAACTGAATATTATATGTCATAAGAGAATCGCAAATATTTCTAGATATTTTTTTTAAAAAAAAATTCTTTAAGAAGTCATAAAGTATATGTAAAATTTATACATTTATCTATCGATTTGGTTCAGGGTTTTTTACTTAATACCTTTCTTAGTCGGTTTTGTTTGACTTTTCAGTTCGGTGCGATTTTCCTGTTCGGCTTGTACATCCTTAGTTCCAGCAAATAATATTTGATGAATTCTAGAAAATACATATATAAAATACCTAGTGTGTCACTGTCCAATAATCTGGGCTATAAATTCGACCTTGCCATATAGATAAGGTGTTCCAGAAAGAAGAAAAAAGGTCCCAGACTAGATACACGGGAGGGCACCTGCCATTGTTGTGAAAATCGCACAGGCTAGCCTATTTTGCGACTGGTAATTAAAAGATAGCCAACATTTGTAAAATCATTAAAAATAGCTACTATTTTCTTGAAACACATAAAGTTTCAACATAATATGTTGGATTATGGAACTCGTGTATATAAACGTCCAGCATATTATGTTGGAACTCCAGCACACAGAAAGTTCCGGCATAATATGCAAGATTATGGAGCTCATACGTATAAACGTTCAGCATATTATGTTGAAACCCTTGCACATTATGAAATTCCAGCATATTATGCTGGAATCTCATATGTAAAATATTCGAACTCCAGCATATTATGTTGGGATTTTTTCGGATTTTTAAGGGTATTTTTTTAAGATTTTATCTTTACATGAAAAAATGGCTAAATTTCGATTACTTTTGAAAGTAAGACTATTTTTCAATTATTAGTTATAAATGTGAATATTTTTTATTTTTTTTCCCGCCATTGCTTGACAAGGTTGGCCCACTTACAGCTTTGCGCCTGGGTTTGGGCGTGGATCGAACTCATTGGCGGCTCTTTGATAAAACCAATTTAGACAAATAATGCTGCTATTAGCATTTTTGATCATAAAATTGGGATGACCGGTTTTTGAGTTGACAATCAAAGTTAAGTTACTGTTTCAAATATAATTGAAATGTAGTCACTTTTTAATGCGAAAATAACATCTTAACAAAAATATTCCAAAATAAAACACGAAGTAATTTCAGCACATGATGCTGACAATTGGAACTTAAGCACGATATGATAAATAAACAATAAAAGTTAATATAGCAATTTAAAACAATTTTAACATAACATACTGTATATAATAAGTTTAAAAGGAAAACTGAGCTAACAATTCGAATATATTATTAAATTGAACTAACGATAAATAAAAGAACTGAAGCCAATCAACTAAACTAGTATACAATCAACATTCCCATAGTCGGTGAAAGTTTTTTTAAAAAAAAAAAAAGAGGGGGGGGGGGGGGGGAGGTATAATTAGGCTATAATTGAAGAACATTTTGCAAATTCTAGCCGTAATGAATAATTAACAGACATGGCAGCTACTTAACTATATTTGTAACACAATTTCATCAAAATAGGGATTACTAATTAATAGCACTTCACAAATCTTTGAATCCATTCCCACAATTTTCTCTCCTTCATTAAATGCATTACCTCAAGATGGGAATAAGCTCTCAAGCCTTGGAGGAGAGCAATCTCTCGTGGAAAAAAGGTAATTGTCTAGCAAGATCCGACTAAACCAATCTTGATTTTCTCTGAATACTTCAAAAAAGAAGAGTCAGCCGGGAATCAAATTCATGCGCTTGTCTTCCTTCTCATTTCTCCTTCACTGGCTTTAACTTTATTTATTATACTTGTAATATATTAAATTTAATAATTCAATGTGTTGTGTAGTTAAAACTTTCTGTAATAGCCTCGTTTGTTCCGAATATTTTTGGATGTTATAACGAAGTGTTGTTATATAGAACATATACTATAACATAACATAAAATTGGTTACGGAAAAACTTGGCTTTTATAGTGAGGTGTTGTTATATAGAGATGCTATTATAGAGAGGTCTGACTGTAGTATTAATTAGAAGCGTGTAAATTAAATTGGAAGTCTTAATCTATTAAAAATTCAATTTACAACCATTAAAAAGTTTTGAAGCTTTGAATTCAAAAATTATTTATTTGGATTGAGTGTTGTTGCAAATGATTGAGAATATCCTTTGGAATTTATATCTCTATTTTGAGAGAATTTGGTGAAGATTCAAGGTGACTAAAATTGGAGAGTCCGATTTTGGGGTCATCATGGCATTCCGTAGCTTGTTGCCAAAAGGCTCGAGGCACAGCTCGAGGTTTGATGAGCCAGAAGGCTCGAGGCACAGCTCGACCTCGGAGCAGTACAAATCGGTGGCTATGATGAACGAGTGGGAGATTCTCAAGGTGAGTGATTAGACCTGACCAAGTCCATAAGAATAGCACAAGACCGTACCGTGGCATTAAATGAATGTACCACCCTCATATCTTTGTAATAAATGCATCTGTACTATGTTGGGATTCACCCTCCCATATAAAGGGGACCCTTGTTATTTTTTGCACACATGATATTCAATACAAGAATATTTTCTGCTCTTCAACTTAAATACTCTCTATTGTCTTTCCTCAGATTTATTACTTACATTTATTGCGTTTCATTTATTGTTCTTCATTTACTACTCATCATTGATCATAAAGAGCTCTCATTAAAGTTCTCAGAACTATTAAGTCCTTTATCAGCCGTCCATAGTCTAATGCTTAGCTCGACCCCGAGGCCTCGTATAGTCTAGCTCGAGACCCCGACTCTCGGCCACTCGGTTTGCATAGCGTACTATTTTTCAGGCTCTTATCTTATTTTCGAGTCTCTCACTTAGCATCTACTGCTTAACAATTAGCATAAAAGTAAATCACATATTTTTAGAACCACAAAATCAAATCTAATTGTTATTACCATTTTCGAGGTAAAGAGTTTGGCGCCCACCGTGGGACTAAAAATAATAGTGATTGTTTTCGTGCTGGTTTACTAAATAACGCAAGTTATTCTTTACATTTTTTCTTGCCCAAGAATCTTTGATTTCAGGTCAAAATGTCTAACTCAGTGAATGCATATGAAAACAACGGTCTTGAGGACCATGGAGAGAATGGTGTAGTTGTTCCAGGCACCGGTGTACCACCGCAAAACCCTGAGGATATGCCAGAGCCAATCCCCATGGATGTGGTCTCACGCAATGCCGAACACGTCGATATAAGCTCCCACACTAACAGGAGTATACGCCAGGAAAACCAATAAGAAGCTCAAGAAACCCCAGCTCGGGAGAGATAAGAGGTTAGCCTTTACGTTATTTTTGAGATGTTACAGGCACAACAGCTGGCGATTGCTCAACTACAAAGCCACCAGAAAACTCCAAGCACAGCAGCACCGGAAACGGCTCCTCGAGATGAACAGGTACCGGAAAGATCGAGTAACAACGGGTCAACAGCCGACCCCGCTATTATGAATATGCTCGACGACCTCACAAAGAGGATTGAATCGGGCGAAAATATTATAGAACCTAACGACAAAAATGTGGAGACCTACAATTCAAGGGTCAATCAGATCCTGGGCGCACCCCCGATCCTGAAGGGTGTTGATTCAAAAAAATTCATACAAAAGCCATTCCGTTCAAGTGCTGCTCTGAAGCCCATTCCGAAGAAATTCATAATGCCCGATCTCCCAAAGTACAATGGAACCTCGGATCCCAACGAACATGTCATTGCTTACACTTGTGCCGTAAAGGGAAATGACTTGAAGGACGACGAGATCGAATCCGTCCTGTTAAAGAAATTTGGAGAAACACTTTCAAAAGGGGACATGATGTGATATCACAACCTATCCCCGAATCGACAGATTCATTCGCCATGCTGGCAGATTCTTTTATAAAGGCACATGCCAGTGCCATCAAGGTTGCTACAAGGAAGTCGGACGTCTTCAAAATCAAACAGAGAGAAAACGAGATGTTGCGGGAATTTGTATCTCACTTTCAAATGGAGCGGATGGAATTACTTCCAGTCTTCGATGACTAGGCAGTGCAGGCCTTCACCCAAGGTTTGAACGAACGAAGCTCGGTGGCTTCGAAGCAGCTAAAGTAAAACTTGGTTGAATATCCCGTCGTGACTTGGTCGGTTGTCCACAACCGATATCAATCAAAGATCAGGGTCGAGGATGACCAACTGGGAGCCCCCTCGGGCTTGGTATATCCTAGTAGGCTCCTGGAAAAGGATCCAAAGTCAAAAAAGGAAAGGTACCAACCATACACTGAAGACTGAAGAAACGCCCCAAGGCATAATATACCCCGAAACGACCGAAGGACAGATCGAGGTCAGAATACTCGGGGACTCGTAAATAGAGTTGGATTTGACAGATACACATGGTCGACTGAGGCACCCCGGTTATCTGAGTACAACTTCAACGTCGATGCTTCGGACATCGTATCAGCCATAGGTAAAATCAAAGACACTAGGTGACCAAGGCCTGTACAATCAAATCCATCGTAGAGGAACCCCAACCTGATGTGCGAATTTCACGGCACACACGGTCATAGGACCGAAGATTGCAGATAACTCTGAGAAGAAGTAGCCCGACTACTTAGCAAAGGGCACCTTCGAGAGTTCTTCAGCGACCAAGCCAAAAATCAATTTCGAGAAAGAGAAGCGAACAGGAAAAATGAAATGGAAGAACCACAACATGTCATCCACATGATTGTTGGAGGAGTCGACATCCCACAAGAGCCCATTGTCAAATGTACAAAAATATCCATCACTAGGGAAAAGCAAACTTGAGGTTACATACCCGAGGACGCTCTCACATTCAGCGACGAGGACATCGAGACCCTGTCTTAGCCTCATAACGATGCATTGGGAATTTCTTTTCTTGTGAATACATTTCAAATTAAACGTGTACCTGTGGATCCAGGTAGCTCGGCCAACATTATCAGGTCGAGGGTGGTGGAGCAGCTCGGACTGCTCGACCAAATCATGCCCGCCTCTTGAGTCCTCAACGGATTCAATATGGCGAGCGAGACAATTAAAGGGGAAATCACCCTCTCAGTCAACGTGGCCGGGACAACCCAAAAGGCCAAGTTTCATGTCATCGAAGGAGAAATGAGATACAATGCCTTGCTTGGGAGGCCATGGATACACTGCATGAGAGCAGTACCATCAACCCTTCATCAAATGATGAAATTTCCAACAAAGGATGGAACAAAAACGGTATACGGGGAATAACATGCAACAAGAGAGATGTTCGTAGTGCACAATATGGCACCAACATTGACACCTTCAATATCGAAGGAGCCAGAAGATAAGCAAACAGCGAAGTAGCAATCACAAGCTACATCCTCGACTACACCCGAGTGAACAAACAAGGGACTGTACCGCATCCTCGAAGAGAGCGATTGAAGCATATCGAGGCTCAAACTCCATCACGGCTAACCGACTCCCTTTTTATTTACGTTTTATACTAACCTTTGTGCAGACGTCCAGTTAGAAGAATCAAAGTACCTTCCAGCTTGAAGGCCTTAGGTTTTAAAGCATGCGTTGCACTCTTTTCCTTCGATCGGATTTTATCCCAAGAAGGATTTTACCGGCAAGGTTTTTAACGAGGCAACATCTATATGCTACCTAAGGAGAACTCAACAAGTATTCAAAGTTCTCTTCAATCAACCTCGAATACTGGGGGGCATCCCCTTGGGAGGTCATCTCTTCGGAGAAATCAAGATGATCCAGAGAGGGTCTCAATAGAAAAATGATGTATCGGGCCAAACGGTCGAAAGAACTGTGTCTGCATAGAACAATCGAACCCTCAACGGCAAATACTATGTATACTTGTACCAAGTAATCAAGGAGTATTTTTTTAATTTTTACCATCAAAACACTCTGCGCTTCAAAGAAGTTTGCTATTTTTACAAGAAACGGCCCCAGAGCCACTCAAAGCCGTAAGACCTCCGGGCCGGAAAACCTCGAGCTCATAAGCCCTCAATAAGGCAACATTAAAAAAATGGCTTTAGAGCCAAGAACTCTTGATATCTCGAGGACTGTTTCCCCATTCGAGCTATCAAAAATTCGAGGCCATAAGAACCCGTGTGGGCAACCTCGAACTCATAAGACCTCCGTGAGGCATCTTCAATGCTATAAGACCTATGGGTGTGCCCAAATCTGTAAGACCTATCTGTAAGACCTCAAGTAAGGCATGTTCAAATTTATAAGACCTTACAAAAGGCATAATCCCGATCTTAAAGTTAAGGCTATATATTCGAACTTGTAAGACGCCTAAAAAGGCATACCCTCGATATAGACGCTGAAGCTACTTCACTCGGGACTAAAAGGCTACGGTCAAATACAATGACTACGGTCACAAGGTTGTACCAACCAAACTAACGCAACTCGACGATGCCCGACCGTCGCCATAAAATCACAGGCCTTTAATTACTTTGAAATACTTCGAAAAGAACTGGTTAACCAAGCTACCCTCAGCATAAGCAAAAAAGCTTCGATCATATCAGCTCCAAACAACAAAAAGGCTTCGAAACAATTCAGCCATCGAGCGATACCTCCCGAGGTGCTCATCTATCGTCACATAATGGCTCGCAATCGAGGTTCTTACCGAACCGTCAAAGAGACAGACGAACGCAAAAACTACAATGAGGAAAAAATAAAGCCTATACTAGGGGTCGTACTGACCCAATGCGTAAAAGCCATTGCCGCCAGCTTAAATTAAGGGTCGTACCGACCCAATGCGTAAGAGTCACTATCGTTAGCTTTAATTAAAAGGTCGTACCAACCTAATGCGTAAGAGCCACTGTCGCATGCCCATATTAAAGGTCGTACCAACCCAATGCATAAGAGCCTAAGAGCCAACTTAAAATTCAAAAACCTAAGGGTCGATGAACTCGAAGTCGAAACCCGACTTGAAAACCGAGACCGAAATGGTTAACTAAAAAACACCTAAGGGCAAATGCGTAAGAGACCATATGCCAGCCAAACAAACCTCAGGGCCGATTTATAAACCTAAGGGTTTTCTTTACCTCGAAGGCCAATTCATCTGGCTAATCATTGACAAACGTCAGAGGTCAAGGCAAATAAAGACGTACACAAGCAAATGGAAATTCATGGAAGGAGAAAACCAAATGGAAATTCAAGGCAAATTGCATTATATATGAAATAATGCAAGGCTACATTTGCAATGCTCTCTAAGAGCCCTATACACAGAATCAGAAAAGAATAGCCTATTCTACTATCTCCTCGGGGACTGCGGCCCCGTCGGCCTCTCCCTCATTATCTTCGGCATAAGATACGAGGAACTTGTCATCATATTCATTCACCTTGACCTGCTCAATCTCTTCCGAGAGATCGAAGCCCCTAGCATGGATTTCCTTGAGGGGTTCCCTCTGGGACTTGCACTGGGCATACTCATTGCTTCTGCTCTCCCAATCGGAAGCCCCTCTCAACTCAGCCCAACATTGGCAACATCTTTTAAATAAATGGTCACTCTCTTGTCAGCCTTAGCTCGAATCACTTCAGCATCAGCCCGGGCATCCACGACCTCGGCCCTTGTCTTCAAAAGGTCGGACTCGAGACTTGTGATCCAGCTCATCTGGATCAAGCTGTTTTTATGAACGTTCTGGAGTTGCACTTCGAGGGCAGAAGCCTTTGCCAAAGCATTCTTCTTGGCCATAACTAGGGCATCTATCTGAGCCCATAACTCATAACACTCGTACTCGGCCTGGCCAACTTTTCCCCAAAGGCGCTCCAGGTCATCCGTATTGCTCTACAACTGAAGTAACAAAATATTAATCTCTGAGGATAGAAGTAGAAGCATACATTCCCTCGGAGTAAAGGTTACTTGTTTCTCAAGGTGGCTTTTGTAGTTCAGGCTTCGATTTGCCTCGTACCGAAGGTGCCTTAATTTTTTTCCTCTTTTATCACAAAGAAGCTGAGGGACTTCTCTCCATCCAAGGCTTTCCTCAACCTGGCTTGACAGCGGAGCAGCTCGGACTTAAGCTTGTCAAAGGCCTATGAAAAAAGAGCTCAATAAGAAAACAAAAATGTAAAATCAAAAAACCAACAAAGTCAACCAAAGATCACCACGGAGCAAAGCCGCTGAGCCTCCTCAAAAGTTGAGCGTGCATCTACTAGCGTAGTCTCACCGGCCCCAATTGAACCGACCTCGGTGAGGACATGGTTGCTCTACTAGCGTAGTCTCACCGGCCCCAATTGAATCGGCCTTAGTGGGGACATGGTTGCTCTACTAGCGTAGTCTCACCGGCCCCAAAAGTTGAGCGTGCATCTACTAGCATAGTCTCACCGGCCCCAATTGAACTGGCCTCGGTGGGGACATGGTTGCTCGAGACCCCGCTTGATTTAGGCGGCCCCTGGCCTCGAACATCCCTCAAAGTACCTTCGACAGGAGATGAAGACGACAACAAAACACCTGTATCCCTCAAAGTACCTTCGACAGGAAAAGTAGACGACGATAAAATGCATGTATCCCTCAAAGTACCTTCGACGGGAAGAGAAGACGGCAGCAAAGGAGGAGCCACTCTTTCGAGGCTAGAAGCCTCGGATTCTACAAGCTCATCAGATACATCTCCTTTGAACCTCTGAGCAGGGCTTTCCTCGCTATGAGCATCTTCGTCATTCGAAAATTCCTTCCGTTTGTTATCATTCCTCGGCCTCGAAGTCGACGATCCTTCCTTATCTCCAAGGGGGCATGGTCTCATCTCGGAAAATTCTCCAATGTCTATGGTGACGGAGTTAATACATATAAAAGAAAGTACCTCTCAAAGAAAATAGGCCACGCAGCCCGTACTGTGGTGATTGGCGTCCCATCCACCTTTGGACAAATCTCGCCACTTACGCTTATCGAAAGTTGAGCGAGCTGCCAGTTTCCTAGTCCAATCCGCTAGATCAGGGACCTCATATGGCAACCACGGGATCGCTATAGAGAAGGAAAGGAATACATTTTTATGGAGCCTGCCCCTACCACAAACAAAATGACAAAAGCACAAGTGTACCACTTACGTGTGAAATTCCATTTCTCGAGAAATGGCAGGAACTCTGCGGGTATAATGTCAACGGTCCGCACTCGGACGAATCGACTCATCCACCCTCAGTCCCCGTCTTCTTCAGTACTGGCAATAAAGGGCCGGGTGGATCGACGTCGTAGAGCAATCAGGCCTCGATAATGTAAGGGCTTGTACAATCTAACGAGGTGGCCGAGGGTAAACTCGATATTAGCTTTATCCGCAAAGTACCTTATCATCAACACTATCCTCCAAAATGATGGGTGAACCTGTGCTAGGGTAACCCGATATTTTCTGCAAAACTCGAGCACGACTCTGTCAAGAGGACCTAAGGTAAAGGAGTACGTGTATATGTTCAAAAACCCATCTACATGAGTCATGATGCTGTCTTTCCATGGAAGGTGCCTGAAATACCACCTTTTCTCCCCATTCGCAGTCTCTCCTAACCGCCTCGAGGTGTTCCTCTCCTGTTGATGAGATAAACCTTGATGCATGTTCCCGATGACCCTGAACATGGGCGGTCTCTCTAATGAGAAATCCCTCATCGAGACAAAGCACCTCAATGTTAGCTCATCAGACGTCGGCGGTGTACCACCGACCAAGCGGGAAACAGAGGAGGAACTCTCCTCCTCTTGGTGGAAAATTTGGGCATAGCAGACATAACTACGGTGAAACAAGAAGAAGGAGATGAAAACTTAAATGAAAGCTTTGAACTAAAGTGATGGAAGCACTTATGCAAGGAGGAAAAACTCTATAAAAATAGCAAAGTCCTCAAATAAGAGGAAAGTAAGCTCATATATAGAGCAAGCAGCGACTGCTCGCCTACCCTAAAGGCCAATTAATTTTGACCATGTCATTGCCACTTTTGGGGAAGTGTACCGGTGAGACCACCCCGGTCACTTTGCAATCATGCCATACAAATAATGTCGTCATACGGCGTTCGAGAGGTCAAGATTCCTGTATCAATCTAGCCTTGAGATGGTGCCTGATCTCGAAGATCTCTTCGTTATAACTATAAGCTCAATGGGGCCATCAATATCAATCTAAGCCTCGAGATGGTGCCCGATCTAGAGGAACTCTGTCAAAATGAAAATAAGATCTAAAGATCTATCAACATCGGTCTAGCCTTGAGATTGTGCCCGATCTCGAGGATCATTGCCACTACAAAATAGGCTCCGGAAGAGCTAACGATCTAGCCTCTATATGGTTCCCGATCTCGAGGATCTCGGTTACTCCGAGTATGGGTTCTAAAAGAGCCGACATCAAGATTCAACAGACTAGCTTTACATAAGCACTGGAAAATAAATTGGAAGACTTAGAATAAAAGGATCTCTTTGCATTCATAAAAATACATTTACAAAATATGTCTTTACAAAACTCCCTCGAGGAGCCCATACATAAAAGGAAGAAAAGAAGAAGCAGAAAGGACGGCGTGAGTCTATTCCTCACCCTCACTACCATTTGAATCACTTTCAGAGTCCTCATCTGAAGTAGTTGAAGGCGCTGATCTCTCCTCCAAGATTCTGGATTTCTCAAACTCAGCAGGGAGATCGATACCTTCGGCATTTGCTTCCTCGAGGGCCTGCCTCCAAGATCGCAGACGAGCATAAGCAACAGCCCGAGCCAACTTCTGCTCGGCCTTCTCAGATATCTCCATGGCTCAAGCGTTTGCAGTAGTGGCATCCTTTCTTGTATGAGGATGCATCTTTAGCAGCCTCAGCCTTGGCAACAAATAGTGCAGCGACCTCCTTCTGAGCATTTCGAATAAGTTCCTGGGTCGAGGTCAACTCACCCCGTAGAAGGTCATTTTCCGAGGTTATGACCCTATTCTGCCTCTTCAGCTCGAGGATCTCCGCATTCTTGGTCGCGACCTCTTCCCGAAGTTGCCCCACCAGGGCATCCTTTTGCCCAATCTGCGAAGGCGAAATAAGATCATGAATATCAAGTTATGAGAATAAAAGAATGAGCATATGAATGTCGTGTTGCCTGCTCGGCAAAGCTGGTCCTTTCTTGGTGCACCCCCTTCAGGCTTGCCCGAAGCTCACCCAACTCCTCTTTCTTTCGGGCAGAGGAAGCCTCCGACTTATTCAGTGCCGAGGTAAGCTTCTCAAGTTCCTTCTCATGGCATGAAAGCTTATCTTGGAGCTTAGAGAAGGCACGGTCATACAACTTCTTGACCTACAACAAAAGCAGAAAAGTTGAGAAGGCAAGGTAAAAACTTGAAGCGCAAATGGTATGTCGAGAATATTACCAAATGTTGAAGCTTCTCAACCTCCTCGAGAGCGACGGGGGCATCGAGGTCTGTGTCTATGTTGATGCCGACAAAGTAGTCCTTGAGCATATCTGCCCCCATACTGGCGGTACCCGTATCTTGGGTATCCCTAACTTCCCCCGGTGAAAACGAAGGGCCCAATTTAAAGCCACCCAGGGCATCAATTTTTGTAAGGATCTCTTCTCGACCCCAAGAAGCTTCAGGTCCAAGCCCTCTGGAATCGACAGCCAAGGTTTCATCAACACGGACTATGCCATGTCCGACTTAAAGCTCGGGGACTATGCCCGAACCCTCCTCGAGGGTCCCCTCAGCACGGGTTAGGTCTACATTGACCATTACCGGCTCGGCGTCCTCGCGCCCAGTAGCCTGTGGAACATCCGCACCCATCTTGCTCTTTGTGCCAAAGGGCGATCATCATCATCATCACCTTCATCTTCAGTATAGGGACTTGCCACAGCAGCCGAAGCTGAGAACGTGTCGTCGATCTTAATTAAAGACTCGGTCGAAGCTTCCTTCTTCCTCTTCTTACCCTTGCTGGGTTTCGAGGTTCCTTCTTCACCAGCGGGGCCGGTCTTATCGACACACTCTCCCCGAGGCCTACATAAGCATGATGTATCAATCTCATCACCACGAAGAATACTCATAAGATTTTGGCAATGACAGTAAGAAGTACTTACCATGGTTCTTAGCCTGCCATCGAGTCTTGGCCAAATCATGCCAAGAACGCCCACTGTAAGGAAAGGCAGAGTCTAGCTGTCTAATCCGCCCCGAAAGGTTCTGAACCGTGGGGGGTACCAAGCGGTGGCTGCATAGTCAAAAGAAGATCATTTTAGAAGGGGAAAGAAAGGGCAATAAAACGAACTCGAAATAGGGACACTTATGATGCATATTCCATTCCTCCGGGAATAACATCCTATCAGCCGAGATAATGTCCGATGTCCTCAGTCTAACAAACCGGCTCATCCACCCCCCGGTTCTTATCCTCATCGATGCTCGAAAAAAATGTCTTCACAGATCGAGGATGAAGCTTGATAAAACCTCGGTAGAAACGAGGGCTATACAACCTGACCAAGTGATCGAGGGTGAAAGTCACTCCCTCGACCTGATTGGAAAAATATCGGAGCATGTAAGCGATCCTCCAAAAAGAAGGATAGATTTGACCGAGTGTCGCTCGGTACTCTCAGTAAAAATCAAGAATAACTGGATCTATCTTCGGGGAAGAAGGATCTACGGGACCTAGAGTGAATGGATATGTATATACGCTAAGGAAGCCAGCTTTGTAGTCTACTATGCTTTCCTCAGGCTTGGGGATCTCTACTTGAACTGTCGCTCCCCATCGGCAGTCTTTCTTCACTCTCTGCGTATCGGTCACCACGCTGATGTACCGAGATGCGGTCTCGCATCGTCCCGGGGTAGAAAGGGGATTTTTTATGGCAAAAATAGAAACTATTTTGAAGTGGTCATTGGTACATTGCTCAACAGTCGGAGGTATTTTTGGTTTGCCCTTGGACGGGCGTGATAAGGAAGTGGCGCCCTCTTTCTGAGGTACCGTTCTAGAGGTTCTAGCCAAAATTATAAAAAACGTTTCTAAGGAAGAGGATGAAGAAGTAAGCACAGGAAGAAGATGGGTACAAGAAGCAGTGAACTTAGCCCTAAAAACTTGATGTTGTAAAAGTTTGAATGGCAAAACAAGTTGAAGTATTTATAGAAGCCATTTGGGCAATGTTTGAGGAGCGGAAAGGTCGAACCAATGACGGTTCGTGGGCTTCTCGATAATCGTGTTGATAGCGACCTATGCGCAGCCTTTGAGTCATGGCATTTAATGCTCATATGAGCTGACATCATTATAGAAGAAGCAATAATTCAAGACCGTTTCTTATCTTTTTATTCTAAGAAATGCGGGGACTATCTGTATACGGCTAAAATCGGAGAGTCCGATTTTGGGGTCATCATGGCATTCCGTAGCTCGTTGCCAGAAGGATCGAGGCACAGCTCGAGGTTTGATGAACCAGAAGGCTCGAGGAACAGCTCGACCTCGGGGCAGTACAAATTAGTGGCTATGATGAACGAGTGGGAGATTCCCAAGGCGAGTGATTAGAGCTGACCAAGTCCATAAGAATAGTACAAGCCCGTACCGTGGCATTAAATGGTTGTACCAGCCGCATATCTTTGTAATAAATGGATCTGTACTATATTATTCCCCCTCCTATATAAAGGGGACCCTCGTTATTTTTCGCACACATGATATTCAATACAAGAACATTCTCTGCTCTCCAACTTAAATACTCTCTATTGTCTTTCCTCAGATTTATTACTTACATTTATTGTTCTTCATTTACTACTCATCATTGATCATAAAGAGCTCTCATTAAAGCTCTCAGAACTGTTAAGTCCTTCATCGGCCGTCCATAGTCTAACGCTTAGCTCGACCCCGAGGCCTCGTATAGTCTAGCTCGAGACCCCGACTCTCGGCCACTCGGTTTGCATAGTGTACTATTTTTCAGGCTCTTTTCCTATTTTCTAGTCTCTCACTTAGCATCTACTGCTTAACAATTAGCATAAAAATAAATCACGTATTTTTAGAATCACAAAATCAAATCTAATTGTTATTACCATTTTCGAGGAAATATATATATACACAGACGGTATTATAATAGTATATAATTATGTATAAATATATAGACACATGATATAATGATGGTATTTAATAGTGTATAAATTACAACGATATTCTAGTATATTATATACACAGTATACCAACGATAATTAAATAAATAAATAAATTACAGTGATATTCTAATATGTTAATTTTATGTTTTATTATATTAGTTTCTCTTTAACGTGCTTCAAGCCTTTTTAGCCACGGTGGAAAGGTTCACAATGAAAAGGTTTTGAATGGTAAAAAGATGTGATATAGTTCACGATAAATGATAAAGAAAGATGAATAAGATAATACATATAATCCCTAATCTTGTGGAAGAGTTACGTGAGTTACATACTATTAAAGAAAAAAATAGTACTTTATTTGGATATGCTACATTTGTTATAAAATTTGCTGTTATTGATTTAAACCAAAAATAGTAATATTAATACAAATGCTTTTTTATTAGTGACCTACAATGTAAAAAACTCTTTTTTAAATTGGTGGAAGCGTCTTGATATAAATTAAAGTGGGTTCGGCGCCTCCTGCCTTGCAGACTTTGCTGATAGCTATAATTAACGCTAATTAAAATGGGATAAGTTTGGTCTGAATCAAATATTTAATCCGTCAACAGAATATTTATGACAAATTGAAGCAATATAAATTTTCCATAGTTGACTACGGTGTCACGATCCAAAATCCATTAAAGGATCGTGATAGTGCCGGACACACTGTCATGCAAGCCAACACCAAAAAGTTAATTAAATTCTCAATTTAATATTTTTAAAATTATTTATTTTTCTTATATTAAACAATATATAATAAACTTCACTGAGTAAATAACGATGTTTTTAACAAATTGAATACTGAAAAGAAGAAAAAAATACCATAGTCATTCCAGAACCCGGTATCACAAGTGCGTGATCAATTTCTAGGAATTTAAAACGTAATACAACAACTGTCCGGAATACAATTGGACAGAAAAGAAAAAATACAGTACAATACTCTGAAAGAGACTCTGCTGGCTGCGGATCATCTCGAGAGGTGAACTTCGCCGGAGTCTCAGTATCAACCATGTCGCTGCGCCAATCTAGGCCACTAGACTTACATGCACCTTTGCAACAAAAATGCACAGCAACTGTAGTATGAGTACAAAAACAACGTGTACCCAGTGAGTATCCCGCCTAATCTCGAAGAAGTAGAGACGAGAGGTCGACGTCGACACTTACTAGCGGTCCAATAGTAATATATTAATAATGTGAATAATCATGAATTTATTAAAAACGACAGTAAATTCAAGTAAGTCACGAAATAAGTAAACATTCTTTTTTATATTAAGAAATCTCCAAATTCATAATCTATTATTTATCAATTTATCTCAGACCATGGAGGCAATACCAGTTTATAAATCTCAAGCAAGTAATACAAGCATGCGCAAAACATGCCGAGGTCGTACGACCCGATCCAACCATATTTAAACTGTGCACTATCAGAGGGTCGAATGGCGTGAACCATAGATGCATCTATTTAATCCGCCGAGGCGTTCGGCCCGTTCCAAAATTAAACACACACAGACAGTTAATCAATAAGTCATTAGGGAACCATTATCCAAAGAAAAGCCAATTCTCTTTTAACAATTTAAGAAAATGAAGTTTAATCTTTTTTTTTTTGAAATTCATTTGCTAATCCGATATGATTTAAGCAATTCGAACTGTCAATAAGTGTGAGCACGTGATTTTTGTTTTCGCGCGACAATCGCTCCAAAAAGAAATAAAAAAAATATATAATTGGCCCTGCTGTACAATTTCGGATTTCTGTGCGGCACCTTGTAGATTTATTTGTGACTTTGACCCATTTTTATTTATTTACTTCATTAAAATAAAATTCAAAAAAATATATGTGTCCTGCATAATTCAAACCGTAATCCGGTCGTTAAATAGAAAATCATGAATAGGCATTTTCGTCCGTGATTTTATTTGGTTTGACTTTACCTGTTTTGAAATATTTTAGTGTGTGTGCAAATAATTGTATTTGAGTGTGTATTTAATTTTAATTTGATTTTTTGGTTTAGTTTTGTTTTAAAATAAATAAGAAAAAGGAAATAAAAAATAATAATAAAAAAAAATAAAAAAAAAATAAAATAAAGAAAAGACCCCTTCCCTTCCGGACTTGGGCCAATTTTAACAAAATTGGCCCAAACAAACAGCCCAAGACCCAGGCCTGCCCGGTCCAGGCCACCTGATGCCCAGGACGTCCAAACGACGTCGTTTGAGTCGTGCCTGATCTGGGCCGTTGATCTCAGAGTGATCAACGGCCAAGATCAATTCCCCATAACCCATCAATAAACCCGACCCATCTTACCCGGACCGACCCCAACCCTCAACCCTCAAAACGACACCGTTCCATTTAAGCCTTCAGATCCAGACCGTAGATCTAGATTGATCTAACGGTCGAGGTTCACCCACCCACTAACTATATAAACCATTCACCATACCCTGCCCCCCTAGCCAACACCCCCGCCTTCGTCTTCACCAAACCCATCCCCTTCAAACCCTAGCCGCCCCTGCACACCTTCACCAAAAACCCGGCGGCCTGAACGCCGGTGACCTCCACTTGAACACCATAGAACCCTCTCACCACCCTGAACATAGACCTGTTAACCGTTTGGTTCGAATCACCCCCCAGGTCCTCGAATCTTCATTTGAAGATTCGAGTCAAACTCGATCTAACCCAACCAACCCCAGTTTCATACCAGACACTCCCCGGACCCTCCTCGTGACCAAACCATACTTGGTTTGGTCCGAATCTAACCAGGGAAACACGAATCCCAGATCTAAGTTTTTGAACTCTAGTTTTCCCTGTGCATGTTCCGTGTTTTGTTCAAAACGAAGAGATTAAGGTCTAATGGACCTTAATCGAGGTGTTTCTCACCCGAGAAACACTTCGTTTAAAAGTCCATTCAACCTTAAAGAAGGTCTGTTCAAACACCGGTGGATTTTTCTGATTTGTTCCTTAAAAAAGATTTGAGGTGAGTCTTGTTTTCTTTCCTTTATTTGTTTTTAGCCCGTGTGATTTGTTTTAAAAGACTGTTCATATTTGTTTTAATTTTATCAACTTTTGTTTGTCCACTTTGTTTGAACCTCTGGATTTGTCTGAATCCCTCCCCTCCTATTCTGATAAGGCATGTGTATTGGTTGTGTTCCAAATTTGTTTTGATTAACTGATTCCTCGAAGTATAATTTTGTTTAACCAGTACAATTCAAGTCATGTGCCCTATACTTTGAATGTCTGATTTTTGGGTACGGTTGTATGTGTTATGATTAATATAGTCGAGTCGACATATGTCGACAATTAGTTTCAACTGTCCGAACAATAACAAATTGACTTGCTTCTGTTGAACATTTTCCTGAATCAATTAAGAACCAAGTCCAGGTACTTATAGTTGTTAATGTGATTTCAGAAACCTAAGGCTTGGTCTGTTAATTGAAATCTGAGTTGATGGCATGTGCACTTGTGCACAGCATGTGCATTGTGCACAGCCTGTTTTCCTGCATAGGAAGGCTTTTGATTTTAAAAAATTGTTTGACAGCATATGCTGTCAGATATATTCTACTGCCCATGCTTGCTTTTAGTTTAATAAAATAGGAAAGGAAAGCCTGCCAGGGAATATTGATGGGGTTATATACTTAAATAACTAATTGGGATCTGAAAAGGTAAAAGACACATGGGAGGGGTACTGTGACATTTGGAAAAGAGGCTGTTAAAAGAGATGTTGTCGAGGCTTATAAAAGGGGAGGAGATACAGAATTAGGGGAAGAGAGCTAGAGAGCTAAAAAGGGAGTGAGGCATAGGAGCAAATACAGAATTAGAGGGGAGAGGAGATCAGATAATAAAGGAAAGGGGAACACACTGTGAGGAGTGTTGAAAGAGAAAGCTTGAAAGACATACAAAGAGATACAGAAATTATACAATCTACAATCAGAAATTGTTTCTTCCTATTTGTTATTTGGGTTTTCAGTTGTTTAACTCGTTGAAATCAATTCTGATTGTTTGAAGTTCCAGTTGTGTCTATTTAGTCAAGTGTTTTCCATTGGTTCACTACTGGTTTGGTCTGCTTGGAGTTCTTGATTCTATTCCACTGGGTTGTGCTCTCATTTGGCTATTTCTTTCTATTGGCCATAGTTGCATTTCTGCACTTGAGCCTTTTCTGCTGTTCGTTTTGTTTTGCTGCTGCCCTGTCCTGCTGCTATTGCTAGTCCTGTTTCTTTTGCTGCTGATTTCCACATCTTCTTCTTCTCCTTTGCACATTCAGCATTTTCAGGTACACATTTCAAGTCCCATATTGATGTAATTGAAACAGTTTGAAAGCATGAAATGAAAAAGGTTGAAGAAGTTCAAGCATTTGCTGTAATATTCATAGTATATTAACAGGCTTGTGAAAATTGATCAGTTTATAATCCAGCAGTTTGAAAGTATGTATTTATATTTGACTGAGTTTGCCCTGTTGTATTTTAACTCTGTAGTTGTTTGTGGGCATGTATATTTCGACCTTATACAATATTGTTCTGGTTTCACTAGTTTTTGTTTAGTTAAGACTAGTCCACATAAGCTTAGTTGAGTTCAACTCGAGAAGTGTTCGGATTAAGTGTTGTATTTCGTTTAGCTCGTACAGGATTCCTTGCCAAACTAAAGTATTTTACTTTGCCAGTTATCCTTTAATCTAGTCCAAATAAGTTCAGTTAAGTTCAATTCAAGAAACATTCGGATTAGGTATTGCATTTCATCAATCTCATATGTAGTTTTTTTGTTCGACTGAAACATCCTCGCGAGGCATGACGTTTTTACTTTATAAGTAGTTAATCAGAAACTGACAAAAATCCGGATTAGACAAAGCCTATAATTGAATCAGCATGTACCTTTTCTTCTAGTTTTAGAGACAAATGCGTTAGAAATGTAGCCATTTTAGGATATCCTTTTCTAAAATAGAGATGAGCCTCGCCAAATAAAGATGCAAAATTGCGGGGCCTTCAATAAATAATCATGATAATTATTTAGAATTCAAGATAGGCCATTCAATAAATTTCATGGCCTTCTACAAAGATAATAACGCGTTAGACTCTGTAGGCGCGGCTTAATTAAATCACATTCTTAAATTCGGGTGCACATTGATGTGACCCAAATCCGAATCTCAACGAAGTCCAAATGTGTCGACGATCACGGGTGCATTAATTGTGACGTGGTTCGAGATGCGTTTTCACGACGTTGCAATTCTATAAAAAATAAGTGATAATAATAAAAGCGGTTTAAACTTAATAAAATCACGTAAGTCATAATATGTATTTAAATCAGATATTTAGCCATTATAATAATTTAAGCGACCGTGCTAGAACCACGGGATTCGAGGGTGCCTAACACCTTCCCTCGGGTCAACAGAATTCCTTACTTAGAATTTCTGGTTCGCAAACTTCATTTGGAAAAGTCGAAAATCTCCTCGATTTGGGATTCAAGATAAACCGGTGACTTGGGACACCAAAAGCCAAACCTTTCCCAAGTGGCGACTCTGAATTAAATAAATAATCCCATTTTCGAATATTGTCACTTAAATTGGAAAAACTCCACTCGCGCATTTAACCCTTCGGGAGGGCGCGGAAAAAGGAGGTGTGACAGCTCTGGCGACTCTGCTGGGGAGTAAAACCCAGAACCACTGGTTCAGAGTTCAAGAGTTCGAGCTTAGAATAATTGTTATATTCGGCTTTATTATCTGATCTTTATTACATATTTTTGCATAACGTGCTAAATGTTGTCTTTTACCGCTTTGATATTATCTGAACTGTATATAAACTGTGCCGAAACCCTTCTCTCTTCACCTCCGGGGAGAAGCTCGCTGGTCGAGACTCCCTATTCTGTTAGTGTCAATACCCGAAATAAGAAAGAGGACGGATAAGTTACGAAGCCGGACGGCCTTTTGGTTTCCGGTAAGTTGCCCCTCCTCGACTCGAGTTGTCCGCTCGGGTACACAGTCTAGAACAAATACCAAGGTTTAAACCTAGTATAACTCGACTTCATGCCGGATCCCTAGTAAGAACGCTTATTTGCATCATGTTGCATTTGACTTAGGGGGCTCAACACAGGGGTTGGGTCCGTCTAGGACAAGCAACCAGAAATGAAAAGGCCACCCTGCTGCATCTTATTTGTTTTGCGCATTTATTTGCTTCGGTTCCGCATGTTGATCGGTTTCTAAAAAAAAATAGCAGCGTAGGGAGATAATTACTTATTTTGGAAAAATAAAACCAATGTCCAAGTAGTGTCGAAACCTCGTCGGAATTTTTCTAAAAAAAAAAGAAAAAAAATAAAACCAAAAGTTGCCTTTTAGTCTGATAAAAAAAACATATAAAAATTGTTTCTTTTCTTTTAAGAAAAAAAGAGGGTATTTATTTCAAACAAAAAAAATAAAAAAAAAATGGAAAACTCATAATTCAAAAATGTGTTGTTTCTTTTGTAATACCCTTTTATAAATTCGGACTAATAGTCCAAATATTGCAAAAAAAAACAAAAAAAAAATAATATTTTTTTTAGTATTTATCTTTCTCCAAAAACAATAAAAATGCTTATTCTTGATTACTAGGTTTGTTTAATTTTCTCTATGACCGAACTACGCCGGTTTGATTCTCGCACGGGGTGAGATACGTAGGCAACCCTCGGCGGGTCCAACCTCCCGTTTTCAAAAAAATCTAGATAATTTTAATTTTTTGAGTCTAATAAAGTTTATCGCCTTAAATAAATGTGCAGGATGAGCACGATACAAAATGAATCGTTTTCAATAATGACCAAGATCCCTTTTGAGTTGCGATTATGGTGGAACGACTTAGGCAAAGAGGGGCAAGGCAAAGTGAGGAAATATCTGAAAAATCTCCCGGATTTACTAGACATTCAGCCTCGGGGTGATATTATCAGATCATTGGTCACTTACTGGGACTCGGCGCACAATGTATTCCATTTTTCAAACTTCGAACTCACCCCGACGCTGGAGGAAATAGCGGGATACATTGGGGGTGATGAAGCTCCGTTAAGGTTCAAGTACTTGATTGCACCTAGAGCCGTCACGGTACACCGATTTTTGGACTTTCTGAAAATACCCCGAACATTTCACCATCCAGATCTTGCCAAAGGTTTCTGCAGTCTCCATCTCATGTATGCTAGATACGGTCATGAGGGTGGGTTCAATAAGCCGGATTTCAAACTATGTAGTAAAGGCAACCGGCAAAAATGGGACGAACACAGGCAATTGGCTTTCATGACGGCTTTCTTAGGTCTTATAGTGTTCCCAAGGAAGGACGGCAACATCGATCTAAGAATAACTGGGGTTGTCAGTACTTTGCTTACCCAAGATAAAAGTACTCTGGCGCCTATGATTATGGCTGACATTTTCCAGGCTCTCACTGTTTGTCGAGCCAGGGGTGACTTCTTCGAAGGATGTAACCTACTGTTGCAAGTATGGATGACCGATCATTTATGTCATCGCTCCTCACTTGTGGGTTATGGTTCGCCAGAGAAAACTTGTATTGGAGAATTCTACACGAGAATCAAAGGGCTCAATTTACCTGAGGGAGTCACATCATGGACCTCATTTCTCCAAACTCTCACTGCCAGCCAAATCCAATGGACGCTCGGATAGTCACCTATCGAGGAAATCATATACATGCCGGCAACCCGGCCTCACTTTCTGTTGATGGGACTGAAAAGTATCCAACCCTATGCACCGTATCGGGTTTTGAGGCAACTTGGGAGGTACCAAGTGGTACCGAAAGATGAAGATTTGAGTACCCAAGTGATCGAAATCAGTCCGCACGGTCATTTCCCTGAAGAAGAAGTTCGCCAAATCTGGAGTGAATGCCAACATCTGACAGCAAACACTTGTGTGATCGACACGGCAAAAGGGGAAGTCGCCCCAGGATATCACGCTTGGTTTAGAGGTAGCCTGTCTTACGAAAGACCGGCTAAGAGGCCGCATCTCAAAGATTTCGTAGAATCATCCCAAGGGCAATGGAACTGGTTAGCAAAAGAGAAGGGTTATCGAGCAGAGATTGGCAATTTGAAGCTACAAATAGATAGTTTGAAATTCGATAACAGCGTACAAATCGTGGCAGTTCGAAGCGAAAAGAATAGGTTGATCCAAGAGAATGAAGAACTTAAGGCCCAAGTCCAAAAATTGAGACTGTCTCTTGATGAGCAACCCAGAAGTCAGTCAGACCAGCGGTTGATAAAGGGTTTGAAAAGAGAGATCACGGAATGGCGAGACAGGTTAGAAGAATCCGAAAAGGTCATGACAGAATTCAAGGCACGGTGGGAAACAAGAGTAGATAAGCATCGCCGATGTTTGAACCAATTGAAACGTGATCACGAGAAGGCTGTTTCCAAAATAAAAAGGGAAATGGCTGCACTTGAGTTTAAAGCAGTTAAGCAGGCCAGGGATTTCCAAATGGAGAGTAGATACTGTTACGACTTGTTGGCCCAGATGAAGGAAGAAGTGCGGCAGTTGAGGGATCAGCACATACAGGACTCACAGGTATTCAAGACGAGCAGTGATCAGATAAGGCACCTACTCATAGAGAAGAAGCAAACCAGAGATAGGATCAATGCCATTGCCCATGCCATCACCAGACGATGTCTACGATGTGAGAACATGTCCAGCGCTACCGTCCTCTCGGCAGTAATGGGTTATGTCAAGCAGACTATGCACGAGCTGGAGCAACTCGAGAGGGATCTCACGCCTAGGACCGCGGCGAGGCCGAACGATGCCCCGCGGAGACCAATTTTTAAAACCATAATGCATTCATAGGTCAAACCTGTATTGTAGCATCTTCTGCCTGTTTTTTCATCAAGATGATTTTCAGTCTATTTTGAGTCTAGGTTCATTTTCCAAGTTTGCTTTTTCTTTTGCAGAATGTAGCTTGTAATAGAACATTTCAACAATGAAGAGGTTGTTTCTTTTACGTCCATTTGTGTTTTTCGAACTACGTAATGATCTGATTCACGTAGGCATCGTGATACGTAGGCAATTCTCATCGGATCCGGTCGCATTTCTTTTACTGCAAAATAAAAAAAAATAAAAAAAAAAAATATATATATATATATATATATATATATATATATATATATATATATATATATATATATATATATATAATAAATAAAATAAAAGGAAAACAAAAGAGAAAAGAAAAGAAAAGAAAAAAGGGGGAAAAACTAATAAGAGAAAAATGCCGGAATGACGCATGCTCTCGTAGCAAACATATAGTAATCCACTTAACTGCATAGGTGCATCATGCCCAACGTGAGATTAACTATCTATTATTTGCTGCAGAATTAACCGTGCGTTTGTCATTGAGCATTTTTTCAGGGTTTTTGAAAAGACGGTTGGTTTGGTGAAAGTCTGGCCTCGCACTCATACTTCACGAGATCAAGGAGAGGTGTTCAACTACCTATTGTTAGGACCAGAAGCAGTACTCACACTTACTTCACCAGGTCAAAAGGAAGTGTGGAAATGTCTTCGGAAATTCCATTGCAAACAGTCCCCGTCTCTGAGGAGAGCTCAATCTCAGCCGTCCTCACACCTGAATCCGCAACTGCGGAGGAAAATAGGATCCTACGGCTCCGCATGTTGGAAATGTTGGATGACTGGAACAATGGGAGAGAGCCGCCGAGTGTCGTCCCCGGATTCCCTGAGCTATTCTCCAGGTCAAGTGGGACTTCTAATGTTCCCATAAATTACCCTGCTACCCCATTTGGGTACCCAGCCACCTCTGCCTTCTCTGCAGGATCACCGTCTGAGCCTCATCCCCGAATGTCGGCCAATGATGCAAGCATGAACATCTTTACTGCATCGCCTTGCCCAGCTACGGCACAGCCTGCCACGTACAAGCCAAGCCTTGACTCATCCTCTTTTACATTCCAAGCACCATCGTTCTCAATGGAACCAAATAGGTTCGCTACCAGTACTAATCCTCTACCGCCTCAGTGCGAGCTTGTACCAGGGCAGGATCAGAACCCCAGAGTTGTAGAACAAAACGAAATGGCCAAAAGGATGAGAAACCTTGAGCAAAGTCTGAAGAATATGCAAGGATTGAGCGGGCAAAAGAGCGTCTCTTACGCCGACCTATGCATGTTTCCTCACATACACCTGCCAACGGGTTTCAAGACCCCCAAGTTTGAGAAGTACGATGGGCACGGTGACCCCATTGCACATCTTAAGAAATACTGCAACCAATTGCGGGGAGCCGGCGAAAAAGAAGAACTGCTAATGGCATACTTTGGGGAAAGTTTAGTAGGGATAGCCTCGGAATGGTATATGGATCAGGAATGTCCCGATGGCATATATGGGATGATCTCGCCAGAGATTTTGTAAAACAATTCCAGTATAACATCGACATTGCGCCAGACTGAAACTCTCTTTCAAATTTGAAGAAGAAGCCTTTAGAAAGCTTTAGAGAGTATGCTATTAAGTGGCGTGAACAGGCATCGAGAGTGAAGCCTCCCATGGATGAAGTGGAAATGGTCACTACCTTTCTCCAGGCTCAAGAGTCTGACTATTTCCAGAACATGATGTCGGCCATGGGTAAGCCATTCGCGGAAGCGATCAAGATTGGAGAGATGGTGGAGAACGGTTTGAAAACGGGAAGGATTTTGAGTCAAGCAGCCATAAGGGCAACCTCCCAGGCCGTCCAAAGCGGGTCTGGAGGAACAAGGGGGAAGAAGAAAGAAGAAACGACTATGGCAGCCTCTGAAGCAATGGAGTATCGTCATCCCAGGCCCCACTTTCCGGAAAGAGCCCCACAACACTATTACCCCCATTCAAATTCGGCATATGCTCATCAACCTTATATGGTCATGAATGCCCAACCTTATAACCAGCCACCACAACAAGCCAACCGAGGCCCAACTCCACCTCCCAGAAATCAGCCTCACTACCGCAACCACTATAACCCACAACCCCCGCAGAATAACTACCGCCCCCAAGAGCCACCTCGACGGCGGACTTTCACGCCCATCGGTGAGCCATACTCAACTTTGTTCCCAAAATTGGTCCAGTTGGGTTTCTTGCAACCCATCCCTCAAACAAGGCAAAACCCGACATCTCCTTCTTACAAAGCCGGAGTCAGATGCGCCTATCATTCAGGGGCCGAGGGACATGATACAAACGACTGCTGGTCATTGAAAAGAGTGGTCGAAAATTTGATAGAGCAGGGGAAAATAGTGCTAAGGGACGAGGAGATCCCGAATGTAACAAACAATCCATTGCCCGCTCACAATAATGGGCCGTTGATCGGCATGATTTGTGAAGACAAAGAGTTCGACCCTGCTTTGAAAGCCATAATTGCCATTGTCGACACGGGGAAGAGGCCTGAAATAGACCAAAAATCAGAAAAAGGGGAGGAGGCCAAGGTCGCAGAGAGCAAGTCTGAAAAGAAGGTGGAAAAGAAAGTGGTACCAGCAAAGGGCGGAGTTCTTTACGTACCGCGAGGTCAAGCTGAGAAGACGCAGAGATCCGGGATCAAAAAGACAAAACCTATGTATGTGCCAAAAGGGGCCTATGTGGTCCGGGGGACGATTCAACCGCCTCGGCTGAATGAGCCAGTGGTTATCGGACGCGTGCCACAAAAGCCAATGACCAACCCGACCACAGTGCCGTGGAATTATCAAAAGACCTTGGTGATGTACAAAGGAAAAGAGGTCATGGGAGAACTTCCGGAAAATACTTTCATTAGAGGGTACTCAAATACCCAAGAACTGAACAACGCCACACAAAGGCGCTTTCCTCCGAAGAAGCCTGTGAGTGTTGAAGAGGCGGAAGTGTTCTTCCAAGAAATGAAGATGCCGGATTACGAAGTGATAGATCAGCTGCGCAAGCACCCTGAGCAGGTGTCCATGCTATCATTATTGACAAGGTCGGCCGAGCATCAAAAGATCTTACTAAAGACCCTGAATGAGGCATATGTGCCGGTTGAAACCTCGGTTGAACAATTAGAGCGAATGACAGAAAGATTCTTCGCCGTCAACCAAATCTCCTTCAGCAAGAAAGATCTACCCCCGGAAGGAGCAGCACACAACAAGGCTTTGCATTTAACAGTCAAATGCGAGGACTACTATGTCAAGCGAGTAATGTTGGATGGAGGTTCAGGCGTTGACATTTGCCCGCTCTCCACGCTACAGAGAATGGAAATTGGGACCGGAAGAATCCGACCCAACAATGTCTGCGTAAGAGCTTTCGATGGTATCAAGAGAGACACCATGGGAGAAATAGACCTACTGCTGGTCATAGGACCAGTCGAATTTCGAGTCACTTTCCAAGTAATCGACATGGACACATCTTACAATTTCCTCCTTGGCAGGCCTTGGATCCATGCGGCAGGAGCCGTGCCTTCTACTCTTCACCAGATGGTGAAGTTTGAGTATGAAGACCAAGAGATCGTGGTCCATGGGGAAGACGAACATGCCATTTATCGGGACCCATCCATTCCGTATCTTGAACCAAGAGAAGGGAGCGAGCATACGGTCTGTCAAGCTTTCGAGGTGGTATTGGCAGAGCAGCACGAAGAGGGAGTACCTTGCCCACAGCCTTTCTTGTCTAACGCTTCGGTTATGGTGGCCAAAGAGATGATCCGACACGGATTTAGGCCGGGGAAGGGGCTTGGACGAACCCTTCAGGGAATGACGGAACCCATTACTTTACCAATCATCAAGAAACCTTTTGGACTAGGTTTCAAACCTACTCCAGCAGACGAAAAATGGGCAAAGAAAAGGAGAAATGAGGGCTAGAAGTTGCCTCAACCACTGCCGGATTTACATGCGACTTTCGTCAGGCCAAGGTACGCTGAAGAAGAAGATGATGAGGTCTTCACAGCTGAGGAAATTGAGGAAATATGTGGGGCAATGAGGGAAATGCTCTACGAGGTCCACATGGTTCAACCAGGCGAAGGCACGAGCACTGCTGAGATGATGTACATGGGGCCAAATGCCAAACTCCAAAGCTGGGAGATCACGCCATTCCCAACTAGACGGAAGTCCGGGTAGACCTGTCCTGCCACCTTTCCTGTATCACAAGTTATCTCCGGGACATGACTTGAACGTTTTCTTCTTTTCAATTGTTGTTCCTAGTTGTAAACGTTGTTGTCTTCCAATTTTCCAAGAAAATATAAAAAAAAATCATCATTGCTTTCCTATTCTTTCTTTGTTCTGATTTTTATTAGTTTTCCTTTCATCTTCCTTTTCAGTCCTAATAATGCGGCTTTAAATATGACATGCTTGCGGACTTCACGCCCAGATCACAATGAGCTATTTAACTGCGAATTAATGAACCCAGAACCAGAATATGATGCGGAAGAGGCTTTTAGGGAGATAAACCGAGAATTGGAATATTTTGAGAATAAACCTAAGCCGAATCTAAATGACACTGAACCGGTAAATTTAGGAACCCCGGAAGAAATTCGGGAGACCAAGATAAGCATTCACACGGACAAGAAAACGAGAGAGGCGATAATTCAACTTCTTTTCGAATTCAAAGACGTGTTTGCTTGGTCATATGATGACATGCCGGGACTAGGTGTCGATCTAGTGGTTCACAAATTGCCGATTCATCCTGATTGTCCTCCGGTTCAACAAAAGCAACGAAAGTTCAAAACCGAGGTCAGTGACAAAATTAAAGAGGAGATCACCAAGCAACTGAAAACAGGAGTGATCCGGGTAGTCCAATATACAACATGGTTGGCAAATGTGGTTCCAGTACCGAAAAAGGACGGGAAAACTCGGGTATGTGTAGATTACCGAGATTTGAACAGAGCAAGTCCCAAAGATAATTTCCCGCTGCCCAACATCCACATCCTCGTTGATAATTGTGCCAAACACGAGATACAGTCTTTTGTAGATTGTTATGCTGGGTATCATCAGGTACTGATGGATGAAGAGGACGCCGAGAAAACCGCTTTCACCACGCCTTGGGGCACCTACTGTTATCGGGTCATGCCATTTGGTCTAAAGAATGCTGGGGCTACTTACATGAGGGCCATGACCGCCATTTTCCATGACATGATGCATCAGGAAATAGAGGTGTACGTGGACGATGTAATAGTCAAGTCCAGGACGCAGGATAATCACATCCAAGACTTGAGGAAATTCTTCGAGAGACTAAGGAAGTATGACTTGAAGCTAAATCCAGCCAAATGCGCTTTCGGAGTTCCGTCGGGTAAACTTTTGGGTTTCATCGTAAGCAGGAGAGGTATCGAGCTAGATCCGACTAAGATAAAATCTATCAAAGATCTACCTCCCCCGAGAACGAAGAAAGACGTGATGAGTCTTTTGGGCAGGCTGAACTACATCAGTCGATTTATTGCCTAGCTGACAAGCACGTGTGAGCCCATATTCAAGTTGTTAAGAAAAGATGCGACGATTAAGTGGACAACGGAGTGTCAAGAAGCCTTTGATAAAGTCAAAGAGTACCTTTCGAATCCCCCAGTCTTGGTCCCTCCAGAACCAGGGAGGCCACTTTTTTTGTATCTGATAGTCTTGGAGAACTCTTTTGGCTGCGTCCTTGGGCAACACGACGTAACCGGGAGAAGAGAGCAGGCGATCTACTACCTGAGCAAGAAATTCACCAGCTACGAGGCCAAATACACTCTGTTGGAAAAGACATGTTGCGCTCTCACATGGGTTGCTCAAAAGCTGAGGCATTATCTCCAAGCCCACACTACATTCCTCATAAGCAGGTTAGATCCCTTGAAATATATATTCCAGAAACCAATGCCTACTGGGAGACTGGCTAAATGGCAAATCTTGCTTACGGAATTCGACATAGTTTATGTCACTCGCACGGCAATGAAAGCCCAGGCGTTAGCAGATCATTTGGCCGAAAACCCGGTCGATGAGGAATACCAGCCATTAGATACCTACTTTCCAGATGAAGAGGTAAACACCGTAGAAGTGATCTCGGAGGAAGCTCATGTTTGGAAGATGTTCTTTGACGGAGCCGTAAACGCCAAGGGTATAGGGATTGGGGCAATTTTGATCTCACCTGCCGGTCAGCATTATCCCGCCACAGCTAGACTTCGTTTCTTCTGCACAAATAATACAGCTGAATATGAAGCCTGCATTATGGGCATACATATGGCAATCGATCAGGATGTCAAAGACTTACTGATTATGGGAGATTCTGACCTGATCATCCGGCAAGTTCAAGGCGAGTGGGAAACTCGGGACGTCAAGCTTATCCCATACCGACAACATGTAGAGGACCTCAGCAAGCGCTTTACCTCAATAGAGTTCAGGTATATTCCGAGGTGTCACAATGAACTGGCAGATGCACTTGCTACTCTGGCTTCTATGCTACCCTACCCGGGCAACGCCCACGTCGATCCTTTGGAAATCCAAATCAAGGAAAGACACGGTTACTGCAGTGTAATCGAGGCGGGATCAAATACGCAGCCTTGGTACTATGACATCAAGAGGTTCCTGAAGACGCAAGAATACCCCGAGCACGCTACTGGAGATCAAAAGAGGACCATTAGGCGACATGCAAGTGGTTTCTTTTTGAGTGGTGAATTGTTATATAAGAGGACTCCGGACCTCAATCTCTTAAGATGTGTCGATATCGAGGAAGCGAGAAAGATCATGCACGAAGTACACGCAGGTGTGTGCGGACCTCACATGAATGGGTATGTCTTAGCGAAGAAAATCCTCCGAGCCGGTTATTACTGGATGACCATGGAAAAGGATTGCTTTAGTTTCGTTCGGAAGTGTCATCAGTGTCAGGTGCACGGTGATTTGATTCATGCACCTCCCACGGAACTGCATCCCATGTCCGCACCATGGCCATTTGTCGCCTGGGGCATGGACGTCATTGGACCGATTGAACTGAAGGCCTCAAACGGACACAGGTTCATACTAGTTGCCATAGACTACTTTACGAAATGGGTAGAGGCTGTCACTCTCAAGTCGGTCACCAAGAAAGCTGTAGTGGATTTTGTACACTCAAATCTTATCTGTCGCTTCGGTATTCCTGCGACTATCATTACAGATAATGCGGCAAACTTGAACAGTCACTTGATGGGAGATGTGTGCGAGCAATTCAAGATAACACACAGGAATTCCACTCCTTATCGGCCAAAAGCCAATGGTGCTGTGGAAGCTGCAAATAAAAACATCAAGAAGATTTTGAGGAAGACAATACAAAGTTCCCGACAGTGGCATGAGCAGTTACCTTTTGCATTATTGGGGTACCGCACTACGGTACGCACATCGGTGGGAGCGACTCCTTATCTTTTGGTTTATGGGACCGAGGTTGTAATACCGGCAGAGGTAGAAATTCCTTCGCTTCGAATCATTGTCGAAGCAGAAATCGAGGACAGCGAGTGGGTTAAGACTCGGTTAGAGCAATTGACGTTGATTGACGAAAAGCGGATGGCTGCAGTTTGTCACGGACAGTTATACCAACGCAGGATGGCCCGTGCTTACAACAAGAAAGTCCGACCCCGGAATTTCGAAGTAGGTCAGCTGGTACTGAGGCGTATTCTGCCGCATCATGAAGAAGCAAAAGGAAAGTTTTCCCCAAATTGGAAAGGCCCATACATCGTAAGGAAAATATTGCCAAGAGGAGCATTGTATTTAGGTGATATCGAAGGAAATGACCCTGACACAGCGGTGAATGCAGATGCAGTCAAGAGATACTACGTCTAGATCATACTCCAAGCAGTCCTGACACATTTGAGAATGGCGAAGGTTTTATCCCCCACTACTCCCAAACACTACCCAATCCTCTCTACAAAAAAAAAGAGAAACAAAAAAAAAACAAAAAAAAACAAAAAAAAACAAAAAAAAACAAAATTTGATTGAGGCCTGAACTACGTTTGACTTGATTCCGAAAGGATACGTAGGCATCCTCTCCCTGAGGTTCAGTCACACCAACAATAAAATCCCATCCACCCTGAAATTGAAAACCGGGGCACATCGAGTAGTTGAGAAGTTAGTATCACTACCCCTCTTTACCAAGCACGAGCCTTCAAATCAATTACCAAATATGGTGGGGAATCAATAAGCCTCACAAACGAAGACCGTCACACTCTGAATGGAGAGAGATAAAATGAGAGAGTCTCGGCGGTGAAAACCTTCGGGCACCACGAGGCGACGGGAGTAGAGAAACCAAAATGAGAGAGCTTGTTTAGTAAAAACTCGCAAAGAGTGCTATCAAGCGATGACAGGAAGAGAAATGGGAGAGGTCAGCCAGCGAAAACTCGCAAAGGGCGCTGTTGGCCGAAAAGGAATGACGCCACCCCAAGAAGGTCTCGGCAAAGTTCCACCGGTTTTGGAATCACAGATCTGTTCTGGTTCAGGAAAATGCAAGTTCATGGAAGGTCGGACGTCCAGTCCAAAGAGCATGTCATGTCATTTAAAGCCAGCGTTATCTTCCTCAGATAAGTCTTTCTCGTCCCGAAAAGGGTATTCCTTTTCTGATTTGTTTTCCCCTTCTTTGTTTCTTTTCGAATCCCTTTTGCATTTTAACCCCGAGTTCAGGACACGCCGGAAAGAGCAGGTGGCAGGTTTGTTTGCACGGAATCCCGTCTCATGAAGGAAAGCACCTCATCTCGTTGATATGATTACCCAAGCATGATGAATCATGACGTCCCGGAGTAGAGGAAAAAGAGAGAAATCTTGAAATCTTCCCCAACAAGTCCACCTTCGGACAAATCCCCACAGAGTCTCCCCCTGTACAAAACCCCACAGAGTCTCCCTTTTTGTACAATCTCCCACAAAGTATCCCTGTTGGAATTTCATCAGCACATCCCCAGCGAGTTCTTTTGTAAATATTCCCCAACAAGCTTACTCCAACAAACCCTGGGAAACCCGTTTTGAAACCAAAACCCAGCATACCCCATTGTACAGAATCCGCACAAAGAATCCACTTTGTAAATATTTCCCCCGCATAGCTTCCTCTTGTACAAGTTCCCACAGAACACCTCCAATAAAATCCCCGTTGAGAACCTTCAATCAAAACGGGACAAAAAGAAAAAAGGGGCCTCATGAGGCAAATCATCACAGAATCCGGAAATACAAGCCTGAGCAGTCTAAAGGTTTCGCCATTCGAATCAAATCAATGTTGGGACTTCGCAACAGAAGTAAAGACGCAGCGGAGCAATTGGGAACGATCAAGGTCACCGAACCAACCGTCATTTCCGAACTAACAATTGTTCTTTGTCTGAGAAGTTGAAACAGGTGTTAATCCAAGACAATCGTGCTAGAAGCAGGTGTCGCCCAAAGAAGAAGGTACACGGGTACAAGAAACATTTTGGCAATAAGGAATTCACTCAAAAGGTAAGTTCCTGCAAAACTCCCTTTTTCCTTCTATTAAAACGAGAAAACTCAAAAAATAGATCGTGTAGTATTCTCAAGCTTTATCCCCAGCCAATCAGCATTAGGGTTTTAAACCCTTAAAACTGAATTTTCCTTTTAATCAGCATTAGGGTTTTAAACCCTAAACCGAACTTTTTCCTTTCAGCCAGCATTAGAGTTTTAAACTCTAAACTGAGCTTTTTCATGCAGTCAGCATTAGGGTTTTAAACCCTAAACTGAATTTTCCTTTCAGCCAGCATTAGAGTTTTAAACTCTAAACTGAGCTTTTTCATGCAGTCAGCATTAGGGTTTTAAACCCTAAACTGAATTTTCCTTTCAGCCAGCATTAGAGTTTTAAACTCTAAATTGAGCTTTTTCATGCAATCAGCATTAGGGTTTTAAACCCTAAACTGAATTTTCCTTTCAGCCAGCATTAGAGTTTTAAACTCTAAACTGAGCTTTTCCATGCAGTCAGCATTAGGGTTTTAAACCCTAAACTGAATTTTCCTTTCAGCCAGCATTAGAGTTTTAAACTCTAAACTGAGCTTTTTCATGCAATCAGCATTAGGGTTTTAAACCCTAAACTGAATTTTCCTTTCAGCCAGCATTAGAGTTTTAAACTCTAAACTGAGCTTTTTTCATGCAGTCAGCATTAGGGTTTTAAACCCTAAACTGAATTTTCCTTTCAGCCAGCATTAGAGTTTTAAACTCTAAACTGAGCTTTTTCATGCAGTCAGCATTAGGGTTTTAAACCCTAAACTGAATTTTCCTTTCAGCCAGCATTAGAGTTTTAAACTCTAAACTGAGCTTTTTCATGCAATCAGCATTAGGGTTTTAAACCCTAAACTGAATTTTTCTTTCAGCCAGCATTAGAGTTTTAAACTCTAAACTGAGCTTTTTCATGCAATCAGCATTAGGGTTTTAAACCCTAAACTGAATTTTCCTTTCAGCCAGCATTAGAGTTTTAAACTCTAAACTGAGCTTTTCCATGCAGTCAGCATTAGGGTTTTAAACCCTAAACTGAATTTTCCTTTCAGCCAGCATTAGAGTTTTAAACTCTAAACTGAGCTTTTTCATGCAATCAGCATTAGGGTTTTAAACCCTAAACTGAATTTTCCTTTCAGCCAGCATTAGAGTTTTAAACTCTAAACTGAGCTTTTTCATGCAATCAGCATTAGGGTTTTAAACCCTAAACTGAATTTTCCTTTCAGCCAGCATTAAAGTTTTAAACTCTAAACTGAGCTTTTCCATGCAGTCAGCATTAGGGTTTTAAACCCTAAACTGAATTTTCCTTTCAGCCAGCATTAGAGTTTTAAACTCTAAACTGAGCTTTTCCATGCAGTCAGCATTAGGGTTTTAAACCCTAAACTGAATTTTCCTTTCAGCCAGCATTAGAGTTTTAAACTCTAAACTGAGCTTTTTCATGCAATCAGCATTAGGGTTTTAAACCCTAAACTGAATTTTCCTTTCAGCCAGCATTAGAGTTTTAAACTCTAAACTGAGCTTTTTCATGCAATCAGCATTAGGGTTTTAAACCCTAAACTGAATTTTCCTTTTAGTCAGCATTAGGGTTTTAAACCCTAAACTGAACTTTTCCATGCAATCAGCATTAGGGTTTTAAACCCTAAACTGAACTTTTTCCTTTCAGCCAGCATTAGAGTTTTAAACTCTAAACTGAGCTTTTCCATGCAATCAGCATTAGGGTTTTAAACCCTAAACTGAATTTTCCTTTTAGTCAGCATTAGGGTTTTAAACCCTAAACTGAATTTTTCCCTTTCAGCCAGCATTAGAGTTTTAAACTCTAAACTGAGCTCTTTCCTTTTAGTCAGCATTAGGGTTTTAAACCCTAAACTGAACTTTTTCTTCCAGCCAGCATTAGGGTTTTAAACCCTAAACTGAGTTTTTCCATGCAATCGACATTAGGGTTTTAAACCCTAAACTGAATTCTTCCTTTGTTCGGCATTAGGGTTTTAAACCCCAAACCGAACCTCTCCCCAGCTAGCCGGTGTTAGGGCTCCAACCCTGAACTGAGCATGCATATCCTCTTTCATCAATTTTATGAATCAGTTAATGTTTAACCCTTAATTCTCTCTTAATGTTCAGAAAATTCTTTCTTTTAAACTCTCTTCAAATTCGAATCGTCAAAAATCTTTCAATATTTTCGAATTCTTCTCCTAATTTTCAGCTAATTCCCCTTTTTCAATTATGTCCAAGTCTGCTCTATTTATGCCTCATAACAGACCCCTTAATCAATTAAACAAATAATAAACCCTAAACCGAACCTCTCCCCAGCTAGCCGGTGTTAGGGCTCCAACCCTGAACTGAGCATGCATATCCTCTTTCATCAATTTTATGAACTTCCTGGTGAATAATTAACGAAATTTTCCTAGTGAAACTGGGGCAGATAATTTCGTTTGTTTGTTTGTTTTTTTTCCCGTAGGTCTAACCTCGAGCCACACGGATCGAAATGATCTACGAGATGCGTCTCAACTCAGAATCAAAGAAGAAAAGACAAAAGAAGACATTCCGAGATATCAGAGTGAATGGAGAGCGGATTGACTCCAACGTTTAATTAAGGGCCTGAACCTTGCCAAACGCGTCTCACTCAGTATCCCAGAGGTTACACAAGTTGCCGCAACTCGCAAGCATCAAGATTCAGATCGGAGTCTACAAGCAGAATCAGCTAAGACCCAAGATCAAGTCGTAAAAGAATCATAGATAGGAATCTTGTAACTAGCAGTTGACATACATATAAGTAGTTAGTTCAGTTTCTAATTTTCGTTTGGTTGTAATAAGGCGGTCAGCGACGTAGCAGTGACAACAGCAGCAGCAGTAGCAGCAAGCATTGCAATCCCATGGTAGTCCCACCTACCAAAACTTCCCGAACTACATTGACCTGATTCCTGTTTAGCCCAGGATATGTAGGAAATCTTTGAAGCAAGATTCGGTCAAATCTTTCAGAAACATGCTTCATACGGAGTAGTCCATAGGCAAAAATCGCTCATACACGCTCACTTTATCTTTGCACGAAAACTCTTCGTGTTTCCGAACAAAGAGGGGCAGCTGTGAGCACGTGATTTTTGTTTTCGCGCGACAATCGCTCCAAAAAGAAATAAAAAAAAATATAATTGGCCCTGCTGTACAATTTCGGATTTCTGTGCGGCACCTTATTGATTTATTTGTGACTTTGACCCATTTTTATTTATTTACTTCATTAAAATAAAATTCAAAAAAATATATGTGTCCTGCATAATTCAAACCGTAATCCGGTCGTTAAATAGAAAATCATGAATAGGCATTTTCGTCCGTGATTTTATTTGGTTTGACTTTACCTGTTTTGAAATATTTTAGTGTGTGTGCAAATAATTGTATTTGAGTGTGTATTTAATTTTAATTTGATTTTTTGGTTTAGTTTTGTTTTAAAATAAATAAGAAAAAGGAAATAAAAAAAAATAAAGAAAAGACCCCTTCCCTTCCGGACCTGGGCCAATTTTAACAAAATTGGCCCAAACAAACAGCCCAAGACCCAGGCCTGCCCGGTCCAGGCCACCTGATGCCCAGGACGTCCAAACGACGTCGTTTGAGTCGTGCCTGATCTGGGCCGTTGATCTCAGAGTGATCAACGGCCAAGATCAATTCCCCATAACCCATCAATAAACCCGACCCATCTTACCCGGACCGACCCCAACCCTCAACCCTCAAAACGACACCGTTCCATTTAAGCCTTCAGATCCAGACCGTAGATCTAGATTGATCTAACGGTCGAGGTTCACCCACCCACTAACTATATAAACCATTCACCATACCCTGCCCCCCCCTAGCCAACACCCCCGCCTTCGTCTTCACCAAACCCATCCCCTTCAAACCCTAGCCGCCCCTGCACACCTTCACCAAAAACCCGGCGGCCTGAATGCCGGTGACCTCCACTTGAACACCATAGAACCCCCTCACCACCCTGAACATAGACCTGTTAACCGTTTGGTTCGAATCACCCCCAGGTCCTCGAATCTTCATTTGAAGATTCGAGTCAAAACTCGATCTAACCCAACCAACCCCAGTTTCATACCAGACACTCCCCGGACCCTCCTCGTGACCAAACCATACTTGGTTTGGTCCGAATCTAACCAGGGAAACACGAATCCCAGATCTAAGTTTTTGAACTCTAGTTTTCCCTGTGCATGTTCCGTGTTTTGTTCAAAACGAAGAGATTAAGGTCTAATGGACCTTAATCGAGGTGTTTCTCACCCGAGAAACGCTTCGTTTAAAAGTCCATTCAACCTTAAAGCAGGTCTGTTCAAACACCGGTGGATTTTTCTGATTTGTTCCTTAAAAAAGATTTGAGGTGAGTCTTGTTTTCTTTCCTTTATTTGTTTTTAGCCCGTGTGATTTGTTTTAAAAGACTGTTCATATTTGTTTTAATTTTATCAACTTTTGTTTGTCCACTTTGTTTGAACCTCTGGATTTGTCTGAATCCCTCCTCTCCTATTCTGATAAGTCATGTGTATTGGTTGTGTTCCAAATTTGTTTTGATTAACTGATTCCTCGAAGTATAATTTTGTTTAGCCAGTACAATTCAAGTCATGTGCCCTATACTTTGAATGTCTGATTTTTGGGTACGGTTGTATGTGTTATGATTAATATAGTCGAGTCGACATATGTCGTCAATTAGTTTCAACTGTCCGAACAATAACAAATTGACTTGCTTCTGTTGAACATTTGCCTGAATCAATTAAGAACCAAGTCCAGGTACTTATAGCTGTTAATGTGATTTCAGAAACCTAAGGCTTGGTCTGTTAATTGAAATCTGAGTTGATGGCATGTGCACTTGTGCACAGCATGTGCATTGTGCACAGCCTGTTTTCCTGCATAGGAAGGCTTTTGATTTTAAAAAATTGTTTGACAGCATATGCTGTCAGATATATTCTACTGCCCATGCTTGCTTTTAGTTTAATAAAATAGGAAAGGAAAGCCTGCCAGGGAATATTGATGGGGTTATATACTTAAATAACTAATTGGGATCTGAAAAGGTAAAAGACACATGGGAGGGGTACTGTGACATTTGGAAAAGAGGTTGTTAAAAGAGATGGTGTCGAGGCTTATAAAAGGGGAGGAGATACAGAATTAGGGGAAGAGAGATAGAGAGCTAAAAAAGGGAGTGAGGCATAGGAGCAAATACAGAATTAGAGGGGAGAGGAGATCAGAAAATAAAGGAAAGGGGAACACACTGTGAGGAGTGTTGAAAGAGAAAGCTTGAAAGACATACAAAGAGATACAGAAATTATACAATCTACAATCAGAAATTGTTTCTTCCTATTTGTTATTTGGGTTTTCAGTTGTTTAACTCGTTGAAATCAATTCTGATTGTTTGAAGTTCCAGTTGTGTCTATTTAGTCAAGTGTTTTCCATTGGTTCACTACTGGTTTGGTCTGCTTGGAGTTCTTGATTCTATTCCACTGGGTTGTGTTCTCATTTGGCTATTTCTTTCTATTGGCCATAGTTGCATTTCTGCACTTGAGCCTTTTCTGTTGTTCGTTTTGTTTTGCTGCTGCCCTGTCCTGCTGCTATTGCTAGTCCTGTTTCTTTTGCTGCTGATTTCCACATCTTCTTCTTCTTCTCCTTTGCACATTCAGCATTTTCAGGTACACATTTCAAGTCCCATATTGATGTAATTGAAACAGTTTGAAAGCATGAAATGAAAAAGGTTGAAGAAGTTCAAGCATTTGCTGTAATATTCATAGTACATTAACAGGCTTGTGAAAATTGATTAGTTTATAATCCAGCAGTTTGAAAGTATGTATTGATATTTGACCGAGTTTGCCCTGTTGTATTTTAACTCTGTAGTTGTTTGTGGGCATGTATATTTCGACCCTATACAATACTGTTCTGGTTTCACTAGTTTTTGTTTAGTTAAGACTAGTCCACATAAGCTTAGTTGAGTTCAACTCGAGAAGTGTTCGGATTAAGTGTTGTATTTCGTTTAGCTCGTACAGGATTCCTTGCCAAACTAAAGTATTTTACTTTGCCAGTTATCCTTTAATCTAGTCCAAATAAGTTCAGTTAAGTTCAATTCTAGAAACATTCGGATTAGGTATTGCATTTCATCAATCTCATATGTAGTTTTTTTGTTCGACTGAAACATCCTCGCGAGGCATGACGTTTTTACTTTATAAGTAGTTAATCAGAAACTGACAAAAATCCGGATTAGACAAAGCCTATAATTGAATCAGCATGTACCTTTTCTTCTAGTTTTAGAGACAAATGCATTAGAAATGTAGCCATTTTAGGATATCCTTTTCTAAAATAGAGATGAGCCTCGCCAAATAAAGATGCAAAATTGCGGGGCCTTCAATAAATAATCATGATAATTATTTAGAATTCAAGATAGGCCATTCAATAAATTTCATGGCCTTCTACAAAGATAATAACGCGTTAGACTCTGTAGGCGCGGCTTAATTAAATCACATTCTTAAATTCGGGTGCACATTGATGTGACCCAAATCCGAATCTCAACGAAGTCCAAATGTGTCGACGATCACGGGTGCATTGATTGTGACGTGGTTCGAGATGCGTTTTCACGACGTTGCAATTCTATAAAAAATAAGTGATAATAATAAAAGCGGTTTTAAACTTAATAAAAGCACGTAAGTCATAATATGTATTTAAATCAGATATTTAGCCATTATAACAATTTAAGCGACCGTGCTAGAACCACGGGATTCGAGGGTGCCTAACACCTTCCCTCGGGTCAACAGAATTCCTTACTTAGAATTTCTGGTTCGCAGACTTCATTTGGAAAAGTCGAAAATCTCCTCGATTTGGGATTCAAGATAAACCGGTGACTTGGGACACCAAAAGCCAAACATTTCCCAAGTGGCGACTCTGAATTAAATAAATAATCCCATTTTCGAATATTGTCACTTAAATTGGAAAAACTCCACTCGCGCATTTAACCCTTCGGGAGGGCGCGGAAAAAGGAGGTGTGACAATACCCACAAACTATATTGAGGTACCTTGGATGGATTATAATTTCTGTGTCCTGTTTTTAAGATAGATGGTGAGAAAAGGCTCTACAAGCTACCTGTTGTGAGCACGTGATTTTTGCCTCATACGAATTACTCCAAAATAATTCCCAAAATTAGGTTTTGGCTTTGATTAATTGTTATTTTTAGGAATTATTGCGTGATTTTTCTGACTGTTTGCATATGTTTGTGTGCATGTTTAATTTTACAAAACTAGTCAATAATTATGTAAACCCATTAATATATGTTCAATTACTCATTATAATTCAATTTATAACAATTCCTAACCCCGATCGAAAGATTGACAAAAACTCCATCGGACCCACGTGCCCGGATTCCGAAATATTTTGAAGATAAGGTTTACCCATAACCTCACGAACTCAAATATATAATTTACTCTCAAATTCATGTCTAAAATCGTGGTCAAAATCCAAGAATGCTAATTTTCTAGGTTTTTCCTCAAACCCCAAGTTTTCCACAAGTTTTCATGCTCAAATCCATATACAATCATGTATTTAACTCAAAACTAACATAAACCACTTACCTCGTGCTTGGTGGTGAAAATGGCACCTCAAAGTTGCTCCAAAATCGGCTCCAATAGAAGAAATGGGGTTGAAATGAACCCAACCCCCGATTTAAAAGAACCTCACTGCCTCCAGCATTTTTGCACCTACGGTCATTGACCGCTTCTACGGTTGCCCAAGTGCGACCCACTAACCGTTTCTACGATCCTCCTCCAGGCCCCCAACTTTCGCATCTGCGTCCTTCCTTCCGCAGGTTCGGTCCCGCTTCTGCGGCAAGATGCCCGCATCTGCGGTCCCAGCCTAGCCTAGCAACTTTCGCTTCTGCGGTACCTAGGCCGCTCCTGCGGCTCCGCACCTGCGTCCAATACCTTGCAGATGCGGTTACACTAGATACGAGCTGCTTCAGTCCTTCTTCAAATTCCAAATTTGATCCGTTAACCATCCGAAATCCACCCGAGGCCTCCGGAACCCCAATCAATCATACCAACCAGTCCCATAACATAATGCAGACCTGCTTGAGGCCTGAAATCATATCAAACAACGCTAAAATCATGAATCGACCTCCAATCCAAGCTTAATGAACTTTAGAATTTCAAACTTCTACAATCGATGCTGAAACCTATCAAATCCCGTCCGATTGATCCCAAATTTTGCACACAAGTCATATTTGATATTACTTACGATCGCGCTCCCAATACCAGAATCACCATGCGGAGCTATTCCCAGACTCAGAATCCCAAACAAACATCGATAACACTGAAATGCACTACGACCCAACTTATGAAATTCTTCCAAAAATGCTAACTTCCACAATAGGTGCCGAAACATTCTCGGGTCTTTCAAAACTCGATCCGGATATACCCCAAGTTTGAAATCATCATACGAACCTGCTGGAACCTTCGAATCCCGATTTCGAGGTCGTTTACTCAAAAATCCAATCTTAGTTAATTCTTCCAACTTAAAGTTTTCGAAATGGCAATTCTATTTCCAAATCCACTCCGAACTTTCCGAAATTCAATTCCGACCATGCGCACAAGTCATAATACCTGATGTGAAGTTGCTCACGACCTCAAACTACCGAACTACGTGCTAGAGCCCAAAACGACCGGTCAAGTCGTTACATACGGAAACTCGGTTTGCATTTTGATCACACAACTAATGGACGTACTAGTGTAAAAAAAATATTACACCATAAGGCCACAACTTTAAAGGTAATTAAAAGTAAAATATTCATAATTTATGGATTTTGTTTACTACAAAAAAATAAGACAAGTAACTTTTTAAAACAGGTTAAATTACAGTAACTGTATAAAAATTAATGTGCACTGCAATAAACCTCATAGATATATTAGTACCGTAAGAGCTCGTTTGGTACGAGGGATAAGGATAATTAATTCCGGAATTAAATTTGAGATGAATTTATCCACGTTTGGTTGGGATAAAATCACGGTATAATTAATCTCGGAATTAATTATCCCGGGATTGTAATGTTATTTTTATCCCTACGAAAAGGTGGATAACAATTTCGGAATAACTAATCCCAAAATAATTAATCCTGAAATAAATTATTTTCAAACCAAACGAGCCCTAAGGTTGGTAAGCCATGTAAATGCAACTCAACCTAATCCTATACAGCCAGCAGCATTAATTCCCAAACTGCATAAGCAAAGCCGCTCTTGCGACGTGCCCAATTAAATTTAAGTAATATATCTGTAGATATATAACTTTTGGATGATATATCGTACAAATTCGTTACACTCTTACTGGTAGGGTATTCATAAAAACCCGAAAAATCGAACCAAACCGACTGAAAAAATCGGTACTTTTTAGATTTGGTTTGGTTTTGGTTTTGAATTTAAAAATCGATTTAATTTGGTTTGGGTTTGATTGTAATAAAAAAATAACAGGAAAAAAAAAACGAACCAAACCGAATATAAAAGTAGCTATTAAAATTTATTATTACACCTATAAATATTTATATTTTTTTATAAAGTTTCTAAAATTTTATGGTACATATTAGTCATTTATATTTTTAGTCTAGTTTTTTGTTATTATAATAATCTAATTCTTTGCCTTTACATTCTAGTTTGATTGGTGGTTTTCTTTTGCTAAGTACAACAATTTATTTCATGTTAAAAATAATTAATTTTTAATTAAGTACTTAAATTATTCATCACTATTGGGCTCAATTGTCATCAATATATCTTGGTAACTAATAGATTTCTCAAAGAACAATTGATTTGATAGTGTTACGTTGAAAATATTGTCGCCGGAATATGCATTCGATAGTGTATATCCCATATTTAAGAAAAAAAACTGATGAATAACCGAAAAAACCGAAAAACCGACAAAAATCGAATCGCTAAAAAATCGACTTAATTGGTTTGATTTGGTTCCAATAATTGAAAAAATCGACTTACTTGGTTTGATTTCTTTTAAGGAAAAAACCGACCCATTTTCTTTTAACAAGAGGTCACATTTCATTTTTAGCCAAAATCCTGTTGCGTTAAAGCCATTTTCTTCATTGAGCCATTCGTTACAAGATGATCTTCCCACTGCTTTTGACAACGTATGGGAAATCCATGTGGGATTATTGCGCTGAAGAGCCAAAATTTGGTAGTATTTTTAATGATGTAATGGCTAGTGATTCTAAATTGATTTCCCATTTATTGATTAATTCTGAGCAGTGTAAGCATGTTTTTGAGGGGTTAACGTCGTTGGTAGATGTTGGAGGTGGCACTGAAATTGTGGCTATAGCTAATGCTTTTCCAAGATTGAATTGCATTGTGGTTGATCTCCCTCATGTCATTGGTGACCAAAAGGGAATAACGACTGGGAACTTGGAATTTATTGCTTGGAATATGTTTGATAACATTCCTTATGCTAATGCAATCTTACTTAAGGTATTATTACTTTACTTTTCCTAATTTAATTATTTTTCAGGTCACATCCGATAAAATTTAAACGATACAGAAAAGATTAGCAAGGATGACACGCATAAATTAAAAATAATCCAAAGTTTAAAATTAAAAAAAAAAACATTTTTCAGTATTAATTTTACTGAACTTTACATGCACGATAATAAATGAAGTCACAAAATAATTTCTTTTAAGTTAAAGCTCTGTTTTAAAAGGCATAATTGGGACTCGCCCCGGGGCAGAGCACTCGTAAAATGCCCCTGGGCTTATGTGTGGGGCTTAGTTCTGTGAGACTTACGCCCCGAACGCACCTAACGCCAGCGTACTGGGCTCGCCTAATAGAACTTTATGTAATTGTATGTAACTAACCTTGTAAATCCTTAAATTTTCTTAAATCGTTGACTATTCAAAATTACTTTTTCCTTAATCATAAATCATTAAGTTGAGAGTATTTTATGTCATAATTATAATAAAAATTATTGTACGTTATCCACTAAGACTGGTATTATTGTTAATTTTAAATAAATCTTTGATTTAAAAAGTGTTTATTTACTAACTTTTGTTATGTCTTTACTACATAATAGTCCATAATTTTTTTATAATTATTTTTATAAATATTAATTTTTTCTACATATCATGACCCCAAATATCAGTCATGATGGTGCCTATCACATTACTAGGCAAGCCAACCCACACACTTAATCACAACCCTTTTTCCTTTCAATAAGCCATTTTCTAACACAGGTTTAAATACCAAATTTCCATAATAAGTGTTTAAAAACAACAAAGTATAAGCGGAAGTCAAATAAACATGAAACTACATAGCCCCAAACATCTGGTGTCACGAGTCTAGAGCCTCTACTACATAACTGACTGTCTGATACAACATAGGTCTAGAAAATGCGGAAAGAAACAAGATAAGAAGGAGAAAACAGGGTTGCGGACTCCATGCAACTACCTTGAAATCTCTGACAACCTCTGGATCAGTTGAGGACCCTCACTCTGCCACTCGGGCACCTGGATCTGCACACAAGGTGCAGGGAGTAACGTGAGTACGCCAACTCAGTAAGTAACTAAAGTAAATAAGGTCTGAAAGTAGTGAAGAGCAGTTAAAAATCATATAACTGAATAAACAACAGGATAACAGGTCAACTTCACAGTTTAAAACCAGTTTCGTCGTAAAATCATTAATTTCAGTTTAAACACTTGAAATCATATACTTAGCAATTTTCCAACAGAGGCTTATTTTAAAAGAAGAGTGAAATCAGTGAAAACATCATAACTGGGCCCCTCGGGCAAGGTATCACTCAGAACATGGCCTCTCGGGCAGCCTCTCAGTCACCCGTGACTCACTCTCGTCACCCAGTATTCACTCTCAGCACTCAGGCTCATTAATATCTCATAATTATAGTCGACTATGCTCACTGGGGTGTACAAACTCCGGAGGGGCTCCTACAGCCCAAGCGTCCTATCACTGCGGCGCGTAGCCCGATCCAATATATATATATCGTTGCGGCGTGTAGCCCGATCCATATAAGTATCGATGCGGCGTGCAGCCCGATCCATAACTCACACATATATAAATATCCTCACCATTAGGTTCTCTATCTCTCTCAGTCATTAACCTTACAGCCTCTCAGGCACAACAGTAGAAATTAGGGAACATAGTCCAAACCATCCTCACATTTAGACGTGGAGTGATAAAACCAATTTTAAAGTCTCTTAATCTCAAATGACCCCTGAAATCAGAGTCCAAATGACCCCTCAAATTCTCATTTTAAAGTCTCTTAATCTCAAGCCCTAATTCCTCAATTTCAGGCTTAGATTCTATGATTTATTAGGTAGATTTCACAATAGAATCGAGTTTAAGTCCAAAATTCTAACCTCAAAGTGATTCCCCTTGAATCCATCTTCAATCTCTTTCAAATAGCTCCAAAAACGACCAACAATGGAAGAAATAAACCCCACATTCGCGGACAAGACGACCTTTTAAACCTTCTGCCCATGCCTAAAATCCTTTTTCGCGAACGCGGTCAAATCCTCGCATTCGCGAAGCACAAATTAACTTGACCAATTTTTCCTCTTTCGCGATTGTGACCTCCCCATCGCGAACGCGATGTTTTGCTCAGACCAACCTTCGCGATCGTGTTCCGCCTCTCGCGAACGCGATGAACAAATTCCCCCTGAAGCTCAACTGCCCATTCCTTCTATGCGAACGCGACAACACCCCCGCGAACGCGATGCACAGTTGCCCAGCCCTTCGCGAACGCGGAGCCTCCCTCGCGAACGGGAAGGCTAAATTTCTAGCTTCCTCAACTGACCATTTGCGAACGCGAGGACCCTCTCGCGAACGCGAAGGTTATTTTTCTGCAACACTGACCTGCAATTTTCTGCAGGTTCCAACTTCATGGAATGGCCCGATTGACCACCCGAAACTCACTTGAGGTCCCCAGAACCACAACCAAAGGTACCAACATATCCCAAAACCTTATTCTAACTTGTACCAATCTTCAAAACACCTCAAACAACATCAAATCGACCAAAACACATCGGATTCAAGCCTAAGTTTCCAAAAACTTCTAAATTCCGCTTTTGATCAAAAACCCGACCAAACCACGTTTGAATGACCTGAAATTTTCCACACATGTCCCAAATGACACAACAGAACTTCTGCAACTCTCGAAATTCCATTTCGACCCCTATATCAAAATCTCACCTATCAACCGGAAATCGCCAAAAATCCGATTTCGCCAATTCAAGCCTAAATCTACTCCAAAACTCATTCCGCTCACGCTCCTAAGTCCCAAATCACCTCCTGAAGCTAACCGAACCATCGGAACTCACATCCGATCCCTCTAACATACAAGTCAATATCCAGTTGACTTTTCCAACCTAAACTCACTCTAAAGAGACTAAGTGTCTCAAACCTTACCAAATCCTTTCCGAACTCGATCCAACCAACCCAATACCACATAACTCGGATAGACAAAGCATAAAGAAGCAGAAATGGGGAAAACGGAGTTGTTTCACTTATGAGACGACTGGCCGGGTCATCACATCCTCCCCAACTTAAACAAATATTCGTTCTCGAACGAGTCAAGAAACATACCTGAAACCTCAAATAAGTGAGGATATCTGCTCTGCATGTCCCACTCGATCTCCCAGGTAGCCTCCTCCATGGGCCGACCTCTCCACTGCACTTTCACTGAAGCTATATCCTTTGACCTCAACTTTCGAACCTGACGACCCAAAATAGTTATTGGCTCCACATCATAAGTCAAATCATCCTCGAACTGAACCGTGTTGAAATCCAGAACATGAGATGGATCCCCAATATACTTCCAGAGCATAGAAACATGAAATATCGGATGCACACTCGACAAGCTGGGTGGCAAAGCAAGCTCATAAGCCACCTCCCCAATCCTCCAAAGCACCTCAAAAGGCTCAATAAACCTGTAAATGCCTAATTTTTGCCTTGTTTATATATATATATATATATATATATATATATATATATATATATGGGGCAGTGAGTTCACTAGTGTATTTAATTAAAATTGAGCCAAAATTGACCCAAAATTTGATCCTATTTCGTCCAAACCCGGACCACAAGGGGGCTACCAGGGGAGGATCCAAACGACGTAGTTTTGGATTAAAACAACATCGTTTTAGCTAAATAATCAGAGATTTAATCTCATCCATTCATAGCCCTTTAATCCAACGGTCCAAATTTGATCTTCAGTTTTAGTATTTAACACCTAAAGAAGCCAAAATTTCCCCTCATTTTTCCCTATTATTTATTTCACTCCTCTCTCACAAAAAATGCACCACAGCGCGCTGCCCCTATTCCGCCGACCGAAAATCGCCACTGTCGACGGATGACCTCCGATCAACCCCATTTTTTCACCATCTCTTTGTCTCTTCCTCCTCTTTCCATATCCAAATCCCAAATCCCCGAAATCCTCACCAAACTCCACAAATCTAACCAAATCTGAAACCCTAGCCACCCAAAATTTCCTCTTTTCTTTCACGAATTAGTGACAAATACGACCACCAAACCCCACAAAACCTATATAAACGTGTAGATCTCAAAGAGATCTACAGTTTCCCTATAACCTCACCCCCAAAAACCGCACCGCCACCGGCCAACCATCTCCGGCGACCACCTCACTGTCCCGCCACTAGTGCCCTACCACTGCCTTATTTTGTAAGCCGATTTGATCCGAAGACTCACGTTTCCTTCTAGCATGACGCCAGAACTTATTTGTTTAGTCGTATACTAAAAGGAAACTTGCTTTTTGGGGTCGGGCAGTCATTAGTCGACATCCTCAACATCTTCTCATTGTGCGATTTGGACTCGAATGTCCCTGAGTTTTGGTAACACCTCTTCCTTTTTCTGATTTCGTCTTTGTAATTATTAGTAGGTTTAGAGTTTAATTTTCATTCACTTTTATGTTATTCGTATAAATTTGAGCAGTTGATTCTGTTGAGTTACTATTGTTTTCATGTTTTGTATGTCACTTCCGATAAACCTTTTAGTTGCTCGTAGTGATTAGTTTAGATGTATCTATGACGCTGAGATCAATTATTTTGCTTCTTGACTGATTAGTCATTTAGTTTGGTTACATTGATTCGATTCATATGTGATATTTTTGATTCGTTCTTTGTGTTAGTTTATTTTTATCAATTTAGTTTTGTTGGAAAATTGTTGGTCAGTTTAGAATCAATCGTGTTTAGTTGTCATGTTTCGTTATGCCTCCGGACTTTAACTGAAGTTTCAAAGTCTTTGGACTCTAACTGAAACCTTAATCCTTTCTTTAGTTTTCTGATTTCTGTTGCCTACTACTTTATGGTAGCTATTGTAGTAGTGTAAATTCTGTTTGTGGTCGACTTTAGTTCGTTTTCTATCTAGTTTTCAGTTTCATCTTCTCTTAAATCAAACCTTTTCACTAAGTTGTTTTTTCTGTTAACATGTATCTTGCTTGGTTTGATTTTAGTCATTAGGTTTTAAGTTCTCTTGATTAAATAGTTCAGTATTAAGTTTTAGTTACATGTTTGTGGTAGTCTAACTAAGTTCTAGTTGCTTGTTTCTTGTTTTAGTTTGGTGCAAATGGTATTAATTTGCTTAAAGCTGAAAGTTAGAATGTGTTAACCATGAAATAAGTACATGTTAGCTTGCTTTTACTGTTTAGGCATGCTGAAAAATACAACTACTTTGCTTTGTGTCAGAGTTTTGGTGAAAAAGTGGACTGTTTTGGCACAAAATCGTTAGTCCTTTTGGGCAGATTTTTGGTGAACCAAAATCTGTCCAAAAGGACTTATTTTTCCTACTTAAGAGCTCATTTTGACACACACTCTATCTGACATTGGGAGATCATCTTTTACACTCTAAAAAAGACATATATCTTTAAGAAAAATTAGCAATTTAGTACATATAGCAAGCTGAAATTTCAGAGCTTTGGGAGTTTCTTAGAGTGAACCTTTGAGAAAAATAGAAAGATCCCTTAGGCAATTTGTGAAGTTGTTTAACTACTAGTTTCAAGCATCTTTGTTGGTTTTCTGGGTTGTTTTAACACTGAAGTGTTATTGTCTTTGTTGTTGTTTTGCTGCTATTCTTGCTGATCCTACTGTTGTACTTTTATTATTCTGCGACTCAGGTAACTCTTTAACCTTATGTTGCAGATATTTTCATATTAACAAGAAGATTTTAACTCATCTTGACTACTGGGGGCATATCCATCTAGATAAATGAATGCTAGATAGTTTTCTTGATTGTTTAAGTATATGTTGTTGGATTCATATATAAAAAATGAATCCCTGAATGTTCAAATAGTGTTTATTCATGTGTAGCTGGACTTTATTATCTAATATAGTTTCAACGCATGTAAATGAGATGTTTCAAGAAGGTGGTAATGTATTTAAGGACTGTTTTTTGCACCTTGCGTAATTCTGGCCAGTTTATGTTAGGCCACTCTTTAAAGAAAAGAACAAAAGAGTCATGCCTGAAAGCTTTAGTTTATTGTGATAAATTTTAGATTCTACATGTGACCATAGTTTATTGTAATCAATTTTAGATCCTACAGATGACCATTTTTGTAAAGACCTTTATTTTTAGAAAATGGTTAAGTCATTAAACAAGTGGTTGAGGTTGCAAATAAATTGAAGGTTTTGGTTTTAGAGTAAAATGGGCTAGATGTGTAATTTAGCCCAAATGGGCTACCTGTGTTAATATGCAGCCGATGGCTATTACCTCTTCCCAACGGGCCCAATGCTTTTTAAAAAGTTTTAGCCATTTTTCTTTTTAAGTCACTGCTGGCCCATTTTTATTTGAATTACTGCTGGCCCATTTCCGTTTTAGTAATGTACTAGACCAACTTTTATAAACAAAGTTGGTCCAATTGATTAAAAGTCATGTTCGCTAAAATAGATTAATTAAAAGTGGTAAGTTCTCTTAGTAATAGTAATTTAATAATTTAATCACCTCTTAATTAATTAATTTAAACGCTAGGCAAATAGTAGGCATGCTTTAACTTCACGGAATCACTTACGTAGCGTGATATTTAACATTTAATAAATTAATTCAACAATCTCATGCCATATCCTTTAGTCTTAGTCAATTTTTTTTTATTTTTTTTAATTGAGTTAATCCTTTACTAAAAATCACGAATTCGCTTGCGTAGCGCGGTAGTGACATTTAATAAATTTCCAAAAGTTAATTTTTCCTCAGAGCATAATTGTAGTAAATTATCAAAAGTAAATAACGTGCTAATAATCGTTTGTCATAATTGCGCATTCGCTTGCGTAGCGTGGTTATGACATCTTATTATTCAAAATGTTCTTTAATTTTTCTAATAATCAAGGGATAAAAGCGGACAGGTAAAACATGAAAACCATATAAATCACAGTTTGTCCAAAATTAATTTAAGCCAAGTTTTAAGTCAATAAAGCGACCGTGCTAGAACCACGGGACTCGGGGAATGCCTTACACCTTCTCCCCGGTCAACAGAATTCCTTACCCGAACTTTGTTTTCGCAGACTAATAAAAGAGTCAAACCTTCCTTTGACTAGGAATTCAAATAAAAGGTGACTTGGAACACCAAAAAATAAATTCCAAGTGGCGACTCTAAATAGCAAAAATAATCCCTATTTCAAAATTTATCACTTTAATTGGAAAAACTCTTTAACCCACAAATTCCATAACACATATCTATTCTTTGTGGGGGTAAAAAAAAGGGGTGTGACAACTCTGGCGACTCTGTTGGGGACAACCAGAATTAGAGCTTGTACATGTTGACTTTTTTGGCTTTATTAATTTTGTATATATTGTGATTTATTTGTGCAATGTGCTACCTGTTCGATTTTTACCATTTTAATATTGTTGAACTGTACATATAAACTGTTTTCTCATGCACCCCCTCTGAGTCTTCTTGGAATTAAAAATTGGGCATTTGCTTGACATAGCCCGCTTTCTTTGAGATAGCCGAGGTGCTTGTCACCCAGTGAAGGATTTATAGTCACACATGTTTTAGGTGGAGAGCACCACCAGCAAAGCCGGAAAGCAATGCTACCGGTACGCTTACCCTTCTCGGCTCGAGTTGTCCGCTAGAGTAAGTCAGTCTAGATACCTTCTCCAATAGGATCTAAACCTAGAAGAACAAATCTCATGCCGGATATCCCTAGTAGGTTCGCTTTATTTGCATCATGTACATTTGACTTAGCGAGCCTCGGCACAGGGGTCGGGTCCGTATAAGACAGGTATCCTCTTTGAGACCATCATGTTCACGTATGTACTACTTGATACATCATTTGGAAGGCTTACTTGCATTGTCAACCGATTTTTAAAAAAAATTAGTGTAATTATTAAAAATGAAAAAAAAAAAGAATAATTCTCCTAGTTTAGTGCAAATAAACCTTTTTTTTAAATAAAATAAAATAATATATATATTGTAGTAGTCTGGTGTGAGTTGTAAAGATTAATTTTCATTAAAAAACAAAAGGGAAAAGTACCCAATTTTACCGAACTACGCGGGTTTGATTCTCACCAGATGTGAGATACGTAGGCAACCTCCATCGGGTTCAGCCCACACTTTTCAAAAAGGGGAGCATAAAATTCTGTATGTGCATAAAATTTTCGAATAAAGAGAGCCTGTTTTGGTCACCTTTTTACTGTCTTGCCCTCATGTTCCGACTGTTTTGCCAAGATAGCCTTAAAATCTTCCTGGGAAGTGTTGAAGGGTCATTTTTGTAAAAATAGTTACTTTATCTATATTTATTCATCTTTTACCATTTTTCCCTTATGTCTGGCCATTTTTGTCGAAGCAGCTTTAAACCTTTTCTGAAGTACCGAAAGGCTGTTTTCGCAAAAGTAGCCATTTTTATCTAGTTTTGTCTGGTTATATTAGCTGAGATAGATTTTGAACCCCTCTCAGAGTACAAAGGGTCATTTTCATAAAAATAGTTTTTTATATAATTATTTTGTCTATTTTTATCATTTTGTTCCTGTGTTTAGCTGTTTTTGCCAAGACATCCTTTATGCCTTCTATGGAAGTATCAAAGGGCCGTCTTTGTAATAATAGTGAATGATCATAATTTGCATATAGTTTAGGTAAGTCCTAACCCTTTTTATCTTATTCTTAGGATCACCATGAGTTCTCCATAAAGAAGCATAAAAGGATAAGGGACGAGACACCTCCTATGTTCTTGATCTGAGAGATAAGACCCCGAGTAGTCTCTGTAATTGGTGGGCTAGTTTTGCTACATGGGAAAGGAATCGAGTATTTAAGCACCTCAAGTTCCTCACAAACATCATGGGAATTAAGCCTAACAGAGATTTAATCGAGGCTCTAGTGGATTTTTGGGACCCCGCGAACAATGTCTTCACGTTCAAAGATTGTGAAATGACGCCCACATTGGAAGAATTAGGTGGGTTCACCGGATTGAGGAGAGACGTTCATGGGAAAAAGCCTGTTGCTCCGAGAAAAGTTGGTGTGAACAACTTTTTAAAAAAGTTATGCCTCCGTTGAATTCCAATGGTTTGCTTAAATGAAGGCTGGGTTCCGGTGGAATATCTTTATGACAGATTTGGGGATGAGAAAGGGTTTGAAAACTTCTCGATCACAGAATTCGTCAACCAGTTGAGTTATGACGCTTGGAGGGAGTTGAGAATCTTCGCGTTCATGATATCATTTCTAGGGATCATGGTCCTTCCAGAGCGTGGTGGGCACATTAGAATTTGATTGGTACGGTAGTCTCGTATTTGCAAAGTAGCGAGGATCATACCATTCTTCCCATGATTTTGGGAGATATTTTTCGGGCTTTGACCCATTGTCAAGAAGGTGAAGATTACTTCGAGGGATGCAATATTCTGCTGCAGATGTGGTTCATAGAACACCTTTATCATCATCCAATAGTAGTAAATTTCAATGGTAATTGGCTGAATTACATTGGATGTCACCCAGACAGAGCTGCGAGTTGTAATCTTCCAGAGGGGGTGAGGGCCTGGCAGACATTACTTGGTTCATTGAGTGCTGATAGAATCACTTGGAACTATTACTGGTTCCCTTCTGCTAGGGTCATGCATATGTCAACGTATCACCCATTCTTCATACTCATGGGTTTCAGAGGTTTCCACCCCTACGCGCCTCTACGCATCATGCGCCAGCTATGGAGAGAGCAAAAGAGGCCCCCGATTGAGGACATATACCCGTTCATGTGGGAATTCAAGGGAGAGGAACCTCCAAGGGAGTCATATGCGCAAAAGGTTTGGTTTGGTAGTCGATTTTCTGATTTGGACGAGATGGTAGATGATCGTGAATGTGGGGAGGTAAGCCTCGCATACCTTGAATGGTTTCACAACCAGGCTATCCCCGAGCAAAGGACAGAAAGATCCATGCTATATGCAGTTGATTGGAAGGAGGAGATCGAAGCCAGAGTTAGAGAAACCAGAAGGGAAGTGGCACAAGAGTTCCAATCTCGTATTGACATTTTACAAGAAGATAAGGGCATTCTGGAGACAGCCATGGACATAGAACAGGCTGATTTTGAGCGGTAAAAGGCTCAGTGGGCACGAGAGAAGCAAGCACTCAAAACTCAAATTTGAAAGAAGAACATAGTCACAACCGCTCAGCAACAAGAAGAGAAAGAAGCCCAGTTCAGGGTAGTCCATGATCATGAGTGTAGAGGTTTTGCTCCATTAATCCAAGGTCTGAGGGATTAGATAGAGGGAGTTGAGTCAAGCAAGGAGATCCAGATCGCAGAGTTTTAAATAGAAAGACATCACTACCAAAATGTGATCAATCAGTTAGAAGCAGAGTCGTTAGAAGTTCGGTGCCAAAAAGATATGGCCTTGGATCGCGAGCGTGATGTGCTGGATCTAGCTGAGATCCGTGGTCAGCAAAATCAAGAGTTGCATGTGGCTCAGGAATACATTAAGGGAAAGATCCTCGAGGTAGCCACATATACCTCAAGAGCATGCAAGAGTTGCCATGGAATGACGCCCGAGCGGTTTGCAGAAGTACCATTGAATGTTGCTCGTCATATATCTACAGACTTGGAGAGGATATACAGCAATGTTGGGGGTCAGCCGTAGGAACAAGAGCCTTGATTACAGTGATGCTGGTGGATTCTACTACAAAGATAAAAGTCTTCTTTTAGTTATCAATCCTTTTTCATTAGTCTTTTGTTGTTTTTGAGTCTGTAAGAGTCTTTTGGTGTTTTGAGTCTTATTGTTTTGCTTTTTATCCTAAAAATTTTGTTTGAGTCAGGTCCGGTCTTATTTATCTTTATGTAATTCTTGCTTTTTGAGTCTTGTATCAAAAAAAAATTATTATTATATATATTGAAAATCAATGAAAAAGATTTTGTTTAGAAAATTCGAAAATGAACCAAAAAGATGTTTGTTTTGTAAAAAAAATAGTCATGGACCTGAACTACGTAATGATCTGATTCATGCGGTGACATGATACGTAGGCAACCCACAAAACGTTCGATTAAATATTTTTTAACGACTCTAAAGTAAGGGACCAAAATAAGGCGAAGTGAAAAAAAAAAGAAAAAAGAGAGAAGGAAATAATAGTGTCAATAAGCAACAAGCTGATAAGCCGGAATGAAACATGAAGCCTTCCAAAAGCATGTTAGAGATGGTGATATTTTAGGAGCATAGCATATCTACATGGGATTCTTATCTGTAAAATGCTTAATCCTAACACATTTGTTACCTCTTATATAGTAAGCTTAAGGTGGTTGGTTTGTGGTGAAACTGGCAACACATCATTACTTCACAAGATCTAAGGGAGCAGTGGTAATGGATAATAGTGTTGGTCAGTGACAATCCGCAGGGTTAGTTAGTTGAGCAAGAGTCGGAGGAGATAAGGAAATTGAGACAGCAACTGTCAGATGTATATCAAGCTTGGGTTTCCGGTCGACCTCCACCCCAAGGTCCTTCAGAGGGAACTTCTACCATACTCCAGGATACTCAAACACCGCCCCATGCAACGAGCGATCACATTCTACCACTAGGATATGTGCCAAACTACAGCCTCCACGCTGACCCCGGAACCTCTAACATGCAACCTCCAATCGCACAAGTCAGGAACACCCCTCTCATCATGTCTGGTGCACCGGTATATACAATCCTGCTACCACTTCCTGTGACAAGGCCAAACAATGGGCCACCATCTTATGCTTATGATGGCTAATACTACTCTCCAAATATGGCTTTCGGGGCCTCAGCTCCATACAATCAGACTCCTCAGTACTAGTCACCAATGGAAAATGAAAAACCTGCCATGACGGTTGAGTCGGATGAGATGGCTAGGAAAATGAAAAGTCTTGAACAAAATATAAAAAATATACAGGGACTAGGTGGTCACAAAAGTGTTTCATTCAGTGATCTATGCATGTTCCCTCACATCCATTTGCCACAAGGGTTCAAAACCTCAAAATTTGAGAAATATGATGGACACGGCGACCCTATCGCCCGCTTGAAAAGGTACTGCAACCAGCTCAGGGGTGCAGGAGGAAAGGAAGAGATGTTGATTGCTTACTTTGGGGAATGCCTTGTGGGGGTAGCTTCCGAATGGTTCATTGACCAAGATATCTCTCACTGGCATGTTTGGGATGACATGGCCCAGGCCGTCGACAAACAATTTCAGTACAACATTGATATTGCGCCGGATCGTAATTCCTTGTCCAATATGAAGAAAAAGCCGATCGAAAGTTTTAGGGAGTATGTCATCAAGTGGAGGGAGCAAGTGGCTAGAGTTAAGCCACTCATGGATAACCAAGAGTTGATAACTATTTTTCTAGAGGCTCAAGAGCCTGATTACTTTCAGAACATGATGTTCGCGACAGGTAGACCTTTTGCAGAAGCAATCAAAATAGGGGAGATGGTCGACGAAAATGGCCTCAGGACTGGCAGAATTATAAGTCAAGCTCTCTCAAAGTCACCATCCAAGCTATCCAAAATGGGTCGGGAGGTTTGGCAAATAGAAAGAAGAAAGATAAAGGGTCCATGATGGCTTTGGGATCTAGGGAAGTTCAAAGAGGGCATTGCACCCTTATGTACAAGTTCAGCAGGGGCAATCTAGCTACCCTCAACATTATTATCCCCCGCCAATTTATCAATACTCTGTGGGCCCACCACAATATACTGTGTTCAATGCTCAATCATATGCTCGACCTCCCAATCAGCAGGTACGGGCACCAGCTCCAAGGGCCCCCAACCTCAGCAGCAAAATTTTCGGGCACCCTACAATGCTAGTCCCAAACAGGATTATGGTCGAGAGCAGAGGCCAGCAGAAAAATTCACTCCATTGGCCGACTCATACTCTAGTCTATTCCAGAAACTGAAGCAAATGGGCGTGATTGGGCCCATCGCTCCCCACCATATGCATCCTGATTCACATGGATTTCAAGCAAATGCTAGATGTGAATATCATTCAGTGCCCTGGGGCATAGCACTGATGACTGTTAGACTCTGAAATGAGCCATAAAGAGACTCATTTCTGAAAAATTAATTGTAGTGACGAATGGCGAGGACCTTCCTAATGTGACAAACAACCAATTTCCAGCACACAATGATGTTCATTTTGTGAGAAAGATTGGCCGAGATCAAGAATACAAGCCGGTCGATCGAGCAGAAATGACAGTGGGTACAATTCAAGAAGGAACAGGTCTGGAAGTAATTCCCAGCCGAGATGTGCCATTAATTGTGAAAGGCGCCCAGAGCTCAATTAAGGCAACTTTATTTGTTCCAAAAATCTCGAGGTTGGAAGTTCACTCTACTGTTCCAAGCCCAAGGTTATATGTAGTTGGAGGTCACCCCATCACAAGGCAGAAGAAGGGAGGTACGAAAGGTATAACAGAGCCGATTATAATCAAACCTAATGTTGTACCTTGGGTCGGGCCCGGGCCTAAATGGGCCAAACGGGCCAGGCTTAACGGGCCTGGGCCTGGCGGTCCCGGGCCTCATGGTCCCGGGCTTCGTGGGCTCAACAGGTGGAACCAGCCCGTGACGGGCCTAAGCCCATATGGTCCTGGGCTAAACGGGCCGGGCTCGTGGGCTTAGCGAGCCTAACGGGCTTTTTGATTTCCGTTTTTTTTAAGGCAATTTTTTGTAAATCATATCAAGTCTATATAAATAATATATATGTAGAAATCAAATTATTAAAGTGCTTCAATACATAGAAATCAAATCATTTTTGTAAATTGAAAATAAATGGCGATTTGTGCAATATGGCCGTTGGTGGTCATTGGATGTGGGGCCCTCATTTTGAATTTTGAAAAATCTTGTTTTGAAGACTTCTATAGTATACTAGTATAGTATATATATATATATATATATATATATATATATATATATATATATATATATATATATATATATATATATATAGATTTTCTTGTAGTATATATTGTATGTTATGTATATATATTACCTTATATATTTTCTTGTAGTATATATTGTATGGTATGTGTATATATTACCTTATATATTTTCTTGTAGTATATATTGTATGTTATGTGTATATATTACCTTATATATTTTCTTGTAGTATATATTGTATGTTATGTGTATATATTACCTTGTATATTTTCTTATAGTATATATTGTATGTTATGTATATATATTATAGTTTATAAATAATTGCAAGTTAAAGACTCAAAAAATATTGCAAAAAGATATTCAAGGGCATGTCTTATAATTTTTTTTACCAAAAATGACATATCTTTCTTAGTCTTCCTCCCCCCAATGGAATGAGCACAACAAGGTACTAATACCACCATTAAAAGGGAAAAAAACTAAAAGAAGATATGCCAAAGTACAAGGTACACCATAATCTACATTGTATCTCTAACAAATTTCTTAAATCCTTCAAAGTTCGGAGGAGGTTGCATAGGTGGTGGTGGAAAAGAAGCTTGTTCATCACCACTTCCGGGCGAAGCAGCATCCTCCGCAATTTCCGCCATCATTTCTTCATAAGCTTCATCTATCGCCGGTTGTGATTCCGCAATTCCAAAGTTCATTCTTTCCGAGCGGATTCAATCTCTAAACAGTACAGATTTTTCCAAGCTCTCCCTCATTGACGCTCTATGATCACCTATTTGAAGTCTTGCTTGACTGAAAGCGCTCTCTGATGCAACAGTTGAAGCTTGAATAGATAAAATACCCCGAGCCATCCTTGCAAGAACCGAGAAATGTTTTTCCCTTGTCTTCCACCATTCCAAAAGATCAAAAGTGTCGTCTTGATTTTCCTTTTCAAGTCCCTGCGACAAATAAACTTGAAGCTCATTTAGATGTGAAGTTTCATCATAATTATCACCTTGAGAACCCTTGAACTCCGTCCAAGATTTAAGTGTTTTTAAGCCCGCAACTCTTTTAGACGATTGTGAACTAGACGAAGTAGGGGTTGGAACATTTGGCCTAGCATGTTCTAAGGTAAGTTGATAATTATTATAAATTGTTTGAGAATTAATTTTAATTGAGGCTTTTGCATCTGCAAGTGTAGCAAATTCCTCATTTGAAAGATCTAAAGCCTTATAAATATTTGAGTACCAAAAATGAGGACCTCCTAATTTCATTGTAGGATTTAACATTGCAGCAACACCATAAATAGGAGGGATAGGGAAAAAATATTTTTTAAACTTTTCTTTCATTGCATTTATAGCAAGTTGATAAATTTCCCCACCCTCCGAAAATTCAACAAACAAATCACATAGTGCTGCAATATAAACTAAATTGTTTGAAATAGTATGATAATATTGCCCAGAAAATGCATTTGTAGCAATTTGAAAATGTTCTAAAAAATCTATAAGAATTTTAACATTCGTCTAATCTTGAGTAGTAGGCATTTCATCATCATCCTCACCGCCTACCCGAGCATTAAACGTTGCATTAATTGGGTTTCTATACTCATATGCAACTACTAAACTTTCGTACATATAATTCCATCTAGTCGGGCAAGGTTTAGGAACCTTTCTTTCTCTAAGGCCATATTCATCACATTTTTTAAAATATTCTCTTAGTCTACTTCTACGGTTTGAATAAAAAAGCCAATTAAGAGACATTCTAACCTTTTCAATTTCTAAATTTAAAATTCGCATACCATCACCGACAATTAAATGATAAATATGACAAATACATCTAACATGGAATATATTTCTAAATGCGGTATTTAGTGTTGTTGTAAGTATGCCTATAGCACTAGTGTTACTAGAAGCATTATCCATAGAAATTGCCATTATTTTATCTCTAAAGCAAAAATATCTACAAATATCTGCAACAGTGTTAGCTATAAACTTACCTGTGTGACATGAATTAATTATTCTATACGCAATAATGCGTTTTTGCATTGTCCACTCCTCATCTATCCAATGACTTGTAACAATTAGATAATCACAATCATTACCACTTCTACCAATATCAGTAGTAATAGAAATCCGATTACTTATATGAGTAAATAAATACCGCAAATATTGTTCATATTTATGTTTATATTTATAAATATCGCTCTTAACTATTGCGCGAGGCCAACCTTTATAAGTAAGATTAAAAACTCTTCTAATATAATGAATCCAATTAGGATTAGAAGAAAAAGTATAAGGTAAGCACATAACGGTAATCATCTTTGCTAATTCTTCACGATCTCTATTAGGATCGTAATATAAAATACCTCCGGTCACAGTGTTAATTCCGGGTTGAACTAGATTTGAACCTGTACTAGGGTTAACCGTAGAATCTACACTTGTCCCCTCTAGCTGCGCTTTCATTTGTAAAAATCTAGCTTTATCTCTAGGGTGTGTTTTTATGTGCCTAGTCAAACTACCCGTGCCGCTACGGTCTCCAGTATATTTATGCGCTATTAATTTCCCACAAGTTTTACACTTAGCCTTATTTTGTTCTCTTACTTGAGTAAAAAAATTCCAAACTAATGATGTTTCTAGGCGTTTAGCAGGTTCTCTATTAAAAGTAGGAGATTCTACAGGTGGGTCGGTCGGTGCATCAATTGGGTTATTAACAGTACTAGTAGGTGTATCATCTAAATCCGGTGCTTGGGTTTCATCATCATCCTCATTTTCCTCATTATTTTCTAAGATAGTTTCATTAGGATAAAGAGCATTCATAATTTCATCATCTAATCTTTCACCTGGTGCAACATTATGACAAAATTCACTATCGGTAAATTGAAAACAAGGGTGATCACTATCAAGAATTACGGGAGGAGGAGGACGTCAAGGTTGACGACTACTTTCAACTTGCTTATCTTTTCTAGGTCGGGGAGCCGGGGAAAGGGTAGTTGGTTGGCCACTACTTTCACCGGTTTTATCTTTTCCCTTACCAAACATTTTTTTCAAAGAAAATGTCATATTAATTACAATTATGCAAACTAAAACACACAACAATATATTCTTAAAACTTAAGAGTTGAAACGAGTTTATCGGATTGTCGAACAACTTCTTGAAAATTGAAAATCGTTGAATACTTCAATTCACTAACTTCACAATTTTTCACGAAGTTTCAACAATAAAATAAGCAATTCTAGTAGAGAGATTGATGAATTGGTAAGTAAAAATGAAAGAATTAGGGGGTATTTATAGTTGAGAAATGGGAAAAAGTGTAATTATATAAAGTATGGGGTTAAAATAAAGTTTGGGGCCAAATGGCTATTTTAGAAACTACCAAACGGTCAAAAAAAGCCCCAAACGGCTACTTTTTAAATATGGCCGTTGGGCTGTTTTTTTTTAAAAAAAAAAAATTAAATTATAGTCGCTAGGCCCGCTAGGCCCGGATCAGGCCCGCCAGCCGGTCCCGGGCTAGCCGGTCCCGGGCTCGTGGGCTTAACAAAGAAGACCAGCCCGCCTCGAGCTTTAAGGAACCGCAAGGACCGGCCCACCAGGCCCGTGAGGCCCGTTAAGACCGCGGGCCCGGTCCGGTCCGGTTCAGGACCGGCCCACAGTGCAGCATTAATCAAACCTGTCGTGCAACTCCCTGTGACCAACACAAAAACCACTCCTTAGAATTAGAACAAAATTGTGATGACCTACAAAGGCAAAGAAATCATAGAGGAAGTGGGGGAAACTAGAGGTTTGACCCGATCGGGGAGATGTTACTCTCCAGAAGAGTTGAGAAAGGCCAAGCAAATTAGAGAAGGCCAATTGCTAATAAAGAAGTCACTGAAGCAGAGGCGGAAGAGTTTTTGAAAAAAATGAATGTTTAGGATTACTCAATCATTGACCAGCTAAGAAAGACTCCTGCTCAAATCTCTCTACTATCTCTGCTCATACATTCCAAAGAGCATGCCCGTGTATTAATCAAGGTCCTGAACGAGGCACATATCTCAAAGGAGACCACAGTGAATCAGTTAGAGAAGATGGCCAACAGATTTTTTGAGGTGAACAGAATCTCCTTTACTGATGATGAAGAGTCAGGCACAATAGGGCTTTGAACTTGATGGTCAAATTTGAGGGGCATTATGTAAAGCGAGTCATAGTTGATGGAGGCTCAAGTATAGATGTATGCCCTCTCTCTACCTTGCAAAGCATGATGATCAATACAGACAGAATCCGACCCAGCAATATTCGCATCCGGGCCTTTGATGGCTCAGCAAGAGATACCATTGGGGAGAATCACCTCACTATGACGATTAGGATGGTTGACTTTGAGATTGTCTTCCAAGTAGTGGACATGGCCACTTCTTATAATTTTCTTCTTGGGAGGCCATGGATCCATACGGCCTGAGTTGTGCCATCCACCTTGCATCAGATGCTCAAATTCGAACATGACCGGCAAGAAATTATTGTTCACGGGGAAGACGAGTCTTTCATTTATAAAGACACGTTAATCCCCTGTATTGAGGCCAAGAAAGGGTGTGAGTCCATTGTCTATCAGGCTTTTGAAGTGGTTGTTGTGGACCATGTTGAGGAAGGAAAGCCCATTCTGCATCCTCGTCTTTCCGCCACATCTGTAATGGTGGATGCAGTTATGTTGAGACAAGGTTATGAGCCAGGAAAAGGCTTGGAGGCATCATTGCAAGGAATTTCAGAGCCTATTTCTCCATTCAGTAACCAAGGTACTTTTGGCTTAGGCTTTAGGCCAACACAAGCAGACAAAAACAAAGCCAAACAACGCAAAAAGTATGGATGGGTCTTGCAACAACCTATCTCTTACATTTTCTACACTTTTGTCAAGCCACGACTCCAAGAGGGTCAAAATTCCTCGGCGCATGCAAACATTGATAAAATTTGCCATGGCCTCAGCCAGATGTTTTCTGAAGTGAGTATGATCCAGGATGGTGAAGGCACTAGTCGTGCCGATATGCAACTAATTGACCCAGACACCATGCTCACCAACTGGGAAGCCACTCCTCTCCCCACAAGGAAGAGTCTTGGTAGTTTGGTTTTGCAGCTTCTTTTTGTATTTTGGGCTACTTTCAGGGTTGTAATCCAAACATCTCAGTATGATTGTTATGTTTTGATGTTAACCCTTCTATCATTTCGAATTCAATGAAATGCAGTTCAGTTTCCCATTAAGTTTTGTATCTTTTCTTTTTCCTAATTCTTGTCATTTTATTTCCATTTTAGTTTTGTTAGTGCCGACTTTAATAACATGACATACATGCGGAATTCACACCCAGATCTTAAAAAGTTGTCTAATATTGAAATAATACATCAAGAGGTTAAGTATGATGAAGATGAGGTTATTGAGGAAATAAAAAGAGAGTTGGAACAATTTGAAAATAAGCCTAAGCCTAACCTCAATGAAACTGAGCCGATTAATATCGGAAGTCATGAACAAGTCAGAGAAATGAAGATAAACATTCACACTAAACAAAAAACCTGAGATGCCTTGATTCAACTTTTATTTGAATACAGAGATGTGTTTGCTTGGTCTTACGATTATATGCCGGATTTAAGTATTGATCTAGTAGTTCATAAGCTTCCTACGTATCCTGATTTTCCACCAGTCCAACAAAAGCAACAAAAATTTAAAACAGATGTGAGTGACAAAATCAAAGAGGAAATAATGAAGCAACTGAGCGCCAATGTGGTTAGAGCTGTTATATACACCACCTGGGTGGCGAATGTTGTGCATGTGCCGAAGAAGAATGGAAAGACCAGAGTCTGTGTTGACTACAGGGACCTGAACAAAGCAATTCCGAAGGATAATTTTCCTTTACCAAATATCCACATTCTTGTAGATAATTGTGCAAAGCATGAGATAGAATCGTTCGTGGATTGCTATTCTGGGTACCACCAAATTCTAATGGATGAGGATGATGCAGAAAAGACCGTTTTCACCACTCCATGGGGTACTTATTGTTATAGGGTCATGTTATTCGGTTTAAAGAATGCAGGGGCAACTTACATAAGGGCCATGACCACCATTTTTCACGACATGATGCACAAAGAGATTGAAGTATATGTCGATGATGTCATCATAAAATTAAAGACACAAGCTGATCACGCGTGCGATTTGAAAAAATTCTTCGAACGGCTTCGAAGATATGACCTTAAGCTTAATCCAGCCAAGTGTGCATAAACTCCTCGATTTTATAGTCGACCGGAGAAGCATTGAATTGGATCCATCTAAGATAAAGTCCATTCGAGATATGCCACCCTCGAAGAAAAAAAAGGAAGTCATGAGTTTGCTCGGGAGGTTGAACTACATCAGTAGGTTCATTGCTCAGCTCACAACCACGTGTGAGCCCATCTTTAAGTTGTTGAAAAAGGATGCCACTATCAAGTGGACGGACGATTGCCAAAAAGCTTTTGGATATGTTTTGGTGAAGAAGATTCTGCGGAGAGGGTATTATTGGCTTACTATGGAGTGAGATTGCTTCAGATTTGTTCGCAAGTGTCACAAATGCCAGATTCATGGTGACCTAATTCACTCTCCTCCTTCGGAATTACATCTCATGTCCTCTCCTTGGCCTTTCGTTGCTTGGGGAATGGATGTCATTGGGCCGATCGAGCCAAAGGCTTCAAATGGGCATAGATTCATTTTGGTTGCAATTGATTACTTCACCAAGTGGGTGGAGGCCGTCACTTTCAAAGCAGTCACCAAGAAAGTAGTGGTAGAACTTGTTCATTCCAACATCTTCTGTCGTTTTGGTATCCTAAAGACCATTATCACTGACAATGCAGCCAATATAAATAGTCATTTGATGAAGAAGGTATGCGAACAATTTAAAATCATGCATTACCATTCTACCCCTTACCAGCCAAAAGCCAATGGAGCCGTTGAAGCGGCAAACAAGAACATCAAGAAGATTCTTAGGAAGATAATCCAAGGTTCCAGGAAATGGCATGAAAAGTTGCCTTTTGCTCTTTTGGGATACCGCACGACTGTTCGCACATCTATTGGTGCAACTTCGTAGCTGCTTGTATATGGAACTGAAGCTGTAATACCCGCTGAAGCCGAAATTCCCTCTCTCCGAATTATTGTGGAATCATAGATTGAAGACACTAAGTAGGTCAAGACTCGATTAGAACAACTGATGTTGATCGATGAAAAATGGCTAGCAGCAGTGTGTTTCGGCCAGTTATACCAGCAAAGAATGGCCCGCGCTTACAATAAGAAAGTGCGTCCAATGCAGTTTAAGGTAGGCCAGCTGGTTTTGAAACGCATCTTTCCGCACCAGGTAGAAGATAAAGGAAAGTTCGCCCCAAACTGGCAAGGACCCTACATCATCAAGAAAGTGTTACCAAAAAGGGCCTTGCACTTGGTAGATGAATAAGGACGGGTACCAGACATGACTATTAACGCAGATGCAGTCAAAAGATATTATGTTTGGTATATACCCACTATAGAATTTTCACGCATTGATTTTCTCAGAATGAAGTGACGAATGTTGTCATTTGCTCGCTATTCCAAATAGGTGTCACCCTTCTGTTAATCTTTTTGAGCCTTATTTGTTTCCTTGTTTCTCACTTTTTGGAACCTGTGTACTTGTAAAAAAAAGCCAAAGAACAAATCTCTAAGTCATTGAACTACGTCCGACCTAATTCTGAAAGGATACGTAGGCAGCCTTATCCTGGGTTCGGTCCCATCAGAACCAAAAATCCATATTCCCAATACTCCAAAACTGGGGCAGAAGTTTGTTTTATTTCATGATTTTTCTGTAAAAACGGTTCCAAATATTGTAATTCAATTCAAGGTTCTTTTACCTTTCAAGAACTTCTGATCGATGTTTTTTTTAGAATGTTTGAAGTCCCCATACCAAAGGCATTGGGTAACCTCTCTCATGCAGTATCTTAGTAAAAAAAAGAACAAAAAAAAGAGAAAAAGAAATGAGAGAGTCTTATCAGTGAATACCCGTATGGGCACTATAAGGCGATAGTGAGCAGAGAAATGAGAGAGTCTTATTGGTGAAAACCCAGATGGGCACCATAAGGCGACGATTAGTAGAGAAATGAGAGAGGTTAGTTAGCGAAAACCTGCAAAAGGCGCTACTAGCCGAATGAGGGTCTTTGATTCTCCGGCATGAGCACAACCAAGACAATTTCAAGATGAACATTTGCAATAGATTTTGAGAATTAGACAGCTTAGATAGATCAGGCGTCCAGTCCAAAATACATGTCATGATTCATTAAACTCGGCACATACCTCCAGATAAGTCTCCCTATTCCTTTCCCCAAAAGGGACACCTTTTGTTTAAGCACAGTTCTTTTTCGCTTCCAATTATTATTCTGTTTTTACTCATAATTTTTCTTTGAGTCCCTTTTGGTCTATATCCTGCATCAAAATCGAAGCAAAGAAAGAGTTGCAAAACTGGATACAGTTTCCCCGTGATATCGAGCACAATTTGGGGCATATATGGCATTGACAAATCCACGAATCCATCTGTGATCTCATTTGATAAGGCGAACAAAGTGTCTCAAAGAAACTGAAAAGGTCGCCTAAGCAAGACCTACTTCATTAGAAAAGTTGATAAGTACTACAGACACAAACTGATATTGGGTGCAAGACAACTGAGTTTGATTTTAAAGAAAGATAGCCTTGCCTTAGAGACAAGGGTAGTGGTAACATGGATATCTGGGTATGAAACAGTTGGGGGCAACATTAGAAAGCCAAGGTCTCTAGAAAATGATACAAAGCAGTCGAGCATCTCTGTACCACACTGACAGAATCATTTCTTCGACAACAGTGGCCGTGAATCAAACTACTCAAGGCATCAAGGCCACAAACCAACCACCACTTGAAAACTCACAAATTTTTTCTTTGTTTGAAGCATGAACAAAGTAGTACAGAATGTCGATCCTAAAAGAATGAATGTCACCAAACGTAAGCTCCTTAGAATCTCCATTATTCCTTTTTCACCATTCATCATTATTGTTCATACCTCCCATATAGCTTAACTCAGGTAGAACCTTTTTGCCTAGGGGATCCAGCTCATATTCCGGGTAGAAGTACTCTTCGCTCAGGGTGTTTTACGCAGCTTAAATCAGGTAGAATCCTTTCGCCTAGGGGGATCCAGTTCATATTCCGGGTAGAAGTACTCTTCGCTCAGGGTGTTTTACGCAGCTTAACTCAGGTAGAACCTTTTTCGCCTAGGGGGATCCAGCTCATATTCTAGGTAGAAGTACTCTTCATTCAGGGTGTTTTACGCAGCTTAACTCAGGTAGAATCCTTTCGCCTAGGGGGATCCAGCTCATATTCCGGGTAGAAGTACTCTTCGCTCAGGGTGTTTTACGCAGCTTAACTCAGGTAGAATCCTTTCGCCTTGGGGGATCCAGCTCATGTTCCGGGTAGAAGTACTCTTCGCTCAGGGTGTTTTACGTAGCTTAACTCAGGTAGAATCCTTTCGCCTAGGGGGATCCAGCTCATATTCCGGGTAGAAGTACTCTTCGCTCAGGGTGTGTTACGCAGCTTAATTCAGGTAGAATCCTTTCTCCTAGGGGGATCCAACTCATATTCCGGGTAGAAGTACTCTTCGCTCAGGGTGTTTTACGCAGCTTAACTCAGGTAGAATCTTTTCGCCTAGGGGGATCCAGCTCATAGTTCCAGGTAGAAGTACTCTTCGCTCAGGTTGTTTTACGCAGCTTAACTCAGGTAGAACTGTTTCACGTAGGGGGATCCAACTCATGGTTCCGGGTAGAAGTACTCTTCGCTTAGGTTGTTTTATGCAGTTTAACTCAAGTAGAATCATTTCTCCTAGAGGGATCCATCTCATAGTTCCGGGTAGAATCAATCTTCGCTCAGGTTGTTTAATACAGTTTAACTCAGGTAGAACCTTTTTCACCTAGAGGGATTCGACACTTTATCAATAATACATGGTGCTAACACCTGATTCTATTTCCTTCCAGTAAGATAAGGTACCAGCCCCTGGTTACATTTCCTTTCAGTAGTACAGGGTACCGATCCCTGGTTACACAATCATTTGTTACCAAATTTTATCTCTTTTAGCTAGTTTATACAACTATTTATGTCTGCCTTTTCAATAAATTAGATAATTTACAGATTTCTCTAATAACTCACAAAATTTTCCTAGTGCCAGACTGGAGCAGAAAAACTTTGTTTGTTTTGTTTGTCTTTGATGGCTTTGCAGGCTCTGCCATATAGCACAAGTGACGATTAAATCTTGCAGTTTCAGTTTCTCATCAGAAGAAAAAAGTCATTTGATCACAAGATAGTCGGAGTTAGCTTTGATAATGTGTCAGCAACCCAGCTTCTCAAGATTTATCTTCTCAAATTCTGATCCAGAAAGCAAGCAATCGAGATTGAGTCATAATCGTTTCTTCAAAAGAATCAAGATCCAATCTAAGGTCACACAAGCGAGCAGGTCAAGAATCAAGATTTGACTCCAGAAGACGCATAAATAGGAATTTTGTACTCTTAGTTTACAGACATATATAGTGATCTTCTCTTTTTATTTTAATGTAAGAAGCGAGTAACAGCAACAGCAACAACGATAGCAATAGCAGCGACAGTCTTAACTCTAGTGTTCAGTAGTCCCAGCTACCAAATTTTCCGAGAACTATATTGATCTGATTCCTTTATAGCCAAGGATATGTAGGCAACCTCAGAAGCAAGGTTCGGTTACCACCTTTTTCAAAATGCTTCCATTAGAGTGAATGTGAGCAAAAATTATCTATGACATTTATTTGTCTTTGCACGAAAACTCTTCATGTTCTCGAGCAAAGATGGGCAGCTGTAAATGCCTAATTTTTGCCTTGTTTATATATATATATATATATATATATATATATATATATATATATATATATATATGTATGTATGTATGTATGTATGTATGTATGTGTGTGTGTGTGTGTTTGTTCTTATTTGTGTATGTATAGGTTTTAAGAGTTGAGTAATGGTTTGATAAATGGGGTGGGTTTTGGGCTAGTGTAATTTAATTAAAATTGAGCCAAAATTGGCCCAAAATTTGAGCTCATTTAGTCCAAACTCGGACCACAAGGGGGCTGCCAGGGGAGGGTCCAAACGACGTAGTTTCGGATCAAAACTACGTCGTTTTAGCTAAAGAATCAAAGATTTAATCTCATCCATTCATAGCGCTTTGATCCAACAGTCCAAATTTGATCTTCAGTCCTAGTATTTAACACCTAAAGAAGCCAAAATTTCTCCTCATTTTGCCCAATTATCTATTTCACTCCTCTCTTTACTCTCTCCTCTCTCACAAAAAATGCACCATCGCCCGCTGCCCCTATTCCGCCGGCTGGAAAATGCCACCGCTGGCGAACGACCTCCAATAAACCCTATTTTTTCACCATCTCTGTCTATTCCTCCTCTTTCCATATCCAAATCCCAAATCCCCGAAATCCTCACCAAACTCCACAAATCTAGCCAAATTCAAAACTCTAGCCACCCAAATTTCCTCTGTTCTTTCTCAAAATAGTGACAAATACGACCACCCAACCCCACAAAACCTATATAAATGTGTAGATCTACAGTTTCCCTATAACCTCAACCCCAAAAACCGCACCGCCGCTGGCCAGCCACCTCCGGCAACCACCTCATTGTCCCGCCACTAGTGCCCTACCACTGCCTTATTCTGTAAGTCGATTCGATCCGAAGACTCACGTTTCCTTCTAGCATGATGCTAGAACTTATTTATTTAGGCGTCTACTAAAATAAAGCTTGCGTTTTGGGGTCGGAAAGTCATTGGTCAACATCCTCAGCATCTTCTCATTGTGCTATTTGGCCTCGAATGTCCCTGAGTTTTGGTAACACCTCTTCCTTTTTCTGATTTTGTCCTTGTAATTATTATTAGGTTTAGAGTTTAATTTTCATTCACTTTTATGTTATTCGTATAAATTTGAGCAGTTGATTCTGTTGAGTTACTATTGTTTTCTTGTTTTGTATGTCACTTCTGATAAACCTTTTAGTTGCTCGTAGTGATTAGTTTAGATGTATCATATGATGTTGAGATCAATTATTTTGCTTCTTGACTGATTAGTCATTGAGTTTGGTTACATTGATCTGATTCGTATGTGATATTTTTGAGTCGTTCTTTCTGTTAATTTATTTTTATCAATTTAGTTTTGTTGATTAATTGTTGGTCAGTTCAGAATCAATCGTGTTTAGTTGTCATGTTTCGTTATGCCTCCGGACTTTAACTAAAGTTTCAAAGTCTTTGGACTCTAATTGGAACCTTAATCCTTTCTTTAGTTTTCTGATTTCTATTACCTACTATTTTATTGTAGCTATTGTAGTAGTGTAAATTCTGTTTGTGGTCGACTTTAGATCGTTTTCTATCTAGTTTTCAGTTTCGTCTTCGCTTAAATCAAACTTTTTCACTAAGCTGTTTTCTCTGTTAACATGTATCTTTCTTGGTTTGATTTTAATCATTAGGTTTTAAGTTCTCTTGATTAATTAATAGTTCAGTATTAAGTTTTAGTTACATGTTTGTGGTAGTCTAACTAAGTTCTATTGCTTGTTTTTCGTTTTAGTTTGGTGCAAACTAGGTTTGGTATTAATTTGCTTAAAGTTGAAAGTTAGAATGTGTTAATCATGAAATAAGTACATGTTAGCTTGCATTTACTGTTTAGGCATGCTAGAAAATACAACTACTTTGCTTTGTATCAGATTTTTAGTGAAAAAGTGGAATGTTTTGGCACACAATAGTTAGTCCTTTTGGACAGATTTTTGGTGAACCAAAATCTGTCCAAAAGGACTTATTTTTCCTACTTAAGAGCTCATTTTGACACATACTCTATCTAACATTGGGAGATCATCTTTTACACTCTAAAAAAGACATATATCTTTAAGAAAAATCAGCAGTTTAGTACATATAGCAAGCTGAAATTTCAAAGCTTTGGGGGTTTCCTAGAGTGAACCTTTGAGAAAAATAGAAAGATCCCTTAGGCAATTTGTGAAGTTGTTTAGCTACTAGTTTCAAGCATCTTTGTTGGTCTTTTGGGCTGTTTTAACACTGAAGTGTTGTTGTCTTTGTTGTTGTTTTGCTGCTACTCTTGCTGATCCTACTGTTGTACTTTTATTATTTTGTGACTCAGGTAACTCTTTAACCTTATGTTGCAGATATTTTCACATTAACAAGAAGATTTGAACTTATCTTTACTATTGGGGGCATATCCATCTAGATAAATGAATGCTAGATAGCTTTCTTGATTGTTTAAGTATATCTTGTTGGATTCATATATAAAAAATAAATCCCTGAATGTTCTAATAGTGTTTATTCATGTGTATCTGGACTTTATTATCTAATGTAGTTTCAATGCATGTAAAATGAGATGTTTCAAGAAGGTGGTAATGTGTTTAAGGACTGTTTTTTGCACCTTGCGTAATTCTGGTCAGTTTATGTTAGGCCACTCTTTAAAGAAAAGAACAAAAGAGTCATGCCTGAAAACTTTAGTTTATTGTGATAAATTTTAGATTCTACATGTGACCATAGTTTATTGTAATCAATTTTAGATCCTACAGGTGACCATTTTTGTAAAGACCTTTATTTTTAGAAAATGGTTAAGTCATTAAACAAGTGGTTGAGGTTGCAAATAAATTGAAGGTTTTGGTTATAGAGTAAAATGGGCTAGATGTGTAATTTAGCACAAGTGGGCTACCTGTATTAATATGCAGCTGATGGCCGTTAGCTCTTCCCAACGGGCCCAATGCTTTTTAAAAAGTTTATTTAGTCATTTTTCTTTTAAAGTCACTGCTGGCCCATTTTTACTTGAGTTACTGCTGGCCCATTTTCGTTGTAGTAATGTACTAGACTAACTTTTATAAACAAAATTGGTCCAATTGATTAAAAGTCATGTTCGCTAAAATAGATTAATTAAAAGTGGTAATTTCTCTTAGTAATAGTAATTTAATAATTTAATCACCTCTTAATTAATTAATTTAAACGCTAGGCAAATGGTAGGCACGCTTTAACTTCACGGAATTGCTTGAGTAGCGTGATGTTTAACATTTAATAAATTAATTCAATAATCTCATGCCATATCCTTTAGTCTTAGTCAATTTTTTTTATTTTTTTAAATTTAGTTAATCCTTTGCTAAAAATCGCGAATTCACTTGCGTAGCGCGATAGTGACATTTAATAAATTTCCAAAAGTTAATTTTTCCTCAAAGCATAATTGTAGTAAATTTTCAAAAGTAAATAACATTCTAATAATCTTTGTCATAATCGCGCATTCGCTTGCGTAGCGTGGTTATGACATTTTATTATTCAAAATATTTTTTAATTTTTCTAATAATTAAGGGATAAAAGCGGACAGGTAAAACATGAAAACCATATAAATCACAGTTTATCCAAAATTAAAGTAGGCCAAGTTTTAAGTCAATAAAGCGACCGTGCTAGAACCACGGGACTCGGGGAATGCCTTACACCTTCTCCTCGGTCAATAGAATTCCTTGCCCGAACTTTGTTTTCGCGGACTAATAAAAGAGTCAAACCTTCCTTTGATTTGGGATTCAAATATAATTTGACTTGGAACACCAAAAAATCAATTCCAAGTAGTGACTATGAATAACAAAAATAATCCCTATTTTAAAATTTGTCACTTTAATTTGAAAAACTCTTTAACTCACAAAATCCATAACATATATCTATTATTTGCGGGGGTAGAAAAAAAGGGTGTGACAAGCCGAGGACTCAATTTCCCTTTTTTCCCAAATCACATAACACCCTTCATGGGTGAAACCTTCAACAGAACCTTCTCGCCAACCATGTAGGACACATCCCGAACCTTCCTATCAGCATAGCTCTTCTGCCTCGACTGCGCTGTACAAAGCCTCTCCTGAATCACCTTCACCTTTTCTAAAGCATCTTTCTGTCCCCTATAGCCTAGCCTCATCGGGCTCGAACCAACCAACTAGAGATCTACACCGCCTCCCATGCAAAGCCTCATACGGAGCCATCTGAATACTCGATTGGTAGTTGTTGTTATAAGCAAACTATGCGAGCGGTAGAAACTGATCCCATGACCCTCCGAAATAAATGACACAAGCACGCAACATGTCCTCCAATATCTGAATAGTGCGCCCGGACTGCCCGTCCGTCTGAGGGTGAAAGGATATGCTCAACTCAACTTGAGTACCCAACTCTCGCTGCACAGACCTCCAAAACGGCGAAGTAAACTGAGTGCCTCTATCTGAAATGATGGAAACTGGGATACCATGCAACCAAACAATCTCCAGGATATAGATTTCTGCCAACCACTCTGAATAACAGGTAGTACACATAGGAATGAAGTGCACGGACTTGGTCAGCCAATCCACAATCACCAAATAGCATCAAACTTTCTCAAAGTCTGTGGAAGTCTAAAAACAAAGTCCATAGTGATCCTCTCCCACTTCCACTCGGGAATATCCATCTGCTGAAGTAAGTCGCCCGGTCTCTGATACTCATATTTCACCTACTGACAATTGAGACACCGAGCTACAAATCCCAGAATGTCTTTCTTCATTCTCCTCCACCAATAGTGTTGCCTCAAATCCTGATACATCTTTGCAACACCCGGATGAATAGAATACCGCGAGCTATGGGCCTCATCCAGAATCAACCCCCGAAGCCCATCCATATTGGGCACACAAATCCGGCTCAGCATCCTCAACACCCATCATCACCAATAGTCACATCTCTGGCATCATCATGCTGAATTCCATCATTAAGGACAAGTAAATGCAGATCATCATATTGGTGCTCTTTGATGCGATCATATAAGGAAGATCGAGAAACCACGCAAGCCAATACCCGACTAGGCTCCGAAATATCTAACCTCATGAACCGATTGGCCAAGGCCTGAACATCAACTGCAAGAGGTCTCTCCCCAACTGGAATATATGTCAAACTCCCCATACTCACCGCCTTTCGGCTCAATGCATCAGCCACCACATTGGCCTTCCCCGGATGGTACAATATAGTGACATCATAATCCTTAAGCAACTCCAACCACCTCCGCTGCCTCAAATTGAGATCCTTCTGTTTGAACAAGTGTTGGAGGCTACGATGATCAGTAAACACCTCACAAGACACACCATACAAGTAATGCCTCCAAATCTTCAGCGCGTGAACTATGGCAGCCAACTCCAAATCATGAACAGGGTAGTTCTTCCTATGGGGCTTCAACTGACGAGAAGCATAAGAAATAACTCTACCCTCCTGCATCAAAACACAACTAATACCCACTCTCGAAGCATCACAATACATGGTATATGAACCTGAAGTTGATGGCAAAACTAACACTGGAGCTGTGGTCAAAACTGTCTTGAGCTTTTGAAAGCTCTCCTCACACTCGTCCAACCATACAAACGAAGCACCCTTCTGAGTCAACTTTGTCAAGGGCGATGCGATAGATGAGAACCCCCGAACAAATCGGCGATAATAGCCCGCCAAACCAAGAAAGTTGCGAATCTCTATGGCTGAGGATGGTCTGGGCCAACTCTGAACCGCCGTTATCTTCTTCGGATCAACCTGAATACCCTCGCTGGACACCATGTGTCCCAAGAAAGCCACTAAATTGAGCCAAAACTCACACTTGGAGAATTTTGCATAAAATTTCTCCTCCCTCAAACTCTGCAATACAACTCTTAAATACTCTGCGTGCTCCTCCTGACTACGCAAATACACCAGAATATCATCAATAAAGACTATGACAAACAAATCGAGATAAGGCCGGAACACGTTGTTTATCAAATGCATGAACATTGCTGGGGCATTAGTCAGCCCAAAAGGCATCACCAAGAACTCATAATGACCATATCGGGTCCTGAAAGTTGTCTTAAGAATATTCGAGTCTCTGATCTTTAACTGGTGATAACGTGAATGGAGATCAATCTTGGAGAATACTCTCGCTCCTTGAAGCTGGTCGAATAAATCATTAATGCAAGGCAAAGGACACTTGTTCTTAATTGTTACCTTGTTCAATTGCCTATAATCAATGCACATTCTCATAGTGCCATCCTTCTTCTTCACGAATAGAACTGGCGCACCCCAAGGTGATACACTAGGCCGAATGAACCCCTTATCAAGGAGTTCCTGAAGCTGCTCCTTCAACTCCGCTGGTGTCGTACAATACGGCGGAATAGAAATGGGTTGAGCGCCCGGCACCAGGTCAATACCAAAATCAACATCCCTATCCGGTGGCATGCCCGGCAGGTCTGCAGGAAATACATCAGAAAAATCCCTCACAATTGGAACAGAATCAATACTAGGAGTCTCTGCACCGACATCCCTCACAAAGGCTCGATACGAAAGGCATCCCTTCCCAACCATACGCTGGGCCTTCAAGAATGAGATCACTCTACTGGGAACATAATCAGTCAAACATTGCCACTCAATCCGTGGCACACCCGGTATAGCCAATGTGACTGTCTTGGCATGACAGTCCAAAATAGCACGACACGGAGATAGCCAATCCATGACCAAAATGATATCGAAATCCACCATGCACAATAATAAAAGATCAACTCGGGTCTCCAGACCCTCAATAGTCACCACATACGACCGGTACACTCGGTCTACAACAACGGTATCGCACACTGGAATAGATACATGAATAGGTGAAATAAGAGACTCACATGGCGTATCCAAATAACGGGCAACATATGATGACACATAAGAAAAGGTGGAACCGGGATCAAATAATACAGAGGCATCTCTGTGGCAGACTGAAGCAATACCTGAAATAACAGCATCAAAAGCAATAACATCTGATCTGTTTGGAAGTGCATAGAAATGAGCTTGACCACCACCTGATCGACCTCCCCCTCTAGGGCGACCCCTGGCTGACTGACCTCCACCCCTAACTGGCTGTGTGGGTGGTGAAGTAACTAGAGCAGAAGTCAAGGGCTGACCCCTCTACTGAGATGGGCCAACATGAAGACGACGACACTGCTACCTTATATGCCCAAACTCTCCACACTCATAACAACTCCCCGGTGCTGGAGATGGGGACTGAAGGGAACCCCTGGCACCGGAATGACCAGTAGATGGACCTGGCATGGAAGAACCCTGCACTGACGAAGCACGTGACGATCTTTGGGCTGGAAGGGCACTGAGTGATGAGTAGCCTTGATGAGAACTATGGAAACCATAACCCGATAATGCCCCACGATAACCTGGGCGAGATGAATGAGCCTGTCTGAATGGGCGGCCTCTGCCCTGCTGGAACTGACCCCTCGAAGGAGCACTATTAAAGCTACCAGATCCCCGAGGCCTTTTGGCCTCCCTCTCCTCTCGCTCCTAGTGGCAAACTGACTAAATCTCATGGGCGATGTCAACAACCTCCTTGAAAGTAGCACCTGTCACCCTCTCCCTAGTCATGAGAATCTGAAGCTGATATATGAGACCATAAACAAACCTCATAATCCTCTCTCTATCTGTCGGAACCAACCAGACCGCATGATGAGCTAACTCAGAGAACCGCATCTCATATTGTGTCACAGTCAACTCTTCCTGATACAACTGCTCGAACTGCATGCGCAGCTCCTCTCGGCCAGACTGTGGCACAAACTTCTCCAGAAAGAGAACAGAGAATTGCTACCAGGTAAGGGGCGCTGCACCAACAGGCCTACGCCTCTTATATGCCTCCCACCAAGTGAAGGCAGCCCCAGAAAACTGAAAGGTAGTAAATGCTACACCACTGGTCTATAGAATTCCCACCGTACGAAGCATCCTCTAGCACTTATCTAAGAAACCCTAGGCATCCTTGCCCACTGCACCGCTGAAGGTCGGAGGTTGGAGTCTACCAAACCTCTCTAGTTAACGCTGCTCTTTGTCCGGCATAACTGGTACCACAAACTCCTGAGCTGGTGTAACCGGCTGGGTTGGAGGTGCCCCAGTTTTTGGAGTCCCTGCACAACCTACTCAGGTGTGCGAGCAACGGGAGTTTGGGTGTCTCCCCCAGCCTGATAAGTAGCTACGGCCGTAGTAACTGAGACCGTCTGAGCCAAACCGGTACACACTGATAAGATATGAGCTAAAGCCTCCTGAAGGTCTGGAATCATAATAGGCACAATCGGTGCCTGAGCTGGAGCTACTGTAGTGTCCACAACTAGGAACTGATCCTGAACTGGGAAACTGATGGATCTATAGGTGCTGCCCCAGCTGCTCTGCCCCTACCACGGCCTCGACCGCGTCCTCAGCCTTTGGTGGCCCCAGCTGGTGGTACTGGTGGTCGTCCATCCTGCCCGGTAGCACGTGTCCTCACCATCTGTGAGAGAATGGAATAACAGAAGTTTAGTACTCGGATCAATAGATTTGCACGACAAGAATTTCAAGAATATGAAGTTTTTCCTAAAGGTTCTGCAGTCTCTTGATGATAAATACAGACGTCTCCGTACCAATCCGCGAGACTCTACTAAACCGGCTCATGACTCGCGTATGTAACCTAGGCTCTGATACCAACTTGTCACGACCTCAAATACCAGTCGTGATGGCGCCTATCACATTACTAGGCAAGCCAACCCAAATACTTAATCACAACCCTTTTTCTTTTCAATAAGCCATTTTCTAACACAAGTTTAAATACCAAATTTCCATAATAAGAGTTTAAAAACAACAAAATATAAGCGAAAGTCAAATAAACATGAAACTACACAGCCCCAAACATCTGGTGTCACGAGTCTAGAGCCTCTACTACATAACTAACATAGGTCTAGAAAATGCGGAAAGGAACAAGATAAGAAGGAGAAAACAGGTATGCGGATGCCATGCAGCTACCTTGAAATCTTCGGCAACCTTTGGATCAGCTGAGTACCCTCACTTTGCCACTTGGGCACCTGGATCTGCACACAAGGTGCAGGGAGTAACGTGAGTACGCCAACTCAGTAAGTAACTAAAGTAAATAAGGTCTGAAAGCAGTGACGAGCAGTTAAAAATCATATAACTGAATAAACAATAGGATAACAGGTCAACTTCACAGTTTAAAACCAATTTCGTCGTAAAGTCATCAATTTCAGTTTAAACACTTGAAATCATATGCTTAGCAATTTTCCAACAGAGGCTTATTTTAAAAGAAGAGTGAAATCAGTGAAAACATCATAACTGGGCCCCTCGGTCAAGATATCACTCAGAACATGGCCTCTCGGGCAGCCTCTCAGTCACTCGTGACTCACTCTCGTCACCTAATATTCACTCTCAACACTCAGGCTCATTAATATCTCATAATAATAGAAATCACAGTAATCGCTGTGGCGTGCAGCCCGATCCATAATTTATAGTCGACTACGCTCGCTGGGGGTGTACAAACTCCGGAGGGACTCCTACAGCCCAAACGTCATATCGCTGCGGCGCGCAGCCCGATCCAATATATATATATATATATATATATATATATATATATATATATATCGCTGCGGCATGCAGCCCGATCTATATAAGTATCGCTGCGGCGTGCAACCCGATCCATAACTCACACATATATAAATATCCTCACCATTAAGTTTTCAACCTCTCTTAGTCATTAACCTTACAGCCTCTCGGGCACAACAGTAGAAATTAGGGAACTCAGTCCAAATCGTCCTCACATTTAGAAGTGGAGTGATAAAACCAGTTTTAAACATTTAAACAGGTAAAACATGACTGAGGATATGCTTTCAAAAAGTAAAGTGAGGAAAAACAGTAAAAATGCCCCTAAGGGTCTCAACAGGTCAGTACAGGGCCCCAAACATGGCATACAACCCATAATATAGTATAAATGACTAAAGTACGGAATAAAATAAGATTCCAAATCAAATACGCGACTTAATAGTTGCTATGGGATAGACCAAGTCACAATCCCTACTGGTGCACGCCCACACGCTCGTCACCTAGCACGTGCGTCACCGCATTTATCAAAACAAGTCAAATACCAAGGTTTTGCACCCATAGTTTCAGATTTACAATGGTTACTTACCTTAAACCGGTGTAAATACTACTCCGTGATGCCTTTACCCCTCGAATCGGCCTCCACTCGCATCGAATCTATCCAAATCAGAATCACGACATCAAAATATGCTAAGGGAACGAAGCCCAAGCAAAAATAATCAAATAATGCCAAAATCCCGAAATTGGCCAAACCCGGCCCCTGGGACCATATCTCAAATAAAATTTACATCAACGGAATCCTTATCCTCCCACGAGTCATACATACCAAGAACACTGAAATCGGAGTCCAAATGGCCCCTCAAATTCTCATTTTAAAGTCTCTTAATCTCAAGCCATAATTCCTCAATGCTAGGCTTAGGTTCTATGATTTATTAGGTAGATTTCACAATAGAATCAAGTTTTAAGTCCAAAATTCTTACCTCCAAGTGATTCCCCTTGAATCCCTCTTCAATCTCCTTCAAATAGCTCCAAAAACGACCAACAATGGAAGAAATAAACCCCACATTCACGGACAAGACGACCTTTTAAACCTTCTGCCCAGGCCTGAAATCCTTCTTCGTGAACGCGGTCAAAATCTCGCATTCGCGAAGCACAAATTAACTTGACCAATTTTTCCTCATTCGCGATCGCGACCTCCCTATCGGGAACGCGATGTTTTGCTCAGACAAACCTTCGCGATCACATTCCGCCTCTCGCGAACGCGATGAACAAATTCCCCCAAGAAGCTCAGCTTCTCATTCCTTCTATGCGAACGCGACAACACCCCCGCGAACGCGATGCACAACTGCCCGGCCCTTCGCAAACGCGGAGCCTCCCTCGCGAACGCGAAGGCTAAATTTCCAGCTTCCTCAACTGACCCTTCGCGAATGCGAGGACCAACTCATGAACGCGAAGGTCATTTTTCTACATGGAATGGCCCGATTGACTACCCGAGGCCCCCGGGACCTCAACCAAAGGTACCAACATATCCCAAAACCTTATTCAAACTTGTACAGATCTTCAAAATACCTCAAACAACATCAAATTGACCAAAACACATCGGATTCAAGCCTAAGTTTCCAAAAACTTCTAAATTCCGCTTTTGATAAAAAACCCGACCAAACCACGTCCGAATGACCTGAAATTTTGTACACACGTCCCAAATGACACAACAAAACTTCTGCAACTCTCAGAATTTCATTCCGACCCCTATATCAAAATCTCACCTATCAGCCGGAAATCGCCAAAAATCCGATTTCGCCAATTCAAGCCTAAATCTATTCTGAACCTCCAAAACTCATTCCGATCACGCTCCTAAGTCCCAAATCACCTCTCGAAGCTAACCGAACCATTGGAACTCACATCTGAGCCCTCTAACATACAAGTCAACATCTGGTTGACTTTTCCAACCTAAACTCACTCTAAAGTGACTAAGTGTCTCAAACCTTAATTACCAAATCCTTTCCAAACTCGATCCGACCAACCCGATACCACATAACTCGGATAGACAAAGCATAAATATGCAAAAATGGGGAAAACGGAGCGGTAACTCATGAGACGACTGGCCGGGTCGTCACACTACATTTACGAGATACAATACTTATTAATTTAATAGCTCAGTATTAGCTAGTAACTATTTACAAATAATTAGTTATCATGGTATTGTATGGTGAATTATGTATCACTTTATTAATTTATTGAAATTTAAAAAATAATGCTAGAGAATCATATTGAAATTGTGAATTATGTTTTTATATTAATTCTCTTTCAAATAGAAATTAAAGCATATTAAATAAAAGGAGTATTTTAAGAAAATTATCAAATTATAATATCTAAATTCTTTCAAGATCATTACTCATTAAGAGATACATATAAGATTTTCTATCGAATACATTACTTTTGATGTTTGAGTTGTAATGACGTTGCAACTAATTTGCATATTATGATATATGTCATACTTTTCGTATTATTCATAGTTGAATTATACTTTATAAATATTTTAAATAGATTATTTGTTATAATTTTGTGATTTTAATGTAATTTTAATAATTATTTTTTATTTTATACTATTTTAAAATTCTTGAAACTAGTAAAATTTAAAGATTCGTGGGACTTACGCCCCATGTCTCAGGGCTTACGCCTCGCCTCGTCAGAAGTAAAATGCCTCGCCTCACGCCCCGCCTTTTAAAACATTGCTTAAGAGTGAAAAATAATTTGCATCCAATTCAAAACACTACAGACCTGGAGCAATTAGATTAAAAATTTGATTTGTAATATGAGTTGTTATAAAGTGTAAGTTTACCCCCCTATAAGTGAAATCGTTGTGAATATAGTTAGTAACAATATTCCCTTGAGATGTTACTGTAAAATTTAATCGGAAATATTCCTATACTATAATTACTTATCTTACTTTAGCTGATCAACGTATATCAGAAATGGTCTTTCTGTCTCCCAAGGTAAGGGTAAGATTGCGCACATCCTACCCTCCTCAGACCGCACTTGTGGGAATCTCACTTGATTGTTACTTTGTTGTTTGTTGTTGTATAATCAATGGCGGATTTACATGGACACTTGTAGGCAATTATAAAAATATTTAGATAAATATTGAGTGAGCACCCACAATTAAACTCCTTTTTTCTCTTCATTTGAATTTTTTATCGGCGAGCACCTATGACTTTAAAATTCTGAATCCGCCACCGTGTATAATTACTGATATATAGCTGTAACTCCATGGGTAAAACAGTTTATATTGCACAACTGGAGTGACGAAGACTCTGTGAAGTTACTGAAGAAATGCAGAGAATCAATTCCAAATATAAAATAACAACCAATCTTGGCTTTAGGTCTCTAATTGGAATCTATCCTTAGACAGCATATGGTTTATGGATCATATCTTTACAGCTTGTTTGGATGGTTGTTACCTATTGTATCTTATCATATCGTACTGTTACTCTAAATACAATATTTGTTTTGATTGTTATTTAAATTTTATTGTATCGTATTGTTAAATTCGTCGTTATGTAACGACGAAATGTGTCACTTTATGTAATGACCAATTTGGTGTGGTCGCGTTATTTCCTTGTATTTTTCTCTCAATCTCACCCTTCATTATTATTAAATAATTTTATGTTATCATTTACTCTACCTTTTTATATACCGTATTATAATTTTTCTTTGTAATATTGCAAGTTTATTCATCATATTACTAGTGCACGATACCATGAAACGACGACAAAACAACATAATTCATCCGAATATTGTATTCATCAAACGATACAGTACAATACAATACAATACAATATGATACGATACATTATGAAACAATATGTAACAACCATCCAAACAAACTATTAATTAGCAAAATAAAATAAATCTTTGTCGCAGTTGCTTAACAGTCCATAGTTTCTTAATTATAAGTTGATTTTATGGGTGTATTTGGTTTGAAAGAAGCACACTTTTCGGAATTGTGTATTTTCATTGTTGTTGTGGGTGTATTTTTATTGATTCAGAAATGTATTTTTATAGCTAATGTCGAAAGGTCTAAATTTGTCTCAATAAAATTAGAAATTGTTGTTCCATTATCATCTAATTTGACCCAAAATTTAGATCTAGATTTAAATAATTAGATTTTTCTAACAGAATAGAGTTAATCTTAGCGAATATTAATATCCAAAAGATTGTTCAACTGATTTTGTGGCAAAATGTCACAAGTTTCGTTTAAATATCAGTAAATGTGTAATAATGGACAGTATTCAATGGTCCAAGAACAAAGAAAATAGCATTAAATAGTAATAAATGATATATAATAGCATTTGTGTAAATAAATGCAAGTGAAATAATCGAAAAGGGATGAGATTCTATGATATTCCTCCTAACAATGATAAATGATTGACGAGTCTTTGAATATTCGAATTCTTCTTGGATCGTGAAAGAAAAGTTAGACAAAGATTTGAAGAAAAGTTGTATTTTATATGTATGTAATAAAGCAACAATCTTCACATAATGTCAATATGTTGTTCTTTACAATGAGTGTCTAATCCCCCTCTACAGCCACATATCTTTTTTCTTTATAAGGGCATATTGGCCACAAAAACCCTAATAATACAGATCGGAGGAATATTCACTTGAATATTCTTATCATTAAAACTAGCAGTTATTGTCCTTCTAAAGGGAGTGCTCGTCCTCGTTCCTCTATTGAGTCAGCTCGACCTCGTCTTCGTCCTTCGTCAGATCACTTCGGCCTTGCCTTCGTCCTTTGTTGGGAACACATTGATGACACGTGGCGGCTTTTGAAGGCTCTTTTAATATTGACCCACATATAATTAGGATAATTTTTAGCCTATACACTTCTCACTAACAGAGCTCAAGCATGATAGAATGAAAAATCATGTCTAAGTTTTTTCGAGAAAACATATCTATATTTGCTCCTTTAACTTTTGACAAACTATCATTCATTAAGAAATTAAGGGCAAAACATGAATTTCTTTTAGACATACTAATAAGATTTGACCGAAAAATCAATAAATGGCAAATTTTAGTCAATGTCATATTGGACCGGATAAATTTAACATTTTCCCCGTGTAATGGGCTTAAAGGCATAGGACTGTAAGTGCACAGATAGCCAATTTTGAGACAGATGTTTAAGGTTAAAATAGCACGGGCTAGTTAGTTTTTGGACTGGTCATTCAAAAATAGTCATCATTTACCAAGTCATTGAAAAATAGCCACTGTTTTGCTGCAACATAGACCGGTCCAGCATAATATATTGGAGTTCGGTGCACCTGTGTATGAACTTCCAGCATATTATGTTGGACCAGTATATTTTGTTGGCTCTAGTATAATATACTTGAGTTCCAATGCTGGAGTATTTTCCGTATTTTGAACAGTGTTTTCGTTCAAATTTATCTTTACATAAAAAATGGCTAAATTTTGATGACTTTTGAAATTGGGGCTATTTTTTATGACCACTTGTAAATCTGGCTATTTTTGAATTCTACCTGTTGTAAGTTCGCAAAATTGTATAAATGTAGCCACTTCAGTACAACTTCAGACATACAAGACCGAAATTGCAAAAATCTAAAGTAATTTTTTTTCTGTATATACCCCAAACTTCAACATAATCAAAACCCAATCACAGCTTTCAAACTCTTCGAAGAATCAGGCCATCTTGTTAATACTGGCTACCAGTTAAAAAATGGAAATATTGGATATAACTTAATTAGCAATAGCATGGTCAAAACTGGCTACTTGTTAAAATGCATTGTCGGCACCAAAGAATCTTCTTTCACCATTAATGCTTTCCACAGTTCTCTTCAGTTACTTAAATCTCCATAGCTGAGCTGGGGTCGTATTTTTGTCTGAGTTAAGCTAAAGACGACCTAGATATGCTTCCCTTTCAGCTTCCTTAGGTAACACCCCCCCCCCCCCCCAAAAAAAAAAAAAACTTTTAGGTCTAACAACTCTTTTTTTTTTTTTTTTTTTTTTTTGATCTTTGACAATGTTACTGACATGTTGGATTATATGTTTACAGAAGTATGTTTATTTCTCAATTATCCAAATGTAATCCCCTTATTGTTTGTTAATTTGGAATAGAGGTGACTCTCTGCAAGCTGCTGGATTTTGATTCTGCAAAATACTTTTTGGTAATTCCATATGGGGAATGGACTTCAATTTCAAAGGTTATGCTGTGTTTGGAGCGTTAAATTGTTATCAATCTTTGGAATTGTTATTGCTGTTATTGTGCTGCTATCACAATTACTTGCACTTCCATTTGAGAATTACATATCTGTTTTATCAAATGCTGGAAGCTCGACTATTTGGCCAGAAAAAAAATCGTATGCAAATTCAACAATAGGCTTTCATTTGAATATAAGTATATATTCGATACAACGGGAAATAAAGAATCAATCGGCTCAGGTTTTGCAGCTTAAATTACCTGCAGCTCCTCCAATTGGTGAGGAGAGTGTGATTTCAGATACTGGTAATTCAATTTCATCTGATGTAGCCAAGATGTCTGTACCATTTAATGATAAAGGGTTGATGAAAAATCAGACAACGGATGCGAATCCTAATTTGTTACGAGCTGCCGGTGCCTCTATAATGCAGAGTAAAAGAAGAAGAAGGCCGACATCAATTTCCTATATGAACTCTTTAGTGCTGCAGAATTCTGTTAGTTTAGTGGTATGACTGTTGCAGATGTCAATTCTAATTATAGTGGAGATTAATTATCAATTCATTTTTGTTATCTAAACTGCTTTAATTGTTGGTTGTAGAGATCACAATGGCATTCTGCACGTGAACTGGAACTCCGAAATGCAAAGTTTCAGATTGAAAATTCTCCAATAAATAGAAACATTCCAGAAGTTCATGCATCTATCTTTCGAAATTATTCCAAGTTTACGAGGTAACTGGATTTGCTTTTGATTATTAGTTACCTCTTAATATCATCGTATTCATGATTTTAATGAGTTGTGAGATGCTTTATCACAGTAGATATGAATATCATTGCGATGCATTTATTCATCACTAAAATCTTCTCGAATCTTCCTGCTGCTGCAATATAGTGCAAATTTATCTATTACATTATGGATTTGGCAATTTGGAAAGGAGGCTTGAGAAAAGTTTATCAATTGGGAACATTGCTTCCTCCATGCGAAAATATCTTTTTTTTTTTTTAATCGGATCTATTCGCCTCCCTTCTTCTTCTTAGTTCCTTGCTCACTAAATGTATGGTTATATTCTTTTCTGTTTAGTTTTGTTTCGAGGTGACCCACCTGTTGGAGGTAGTATCCTGTGCCTAATGAATAGAGTTTTTGCATTTGTTGGTATGATAATGTGATACATTATAGCCATTTGAAAGACAGTTCAAATTTGTACTTTCATTAAGTCAAATGATCAGCCTTATTTTGGGGGAAAACATGCACCGGATGTTGAATTCTTTGATCATTTTGCAGGAGCTATGAGCTAATGGAACGCCTTCTTAAAGTTTATGTTTATAGGGAAGGGGAAAAACCAATATTCCATCAGCCATATCAACGAGGTATTTACGCTTCTGAAGGGTGGTTCATGAAACTAATGGAGAAAAACAAACAATTTCTTGTGAAAGATCCCAAAAGGGCTCACTTATTTTATTTGCCTTTTAGTTCTCTGAGGCTAAGAGAAGCTCTTTCAAAACAAAATTTTACTCATCAAAAAGAATTGGAAAGTCATCTCAGCAATTACATTGGAAGAATTTCTAGAAAATATCATTTCTGGAATAGAAGCAGAGGAGCTGATCATTTTTTTGCTGCTTGTCATGATTGGGTATGCTTTCTCTTGAGCTCTATCCCATTGTGAATGTTGCATTAGATGGTGCTTTGGCAGTCTAATCGTGTCAATCTACTCATTCTCCCCGGAAACCTCTTTCTGATAACTTTAGGAAAGCAAAAGAGTAAGGGAGGTTTTTTCTTTTTAATAAAAAGTTTATTATATAAACACATACAATTTTGTTTTTTATTCTTTCATTTCTTTGGAAAAGGTAGAGTTTTGAAGAGTTATAGGATGTTTTCTGAATCTGCAACTTGGACGGCGTCCTTATTTACAAATATGGAGTACTACCACCTTCAACACTTTATGTTGCTGTCAGGTGTCCATCTATCATTCTTTTACTAAAAGTAGAAGTACGTTATAGGCACCCCGAATCACGAGGAAGAGCATGGAAACTTGTATTAGAGCTCTCTGCAATTCAAATATAGCTGGAGGCTTCAAGATAGGGAAGGATGTATCTCTTCCAGTAACTTATGTTCGTTCAGCTGAAAACCCGCTCAATGATCTGGGCGGAAATCCTCCTTCAGCAAGACCTGTCCTTGCCTTTTTCGCTGGAGGAATTCATGGTTATCTCCGTCCTATCTTATTGCAACATTGGAGTGACAGAGAACCTGATATGATGATTTTTGGGCCTATGCCTCGTGATACTGAAGGTAAAGCTGAATATAGAAAACTTATGAAAAGCAGCAAATATTGCATTTGTGCCAGGGGTTATGAAGTCCATACTCCAAGAGTTGTGGAGTCCATACACTATGAGTGTGTACCTGTGATCATATCAGATAATTATGTGCCACCTTTCTTTGAGGTTTTCGACTGGGAATCATTTTCTGTCTTTGTTTTGGAGAAAGATGTTCCAGACTTGAGAAACATTCTTCTTTCAATTCCTGAGGAGAAGTACATGGAGATGCAGCGTAGGCTGAAGATCGTTCAACAGTATTTCCTTTGGCACAAAAATCCTGTAAAGTATGACTTGTTTCACATGATCCTTCACTCAATTTGGTATAACAGAGTATTTCAGGTAAGATCCAAATAAGGATGTCAAACGACCTCAGGAATTTTTATATTGAGGGGCATCCGTTGAAGCAAATCCGGATAAAGGACTTAGCATAGAGTATAGCAGAGGAAATGTAGATATCCGAGATGATTTGAACGCTTGAATGATCATATCCGGCATCAGATATGATCTAATTCTGTTTTATGCATGAAGAACGTTCCTGCCTGGTAACTGCTTAAGCCTTAATTAGTGAATTGCTATTGTTGGCAAGCTGAACGTAGCACTCAGTGTTGATGCCTGATAGTATCCTTCCTCTTTGCAGCCCCGTGCATACTTGTATAATGCTCTGATAGTTTACCAATTGTTGCCATATACCTCTATAAGAACTTCCTAGCTCTCTTCCTAATGCATTTTCCATACTCCGCCATTATTCTCCCGAGTGGAATGACACCCACATTCTTTGCTAGCCTGATAGTTCGAGCTTTGATTCGTCTCTTTTCTCTTTTTCTCAATAGTGTTCTTGCATTAATGCATTCTAGAGCCGTTGACCTTAAAATATCGCAATGGAATTACGATTTTTTTCTCTCTTCTCTATGTGAAAGTGGAATTAATGATCCGTTGCATTACTTGCTTATGGCTATAGGAAATTTTGCTATTTTACAAACATCGTAGCGAGAGTTCTTTAAATGGCTGTTCAGTTTTCTTTGGTCTGATCAGGATCAGTAGCAAGATAATTTTGGGCATTTTATATTGATTTATATCCTTATAGTACTATTCTACTACTGCACCAAACAGGCTCTAATGGAGCATCAGTAACTGGTTTTGCTAGTTGATGCTTCCTGGTTTTCACTGTACTTCAATGTTATAAGGGGAAGCTCAAAAACGAAAATACTGTTAGTTGTTGTCATAATTTTCTTACCATATTGGGTTTTCCTATCTATTGAAGGAAGGGCAATATGTTTACCATAATTGGGTTTTTCTTTTTGAAGAAAGAAATTATAATAAGTCTCTCATATTTGGCTAGTCCCTTTTCTTGGAGGAAAATGTTTGGGCTTCTATAAATTGAGGATCATTTTTTCTCATTCAGCAGTATCCACAACGTAGCCATATGGGGTTTGAGAGTCATGTTAGGGGGAGAACATTACGGGACAAGTGTTTGTGTGTCACTTATGTTTGCCTCTTCGTGAGGTTGTTCTCTCGGTATTCTGTACTCTCTTTTATATAGTGGATTGTTCATCTCTGCCATGGACGTAGGTCAATTGATCGAACCACGTTAAATGTTTGTGTCTCTTTTGGTAAATTTCTCTTTTGTTGGATGATATATCGTTGTTCAAGGTTTGATTTACTAGTTTCCGTACGACACCTGATTATTTCGATCCTAACAAATACAACATGAACTAAACTAATTCTGTACTCTTTTTTGTGCAGTGCCGGGACACAGACTCTCTTCAGAACGATTCCAATTATTTTTTTTAATTGTATTCTTTTTATTCAAGAAGTTTGACCCCCCTCTAATTTTTTTGTTTTCTTTATTTGATTTGTGTTTTCTTTGGGGACTTAGATTCCAATTTAATGTGTCTCACAACCAAGAAAAATTAGGGGGGTCATTTTGGTTTTGGGTCTGCTACGCGACGAATAGGTTCAAGAGATGAGAGAAATAAGGATACCCACCAGAAAGACTAATCCAATCCATAATGATGTATCAGAAAATACAATATTTTTGTTACTTGACCAGCCATCACGAGAAGCAAATACAATGGGTACGCTAATCAATAAGATTAATGAAGTAGCAATTAATGCAAAAACAGCCAATTGGAAAGCAAGAGTCATGCTTTTAATCCTCCAAGCTACCAACAAATGAACTATATACCATTTGATCCCTCTATCAGCCAAAAAATATTAATTGTGATAAAATATGTCATCGAGGGATTTTACTTTATCATGAATCCATTGATTCTATATGACTTATTACTACTCCCCCTTTCGCACTTTATTCGTACATGGAGTGGGGGGAAATGGAATTTTATTTTTTATTTCACAAATGGGCATGCTAGATCATATATCTATATACGGATAGATAGATCTCAAGTAATTCTGATTATTAAAAAAAAAAGAACATTTCTAAAAAGTATTGGAAAAAGAATTAACGTTGGATAGCATCAAGTCTTTCTCCTTAGATAGATTTCATTCACTGGGAGTTTAAAAAGGTTTAATTGAATCTTGACATTAAAATTAGATTAGTGAAAGTAATACTAATTCCCCTAATATTTAATTCGGATATCTCTCTCACCAAAAGTTTTATACTATTCTAAGTAATAAATCCTCTAACAGGGACAGTAAAAACTCGAGACAAATATATGCAACTGTAGTTTGATCATGCATTTTAGCCACCATATATTAATGAACTGAGATTTTCAAAGTCCCCATGAATGTTAAATGATCAACCCGAAGATAACAATTAGGAAGAAAAAGTAGGTAGCAAAACATAGTTGTATTTGCACTTACCCCTTCTCATATTGAGAAATGCAACAACAACAACAACAACAACCACCCAGTATAATCACACTAGTGGGGTCTGGAGGGTAGTGTGTACGTAGACTTTACCCCTACCCTGGGGTAGAGAGGTTGTTTCCAAATAGACCATCGACATCCTTCCCCTAGTGGGGTCTGGAGAGGGTAGTGTGTACGCAGACCTTACCCCTACCCTGGGGTAGAGAGGTTGTTTCCAAATAGACCCTCGGCATCCTTCCCTCCAAGAACTCCCCACGTTGCTTTTGGGATGACTCGAACTCACAACCTCTTGGTTGGAAGTGGAGGTTGCTTATCATCAGAGCAACCCCTAACCAATTAATACCAAAACTTTAAATTCTCGAAAGGAAAAAAAATAAAAATAAAAAGGGCAAATACTCCACTATATATACATATAATGCATGCCTTTCCCAGAGCCTGACTTGCATTACTAAGTATAGCATTTTTAGATATAATTTACTCCTAGCTAGCTAGAAATGGAAATGAAATACCTAACCCTAATGGTGACAGTGATGGCGGCCATGGCTATATTTGAAGGGAAATTTAGTATGGCCAATCTGATGGAGGTGAAATGTATAGAAGTTTGCATGAACGAATGCAAGAAAACTGGTATAGCCACTGCTGCCTGTCTCAAATTCTGTCCACTTCACTGTGTTCCACCTACGCCTCCTCCTGAAGTCCGCTACTGCAATCTCCGATGCATTCTTCAACATTGTGTTGACTACAAGAATGGTACGTACTTCATTCATCCGATCCATTTTACTTGTCATGTTTGACTTGGAGGGTTGTTCTGATGGTAAGCAACCTCCACTTACAACCAAGTGGTTGTGAGTTCGAGTCTACCCAAGAGCAAGGTGGGAAGTTCTTGGAGGGAAGGACGCCGAGGGTCTATTTGGAAACAACCTCTCTACCCCAGAGTAGGGGTAAGGTCTGCGTACACACTACCCTCCCCAGACCCCACTAAGTAGGATTATACTGGGTTGTTGTTTGACTTTCGAATATCGTAGCCAAAAAGTTAGTACGTCGTTCTAGGTCTAGTGTGAAATATTACGCATTGTATGCAAGCAGGGGCAGAGCTAGAGCTTCGACAACAGATTCGGCCGAACTCAGTAGCTTTAATCCAAACCATATATTTCTCTTAAGAAATTCATTGAATAGGTACAATTTCTTCTTTTAGAACCCAGTAACATAAAAAGGTTATCACGAACCCAGTAACTTCAAATTCTAGTTCCGCCTCTGTATGTCAGTACGAATGAAGAGGAGCCTTGGATCAACGATAAAGTTGTCTTCACGTGACTTATAGGTTACGGGTTCAAACCGTAGAATCAGTCACTTATGTTTGTATTAGAATAGGCTGCCTATATCATACCCCATTAAGAAGGGCATCCTTCCTCGGATCTTGCATGAACGGCGCATACTTCGTGCACCGCGCTGCCCTATATACAATACGAATGACTGCATTTGTATGCACATAACACATTCATCCACAATTCCACATATACCTGCACGTGCATGGTTTGGAACATTATGGTGAAGCCAAAAGTGAAGACTTTTTCCAGCATTTTCTATAGTAAATCTATTTGAACAAGTATCTGGACAAGCTTGTTGTACATGATCAATAGTTTATCAATATAATGACTTTTCAGGAAAGATAGTATCCCGACGACGAATTTTTCTTGAATATTTTTCTTTTACTGAATTTTTTTTATGTATTTTTTTACGAATAAATTTTCATCCCTTTTAATTTGGTGCTTATATATCATTGCAGATGAAGAGAAACTGGAGGGCTGTGTCTCCAACTGCCGGAAGAATGATCATTGCTAAATTACTAATTCTATAATGATACATTTTACCCACACAATAAATGCCGCATAATTCTAGTCCTCGCTCTATTTCTGTTTATTTTTCTTTTAAATAGTGAGTTTCAGCTTTCAGTTCTGTCTTAAAGAATTTGGATCAGATGATGCAGACGTTATCTAATTGCAGATTTTATTTGGTGGGAGTTCCACTGAGAATATTTTCGGGGAAAAATAAAAAATAGTCAGATTTATATAATCGAAATTTACCCACTTTTTCATGTAAAGATAAAATTTGAATAAAAACGCTCTTAAAAATCCGGAAATATTCCAGCATAACATAATATGTTGGAGTTTGAATTTTTTATATATGAGCTTCAAGCATAATGTGCTGGAGTTTTAATATAATATGCGGGAAGTTTATATGCAAGAGCTTCATAATCCAGTATATTAAATTTTCGTGTGTTGGAGTTACAACATTATATGCTGGAAGTTTATACGCAAGAGCTCCATAATCCCGCATATTATGCTGGAACATTCCATGTTTCAACAATAGTGGTTATGTTTTAATGACTTTGCAAATGCTGACTATTTTTTTTATTAGCAGTCCGAAAACTGTCTAGCCCGTACTATTTTCACAATATTTGCTAATAATGAAGTTTTTTCGAATTTGTTAAATTAATGGATCGATAGAAAAAGATCAGTTATATATAAGTTTGTGATATTAAGTTGTTGCTACATTGTAAAATATGCAAAGTCTACACCAAATATCAAAGGGGTCTTAATTCAGAACATTTAATCTTAGGTGAGCGCGCAAAGCATAAGATGAAGTCATTCTTGACCCCTAATTAAGACTAATCTAATTTTAAATTTAAGAAGTTGAGTTTATTACTGAAAATTCTTTTGGACAAATTACAAACCTAGTCCGTCGGTTGGTTGAAACTAATTACATTCACTAGTCAAAAAGTATATAAAAGGCAAAATACCTTAAAACCTCCCAAATTTGGCACTTATTATTGGTTACATCCTTAAATTATTCGTGATCATAATTACCACCTATACTTGGTTATTCGATAGCTGTTACCCCCCTTGGATTATCTCATTCTAGAAAAGTGGCATACACTCGCTTGCCACGTGAATTTTCCTATCCTTGTGGCATATTTTGAAAAATAAAATATATTTTATACATTTTTAAGTGCTTTACTTTTTTAGATAATCCTTTTCGAATAAAATTTATGATAAAACTAGAACTATATTATTTAGACTCATTTTTTTTATTTGGCTAAAAATAATAAACTTTTAATTATTGTTTTTTGAATTTGAAAATGAAAATAAAGATTTATACCGTTGAAATAAATAGTCAAGGCATCTAAAAAGATGTAAAAAATATATAGTTTGATTTTTATTACTTTGGCATAAATAGTCATTGCAACAAAAGAAGAAATAAAAAGAGTGTACAATTGCAAGTTCATTATTTTGGCTATACCTTTTTATTTGGTAAAAAATAATGGAGTTGTAGCCATTTTTTTTTTACTGATTTGACTCGAAAATAAAAATACACATTCAAACAAATAGACATTATATATAAAGAAAAAAAATAAAAGAAAATACACTACTATTACTCCATTATTTTTGCTAAAAGTTTCCTATTTGGCTAAAATGATGGAGTTCCAACCAAACTTTTACAAATCCCCCCCCCCCCCCCAAAAAAAAAATACAGTTGGAACAAATAGACATTATATCTATATAAGAAATTAAAAATAATAAAGTTAGAGTAAAGTCCACATTATATGTTAAGATGAAGCAAGAAGAAATACATACTTGTAACAAATAAATCATTATATATGACTATATGACAACTAAAAGTTAAAAAATAACCTACTTGGAAGTTGGGTTTTCAATTTTTCTTCACTTTCACTCGCTTAAAAGAGAGTGCGCTCACACTATTTGTCACATCAACGTCTAGTGGGTAATGGCTGTTAGAAGGTCAAGTTCGGGGAAGGGATAATTAAGACCACGAATAATTTAGGAATGTAACTAATAATCTGTGTCAAATTTAGGGGTTATGTATTCTGCCTATATAAAATATGTATATTTCTTGGATATAATACACATTTTTAAAAAAATTACTTATTGTGAAAATATACATTTCTCAATTATTTACCTAATGTAAAAACACAAAGGCGATAATAAATTATTCCATTCTTTAGCCAATACCGAAGAAGTAGTGAAAAAAATGGGGAACGATCATGACAAAACAATAGCTATTATTCATTAGGTCATTGCTGATGGGTCCGCTATTATTCATTAGGTCGTTGTTGATGGGTTCGCACAATTTTAGGCAATTTAGAGTCGGTCTTGTTTTATAATCGTCCTCAAATCTTGTTTTATGGCCCTAAAATGCCAAAAAACGAGGAACGGTCATGGCGAAGCGATAACTATTGTTCATTAGGTCATTTTTATGGGCCTGCAAAATTTTAGGCAATTCGAAGTCGGTCGCCCGAATTCATGTAAATAGCGTATACTATAGCACACGAAAATCTAGAAATCCTTTTGAATTTCTGTTTATGGCCCTAAAACGCCAAAAATGAGAACGGTCATGCTGAAGCGATAACTATAATTCATTAGTTTGTTTCTAATGGGCATACAAAATTTTAGGCGATTCGAAATCGGTTGCCCAAATTCATGCAGATAGCATGGACTATAGCACACGAAAATGTGAAGATCGTTCTGAATTCCTATTTTATAACCCTAGAATGCCACGCGGTTAATATTTTTCATGAGGCTATTTACGGTGGGCCTGCAAAATTTAGGCAATTCTGAGCTCATCGTTTGAATTCATGTAGATTGCGTGGACTATAACACGTAAAAAATATAGAAATTATTTTGAATTTCTGTTTTATGACCCTAAAACGCAAAAAAAAAAAAAAAAAAGAAACGGTTATGCTGAAACAATTACTATTATTCATTAGGTTGTTTCTTATGGGCTCGCAAAATTTTAGGCTATTCGGAGTCGGTCGCTCGAATTCATGCAAATGTCGTGGACTATATATACACGAAAATCTAGAAATCATCCTAAATTTCAGTTTTATGGCCCTAAAATGCAAAAAAAAAATAATGAGGAACAATCATGGCGATTCGATGACTATTGTACATTATGTTGTTTTGATGAGCGTGCAAATTTTTATGGAATTCTGAGTCGGTCGCCCAAATTCATATAGATAACGTGGACTATAGCACATATAAATCTGAAAATCGTCCTAAATTCCTATTTTATGATCCTAAAATGCCAAAAAACCGAGTAAAGGTCATGGCGAAGCGGTGACTATTGTTTATTAGGTCGTTTTTAATGGGCTCTCAAAATTTTTAGCGATTCTTAGCCAGTCCCCGAATTCATGCAGATTGTGTGAAATATATCACACAAAAATCTGAAAATCGTTTTGAATTCCTATTTTATGGCCCGAAAATATCAAAAATGATCGTAGCGAAGCGATAGAATATTATTCATTAAACGCAAAACCGGGCGGCTAATTTTGACAGATTAGAAGGTCGGCCTTCTAAAAGTTATGAAAAGGGGATCAGGGCCCAAATTTTATAAATTTTGCCCAGGCCCAGTTGAGGAACGGCGAACACATCTTATACCCTAAACTCAATTCTATATAACTGAGAGTGTGCAGTCAGTAGGGTTTGTTCCTCCGGTCGCCGTCTGAAGAAAATGGTAAGCTTTCAGCCATGGTTACACCAATCCTCTTCTTCATTTTGCAATGGTTATTGATTTTTATTTTCTTTTGCGGGAAGTGTAGGCTCCAAAGAAGGGTGTAGCAGTAGCATCAAAGAAGAAACCGGCTCAGGCGAAGGTGGTGAATCCACTGTTCGAGAAGCGGCCCAAGCAGTTCGGAATCGGTGGTGCGTTGCCACCAAAGAAGGATCTGACTAGGTTCGTGAAATGGCCTCAGGTGGTTCGTATTCAAAGGAAGAGGAGGATTCTCAAGCAGAGGTTGAAGGTCCCTCCTGCTCTCAACCAGTTCTCCAAAACCCTCGACAAAAACCTCGGTCAGTGTCACTATGCTATATAACCTAATTTCACCTATTTTTTTGAAGTTTTTTACTAATTAGTTGCTGTATTCTGTGAACAATTAGTTAAGTAGTCCTTTATGACCCGTCCACTCTATTTGCAGCTGTTCCCTCTTCGAATATCAATTACTATTGACTTAACAATCACTTTTTGCCTATGTAACTAGCCTCTATATTCGTTAAACTTGATTTGGGCTCATTTTGTTTTAATACTTGTATTTCGTCGAGCTATTTTATGCATATAAAAAAATTATGAGCTATTAGCTTTAATCTCTCTCTGTGTGTGTTTGTCTTTTAGGGCTACATTTTCAGTCTTAATGTGTTAAATGCAGTGTGTTTCAATTTGAACCTTCACCCAAAGTGGTGGCATAATTAGCAAAGAGGAATTGTGAGGAATGATGTTTTTTTTTGAACTATAATGTGATCCCATATCGGTTTCGAGTGTTTGAACTAGCCTCGTCGTGTACTTAAAGACAGTTGAATGGGTAGGTGATTGGTCTTTGCTTGTGGATTCTTATGATTCCGGTATTGTAGCCTCTCTCAGTGAGAGTTTGCAAACTCCTCAACTTTTGCTATGTGAGCAATATGGAGAACACTCTAGGCCTCGCACCCCTGACAATTATTGGCTTATTTTATTGTTCGGTAACCTAGGAGCTGAATGAGCTACTATTGCCTCCGTTCGGAATACTTTTATAAACTTCTTTTTGAGAAGGAGAATCAATTTAGACATTATCATAATCTTTTTGTTGGAATTCCTTGTCGGATAGTACATTTTGCATAGTCTTTGTTCTATACCATGTGGATGCTGTTTTTATAGAATGTTTAATTTGACTTGTACCATTGAAAAAGTTATTGTCATGGACTTTTTATCTTTTGTTTTCAGCATATTGAATTTTACTTTCGAGAAACTACTTATTTTCAGGCAGAAATGTTTTTCGGAATGTCTTCCGTCGTACCAAATAAACCCTTTTCTAATCAATCTTAAATGGCTATGCTGTGATGTTGTACTTGGTCATTATGTGTCTTGCCACTTCTCTAGTATCCTACAATGAAGAATATAAGTCATCAGATCTCTATTCAACTTTTGTATTGTTTTACTTGCAATGAGGTATTTTATTTCATTGAGGCTGAATTGAATTATATCTATTGCCTTTGTCCGTTGAATATGCAGCGACAAACCTTTTCAAGATGCTTCTCAAGTACAGGCCCGAGGACAAAGCTGCAAAGAAGGAGCGTCTTGTGAAAAGGGCTCAAGCTGAAGCTGAAGGAAAAACTCCTGAAACAAAGAAACCCATCATCGTGAAGTATGGTCTTAAGCACATCACATACCTTATTGAGCAGGTTCGTTCTTGTCTTGCGAAGGTCTTTTATGTGGCTCATCTTCCCCCCCCTAAAGGGACTAATTTCCATTGATATTCTTGCAGAACAAAGCACAACTGGTAGTGATTGCTCATGATGTGGACCCAATTGAGTTAGTTGTCTGGCTTCCTGCGCTATGCAGAAAGATGGAAATTCCTTACTGCATTGTGAAGGGGAAAGCACGTTTAGGATCGGTGAGCAATCCTAAATTTTTTGATATCTTAATAATGCTTCATGACAGACTGGTCAGATGCAAGCTAACTGTGAAATGTACAGTGAAATTCTTCTTCATTTTCCTCTGTAATATCATCTTTAACTTTATTTTCTTGAAATTGTTGGTTTTTATTGTTTTAAGGAATTTAAATCTGGGCTTTGGGTTGCTAAATAGGGGAGAGCTTATGAATAATAGCTCTGAAATACTTACAGGTTTTCTGTGGGGTGCCCTACCAATCTAAAAGCCTTGAACAGCAAATGTAAAAATGGCATCATAGTACGGATTTGTTGCAGTTCTAAGTGGGTGTTTTTATGCTTCTGAAAAGTAATTTTTGTTCTCTTTTTTGAGCCAATTTTTGCTTTTTTAGAAGCTAACCCACTTCTGACTCTTTCGTTCACAAATTCGCCTCCAAACGCCATTACATTTTTGTTTATCATTTTCGTTTGCCAATAAAAACATGCTTCATGACAGATTAGATTCTGATACTTATGCATTGTATGCAGATTGTGCACAAGAAAACTGCTTCAGCTCTGTGTTTGACAACAGTGAAGAATGAAGATAAAATGGAGTTCAGCAGAATTTTGGAGGCAATTAAGGTATCTCAATTTATATATGACTAGTTTGGTTTCCTTTTTGCCCTAAAGCTATTCCAAGGATATCTCTTGATACTTGTTTGCATTTCCAGGCTAACTTCAATGACAAGTATGAGGAGAACAGGAAGAAGTGGGGTGGTGGCGTCATGGGTTCCAAATCACAGGCCAGAACCAAAGCCAAAGAGAGGGTTCTTGCAAAGGAAGCTGCCCAGAGAATGAACTAAGAGCTTGCTGTGATATACACCGCAATTGGATTAGGGACTTTCTCCGCCAATTTTTGTGTTTGGTTCACATGCTTGACAATATTAGAGATATTAGTTTGATAAGTCTCTTTATGTTTGCCTTCTTTTGCAGATTATTGATCTGTGGGAGAAACTTTAAATTGTATCTGAAGTTTTTGTTAGATATTTTGTTGAATTTGGTTTTTGTGATAGTGAGATGGGAGGTTAATCTATTAACTACACTTTTATTGCTTAGATATTGCTTTGCTTGTTGCTAATTGTAGGTTCTACTCATGGACGGTGCTTTTGGGGTTTTACGTTTTTTTTTTTTTGGTTTTTCGTACCTGCATTGGATTAGGACTCGTGTTACGTAGGGCCCTATTTGGGGATTAGGACTCGTGTTACGTAGGGCCCCATTCGGAGGGAAGCGCTCCCTATCAAGGAATTTTCCACACTCAGGATTCGAACTCGAGACCTCTGGAGCAATACCTTCCACTGCACCATATCCTTTGGTGGTGGGATTTTACGTTAATGATTGATTTTGTGCCATTTTTTGTTTTTGCGATCTCTTAAATTTATATAGGAAGTGGGATGGTGTTCTTACTGTGACAACAATTCAATTTTGACAGAAGTGCACAGTAATGTAATTTGCGAGCATAGACATGCTAAAAGTCCTTAAATGCCGGTAAAGTGAGTAAACTTTAAAATGTTCTCATCTCCCTATTCCACCTTTCAGTGTTTTCAGTATGATTTTTCTTAGGCCCCTCTCTCTAAAAACCTTTTACCATTAAAAAAGACTTCAATTTTTCAACTTTAATTCATCATTTGAAATGTTGGATTATCTAAAAATAGGGGTAAAACAAGGATCAGCAAGATTTGGTGGAGCGTAAAGAGTGATTTGTTGACTAGGTAAGAATATTAGATTTAGAAGTTGTTTGTTTGAAATTAAGAGGAATCAAGAAAGAGGGATGTGCAACAGTGCATTCGGCTAGAGGATTTCGAATTTTCCACAACTCCACAAGCTAGAATCATACTCCTAACTCCCTCCTGTCCACAATAAGTGGTTAATTTGTTTTTTTATATTGGTCTAAAATAAGTGTCCATATATATAATCAAGAAAAAATTCAATTTGTTTTTCTAAAATTACCCTTACGTACGTATCCCTAAAAAGTCATTTACTCCTCACATTTGAGAAGAGAAGTAAGTACTACTATAACTATGGTGCAATATTTAATGAAGGGTAGATTAGTCACATTAACTATTTTAATTTAGAATTTAGTATTTTCTTAATGGGTGTGCCCAAAGCAAATTGGTCATTAAGTGTGGACCGGAGAGAGTAGAGATTATTGAATTTAATAAGTGAGGAGTCGTAAATTAGCTCAGAGAGCTACTTTAGATGAAGGACCAACACTTCAATTTCTCGTGCTATTTGTACATTATGCTCCTTTATAATATTGTATTTTAAAAAAATGATCTTTTTAAATAGTTTATGTATAAAAGATAAATTTCTTACGTGTAAAAATTAATCTTTTATGGATAAAAAAAAAAGGTAGAGTCATAAAATTAACGGAGAAGGGCCTAAAATGCCCCTTTACTATATGAAATAGGACAAACTAATCCTCCGTTAAAAGTTAGTCTCTATTCTGCCCTTGCCGTTAACAAATGGGCTCGTATATGCCCTCCATCACTAACGGGAGACTCATAAAGCCATGTGGAATATATATGAGGGCAAGTTAGATCTGGTTTGAATTGTATAGGGGCATATATGAGTCAGTTATAATAGTTATTTCTCAAACACTTCACAACCCCATATCAGTTTACTTCGACACCTATTTGACAACACCAAACTAATTATCACAGCAAATAAGCTAAGTCATAGACACACGCATTCAGATGAACGACAATGACTTCATTAAATCCTAGCAGCTCAAAGGGGTCGAATTATAACAAAAGACAACAAAAGACAATGTCAGAATATTCTAGTAGCTCAAAGGGGTCGAATAGGAGGTGTCATTACGGACTTACTGCCAATTATTTCATGGCATGTATACCTTTAAATGCTGGGAGAAGGTTTTTCAAGTGCCTGAAGCATGAGGTAAGAATTTTTTTTGATAGGTTCTTTTAATTATTCCGATTTGTTTGTAATTTTATTTTATTTATTTTTGGTTTTTCGGATGAAAAAATATTCCTATTGGGAATGACAAGATGAAGAGCTTCCTCGTAGAGTTTTAGATCTCACATGCAGTTTAAAGAAGGAAAAGGAAGCTCTAATCCGTGAAAGAAATGCTCTCTAAAGGAAAATTTGATCTTGAGAATGTTATGATGCTCGTCGATCATGGAAGAATATAAGCCTTGGAATTGGAAAGAAATGTCCTAATGAAGAAAGTGACCGATTTAGAGTACTCAGTTGTGCTTGATGCTAAATTTCGGAAGAAAATGTAGATTTTCATGTGTGTGATATTGGGATGTCTTGTTATGTTCTCTGGATCAGTGAAAAATGATATGTAATGTTAGTGCTATTGTGGCTTACTTATTGTTTTTTATTATGCAATGAAGCTTTATGTTTTTGTACAAGGATTTAATGAAGTCATTGCCGTTTATTTGAATGTTTGTGTCTATGACTTAGTTTATTTGCTGTGATAATTAGTTTGGTGTTGTCAAATTGGTGTCTAACTAAACTGATATGGAGTTCTAAAGTGTTTGAGAAATGACTATTATAACTGACTCATATATGTCCCTATACAATTCGAACTAGGTCTAATTTGCCCTCACATATATTCTATGTGGCTCTATAAGTCTCCCGTTAGTAATGGAAGGCATATACGATCCCATTTGTTGACGACAAAGGCAGAATAGAGACCGACTTTTAATGGAGGACTAACCTGTCCTATTTCATATAGTAAAAGGGTATTTTAGGCCCTTTTCCGTAAAATTAAACACAAGTTTTATAAAGAGCCAAAAAACTATTTGTCTTCCCTGTATTAGATTTTCTTCATCTGTCACTTTCGTCTTACCGTCCATCTCATTCTCATCCAAAAAAACAAAAGAGAGATATTTTTAAACACTCGTCTTCGTAACAAAGACCAAATTACGACGTCGTTTGATCCCCTTTTTTTGATTCCTTGGACATCCCTCTCTCTGCTCAATCAAGAACCTCAATTCCCATCAGTAGAAGTAAAGACTTTTGTGAAGCTATTGATGGCGTGTACCTCTATTTAATTCTCTTCGAAACGCTCAAAATTTCCAGAAGATAAGAATATCACAAATTTAAAATCCAGGCTAAGTTATTAATTTAATTTCTAATCATTTTTCAACAAAACGTGCATGATCCACCAACCCACTGAGCTGAAATTCATGCCTCGGTTACCCATAAATCAATTATTTTACTTCTTATAACTGTATTTGTGGATTTGGGTTCTTGTTAAAGTCCGATAATTGAAAGCTGAAAGCAAAGAAAAAGAGAGGACACAAGATGATGAATCAGATTGGAGGGAAAATTTGTTCCTGGACACGGACGAAGATCGTTGATCCTCTTTTTCAAATCCTCCAAAGGTAGCTATATTTACCCTTTTACCCTTCTTTTTGTTAGAGTATGTAAAAATATGTACGTGTGAAATGAAATGATTATTCCAGCAGGAAAATTGCATTCTTCTTTAGATAAATAATTGGGGTTTTTGGAGTTTTTGAAGTCAGTATCTGAATACTAATATTCTAATAATTTCTTAATGGAAAGATGACAAAGTAAGAAGCTTTACTGATATGCACAATGAATGGTTTTCTTGATTTGTTTCAAGGGGAGCAGAGCCGAAGCAATTGGCATTCTCTGCGGCTCTTGGAATTACATTGGGGGTATTTCCCATTTGTGGTATGTTCTGTTAAGCTGGAATTAGTCCTTATTATCCTTGTTTTATGTAAATTTCTGTTTGTATGAAAGCATTCCTTGTTTACTGCCTTAAGCTTGTGGTGTATTCTCTGACTATGCATTCCAAATTCTTCGACTCGACTCCTAGGAGGTAATTTCATGACAAATAGAAGGTTATCTTTAACTGTAATTCAATTCCTTTCTTAATGTGTTGAGAGAACTATAGAATTGCTAGGGGATGATAATGGTAAAAGAATTAATAATAAGATGTATCGGCGAAGTTTCTTTTACTGAATTTGAAATGGATTAAACCGTGCAATATCAAAATGCTAATGAAATGCTATATTGAGATGGTATTGAAATGATTTAAGAAGGAATTTTGGGATGTATAAATGGATCTGTCGATAGGAGAAGAATAAATGATGTGCTTGTACATATTACAACTTATAGAACTTCTACACTGAGATTTGGAATCAATGGTCCTGTGAATTGGTCAGCAATTGATTAATTGCCATTAGTGTCAGTTTAGGAGCTTCACCCCATAAGAATACGTTTGAATATCTTCCTTGACAGAGTTTTTATTCAACATGCTGTGGAACTATTATTCCTGTCTGGAGTAAGCAAAGCCAACTTCCATACTTATTTCTTTGGTATCACATTGGTTCACTGTATATCATCATTTAAGAAGCTTATTTGTAAATTCATCATTTTACTTTTTCATGATTAAAAAAGGGTAGCCCGGTGCACTAAGCTTCCGCTATGCGCGGGGTCTGGGGAAGGGCTGGACCACATGGGTCTATAATACACAACCTTACCCTGCATTTCTGCAAGAGGTTGTTTCCATGGCTTGAACCCGTGACCTCCTGGTCACATGGTAACAACTTTACCAGTTACGCAAAGGCCCCCTTCTACTTTTTCATGATTATATGATGAAAAATTACGTCATCAATTGATAGAAATATCTAAGTTTTCTTTTCTTAAGAAGTTAACACAAATATGTATTACAAAAGGCAAAACTGTTCAATATCTTACTCTGTGTGTGTATGATGATGAAGGTGAGGTATTAATTAACAGACTACATGTAAGTTGATCCTGTTCAATTTCCACTTTAATTTCTTCATTACTGGCTAGAAATATTGAGTGAACTGATTTCTGCCTTGAAATTATTGAATTGTGCTAATCAAATGTTTTTCTCAACAGGTGTTACTGTGTTCCTATGTGCGATCGCTATTGCATTATTTGGATCCTTTTGTAACGCTCCAACTGTGTTGTTGGCTAACTTCATTGCTACTCCAATTGAGTTGAGGTGCTTAACAGTGGTTCTTTATAAGATCAATTGCTTGATCTTTTGCTATTGCTACAAGTCTATTTCTTCTCCCCAAAGACCATTTTCCCTGCCCCCTTACCTGGTCCAAGATCTCTTTGATGGCTAGGCATCTATGCTATAAAATAGAGGATTTGTTTAATATTTATTTCTGCGATAAAGTGTTGCACATGCTTCTTGTCACCAATCTTTATGCTAGGATCCCTAGAACAAATTCTGTGGGTTGTGAGAAATAGGGAACAAAATGAGGATGTGGCATCATGTTATGCTTTTGGTGATTAGCATCAATTTTATGCTTTTTTAAATCTATGAGCCTGCAGGAGTTAAAGTTTCTTCAATTGCAGAAGGCCCACATTTGGACATAGTATATGTGGATATCTGTTTCCTGTTTATAGTTAAGCTTAAGCCGTGACAAAAAGAAACTCCCTCCCTCTCTCTCTCTCTCTCTCTCTCTCTCTCTCTCTGTGTGTGTGTGTGTGTGTGTATGTGTCAAAAAGAAACTCCCTCTCTCTCTCTCTCTATGTATGTGTGTGTGTTTGTGTGTGGGGATTCTTATGTTCAAACTGTATTGTGAGTAAGCTTCAAAAATTTGTGATTTCGTTTCGTTTCATTTGCAGTCCCATGATTTGCAATAATACAACTTTGTCTATGCATGTAAATGTCCTCCTCCTGGCTTCAGGAATCATTGCGTATTTTCAGCTTTGGTATAGTACTTGACATGGAAATGAAGAGAAAAAAAATTAAATAGGTAATGAAGAAGCTATGCCTCTGGCGAAAGATGTGCAACCAAACAGAACACTTATGATATTGAGGATTCATACAGCCGGCACCAACTAGCTTGGGATTGAGGCATTGTTGTTGTTGTTGTTGGGGTATTGACTGTTGGGCATGAATTTTCTGCATCATTACATTTTAGGGGTAACACTAATTTGTTGTTCCCAAGGGTTTAATGTGATATTTTCTTCGACGGTAAACTGTAATCCGCCACTCTTTAATTTAAGCTATATTTCATCAGGTTTTCCATTGTCTCAGCAAACTTGTGATTTCAGTTACATATTTTCTTTAGTACTTAACCTGTGCAAGATATGCATGCTTAAGTCCTCATTTTAGTGCTGTGCTTACATTTTGTAGTCTGGTGATTCCATTCCTACGTTTGGGTGAGTTTGTCACTGGTGGATCTCATTTTCCTTTGACATCTGATGCACTAAAGAAGGTCTTCACCGGTGAGGCTTCACGAGAAGTCCTGCTCAGCATTCTCCATGCTGTAAGTAAAGAAGTTTTCGCATCCAAGCATCTCGTCCTTCTTTTCTTTCTTTTATCAGTATCATCTTCTTGATTGTTAAACAAAAAATTGAGTTTGAGTCTTGTCTGGAACAGCCGGCTTCTTTATCTCATTTATACTACAGCCTGCTAAGTACCAAAAGAAGAGGAAAGTCATATTTCAGTTGTCCATTCTTTTTGGTCAAATTGGATAACTGTGTTGTTCTTTAAAGCTCTGTAAAGCATAACTATCCATTTCATTAATCAGTTATTCATGCATACTTATCAAAGGGTCAAAATGGGAGCCTTGGGGCAACGGTAAAGTGTTCTCTTTGTGACCTATAGGTCACAGTTCGAGCCGTAAAAAAAGCAACCACTTGCATTAAGGTAGGCTGTATATATCACACCCTTGCAGTGCGGTCCTTCCCCGGACCTTGCGTGAACGCGGGATGCCCCTTTTTTTTAAGAATGGGTCACTTATACTTGTAATGTATGGATGTGTGAAGTATGTGTTTATAACTATGACTGATTTTTAGCACTGGACTTTTGGACAACTTTTTGCAGCTGTTGGGGTGGCTTGTTGCTGTACCATTCATCCTAGCTGGACTTTATGTAGTATTTTTGCCATGTTTTACGATCTTGGTTCGTAAGTTCAGTACCGGTCCTCCAAGCCCCAAGAGGCCCCTTATAGACGTCAAGGTTAAAACGAGGGATGTATGATTTTTACATTGTACTAAATGTGTAAGTTTCTGCTAATACTACTTGTAAATTGAACTTAAAAGGGAGTCTGGTATTTCTGTATATGTATTAAGTTCAACATTTCCCCATCTAAGTTCCTCAATTGCCAAAGTCTATTCACCTCCACTGTCATCTCTTTCTTCTCACACAAAAGAATTGTCATTGAATTCTGCTCTTTTAGTCCCTTCACTTGCAGCTTTTACAAATTCAATGTGTTGTAGACTTCGAATGCATTTGTCTTGTAGAAATGAAACCAAGTAGCCACTCTAAAGGGTTGTTATTTAGGAATTAGCCCGTGCGTTCTGAATTTCAATTTTTCAAGACAAAATATTCTAAATTGTCTTGAAATTAAAAAATATTAAGTTTTTTAGTCTAAAAAAATATTCTAAAAATATTCTAAATTGTCTTGAAATTAAGTTTTTTAGTCTAAATAGCATTCTTGAGTCTGTCTTTCATGTGTTTTTGCGGGCAGTGTCTCTCTGTCCTCCACGGTAGGGGTAAGGCTGCGTACATTCTATCCCTTCCAGACCCTACTTGTGGGATTGCACTGAGTTGTTGTTGTTGTATGCGGGCAGTGTATACTCTTCTGGAAGAGTGAGTTCGGTTGGGAGGAACTACACCAAAAATGCTTAATTTTGGGGAATTTTACGGAAATGTCCAAAATAAGTCCTAATTTATCAACTTCTAGCCATTAATCATAGACTTATCAAAATTAGCCAAGCACATACAATTTTTTTTTTAAAAAAACCCAAATAAATAAATTAATTGATCGTTAAATATGTTTAGGTAGGAGTCATGAATACCATATTGAAAATTGCCAGTTACCAGGAAATATAAATACAATTTCTCCTCCTACTATTTTCGAACACAACGTTGATCATCGTTATGTTATACTGCAAAATAAGTAATAAACCAAAAAAAAAAAAAAAATTGGCATCAAAAGAGTATGAAAAAAGAAATATGTGGGAAATGCAATATGATGCAGAAATGCAATATAGAACCTTCAACGTTATGTCGTATAATTATAATTATAAAACTAATTTTGCAAGTTCGGTTGAGATAGGAGAGATTAAAAAATATAATGTGCATATGTATAAAACTAAAGTTGTATCACTAACATAAATCTTTTTCTTAGAGCTGCCTTCTCATAGTTGTTCTTATTATGTACATGTCAAATACAGAATGTTCAATTTTATGATGTATACTTATAACTATTATTATCATCATTCTTTCATTTTAAGAAAAATGTTCATTGCATGTAATTCTTTTTCAATATTTAATACTTGTTGTCAATACCCAAGAACCTCATTGGTGGAAATGGAGGGTTCGGATTGCAAGCATAATTAATTTTTTCTTGATGTAAAGAAAAAAATTAAATAATTAATTAAGAAAATGAATAATAATTTGCATTATCATTTACTTAAATAGGAAGATATATTGTGTTATATTGAAAAAAACTAATATCACAACTTACGTGATTCCCACGTGGTTTTTCCTAGTAAGGTTTTAATGAGGCACATTATCTTTTAATGAACATCCAAGGGGGAGTGTTATAAATATATTATATTATGGATGTTCATTTAGTACTCTGTTGTAAATAAGCTTCCTGAAGAAGCTTATCCATATGGGACTCCACCGTAAATATGTTTATCTATTTAGTACTATATTGGAAATAAGCTTCCTGAAGAAGCTTATCACTTCGGTACCCGGTTATGGATAAACATTACCCCCAGTAGAAGTTTATCCATACCGGGTATAATAAGCTTATCTTTTCAGTACCCAGTTATGGATAAACATTACCCCCGGTAGAAGATTATCCATACCGGGTATAATAAACTTATCTTTTCAGTACCCAGTTATGGATAAACATTACCCTCGGTAGAAGATTATCCATATCTGGTACAGCAGCAGCTTACACAGCAGCTTGTAGCAGCTTACACAACCAGCTTGTAGTAGCAGCTTACACAGCAGCTTATAGTAGTTTACACTGCAGCTTGTAGTAGCAGCTTACACAACAGCTTGTAGTAGCAGCTTCCTTTCTTCTATAAATAGAAGAGATTTCAGTTCATTATGGACATCAGTTTGAGTTCGAATAATATATCAGTTTCTCTCTATACTTGTCTTTACTTTACAGTCTTTATTTTATAACACGTTATCAGCACGAGACTCTGACATCTCGAGCAAATACTTTGAAAGTATTAGAGGTAAGAACTTTCTTTTCCTAAATAATGTCAAATCTTTCTAAACTTGAATTTGTAGCCCTGGATATATCGGGCAAAAGCTACATGTCTTGGGTGCTTGATGCTGAAATTCATCTTGATGCGATGGGTCTGGCAGACACCATCAAGGATAAAAATCAGGCATCAAACCAAGACCGTGCCAAAGCAATGATATTCCTACGCCATCACCTTTACGAGGGCCTGAAAATGGAATATCTCACTATTAAAGATCCAGTCATACTGTGGAATAATTTGAAAGATAGATATGACCACCTGAAGATGGTCGTTCTTCCACAGGCACGTTATGATTGGACTCATCTAAGGCTACAAGATTTTAAATCTATCAGTGAGTATAATTCTGCTATGTTCAGAATTATTTCCCAATTAAAATTATGTGGTGATAATATTACTGATCATGATATGTTGGAGAAAACTTTCACCACTTTTCATGCCTCGAATATGCTCCTACAGCAGCAATATCGAGAGATGGGATTTAAAAAGTATTCTGAACTTATCTCACATCTTCTTATAGCAGAGCAACATAATGGGCTATTAATGAAAAATCATGAAAGCCGACCTATTGGTTCTTGTCCATTCCCTGAAGTGAATGAGACGAACTTCCACCAAGCTAAACGTGGAAGAGGTCGTGGCCCCAGTCGTGGTCATGGCCGTGGTCGGGGAAGAAACCCCAATCATGGTAATAATAATGCACCAAAGAAGCCTCCTCACCACCAGCAGTGGAAAAGGAAGGAACAAAAGCATGAAGCGGTGCAAGCGCCAAATGTAGAAAATGCATGCTATAGATGTGGAGGAAAAGGGCACTGGTCACGTACTTGTCGTACGCCAAAGCATCAAGCCTCCCTGAAGAAGACAGAGAAAAATGCTGAAGCAAATTTTATTTCTGAAGATAATTTAGACTTCATGCATTTGGATGTAGCTGATTACTTTGCACTCCCAGAAGGAGAAATAAGTCATGTAATCGGAGGTGAATCTGTAGAAATGTAAATATTTTAATTTTTGTTGTTTGTAATAGATAGTATGGTTATGTAATTGTTGTACATAAATAAAAGTTATGCTTTGATAATGATGTTTACTATAATATATTTTATTTATGTTATTTTGAAGAATATGGATAACCCTCAAATTATGTTTGGATCAAAGACAAATCATGAAGATATGTGTGTTATTGATAGTGGAACAACTCATGCCATATTCAACGATCAGAAATACTTTTCTTATTTGCATAAGGAAAAAGCAAATGTTTCAACAATTTCTGGTAATATAAGTTTGATTGAAGGCTCCGGAAGAGCCATAATATTTCTGTCTAAGGGAACAAAACTTATTATAGACAATGCATTGTTCTCCTCCAAGTCTCGAAGAAACTTGTTGAGTTTTATAAATATCCGCCGAAATGGGTATCATGTAGAGACAATAGATGAAATGAACAGGGAATATTTTTGTATTACAAAGAATATTTCTGGCCAGAAATGCATTGTAGAAAAGTTACCAACTTTATCTTCTGGCTTATACTATTCAAAAATTAGTACAATTGAAGCACACTCTATCGTAAACCAGAAGTTTACGGATTCAAATACTTTTGTGCTTTGGCATGACCGTTTGGGACATCTCGGATCAATAATCATTAGACGAATTACTGAAAATTCGAGTGAACATCCATTAAAGAACTTGAAGATTCTTACAAATGACGAATTTTCTTGTGATGCTTATTATCAAGGAAAAATGATCACTAGACCATCACCGATGAAGGTTGGTATTGAATCCCCTGCCTTTTTAGAGCGTATACATGAGGATATATGTGGACCTATTCACCCACCAAGTGGGTTGTTTAGATATTTTATGGTCATAATAGATGCATCTTCAAGATGGTCTCATGTGTGCCTACTATCATCTCGCAACCTGGCATTTGCAAAGCTATTAGCCCAAATAATTCGATTAAGGGCACAATTCCCAGATTATCCTATAAAGACCATTCGCCTTGATAATGCTGGAGAATTCTCATCTCAAGCTTTTGATGATTATTGTCTATCAGTTGGGATAAAAGTTGAACATCCTATAGCTTATGTTCATACTCAAAATGGCCTTGCAGAGTCATTTATTAAATACCTATAATTGATAGCAAGACCGCTACTTATGAAAACAAAATTGCCCACTACTGTTTGGGGTCATGCTATCTTGCATGCAGCATCACTTATCCGTCTCAGACCGACACATTATAATAAATATTCTCCGTCACAATTAGTTTTTGGTCATGAACCAAATATTGCCCATCTACGAATTTTCGGATGTGCTGTATATGTGCCAGTAGCACCACCACAACGTAGTAAGATGGGACCACAGAGAAGGATAGGAATATATGTTGGGTTTGAATCACCCTCTATTATTCGCTATCTTGAACCATTGACATGAGATTTATTTACTGCTCGATTTGCAGATTGTCGGTTTGATGAAACAAATTTCCCACAATTAGGGGGAGAGAAAAAGGAAATCAAAAGAGAAATTGTGTGGAAAGTTTCATCATTATCTCACTTTGATCCCCGTACACCTATATGTAATCAGGAGGTCCAGAAGATCATCCATTTACAGAATATAGCAAATCAAATGCCAAACGCATTTACTGATTTGAAAAGGATAACTAAGTCACATATCCTAGCAGAGAATGTGCCTATCCGAATTGATGTCCCAGTAGGACCATCTACTAGCATGAGAGCTAGTGAACCTAAAGCACGCCTGAAGCGTGGTAGGCCTTTGGGTTCTAAGGATCGAAATCCTCGAAAAAGAAAATCGACAAATGATCAAAACGATACTATGAAGGGATCTCCTGAAGAGACCCAAAATCTGATTAGTTCTGAGATTCCTGAAGATTGTGAGTGAGGAACTTTTAATAAGTTCTAACGGTGATGGGATTAATTTAAATCGATTTGAAATAGTGGTGGATAATATTTTTGCATATAATGTTGCACTTAATATTATGCAAGATAGTGAAGATCTTGAACCTCGGTTTGTCGAAGAATGTCGACAAAGATCTGATTGGCCAAAATGGCAAGAGGCAATTCAATCGGAATTGAAGTCACTTGCTAAAAGAGAGGTCTTTGGACCAGTAGTCCAAATACCTGTTGGTATAAAACCAGTTGGTTATAAATGGGTTTTTGTGCGAAAAAGGAATGATAAAAATGAAGTTGAAAGATACAAAGCTCGCCTTGTTGCACAAGGATTCTCACAACGACCTGAAGTCGATTTTGATGAAACATATTCACCTGTTATAATTCCATAACATTTCGATATCTCATCAGTTTAGTACTACATGAAAAGCTTGAAATACATCTAATGGATGTAGTTACAGTTTATCTGTACGGTTCACTTGATAATGAAATTTATATGAAAATTCCTGAAGGATTTAAAATGCCTGAAGAAAAATCTCAGGAAATGTATTCAATCAGATTACAAAGATCTTTGTACGGTTTAAAGCAATCTGGGCGCATGTGGTATAATCGCCTTAGTGAATGTTTGCTGAAAGAAGGTTACATAAATGATGTTATTTGTCCATGTATTTTTATAAAGAAAATGGCATAAGAATTTGTTATACTTGCTGTTTATGTTGATGACATAAATCTTGTTGGAACTCCAGAAGAGCTTCAAAAGGCAATTGAATATCTTAAGAAAGAATTTGAGATGAAAGATCTTGGAAAGACAAAACTTTGTCTTGGTCTGCAAATTGAACATTTAGCAGACGGGATCTTTATCCATCAATCTGCCTATACAGAAAGGGTCTTAAAACGCTTTTACATGGACAAAGCGCACCCATTGAGTACACCAATGGTTGTTCGATCACTTGAAGTGAATAAGGATTTGTTCCGACCTCCAGAAGAGGACGAGGAACTTCTTGGTCCCGAAATACCCTATCTCAGTGCAATTGGTGCACTAGTGTATCTTACTAATGCTACAAGACCTGACATAGCATTTTCTGTTAATTTACTAGCAAGATATAGTTCTTCTCCTACACAGAGACATTGTAACAGGATTAAGCATATATTGCGATATTTAAAGGGAACTCTTGATATGGGTTTGTTTTATGCTAACAAAGATAGTGCAGACCTTGTTGGTTATGCAGATGCATGTTATTTATCTGATCCCCATAAAGCTCGATCTCAAACCGGCTACGTATTTACATATGGAGGTACTATCATATCATGGCGCTCCACAAAGCAATCTATTGTTGCTACTTCTTCAAATCACGCTGAGATAATAGCTATTCATGAAGCAAGTAGGGAATGCGTATGGTTGAGATCAATAATTCATTTTATTCGAGAAAAATATGGTTAGGAATGTGAGAAAAGACCCACAATTTTATACGAAGACAATGCTGCATACATAGCCCAATTGAAGGGAGGATTTATAAAAGGAGATAGAACGAAGCACATTTCACCAAAATTATTCTACACACACGATCTTCAGAAAAGTGGTGACATTGATGTGCAACAAATCCGTTCAAGTAATAATCCAGCAGATTTATTCACTAAATCTTTGCCAACTTCAACTTTTGAGAAGATGGTATACAAGATTGGAATGCGGAGACTCAAATATTTGAAACAAGGTTTTCATCAGGGGAGTAAAATACGCGATGCACTCTTTTTCCCTTACTAAGGTTTTTCCCATGGGGTTTTCCTTATAAGGTCTTTAATGAGGCACCTAGCAATGCGTCTTACTAAATATGTGTACTCTTTTCCTTCACTGGGATTTTTTTCCCACGTGGTTTTTCCTAGTAAGGTTTTAATGAGACACATTATCTTTTAATGAACATCCAAGGGGAGTGTTATAAATATATTATATTATGGATGTTCATTTAGTACCTCTGTTGTAAATAAGCTTCCTGAAGAAGCTTATCCATATGAGACTCCACCGTAAATATGTTTATCTATTTAGTACTATATTGGAAATAAGCTTCCTGAAGAAGCTTATCACTTCGGTACCCGGTTATGGATAAACATTACCCCCAGTAGAAGTTTATCCATACTGGGTATAATAAGCTTATCTTTTCAGTACCCAGTTATGGATAAACATTACCCCCGGTAGAAGATTATCCATACCAGGTATAGATAAGCCAGTTATGGATAAACATTACCCTCGGTAGAAGATTATCCATATCTGGTACAGCAGCAGCTTACACAGCAGCTTACACAACAGCTTGTAGTAGCAGCTTACACAGCAACTTATAGTAGCTTACACTGCAGCTTGTAGTAGCAGCTTACACAGCAACTTGTAGTAGCAGCTTACAGAGCAACTTCCTTTCTTCTATAAATAGAAGAGATTTCAGTTCATTATGGACATCAGTTTGAGTTCGAATAATATATCAGTTTCTCTCTATACTTGTCTTTACTTTACAGTCTTTATTTTATAACACTTAAGAAAAAGTAGATAAAAAACATACAATAAGTCTCTCTCTGAGCGAATCAAACTGAAAAAAAAAAAAAAAAAAGTAGATCAAGATCTCAAAAGAGGAAAAATAAAAGAGAAATAAGAACTTACAACTTGCTTAAGAGAAAGTACTTACATAATATTAACCCACTATGCTTATTTGGATTATGTTACCTGATAGTAGGCAACACAAATGAACACCATTAAATTAGTGAAGATTTTACAATATTCAGATTTTTTTTAAATATTTATGCCATAACGCAATGTATTTTATACCTGAGGAACAACAGGAGCAACAACTGAACTAAACATTAAGGGAAAAAAAATTAAGATATTATACTAAGGAAAACTCAAAATGAATAAAATGTAAGTATTCATAAGCTTATGTACCTATAATATTAGTTAGTAGTATAAAACAAAAAGGAGCGTGGCAGTGGATTCCCTCGTTCTTTTTCCTTTCCCATGCCTGTTAGTTGCTTTCTCTGCCTATTCCTATCTAATATCTAAAGTGAGAAAACTTATGTTTTAGAGATACTCACATTTCAAGATATGTGAAAAGCAAAATTTATTGAAAATCATTAGTTAGTGGAGTGAATTGGTGGAAAAGGGAATATGAATAGATTAGATAATGAAATTGTGCTTTAATTAGTTAAATGAAACGTTAGAACAATAAATAGTATTAGATTAGTAGATGAATCAGTGCTTGCAATTTATGAAACGGTGGAGTAATAATTATTAGACTTTAATTTTTACAATAGCATAAATAAGGAAAAAGCAACAAAAAAAGGAGAAAAAAGATAAATACAAAGCCTAGCATTTGAGACATGCCACATCACCTTTTTCATTTCCACAATTATATATATATATATATTTAACTTTATAATAAATTCTCTCTTTTTTCTTTTTTCTTTTACTGATAGTACCATTAAGCTCTTGAAGAAATTCTCAAGTTGAAGTCAATTTATGTCTTGAATTACTCAGGAATTTTAGTAGTTTAAATTTGACAAAATGAGTTAGGGCGTGTTTGTTATGGTATGAAGGGATCAAGAAAAAAAAAAAGAACTTTTCCCCCAATAAATATAAGTTACTCGCTATCAGATTAAATTACACCATTAAATTATAAGAAATCAAATGTTGAAACTAGGGGAGTACATGGGTCGGGTTGGTTCAGATTTTTCAATTACCAAACAAAACTAATGATGTCGAGTTTTTAAATTTATTAACCAAACCCACAAAGTCGGTTTTTTCAATTTCGATTTTCTCGGGTTTTCGTGTTTTTTTCGGTAAAATCTTCATAACATAAAATATGTAACTTGTGCTCCAAGTATTTCTTTAGTCCTAATAAGATACAACTATATAATGTATTTTTCAAGAAAATAACACAATAATATGAGATAAGTCATAGCATTATACTAAAATATTCAATAACAAAGATAATAAAATTGCATAAAGCAAATATTGCTAATTAATAAGTCATAATAAAAATTAACATAATCTAAAAATACTATATAATTTTAGTATAGCTAATTGGTACTATTAATTACATAACTAAGCAATAAAGAAAAAAGAAAAATTAATTATACATTTTTATTATAAACCAATGTAAAATTAAAAATAGATATCCAACACTATCGTCAGTTCTAATGATTGAATTGAATTTCTTTTGTTGGCATTACTGCATTAGTATTGTTTTAAACTTTGTTTGAGTTACTACATTTGTGGGCTATAAAATTTATTTACCATTCAAGAATGTTAAGTCTAAACTTGAAATAATACGTTAAAAGATAAAACTGTAAAAAAATTTAAGAAATATTTATAAATTACATTACAATAAATATTTATATGTATAAAATAGTTTTAAAAATGATATAAATGTACTATCAGGTTGGTTTGGTTTGACTTTTTTTTAGTTAAAACCAAACCAAACCAATTATGTTCGGGTTTTATTTTTCCAACACCAAACCAAATTCGATTTTTTTTTTTCTGATTTGATTCGAATTTTGAGTTTGATGCAATTTATCGATTTTCTTTATACACTCCTAGTTAAAACTTTAATTGCCGATACAAATTACTAACTCATATTCGGACAAAGTTAAGTAAACAAAATCGACTTATTATTTCAAGTTTGGTTGAGAACTTCACCGATTGAGATGCAAAAACTCGACTTTGTATGTTTTGAAAAAAATAAAAAAGGTTTTTAAAATAATCGTGGATGAATATGTGCTGCTCACGAAAGCAACTTTATTTTATTGCAATTTGGAATAATTAACATATCCAAGAATTCAAATTAACAATAATTATATTGTTATATGCTATAAAGGCTGCCCAAACTTGACATTTAATGTTTATCTCAATCGAAGAAGAACCATAACACCATTATACAACCCCTTCATTCATATAAAAAATTTACTCCTAATAAAATTTACCACTAATTTATATATATCAATTAAAAATAGTGGAGAGTGTGACATGGCGCGACTTAGGATTACTGAGGACATGACCCTTGATAGGGAATTATGGAGGTCGAGCATTAAGGTTGTAGGTTAGGGGAGAGTGTGAATATTTCTACAGCACAAGTGAGGGAGACTATCTAGTTAGGAGTTAGACTAGGAATGTCAGTGATCGTCTATTGATGCAGGGCTTTACCTTCTAGTTGTACTATACCAGCCATCTATTACGTATTTCGTATTTCGTATCCTGTATTTCATATTTCATATCTCTTATATATTGTTGTTATTTTTATTACGCATTTTTATGGTACTAATACATCATCTCCTATTGTTTTTTTGAGCCGAGGGTCTCCTGGAAACAGCCTCTCTACCCTTCAGGGTAGGGGTAAGGTCTGCGTACATATTACCCTCCCCAGACCCCACTTGTGGGATTATACTGGGTCGTTGTTGTTGTTGTTGTTGTATCAATTAAAAATAGTAAAGATAAATATTTCCGTCTAATTTCATGGAGAGATTAACATGTTTACTATCATTAGACACAACTTTTTTTTTGGTTTCCCATCTGATGTCCGGTATCTGTATTAGAGCTCGACTATATCCGAATTCACGCCGCGTAAGGTTCCATTCTGGAAAAAGCGCTCCCTATCAAGGAATTTTTCATATTCAAGGCTCGAACCCGAGTCCTGTAATTAAAGGAAGAGCAGCTATATCCGCTGCACCACATTATTTAGTGGTACTTTAATTAAACTTTTTTTGATAAACATTGAGAAATATTACAAAGTTGCAATGACTTCAACATTTCTTTGTTTAGCATGTTGGGCACGTGCTTGCACGAGCCTACCTCTGCTTAGTACGTGCGCTGATACACGCACGACAGAAAATATTAAGGATGAAGAAATACTTAACACTCCACTACCATCCTTGTTGGTCATGATCTTTAGATAAACGTTATGTAGTTTTAAGGTCTTCTGTCGTGTTTATCCTTCGATATTTTTTTAATATATGCTAAGAGTAAAAAAGAGACAACATCAATAAAATAAATAGAATTCTAGTAACTACCTAGTACGTACATATATGGTATTTTAGATTTGGGTTCATATATAATCATTAATTATATGTTGAATATTTTAGAAACTTATTCTGTTTTGTTCTTAATTCTTGTTGGGGAAATTCCAACCCCAGAAGGCAAAATTCAAAAGGACAAGAACAAGTTATATGCCTCCCCAAACCAAGGAGAGGCAAATTTGGAAAGGACAAGAATGATTTATATGCATTGGCTGTTGTTGTGATAATTTATTTTGTATCTTTTTATTCTTATATTCAAAGAGATTGTGCGCATAGATTTGATAAAGTCAACTAAATATGGATTAATGTGGTTTTTATTTTATTTTATAATTAAACCATATTTATCTGATTTCTTGCCAATAATATAATTCCAATGCAACGTGCTGTACTGAATTGTGAGCAACAACAAACAAGTCCTTTTCCATCACGATCACTACGTATTAACGCCCAAAATTACAACGAAAATAATTCAAATTATTTTCACCAATAATTATCTACCTATATCAATTTAGGGTGCAGTCAAAATTAGAGTTATTATGACGGTCACAATCAATCAATATAAACAACAACAACAAACCCCGCCAGTAATATCTCACAAGTGGGGTCTGGGAAAGGTAATGTGTACGCATATTTTACCTCTACCTTATGAAGATCGAGAGATTGTTTTCGATAGATACTCAGTTCAAGAACAATAAAAGGAAGCAATTACCAATTAATAGCAACAACAAAATAAAAGGCAGCGGGAGCAAATGGCAAAACATGCAATAACTAAGAACAAAGGGTCTTGACGAAAGAAACCAAACGTAATTATAATATCGTCTTAGGGTGTGTCTTATATGATGCAACTCAGTTTCCTGTAAAATATTTTCTATGAAAAAATTATTTTTTATTGTTTAGTTATCATAAAATATTTTCAAGAAAACATTTTATATCAAAATGGAGAACTATTTTGATATAGATGGAGAGAATGTGCTTTTGAACTATTTTGAAATATATATATATATATATATATATATATATATATATATATATATATATATATATAAATTTTCTGCTCTCTTGAAAAAAATTCGGAAAATATTTTTTCTGAAAATTATTAGATCTATGTTGAGTTCTCCCAAACTAAAAGTTAGTAATTAATTGAAGAAGAAAATGAGTTTTCCGTGTGATTAAAGAAAACCATCGTTTTATTAGTAATATTTAGTTTTATAATTTAAACACTATCAACAGACAAAAAAAAATGAAAAAAATAATACTAAGGTCTAAATCCCACCTAACAAACTTTCATGTTTTTCAATATTTTCACGCATCAAGTAATTTATTTCATATATGTCTTAATTGAAGATCAAATTGTAATCAATAAGGGACCCTTAATCAAATGAAACATGTGCATGAAGTTGATCCTAATTAAACAAGCTTGTTCCTAATAGTTTTTGGATAATTGACACATTATTCTCATAGTTGTTTAACTAAAAAAATTGTTTTAGAATAAATAATCGAATTTATATTTAAAAGCCACAAACAAACAGATTAATCCAAAGCGCGTATAGGAAATCGAAGTGCAGTAATGTTAAATAGAGTCTGTATTGGTAGCACTCAGGGGCGGACCCACGTGGAGTCAAGTGGGTTCATATGAACCCGCTTCATCGAAAAATAACACTGTATATATAGGTATATTTTTGCTGTTTTCAGACAAGTAAAGGTATAAATATAATTTTGAACCCACTTGAAACAAGTAAAATGTCTAGCTTGTTGATAAAGAGGGTTCAAATTTTCCACATGGTCCTGAGTTCGAAACCAGCTAGTCATATATGACCTTTTTTTTTTTTGAACCCGCTTGATAAAAATCTTGGGTCCGCCACTGAGTCTGAATGGTGAAGTGTAGAAGCATTTATAGATAATATAACTAATTATTTCAAACAGTCTTACTCAAAGACAATACGTAGTTTATAATGCCAAATATTCTCATATGATGCTCAATATACATTTCTTGAAAGATAGATAATGGAAATAGCACAAGTGTTGTGAGTAGGAAAAAATCTGAAAATTTTGTTTGAAAAACTCATTTTCGAATTTTTTTTAATAACTTGCAAAATTTTATGGACAAACACATTTTAAAAAAGAAATTATGGACAAATAGGGCCCAAGTATCCTTATTTTTTAGTTTCGTTTCATGTTCGGTACATGCTTTAGACCCAACTAATTTGGATTCGCACGGGAGAATCTCACCTACGGGTAAATCAATAAGTTGCGCCTTTATTTTCAAAACTCAAACTCAAAATATGTAGTTAAAAATAAAAATATATTTATAATCCCAGTGCAACTTTTGGCGGTTTAAGACCCTTCGGCACTGCCCAGTTAGTTTGGAGGGCGGTCATCCATACGGATGACCTGAGATCGATTCTCCCCTCACTGCCTTCTGGATTGAGCTTGTCACACAGGTGTGTGGTTTGCAGGCTATTACATAGGGAGAGGTTTATCCAGTACACACAAAGTGTTCATTCGAAGGGCAGAGGCTATGACAAAGGTCGTAGCGGCCGCGGGTTTCATCTCTTACAAAATTAAAAAAAAACTTTTGGTGGTTATGATTACTTTTTTTTGTTTCCCACCCGGTATTCAATACCCGCATTTGAACCCGATTATATATGGATTCGCGCCGTGTAAAGCCCCATTCGGGAAAAGCACTCCCTACCAAAGAATTTTCCATACTCAAAACTCGAACCCGACACCTCTAGTTAATATTACTTCAATGCGACCACCAAACTAAATTTAAGGAGGAAAAAACCTTATTTTTATCATGTATATAGGGCCCATCCAGTCAGCAGAAGCTAGCTAAGAAGTAGTCTTGTTCCAAAATCCAGATTTTATTGCATTTAATTAGGAAATGAGTTTTTACCTTTTCTGTTTAACTGCTCAAATCTTCTAATACTATCCAATTGTTCAAACCATCACGTCCCCCTCCATTACTATATATATTACCTGCTAACTTTTTCTATTTCTCATCCAATCTTTTTCTTGTTTAAAATTAGCTATTTTCTTGGTTCTAAAAACTGCATTTTGATTCCATTTTTCCATCTGGGTGTTCCTAAATTCTCATTTAAGTGTGAAATTTAATCACATTTGACAACTATTGCAGCATTTTCAGTGATGTCTGTTGCTGGAAAAGGGTACCCAGATCTACAAGAAAACAGTGGAATTACTAGTAATAATGCATCTTCTAATTGTTGTTCTGAAGCTTTAGCTCAATTAAAGATTTATCAAGCTTTCATCTTTTCAATCCCTATTTTCTTTGTTTTTATATTATTATTATTATTCTACTTATTTTATCTTCGTCGTCGGAGAGTTGATTGGTCCTCTCTACGAATGAGGACTTCCACATTGGACACTGCTACTGAACCTGATGAACTGTCACAGGTATGTAAAGGAGCAATTTGTTTTGAGGAAATTTTGATTTTGCTTATTATTTGTTATTAAATCTTATTATTTTTAGTCTTTGTTGATTCTGGTTGTATTTTACCAGTGTGAATTGGGATTGAAGAAGGAGGTGAGGGAAATGCTGCCTATTATTGTGTTCAAGCAAAGTTTCTCTGTCAATGACACTCAGTAAGTTTCTGCCTGCCTGAATTTTTTGTATGTAAATTAAGTAGGAATTGATCCCTATTCCTCTTGGTAATTAACTCAATCTTCAACCAAGTGCACCATTCAACCATTCTTGGAGAATGGGGGTTGACGGTTAATATTATACCAATTTTAGAAAATATGTACATAAAACATTTAATTTTGCGGAAAGACCACGGGTCAAGTGCACCATATTTTTGGGGGTATTATTACTTTTAGCCCGCGCCAGAAATTATTTACATTCAATAGCCGAAAAATATATAAAATTTGTATGTAACATACAAAGTGTATATATATACTATACATTTTTTCGGTATTATTTTGAGAGCGGTTATATAGTGTCATTTTCCCTATTTTTGCCTATAAATCCGCCCCTGTTCCAACCAGCAGATCTAAAATTTAAGGCAAAATACATAAGTACCCACCTGACCTATGGCCCAAATCCCCCTTACACACTTTCTGTGTACGATAATAATATTACACACGCAACCTTTCTAAAGTGTAGCTAGTACACATCACTTTTTTCTTGACCAGTTTTTCAAAATATGTGTAAGGTCACGCGCCAATAAGGTCGTGACACGTGTCCTAACTCAAGAAAAAAAAAAGAAAATACTAAATTTACACCAATTGATAATATTTAAAAGAAAACAAGCAAAAAAGAAACAAAGCCCCCTCCCCCACGTTTCTCATCTTCTTCTGAACCCCATACCCATCGACCTCTTCCTCTAAACTCCAACAGCCATGGCAAATCCCCACCAGAACAAAATATTAACATGAATCAAGAACCTATCCATATAATTGAAGCACCCAAACTTATCAAATTTTGAAATTTCTATTTACCGAAATTAAAATCAAAATCTGCAACCGTACATTCAAAATCTGCAACCAAAATCAAAGTCAAACTTATTTTATCCCTTTATTCCGGTCACACGCTCCTCTCATTATAAAAGGAAAAAGAAAAAAAGGAAAAGAAAAAACTTGAAAATGACTAGTTTACCGGCAAGCTTCTCGAGTAGAGAAAACGATCGAAGTAATTAACGGCGAGATACGCCGTTAGTGGCTGGAAATAATAGTGGCATTGTACCTGCGCCACAAAGTTCTTTCACCGGAGTATATTTTAGCAAACAAAAGAAATAAAAATATAACATGCGTCGTAAAGTTCTTTCACCGGAGTTTATTGTGTTATCCAATGAGATTGAGTGAACAGTACCTTGAGAAAAGAAAATGGAGGCTAGAAAGACATTTTTCGGTAAAAAGAAAAAAGATAAAAAGAAAAGAATAATGTAGACCATCAGATCGACTTTATTAAATCTGAGCCGTTGGAATAAAGCTGCAGATGGGCATGTTGACAAAACATGTATAGATCTGACGCGCTCACTTTTATTTGTTAAACACGCGCGCCTCATCTGACAAAAGTAATGTGTCTTAGACACACTTTAGAAAGATTGCGTGTGTAAAATAATTTTTGTTTGCAGAAAGTGTGTAAGGGGGATTTAGGTCATAGGTCAGGTGACAACTTATGTATTTTGCCAAAATTTAAAGTAATGCGTTCAGAGGGATGCAGTTTATCGTCTAAACAGAATTTTATGTCTATTTGTAAAATTCTTTTACATTGCTTATGTATACATGGTCCAAGCCAACAGTAGTAGGTTCAATTGAACCTGATGTGAGATGGCTAAATAGGACTCTGCCCCCTCCCCACACAAAAGTATGTAATCAAATATGCAATGTTGTTTGATTTTTCTGTACAAAATGCAGCAAATTTAGATGTAAAACTTAGCCTTCAATTGTGAAGATTAGGAAAATAGGCTTTTTTTCTTTCAGTCATGGGAGGGAGGGAGTCGTTATGCGACTTGTTTTGGTGCAGTAGTGGAGTTCAATATAGGCGATGGTACACTTACAAATAAGTCAATGGTTTGTCATAAAGCTTCTAACGGACTATTCTGAGAAATAACATACTATTATATATATAGCCGGTTGAGAATTACAAATTATAACATACTCATACTGTACAAGTTGATAGTGCAACAAGTGGGTAGGTAGGATAAAGGCAGATCATGGTATATACCGTGTAAAATCAAATAAAGTCGGAATCTGGAATTCTAGTAGATGCCAAATGAAATCACTACATCTTACATCTCCCAAATCAGTGAGCGCCTTCCCTAATTGTCTGAGTGAAAGCAACTATTCAAATTCTGTCATAGGATTGAACTACTAATGTTACAACATTTGCTCAATCTAAATATCTTACAGTTCTTTAGTCTGTAAAAAAGTTACAAGTTCATGTACATGCATTTGGAGTAATTTTGGTAGCAATATTAGATACATCTGCAGATGTGAAAATACAGAATGTAATCTTGAGATATAAATGAAACTTCACACTTTCTTGATAGATGAAAACATGCCATATGTATCCAAACACAATTTCAAAGATATACTAGTAAACTTCTCCAACTTCTGGAGCTATTGTTATTCTTACACTGATTTAGATGACCAGCTGCAGAGTCACTTGCCTGCTTTGAAGGTGTATTTGGAAAGAAAGTACCATAAAGAATTATGCTAGCAAAAATATATCCCATCTTATTGATTTCAGTAAACTTTGCTGAACTGGCAGCAGATTTGTCATGTTCTGAAAATGTGCCTCTTGATGTTATACACCACAAACAATGATATGTGGATCGTCTGATGGCTGAGAACTTGTGAAAATCTTTTAGTAGTCCTCACATACAATCACTGCTGGATCTAAAACAATTTCGTTAAAAACAGTCAATCTGTCATCATAGAAAAATGGGACCGCATTCCATAAAACGTACTATCATGAATAGCCTTCGATATTTGCTGAGTTTTGGTTCTAGACATTTGCTTGTTCTACCTTAATGTTCTTGTACTTGCAGCTAATTTCATTTTTGGTCTTAAAACCAAGATGTTCCCTCAACTTTAGTTATTCCGATTGTGGTTTCTGTAGCAATTGTTGCTGGGAAATGAAACACCATTTGCTTTTTTATTATGAATAGTCAATTACATGTTGGAGAGATTACAAAATAGCTGTTTATTTTTTAACTATGAAGAAGTTTCATAACTCAATATTTAAACATTGTTTTCTGATGAAGTTTGATCTTTGCTGGGACAGATGTTCAGTGTGCTTAGGCGATTACGAAGCAGAGGATAAGCTTCAACAGATACCTGCTTGTGGTCACACATTTCACATGGATTGCATTGACCACTGGCTAGTCACTCATAACACCTGCCCCCTTTGCCGCCGATCCATCCTTGCTCCAACTAAAGCTAATACTGAAGAAACACCTGATAGGAGAGCAGAAACAACTGAGACAAATTCAACTGAACAAGATGCTGATGAAACATCTCATCAAAGAAACTCTGACTGTTCTGAGGGACCTCAAGTAGGCCAATCAAATCCAAAGCCAGAAACCAGAGAAGAAACAGAAGAAAGATCGTCTAATGAAGAAGAAGGCGATAGTCATAATGTTGACAATGTCATGGACTCAAGAAAAGAAAGTAATGACGCTTTGTAGGAGATATCTGATTCAGTTTGATGTTTGTAAGTTAGGGAATATAAAATAGTAGCCACACGCTGAATAGAGGTTATGCAGCTTGATGCATTAGGAGACAATAGGGACGAGACGGTGCAGGATATATATGACAGCATAAGTTTGCCCCTTTTGTTAGGATTCAAAGAATAGTCCAGTTTGTTTTAGGTCTCACAATTCATTACCATGCTCCTCAAGATTCAACATTTATCAGGAAATGAGAGGCAAACAGCTCCATACATATCTCCCTAAGAGGTTTGCATCATATTACTGTCTGGGACAAGAAGCTGAAGCATGCAAAAGTCATCTTCACTGCAAGCCTATGGAATATGAAATATCTGCAGATTTGTACCATGTAACATTCCTGAGTGATAATTGAAGCCTCTTTTTTCCTTTCTTTATTTTATTTATGTATTTTCAAGAAGAAATTGCCTTACCAGATGATGTATCCTCGTAACACTGTGTTGTGCATCACCGTTTATATTTCTCTGCCACTCTTGTAGTAGCCTAGAAGGGGTGGCAGATGGGTGGGTTGGGTCGGATATGAGCCGGACGAAAATGAGCGGGTAGGAAATGGGTAATTCAAAAAACGGACAAATTATCCGACCCGACCCGTATTTGAGACGGATAAAAAACGGGTTATCCAGCGGATAATATGGATATCCATGTTTTCTTGAATATGATCACTTAAGGGAGAATTCCTAGTCTCCCAAACTTGAGGAACCCTCAATTTGAAGCTTTACAAATGTAAAAGTTAAATACATTAGTTATCCATTTGGTTAACCATTTTTTAAGTGGATAATATGGTTCTTATTCATATTCGACCCCGTTTGTAAAAAGTTCATTATCCAACCCATTTTTAATGAATAATATGAGTGGATAACTATTTTCTTTTAACCATTTTGCCATTTCTATCTGGTAGTATCAACTCGCCATTTATAATATTACGAGCTCTGGATATTTGAGCTATATCCGTAATCAGTTTCAAGTTGGCAGAAACTTATTAAGTATGAGGTTGCAGTAATACAAATAGTTGAAATATGATGAATCCTACACGCATTACATGAAATGAAACGAAACGGATTGAAGTAGATCATAATGAACTCACTGTCAATATCAACTAATTTAGAATTAATACAGACCTGATTGGTCTGATATGTTATCTTGAGAAGAGTTTGTATAGGTCAAAATCTGAACAAAAGAATTCTGCTTAAGGAAGAACGACCAAGAGTCAACTAAGCCGAGCTCACGTATAGGAAGCAATATACCGTCGAGTGATTCAGTTACGGTCGAGGTCGAGCACTCAATTCGGCCTGAACGGCCAGTTCAACACTTAGATATTTTAGAGGAATATTCTACGGGATATTCCAAGAATTTAGGTACCCCGGTTAAGGACTGCTGGGTAAGGAAAGTGTTTGGTATAAATATTATGAGAGAGTGTGACATAAAAGAGGCTGAAAAAAACATACACAGGAACCTATGTATCTCTCTAGAGGGGAAGATGTTCCCTGATCCTAGGCTCCCTACAGAAAAGAAAAAAGAACTTAGAATCTTGATATTCACCTGTAATTCAACTTCATCAAATGTGCGGAGGTCGGTCTTTTCGAGCATGGTGACTCTTTCCGTTTATGAATTCTTCATTATTATTTGATGTTTATTGGAGCAATCATCCTTTTCTTACGTTATGAAGTTCAATCGTAACGATAATCAAATTTTATATTCAGTTATTTTTGTTTATCTTTATCCTCTATCTCAGATCTAGAACGAATTATCTCTGGCTAGGATTTGCCCCAAATCTTCTTATTTAATTAGTTTAACAAAAAAGGTCTAATACTTTTTAGTCAAACAATTTGGCGTCGTCTGTGAGGATTTTCTAGCCAAAATTTTAGTTTCCTCTAGATCTAAAGTCAGTCGGAGTTCTATTTCCCGGTTGTCGTAGCCTCGCATTCTCGTTAGAAATACCAACTTGAGAAATTTGTAGGCAAGCTCTTGAAATAACCGAACCAACCAAGGTAAGATCTTTGCATGAAATCGAAATTATGTTTAATATCTATACGTAAGCCACGTCTTGCTGTAGTGATGGGTTTGGTACGTCGTGAGTATGAGTTGTCAAAGTAGGATTATGGCCACTACGCACTGAGCACGTCTGCAATCCTATTGCTATATTAACGTTAGATACTAACCTATAGTTTATGCACACTGCCCTCTCTCTCTTTAGGAAGGGACGATAGCCTATTGTGTAATTCTGTGAAATAACAAGCTTGTCATGCCCGTATGTTTGCCGTATAACTTATGTTTCCCTTATTTTTATGCACCTGAGACTGGATTGGACCGGGACTCGAACTCGAGATCCCAATGGGCAAAGTAAGTCATCAGCCTATAAGATGCCCAGACTCGACTAACAGCGAAGCTAAGCGCGAGGCTGAGATCAAATCTAAAGCCAGCATTCGAGTACGGGGTAAAACGAGTCGTTCTACAGTGCCCCTCTCCCCTCGCCAGCCAATCTGGTCAAGGTAACAAACGATTTGGTTTGGGTTTAACTCATTATTTTTCTTCTAGATTGGGATAGGAACATGAGCATTCTCCCAGATACACGAACAAGGAACAAACGCCATCAAAACAACACACCAAGAAAACGTTCCGCGCCATATCATCCTGCAAGCAACGGTCGAGTAAAGTCCCCATCCAACAAGTTGGTGCTTAACGCCATAAAGGGAAAAGCCTGCATAGACTGGGACTGGGTCACCGGCCTGGAAAACATACGAATCTCTACAACATGCAGACAGAACACAAGTGCGTGAAACTCACCCACGCGCTCGCCAAAGCAACTGTGCGCCGATACAACTAGCTAAAATTTGATCTCGTCCATACATTAAGACATCCTAAAGCTTGAGCAAGACATTCATCACCCTGCCTATCGACTACTTCTCTAGACCAAGCGATGAAGGGACTAGATAGATCGCGACTCCTCAAATGCATGTACGGATCGAACAGAAACATGTAATATTCTCCAATGAGTAAAACAAGCAGTATGGCATTCTTACACAACACACAATCACGGCAACGCAAAGGAAATATACATTTGATCTCACTTGAAGTATTTTCTAAGTCTACATTCGACCTCACTCGAATCGACTTACATTCAACCTTGCTCGAATCAACCTTGATCGAATCAATTTATATTCGACCCCGCTCGAATTAACAAGTTACATTCGACCTTGCTCGAATTCATTGAGTTAAATTCGACCTCGCTCGAATTAACAAGTTAAAATTCGACCTTGCTCGAATTCATTAAGAGTTAAATTCGACCTCGAATTAACAAGTTCAATTCGACTCGCTCGAATTAACAAGATAATCGACCTCGCCCGAATTAACAAGTCAAATTCGACCTCGCTTGAATTAACAAGTCAAATTTGACCTCGCTCGAATTAACAAGATAAATTCAACCTCGCTCAAATTAACAAGTCAAATTCGACCTCGCTCGAATTAACAAGTCAAATTCGACCTCGCTCGAATTAACAAGATAAATTCGACCTTGCTCGAATTAACAAATTAAATTCGACCTCGCTCGAATTAGCAAATCAAATTCGACCTCGCTCGAATTAGTAGGTCAAATCTGACCCCGCTCGAGTTAATAAGTCAAGCACGACTTCGCCAGAATTAACAAGTCAAAGTCGACCTCGCTCGAGTTAACTACCAAAAGTCAGGAACTTATTGCGAGAAGATACAAGAAATTCGAAAAGAAAAGAGAAGGAAAGGCCGAAGGCATACAATCAAGGACGAATCGACCATTTCATTTAAAGGAAAAATAACGTCTTAAAAAGGGCCAAAAGGGTCCCCCACCCAACCAACTAAGTAAAAAAACACTAAATACAGGAGGAAAAATTAAGTACAAAAGCTTCATTTAGCATTATCCCCATCCATGTCGTCATCTCTCTCCCCGCTTGGTTCAGCGACCTCACCCCACCATCACCCTCTCCATAAGAATGTTCAACCTCAAAGGTAAGCCCGCCCTCAGCCCCAGTCACTCCATTAGCCACTATCTTTCGCCTCTTTAAAGGTGCCTCCTCGTCTTCGTCCTCTAACAATTCGTCCACCAAATGAACTGCAGGGGCCGGAATCCCCGCCAGGGGAGCAGCATTTGAGCGTCCAAGCCCGTGCGAAGCTATAGTCTGCGAAACAGCAGCGGCCTGAGCAGGCTCACTTGCAGCCACGACGAGTACAGGCTCGACATAGATACCCAACTGGCAAAAAGCAGGCGTAGGAGCCCTCGCTCTCCTTGAGGCCCTCCAACCTATAAACAAAGAGATAAGAAGATAGAAATGATGGTATAAAGTCAGTGATTAATACCAAAGGTGACTCACCGACCGCAGGTCTACGCCCAAACCTCTTATTGAAGTGCGACCACTTGCGAATCCCCGAAGTGTGGGGTAAAACCCGAATTACCCAGTCGTGAATGTCAGCAACTGGTAACGGAGGCTCCCATTCAGCTGCAAAGGTAGAAAGAGAATGATCGGATTACTATAAAATAATCCGGTCATCTTAGAAGGGAAACACTTACCAGCAAAGTTCCACTCTTCGGGGAATCCGCTGGGGTTCGATACCACGTGCGTCGTCTTCACGTAGAAGAAAATTTCCCAAAAACGACGATTAGTTTTATCGTCCATCTTCACCACCAACCCCTTGGTCCCCTGATGGCGCATATGAATCATCGTGCCCCTGTGAAAACTTGGGGCGAAGAGGTGAAGCACATGGCATAGAGAAATACCACGGCTGGACAGCTCCGCGTATTTGATAAGCATGGGGAAAAGCTTGTATATGTACGGAGAGATCTGAGCCGGGCATACATTGTAAAAATGGCAAAAATCCTCTGCCAAGAAGGGAAGGGGAAGCGTGTAGTCGACGACATATGGGTACGCGTAAAATGCGCAGTACCCCGAGCGATGTACTTGTAGTACGTCACTACCAGCGGGAATGATTTCAACATAGGCCGAGATTTGCCACTTAGTCCTAAATGCAGCAATCGTTGGCGCATCTATCATAGAAATGATAGGTTCAGGTTCATCCTCAGATAGGTTTTTGAAGCCTGACCTAGCCTTCCCGGAGCGTGGGATTATCTCGTCCACAATGGGAAAGTTTTCATCTTCTACCATGGCTGCCCCTTTATCGTGAGGAGATGCATTCACAGCCAACGTCATAGGGTCAGATGAAACACTGAAACCATTTTTTCTGATTGTGTGAGAAAGAAATACAAAGATGAATGAGACTACAGTAGTAAAAAATACTTAAGGGGGAAAGAAAGCACAAAAGCCGGAAACTCGAAGAAGAAAAGAACTCGGGCTTCAAAGGCTCTAAAAATACAACAATTCAAATCAGGAATATCTATCCCTATTTATAAGAATATACGCACCTCAATCGAGAAAGCCCAAACGTCGCCTTATTAATTTTGAAATGGAAGAAGCGAGGGAAACGATGTAACGTATGGGGAACGTTCGCCATAATGACACTTGATGAAACTGTCATTTCAAACTGATGTAACAGTCAGATGCGGCTCTTGAAGTGTCACGTCGCTATCTCTCCCAAAAAGGGGAATCACTCTTCGTCCAATGTGCTTAGATTTCTCAAAAAGTGCAACTGGCGAAGTCCGCCCATCGGGCTGACCCAAAGGCAACTCCGATGGACGGAGGGACTAACTATATAGGTCAAAATCTGAACAAAAGAATTATGCTTAAGGAAGAACGACTAAGGGTCAACCAAGCCGAGGTCACGTATAAGAAGCAATATACCGTCGAGTGATTCAGTTACGGTCGAGGTCGAGCACTCAATTCAGTCTGAACGGCCAGTTCAACACTTAGATATTTTAGAGGAATATTTTATGGGATATTCCAAGAATTTAGATACTCCGGTTAAGGACCGCTAGGTAAGAAAAATGTTTGGTATAAATATCATGAGAGAGTGTGACATAAGGGGGGCTGGAAAAACATACACTGGAACCTATGTATCTCTCTAGAGGGGAAGATGTTCCCTGATCCCAGGCTCCCCGCCGAAGAAAGAAAAAAGAGCTTAGAATCTCAATATTCACCTGAAATTCAACTTCATCAAATGTACGGAGGTCGGTCTTATTCGAGCATGGTGACTCTTTCCGTTTATGAATTCTTCATTATTATTTGATGTTATTGGAGCAATCATCCTTTTCTTACGTTTTGAAATTCAATCGCAACGATAATCAAATTTAATATTCAGTTATTCTTACAACAAACAACAACAACCCAGTATAATCCCACTTAGTGGGGTCTGGGGAGGGTGGTGTGTACGCAGACCTTACCCCTACCCTGGGGTAGAGAGGCTGTTTCCAAATAGACCCTCGGCATCCTTCCCTCCAAGAACTTCCCACGTTGCTCTTGGGGAGACTCGAACTCACAACCTCTTGGTTGGAAGTGGAGGTTGCTTACCATTCAGTTATTCTTGTTTATCTTTATTTCAGATCTAGATTATCTCTGGCTAGGATTTGCTCCAAATCTTCTTATTTAATTAGTTTAACAAAAAAGGTCTAATACTTTTTAGTCAAACAAAGCTCATCTTAAGTCTTGACAGTTCTATATCTGCTTGCACTGGAAAGTCATGACTTGCTGTGTACAAATTCTATCAATTTTTGAAACCAACCACTTCATAACAAATCTTGCGAATTCACGTTGACTTCTACTTAGATGCAAATCTTGAAAATTCCAACAAAATTAGTGTTCTGTTATGAAATATAACTCAAAGTAGCAATATGGAACAAGGAAATAAAAGCAATTTAGTAAAACATGAACAAGAAATGGAGATAGAGAGAAGGAAGAGATTTTTTTTCTTTAATTGTGTGTATTTTCCTATTTATTACAAAGCCTTTATATAGGCAAGAAAAGTGAAGAAAATATGTCATGGAATATGTCATTGAATATGTCATTAAACATTTGACATGAAGATCATGGAGGAAGAGTAGACATCCACCATAATATAATATTTATCATAACACTCCCCCTTGGATGTCCATAAATAATGTGCCTCATTAAAACCTTATTAGGAAAAAACCCTATGGGAAAAAAATTCTAATGAAGGAAAATGAGTACACATATACGCCTTTTTGTTGGCTCGTTAAAAACCTTACAAGGAAAATCCGGTGGAACAAAACCTTGTAAGGAAAAAAGAGTACACCGCATATTAACTCCCCCTGATGAGAGCATCAGTTCACATCCTTCAGCCTTCGCATCCCTATCTTGTACACCAGTTTCTTGAAGGTTGACGTCAGTAGAGATTTGGTGAACAAATCAACCATATTATCACTTCAACGAATCTGTTGCACATTGATATCACCATTCTTTTGAAGATCATGTGTGAAAAATAACTTTGGTAAAATGTGCTTTGTCTTATCTCCTTTTATGAATCATCCCTTCAATTGGGCTATGCATGCTGCATTGTCTTCATACAAAATTATGGGTAGTTTGTCACACTTCAAACCACATTTGTCTCGGATAATATATATTATAGACCTCAACCAAATACATTCTCGACTTGCTTCATGAATAGAAATTATCTCAGCATGATTAGAAATTATCTCAGCATGACAGTGCCTCCACATGTAAACACATAGCATGTTTGAGATCAAGCCTTGTGTGTGTCAGATAAATACTCTACATCGGCATAACCAACAAGATCGGGATTGCAATCATTGCCATAAAATAAGCCCACATTGGTAGTCCCTTTTAGATAACACAATATGTGTTTGATTTCACTCCAATGTCTCCTTGTAGGAGTAGAGCTATATCTTGTTAAGACATTAACTGAAAATGTTATGTCACGCCTTTTAGTGTTAGCAAGATACATTAGTGCATCAATTGCACTAAGATATGGTACTTCAGGCCAACAAGTTCTTCATTATTTTCATGAGGTCGGAATGAATCTTTATTTATATCGAGTGATCTCACAACCATCGTGGTACTAAATGGATGTGCTTTATCCATATAAAATCGCTTTAAAATCTTTTCAGTGTATGCTGATTTATTGATAAAAAGTTCATCTTTCATATACTCAATTTATAGACCAAGACAAAATTTTGTCTTTCCAAGATCTTTCATTTCAAATTCTTTCTTTAAACAGTTTACTGCTTTAGGAAGCTGCCTGGGAGTTGTAATGATATTTGAATCAACATACACAAAGATTATAACAAATTCAAATCCAGATCTTTTTATAAAGATACAAGGACAAATTGAATCATTTTTGTACCCTTATTTCAATAGGTACTCACACATGCGATTATACCACATGCGCCTTGATTGTTTCAATCCGTATAAGAATTTTTGAAGCTTTATTTAATAGATTTCTTGGAAACATTAATATGCTTCAGAACAATTTGAATCCTTCAATGATTTCTATTATACGCATATCAAGTTTTCATGTATTGCTAGATTAAAACTTGAAATAATTATATCCACCATAAGAGAACATGTCTCTATATAATCAATGTGAGGATATTTACTAATTTTCTTGTGTCACAAGTCATCTTTATGTCTATCGAAATGAACTTTTTGCACAAGAACACATTTATACCTCCATTGGCTTTATACTTTCAGGTGTTGGTACTATCCGCCCAACTTTACATTTTTTCAAGTGAAGTCAATTTTCATTGCGTATTTTTCATTTGGCCAATCATTTATCTGTCCAAATTTCATGACAGATTTGAGCTCAAGATCCTCGTCAATATTAATAATATTGAGCGCTACATTATGTTAACAATATCGTCGACAATCATTTTATATCGGTTCAATTATTACACAATAAAGACATAACTTATTGAGATCTCTTTATCTCATTATTTTCAGGTACCTGAGCCTCTCACATGAGGTCTTACGAAGTGTTATGTCGTGGTGCTCTTCTAGAGCACTTGCCTCCTTATTATGACCATTTTTCCCCTCTCCTTCTTCAAGGAGTTTTATCTTTGGAACCGATTGGTCTGTTACGCTTCATGTGTGCCATAGACTCTGTCCTTCATGGACTTTATTCTATTTGGAGCATTAACGGCTGAAATATGACATTTAGCTTTGGGTCAGCAAATGCGTCTGGCAATAATTTATAAATTAATTATCACTTGAACTTCAAGTTCATATTTTTTTGTACGAGGATCTATATGTATTTATAATAATTCATTTCATGTATCACTTTCTCAGCTATCCATTTTCTCCCCCTAATGTTGGGATCACCAACACATTTCTCAACCTTCTTTGGGAACCCATATTTGTGCATTGTGGTGGCATAATTAAATCATATAGCACATTCATATTTCTATATAGAAATTATTTGGTTCATGACCCTGAACCGATTGTGATAGGGAGAAATTTTCATAAGTTGGCTAGATGCGTACAAGTGCTGATGTATATTAAATAATACATCTCATACCAAATTTCATTTTTGGGAGTTTTGTTCTCATAACCAATGATTTAACTATAATTGGAGGCATACAATTTTCGCTAAATCAACTTGGATTTAAACCAGTATTATCAAGATAAATCATCATAATTTATATTCTGGAATTGTGCTCTAATAATTTGAGCAAGCAATCTTGCATAAACCAAACTGCAAGTTGATAACAAATGAACATGTGACCATAAAATAGATGCATCTATTAAAATCATATAATAGTAAACGGTCCACATGGCAGGTGACTAGGCCCATATATATATATATCACCTTTTATTCCTTCCAGAAATCAAAGGATTCAATCCCAACCTTTAACTGGTATATCATGAGAATAAGCAGCATAAGCATGAGAATAAGCAGCACACGAGAATTCTTGAAGAATATTCTATTCTTCAATATCAATATATGTCAATGTAATTCTTAATTAATTTTTCGCATCATAATTGAACCGAGATAGTCAACCGGTCATGCCAATTAATATTTGTTTTAGTAAACCTCTAGTTTACTTGTGGCATATGATTCCAGCATCATGCTTATATTTATGTAGTACAAATTGAAAGAAGATCGGGTAACCTTTCATATTTACCCGGTATGATTATAGAAATATGAAGATATTCAATCTTCTTTTCATTTATGGTCTCAATATGCCAATCACTTTGACTTATATATTTGAAACTCAAAAAGTTTCTTTTGAGACTTTATAATATCAATGTCATGAATAAGTTTATTCATCCGGGTAGTAACAAATTAGTTTTTCCAAAGTTCTTAACAACTTTCGTACTACAAGATCTTTTATCGTACCATTCATATGGTAAATGTCTCCTTCACGGATAAAATTATATCATAATAAATTGTCATGGTCAAAATCATCATAAATAATATCATTTTTTGCTTTAACTTTGCCTTTAATAACTTTTATAAGGCATGACAAAATAATATTTGGCGTATCACATGTACGCGACCAATGACATATTCATGTAACCATACAATAATATTTATTCTCTTTATTTTACTCAAACCTCCCTTAGAGGTGAGTTGTGTGGTATTCATATAATCATGAATTGCATGTCTTTATTCATTGCTTTTATCACATATTGCCACATTCAACTTTAGGAATGGGTTTACATTCTCAATGCTTATCACAAGTTACATTCTCTTCAAGGAATGGATCATAATCAGCGATGTGCTTTATTATTTTCATACCAATTTGATGGTAAACATTGCCTTCACATTTTGAAGGACTATTTTGAGAACCCTTATTGTTCTCCTTTTATAATCATAGTGATGATTATTATTATTTTGATATTTGGAACGCCCACGTTCATTGTTCAACCACTTGTCTTCATTGAAACTTATTATGCACTGCTATCACATTCACTTCAAGAATGGAGCAAATCAAGTGGGACAATTTTCATGCCTTTTCATGAAAAATATATTATTTTTCTTTAGTCATCATTATATCATCAATATGGTACATTGGGACTCAAACTCAATGTCTTACCAATATAAAGGCATGTTCGGCCATAATAAATTGGGACTCAAACCCAACTCTTATCATTATGGAGCATCAGGACTTGATCCCGATGTCTTACCCTCAATCAATGGCATAATAGGCTAAACAATATTGAGATTCATTCTCAAGCCTTAATTTCAATCACATGCCAAGAAAGTTATACACAACTAATTTGCAACTTAGCAAATCAAATTTGCTTTCTTAAATAAGTGTACAAATCTCAAATCAGCGTAAAGCTTTATTAATTATTTGTAGCATCTATATGAAATACAACCGTTTGTAGTCAGAATATTTCTTCTAAATTCTATAAGAGTTTAAAAGGATCATAAAATCATTGTCATAATATTTATTGAGTCTCTCTAAAAAATATTGTTGTTTTCGGGGTATACCCTACCTATTGGATTTGATTTAACGCCATGACTTTCCTTCACTCAATTCAACCAAGCAATTAGTGAATAAATTTATCAAAAGTACACCTAACACATATATAGTACTAATACATAAATTCAACATTTATATTACCTGAAAAGTGACATTATAGGTAACAACTTACCAGTTGTAGATTGTGCATCATTCATATAAAATACTCAAAAATGGTAAGTCAGTAGAAAGCATCAAGTAGGTCATGGATACTCAAAAATACCTCTTCTAGTAGTCATACTAATCATTGTTTGCTTTCAAATGATACGACCATAAATTATGAAGTATACTTTCTCAATAGCTTGTTTGTTTTCCAAATATCAAAGAAGTAATTAATCAACCTAGATAAAGATGTGAAGTATTTCTTGTTTTCTTTAAGATGATTTATGCTTTTAATCAGTATGACCAATTTTATTTTATTTTTTATTCCTTTTTTTTGGTACTATATGCAAGTGTAAAAATCCAAAAGGAAAAAAAAATATTCATCCAAGTAAAAGAAAATGATTAAAGCGGCAGGACAGATTGAAGATAGTTAACACATAAATATGCATAAGACAATTTATATAAAATATCCTTGGATACCATGCCATGCATCATATCAACAATTAACTGCTACTATGATTTTCACATATAGAACTTCGAAAATTTTATTCCATTCATGTGATATAAAAGATGTAATATTAATATGTGCTTATGCAATACAAGTGTAGTACGAAGTTGTGTGCATATGAGATTTTAAAGGAATGACAAGTATAAGATAATCATACCTTCTTACATTTCATTACTTACCATATGTAGTTTCTCTTTACATTTAACCATGTGATGATATGTATGGCTTCTAATTGTAATCTTTCCGGATGTAGAAAAAAAGGAGGGAAAAAAGCCAAAGAAGTGAGAATTGTTATGAAATATAACTCAAAGTAGCAATATGAAACAAGGAAATAAAAGCAATTTAGTAAAACATGAACAAGAAATGGAGATAGAGAGAAGGAAGAGATTTTTTTCTTTAATTGTGTGTATTTTCCTATCTATTACAAGGCCTTTATATAGGCATGAAAAGTAAAGAAAATATGTCATAAAATATGTCATTGAATATGCCATTAAGCATTTGACATGAAGATCATGAAGGAAGAATAAACATCCACCATATGATATTTATCATAACAGATTCCTTGATTTGTTAAGGTTTACATAATGTAACTTCTTTTGACTTGGCTTCTACTTATAGCTAGTAGAGTTTCAGTACCTTAAAAGTGCTATAATTACCTTATATTATCGTACTGTGTAATAAACAAGTTCAAGTATTTTGGTAAAACATTTTTACAAAGGGAAAAGGGTCATTTTTGCCACTAAGCAGTAAACACTAGTATAATATTACTACTAAACTATACCCTCCATTAGAAGTTGATTAAACAATTTTCTGTAATGTAGGACAACAACAATAACAACAACGTGGGTCTGGAGAAGATAGTATGTACGCGGACCTTATCCCTGTCTAGAGGTTATTTTCGATAGATCCTCGGCATAGGAAAAATTTATATATACAGTCAAACCTCTCTATAACAGTCTCGTTTGTTGTATACGGTAAAAATCAGTGGTCTGATTTTATGATCATTAAGGCGCCTCGTAAAGATCGCCCCCAGAAGGCTCGAAGCTCAGCTCGGGGTTTCGACCCCGAGGGTTCTCAATGATCGACCTCGGGGCAGTGCAATCCAGTGGCTACAGTGGATCGATGTGAATTTCCCAAGGCACGTGACTAGAGCTGACTAAGTCTATTAGGCTAGTTCAAACCCGTATCATGGCATTAAATGTCTGTACCAGCCCTATATCTTTGTAATAAATGCATTTGTACTATAATGAGATTCCCCCTCATATATAAAGGAGATCCTTGTCATTTTGTAAGACACAAGATACAACACACTACATTCAATACAAGAACATTCTCTACTCTCTAACTCAAACATACTCTCTATTTGATCCTATTGCTTACATTTATTGTCTTACTTATATTTATTACATTTCATTAATTGTTCTTAATTTATTGCTCATTATTGGCCATAAAGAGCCGCCATCAAATTTATCATAACTGTTAATCCTCCATCAACTGCCCTTAGTCGGGCATTCGACTCGATCTCGAGGCACCGTATGCGCAAGCTCGACGCCCCGATTTTCAGCCATTCGGTTTGATTATTACACTATCTACAAGCTCTTATTTTATCTTCTAATCTTTCGCTTAACATCTATTGCCTAACAACTAGCATAAAAACAGATCACGTATTTTTAGAACCACAAAATCAAATTTAATTGTTATTACCATTTTCAAGGTAAATATTTGTTCCGAATATTTTTGGATGTTATAGCGAAGTGCTGTTATATATAACATATATTATAACATAACATGAAAAATGGTTCCGGAAAAATTTAACTTTTATACTGAAGTGTTATTATATAGGGGTGGTGTTATAGAGTTCCGACTGTATTCCATTTTTCAAACAGACAAGGACTCATTTTTAACTTGGACAGAAATTAGCAAGCCTCAGTAATTAGGAGCATCAGTTATCAATTGTAGTATTTGGTTTGACCAATTCTTGTAAATGTGAAATAAATACTACTCCAGTTCAGTCCAGTTGACTTGGCCCATTTCTCTCTCTGTTTCCTCGTCTAAATCTGACAGAGTGACAGTACATCATACATCTTAAATTGGAGCTTTCTTCTGTTTTCCTGATTGACCAGAATCTTTCTGTAGTTTTCTAGTTTGGTTTTTTAACTTTTTTGTCCAAGATCGGAACTTTTCATGTGGGAATAAACTTCCTCAGGTAAGTCACACAGTACACCATACATCTCAATCTTGATTACTTAAGGATCTGAACTTTTTTGGCTTTCTTCAAAATTTGCAATTTGATTTCACTTTGAGCTCAGCCTATAGTGGTCAAGTGTGATTAACTAGCTAATTTTCCTGTGATATTTAGTTTACTAGAAGATGGGTTCAATCCAAAAAACAGTTCACTATTGCTCAGTATCTAAAGGGGGTCAACTTCTATATGCATATAATAATGGTGAAGATCTTGAGATTGAGAACTTGGCTGCATTGTGCTTAGAAAGAATTCCTCCTTTTCATAAATGGTATTTTCAGACCATGGCTAAAAAGATTTTTGGGTTTTTGATTGAAGTTGATGAGCATGTTTATTTTGCTATTGTAGATGAGGGTCTTGGTAATGTTGAAGTTTTGAGGTTTCTTGAACAATTAAGGGATGAATTTAGAAAATTGTCTAAAAAGGGTTCTTGTTGGACTATGTCTAATCTAAACTCACTTTGTTTACAAGAAAAATCAATTCCTGTAATTTTACCATATCGAAATGTCAATGGGCAAATTGAGGGTTGTGCTTTAACAAAAGTGTTGTTATTGGGCAAGCCTAGTAGACAAGAAAAGAAGAAAAAGAAGGATCATGTAATTGCTATGAGAGATAATGAGGTGGAGGAGGAGCAAAAATCTACGGAACAAGTTATGGTTGATTCAGCAGTTCCTCCAATTTTGTCGCAGAAAGAGTTGAGCTTGGTAAGGACCATATCAAGATCTCAAAACTTTCAAAGGAGGTGGTGCCGCCATGTACGCATTGTCCTTGCAATTGATGCTATGGTATGTCTTGTGTTGTTTGTTATCTGGTTAGTTATTTGTGAAGGTACAAAGTGCCTTCACTAAAGTTGTGCTGCTGATGGAAACCTTATCTTCTCTAAATGGTTGGAGCCAAGGAGGTTATTGCTCGAACTTTTTGAAGTATTTCAGCACAGTGTTGCATCACGATAAGCATTTCTATGAAAAGTGGATAATAAAATTAACAGATCAAGCAGTTTTTTTTACACTTACATCAACTACAATTTGCCTCTCTACCGTCCCAGGGTAGGAGTAAGGTCAGCGTATATACCACCCTCCCCAGGCCCCACTTGTGGGATTCCACTGGGTTTGTTGTTGTTGTTGTTGTTGTTGTTATATCAACTACAAGTTTCATCAAAGTATAGTTAAAAACTCATGTTGTACAGGAATCACTTTGGATGGACAGAGTTGGTCTATTATTGTCCAAGTTAGTTGCAGCTTCGTCGTTACTCCTTGTGACTGCCATATGAGTGCTTCATTTAAATATGTTAAGTGTTCTTTCTTTTCTATTTGGATTGAGACGGGGCTATTTGGAGCAATATGGAGCTAACCCCGACTTGTTTGAGGTTGAGGCATAGTAGTAGTAGTTGCAGTTTTTTCTTTTCCATTGCATCATGTGTATATACAAATGCCTGGTTACACGCCTAAAGATATTTTTGCTGCTTTCTTCGATTAAAAGTTTGCTCTGAAATTAAATAATACAACATTTCTTCTTCTGCTATGTGAACTATTTCTATGTTTCTTCCACATCGATAATAAGTCGGCTTATCCTATAGCATTTCTTATGATCTCTTGAGCATAATAAATAAATGTGTTTGAGGCAGAGACAATTGTCATTCTAATTCTACTGTGAGTGTTTTCCTTTATATCTTTTATTCTTGAAGGGTAATTGCCAAATTTTGGGTCGGGTGAGGGACTGTAGGCCGTATCCCTTAGCTTTGCTGGAGAAGTGGTTTGAGGAACATCTTAAGAATTGAATGGTACTCCTCCATCCAGAATGTATGACATACTTTAACTCAATCTGCTTCAAGATTTAATTCATTTGAACAATTCAAATATACACAACCAACGGAGATATCATTCCACCTTTCCCCAGTCTTTCTAATTTAACTATTGCTAGTACTTTACATTTTCTTTTACTCTTATACAAGTATTGTCTCGTTGCCCTATCAGCCACGGTACTTATAGTGGGAAAGAGGAGTAAAGTTACTGAAAGTCATGTGTACAAGAGCCAATGACTACAATAAGATGGCAGACTAATACCAATGAGATTGATGTAATCTTGTTTTCGTTTCATCTATCTTCTATGAACATGGGCCGCACAGATAGGAGCCAATCAAATGGAGTTAGTAAATGAATCTTGTTTGTTGATTAAGGGAGGGGAAAGAACAACAGGAGTTTTGTATTTGAAGTAGCCCATATCTTCGACATTTCATTATAGTTAACTGATCAAGCTGCATATCCTTAATGCTCAGAAGTTATTCATCGAAGCAGAATGTTGCATTGAAGACCATACCATGAAGAAATGGATTTATCAAGCTTCAATTAGTTGTTTTAGACTTTAGTGAACAAAGATGAAAGTATAGGGCAGCTTCATTGTAGTATCTGGTATTCTTTTGTTCATTGGTTCGACTGTTTATATTGTGTTGAAAAGGAACTTCCGAAAGAATTTAACCGCCCAACCCTCTTCAGAATATATGTGAGTGTATATTTACTGTGGAAGTAACTTCTTGGATTTGATTTTACTTGTTCCTTTGGAAAAACTTGCACCTATATTTTGTTGGTAGAAAAGGCATAAATGCAGACATGAATACTCATCTTTTGAAATTACTATATCAGCAGAGACCCTTGTGGTCCGACCTTTCCCCGGACCCCGCGCATAGTGGGAGCTTAGTGCACAGAGAGTCCAATAGACTAAGGTAATCTTTCTTGTCCCGTCCCTCCCGGGAATATCTGGGGCATTAATCTTGGATGAGATTTTTCATCAAGTTCCTTGAGATTCCGTCACAGTTAGATGCACATATCTAAGACTTGGATCAGTCTATCGGATACAGTCTCTCTGCCTGCACTGCGACGCTGCGTACACACTATTCTCCCCAAACCCCACTTGTGGGATTATACTGGGTGTATTGTTGTTGTTGTTGTTGAAGTTGCTGGATCCTATTTCAATAGTTTCTGATTTCCCATTCAGTTTTTTTGCCTCTTATTTCTGTTAGACTGTTTCAACACAGTTTTGATATCAAACTGAAATATCCCTTATTAAGATATAGAAGAATCAAGCTGTGAGTTTTGCTTGAATCATTTTACTCCTTTGATTATCCTGAGAGGTAGATATCCTTCTCTGCTCCATTTTCTGACTATTGTTTTGGGTAATTTCTTTCAGCATATTATTTATTTTTAGTGTCGTACAGGAATTTCTGAAAGAAATATGATTTGGTCGACTATAAAATAAAAATTAACGCTTATAGGGTTATTTCTCTCCTCTAAAACATCTTTGTGAGCACGTGATTCTTGCTTCACGAAAACTACTCCAAAAAAAATCGAAAAATAAAACAAATTGCCTTTGGGTACAATTTTGAGAATTTTGGTGTGACATTTTGGGATAATTATTTGTGTTTTTGTCTGTGAACGTATAAATCCCGTTTCGATTGTCCTTTAATTGGAAAAACTCCCTCTGCGCCTTTGCGGTGGCGCGGGTGAAAAAGGAGGTGTGACAATCTTCATCTGCTTGAATGAAATATTGAAAAAGGTTAGATATTGTCAATTTTCTACTTCAATAATATAGCAGGTTGAATGTGACTTCGCTTGGAATATGGATGAGACAAGTAGAAATGACACCAGGTAGCCATTCTAAAGAGCTGTTATTTAGGAATTAGCCAGTGCGTCCTGAATTACAGTTGTTTAGGTCAATTTTTCCTGACAAAAATGTCCGGAGTTGTCCTCAAGTTATGATTTTTAGTTAAAAATTTCAGGACAAAATATGTTCTAGCTAATCTCTAAATAGCATCCCTGAGAATAGCTATTTGTGCATTTGCCCCATGAGACAATCAATGAAACAAGCGACACTTGGAATATTTACACAAATAGCCGACCATTTTATTACTTACTTTTTTTAGCCATATACATAGATTACACATTGATTATACACATATAATACATATATTATACATTCTCCGGCTATTTTTAGTTTAAGTGGTTGGATGAGTGACTATTTGAGTTAATTCTTGGTTGGGGGAGAGTTAGACCAAATCCCAAATGACACAATTTTGTACACTATTTTGTCAATAATGAATTTTATCACTTGCTTTACATGAAAAAATATATACGCTTTTAAGTTTAACACTCTTTTCGCTCCTTTTTATCGTTTTATTTAGTCAAAAATATTGTCTCAAAATATTTTTCATTCATGAAAATCAAGAAGTCATCAGTTTTCTTCCAATTCCACCCTTCCTATTCTAAGAAGGTAATATACTCTTTAACTATTCATTAAAGAAAATAAAAGAATAATTTAATCAAATACCAATCTTAAAATTATGCTATCATTGATTTTTTTTTAATGGATAACCTATAGTAGTATATAAAAAAGAACCAAAGAGAGTCACTTTACTGAAAAATCAAAGAATAATAGCCTTCTTCCTGAGAGTTCAAAAAGTTGCTAAAACTGAAATGTCAACTGTTATGTCACGTGTTCTGTCCTCTATTATATAAGGGAAGAACAACAGAATGACTGCAAAAGAAGATAAAATGTTTGAGGCCATCCCCAACCTTGCCCCATCCCCCGTAACGTGGAAATATTCGGGGGAATTTAGCTCCAACTCTCTCCCATTTTTGTCCAAAACGGGGGATGAATAGTATTCCCTCAAATATGGGGTACATTATTCATCTCCCTCATTACTATTCATCACTTTTTTATTATTATTTTATTATTTAATCTTTTAATTTATCTCTTTATATATACCTAATTATGTTTATGTAATGTATTTATAATATTAATATTATATCTTAACTTTGGTGTATAATTTTGATAAATTAATTTTCGTGCATTTATTATTTTTATATAGAAATGGTAGTAGATGAAAATCAACGATTTCAAGAATTTTTATTTCGACATAGAAGAATTAAGGACAAAGATGCTCATTTTGCACTTCGTAATACATTAATAGATCATTTATGGGAGAATACTAGAGGTTGAAGTTGAATATTTATCTAGTATTTCGAATGAATTTTATCGTTATGTAATATGTATTTAATTAATCTTGTATCACAATGATTTCACTTTTATTTGAATTATTAGTTAATCTATAATAATTGCTTACAAATTATATTATTTAAAATTTTATGGAATTGTTTTAATTATGAAAATTACAAATTAATAAAAATAAAAGATGGAATTTGTTTAATGAAAATTAAAAAATAAAATTAAAATGAAAGATAATAATATAATATAGAAGAGAGAGAAGAATATAAAAAAGTTTGGGGCAATGGTTCGAGTAAGTTGTCCCCAAAATGAGGAAATTCCCATTTTGGGAACCAAAAATGAGGTAAAGGTCGGAGATGCCCTGAATAAAACAAAAATTAAACTATAAACTTAAGCAAAAATTAACCACTGTGATTTGGAAACCAAAGGTAATTTAATCAGTAATTAATCGAATGTTGGAGAAACACAAACAGACTTGTGCGTGCTGGCAGTAAAACATTTTATTATCTGTACGTAAATACGTTAAAAGATTCATGATCAACAAATGGTACTAAAATATTGAAACTCAACTTTAATTTATATATGTAGTATAAGTTCTAACATCATCGGGATAACGCTTGGAGTCGTGCAAAAAATCGGGTGAAATTTAAAAATAGTCAGATTTACAACTGGTCATTCAAAAATAGTCAAGTTTCAAAAGTAATCGAAGTTTAGCCACTTTTCATGTAAAGATAAATTTGAGCGAAAATACTGGTCAAAACCCGGAAAATACGCCAGTATATTATGTTGGAGTTCCAAGATAAGTATGCTGGAACTCTAGTATAATTATGTTGGAGTTCCAGCATAAGTATACTTGAACTCCAACATATTATACTGGAGTTCCAAGATAAGTATGCTGGAACTCTAGCATAATATGATGAAGTTCCAGCATAACTACACTAGAACTCCAGCATAATATACTAGAGTTCCAGCAAGTATACCGGTCTAGCATAATATACTGGAGTTTGGATTACCGGTGCTCCAGTCTCCAGTATATTATACTGGAGCCAGCAAAGTATTTCGATCCAGTATAATATGCTGGAGTTTATACACAGGTGCACCGAACTCCAGTATATTATGTTGGACCGGTCTCTGCTGCTGCAAAATAGTGGCTATTTTCTATTGACTTGGTAAATGCTGACTATTTTTGAATGACCACTCCGGAAACTGGCTATACCGTACTATTTTTACCAAAAAATCATCTTGATTTTCCAGCTCCGTTAAAACTTGACTTGAATAAAGTGTGTATTTAGTATGACAGAAATTCTTTTTCTTGAAAATATTTTTTATGAGAAAATTATTTTCTTTTCTTAAAAATATTTTCTTTGAAAAAATGTGGAAAATATGACTTTACATACCTGACTTTTGATTTCAAACGTTTAGTCATTATAACTAATATTTAGAGTTCACAAGTTTTGTCAAAACACTTTGCTACTATTGTTATCGGAGAATATTCCTTGTACTTGCCAACAGTGGCAAATCTAGCCCTTTGGTGAGGGAATTATTTGAACCTAGTATTTCTAACGCCGAATATAATATATGCGAAAATTCACTAAATTATAATAGATATTAGACTTGAATTCATAATTTTAAAAATATTTTAATTTTTATATTATGAACCTTAAATATTGAACCCATCAAGTTAAAATCATAGATTCGCTTTTGCTCACCAACCAAACACCGAAAAATATTTTATAGGTGAATAATGTCCATTCATGGAAAATGTTTGACCAAAAGATATTGGAACCTTTTTTATTAAATCAATTAAGGAAATTGGGGAGGTAAATCTTAGCCAAACATAATAAATTCCAGATCTACTGACAAACCGGAAAATGATACATGAAATGAAGTAGAAGTGATAAATTGTCGATGCCTTTCATTTCTTCTTTTTCCAATCGGTGAAAATGACGGTTGTACATATTCAATGAAAGATCGGAAATTGTTTTACTTTTCGTTCACTAAGGAAATTACAAAGGAGAGAAAGAGAAAAAGGCCCTCTTTCTGGAAAGGTCGCATTCCTATATATAGTCATGGAGTCATTGCCATGTATTTGGGCTATAGCCCCCCTCATTTTGCGTCCGCTTTCGCCGTTCTGTAATACGTGGTCTGGCGTAAATAATGTCGTCTATCCTTATCCCATTGTTTGGACGTGGTCCCAATTGGGTCGACCACAGCGGTCAGATTTTGACCAATACAGTTAGTCCCTCCGTTTGTCGAGGTCATTCCTTGTTGGGCCGGGTAGGCGGATGATGATTTTCGTTTGACTAGGAGAAATCTGACTGTCTACCCCTTGGGTATGATTTTCAGAATCAAGTAGTTGTTCGTGGTTGCCGTCATTATGACACACGTTCCCGAAAATTTGAAACGTTTCGTGCCCTATTGGATTCAATTGGCGACTCTTGGGTTTTGTGCTTGGGGGATTTATGTCTCCAATAAATAGAAGGAACACATCATTCGATTGACACACTTTCTTGTCCTTTACTTGAAAGAACTTCGTTAATATACTTTCTTCCTGATACATTGAATTTTTATTTGTCCGCAGTTGACCGAAAACTTTTCATACTCCCTTTTCTTTGTCTTTTTGCTTTACCAAATTGGCATAATAGCTGGTGATTCTTCTCGCGCTGACCTCCCTGTCGCAATTCCGTCACCAGAAAGTGATGTTCTAGCCACCGGAGGAGCAGAAGTGGTGGAGGATGAGGAGGTCCCGTCGGTAGCCGAGATCTTGCCTCGCCCCGGGAAAGCATGGACCGACTTCTGCAGTCCCGTCGGGGAGAAGCCGGAACATGTTCACTCTGTTATAAGAGAGGAGGAGATCGCAGAATTGAAGGCTAGGTGGGGAATTCCTCGCTACATCGAAATACTGCCGACAGTAGGGGATGACTTAGTCCATTTTGGCCGCCCAAGGTACTGCGTGTTCTACGTCTACCCCTTTTTCGTTGGATACACGCTCCCTCTCCCTCTCCTGGTGGTGGATTTCTGTCATTTTTACTAGGTATGCCCCACTCAACTTTCGTCGTACGTGTATAAGTTGATCCTTATGTTGCTCAAGTTTGCGAAGCTCGCCGGTCGTGAGATCATTTTGGGGAATATGCTCAATATCTTCGCCCCTTAGCTCATTTGCGGCACGATGATTCACATGCGTCATCGAGGGTCTAAGAGTCTGGTGGTGAAGATGGATGATAGGGCTAACCGTCGATTCTACGAGAATTATTTCTATGTGTGGACTGAGCACCTTGTGGCGGATCCTACGGGGTTCCTTGAGAAGTGAAACTTTGTGCGTAAGTTTTTGTACTTTTAGTCGGAGAGATGTCCGACCTCTTTCCATTGTACTAAAACCCTGTTATATTTCTGCAGCTGCGAAACTACCCCATCCATCTGTTGAAGGCATCCGCGAGTGGGTAAGTGTCATCCTTCCTCATGCGGCAGGGGTCCGCACCTGGTCGACCTTCAATGAAAAATATGGACGTAAACCCCTTACAGGTGACATGTCATTTCCGTTCACTACTTCTATCTTTTCTCTTTTTTACTTGGTTTCTCATGTGCTCTTCGTCTATGCCAGGGAGAGTGTGGAGAGCGAGAGCTCCTCCATTGACTTTTCGTCAACTTGCATCGTCTCCTCGCCCTGCTGCAATATCTACTGCTCGACCTCGTCGAGGGCTGCTTTAGTCGAGTCTCAGGCTGTGGTCATACCTACGGAGACCACCCCTCAGATTGAAGCTCCGACCCATCTCGCTCTTCCGTCAAGTGAATTTTCCCGTGCTGAGGAAGGAGAGGGGTCGTTTAAGAGGCGGCGAGTGGAGTCTGGGACAACACCTCCGACTGTGATACATCTGGACGAAAACTCTCCCTTGATGATATCTGGGGCGGGGGTTGATACTATTCTGCCTGTGGAGACGGAGCCAGCCATTATATCTGCCCATCGACGGAGATTCCTGCCACTGCCATTGATCAGCAACCGACCGCAATGGAAGGTCACATTTCTGAGGCCGTTGTTGTCTTTCCGGACGGGCCCTCGTCCTCACTACCTGGTCATGCTTTCTCTTCGGCTGCTGAAAAGGGAAAGGGCATCATTGTCGATGACTACGAATCCAAGTCATACCTCAATCTTGATGATGTTAGGATGTTTGAAGAGGGTCTTACCTACTCGGTGGTTCATGCAGGAGGCCCGTCCCATATTCTTGAGATCCCATCGGATATTAATCTCTTGGGGGACACGGAGGATTTGGTGTCGCAGTTCGACCTTTTGTGTTTCGCTATCGAGAACGAGGCTCTTCGGAACGTTTCTGATATAGACTTGATGCATGAAGTGGCAGCTATGGGCCTGAGGGTATGTTACGCCTTTCTTTCATGTTTCTTTTATTTTTCTGGATGATACGGTCTTGGCCCCTCTTTTCGTTTTTCAGACGTACATGTTGGAGATTGAGAGCGCTCGTAGGGCTAACACTCGGACTAAGATTTTCCTGAAGGCATTGGAGAAATATCGGCGTTATCGCGATAGGTGCTGTGAGATGCATGAGCGGCAAAGAAAGAATCTTGGTGCACGATCCCTTGGCGAGGAATTGGAGAAGAGGGACCAGCAATTGATGGGGGCCATTCGCAGAAGTAGTGTGCTTGAGGAACAACTTCGCGCGAAGGACGAAGAGCTTGAGTTAGGCAAAGGGGTGGCCACAGAGTGTGACTATCTTTAGGGGAAACTGAGGTCAATGCAGTCTAAGATGGACAAGAACCTTATCCGGGTCAAGGTAATGAGCGTGGAGTGGATGGGAAAACTGGCTGAGTTGGAGAGAAAGATAGTTGAGTTGGAGAGCATCGAGAGTGTCTGGTCTTCGACTTTGGCAAGGGAGGCAGCACTGGAGAACACTATCCGCGTCCTCCGATCCAAGCAAGAATCGGAGAGGGCGATGGCCATGCTAATGGAGGCGAGGCTTGAGGAACGCATTGGTGAGATCGACCGGGAATCATCGACCTTAGGAGATCGGGTCGCCGCTCTGGAGGTCGAAAAGGAGCAATTGTTGGCTCAAATTGAGTCTTCCTCCGCCGTTGTTCCCTGCTGCTTACACGAGCTTTGGGTTCATGCTGAAGCCCATCGGGATATATACAAGAGTTTGTGGGGGGCGGGCAATGTTACCGAGGCCGCATATGAAGGAGCACGGGCAAAGGCACGAGAGGCTCATGTCAACTGTGGATATGACTCTGCGACGACGGAGGCCGATGAGGGAGCGGATGATAAGGGAGGACTTCCTGGAGATGGTGGTGATGATGGTGGCGGTGATGACGCCAAGTGAAAGAATGTTGTCTTTGTCTGTTTTTTGTTTTTTTTATTCGTTGTTAGTTGTCGTTGTTTCTCCCCCCCCCCCCTTTTTTAGACTGTTGGTTCAGGCTGTATGTAGTCTGCGACTGTTTGCGCAGTGACTTTGTATAAAGAGGAATTTTTCATTGTTATGTGCCCTCTGTGTTTTTTGTTTTGCTCTTCATACTTTGGTGCGAAGTAGATTCCTGCATAACGAGTTCCCTGCTCTTTGGAAATTTAGTGTCACGCGGGTAGAACGGGACCTTGATGGCTGCTTCGGCTAGCGAGATGGTGTTTTCGAACTTGTGTCGAGATGCTGTCTTATCATAATCTGAACAGTATCGAACTATTTTTCTAATAGCGACCTTAGCCGTAAGGACATTACTTTCGGGCTTATATTGAAGTATTATCCCATCGTGAGTCCTAGTCTGTCTTTCCCTTTTTTTTTTTTGATAAAGTATTGCCCTATCGTCAATCGATCGAGGTCGAACTTTTCTTTTTGACGAAGGCCGTTGGCCTTAAAAGTGTTATTTCGAACATTCATCGAAATATTAACCTGTCATTGTTCGATCGAGGTCGAACTCTTTTCTTTGGCGAAGGCCCTTGGCCTTAAGGGTGTTATTTCAAACTTTCGTCGAAATATTAACCCGTTGTTGTTCGATCGAGGTCGAACTCTTTTCCTTGGCGAAGGCCCTTGCCCTCAAGGGTATTATTTAGAACTTTCGTCGAAATATTAACCCGTCGTGGTTCGATCAAGGTCGAACTCTTTTCTTTGGCGAAGGCCAAGGGCCTTAAGGGTGTTATTTCGAACATTCGTCGAAATATTAACCCGTCGTTGTTCGATCGAGGTCAAACTCTTTTCTTTGGCGAAGGCCCTTGGCCTTAAGGGTGTTATTTCGATCTTTCACCGAATTATTAACCCGTTGTTGTTCGATCGAGGTCAAATTCTTTTCTTTGGCGAAGGCCCTTGGCCTTAAGGGTGTTATTTCGAACTTTCGTCGAAGTATTAACCTGTTGTGGTTCAATCAAGGTCGAACTCTTTTCTTTGGCGAAGGCCCTTGGCCTTAAGAGTGTTATTTCGAACTTTCATCGAAATATTAACATGTCGTTGTTCGATCGAGGTCGAACTCTTTTCTTTGGTGAATGCCCTTGGCCTTAAGGGTGTTATTTCGAACTTTCGTCGAAATATTAACCCGTCGTGGTTCGATCAAGGTCGAACTCTTTTCTTTGGCGAAGGCCCTTGGCATTAAGGGTGTTATTTCGAACTTTCATCGAAATATTAACTCATCGTGGTTCGATCAAGGTCAAACTCTTTTCTTTGGAGAAGGCCCTTGGCCTTAAGGGTGTTATTTCGAACTTTCGTCGAAATATTAACTCGTCGTGGTTCGATCAAGGTCGAACTCGTTTCTTTGGCGAAGGCCCTTGGCATTAAGGGTGTTATTTCGAACTTTCGTCGAAATATTAACCCGTCGTGGTTCGATCAAGGTCGAACTCTTTTCTTTGGCGAAGGCCCTTGGCATTAAGGGTGTTATTTTGAACTTTCATCGAAATATTAACTCATGGTGGTTCGATCAAGGTCGAACTCTTTTCTTTGGCGAAGGCCCTTGGCCTTAAGGGTATTATTTCGAACTTTCGTCAAAATATTAACTAGTCGTGGTTCGATCAAGGTCGAACTCTGTTCTTTGGCGAAGGCCCTTGGCATTAAGGGTGTTATTTCGAACTTTCGTCGAAATATTAACCCGTCGTGGTTCGATCAAGGTCAAACTCTTTTCTTTGGCGAAGGCCTTTGGCCTTAAGGGTGTTATTTCGATCTCTCACCGAATTATTAACCCGTTGTTGTTCGATCGAGGTCAAACTCTTTTCTTTGGCGAAGGCCCTTGGCCTTAAGGGTGTTATTTCGAACTTTCGTCGAAGTATTAACCCGTTGTGGTTCAATCAAGGTCGAACTCTTTTCTTTGGCGAAGGCCCTTGGCCTTAAGGGTGTTATTCGAACTTTCATCGAAATATTAACCTGTCGTTGTTCAATCGAGGTCGAACTCTTTTCTTTGGTGAAGGCCCTTGGCCTTAAGGGTGTTATATCGAACTTTCGTCGAAATATTAACCCGTCGTGGTTCGATCAAGGTCGAACTCTTTTCTTTGGCGAAGGCCCTTGGCATTAAGGGTGTTATTTAGAACTTTCATCGAAATATTAACTTATCGTGGTTCGATCAAGGTCGAACTCTTTTCTTTGGCGAAGGCCCTTGGCCTTAAGGGTGTTATTTCGAACTTTCGTCGAAATATTAACTCGTCGTGGTTCGATCAAGGTCGAACTCTTTTCTTTGGCGAAGGCCCTTGGCATTAAGGGTGTTATTTCGAACTTTCGTTGAAATATTAACCCGTCGTGGTTCGATCAAGGTCAAACTCTTTTCTTTGGCGAAGGCCATTGGCCTTAAGGGTGTTATTTTGAACTTTCATCGAAATATTAACCTGTCATTGTTCGATCGAGGTCGAACTCTTTTCTTTGGTGAAGGCTCTTGGCCTTAAGGGTGTTATTTTGAACTTTTGTCGAAATATTAACCCGTCATTGTTCGATCGAGGTCGAACTCGTTTCTTTGGCGAATGCACTTAGCCTTAAGGGTGTTATTTAATGAACTTGGTCCCTAAGTTCCTGTAAAACCTTATTGGGGCAACCCCTTGGTGAGGGAGAGAGAGTATGGCTTAAGGGACGTCATTTTCTAGAAGTTGGATCGCCAGGTGAGCGATATTTCGGTTATTTTGTAGTAGTTTCCCATTCTCCGGTTGAGATGTTTCCTTGCGCGCTCGCCCACACGATGCTTGGGTTCCTGCTTGAGCAAAGAGCAGGGGTGAGGAAAAATGATATTTTGGTTACCCCCATCCGATGAGTCGGTGGATGAGGGTGGGTTTGTAGCGTTACTCGTTTTGCCTGGCATTTCAATGGTTGATGGAGCGATGGTTTCTAAATCCGGTGATCGTATTCAGCTCTCTTTCCCCTTCCATGTTATGCTTTTGCACTGCATGGGTTGGGCTTTGCCTTAGCGCTCTTTTCAGTAGGTAATCATGTTTCTGGTTTTTGATCTGGAAGAGACTAGGAAATTTCACTAAGAAATTCTCACAAACGACGCCAAATTGTTTGACCAAAAGATATTGAAACCTTTTTGATTAAATCAATTAAGGAAATTGGAGAGATAAATCTTAGCCAAACATAATAAATTCCAGATCTACTGACAAACCGGAAAATGATACATGAAATGAAGTAGAAGTGATAAGTTGTCGATGCCTTTCATTTCTTCTTTTTCCAATCGGTGAAAATAACTGTTGTACATATTTAATGAAAGATCGAAAATTGTTTTACTTTTCGTTCACTAAGGAAATTACAGAGGAGAGAAAGAGAAAAATGCCCTCTTTCTGGAAAGGTCTCATCCCTATATAGTCATGGAGTCATTGCCATGTATTTGGGCCATAGCCCCCTCATACTGCATCCGCTTTCGTCGTTCGGTAAATACGTGGTCTGGCGTAAATAATGTCGTCTTTCCTTATCCCATTATTTGGACGTGATCCCAATTGGGTCGACCACATCGGTCAGATTTTGACCAATACAGAAAATAATTTCAATCATTCCGAACACACTCTGCAGTTAAGGTATTAGGACTTTAATCAAGAGTTTTAGCAACACGTCAAGATTTTAATTAGGGGGAGAAAACCTATATATCAGTTGTACCTTGAAATACATGTTGGTTTTTTTTATCTAATTAGATAAGAGGTGTGAATGAGAAATGGAAGGAAAAGATTAGGAGGAAAACGAAAAAGCTTGAAATAATTTCCTTTACTAATGCACTTAGTCCCTCATCGGAAAAAGAAAAGAAAATCTTTGTGCTTATATAGAAAATCACATCTTTTAACTCTTAAATAGTTAAGAAGAAGTGGTGTTTCACGGCGGCAGCGTTGTCGATTGGCTCGGCTTCGGCTTCGATTTATTTCCCATTTTTCATTATACAATTTCTTTTCTAATATTTTTTTCGCGGAATTTTAATTTAAAATTAACGGTTCCCAACAGTCGTTTTGAGTTTAAAAATGCGCAACTAGACTTCTACCGAAATGGTACCTCATATGAACAGGTACCTTTGCACCTATTCAACCCAGACTGTCTAGCTATAAATTCAGAGGTTTTGCCTCATTTTTCAGCACCAAAATCTGCATACTCTCCCCTCTCTCTTCTGTATTTCTGCATTATTTTCAAACAAAAAAACGTAAGCATCAGTGTGGTTTACTGCTGTTTGTTGACTTCGACGAAGTTGTGTAATCTCCATTGCTGGTATTACAGAATAGTTGTTCGGTTTTATCTTGGGAGGAATTAATCCAACAATTTTGGGCAACAGTGAGGGGATTAAATTCATTAAGAAAATACAGTGTTCTGTTGAGCTCGGAACTTTAATTATTCTGTTTATATTCTGTTTCTGTTTCTGTATGTTTTATTTTTTTCCAGAAATCATTTACGAACAAAGGTTTCTAACAATACAGAGCTCGCTACTTTTATGATACTCCCTTCATCCTAAAATATTTGTCATGTTTTGTATCTCGAGAATCAAATACATGAACTTTGACCGATATTTTTATATGTAGTTTTCTTAGCATATTGATATGAAAAGTGTAAATTATACTATTTTTTGTATCGTTTTCGAATATGTAAATTTTAATTTTTAGATATTATTGAATTAATTTCATCCAATTTACTTAGCTTCAAAGATTAATAGTCAAATCGACTCTCGAGAATTGATAAGTATTTTGAAACAGAAGAAAAGAAGGCATATATAGTAAAGGCATAATGACTTCCTGGTCACTTAAACTTGTAAGGCTTTTGAAAGCCGATACACAAACTTTGGACTTTCCCATTTGAACACTCAAACTCGTGAAACTCTTAACTAATAAACACATTTGACCCTTGACCCTACGCGCGTGTATTACACATTCACAGATGTGTCCATCCAGTCAGCATATGACCAATGGGAATGTTACACATTAAGGGCGCGAAAACAAATCCCATTGGTCGTTGTTGTGGGTTATAGGTGAAGCCTTGTTTCTGGTTGTTGGGGATGGTGCGAAGATACAGGAGTGGTGTGTAGAAGACGAGATCCGAGGGGGGGTGTTTCTATTATGGAAATCGGCACACACACGCCATTTGAATGTGACTTGTACGTACTATGTCCACGTAAGATTAGCTACTGCCACATAAGCATAGTCAATGGTCAAATGTGTTTATTAGTTATAGGTTTCACGAGTTTGAGTATTTAAATGGGAAAGACTAAAGTTTGTGTATCGATTTTTAAAAGCCTTACAAATTTAAGTGACCAAGAAGTCATTTCGCCTATAGTAAATGAACAGAAAAGAAGCGTGAAGTTGAATCAACAAAACTAATAAACTTCCTTGAGGTCGTCTCCTAACATGTGCGAAGCCCGAGCTATGGCTACTGAATCTCCAACTTTTCACATTATATACAGAGCCCTAAACCTAAACCTAAACCTTGACCCCTGGATTCCGGATTAATTTAAAATCAAATTCCATTAATCATTCATATTAAATATTGGCCGTCCACATGAATTTGCCAATCCCGAGAAGGTTTGTAGCTGTTTTTCACCGAAGTTTGCTTAAGAAACAATCAAATATTTCTTTATGTGTCCTCGGGATCATTTATTTCCTTTTAATAGTACAGGAGATTCATGTTACAATACGTAGATTGAACGCGTTTGTGCAGCAAGTGGATTTTAAGCAAGTTGGTTACTAGTAAATATTACTCCATTCGGTCTACAATAAATGATCAATTTGTTTTTTTATTTTGGTTCAAAATAAGTGTCCATTTATATAATCAAAAAAAATTTAATTAGTTTTTACAAAATTACCCTTATTTGCATATCCCTAAAAAGTTTTCTTACTCCTCACATAAAATATGTAAGGGTTGTTTAATTATACTAAATATTTTTGTATAGAATTTAGTATTTTTTTAATGAGCATGCCAAAAGCAAACTGGTCAATTATTTTGGACCGAAGTGAATATACGTATGCAATTGTAGCAAGTTATTTCACTTGCCATGCATGCATGACGCAAAATTGGTAATTAAAATCACCTCGGCAAGTTGATTATGTGGACTATCTGGTCATATAATGCGGGAATAATTCATGGCAAGTGAAAATAAACCTTCAATATACTAAACCTAGTAAGTACAAGAAAAATACTCATACTAATGATCAAAGAATACAGATCAACGAATCCTAATTAAACATTTATTAACAATTTAATCAATTTTCTACCTCAATAAAATGTTTATATAGATAGTACAATATGACATAAGTGTTCTAACTTTATGCTAGATTAGTTAGTGTTTGATGGGAATATTTGAGAAGAGGTTCTTTTGTCCCTTATTGGAAAAAGAAAGAAAGAAAGTGATGTTTAAAAGCATTTCTTTGACTTATATAGTTTGAATATTTTTAAGGATATTTTAGAGGAAAATTGAAATTTGACTATATTATTAATATTAATAGTCAAGATTGGGAACTTGAGCAATTTTTTTTTTAATTTCAAAAAGCATTTTTAACAGTTTTCTTTTAAACTCAAAAAGGTGACTATTGGTTTTAAAAGGTGCCTGTTGGCAAAGGTTGAGTCTGTTAATTCTAAGAGACGCCTAAAATAGTTTATAAATACCCCATTCCTCTCCAAAACAAAAATCATCAGAAAAATAATAGTTTTCCATCTTCTTCCCTTTCTGCTATTTACAATTCATAAAAGTTTGTTCTAGTCGAGTTAATTACTGATACTCAAATTTCAGAGGCTTTGTAGAATTCTGGAGGAATTCTGCCATAATTCCTGCAACAACGAAATTGGGAGGCTTAAATTTCTTAAGGACAATGACTACACTATCAAAACCTAATTATTTCGTCCCATATTCTGCTATTTTTTCTAACACTTTATTCGATTTTGGAAATAAGCCGGTTGCATTCATTCAACTAGGATGTGACAAAAATAAGAAAAAAACTACGTAATATGTAGCTAAGTGAGTATTTCTTCGCCATTTGGTGACATATATATTGTGGAACTGATAATCTATTTTTGAATTTGAATAGAAATGTGATCATTAGTGACTTTTGAACTTATAGTAACAACTGGATACAACATTTGTTAATTTTGAATAAACAAAAAACACTATAAAGTTTTTTTCCCAAAAGATAAAAATAAAAAGTGATTTTGTTCTATATGAATTCTCCCCAAAGAGGAACACAAAGATGAATATCATCAATACAAAAATGAATTACTATAGAGTAAATAAAGAGTTTAAGCTATACTATTTTTTTTTTTACTCTAGCAGGCCAATTTAAGGATATCCGTGGATAAGTATTCTTAAAATATGAAATTTGTAATTTTGAAAATAAAACAAGCTAAAAATATGAAATTTGTAATTTTGAAAATAAAACAAGCTAAGTTACATGCTACAACAAAAATAGATAACCTGATTGTTTAAACATATTCCACGGTGTATACAACTTAAATCGGTAAATTAATGTGTCCATAATCACTAAAAAAAACTGAAATTAGCTACGAACGTCGTCGCTAATCTGTCGCTAAATTGCCCCGTAGCTAGCAGAATTTCTTAATAATCTGTCGCTAATCCGTCGCTAAATGAGGTTGGCAACGAATTATTCTGTTTAGCTACAGAATTTGGCCGTCGTTAAATCATATTTTTTTAGTAGTGAATTCAACCTCTCATATGCGCGTGCGTATAGAGAAAGGGCTTACAGGAATAGGGTTGAACCATCTTAAATATTTGAGTCTCAGTACGTGCTATTGTAACTTGCAATTTACTTTAGCTTTAAGAGTTAGCGCCGGCGGCGTCATCGGCCGTCAACTTTCTCTCCGCACAATACCTAGTTGATAGTTGAGACAAAGAGGATATATATATATATATATATATATAAGAGCTCATCTCAATCAAATAAAGAAAGAAAGCTACAGCGAGAGAGTGCAAATTAAGAGATCGTCCGTTTAATATTTTGGGGTCAACTGTAGCCGCAATTAAGGATCGGAGTACAGTTTAGCATATATGGCTTCATCAGGTGGTGGCGGTGGTGGTGGCGGTGGTGGTGTTCCGCCGGGGTTTAGGTTTCATCCAACAGACGAAGAGCTTCTTCATTACTACTTGAAGAAGAAACTTTCATTTCAGAAATTTGACATGGAGGTTATCAGAGAAGTCGACTTGAATAAGATTGAGCCTTGGGAATTGCAAGGTACGTAACGTGTATATAGTGTTAGTATTTACTATTTAGTGAAGCTACTCTCAACAGATTTTACTACTTTGGTTATCAACGAGAAACATATTTTGCCAGGGCGTATATAACATATATGTGATGGGTTCAACTGAACCTATAATTTTTGATGCGGAACATAAATTTATGCTTAAAATTACTTTACTGAATTATAACAAATACGTAGTAGATTTGAACCCATAATTTTAAAAATATAACGCGTAAATGCTAAAAATCTTAAAGCTAAGCTGAATCCGTAGAGTTTAAATCCTGGATCCGCCGTTGTATTTCGTTGTGTTGAGACATATATAGTATAATTGTTTTCTGATAGAGACATAGTGAAATTAAGTAAAAAAGTGATTTGTCTAACTGCTTAAACTTTTAGACGAACATATATGTTTTTAATTATTTGTTTTTGATATGTAAGAGTAACATGAATTTAAGATCTTTTTACACTCGCTGAAAAGTGTAAACTTTATTTCAGTAAGATAAAATTTAGCTACGCCACATCACGTTATATATAAGTATATGATCATTTGATCTATTAAACACCAATATTCCTTCTGTAGATTAGTTTTATAAGGACATATTAATTCAAGGAGAGATCACTCTTATACTACTCCTACTTGGGCATAATATATAGCTGTTGTAGTAACAATTCAGGATTTCTTAGTTATTATTGTGCTGATGACTGATGCACGTAATTAGTGGGAAATTAAGTTTAAGAAAATCATGCGATGTTTCATGTACAGAGAGGTGCAAGATTGGATCAACACCGCAGAATGAGTGGTACTTTTTCAGTCACAAGGATAGGAAGTATCCCACAGGTTCAAGAACAAACCGAGCAACAAATGCTGGATTTTGGAAGGCAACAGGCAGGGATAAATGCATAAGAAACACATTCAAGAAGATTGGTATGAGGAAAACCTTAGTGTTTTACAGAGGAAGAGCTCCACATGGCCAAAAGACTGATTGGATTATGCATGAGTATAGGCTTGAAGATTCCGACGAAAATTCAAGTGTAAGTTGCTTCATGTTCTGCTTATGGGTTCGCCGAATTCAATAGCTTTAGTATCGTGTTAAAAACTCATGACATTATATATATTATAAATAATTTATTTAAAACTCAATCCAAAATCCTTAAAACTCAAAATCCTAGCCCCCCTCTAGTCCCTATTCAAGGGATCACAAATAAAAGATTTTTCTTTTAAATAAAGTAAAAAGATAAGATGACTAAAACAAGCATAGATGTGGCTAGGGGTGGCAAACGGTCGGATCGGATCGAGTCGGAACTGAGTGAGTCGAAAATGGGTAATTCAAAAAACGGATAAATTATCCGACTCAACCCGTATTTAATTAAGACGGATAAAAATGGGTTATCCGATGGATAATATGAATATCCATGACTTATGAGAGAATTCTTTGTCTCCCAAACTTGAGAAACCCCCAATTTGAGGCTTTACAAATGTAAAAGTTAAACACATTAGTTATCCATTGGTTAACCATTTTTTAGGTGGATAATATGGTTCTTACCCATATTTGACCCATTTTAAAAAGTTTGTTATACAACTAATTTTGTAATAGATATATGAGTGAATAATTATTTTTTTTGAACCATTTTGTCACCTCTACATGTGGCGTACATGCATAGATTGAAGAAAGACCAGCTGGTTGAAGTCTTGCATAGTCAATTGCATGCATGCAATCATGTGTATGAAAGTCAAAGTATTTAAATGATAGTACTAATAACGATTCAATTAATTAGTGAATATCTTGACGATTGACTTTTTACCACAAAATCTTTGACTATCAGGAGAATTTCCAGCTTGCTTGCTTAGGAATTTGTTATCCATAATTACGATTCAGCTGAATCCTTGAACGGCGCAATAGAGGCTAATAAATGAAACAATATAGGAAGACTTTAATTAAGTTATATAGACTGATAATTTATTTTATTATGGATTATCAATCAATACTTAATTAGTAAATTGTGTTTTTATAATTAAGGTCTGCGTACACACTACGTACTTTTCTCAGACCTCATTAAGTGAGATTATACTGGGTTGTTGTTGTTGTTATTGTTGTTTTTATAATTAATTTTAAGTGATATAATTGTATAAATATTTTTTACATGTTACTGCATGGAACATAAAAGCTAGAGAAGTTCTTCCGACTTATTACGATTGTTTTTAAAAAGAATTAACCTAAATAGTCATCCACCCAACCGCTTAAACTAAAAATAGTCGGTGAAATTATACTATATATATATATATATATATACCCCTGTATTCCTATATAATTTATATATATACCGACTAGAAAAAATAAATGTTGAATCTAGCTGACTATTTGTGTAAATTAAATATCTTTTTTTTAAAATGTGCAGGAGGATGGGTGGGTGATTTGTAGGGTTTTCAAGAAGAAGAACCTATTCAAAGTAATTGCAAATGAAGGTACAACTGACACAGGCTCAGATCATCTACTAAACAGCAGCACCTCAATCCACCAACCTCGAACAACCTTGATCACACACAAAGATAGCCCATATCTACTACAACACCAACAACACAGCCATGACCATAGCTTAAACTATTCCCATATTCCTACTGCAGTTGCTACTACTTTTCCACAACATGAGTATAATTCACATAATAATAATAATATTCAGTTAGCACAAAACTTCATGTCATTGGGATATAATCATCATCCTCATGACTTCTCATCAGGTGAGTCTGGTTTGGAGGTAGCAAATGTTGCATCATCTTCTATGAATCAAATCAATAATCACCTTCCGCTGCGTGGAGAGATGGACTTTTGGAGTTATGGAAAGTAATAATTAATTAAACGACTTCTATGTGTACACAATGGATTACTAGAGTTACTATACAATTAGTTACATTAATTAGCTCTAAACTATGTATAGATATTGAAGAAACAGCATACTTAATTAATTACTTGTTGGTGTATTATATATATTGGATTTTGGGGGGAAAATTGTGTCCCCTCCTTATAAAGTTTCTGTTTGTTGTGCCATGATTATTGGAATGTAAATTTTCTTAAAGAATAGTTTTGTGATTTAAGAAATCGAACCAATTCTAAGTTGTTGGAAGATAATCGTGCAATATAATCCCGTTAGTTGCCCCTTAATTTACAAATTCTATGAGCTAGTATGTTAGTATTTTATTGGAATATATAATATTTCATTGAGTTTCTTAGCTAGTTCAAGGGATATATTATGATAAATAGAGTTTTGTACAATATTCAAACACGACTCTATGTATTTCAAAAGTTATAAGTTAAAGTAGAAAATGAAAATGAAACACGAGTCTATAGGTTCATGACACAATATTTTTTGGAACTTGTCACTAATTACATGGTTAAAAATTATTAAAAGTGACTTGCATATAGATTTGATTTGCATATTGTTCTTGTTCATAGTATTGCTTAGCTGTTGTTTTTGAATGAGTGTTCATAATATTGCTTAGCTCTGATGGTAAGCAACCCCCACTTCCAACCGAGAGGTTGTGAGTTTGAGTTTCCCCAAGAACAAGGTGAAAAGTTTTTGGAGGGAAGGATGTCGGGGGTCTATTTTGGAAACAGTCTCTCTACCCTAGGGTAGGGGTAAGGTCTGCGTACACACTACCCTACCCAGACCCCACTAAGTGGGATTATACTAGATTATTATTGTTGTTGTTGTTGAGGGCCATGAATGATGAATTTGTGATAAAGAGATTTTTAACTTGAACTATGTGTTTGATGTGTGCCCATAAGTTTAAAACTTAAGTGAGTTAGTTGTTCTGCTTTTAAGGATTAGGCAAATCAACCCAAATACTTAAACAATGATCAGTTGCACCCCAAGTTTAATTTCAACCTCTGTCGGAACTCCGACTCAACTCTATCATCCATCCTTCTCATATCACCAATAGCTACGCAAAAGCTTCACATTGACCTCATAATACTAAAACAAACTCAAGTACACAAAAATTCAGTTCATAAATTATTTGGAGCAGTATTGTGACGATCAAGATGGGTTATAAAGGGTCGAGAGTCGGTGCACTACTAGAAATATGGAAAAAACCGACCAAAATTTTCCGATCATCGTTGGTCGGTCAAAAAAAGCGACCAAAATCCGTCCAGCTTGAACGAAAACAGGAAAAAAAAATATTTTACATTTATTTTAAAAAAAATACCGACCAAAGTTGGTTGGGTAAATTGGTCAACAAGTTCGAGCTGGTTAGACTTGCTTAGTCAAAGAAACTTTCACATTACCGACCAACTTTGTTCGGTAATGTAGACCCAATTTTTTAAATTTTAATAGTTATATTATTATTTAAAATGGTTTATAAAATTTAAAGAATTTTATTTAAATTTACCGACCAACATTGGTCGGTTAATGCAGGGGAAGCATTTACCGACCAACTTTGGTCGGTATATTTTAATCTTTGGAAAATAACCTACCAAAGTAGGTCAGTTATTAGGTCAACATTGGTCAAAATTATGAATCACAAATTTGTGAAGATCCTAATTAGTATATATAATTTATCATCAAATATATCTATTTGTATATATAATTTCATCGACTTATAACTTACTTAGATGCATCATTGAATATTAAAAATAAAATGTTTGACCTATATTTATTAATAGTAAAAACAAAACGTCTTGACCTATATCGATTAATCTATGTCATGCATTATTAGTGATGAATGAATGGAAAATAGAAGAATTATTAGTATTAAGTAAACGAGTTAAATTAATAGGTCAAACATGGTCAAACTTTTAATTTGAATCGCATTAATATTTACTATCTAAATAATATAAATGTAATCCATTAACACTTTATTTTGTAATACAAATAATGAATACACTAACTATATTATAACATGCTATATATGTAGTTAAAGTAGCACAACGAAGTGTGTGTGTTATATATATACACACACTAACATATACTATAACAAGCTATATATATAGTTAAAGTATTACAATGAAGTGTCTCTATGTGTATGTGTGCGTATATATATATATAAGAACACGAAGCGCTAGGAACACAGGGTCGGGTTTTTTTAGGGATAGATCACTTGTGAAGATCCTAATTAGTATATATAATTTATCATCAAATATATCTATTTGTAAATTGATTCATCGACTTATAACTTATTTATATACATCGATAAATATTAAAAACAAAATTTAGATAGATGAATACAAAAGGTAAAACGTCTTGACCAATATTTACTAATCTATGTGATTTGTAATTAGTTATAAAACGAATGAATATATAAGACGAAATGTGGAATTCAAATAAAATAAACGTCTGATATATATACCTTTATTTTTTATTATGATTGATTAATTATATATATGTGTGAATAAAATATATGTTTATAGTTTATCAAAAGTATTTAGTTAACATACTTATTTATAAAGATTATGCTTATAGTTTATAATTATTTATAGTAAATATATATGTGAATAAAATAAATACTTATAGTTTATAATAATTTTTTATAGTTTATAATATTTTAAAAAAATAAAAACACAAAAAATAATTTAGTCTTTAAAAAAACGACCAAAGTTGGTCGTTAAATGGTCAAACACAATTAACGCTCGACCACTTAGTGTACCGACCAACGTCGGTCGGTAATTCTAATTCCAGATCCCAAATACGGGATTTTCCCCTCATTTCTCTTACTCTCTTCTCAAAATTTTCTAACTCCCCCACTCTCTTCATACTCCTCACTCAATACCTTCCCCTCTCCTTCTCTATTTTCCTCACACAAATCTCATTCCCCACCCCGCGTCGCCACTGCCCGGCTGCCACCGTCGCTGCTAGCTGCTGCCCCTCTTCTCCACCTCCCCCTCCACCTCCTAAAAATTTCAGGTTTTGATTTGAACTTACATTGTTTGTATAATTTTAATATTTTGTTATTTCGTTATGAATTAGTTAATTATTGTTTAAATTGATTGTTTAAATTTGAGTTTTATTGAAATCTAGGGTAGGTCATGTTAAAAGTGAATTGAATTGAATTGAATTGAATTGTATTTTTAGGATTTGTTCTTGTGAATTGAACTTTTAGGGTATGAATCGAATTTTTAGGGGTAAATGTTGAAATTTTCGGATAGAGCTTATGTTGTGTGAGGTTAATTGAATTGCTTGGGGTATTAATTGAATTGTTTAGGATATGGGTTGAACTTTTAGGATATGAATTAAACTTTTAAGGGGGTAATGGTTGAATTTTAAGGGATAATTGTTGAACCTCTTGGGTGTAATTATTAAAAATTAATTATCTTAAATAACTAAAAAAGATTTAATTAATTTATAATTGTAAAATAAATTAATTTATTCTTGTTTTATTTGTATAGATGGAACATCGTACTTGGATATACAATAGGAATTATCCTAATCGGCGGGGATTGCAGGAGGATTTTGTAGAAGGGGTTGATGACTTTATTAGATATGCAATGTCACTTCCATCATACCAAAGTGAAGGAGTAATTAGGTGCCCTTGTGTCAAGTGCGATTGTGTGAAGTTTAAAAAACTGGAGGAAGTTAAGCTTCATCTTTATAGGAAAGAGTTTATAGAGAATTACTTTGTGTGGACTAATCATGGAGAGATCGATGGTAGCCGTGGGATATTTCATAACATGGTTGTTGGTGAAAGTAGTAGGTCGGTGGAGAATACAAATCTTGATTCTAGAATTCAGGATATGGTTGGGATACTTTTGGGATGCACTTTGGCGGTGAGCCCAATGAAAATCTTGAATAAACTCCTAATGATGACGCAAACCATTTTTATGAACAATTAGAGGAAGCTAGTCGTCCACTACGTGATGGAAGTTTGCACTCTGAATTGTCTGTTGCATTTAGATTACTAAGTATCAAATCTGATTGGAATATTTCTCAAGCAGCCATGGACTTTTTCATTGACCTTATGAGTAAATTAGTTGACCCTAATATCAACTTACCTGGTGATTTCTATAAGGCAAAGAGATTGGTTTCTAAGTTAAGACTTTCGTCAATGAGAATTGATTGTTGTGAAGGTGGTTGCATGTTATATTACAAAGATGATGCAACTTTAGACAGTTGTAAATTTTGCGAAAAGCCTTGTTTCAAGAGGCCTTCCAGCGGGAATATGGTCGTTGTCAAGGCGATGCATTATTTACCTCGTATACCTAGGTTAAAGAGGTTATATGCGTCGATGAGTTATACTCCTCATATGAGATGACACTTTGAAAATAGATGACCACCTGGTGTTATGTGTTATCCTTCAGATGGAGAAGATTAATCACTTTGATAGGACATATCCAGATTTTTCTAGTGAACCAAGGAACATTTGGTTAGGTTTGTGTGCGGATGGCTTCACACCTTTTTCTATATCTACGACAACATATTCATGATGACCTATCTTTCTTACCTCTTATAATTTACCACCAGAGTTGTGTATGATTAGTCTATATATATTATTAAATTGTATTATCTCCGGACCACGTTGTCGCACCTCCTTTTCGCCGCGCCCGCAGGGCGCGTGGGGAGTTTTCTCCAATTGAAGGACAGTCGAAACGGGATTTGTTTATTTGTTTTAGAGTCGCCACCTGGGAATTTTAAGGCGTCCCAAGTCACCAATTATAATCCCTGAATCGAGGAGAATATGACTCTGTTTATTATTCTGCGAACCAGAAATCCTGAGTAAGGAATTCTGTTAATCCGGAAGAAGGTGTTAGGCATTTCCGGATTCCGTGGTTCTAGCACGGTCGCTTAACTGTTTTTATTATTGGCTTAATTACCTTGATTTTATTAAATACATTGATGTTACATGTTTTTACTACCGCTTATTGATGACCCTTCTTTGAATCGAATTACGCGTACGTATTTTCGTGTTAAAAAAAATTGCGGACTTGTGTCACGCGTACGTGTACACAATAACTTTTTATAATATATTTATTAAGCAATCATTTTTCGAAATTGTGTTGGATCAAGAATATTTGTTTTTCTTGAATAATGAACCGTACATCTCGGGTTTTTATGAAATTGATTTAACGCCTTTTGGAAAAATCCTTTTATTAAATATTCGTTCGAAATTGCGCGTACGCATAATCCGAATTTTTGCTTTTAAAAATATAATCAGGGTACGCGAACGTATCCCTAATTGTGCAAAATATTCGTAATGATATTAGGGATTTTCCACAAATTGTTTATTATATCTATACATTTTTATGTGAAAATCATGATAAATTCCCATTTAAGGTGCCCTTAAATTCTTTGAAAAGAATTTACAATTTATTAAATGTTGACCGTTGATTATATTTTCCGAATATAAGTTATATTCATTTCAACTATTCAATTTCAAAGGACAGAATACAAATATGATTAATATTATTTAAAAAAAACAAATATGACATATATATATATATATCAAAGAATAAATTGCATATAAAACTGAAAATGAATGATTCATAAAGGAAGGAAATATTTTCCAAATTTTTTTTTCATGATTTACTTAATGCAAATTCTATTTCTAATTACCATTGATATCAAGTGTTGCAATTGGTACTTATACATCTCGTTTCATTCTCATATGATCGCTTTTAATCTAATAAGCCTAATTATTTGATCAATTTGTCTTATGAAGGTATATAGGTATCGAGTTTATAAGAAAGGAATTATTATACAAGTTAATTCAATAAAATTACCTTACATGCAACTTAACTGTATATCGTAAACATTCATAACATTTTAACATTGTAACAAGCTACATCATATCACCTTTCGCCAACGTTTATACACACATCTATTATCTTATAAAAATATACCAACAACACCATCTTAACCTTATTTAACAATAAATATCACTACTGTAATTTTCTTGGCACTTCTACATCACTTCTTGCTTAACTAACAACAAAATTAAATAATGACCAACATTCATGCCATATTCCCTACTTTGACAATTTAATATGATTAAAATAATGAGATAATGAGCTAATATTATTACAAATCTTTATACGAACTTTCAAAGTAAGACAATTAGCTCATAGCTATCAAATTGAATTCACTACTAATTAACTAACATAAAACAAAAATGAAATTTAAATTGATGAACTTGGACAAATAGAAAACAGAATTTCAATTCAAACTTCATTGATGAGTCATGTTGAATCTCTTTCCAACTTAAAATTTAAAAGACATGTACCTGGTATTGGAAAACAAGAGAAGATGAAGCTGAGAAGCAGCAACAGTAGTAACAATGTAGCACAACAACGACAGTCCAGCAACACAGGAATAGACCAGTAACAGTAGGAATAGTAGTAAACCCAGGACACTATAAACGACTCCAAGTATAGAGAAGAAGTAAAAGGCAGGAAGGTTCTGACTATTTTAGATCTTAAGCGAGGCAATGAAACAGTAACTATTCTTTTCAACTTCAAAACTCTCCAAAATGAATTCTGTCCCTGTATATTCAGTGTATCCAGAATGTATATCGGGTGTATACTTCTCACTCCGCCCCCTCTTTTTTTTCTTCTCTCTATCTAGTTTTTCCTCTCTTTTTTTTCCCTTCTTCCTAAATTTTCTCTTCTATTTATAGCAAAATTTTCGAAATTTTCAGATTTATTTTTTTATTATTTTATTATTTTTTTAATTAAAAGAAATCCCACTTACAAATTGCTTTTATTTTTTTAGAAAAAGAAATCCCACCTTTATTTACTTTTATTTTTAAAATTCCAACTTTAATTACTTTATCTTATTTAAAATCCCACTTTTTATTTTTTTAAAAGAGAATCTCACTTTATTTAACTTTTCTTTAAAAAACAAACCACTATCTTTTCTTTTTCTTTTAAAAATGCTACTTTCAATTACTTTAAATTTTTTTTTAAATTTTCAGATACCTTTATATTTATTTTTTAATTCCAACCTTCTTTTACTTTTAAATTTTTTTTTTTTTAAAAAACTTTTTATATTTTCTACATTCTTTTACTTTTTTTTTTTTAAAAAAACATTCCCGAAATTATTATATATGTTTTTTTTAAAAAAAAAAATAAATAAATAAATAAAATAAAATAAAATATTTTCGGATTTTTTTTATATATAAAAAAAACAAAAAATAAAACTATTAATAGTGATAATTCACCTTTTATTTTTTATTTTTTTGGTTTTGTTTTGTGTTGGACAAAAATGAAGATGGGGTGTTGGGTTAATGGAGCGGACCGGGTCGACCCGGTTTGAAACGGACCGGGTCATGGGGAAAGTTGGGCAATTATTTGGGCCTGTGGTTTGAAATTGAAGAAGTGGCCCAATCCGATTTTTCTTTGTATTTTTGTTCTCTTTTCTTCTTTTATTTTTCTAAAACTAAATTATAAAAGTACTTAAATTATTATTAAGAACTAAATTAAGTTATAAAAGCGCAAATTAACTTCCAATAACAATTAACGCACAATTAAGTAATAATTAAGCATAAAATTGTTCATTTGGACATTAAATGCTAAAAATGCAAAAGATGCCTATTTTTGTATTTTTTTTATTAATTTAACAAATAAACATGTATAGACAAACATACAAATAGTTACACAAAATATCACAAAAATTGCACACCAAGAAAAATTATTTTATTTTTTTGAATTTTTTGGGAGTAATTCTCATATAGGGCAAAAATCACGTGCTTACAGCTGCCCCTCTTTGCCCGAAGACACGAAGGGTTTTCGTGCAAAGATAAAGCGAGCGATTTTTGCCCATCCGAGTACTCAGTGTGAAGCATTTTTTTTTTTTTTTTTGAAAAAGATTTGACCGAACCTTTGCTTCAAAGGTTTCCTACATATCCTGGGCTAAACAGGAATCAGGTCAATGTAGTTCGGGAAGTTTTGGTAGCTGGGACTACCGTGGGACTGTGATGTTACTGCTGCTTCGTGCTGTTTTTACTGCTTGCTGACCTCCTTATTACACCTTACTGTAAAGGAAATACAAAATTAAACTAGACTATGGTACATGAATTATAAAATCTTATCTAGATCATGCTCTCGCGTTTCTTGTTGTCTTGATATCTTGGTGACTCTTGGGCATTGGTCTTATTCCGTATTCCTTTTGGAACTCTTGTTGTTTCTTGTTGGGGATCTTGTTGGACTCCTCTGTTTTATTGATTCTAAGTGTGCTCCTTTTTCATATGAGCGGGCTTTTGATTTCAACACTTCAATTGCATTTCCTCGTTCTTCAGGTGGGTGCCTCGACTGCTTCTTTTCTTTCTTCATCCTCATTTTCCAGGTGGACGCCTGATTTCTTCTTTTTCTCATCCTCATTCTCCAGGTGGACGCCTGACTTCTTTAATTCTCATCCTCATTCTCCAGGTGGACGTCTGACTTCTTTAATTCTCATCCTCATTCTCCAGGTGGACGCCTGATTTCTTCTTTTCTCATCCTCATTCTCCAGGTGGACGCCTGACTTCTTTAATTCTCATCCTCATTCTCCAGGTGGACGCCTGACTTCTTCTTTTTCTCATCCTCATTCTCCAGGTGGACGTCTGACTTCTTTAATTCTCATCCTCATTCTCCAGGTGGACGCCTGATTTCTTTAATTCTCATCCTCATTCTCCAGGTGGACGCCTGACTTCTTCTTTTCTCATCCTCATTCTCCAGGTGGACGCCTGACTTCTTTTTTTTCTCATCCTCATTCTCCAGGTGGACGCCTGATTTCTTTAATTCTCATCCTCATTCTCCAGGTGGACGCCTGATTTCTTTAATTCTTCATCCTCATTCTCCAGGTGGACGCCTGACTTCTTTTAATTCTCATCCTCATTCTCCAGGTGGACGCCTGACTTCTTTAATTCTCATCCTCATTCTCCAGGTGGACGCCTGACTTCTTTTAATTCTCATCCTCATTCTCCAGGTGGACGCCTGACTTCTTCTTTTTCTCATCCTCATTTTCCAGGTGGACGCCTGACTTCTTCTTTTTCTTTACCAGGTATTTCCTGACACAAATATTGTTTTTGCCCCTGTTTTAAATCAAAGAAAACTTCGTTAGTTTAAAGCAGGGTGGTTGGCTGTGGTATTCTTGCAGATGGTGATGTTTCTCTTCGTCTCTCTTTATTGCCTTGGAATGATTGAAAAGACTGTTTTGTCTTTGTAATTGATCCTTGACTATAGGATTCCCCTCTGTGTGTTTTCCTTCAAAACCTTTCAACTGTAATCATGTGCCTCTTCTGACTTTGCTGATCCACTTTTGATTTCATCTTTCTTACACCCGTATTTTATCTCCCACCTTTCGTGGCTGTATTTTGTAACCTTGAATCTTGGTAGTATACCTTGACATTCCTTCTTATTTGTTTGGAATAAAACTTATCTCAAAGCTTGGAGAAAGTAAGATTATTAGTAACGAAATACGCTGATTTCGACAATTATAGAATGAAAAGAAAAATCCAATTTTTTGGATGACTGTGGGAAAAGGAATAAAGGACTTATCTGATTGGAATTATTGGCACCAATGATCAGGGTATGCATTTCGGATTAATCAACCCAGTCTTTTAATCCATCTCCTTTCAATTGTCTCAAGGAGTTTTCACCGATAAATTTTCCTCGTTTTTCACTTCTTCACTTCCTTTTCGCCTTATGGTGCCTGTGTGGGTTTTCACCTATAAGACTCTCTCATTTTACTTTTCTCTCAACCTCCGTCGCCTTATGGTGCCCGTGTGGGTTTTCACCTATAAGACTCTCTCATTTTACTTTCTTTCCTTGTTTGTACCAGAGTGTTATGAACCACTTCATTTGCTTGCCTCAGCATTTTTCTAAGATTGATCAAAAGGTCTTTTTGGTATTAAGGTTAGGAATGGAAAAGGTATTAAAAGCTAAATAGCTTTGGTATGGGTTTAAAATTACAACTCTTGGAATCTTTTCTTATTTCCAATACAATTCCTGCCCCAGTTTCTTGATTGGGGTCTCTTAATATTTCTTTTCCGTGCACATTGTGCATGTTGTGCACCCTATGACCGAGCCGTGAGGCGCCTACGTATCCTTCTTTGAGGAATCAGGTCAAACGTAGTTCACTACATAATAGTGAAGATTTTGATCTTTTTTTTTTTTTTATTGATTCCAAGAGAGGGTAGGAAAGAAACAAGTATGGCTCAAAGGGAAGCAAATGGTATAGTGTTTGGATAGCAGAATAAATTGCCTTTGTCATTTCAATCTTCGAAATAGTGCTAAATACAAACATTCAAAAAGTTATGCATAATATCTCTTTACCGCGTCAGAATTGATCGCCATATCTATGCATTTGCCTTCAATATCTGTTAAACATAGTGCACCATTCGATAATACTCTGGTCACAATGAATGGTCCTTGCCAATTCGGAGCAAATTTGCCTCTTGCTTCAACCTGATGTGGAAGAATACGTTTCAGCACATGCTGACCTACTTCAAACTTCCGGGGACGCACCTTTTTGTTGTATGCTCTTTCTATTCTTCTTTGATATAATTGACCATGGCATACTGCGGTCAATCGTTTTTCGTCAATCAAGTTTAACTGTTCTAGACGGGTTTTGACCCATTCATCATCATCAATCTTTGCTTCGGCGATGATCCGAAGGGAAGGAATCTCAATTTCTGTAGGAATTACTGCTTCAGTGCCGTATACCAACAAATAAGGAGTTGCTCCTACTGAAGTGCGAACAGTAGTGCGGTATCCCAATAATGCAAATGGTAATTTTTCATGCCATTGTTTTGAACCTTCTACCATTTTCCGAAGTATCTTCTTTATGTTTTTGTTGGCTGCTTCTACTGCTCCATTAGCCTTGGGCTGATATGGGGTAGAGTTACGATGTGTAATCTTAAACTGTTGACATACTTCTTTCATTAAGTTGCTGTTGAGATTAGCACCGTTATCTGTGATGATCACCTTCGGGATTCCGAATCGACATATGATATTTGAGTGGACAAAATTGACCACAGCTTTCTTGGTTACTGATTTGAATGTCTTGGCCTCAACCCATTTGGTAAAATAATCAATAGCTACCAGAATGAATCTGTGTCCATTGGATGCTGCCGGCTCAATTGGACCAATCACATCCATGCCCCAAGCAACGAAAGGCCATGGTGCCGACATTGTGTGCAACTCGGATGGTGGAGAATGAATCAAATCTCCGTGTATTTGGCATTGATGACACTTGCGTACAAAACTGATACAATCTCTCTCCATGGTAAGCCAATAGTAACCAGCTCGGAGGATTTTCTTTGCCAACACATATCCACTCATGTGGGGTCCGCAAACTCCTGAATGTACTTCAGACATGACAGTTGTAGCTTGTCTGGCATCTATGCATCTTAACAATCCAAGATCTGGTGTTCTTTTATACAAAACTCCTCCGCTCAAGAAGAATCCATTTGCTAATCGCCTAATGGTCCTCTTTTGATCTCTTGTGGCTTGTGCGGGATATATTCCCATTCTGATATACTCCTTGATGTCGTGGAACCATGGTTCACCATCAAATTCTTCTTCAACCATATTGCAATAAGCGTGTTGATCGTGGACTTGAATATGTATCGGATCTACATAAGCTTTGTCCGGATGGTGCAACATTGATGCCAGGGTAGCCAATGCATCGGCTACCTCATTATGGATTCTTGGAATATGTCGGAATTCCACTGATTGAAACCGCTGACAAAGATCATGTAGACATTGTCGGTATGGTATGAGCTTCAAGTCTCGGGTTTCCCATTCTCCTTGAATTTGATGTACCAAAAGATCCGAATCTCCCATGACTAAGATTTCTCGGATACCCATGTCTGCAGCTAGCCTTAACCCCAAAATGCAAGCTTCATATTCAGCCATATTATTGGTGCAATAAAATCGCAATTGAGCCGTAACAGGATAGTGACGCCCTGTTTCAGAAATGATTACAGCTCCTATTCCGACTCCTTTCATGTTGGCGGCTCCATCAAAGAAAAGTTTCCAGCCAGGTTTTTCGATTTGTTCCACCTCGTCGATATGCATTGTTTCTTCATCAGGAAAATAAGTCTTCAACGGCTCATATTCCTCATCGACCGGGTTTTCGGCTAAATGATCGGCAAGTGCTTGAGCCTTCATTGCAGTTCTAGTCACATAGATGATGTCGAATTCCGTGAGCAATATCTGCCACTTTGCAAGTCTTCCCGTTGGCATAGGCTTTTGAAAAATGTATTTCAAGGGATCCAAACGAGAAATGAGGTAAGTAGTGTAGGATGACAAATAGTGTTTCAATTTTTGAGCTACCCATGTTAGGGCGCAACATGTCTTTTCCAGATGAGTATACTTAACCTCATAAGCTGTGAACTTCTTGCTAAGGTAGTAGATGGCCTGTTCTTTTCTGCCAGTGAGGTCATGCTGCCCAATACACAACCAAATGAATTTTCCAAAACCGTCAAGTAAAGAATCAAAGGTCTTCCTGGCTCTGGCGGGACCAACACGGGTGGGTTTGATAAGTACCCTTTTATTTTATCGAACGCTTCCTGACACTCATCGGTCCATTTGACTGCAGCATCCTTTTTTAACAATTTGAAAATTGGCTCGCAGGTTGTCGTGAGCTGAGCAATAAACCTGCTGATATAATTTAACCTTCCCAACAAACTCATTACTTCAGTTTTGTTTCTTGGGGGTGGCAGTTCTTGGATGGCTTTGATCTTTGACGGATCTAGCTCAATGCCTCGTCGACTGACTATGAATCCCAGCAACTTTCCGGATGGAACTCCAAATGCGCACTTGGCAGGGTTAAGCTTGAGGTTGTACCTGCGAAGTCTTAAGAAGAACTTCCTCAAATCCTCAACGTGGTCGGCCTGATGCTTTGATTTTATGATCACATCGTCCACGTATACCTCAATCTCCTTGTGTATCATATCATGAAACACTGTGGTCATTGCTCTCATATAGGTTGCTCCGGCGTTTTTTAAACCGAATGGCATTACCCGGTAGCAATAAGTTCCCCATGGTGTGATGAATGCCGTCTTTTCTGCATCTTCTTCATCCATTAGAATTTGATGATATCCGGCATAACAATCCACGAAAGACCCTATATCATGCTTGGCACAATTGTCGATCAAAATATGGATATTGGGTAATGGGAAATTATCCTTTGGACTTGCTTTGTTGAGATTGCGATAGTCGACGCATACTCTAATTTTGCCGTCTTTCTTTGGTACAGGAACGATATTAGCCAACCAAACAGGATATCGAGTGACTCGAATGACCTTTGCTTCCAATTGTTTGGTGATTTCTTCCTTAATTCTCATACTCATCTCAGGCTTGAATTTTCTCAGCCTCTGCTTGACAGGAGGCACTGTTGGATCGGTGGGCAATTTGTGGACCACTAAATCAGTGCTCAAGCCCGGCATGTCGTCATACGACCAGGCAAAAACATCTTTGAATTCTATGAGTGCTTTAATTAACTCCTCTCGGATCTTTGGCTCCAGATGGACACTTATTTTAGTTTCTCGGATATTACTCGTGTCCCCTATATTGATGTCCTCGGTATCACTCAAGTTAGGTTTGATTTTTTCCTCAAAGTGAATTAACTCTTTACTAATCTCTTCAAAAACCGCATCTTCATCATATTCTGATTCATAATCACAATATATTTCTTGAATTATTATTTCGGAACCAGATTGATTTTTAAGACTGGGCTGAGGATTCCTCATGCGTGCCATATCACTAGAGCCAGCGTAAAAGGAACTGTATAGGAAAGAAGAAAAAGAAAAGAAAACTATCAGGAACGATAATAAAAAGGAAACTGCTTTTTATTGGATGATGAAAAATAACAAGGTTTGCACACTTCAACCAAACTGTAAGATAAACTTTGGGATTACAACCTTGAAATAACCCAAACAAACTGAAAGAAAATCAAAATAAACTACCAAGACTCCTTTCGAATTGGGAGAGGAGTGGCTTTCCAATTATTGAGCTTTGTTTCTGGTCCAACGAATTGAACTTCTGCGTTGCTACACCCTTCTCCGCCTTCCAACATATTCACATCACTAAACAATTTCTCGAACCTTTCAATTAATTCTTCCTCAAGATTGACCTGGGATTTAGGAATTGTTGTTATCGGGCGATTTTTAGCACCGGTCTTGACAAAAGACTTCGACAGCTGTGGTACTGGTTTTGGAAGAAACCATGCTTGGTGTTTCAACTTCCTGGCCCTTATCACGTCATTGGCGGTAGGTGTGAACCCTAAACCGAATGTTCCCCAGTTCTCGGGGAGAGATACTGGTTGTACAATTCCTTGCAGAGATAAGCCCAGACCTTTGCCGGGTATAAAGCCATTCTTCAGCATTTCATAAGCTACCATGACTGATGCAGAGGATATCTTTGGATTCGAAAGGTGTTTCCCCTCTGGAATTTTTTCTACCGACACCGTGTCGGACACTTGGTATACCCATGGTCCTTGGTCAATTTCTGTTCTCTCGACCGGTACAATGGTGCTGTTGTGAGCATTTAAATTTTCTTCTCCATGCACGACTATTTCTTGATGGTCCCATTCAAACTTGACAACCTGATGTAATGTTGACGGGACTGCTTTAGCAGCATGGATCCATGGTCGACCCAACAACAAGTTGTAAGAAACAGTCATGTCCAAAACTTGGAATTCCATTGTGAATTCAACTGGCCCTATAGTTAGTTCCAACACTATGTCGCCAAATGAATCTCTACTTCCACCGTCAAATCCTCGTACGCAGATACTGTTCTTTTGAATCCTCTCCTCTTTAATTTTTAATTTGTTTAAAGTGGAGAGAGGGCATATGTTTGCACTGGACCCATTGTCGACCAATACCCGGGTTACTACGGAGTTTTCACATTTCACGGTGAGGTAAAGAGCTCTGTTGTGCTCGGTACCTTCCACAGGTAATTCATCATCAGCAAATGTAATCCTGTTCGTCTCAAAGATTCTGTTGGCTATTTTGCCCAAATGATTTACAGAGATCTTTTCAGGAACATGAGCTTCATTCAGGATTTTCATCAATGCCAGACGGTGTTCCTCTGAATGGATCAGTAATGACAACAATGAAATTTGAGCAGGGGTCTTCTTTAATTGATCCACAATAGAATAATCATGGAGCTTCATTTTTCTTAAAAACTCCTCCGCCTCTTCTTCCGTCACAGCTTTCTTCGTGGGCATTGGATTGTTTTTAGTTTTTCTCAGCTCTTCGGGAGTAAAACATCTTCCCGAACGAGTCAAGCCTTGTACCTCACACACTTCTTCCTTGATTTCTTTGCCTTTGTACATTACGGTCACCCGTTCATAGTTCCATGGGATGGCTTTGTTGTTGATGATTGGCAGCTGAATTACAGGTGCAATAATAACTCGATCTGTACGTGCTCCTTCCACAATTACGACGGGTTTGTTAGCAACCCCTGGTACTATCACCTTTGTCCTCTCTTGTTTTGCGGCAACTTTGTTCAATGATCCCTCATCGACTATCATAGACGGTTCACCACCATTCTTGTTATGCTTAGATACCGGCTTCTCCTCCATTAACTGCTTATCTGGCTTGGTTTCATGAGACTTGATCATCATGACAGTTTGTGACGACTTCTTTGTCTCCCCATCAGCTTGTATGATTTCTATCATATTAGCCTCTTGATGGGCTGGCATTGGATTTCTATTGATATTTGGAGCTTCGGGGGTTTGAACCTCGATTTTATTAGTGTCAATCAGCTCTTGTATTGCATTTTTCAAATGCCAACATTTCTCCGTATCATGGCCTGGTGTACCGGAGCAATATTCACAGCTAATGGTGTAATCCAGATTCTTTGGTGGAGGATTGGGTATCTTGGATTGTATTGGTCTTAACATGTCTAACTGTCTCAGCCTGTGGAACAGACTAGTGTAAGACTCTCCCAATGGAGTGTACGTTTTCTTTTTCTGTTCCCTTTCTCCCCTGAATGCTGGTCTAGGCCTGAAACCTGGTCCGGGATAAGCTCGGGGGTAGGTATTTGGTGTAACAGGAGCACGCCAATTGGTGTGAACAAGTGGCTGATTGTATGCTTGAGCGTGGTTAATGGCGAAATGAGGCTCTGAAGGGTGATAGTAATGTTGGGATGAATCATGGTGGTAAGCTGATTGGCGAGGTCGTTGCTGATTATAGTAAAGTGGTGAACCCCTGGGTCCTGGCCAAATTCCTGAATCAACTACGGTTGCTTCCTCCCTCTTCTTTCTTCCGATTCCTCCTACCCCGCCTTGAATAGCTTGAGTAGTTGCCTTAATTGCTGAATAGCTCATGATTTTGTTTGTCTTGAGGCCTTCTTCTACCATACCTCCCATTTTCACTACCTCGTTGAATGATTTTCCAACCGCTGAAACCAAGTGGGCGTAGTAAGTTGGTTCTAAGGCTTGGAGGAAATAGTCTACCATTTCGCTCTCCTTCATAGGAGGATCCACTCTTGCTGCCTGTTCTCTCCACCGAAAACCATACTCTCTGAAACTTTCATTGTGTTTCTTCTCAAATTTGGTCAAAGATAATCGATCTGGGATGATTTCCAGATTGTATTGGAAATGGTATGCAAATGCTTGTGCCAGGTCATCCCAGGTATACCATCTTCCATGGTCTTGGCGTGTATACCACTCCAAAGCTGATCCGCTTAGACTTTGACTGAAGTAAGCCATCAATAATTCATCCTTTCCCCCAGCTCCTCGCATCTTGCTACAGAAACCCCTTAGGTGGGCTACTGGGTCGCCGTGCCCGCTGTATAGGTCAAATTTGGGCATCTTGAAGCCAAATGGCAATTGTACATTAGGGAATAAGCATAAATCTTTGTAGGCTACACTGACTTGCCCACCTAATCCTCGCATGTCTCGGAACGACTGTTCTAGACTTTTGACCTTCCTGAACATCTCTTCTTGTTCAGCATTTTTGGCTGGCTTGTTAATTTCGGTTGGGAGATCAAACTGAGGAGCAGGTGAATTGATTTCGGAGGCTTTGAAGGTGGGCTCCGGGGGTAATATTGGTTGTCTTGGGCCTGAAATGTAGGCTCACTAGGAGATTTGTGAAATGTAGCAGGGGGAGGTGCTACAAAAACAGGAGTCATAGGTGGAGGAAGGTACGGAACTGGTTTTGGAGGTGGAGACTGTGGTGTCTGAGAGGTGGTGCCTCGGTAGTGCTGATAAATGGGGAAACTTGGGGATAATTCAGTGGTGATATTATCCTGAGTTTGGATCATTGATGGAGCAGGGTTATTTGGGTAAGATGGGGGTAACTGTCCTGTAGACCAAGCTTGGTACATTTCAGCCATTTGCTGCTTGAGCTTAAGCATCTCTTCTTTCATTTTCCCGACATCCATCTCTTCTATCTCCATACCTGTGTCAACATCTGGGATAGACATACTTTCGGGTATTGGTCCTTTTGATCTTGTGTGATAGTGATAATATGCCAGTATACTCTTTAGAAAAACTAACTGGTTGAATTCTGAAAATGAACAAACTTGTTAGTCTTGAGAGTTTAACACATATATAATCACATGTTGAGATGCAATGCTCCTAGACAAATAATTCCTTTCTATTATGCATTCGCTCGGTTGCTTGTGTTGTCCCAGCTTTCTTGAAATTGAAAAATTGTCATTCGCTTTTATTTACTACATATATCTTTATCGTGGTGGTCGAATCTTAGAGATTGCCTACGTATCATGCCGAACATAAATCAGACCTTGCGTAGTTCAGAATAAAGTCAATCACGTTTATTTATTACACAAAGATGGAATTACATTTGAAAACTTTAAGAAAATAGCTTGAAACACACACGCTTAAATCAAAATAAAAGATACAATTCATAACATCTCACAACATGCCCCACTTTCCACTTTTGTTCTCTAATATTGGATTATCTGCTCAATGTGGGGCTTGACCTGGATGGCCTCCCAGCGTACGATACATCCTTTCCAACTCCATTGCTAGATGACGAGCAAAAGTGGGCGCATGCTCTGTAAACCTTTCATAATCCATTCCTTGGCAGTTTACATAACTTTGAGATGTGAAGACTGCCAGGTCGTGGATTTGTGCCCTGAAACCTTGGAGACGTTGGTCTTGATCTTGCAATTGCTGCTGACGAGTGGTGGCTATATCTCTGACACGGTTCTCACGATCTAGAGCTGATTCTAACAAAGCTCGGAGTCTGGCCTGCTCTAATCTTGCTTGCGCTCTTTCCTTGTCGAGGTCTGCTTGTTGGTGTTCTTTGTTGCATCTTCTTGCCTCTTCTAGTTGTGCACGAAGCTGGTCTTCTGATCGCATCCAATAGTCTTTTTCCTTATTGAATTGTGCCTTGTCTTTTTCGGACTGCCTATCTTGGCGTTCCTTGTTAGATCTGGCTTCTTCGTTTAATTGTTGGATCTTTTCTTTTGCTTTGCTCAATGCCCTTTCATTTTCCGCAAGAATGAAATCATAATCTTGCATTCTTTCAAAGAGATTGGCGATGGTTTTTTGATCCTTCCAGCTCCTCTTTGGCGTTTCAGAAATCCTTTTCATTTTTTGGAATCGAGCATGAAGATTTTCATTCTCACAAGATAGACTCTTTTTCTCGCCTTCGGCTTCTTGTTCTTGCAAATCTTTCTCCAAACCGAGGCTTCTTAGATTTTCTTTTAGGGCATGGATAGTTGCTTTGTACCCTTTTTCTTTTTCTCCCCAGATCAACCGCTCTTGGATTTTATCATTGAAGTTTTGAACATGGGGTCTTTTTGTTGGCCTTTTTAGCTCAGGTTCTGGTACATCATCCACGCGAGACCGTTTTTCGAACCACCTTGCATATCCAGGATTCATCTCACCCTTTGTAGTGTCTGGGACTTGAGTATCACTTTTCAAGTATCGACATCCATTCCACATCTGCTGAAGTAGAGCTTCGGGAATAGTGGCTTCTGGGTGTAATTCGATTACTTGCATACTCAAATCTTCATCATCAGGAACTATTTGATATCTCCCTAGTTGCCTTAAGACTCTTAGTGGTGCATATGGCTGAATGCTTCTTAATCCCAATAGTAGTAGATAACTATTTGAGGTTGACATATGTATTACTTCCCTCATCGGGAGCCATCCCAGAGTCCATTCAATTTGATTTGCCGTTAAAGCCTTTAGATGAGATACCCATGCTTCTATCCCTTCTGGAGCTTGATAATTTTTTGTTCTTTCCTCATAGCTCTCGATGCAATTATCATTTTTTGACCCATATTGTATGATCTTGGGCTGTTGTTGGAGATGCTCCATCACCCACATTTGCAACAAAATTTTGCATCCTTCGAAGACCGTTGCTCCTGATTTACATAAAGTCAGAGCCCGATAAATATCTGATAGAATGATGGGGACAAGGGTGTGATTTTCTTTGGTGGTAAGGATTAGCACAACTTTTGCGGTGCGAATATCAATTGTTCGCTCTTTATTTGGGAAAACCATGACTCCTAGAAAAGCCACCATGAAAGCAAATCGACGGTGAATCTGCCAAGTGTCTTTGTTTTGTTTATTAGTAAGGCCTTTTTCATGAATTTCAAACCCATCTGACTTTCCGAACCTTGAATACAAAAAGTTGAAGGAACAACATCCATTAATGACATTGCTTTTCCTGATTTGACTGCTGATGTTCAAAAGACCGAAGAATCGATGTACTGAAGGAGCCTTTGTGAATATCAAGCTTTGATTTCTTAAACTTCCGTCAAAACCAACATAGCCAGCTATCTCCTCTAATGTAGGAGTAAGCTCGAAGTCAGAGAAACGAAAAACATTGTGAACAGGATCCCAGAAAGTTACTAATGCCTTAATCAGATCATCCCTAGGCTCAACTTTCATAATGTCCGTGAGATTTCCCAAATGTTTGACGACCCATCTTTGACCGTCTTCGCCTAAATCATACCACCACATTTGAAGCTGACATAGAAATTCCTCCGTACTTGTGGATGAGGGGCTTTGTGTAGTGCTCATTTTGTATCTGAAATTTAATTTTAATAAAATCAAAATTTATTTTGGAAAAATTTATACTAAAAATCATTTTCGAAATTTTTTCTTTTATTTATTAAATATCTTTATTTCAAAACTATATTTTTTCGAAATTTTTAAAGCAACTCATTTTATTCCTTTCTTCTTACCAAGCTTTTATTTAAGCTGGTCAACAAGCATGTTTGAGGCGAATAAATGCACAAATAACAAGTAGGATGCATCATGATGGTCTTTTAATTTTGGGTTCACCTGTCCTAGACAGACCCAACCCCTGTGTTGAGTCTCCAAGGCCAAATGCATATGATGCAAATATTCGTTCCTACTAGGGATCTGGTACATGGCTGAGTTATTCTAAGTGTAAAACCTTAGGTTGATTGTTCTAAACCTGGCTTACCCAAACGGACAGTTTGAGCCGAAGTGGGGTAACGTACCGGGAGCACGAAAGTCTGCCCGGCCTAGTTACTTGTCCCAACTCCGTCTTATTTGGTATGACTTTAACAGAAAGGTGGGTCACGCGCACGTGTACACCATAAATTCAGAAGACTCAGAAAGAAGGGGGTTTCGTAGCAGTTGTATATATTCACAATTCAAATAATATTAAAGCGGTAAAAAAAAACATTTAGCATATTAGCATATAAACAGTTGAAAATTATATAGTAAGTAAAGCCAATAAAAACAGATATTTTAAGCTCGAATTCTTTAAACCCTGAACCAATGGTTCTGGGTTCGTTCCCCAGCAGAGTCGCCAGAGCTGTCGCACCTCCTTTTCGCCGCGCCCGCAGGGCGCGTGGGGAGTTTTCTCCAATTGAAGGACAGTCGAAACGGGATTTGTTTATTTGTTTTAGAGTCGCCACCTGGGAATTTTAAGGCGTCCCAAGTCACCAATTATAATCCCTGAATCGAGGAGAATATGACTCTGTTTATTATTCTGCGAATCAGAAATCCTGAGTAAGGAATTCTGTTAATCCGGAAGAAGGTGTTAGGCATTTCCGGATTCCGTGGTTCTAGCACGGTCGCTTAACTGTTTTTATTATTGGCTTAATTACCTTGATTTTATTAAATACATTGATGTTACATGTTTTTACTACCGCTTATTGATGACCCTTCTTTGAATCGAATTACGCGTACGTATATTCGTGTTAAAAAAAATTGCGGACTTGTGTCACGCGTACGTGTACACAATAACTTTTTATAATATATTTATTAAGCAATCATTTTTCGAAATTGTGTTGGATCAAGAATATTTGTTTTTCTTGAATAATGAACCGTACATCTCGGGTTTTTATGAAATTGATTTAACGCCTTTTGGAAAAATCCTTTTATTAAATATTCGTTCGAAATTGCGCGTACGCATAATCCGAATTTTTGCTTTTAAAAATATAATCAGGGTACGCGAACGTATCCCTAATTGTGCAAAATATTCGTAATGATATTAGGGATTTTCCACAAATTGTTTATTATATCTATACATTTTTATGTGAAAATCATGATAAATTCCCATTTAAGGTGCCCTTAAATTCTTTGAAAAGAATTTACAATTTATTAAATATTGACCGTTGATTATATTTTCCGAATATAAGTTATATTCATTTCAACTATTCAATTTCAAAGGACAGAATACAAATATGATTAATATTATTTAAAAAAAACAAATATGACATATATATATATATATATATATATATATATATACAAATATGACATATATATATATATATATATATATATATCAAAGAATAAATTGCATATAAAACTGAAAATGAATGATTCATAAAGGAAGGAAATATTTTCCAATTTTTTTTTTCATGATTTACTTAATGCAAATTCTATTTCTAATTACCATTGATATCAAGTGTTGCAATTGGTACTTATACATCTCGTTTCATTCTCATATGATCGCTTTTAATCTAATAAGCCTAATTATTTGATCAATTTGTCTTATGAAGGTATATAGGTATCGAGTTTATAAGAAAGGAATTATTATACAAGTTAATTCAATAAAATTACCTTACATGCAACTTAACTGTATATCGTAAACATTCATAACATTTTAACATTGTAACAAGCTACATCATATCACCTTTCGCCAACGTTTATACACACATCTATTATCTTATAAAAATATACCAACAACACCATCTTAACCTTATTTAACAATAAATATCACTACTGTAATTTTCTTGGCACTTCTACATCACTTCTTGCTTAACTAACAACAAAATTAAATAATGACCAACATTCATGCCATATTCCCTACTTTGACAATTTAATATGATTAAAATAATGAGATAATGAGCTAATATTATTACAAATCTTTATACGAACTTTCAAAGTAAGACAATTAGCTCATAGCTATCAAATTGAATTCACTACTAATTAACTAACATAAAACAAAAATGAAATTTAAATTGATGAACTTGGACAAATAGAAAACAGAATTTCAATTCAAACTTCATTGATGAGTCATGTTGAATCTCTTTCCAACTTAAAATTTAAAAGACATGTACCTGGTATTGGAAAACAAGAGAAGATGAAGCTGAGAAGCAGCAACAGTAGTAACAATGTAGCACAACAACGACAGTCCAGCAACACAGGAATAGACCAGTAACAGTAGGAATAGTAGTAAACCCAGGACACTATAAACGACTCCAAGTATAGAGAAGAAGTAAAAGGCAGGAAGGTTCTGACTATTTTAGATCTTAAGCGAGGCAATGAAACAGTAACTATTCTTTTCAACTTCAAAACTCTCCAGAATGAATTTTGTCCCTGTATATTCAGTGTATCCAGAATGTATATCGGGTGTATACTTCTCACTCCGCCCCCTCTTTTTTTCTTCTCTCTATCTAGTTTTTCCTCTTTTTTTTTCCACCCTTCTTCCTAAATTTTCTCTTCTATTTATAGCAAAATTTTCGAAATTTTCAGATTTATTTTTTTATTATTTTATTATTTTTTTAATTAAAAGAAATCCCACTTACAAATTGCTTTTATTTTTTTAGAAAAAGAAATCCCACCTTTATTTACTTTTATTTTTAAAATTCCAACTTTAATTACTTTATCTTATTTAAAATCCCACTTTTTATTTTTTTTTAAAAGAGAATCTCACTTTATTTAACTTTTCTTTAAAAAACAAACCACTATCTTTTCTTTTTCTTTTAAAAATGCTACTTTCAATTACTTTAAATTTTTTTTTAAATTTTCAGATACCTTTATATTTATTTTTTAATTCCAACCTTCTTTTACTTTTAAATTTTTTTTTTTAAATTTTCTACATTCTTTTACTTTTTTTTTTTTAAAAAAAACATTCCCGAAATTATTATATATGTTTTTTTTAAAAATAAAAAAAAAATAAAAATAAAAAAATAAAATAAAATATTTTCGGATTTTTTTATATATAAAAAAAACAAAAAATAAAACTATTAATAGTGATAATTCACCTTTTATTTTTTATTTTTTTGGTTTTGTTTTGTGTTGGACAAAAATGAAGATGGGGTGTTGGGTTAATGGAGCGGACCGGGTCGACCCGGTTTGAAACGGACCGGGTCATGGGGAAAGTTGGGCAATTATTTGGGCCTGTGGTTTGAAATTGAAGAAGTGGCCCAATCCGATTTTTCTTTGTATTTTTGTTCTCTTTTCTTCTTTTATTTTTCTAAAACTAAATTATAAAAATACTTAAATTATTATTAAGAACTAAATTAAGTTATAAAAGCGCAAATTAACTTCCAATAACAATTAACGCACAATTAAGTAATAATTAAGCATAAAATTGTTCATTTGGACATTAAATGCTAAAAATGCAAAAGATGCCTATTTTTGTATTTTTTTTATTAATTTAACAAATAAACATGTATAGACAAACATACAAATAGTTACACAAAATATCACAAAAATTGCACACCAAGAAAAATTATTTTATTTTTTTGAATTTTTTGGGAGTAATTCTCATATAGGGCAAAAATCACGTGCTTACACACGTAATCTAAAAAGTTTGATTGATGTATATTTGCAACCTTTAATTGATGAGCTAAAATATTTGTGGTATGATGGTGTTGAAACATATGACATACCAACCAAGCAGAATTTCAATTTGCGCGCTAATTTAATATGGACTATTAACGATTTTTCATGCGTATGGAATGTTGTATGGGTGGATGACTGTTGGGAAGCTAGCTTGTCCTTACTGTATGAAAAGTGGCAAAGCATTCACTTTGAAATATGGCCGAAAGCAATCATGGTTTGATTGTTACCGTCAATTCTTGCCTCATGATCATGAGTTTAAAAGGATGAAAAATGCATTCAAAAGGAATAAAATGGAATATGATTCTCCACTTCTGATACTTTTTGTCACGACCCGGATTTTTCACCCTCGAGAGTCGTGATGACTCCTACTAATGTGAGCTAGGCAAGCCAATTATTGAACGAATAACCTCTTTACCCTTTTTATACTCTTTAACAATTATAAAGCAATAATGTGTAAACAGCGGAAATTTTAAAATAAGCGAAAGAAAAGCAATAAAATATTTGAACATGTATCTAATACAACCGTTTAAGCCTTAACTATCCAGAACTGGTGTCACAGTACTATAGACGGTCTAAGAGTGCTAAATACAAAGTCTGACAATAAAGATACATTGTTTCTGAATTAAGAAACTGAAACAGGGATAAAGGGATAGATAGAAGGTGACGCCAAGGCCCGCAGACGTCTGCAGGACTACCTCGGGTCACCTGTTGGACTGAAGGCAGCAACCTCACTGCGGTCCGAAGTCTACAACACTGGGATATGCACAAAAGAGTGTAGAGTGTAGTATCAGCACAACCGACCCATGTGCTGGTAAGTGTCTAGCCTAACCTCGGTGAAGTAGTGACGAGGCTAGGATCAGACTACCAAATAAACCTGTGCAGTTATATCATAAATAGCGAAAATAGAAGCAGATAATTACATCTAAAATTGGGCAGGGGAAACATGCTTTGGGGAATAACAGATAACAACAGAATATCAAGAGAATATAAAGAAACCAAAATCCAATTACTAACACGGATAGGGAAAACAAATGCAGAGTTCACTTTCATTTCACATCTCGTTGCTGGCGTACAACCCGATCCTATTTCATATATCTTGTTGCAAGCGTGCAACCCGATCCCATTTCATATATCTTGTTACAGGCGTGCAACCCGATCCCATTTCACATATCTCGTTGCAGGCGTGCAACCCGCTCCCATTTCACATATATCGTTACAAGCGTGCAACCCGATCCCATTTCATATATTTCTGTGGCGGCGTGCCACCTGACCCCATTTACAAGTCAAAAACAATCACAAAAAAATCCAGGCAAGGGAACAATTATATTTCAACAACATTCCGGCAAGGGAACAATAATATCAAGACAACATCCCGGCAAGGGGAACAATGATAATAACATCCCGGCAAAGGAACAATAATGATAATAATATTCCGGCAAGGGAACAATAATGATAATAACACGTAAAGCGCAATAAACCACAACGGAGTCATAACAATTAAATTACAAGACTCACGGGCATGCTTGACACCGACGTATAGATACTCGTCACCATGCCTATACGTCGTACTCCACAATTAACACGTAGCAAATAAGACACAACTCCTAATCCCTCAAGCTAAGGTTAGACCAAACACTTACCTCGATGCCACGAACTCAATTACCGCTTTACCTCTTGATTCCACCGCCAATTCGCTTGAATCTAGCCACAAGTTACTTAATTACATCAATAAACTCTAAATGAATCAATTCTAATGCATGAGAATTAGTTTTCCAAAGTTTTCCCAAAAAGTCAAAAATCATCCCCGAGACCACATGGTCAAAACCCGAGGTTCAAATCAAAACTCGATTACCCATTTCTCCACGAACCCAATATACAATTTATTCTGAAATCGGACCTTAAATCGAGGTCCAAATCCCCAATTTTTGAAAACCTAGGTTCTACCCAAAACACCCAATTTTCCCCCATAAAAATCATTGATTTTGAGTTGAAATCATGTTAAAATATGTTAATGATTGAAGAAAATGAGTTAAAATTGACTTATAATCGATTTGGAAGAAGAATTGTCTTTGAAAAATCGCCCAAGAGTGTTTTGGTTTTGAAAGAGTGTGAAAAATGGGAGTTTTTCCGCTAAGTATAAAAATTGCAGGTCGCAGATATGGGAATTGTGACCAGGGTTCGCAATTGCGAACCCTGACCTCTATTATGTTGGGAATTGCGAGCAACCTCTCGCATTTGCGAGATGGGAATTGCAAAGATTGTGTCGCATTTGCGACTACTGGCTAGGAGGGGAGGCATCACATTTGTGATGGATTTCCTCGCAATTGCGAGGTAGCTGGCCTGGGCCAATGTTCGCATTGCGAACCCGCAAATGCGAAGCCTGCAGGCCTGCAATGCACAGCTGAAAGTCTGCAATCCTCAAGTCCAAAAATTTACCTCGTGGCCTATCCAAAACACATCCGAGCCCTCGGGGCTCCAAACCAAACATACACACCAACCTAAAAACATCATACGAACTCGCTCGTGCATTCAAATCACTAAAATAACATAACAACTATGAATTTAGCATCAAAATCATGAAATTTTCCTAAGAACTTCAAATTTCCAATTTTCTCAAAAATGATCTGATTCACGCCGTTTCAAGTCCGTTTCTTACCAAATTTCACAGACTTATCTTAAATCACATATAAGACCTGCACCGGCACCGGAACCAAAATACGGGCCCGATACCATCAAGTTTTAATCACAATTCATTTCTAAAACTCATAAACAATTTCAGAAAATAATTTTCTTTAAAAATTCATTTCTCGGGCTTGGGACCTCGGAATTCGATTCCGGGCGTACGCCCAAGTCCCATATTTTTCTATGGACCCCTCCGGGATCGTCAAATTATAAGTCTAGGTCCGTTTACCCAAAATATTGACCGAAGTCAAATTAATTTATTTTTTAGTCAAAATTCATTATTTTTCACAATTTTTACATAATAGCCTTCCGGGTACGCGCCCGGACTGCGCACACAAATTGAGGTGATGCCAAAAGAGGTTTTTAAGGCCTCAGAATGCAAAATATACTTTTAAAACAAGTGATGTCCTTTTGGGTCATCACACTTTCAGGTGAGGAAATTTGGGAGAGGGTCCAGAACTTCAGTAAAGTTACTGAGGCTCCACCTTATAGATTCTCCGGATATGGTGTTGCTCATAATTGGATGAAACAGAGTATATTTTGGGAGTTTCCTTATTGGAAGGATAATTTTCTCCGTCACAGCAATGATGTCATGCATATTGAGAAGAATTATTTTGACAATTTGTTCAACACAGTGATGGATGTTAAAGGTAAGAAAAAAGATAACCCGATGGCTAGAATGGACTTACAAGAATATTGCAGGCGGCCTGAATTATACTTGCAGACAACAAACAATGGTAAGGTGTTCAAGCCCAAAGCAAGTTACACATTCACTTTGGAGGAAAGACGACAAATTTGTGATTGGGTTACGAAATTGAAGATGCCTGAGGGTTATGCGTCGAATCTTGGAAAAAAGTAGATATTGAGGTAGGGAAGTTGAGCCATTTAAAAAGCCATGACTGTCATGTTTTCATGGAGACCTTAGTGCCTATTGCATTTTATGGTTTGCCTGAAAGAATCTGGAAACCCATCACAGAGATTAGTTTATTTTTCAAAGACTTGTGTTCTACCACATTAAGGGAAGAAAACCTACTCTGGATGGATCAGAACATTCGTGTAACTTCTAATAAGATGGAAAAAATATTTCCATGTGGTTTCTTTGATGTGATGGAACACCTTCCAATCCACCTTGTACACGAGGCACGACTTGGAGGACCTGTTCAATGCAGATGGATGTATCCCTTTGAGAGGTAATATTATAAGTTTGATATAGTTTTCTATTTTATTTGAATGTTCTTGGATAACATGACATTATGTAGGACAATTGGCAAATGCAAACAATTTGTTAAGTAGAGGAATAAGATTGAATGATCTATATGCGAAGCTTATCTTGCAAAGAAAACTACACATTTTTGTTCTTATTATTTTGAGAGTAACGTGCCATGTTATAGGAATAGGCCCAATAGGCACACAGTCGAATGTGTGAATGATCCATTATATCCACCAATGTCCATATTCAATCAACCAGGCCGATGTTCTAAGGATGTTAGAAAGAGAAGTTTGAGTGATATGGAGTACAAGTCAGCTACACTTCATGTGTTGCTAAATTGTCCCGAAGTTGTACTATTGATTTATTAGTTATCAAAATATAAAATTTACTGTGATTACATATTGATGCAACTACTAAAAATATTTGATGTGTCACAGTCATTTCGTGGGTCAATTTGGCCATGATGTTGTATATACGAGATTTGATACGTGGTTCAAACACTTTGTAAGTTTATCCTGATAATGTCCTAACACTATGTATGTAAATAATGTTTGTAAGTTATGCTAACTTATGATTTTTTTTAACACTATGTAGGTAAATAATCCAAATAACGGTGTAAATCAATTTTTGAAAGATATATCTTGGGGACCTGGACTTCAGGTCACAACAATGTCTAAGTACGTAGTGAATGGTTATAAATTTCATACAAAAGATTGCTCTAAAAATAAAAATAGCAACAACAACAGGGTGTGGGTTCAAGGTGGTCATGACAACCAAGTTGGAGATATTGATTATTATGGTGTGCTCAAAAAATAATAGAATTAGAATATACAGGTTGGCCATATAAGAAATTGATACTCTTTAGATGCAAGTGGTTTGACCCAAATCCAACAAGAGGTACAAGAGTACACAACCAATACAACATAATTGAGGTTAATCATACGACGGAGTATGATCGCTATGATCCTTTCATAATTGCACATAATGTTAGGCAAGTGTATTATGCTCCTTATCCATTGCGGCGGAATAAGTTCAGCTGGTGGGTTGTAATAAAAACTAAGCTTGTAGGTAGGGTAGATGTCAAGAATATGTTAGATGTTGCATATCAAAACGATATCTCCAGTGTTCACCAAATAATATATGATCAGTTAGAAAATGATTTGGAACATCCTGAACGGATATTAGAAGAAGTTGATATAAATGAACTAACAATTATAGAAAATGAGGACGAAGAATCAACTGATGAAGCTCAAACAAGTGAGGACGAAGAATTCTCGCTCGAGGAACAATACGTCGAAGAGCTTTAAAAAGTTAATTTTTTTAAAGCACTCTCGTTTTATAGCTAGTTTCTTATATATTTCAATCTAAATATTGTTATATTATGCAGATGGCAGGAAAGGGTCAAGGTAACAATGACCCTACTGGTTCTCGGGGTCGAGAAAAGGATGGGAAGGGAAAAAGGAGGGTAAATAATAATACACCCTCTTTTCCACCCTCTTCAGAGATGCATATGTCTTATCCTCCACCCCACGGCTATACTGAGTTGCCACAGCATCACGAGCCCTACACCTTCATCCAGACACCAGGTCTTTCATCACAGGGCCATATGACTATATGTCCGACATACAGTCCAGCTGCCTCACATCCACTTGAGGCGCATCCATCTGCATCACAGCCACCTATATCACATCCCTACATATCACAACTACATATATCACATCCATCCATGTCACAGCCACTCGGGTCACAACCATCAGTATCACAGCCACTTGGGTCGCATCCAGCTATGTCGTAGTTACAAGGATCATAACCATCTTCATCAGCGACTCTATCTATTTCAGGACTTTGCCTGCGAGATAGTAGCTATGACCCCCTACATCGTCCACACATGCCTCTGATACACATGCTTCGGACGATGATAACGAGGAAGTGCATTATGATCAATATGGCAGGATCATCATAGTCCTAATGGGTGATGTGTAAGAGTTATTTATTATTTTTGCGTTTATTGTTTTGTAACGTTTTTACTAAGATATTAATATATTTTCATTATTAAATTGTAGGTTCAAGCCGAGTAATAAGACTACGAGGATAATCACCAATGCTATCACAAAACTTTATGATGGCCCTTATGCGACTTGGACTGATTTTTCATTATCGCTGAAGGAGCAAATTTTAAATCAATTTAAGGTATAAATGTTCTTTTAAGTAGTTTTATAATTTATATTTATGTTGTTTTCATATAATATTTAACTTTTGAAATACAGAGCAAGTGTGTATGGGAAGACATTTATATGTGATGACCCAAAAGATCATCACTTGTTTTAAAAAGTGAATTCTGCGTTCTGAGGCCTTGAAAACCTCATTTAGCATCACTTCGATATGCGTGTGCAGTCTGGGCGCGTAGCCAAAAATTTGTGAAAAATGATATGTTTTGACTGTAAAATAAATTGATTTGACTTCGGTCAATGTTTTGGTAAACGGACCTGGACCCATGATTTGACGGTCCTGGAGGGTATGTAGGAAATTATGGGACTTGGGCGTATGCCCGGAATCAAATTCCGAAGTCCCAAGCCCCGAGAAATGAATTTTTTAAAGAAAATTATTTAAAAGATTTTGAAATGAATTTTGATTAGAACATGTTGGTATCGGGCCCGTATTTTGGTTCTGGCGCCCGATACAGGTCTTATATGTGGTTTAAGATAACTCTGTGAAGTTTGGTAAGAAACGGAATCCGTTTGACGTGATTCGGACCGTAAATGCAAAGTTTGATGCTTTAAGAAGTTTTGAAATATTTCATTGATTTTGAGGTTTAATTCATTGTTATTGAGGTTATTTTGGCAATTTGATTGCATGGATAAGTTCGTATGATGTTATTGAGTTAGTACGTATGTTTGGTTTTGAGCCCCGAGGGTTAGGGTGTGTTTAGGATGGGTTTCGGAAGGTTTTTGGAACTCAAAAGTTGCAGGTTTTTCCAGTTTCTGGTGTGCTGATACTTTCTTCTTTGCGTTCGCGGGAGGACCCTCGCGAACGCGATGCGTTATTTGTGCCGAAGGAAAATTCCTTCTACGCGAACGCGTAACCCAGGTCGTGAACGCGAAGCATTGGGGGGTCTCCCCTTCGCGAACGCGAGCCTGGTATCGCGAACGCGAGCCTGGTATCGCGAACGCGAAGGCTTATAGCCTGGGCAGGGGGAGGGTACTATACCTTATGCGAACGCTACCACCTGGACGTGAATGCGAAGGCTAAAGGAATTACTTCTCCGCGAACACGAGCCTACTTACACGAACGCAAAGGTCTCTCAGGACTGACTCATCGCGACGCGATGAGACTGTCGCGAACGCAAAGACCATTTTTGCCCAGTTATTTTAAGTTTCAAAAATAGAACACATTACGGGATTTCCACAATTTTTCATAAACTTCATATTCTCCACACCTCTCGGGCGATTTTTGAAGAACTTCTTCACCATAACCTCTTGGGTAAGTAATCTTTGACTTGTTTTCTTCCATTTTTATCAACACCCACGAGATTTCTAGGCCTAAAACATGTGATTAAAGGTAGAAAATTAGGGATTTGGGTAGAGTTAGGGCTTTTTGATTATTTGGAAATTTGACCTCGTTTTGGGGTCGGATTTGAAAACAACTTATATATTCGGGCTCGTGGGTAAATGGGTGAACGGGTTTTGGTCCGAACCTCGTGTTTTGATCAAGCGGGCCCGGGGTCAATTTTTGACTTGTTGGAAAAAATGATTAGAAAGCTATAATTATGCATTGGAATTATATTGTTTAGTGTTTATTGATGTTATGAAGTCGATTATATATAGATACAATTGATTTGGAACCGAATTCAAAAGGAAAGGCGGTGTTTGAGGCTTGAGTTGGCCGTGGAAGTTCGAGGTAAGTGTTCGGTCTAACCTTAGCTTGAGGGATTAGGAGTTGTGCCCTATTTGCTATTTGTTTCTTGTTGAGTACGGCGTACAGGCATGGTGACGAGTATCTATACGTTGGTGTCAAGCATGACCATGAGTCTTATATTGTGATTTTCATTATTCCGTTGTATTATTCATGCCTTGGTGAAGATTTCTATTTATTGTGTAAAATTGTGGAAAGAATTGTGACTTATGAACATTGAAGAGCGTTGGCTCCAGTTGTATAATGAATTGTGAAAGTATAAGTGATAATTGAATCTCTAGAGCATTGGCTCGAGTTGTGAAGTGAATTGTGAAGTAAAAGTGAGAAAGAGAAGAGATCGTTATGTTGCCCCCTTGCCGGGCTATTGTTGAGTTATGGTTCCCTTGTATTGTGTTCTTAATTGATATTACGGATGCTTAGGTTGATGATTCTTTGTGTTAGGTAGGGATTATGGTTATAGCTGAGGTAGTTAGGTGTTGTAACAAGTTTGGTTGTAGCTGAGGTAATTAGGTGTGGTAACGAGTTTGGTTATAGCTGAGATAGTCAGATGTTCTAACGAATTTGGTTATAACTGAGGTAGTTGGATGTTGTAACAAGTTTGGTTATAGCTGTTTCTCACTTGCTGGGACGTGATTACTTATGTTGTCGAATCCCTTGCCGGGATACTGTAGACCTTATTGATCCCTCGTCGGGACTCTTGTTATGATTGTTGTTGATTTTATATTGGATCAGGTTGCATGTCGCAACAATATTATATGTGGATCGGGTTGCACACCACAACAATATTATATGTGGATCGGGTTGCACGCCGCAACAATATTATATGTGGATCGGATTGCACGCCGCAACAATATTATATATGGATCGGGTTGCACGCCGCAACAGTGTTACTATATATTGGGGTCGGGTTGTGCACCTCAACAATTATTGATACAAGTGTGCTTAGTTTGGATATTAGTTTCTTTTGTTTTGTTGTGGACCTTAAGCTGCCCTTAGACTGTTACTCTGGATTTACTGTTAATACTGGTATACCCCCGCAACATGTTTCCCCCTCCCATCTTTACTTTTTTATTCCGGCTTAACTTTCTGTTGTATATTATATAACTGCACAGGTTTATTTGGTAGTCTGGTCCTAGCCTCGTCACTACTTCGCCGAGGTTAGGCTACACACTTACCAGCACATAGGGTCGGTTGTGCTGATACTACACTTTGCACTCTTTTGTGTAGACCCCGGTGTTGTAGACTTCGGACCGCAGTGAGATTGCTGACTCTTGTTCATTAGGCGACCCGAGGTAGCCCTACAGGCGTCCGTAGGCCTTGGCGTCTCCTTTCTGTTTACCTTCCTGTTTCTTACACGTATTTCCGGAGACAGTGTTGTATTAAATTCTTTCAGACCTTTATTTGTAGTATTCTTAGACCGTTTGTGAAACTGTGACACCAGTTCTGGGTAGTCGAGACATCAAACAATTGTAATAGATATTCATATTCAGATGGCTTATTGTTTTCTTCCGTTTATGTTAAATTCTATTGTTTAAATGTTATTTCTTCGTAATTGTTAAAAATAATAAAATTGGTAAAAAGGTAGATTGTTCAATAATTAGCTTGCCTAGCTCACATTAGTAGGCGCCATCACGACTCCCGAGGGTGGAAAATCCGGGTTGTGGCAAGTTGGTATCAGAGCTCTAGGTTACATGGGTCTCACAGTTCACAGACAAGCTTAGTAGAGTCTGAGGGATCAGTACGGAGACGTTTGTATTTATACCCTAGAGGCTACAAGGTTAGGAAAAACTTCGCATCTATTCTTTCCCGTCATGCGATTTTAATCTCTCAATGCTAAATTGAAACCTCTACTCTTGTCCTTTCGCGAATGGCGAGGTCATGTACCGCTTCTTCAGCCGAGAAGCAGCAGATACCGATGATATATCAGCTACGTCTTCGGAAGCTTTGTGGAGGTTGGATAAGTTTCACCAAGCTCTTCACTACTACTTTAAGTGGTGCATCTTTTGAGGATCCCCAAGATTATCTAGGCAGCTATCATGAGGTTATCGGGAACATGGGGATCGTGGAGACCAATGGGGTCGAATTTTGCTACTTTTTGCTTGTCTGGATCCGTCAAAACCTGTTGGAGGGATTTTTGATTGGCTATACTAGTTAGGTCATCAGCTTTGACTTAAGAACAGTTCACACAGCTATTTCTGGAGGGGTTTCTCCATATCACTCAGAGAGAGGTCTATCGGAGGCAGTTTGAGCGTCTCCAACAGGGTTCTATGACTATTACTCAATACGAGATCAGATTCATCGACTTGGCCCGTCATGCTCTTATCATACTTCCCACTGTGAGAGAAAGTGAAGAGGTTCATTGAGGGACTCGCCCAGCCCGCTCAGTTTGCTGGAAGTAGAAGTATTAGAGGTGGAGGTAGAGGTATTAGAGGTGGAGGTAGAGATGCTAGAGGTGGAGGTAAAGGTATTAGAGGTGGAGGTGCAGGTACTGTTCTAGTTTGTAGTAGAGAAACTTCGATTTTATTTTGCGGCGTATCTGGTCATGCCTAGTGATTCTTTGAGTGCCCCTGTTTATGTGTCTACACCGGTGGGTAATTCTATTATGGTGGATCGTGTCCATTGTTCATGTATAGTGGTGATTGGGGGTCTTGAGACTCGTGTAGATTTGCTTCTTCTGGACATGGATGATTTCGATGTCATTTTGGGGACGGACTGGTTATCACCTTACCACGTGATCTTGGACTGTCATGCCAAGACTGTGACCTTAGCTTTACCGGGTTTGCCTCGTTTAGAGTAGAGAGAGACTCTTGGTCATTCTACCCATAGTGTTATCTCTTATGTGAAGGCTCGGCATATGGTCGAGAAGGGGTATTTGGCATATGTTCGTGATTCTAGTTCTGAGGTTCCATCTATTGATTATGTGCCCATTGTTCGTGAGTTTCCCGAGGTATTCCCTTCAGACCTGCCGGGTATGCAGCCCGATAGGGATATTGATTTTTGCATTGATTTGGCTCTAGGCACTCAGCCCATTTCTATCTCGCCGTATCGTATGGCCCGCCTGAGTTGAAAGAGTTGAAGGAGCAGTTGCAAGACTTGCTTGAGAAGGGTTTCATTAGAGCCAGTGTTTCACCTTGGGATGCGCCGGTGTTGTTTGTTAAGAAGAAGGATGGATCGATGAGAATGTGTATTGATTACCGGCAGTTGAACAATGTTACAATCAAGAATAAGTATCCATTGTCGAGGATTGATGATTTGTTTGATCAGCCTTAGGGTGCTAAGGTATTTTGGAAGATTGACTTGAGATCTGGCTACCATCAGTTGAGGATTAGAGCATCTGATGTCCCTAAGACAACTTTCTGCACTTGGTACGGGCATTATGAGTTCTTGGTTATGTCATTTGGATTGACAAATGCCCCAACAGTTTTTATGGATTTGATGAACCAGGTGTTCAGGCCTTATTTGGATCCGTTCGTAATAGTCTTCATTGATGACATTTTGATTTATTCCCGCAGCCGGGAGGAGCACGAGCAACATCTTAGGGTGGTTCTTTAGACCTTGAGGGATAGTCAGTTATATGCTAAGTTCTCGAAGTGTGAATTTTTGTTGAGTTCAGTTGCATTCCTGGGTCATGTTGTATCAATAGAGGGTATTCAGGTTGATCCGAAGAAGATTGAGGCAGTCAAGAACTGGCCTAGACCAGCATCAGCTATAGGGATTCGGAGTTTCTTGGGATTGATAGGCTACTATCGTCGGTTCGTGGAGGGGTTCTTAACTATCACAAACTCGATGACTAGGTTGACCCAGAATGGTGCCTAGTTCAGATGGTCGATCAAGTGTGAGGCGAGCTTTCAGAAGCTCAAGACAGCCCTGACTACGACACCGATGTTGGTTTTGCCCACAGGTTCAGGGCCTTATACAGTCTATTGTGATGCATCTCGTATTGGACTTGGTGCAGTATTGATGCAGGATGGCAAGGTCATTGCCTATGCTTCGCGGCAGTTGAAGATTCATGAGAAGATATCTGGTTCATGATTTGGAGTTGGCAGCCATTGTTCACGCATTGAAGATTTGGAGGCTTTATTTGTATGGCGTGGCATGTGAGGTGTTCATGGATCACAAGAGTCTTCATTATTTGTTCAAGAAAAAGGAGTTGAATTTGAGGCAGAGAAGGTGGTTGGAGTTGTTGAAAGACTATGATATCACCATCTTATATCATCCGGGAAAGGCCAATGTGGTGGCCGATACTTTGAGTAGAAAGTCAGCCAGTATGGGCAGTCTTGCTTATATTCCAGTCGGTGAGAGGCCGCTTGCTTTGGATGTTCAGGCTTTGGCCAATCAGTTTGTGAGGTTGGATGTTTCTGAGCCCAGTAGGGTGTTAGCTTGCTTGGTCGCTCGTTCTTCTTTATTGGAGCGTATCCGTGATTGGTAATATGATGATCCCTATTTGTGTGTCCTAAGAGACACTGTGAAGCACGGAGGTGCCAAGCAGGTTACCTTAGGTGATTACGGAGTTCTAATATTATAGGGTCGAGTTTGTATGCCTAATGTGGATGGGCTTCGAGAGTTGATTTTAGAGGAGCCACATAGTTCCCGGTACTCTATTCATCCGGGCGCCGCTAAGATGTATCAGGATTTGCGGCAGCATTATTAGTAGCAGAAAATGAAGAAGTATATCGATACATATATGGCTCGGTGTTTGAATTGTCAGCAGGTTAAGTACGAGCATCAAAGGCCCGGCGGTTCATTTCAGAAGATTGAGATTCCTGAGTGGAAGTAGGAGCGTATCACTATGGACTTTGTTGTTGATCTCCCACGGACCCAAAGGAAGTTCAATGCAGTGTGGGTTATTGTTGATAGGATGACCAAGTCAGCACATTTCATTCCTGTGGCAGTCTCCTATTCTTCCGAGAGGTTAGCTAAGATCTATATCTGAGAGATTGTTCGCCTTCATAGTGTGCCCGAGTCTATCATTTTGGATCGAGGTACGGAGTTTACCTCCCATTTCTGGAGAGCAGTTCAGCGAGAATTGGGCACACGGGTTGAGTTGAGCACAACGTTTCATCCTCAGATAGACGGGTAGTCCGAGGGGATTATTCAGATTTTGGAGGATATGCTCTGAGCTTGTGTCATTGATTTTGGAGGCTCGTGGGATCAGTTTTTGCCTTTAGCAAAGTTTGCCTATAACAACAGCTACCAGTCAAGTATCCGGATGGCTCCTTATGAGGCTTTATATTGTAGGCGGTGTTTGTCTCTGGTTGGATGGTTTGAGCCGAGAGAGGCTCGGTTATTGGGTACGGATCTGGCTCAGGATGCCTTGGACAAGGTCAGGATCATTCAGAATAGGCTTCGTACAGCTCAGCCCAGGCAAAAGTATTATGCCGACCGCAAGGTTCGTGATTTGGCATTCATGGTCGGTGAGCGGGTATTGCTTCGAGTGTCGCCTATGAAGGGCGTGATGAGATTTGGAAAGAAGGGCAAGCTTAACCCTAGGTTCATTGGCCCGTATGAGATTCTTGATCGAGTGGGAGAGGTGGCTTATAGACTTGCATTACCGCCGAGCTTATCAGTCGTGCATCCAGTGTTTTATGTGTCCGTGCTTTGGAAGTATCACGACGATCCACCCTACGTGATAGATTTCAGCACTTTCCAGTTGGACGAGGACTTGTCTTATGAGGAGGAGCTGGTAGCTATTCTAGATCGGCAGGTTCGTCAATTGAGATCGAAGAGTTTTCCTTCGGTTCGTGTTCAGTGGAGAGGTCAGCCCGCTAAGGCATCAACTTGGGAGTCCGAGTTTGATATGCGGAGCCGTTATCCCCATCTTTTCCCCAACTCAGGTACTTTCTTATTTTGTCCATTTGAGGACGAACGGTTGTTTTAGAGGTGAAGGATGTGATAATCCAAAAGGTCATCACTTGTTTTAAAAAGTGAATTCTGCGCTCCGAGGCCTTGAAATTATGGGACTTAGGCATATGCCCGGAATCGATTTCTGAAGTCTCAAACCCGAGAAATGAATTTTTTAAAGAAAATTATTTTTCTGAAATTGTTTAAAGGATTTTGAAATGAATTTTGATTAGAACATGTTGGTATCGGGCCTGTATTATAGTTCTGGCGTCCGGTACAGGTCTTATATGTGGTTTAAGATAACTCTATAAAGTTTGGTAAAAAACGGAATCCGTTTGATGTGATTTGGACCGTAAATGCAAAGTTTGATGCTTTAAGAAGTTTTGAAATATTTTATTGATTTTGAGGTTTAATTCATTGTTATTGAGGTTACTTTGGCGATTTGATCGCACGGATAAGTTCGTATGATGTTATTGAGTTAGTACGTATGTTTGGTTTTGAGCCCCGAGGTCTCGGGTGTGTTTCGGATGGGTTTCGGAAGGTTTTTGGAACTCAAAAGTTGCAGGTTTTTTCAGTTTCTGGTGTGCTGATACTTTCTTCTTCGCATTCGCGGGAGGACCCTCACGAACGCGATGTGTTATTTGTGCTGAAGGAAAATTCCTTCTACACGAACGCGTAACCGAGGGTGCGAACGCGAAGCCTTGGGGGGTCTTCCCTTCGCGAACGCGAGCCTATTATCGCGAACGCGAAGGCTTATAGCCTGGGCAGGGAGAGGGGTACTATACCCTACGCGAAGGCTCGAGGAGTTACTTCTCCGTGAATGCGAGCCCACTTACGCGAACGTGAAGGTCTCTCAGGCCTGTCTCATCGCCAACGTGATGAGACTGTCGCGAACGCAAAGACCATTTTCGCCCAGTTATTTTAAGTTTCAAAAACAGAACACATTACGGGATTTCCACAATTTTTCATAAACTTCATCTTCTCCACACCTCTTGGGCGATTTTTGAAGAACTTCTTCACCATAACCTCTTGGGTAAGTAATCTTTGACTTGTTTTCTTCCATTTTAATCAACACCCACTAGATTTCTAAGCCTAAAACATGTGATTAAGGGTAGAAAATTAGGGATTTGGGTAGAGTTAGGGCTTTTTGATTATTTGGGAATTTGACCTCGTTTTGGGATCGGATTTGAAAACAAATTATATATTCGAGCTCGTGGGTGAATGGGTGATCGGGTTTTGGTCCGAACCTCATGTTTTGACCAAGCGGGCCCGGGGTCAATTTTTGACTTTTTGGGAAGAATGATTAGAAAGCTATAATTAAGCATTGGAATTGGATTGTTTAGTGTTTATTGATGTTATGAAGTCGATTATGAATAGATACAATTGATTTGGAACCGAATTCGAAAAGAAAGGCGGTGTTTGAGGCTTGAGTTGACCGTGGAAGTTTGAGATAAGTGTTCGGTCTAACCTTAGCTTGAGGGATTAGGAGTTGTGCCTTATTTGCTATTTGTTTCTTGTTGAGTACGGCGTACAGGCATGGTGACGAGTATCTATACGTTGGTGTCAAGCATGACTGTGAGTCTTATATTGTGATTTTCATTATTTCGTTGTATTATTCATGCCTTGGTGAAGATTTCTATTTGTTGTGTAAAGTTGTGGAAAAAATTGTGACTTATGAACATTGAAGAACGTTAGCTCCAATGTATAACGAATTGTGAAAGTATAAGTGATAATTGAATCTCTAGAGCATTGGCTCGAGTTATGAAGTGAATTGTGAGGTAAAAGTGAGAAAGATAAGAGATCATTATGTTGCCCCCTTGCCGGGCTATTGTTGAGTTATGGTTCCCTTGCATTGTGTTCTTAATTGATATTACGGATGCTTAGGTTGATGATTCTTTTTGTTGGGTAGGGATTATGGTTATAGCTGAGGTAGTTAGGTATTGTAACAAGTTTGGTTGTAGCTGAGGTAATTAGGTGTGGTAACGAGTTTGGTTATAGCTGAGGTAGTTAGATGTTGTAACGAGTTTGGTTATAACTAAGGTAGTTGGATGTTGTAACAAGTTTGGTTATAGTTGTTTCTCCCTTGCTGGGACGTGATTACTTATGTTGTCGAATCCCTTGTCGGGATAGTGTAGACCTTATTGATCCCTTGTCGGGACTCTTGTTATGATTGTTGTTGATTTTATATTAGATCAGGTTGCATTGTTGTTAATATTATATGTGGATCGGGTTGCACGCTGCAACAATATTATATGTGGATCGGGTTGCACGCCGCAACAATATTATATGTGGATCGGGTTGCACGCCGCAATAATATTATATGTGGATCGGGTTGCACGCCGCAACAATATTATATGTGGATCGGGTTGCACGCCGCAACAATATTATATGTGGATCGGGTTGCACGCCGCAACAATATTATATGTGGATCGGGTTGCACGCCGCAACAATATTATATGTGGATCGGGTTGCACGCCGCAACAATATTATATGTGGATCGGGTTGCATGCCGCAACAATATTATATGTGGATCGGATTGCACGCCGCAACAATATTATATGTGGATCGGGTTGCATGCCACAACAGTGATATATGTGAATTGGGTTGCACGCCGCAACAATATTATATATGGATCGGGTTGCACGCCGCAACAATGACAAATGGTATAGATGGGGTTGCATGCCGCAACAGTGTTGCTATATATTAGGGTTGGGTTGCGCGCCGCAACAATTATTGATACAAGTGTGCTTAGTTTGGATATTAGTTTCTTTTGTTTTGTTGTGGACCCTAAGTTGCCCTTAGACTGTTACTCTGGATTTACAGTTAATACTGGTATACCCCCGCAGCATGTTTCCCCCTCCCATCTTTATTTGTTTATTCCTGCTTTACTTTCCGCTATATATTATATAACTGCACAAGTTTATTTGGTAGTCTGGTTCTAGCCTCGTCACTACTTCGCCGAGGTTAGGCTAAGCATTTTCCAGAACATAGGGTCGGTTGTGCTGATCTACACTCTGCACTCTTTTGTGCAGACCCCAGTATTGTAGACTTCGGACCGCAGTGAGATTGCTGACCCTTGTTCATCTGGCGACCCGAGGTAGCCCTGCAGACGTCCGTAGGCCTTGGCGTCTCCTTTCTATTTACCTTCCTGTTTCTTATACGTATTTCCAGAGACAGTGTTGTATTAAATTCTTTCAGACCTTTATTTCTAGTAATCTTAGACCGTCTGTGAAACTGTGATAGACATCAAATAGTTGTAATTGATATTCATATTCAGATGGCTTATTCTTTTCTTCCGCTTATGTTAAATTCCGTCGTTTAAATATTATTTCTTCGTAATTGTTAAAGAGAATAAAATTGGTAAAAAGGTAGATGGTTCAATAATTGGCTTGCCTAGCTTACATTAGTAGGCGCCATCACGACTCCCGATGGTGGAAAATCCGGGTCGTGACACTATAGCGCGGAATGGCTGCAAATTTTTATTATAAAGCTCGCAAGAGATTGAGGATGCTTTCTCTGATGCTAGAAAGAAGAACAAGAGGCCATGCTGGTTACTTCAGAATTTATGGAATGATCTGCAAAGCAATGGCTTACCATAGAGTTCTTAGAGAAGTTCGAAAAAGGAAAGAAAGCTCGCGCATCCGAGAAGGGAGTCTCCTTGTCACGACCCAAAATCTCATCTGTCGTGATGACGCCTATCGTGGAACTAGGCAAGCCTCAACTCGACATCTCAACACAGTAGAACTTTTAAATAAAGGCAGAAGTAATTAATATTAAAGAAATCATTTTAAAAATAGAATATAACTCCAAAATTACTATACAATCCATCCCCAAAACCCGGTGTCACTGAGTGCATGAGAATCTAAATGATAACAATATCCGATTGATAAAATACTGTCTGAAAATATAGAACAATACAACATGAAAGGAAAGGAGAGTCAAGGTCAGCTAACGCCATGCAACTACCTCAATAGTCTCTTAAGTCTGACTCCTCAATCAACAACCGTTGTAACCAGAATTGTCTGGATCTGTACACGAGGTACAGGGGGTAATGTGAGTACACCAACTCAGTAAGTAACAGAAAAAATAAAGAACTGAGAAGTAGTGACGAGCTATATAAATACAGTTATCTCAATAACTTTCAAATAAGAGTAGTCATACTTTCGATTTAACAGTTTAAGTCTCATCAGTGCGTACTCAAATAAACTAGATATCAAATATTCCAAAAATATGTACGACAAGGACAAATAGCAACTAAGTGTAGCAATTAGCTGAAAACAAATATGGCCTCTCAAGGCAACAGTCACTCAGCTCATCTCAACAGCTTAATCATTCAGCTCTCAGCCCTCAATAATCATACTCAATAGGTACAAGCGCTCACTGGGGGTGTGCAGACTCCGGAGGGGATCCTTCAGCTCAAGAGCTATAAACTGTACGGACAACTCGCGTGCTGCACGGACAACTCACATGCTATCATATACATGTGCTCACTATGGGTGTGCAGACTCCTGGAGGGGCTCCTTCAGCCCAAGCGCTATAATCTGCATGGACAACTCACGTGCTATAATATAATATCTGGATCCACACGGACAACTCACGTGTTGCACGGACAACTCACGTGCTATAATATCAATATGTGGATCCACACAGACAACTCATATGATGCACAGACAACTCACGTGCTATAGTATCAATATCTGAATCCCCACAGACAACTCACGTGCTGCACGGACAACTCACGTGCTATAGTATCAATATCTGGATCCCCACGGACAACTCACGTGTTGCACGGATAACTCACGTGCTATAGTATCAATATCTGGATGCGCACGGGCAACTCATGTGCTGCACGGACAACTCACATGCTATAGTATCAATATCTCACAACTAGGCCCTCAGCCTTACCTAGTCATCAATCTCTCCAGTCTCTCGGACTCTCAGAAATCATATAAACAGCCCAAAAAAATAATATCATGTATCAACAATAAACAGTAAGAGACAAAGGCATAATAAGCAAGAAAAGCTATGACTAAGTACAAACAGTAATTTAGCAGCTAATTCAGCAAGTACACGACCTCTCAGGTCTCAACAGTGATCACATAAGGCCTAAACATGAGTTCTAACATGAAGTACAATCAATTTCTATGAAAACAGAGGGAACATGTATTAAATAGTAGGCCAATTGATTCTACAGTCTTGCGGGACGGACCAAGTCACAATCTCTATGGTGCACACCCACACGCCTATCACCTAGCATGTGCGTCACCTCCAAAATAGTCATACGACACAATGTCCGGGATTTCATACCCTCAGGACCAGATTTATAACCGTTACTTACCTCAATCCAAGCAAAAATCCTACTCTGCAATGCCTTTTCCTCTCAAATCGACCTTTGAATGCCTCGAATCTAGCCACAATAAACTCGATTCATTTAATACATATTATAGGAATCAATTCCATATGAAAATACTAGTTTTCCAACAAAATCCGAAATTAACCCAAAAATTGCTCGTGGGGCCCGCATCTCGGAATACGACAAAAGTCACAAAATATGAACCCCCATTCAACCACGAGTGCAACCATATAAATTTTACCAAAATCCGACATCGGATTGACTTTCAAATCTTAAAAATTCATCTTTATGGAATTTTAGAAAATTCCTCCATTTCTCTTCAAATATCAATAATCTAACGCCAAAAATGAAGACTTATTCATGAAATATAATCACAACGGAGTCAAGAACACTTACCCCAAGTTTTGTGGTGAACTTTGCCTCTGAAAATCGCCCAAACCGAGCTTGGGAGTCCAAAAATGAAAGAAAACTCGGACTGCTCGTTATGCACTCTCCAAAATTTTTTGCGGTACTATTCACGCGTGTTACTATTCAAGAAAACTCGGACGCGTGTTCACGGGATAATATTCACGGACTGTACACGGATAATATTCACGCAGGTGCGGTCACTATTCACACGTGCGAAAAATGCTCACACGTGCGAAAAATGCAGAAACTGACAGAAAATTTTAGCAGATAAATACAAGTCCTAATTGATCTGTTAACCTTTCGAAATCCACCTGAGGCCGGGACCTCAACAAAATACATCAGCAAGTCCTAAAACATCATACGAACTTAGTCGAAACCTTAAATCACATCATAAAATACTAAAACTGTGCATTACACCCCAATTCAAGCCAAATGAATCTAAGAACGTCCAACTTTTATATTCGATGCCAAAAAACCTATCAAATCAAGTCCGAATGACTTCAAATTTTGCATCAAGTCATAAATGACATAACGAAGTTATGAAAATTTTTATAATTGTATTCCGATCCCGATATCAAAAAGTCAACCCCCTGGTCAAACTTCTAAACTTAAATTTCTTATTTTCTCCATTTCAAGCCTATTTTAGCTACGGACCTCGAAATAAATATCTGAACACACTCCTAAGCCTAAAATCACCACACAGAGCTATTGGAATTATCAAAAATCCATTTCAGAGTCGTTTTCTCAAAAGTCAAATCTCCGGTCAAACTAAAAAAATCTTTAGCCTTAGATTTCTAGATTCCGTTAAATGACGATAATTTGATCTAGGAACCTCCGAATTCGATTTCAAGCATATGACCAAGTCCCAAATCACGATACAGTGCTGCAGGAATGGTTAAAACTTGGATCCAGGTTCGTTTGCTCAAAATGTTGACCGAAGTCAACTAAGTTAAGTTTTAAAGCTCTAATTCACAATTTAATCCATTTTTCATATAAATGCCTTCGAGAAAATTATATGGATTGCACACGCAAGTCAAGAAATAATTAATAGCATTTTTCAATATTTTAAAACACCAAGATTATTATTTAATTTAAAGATAACATTTTGGGTCATCACATTTTTCACCTCTAAAACAAACGTTCGTCCTCGAACGTACTAAGAATTATTCTCAGGTTACCAAATTGATGATTTTACTTTTATACAAATATTTGCGATTGATCCCACATTATCGCATTCGACATAAGTCCGACAACACCATTTCAATTGAGATTATTTCCTTCATCTATATTTGTAAACTTTAAGACAAAATTTCTTACACTCCAATCATTTCCAAAAAGGTCTGATTTTCACGTCAACACATGATATTAGTCTCGACTGGCTATAGCAACTCGTGGCTACGCACCCATCAAATACGGGGTGTTATATTCTCCCCCACTTAGGGTCATTCGTCCTCAGATGAGAAGTAGAGTCCGTCTTCAAACACATAATGTAACTTATCTCTTTCTTTGCACATTTCAACATCCCAAATTATTCTAACTCCCAAATTTTTCAGAAATTTCGGCAGAGTCTCCCCTGTAATTGGGCCTATACACATGTCAGAGTAACACCAAAACAACTCCTAACAATATGTCCACAACCTAACAAAGCACCACAAAGTATATATCAGTAACACTAATCTCTGTATTACAAGCACGACATTATCACAATGATATCTTGACATAAAACGCGTCATATGTATGACCATAATCACATCTCTGGTCTTAATAGTTGTTTATAATAGATTACAACATCGCCAATTAACCTCATATTAACAAAATCTCATTTCAAACCTCCAGTTTACTAACAACGAGGCATGAAGATCTCATAATTACTTACCCGAATTAACGAGTAACAATTTATATCCCCGGGCACTCATCTAGTAGTCTAAAACTCAATAATTACAACATAAATCTGGCAAATTATGCACAAAGATATTCATACAAGAATTTTCAAATAAGTCTAATAGGCATGACTCCCTATAAGTACTATAGTACAAATTTTAATTTCAGAAAGGGAACATGTAAACACATATTTTTTTCACCACAAGGACCTCATCCTTATATAACATCCACCGCAACTTGTAGCCCGATTTAACTATATTTCACATTATATAAAACACGAGGATCTCATCCTCAACTCTGTACCATAAGTAATTACATCAACGTATCGAAATGATTAACAAAAGTCATTCTTAGCCTCACAACTATTTTAGTGACCAACACATAATGATAGACATACCTATCTCCATATAATCTCTCAATAGGAGTATTCTCATAAGTAGATTTCAGGGTTACAGAGATCACTCATGAGTGGATCATATTAGAAGGATTTGCCTCGATGCTCAGAACCGAATCAAGTTAAGAAAATTGTTATTTTATAATAATTCGAGACCGTACTTGTAACGACACCATCTGGTGTAGCGACCTCAACCATACCATAGAAAATATATCAACGGGCTGGGTCTCCACCTCTAAGAGTCTGACCTCCACCTCTAACATCCTAACCTCTGCTCTAGCTGGTCATGTAAGTGGAGTAGTAACTATAATAGGGCACGTAGCCTTAGTGCTTTTAAAAAAAAATATGTTTCTTCCAAGTCTAGGACAATTTTCCATGATGTGCGTAGTACTACCACATTCATAACAATCCCTTTGAGGGTTCAGTTGCTCATACTGAGTCTATGATAGATAACTGGAATAACCATTATATGAATGTCGTGTCGGTAGTGCATTAAAAGAACTTACTGGAGCACCCCGAGTAATCAGATATATTGATTGGGTTGGTCAGCTGCCCGAGCCCCTGTCATAATAATTTGTAGTTATAGAGTAGAATCCGTTGAATCCTTTAAAACCTCGAGACCTCTTGGTATTCTTAGCTTCCTCTTTTCCTTATCCAGAACACATTCTAACATTTTGGCAATTTCTACCATAAGCCAAAATGAAGCATCAACCTATAGCTTCCCGGGTTGTACAAAATTTCAATATCATAATTGGGTCCTTTAATGAGTTTGTGGACTCACTCTCTGGCTGTAGAAACTAAAGTAGGAGTATGACGGCTAACTTATTGAACCTGATGACATATTCTGACACCGTCATGGTGACCTGACACAACCATTTAGACCCCATATGCCACATATTACAGAGAATCCAGGAGACAAACTCCTTTAAAAACATTTCTGAGAACTGAGCCGAGTATGTGGTGTTGCATTGGCTCGTCTGCCCTCTTCATAGGCTTGCCACAAACACCGGCGACTAATTTCTTCTTTTGTTATGTTGACTCAACACTGCTGAGCTAACCTATTTATTCATATACTCTTCGATTCTTCTTTGGGGTAACTCTTACCCCTAATTATGCACAACGATCACAAAAGTATAGCTCCATCAAGATAAATCTTGGCATGAACTACATAGTCCAGAAGATCATCAACCACTGTACTTCCTCTAAAGCACCCCAAAATATGCAACCTTGACTTCCACACTGAGCAAACCTTCTGTAAATGTAAAATTGTTTTTTTCTAACTCATATAAATCAACTAGTTGCCAAGGTCCATTGCACCCCTACATGATTCACTGGGTGATCTTCTCAATGCGTCCGCATCTTCAGATAGAACCATAATGGGTCTAGTAAATACATAATCTTTCACCACCTCTTGGCGGAAACCATCATCTGAAACACAGTAAAATCAACCCCCATTGCTACCAACTATTCCCATGTTCTACGATACTTCATAGCAGCAGTTCAGAAAATCATGTGGGTCCTCAGAAGGTGTACCACTAAAATGGACTGGAAATAGCTTGGTAAACTTGTCCAATCTCAGTAAAGCCTCAAAAGACAAGACATGCCTCTCATCGGCCTATGCCGCAATAACTGGTTGAGCTGCCCCAACTAGATGAGATTAAGCTAAATCCTTCATAAGATCATGCAACACAACCCATCTAATTCCTCAAACCATTTGCAAATCTCGCATTCACCCTCGTAACAATCAATCTAACTCTCATACGTGATCTAAACTCAAACTGCAACACATGTAGTTCACTAGTAAAAGAGGACTCGCTACAAAACAACATAGGGTTCGCATAAACCTCGACACACCCTGCAGGAGATAACCCACCTTCTTAGCCTCAACTAGTATCCCTCTACATTCTTTCATAATCATAATATTACGCAATCACTTAATTCTTCCTGAGTCCGAACTCATGTCACAACGTGAAATCTACTTCACTCCCAACTAGACAACATGAAAAGATCATTCAACACACCCACATCTCAGGGCTATACATCAAATCATGATGGAAATCAAGCACCAGGTAGTTCTTTCTACCCTCAAGCAGACCCTTCTCGTCACATTCAAATCATATGAACATATATCACAGTCACATCATACTCATCACGTAGCTACCAGCCATCACTTCCACTAATAGAAACACTATCAAACATATAAATCAAAAAGCACGGGCTCAAACAATTAACACTTCAGTGCTCAAGCGACAAGTAGGGCCCGACCTCAAGTCCTCTAGACTATCCCAACATCAACACACAGAAATCACATCTCACCCCTTGATCAGGGAATCACAAGTCGTCGATGCACAGCTGATACCGAGCGCTCATACGCGCATAGGAATGCGTGGAAGGAATTCAAAGAGTTATATTTCAAGTTGAATCAATGTCGCACGATAAGAACTCAAGAACGTGGGATTCCCTAAAGGTTATGCAGCCTCTCGAAGATAAGTATAGACGTTTCCGTACCGATCCGCAAGACTCTATTAAACCTGTTCATGACTCGTGAGACCTATGTAACCTAGGCTCTGATACCAACTTGTCATAACTCAAAATCTCACCTGTTGTGATAGCGCCTATCATGGAACTAGGCACGCCTCAACTCAACATCTCAACATAGTAGAACTTTTAAATAAAGGCGGAAGCAGTTAATATTAAAGAAATCCTTTTAAAAATAGAATATAACTCCAAAATTACTACACAATCCATCCCGAAAAATCGATGTCACTGAGTGCATGAGCATCTAAATGATAACAACATTTGATTGATAAAACACTATATGAAAATATAGAACAATACAACATGAAAAGAAAGGAGAGTCAAGGTTAGCGAGCGCCATGCAACTACCTCAATAGTCTCCTGAGTCTGACTCCTCAATCAACAACCGCCGTGACCAGAAGTGTCTGGATCTGTACACGAGGTACAGGGGTAATGTAAGTATACCAACTCAGTAAGTAACAGAAATAAATAAGGAACTGAGAAGTAGTGACGAGCTATGCAAATACAGTTATCTCGATAACTTTCAAATAAGAGTAGTCATACTTTCAATTTAACAGTTTAAGTCTCATTAGTGCGTACTCAAATAAACTAGATATCAAATATTCCAAAAATATGTACGACAGGGACAAATAACAACTAAGTATAGCAATTAACTGAAAACAAATATGGCCTCTCAAGGCAACAGTCACTCAGCTCATCTCAACAGCTTAATCACTCGGCTCTCAGCCCTCAATAATCATACTCAATAGGTACAAGCGCTCGCTGGGGGTGTGCAGACTCCGGAGGGGATCCTTCAGCTCAAGTGCTATAAACTGCATGGACAACTCGCGTGCTGCATGGACAACTCACATGCTATCATACACCTGCGCTCACTGGGGGTGTGCAGACTCCTGGAGGGGCTCCTTCAACCCAAACGCTATAATCTGCATGGACAACTCACGTGCTATAATATAATATCTTGATATGCACGGACAACTCACGTGTTGCACGGATAACTCACGTGCTATAGTATCAATATCTGGATCCGCACGGATAACTCACGTGTTGCACGGACAACTCACGTGCTATAGTATCAATATCTGGATCCCCACGGACAACTCACGTGCTATAGTATCAATATCTGGATCCGCACGGATAACTCACGTGCTATATGGACAACTCACGTGCTATAGTATCAATATCTCACAACTAGGCCCTCGGCCTTACTCATTTATCAATCTCTCCAGTCTCTCGGACTCTCAGAAATCATATAAACATCCCAAACAAAAGTAATATCATGTATCAACAATAAACAGTAAGAGACAAAGGCATAATAAGCAAGAAAAGCTATGACAGAGTACAAACAGTAATTTAGCAGCTAATTCAGCAAGTACACGACCTCTCAGGTCTCAACAGTGATCACATAAGGCCTAAACATGATTTCTAACATGAAGTAGAGTCAATTTCTATGAAAACAGAGGGAACATGTATTAAACAGTAGGCCAATTGATTCTACAGACTCGCGGGACGGACCAAGTCACAATCCCTACAGTGCATGCCCACACGCCAGTCACCTAGTATGTGTGTCACCTCCAAAATAGTCATACGACACAATGTCCGGGATTTCATACCCTCAGGACCAGATTTATAACCGTTACTTATCTCAATCCTAGTAACATCCTACTCCGCAATGCCTTTTCTTCTCAAATCGACCTCCGAATGCCTCGAATCTAGCCACAATAAACTCGCTTCATTCAATACATATTATAGGAATCAATTCTATATGAAAATACTAATTTTCCAACAAAATCCGAAATTAACCCAAAAATCGCCGGGACCGCATCTCGAAATACGACAAAAGTCACGGAATATGAACCCTCATCCAACCACGAGTCTAACCATACAAATTTTACCAAAATCCGATATCGGATTGGATTTCAAATCTTAAAAATTCATCTTCATGGAATTTTAGAAAATTCCTCAATTTCTCTTCAAATATCAATAATCTAACGTCAAAAATTAATATTTATTCATGAAATATAATAACAAGGGAGTCAAGAACACTTACTCCATGTTTTGTGGTGAATTTTGCCTCTGAAAATCGCCCAAACCGAGTTTGGGAGTCCAAAAATGAAAGAAAACTCGGACTGCTCGTTATGCACTATCAAGAATTTTTTCGCGGTACTGTTCACACGTGTTACTATTTACGGATACTGTACACGGCTATTGTACATGAATATTGTTCACGCAGGTGCAGTCACTGTTCACACGTGCGAAAAATGCAGAAATTGCCCAAAAAATTTCAGTAGATAAATACAAGTTCGAATTGATTCGTTAACCTTTCGAAATCTACCCGAGGCCCTCGGAACCTCAAAAAAATACATCAGCAAGTCCTAACATATCATACGAACTTAGTCAAAACCTTAAATGACATCATAAAATGCTAAAACTGTGCATCACACCCCAAAAGCCTAATGAATCTAAGAACATCCAACTTCTATATTTGATGTCAAAAATCTATCAAATCAAGTCCGAATGACTTCAAATTTTGCATACAAGTCATAAATGACATAACGAAGCTATGAAAATTTTCATAACTGGATTCTAACCCCGATATCAAAAAGTCAACTCCCGATCAAACTTCCAAACTTAAATTTCTTATTTTCACCATTTCAAGTCTATTTTAGCTACGGACCTCGAAATAAATATTCGGACACACTCCTAAGCCCAAAATCACCATACAAAGCAGTTGGAATTATCAAAAATCCATTCCGGAGTCGTTTGCTCAAAAGTCAAATCTCCGGTCAAACCAAAAAAATCTTTAGCCTTAGATTTCTAGATTCCGTTAAATGACGATAATTTGATCTAGAGACCTCCGAATTCGATTTCGGGCATATGACCAAGTCCTAAATCACGATACGGTGCTACCGAAATGGTCAAAACTTGGATCTGGGTTCGTTTGCTTAAAATGTTGACCGAAGTCAACTAAGTTGAGTTTTAAAGCTCTAATTCATAATTTAATCCATTTTTCACATAAAAGCCATCCAGAAAATTATATGGACTGCGCACGCAAGTTGAGAAATAATTAATAGCGCTTTTCAAGGTATTAAAATACTGAGATGATTATTTAATTTAAAGATAACATTTTTGGGTCATCACGCTCCTTGCACACTGGAGGTGCGATCAGCCTAGGGACAATAAAAAGAAGATTGGTACGTAATTGCTTAAATTATTTTACTTTTTAAAATATATCTATTCTGATTATTAACTAAATTAATTTATTTTTAGAAAAAGGAGTTGGGGTGTCCAATGAGCCATGATGATCCATTCAAGAAGACACACATTTTAAAGAAGAAAAAAGAGACGAATCAAGAAAGGTGGGTCGAGGACCGGGCCTCGACTGCATATGTAAGCTTTCACTTTCATTTAAGTATTATAATTTATTTTTATATAAATTTTGAAATACTAATTCAATTTAAAATAATATAGGGTCGCTACCAAAGTAACGTGAAGGAATTCATTCGCAGTCATCCAGCTGGTAAATCGGGCGAGCCAACCCAGCCTTAGGACGAGGATGCTGAAAGAATATGGTTGGAGTCTGTTGGTGGTCCAAAATAGGAGAAGGTATACGGGCTTCCTACTAAAAAGTTCCATTGCTATAAGTGTGGAATGCAAGGAATAGGGACTTCCTCGCAAGGCGAGCAACTTAATTTGGAGAGCCTCTCCGCAATGCTGAAGACTATGACAATGCTCACATCCAAGCTAGAAGCGGCTAAGGAAAGAGAAAGGGCTAGAGATGCTCAATTCCTTGGCATGCAAGATTAGATCAGAACTCTCCTATCTACTGGAGCTTTTCCATTGCCCCGATCTCGTGAGTCATCGCCAGAGGTTCGACCTCCATGTGATCGTTCCTCCCATCCTGCTTGTGATCGTTCCTCCCGTCTTCCACGTGGTCGTGTCCTCCCCGTGGTCGTTCTTCCCGTCCTCCACAAGACCCTTAACTATACCATCTTGTAGATGAAAGTTCATCAAACAGTGTTATTGATGTTGTACAAAATACCCCTTGACTTTTATATACTTTAAACTAGACATATAGAACCAGATTTGAACTTGTTATAATTAGTTTTAACTTGGTTTTGGATTGTTATGTTCAATTGAACTTTAATTTGTTGTTGTTGTGCTGTTGTTATTGTGTTGTTGTTATTGTTGTTAGTGTTATTGCTGTTGTTGTTGTATTGGTATATGCTGGCAGGTGGTGTAGCTACCAAAACAGACATTTTATGCCATATTAAACCCAAAAAACCAACCAAAGTTGGTCGGTATTTATTAAAAAAAATAATACTTGGCAATTACCGACCAAAGTTGATCGGTTAATGAACAAGGAAATCCCAGAATTCATCATTACCGACCAACTTTGGTCGGTATTGTTAAATTTTATTTTTAAAAAATATATATATATTTTCATTTTCGACCAATATTGGTTGGTATCATTTTAGTTTTAGTAATTAATAAAAAACATAAATTAAATAAACCGACCAATTTTGGTCGGTAAAATTAAATTAACAAAATATGTTTTCGACCAAAGTTGGTCGGTAAATCATTTAAATTCTACAGATGGTTATTTTAATATAGCGACCAAGCGTATTTGGCCGCGTTTTGGTCGGTAATTGGCCACAACCGACCAAAGTTGGTCGATTTTTCTGGTGGGTATTTATCGAATTTCTAGTAGTGGTAGTCCTCTAATGTATAGAGAATGGTGAAGTAATAAAAATAGAAGTGTGAGTGAGATAGATTGAATAAGGAGGTTTTTTTGTGTAAAAATTGTATGTGTTCTCTTTATGAGTGTCATGTAAATGAGAAGTGGTGGTAGAGAAAAGTGGTGTCAGGATGGTATTTCATGGAGTGGAGAGAATCAATTATCATACTGTGTTGAAAATAGTGATAATCCATGCTCTAATTGTGATGAGAAGAAAGGGAAAAAGACGATATTTTCCAACTTGTGTTTTGTGTCAAAGACAGGAAGCTGTATATCTTCCTTTTCTCAGGTCTTGAATGAAACAAGTGGGCAGCATAGGAGCGTTGGATCAGATTATACAAACTTTCATCATGACCGAACATTTAGTAAGAAAGATAGAGATGAGAAATTAGATTATATGGACACGTGACAGAAGTTTGTTACACAACAATATATTTAGTAGTGTAGAAGATTCTTTTCTGTTATTTTAGGTCCAATAAAAAATAGACAGGTGTAGGGGTGGGCATTCGGTCGGTTCGATTCGGTTTGAAGAAATTCGGTTCGGTTATTCAGTTTTCGGTTTTGTAAAAGTAGTAACCGAAATCGAACTGAAATAAGTTCGGTTCAGTTCGGTTATTCTAGTTTCGGTTCGATTATTTCGGTTCGGTTTTCGGTTTGAACATTATCATATTGGACTCCTTCTATGTAATAATACGACCGACGAATTTGTTGATTTTTCCCAAAGCTTCGAAATTCTTGGAAATATTGTGTTTATAGAAACAAAAATAGACTAAACTTTGCACACTTTATGGATCATAAAATTCAAACATAGTGTAAATTACAACTTTGTGTGAAATTCTCCTCGACTTACTTAATTGGGTTGAGTCTTTGATAGATTGGACCTAATAGTATTAATTTATTACCTATGGGCTTAGCCTATGTATAACTTAAAGAACATATATGTTAATAATTCGGTTTTTCGGTTAACTGAACTAAAAAACTTAATAACCGAAAACCGAAAAATCAAAATTTTAAATTTTTTAACCGAAACCGACCGAACAAATCGAATAACCGAAACCGAAATAAAAAAAATTCGGTTCGGTCGGTTTATTCGGTTCCAACCGAAATATGCCCACCCCTAGACAAGTGTATAACTATTTATTTATTTTTAAGTCAGATACTTGTATAAATATACACACATCAATGAGAAGATCATTAAAAAATTCCTCTCAAATTCAATCTCTAGTTTTATTTTCTACATGCTGGTAATTAATCTATAAGGATGATGAACGACGACGTAGGAAGATGGTGGTTAATTCTGGACAATAATGTAAAGTTTAGGGACAAATTTGAACTCAGTGGCGTACACATGATTTTTTGTAAGCGGTGTCACCATTTTAACCGGTGAACAAGTAAGCAAGTCTATTAAAAAGAAAACAATTTGAATCATATTAATAAAACACAACTCAAGTATATTACTACAACTCTTCGTGATAACTTTTTATTTTTTGAAATGCATTCAAAATAAGCTCATTAGAAATAATACTAAATGTTTTTTCCTACCTAAGACACCAAATATTCAATTAAAAACTCATCATTCATTTGATTTCGTAAATTATTTTTAATAAATTTTATCGTCGAGAATAAAGATGAACCGAAAGAAATAAAAAGCCAAACTACTTGTGGAAGCAAGAATTCTTCTATATTCAAATAACTTTATGTCGCTAGAGCGAGCAAATATGAACCTCAACTCATCGGTTCAAAGTTTTATAAACAGCTAAAAGGTCAATGGTTTAAAATCCAGCCGGTGTTTTTATATGTAGATTAAGTACAAAATTTTAAAACAAAAACGGAAACTGCGTAGCTTCGAACTCGCAACCTCGTTTACTAATCTAAGACATTGTACCGCATGGTCTGCTTAGCTCCTTGTGTTAAGTGGTGTCACTTCACTTTATTCATTCTACTTGTTGTTTCTATATTTCAATCACATAGAAACATTTAGTAAAATTTTTCGACGAAGTGGTATCACGTGACACCGCTTATCCTAAGGTAGATACGCCCCTGTTTGAACTACCTTTGCATAGTTTAGGACTAAATTTGACTCTTTTACATTATAAAAGGACCCATGTGTAAAGTTTTATGGGGTAAATATGCCGTTAAATATTAATGGAAGGCAAATTGGATTATTTCACAAAACTCATTGGCAAATTTGGACTTTTTCATTAAAAAAGGAATTGCTTTAAATTGAGGAGCTATTTTATTTCGACTGCGGCTTCCGCTCAACTCACCAGAATCATGGAAGGAGAAACCGTAACAGAGACTGGGCCTCAGTTTGATGCATTCGAGCACCCCAAGGAATTGGAATTGCAAGTAGAAGAAGAAGGAGATAACACTAATGTCAACACTAAAGAGGCTGACAATGAAGAAGAAGAGGAGGACGAAGAAGAGGAAGAAGAAGAAGATGGAAACGGGGAGTATAAATTCCGATTCGGAGCAGAAATGGATCCATTGGCATTCACTGAAGACGATGCTTCTGGACTCCAGCCGTACCAACAATTTGAGCGTCTCGAGCACCAATATGAAGCTTTGGCTGCCAAAAAGCGCAAAGCTCGTGCCCTTCTTCCACATACCAGGTAATTTTAATAATGTGAAGCGAAAGGAAAAAAAATAAATTTAAGGTTTTTCTTTATACGGTAATGATAGCAGTGATGTAAACTGGAAAACTCCTTGTGCTTGGACATACAAAAAGTAGTGAATTTTAGACATAAAAATTGACACTTTGCGAAGAACTTAACTCCTTTCATATTCTAATTATCATATTCTAACAATTTCTGATATTCATGTTACTACGGGGGTGTAGTTAATTATCTTTTTGACTGCAGTTTTTTGCGTTTTCTGGATATCGGATTATATTTTCATCGACCTTCATTTCATATTAATTTCTTATACCATGTTGGGTGGGTGGGTGCAGTGAGGTCCCATCGAAGAAACTTAGGCTAGAAGACAGTCAAGTGGATGGTCCTGGAGCAAGTTTTGACGAAATATTGGAAGCTATGAATTTTGGGATGAGGAAAAGATCAAGGAAGGTATGACATCAACTTGTTATTTGCTGTATAATCTGTTGTCATTAGCAGTCTGGACAAACTTTGAATTCCATCTACAAAATACTAGATGTAGGCAAAACATTGGCCCAAGCCGAACCTTGGCAAATTTTTTTTTGGTTCTTGGCTATTATTTCTTTCTAAGAATTCTTAACTGGACCATCAGAGAACTGCTATGCTTAACCTTAAACATCTTCAGCTTATTAAAGTTTAGAAAACTAAAGAATAAGTAAAATGTAGATATTCAGTATTTGACTTAACTTCAATAGTTTAACTCATTTCCCCAAAGAAAGACATAAGGCACCTTATAAGTAGTCATTAGTTGAAAAATTGGAATCACGAACACACAGTAGGACTTTATTTTACTGTTACCAGCTTTTGGTTTCAGATCCTTATACGAGGTTTTAAAGTCAAAGTCCTTACTTTCAAGCTTAAGATCTCTAATTTTATCTCATCAAAATCAGTTCTTTCTTTTTCCTTCTTAATATAGTTGTAAAAAGGATAATGAAATTGCACATTGCACTACATGTATCATTAATCATTTGGAGAAAGATTAAAGAATACTGTGAGTGTTGAGGATATGCAACAATATCTTGCTTACCAAAGCTAGCTTTGAGGATAAGCTTGTTGATCTCCAGTTGAACTGCTAAGGTTATGTCACTCCAAGACACATTGCCAGCTATAAGCTTAACTAAGCAAAAGCTCCATGATCTCAACTGTTAGTGGTTCTAGTTCTTACCAATGAACCTTGGGCCTCCAAAACATTTTCATAATACTTATAAGCAATTCATGGATGTTATGAATGGTTTAAGAGATCAACTACCTGATTCTGGAAGAATCAAAAGAATCTTTACAAGATCATTGGATGTTGTGGAGCTTCTTAATCAGTTCTCAGTATATTTTGAATGACATTTGGCTATATTTTGACTGTTCAGAACAATATCTTCTGAAGTTGTAGCCTTTTCAGTTAGTTTATTAGGTAGTCTTTTTGCATCCTGTTATCTTTTCCTTTCTTTATTCAGGGTTGCAAGTTGTTTTCGTTTTTGCATACTGTAAATATTGTGCAGCCGTTAGTAACCATCTGCACACTATGTTATGCTGTACCTTATGTAGCTCAAGAAGAGAGGTCGGCGAAAGGGAACAAAGAATAAAGTCAGTTCAGAATTGAAAAGAAAACTTGGTGATGCCACTCTTCATTATGCACATGGCCGTTATGAGGAGGTATGCAGCTAGAGTCATGCATCCTTGTTCTGTAGCCTGATTTTTCTTGATCTGTATAGTTCTCTGCTTTTCATGTAGACATGATATCTATATGGCATGAAAAACAGAAAGATTGCCTTTCCTCTACACAGTATAAGAGATATGAATTGACACATCAAGTTGCTATTTTCTCTTTGTTGTTGTCGATTATGGTCCTGCTCTGAAACTGTACCCACTTTTTTTGTTTTTTTCTGAACATTTGATTCTATTTGTTTTTATGGATATTTCTGTCAGTTATCTGTAAAATATGTGCACACCTGTTTCCCCCATTCTATGGCTTTACTTCAGGAAGGGCTCTATTTCAGGTTTCAGCTAGTAGTCCCTCCATTTCTTACTGTTCTCATTGTTAATGTTCTCTGTTGCAGGCCATACGTGTGTTGAATGAAGTCATTCGTCTTTCACCAAACCTTCCTGATCCATACCATACACTTGGCCTAATTTACAATGCTATCGGCGATAAGAAGAGAGCTATGGACTTCTACATGCTTGCAGCACATCTTGCACCGAAGGATGCGTCTCTTTGGAAGCTCCTGGTCGATTGGTCCATGTGAGAATTCCTTGTTTCATCTCTTCCTTTTCTTTTTCTCCTTTGGCATTCGTATCATATAATACATGTATCAAAAGAATTGCAGGTAAGCAGTTTAGTTATATATGGTGTAAAAATATGTCTTACCCTTATTCCTTGTCCCATTTCATTTAATGCTGTATTATAATTCCTACACGGAGTGGATTCTTGTCTGCATATAATTAGAGATTTAATGGTTGGGGCGAAAAAGTTATTGCCTCGTGATAAAATTTTGTCCCCTTTCCCATTCAATAATAACCCGAAATGCTGATCCCTTTTGGAAAGGAATCCTTTGAAAACCATCACCAAAATTGCATTATCATTTACTGTTTTCTATAACTATCTGAAATAGTAAAGGAAACAGATACACTGAGATGGACGGACCAATGTAAGTGTTCTCTGTATCACTTTTGCTTTCTGTACATTGAGAGAGATGAACCAAAAGGATGCAATTATATTTACTCCTTCCGTGACGTTTATTGATAGTTTGTTCCTGAAGGAGCTGAAATTGATATATGGTTGGGGTGCATTTGCTATCATTCTGCATTAAAAATTAAGAAAGCATCAGGTTTGCGCTTCATTTTCTTTTGCACCCAAGGGTGTGTCCTAGTGGTCAATGAAGTTGGGGTTGGGGGGAGGGAGGGGGGGGGGCGACCTTGAGGTCTCAGGTTTAAATCCCAACAAAGGCAAAATTCACTCTTCTCCTTTGTCTAAGCCTTGACGGACAGGTTTACTTGGTACCTGTGCTGGTAGGAGGTAGCAGGTACCCGGTGTAACTAGTCAAGGTGCGTGTAAGATGGCCCGGATACCTCCATCATTTAAAAAAAAAAATAATTAAGAAAGCATCAAGTTGTGCACGTCGTGATGTTGATGCACAAATTTCAATTATTCTACATTTTGAGTGACAACCTACTTCAAAGTTTCTTTTTTATGTCGCATCTTTTGGTCATCTAATTTAGGAATGCGTTCACATATGTGGTGACATACATTTGAGTGTTCCCTTTTAAACCCATGATGAAATAATGGATACGTATTGTTCACCGTGATTCCATTGCCAATATTATGTTTTGTTTTGTTGTATAAGCTTGCTTTCTGATTCCTCTTTATTTTGCAACATTTGGTGCTTCTTGAGCTTTACAGTTAATTTTTTTTTGTAACTGTACAGAGAGCAGGGAGATAGGGGACAGGCCAGGTATTGCCTTTCCAAAGCAATAACAGCAGATCCTGATGACATTAGTCTTAGGTATCACCGGGCTTCAATATACATTGAGCTTGGAGATTATCAGAAAGCTGCAGAGTCATACGAGCAAATTGCTCGTCGATGCCCTAATGATGTTGAAGTGCTTCGGACAGCTGCTCAGGTTTCTGTATCTATCCTTCCTTCAGTATCTGTCAAACTTTGCTGTCTCATTTATTTGCATATAGTTATTTTCTTGGCTAAAGCACCAAATGGTTACATGCTAAATGCCTCTTCTTCTGCTATTGTTGATCCATTCAATTAGTCGTCCTTAATATTACTGCATGGGATATCCTTTCTCTTTTATATTACTGAAGACAGCATGCTTTACTTTCATTGAGGTGAGCCCTAGTCGTATGTAACGTTAAAAATGATGAATGATTCACTTTTATTTAGGGAGAAAAGAAGATAAACATGAAGTAAAATTTCGTTAGGGTACATATGCTGATGTAAGTACTGTTATTTATTCCTGAAAACTGTAGTTTACCATGAATGTTGAGTTAGACAACACAAACATGTGACACCACATTTCTAAAAAAAGCAGAACACTGCAACGGCTGACATGGAAAATATTTAGTATTACTAGACAATATAAGAACACCACCACTACCACCACCACCACCACCACCACCAACAACCCCAGTTTAATCCCATAAATGGGGTCCGGGGAGGGTAGCGTGTACGCAGACCTTACCCCCTATCTTGTAAAGATAGAGAGGTTGTTCTAATAGAACCTCGGCTCAAGGAATACCACCACCAAAAATGATAATAATGATGATGATGATAGTAATAATGATAACAGGATATGACAATTTTAATCAAACTTTTGAATGCAAGGTAAAAGAGAGAAAAGTTACTGTCACAAAGATCATTTCTCTGGTTCTTAGAAGACACACCAAGGGAAAGTATGTCTGGTAGCTAAGTTAAATCAATCAATGAACTATGTCTTAATTCCAAATTAGTTTGGGTAAACTATATGAATCCTCTACACTGTATTCGGTATTATTACACTCCAATATTGGTAAATAAGCTGTCTTTTCAGGTAAATTAGAAGTTCCCTAATACAAGAGGTTTTCTAAATCTCACTCATCCCAAGGTTGACATACACGTCTCCAACTAGAGTCAGAAGCTTTTAGGAGATGCATCCTAATTTTTTGTGGTAACTTAAAGATTTATTAAGTATGATACAAGTGGCATGCAAAAAGTGGGCAACCTACACCAGAACATGGTTCTTTACAATAATGCACCCAATCATCTGTACTAAAACGAAACTGTGCCCTAAAAATTTATATAAAAAACAAAAGATTCTCCTAAAAAAATCAAGAATGTACTGGATCCGTCTTGTGTTTTTGTGTATTTGGCAGCACTTCCTTTGTGCTGAAGTTTATAACATTTGTTATCTTTAAAAAAAAAACAAGAAATTAATCCTAATCTGTACAAAAATATTCTCTACCCCCTTAGATGCCCTCTGCCTTTTTAATGTCCGCAAAGCCCACAACATAGCCACATGAGCTACTTTTTGTGCTCGCTCCAGCCTTTTCGTCCATCTGAAGGCCCGTCTAGACCTCACATGTTAGCTGTCCTTTTCATCACCCATTGAAGAGCCGAAGGGTTCGATTCTGTCCACCATAATTGGCTCGCTGACGACAATATAGCACAGGTGATTTATACCCTTTTCCAAAACTTTGCACATGCAGCACCAAGTGATGCGTGTTATCTTTTTCTTCCTGAAGTTATCTACCCTGACAATTGAACCTCTGGCTGCCAACCACGTGAAAATAACATGCCTTCTTCAGAGCTGTAGAAACCCATATGGTGAGATTGGAAAGCCATCTCTTCTCTCCGTAGGCGTCTACAGTATAAAAGAGTACACCTGAAAATTCTCCTCTCTTTCGCTCCGCTGTCAGACATCTTTCTCTTTCGGATTAACAATCTGTACGCATAGTAGCTCTAGGATTCTTTGAAAATTGTCACCTCCGAATCTTGAAAGTTATTTCTCAAGCCCAAACCCCAATTGTTTCCCCTTTGGTGTACCCTAAAACATTAGACCTACTGTAAGTGTGAGCATTAATTCCAACTAATTAGTATCGCCTATATACCTTTGCTCCCACTGTGTTATGTTCTTATCCTCATTAAGCCCAAGAGGTTGTAGATTTTTGAGACAACTTAAACCTTCATGTGATTTTATGTTTACCTCGTTGTCCTTTAGCGCCTTCACTTATTAGTATAACATTGTTCTACAGTCCAATACAAATCATCACAGACGACGCCTTGTTATTTCGCTATTTGTGTAACTTGCACACTCTATCTGATGTAATTATTTAAACCTTCATGTGATTTTATGTTTACCTCGTTGTCCTTTAGCGCCTTCACTTATAGTATAACATTGTTCTACAGTCCAATACAAATCATCACAGATGACGTCTTGTTATTTCGCTGTTTGTGTAACTTGCACATTCTATCTGATGTAATTATTTGGACCTGAATCTTTTCTATTAAATACCCTCTCTTTATTGTTTCTACCAGGTTTACCTGTAGTTGAAAAGTTCCTTAGTATATCCACACATTTTTACTTTTGGAAAAGTAACTAACATCGTGCGCAAGGGATTGCACTGAGACCAGGGGAAAAAAAGAGAAATGCACCGACACTCCTATGACTCTGTCAAGAGTGAACTTAGATCTGGCAAATTGATGAGAACATGCCAAGAGTATCTTTATGTAAAGGACTGTTGCTTTAGTCTGCTGACGACAGGCTTTTTGCTTTTTTGTCTGTGTAACTAATGATGTATCAAATGGTACTTACTCTCTTATTCCACTGTTCAGCATGGAATTAACTTGCTGTTTACTTCTCCAGTTGTACCGAAAATGTGGCGAAGCTGAGCGCTCTGTTGGCATCCTGGAAGACTACCTGAAAAATCATCCATATGAAGCTGATTTAAGTGTGATACATCTGTTAGCTGTGATGCACATGGAAAACAATGCACATTTAAAAGCTCTTGATCTAATTGAGTGTGCAAAGCAGAGATATTTTACTGGGAAATGGATGCCTCTTAATTTAAGTATCAAAGCTGGAATATGTCATTTACATCTTGGTCATATGGAGGAGGCAGAGGTTTGTTGGAGCTCGGTCTTAAAGTTTCTTGTTGTTTCTAGTAGTGCCATCACTCATAGTAACTGGCATGTAATGCAATGTAAAGGCTGATCAAGTGCAGTGGTTCCTCCGACAATAAGTGAAACACAATGTGCTGATGAATATAACAGTGGAGTATGAATTGATTTTTCTGTTTTCTACATGCTCTTGGAGTCATTGCAACTGGACTGGGTTACCAGGCTTTTTCTATTTTCCTATTATTGTTAACTACTGTCTATGGGCTACACGTGGGTGTTGCTGTTCAAGAGTTAGCAAGCTACTTAATGGCACTAGATGGGATACTAGGTAAATTTAAAGCTTATCTTGGGGGAGAACATGCAGGATAGGAACCCCAAGGACTTTGCTACAAGCGAATGAGCTAAAGTGACTTTAAAGTGGCCTAAGTACTAGGGTAGTTTTGCGAGGTGAAGATTGAGGAACAGGAGGCCTCTGATAAAATGAGGCGTCCAGAAGTGTTTATACACCTCAAGATTGGTTAAATATTTCTTAACTATGACCTCGTACCATAGTTGGAACCCCGTAATGTCACAGGTTCTCGACTTCTTTAGTCTTTAAAGCCCAAAACTTAATTTAACCCTGAAGTGATATCCAATCTTACCTCTTCTACATATCCTATTCTGTTATTTCTAAAAACTTTGTATACTGATTTTGTATGAGTTTGAACTGAAGCTATATGCTATTCTTACTTTGCCAAGCAATGTGCAGATTATTTTCAGTGCTCTACAACAAGAAAATGCATCTCAACATCCTGACATAGTCACTGAGGTTGCGGACTCACTTATGACCCTTGAACACTATGAATCTGCTTTGAAGTACTATATGATGCTTGAAGGAGATGACGTCAAGAATAAAGTAAAGAAATGAAACTCCTCTTTTGTACTGCTTCTATGTAAATTGCTATATTTTATCCTTTTATTTGAAAGGACGTGTCTAGGTATGCTCTCTTTCTTTATTATCAAGCAGACCGACCATGCTCAATTGATCTTTTTATTGAGAAAAACTCTTCTTGAAAATATTCACTAGTAAATTTACAGGAATTTCATAATTGAAATGTTCTCTTTAATAGGTTGCATTATTTTCCCATGCCTGTTTGCTGTGGAAATAAACCTAAAGCAAGCTCTGTTTTCTATTAAGTATTAATGCATGCATATCCATCTTTTGATTTTTTTATTATCATTTGGTGGTTAATTTATTTCTATCCTTTTCAGGGCTATTTACACTTAAAAATTGCCGAGTGTTATGTGTTTTTGAGGGAAAGAGTACAAGCAATTGAGTACTTCCATAAAGGTATCCACATAGCACATGATATGTATATATATATATGATAGTGTGTGTGTATTTTATGGCTCTGGTGTGACGTAACCTACCTTCTCATTTGTGTACCTCCTGCTAAATGGGATTATTTGTGGCAGTGACTTGCGTCGTCTGTTGATGCTTCAAATCTATGAAGTGTCTTTAGCTGATTGTTTTTTCTTTTCAGCTGTAAATGAACTTGAGGATAGTGTTGATGCTCGATTAACTTTGTCCTCGATCCTCCTTGAAGAAGGCAAAGATGATGAAGCAGTTTTTGTGCTTTCCCCTCCAAAAGCTTCAGGTATAAATCATATACTTAGCATTCTATTAATTGGATGGTTGTAATCTTCTTTTAAGATCTCTGTGGTTCATTTCCAGAATCTTCAGTTGACTCAAGTTCTGATGAACCAAAATCATGGTGGCTTAATAGCAAGATAAAGCTGAAGCTTTGTCAAATTTATAGAGCTAAAGGGTCACTAGAGGCCTGTGTGGATGTTATTTTTCCTTTGATTCGTGAGACATTGTTTCTTGAGTCTGTACAACAAAAGGTAAGTGTACACTTTCTATTTGACCCAAGAATGTGCTAGTTTTAGGGATGGTTTCAAAAAAATTAATATTTCTATCAATAAGAGAGGGAGAGAGAGAGAGAAGGGGAAAAGGATGACGTGAAAGCTTCTTTATGCAACTCACAAACATCTACTTATAACATAAAATTCTTTACTAGAGTTGAAACTTGCACAGAAGTCACTCGTTGTCACTGTACTTACCCGCTTCCTCTTCTAGGCAACTGGCTTGTGAAGCTGCAATTGCAACTTCCTGGCTGGGCGTAACTGGTATACTGCTAGAATGTAAGCCATTAAACTTTTAGAAGAAAAGCTGAAATGTAGCTGAAGAATAATGCACCGACAAATGACAATGCAGGTGTCTTGTTTTCCAGCTCATCACATGCCTTTGTCTCCCCAGAACTTAATCCTAATTTTGGTCTAATTCTTCTTCCGATGCTCAATTCAGTCATTGATAATGAAAATATACCTTTGTTGTGTTTTAATTGTTCTACAAGCTTTAGAGGTAAACCTAACTACCGTATTGTTGTGATGGTGAAAAGAATCTGATATTAGCTTTCTGGAATACCGGACACAAGCAACTTCAAGTAGACCTAAGGGCTCAGGTTCAATTAGCAAAGTAGGATATCCATGCCAATCATGGCACAGTAAAAAGGAATTTACTTTATCTGTCTTTGTTGGGTGTGTGAATGTTATTCAAATCTGAAAATTGGAGTCGACGGAATGTTGAACAACCCCAGGCGTAAAGGAAAAGAGAGTTAACTACATCAGTCAACCATAATAGTCCTTGGCCATGGATTCCTGTACTTTGTGATGATGAAGATGAGACCCAAAGCAACAATGCTGAATTGTTTCTACATGGCTTGTAGCCAGTGATGCTTGCCTCATCCAGTTAAACTCTATAGAAAAGGTCTCCATTTATGCAGTAGATTCTCTTTATGCGAGGAACAACCAGAGGATTTTAATCGTCTATTTGGCCACTGCAAAGTCACCACTCAAATCTGGAGTCTTTTCCTAAATATCCTGGGAATTAGTTGGTCAATGCCTAACTCAACGATAGAGTTTCTAAAATGTTGGAGGAGAAGAGGTTTCAGAAAAAATGCAAGTAACATATCCTTTTTAAAAAAATGCAAGTAACATTTGGAACACTATTCCACAGGCTGTATAGTGGAAAGTCTGGATTGGGAGAAACTCCAGAATTTTTGAAGGCGAAAAAGGGAATGTGCATAGCCACAAATATAGGTCAATTCTTTTACTAGCTTATTGGCGTAACCTGACCTTTGTACTGGCTGTAATTATTAACATAGCAAGGGGCTTACATGAATTTTTACTATGTTTTGCTTCACTATCTTAGTGCTTCTTTCAAATAGCCATAAGCATCGACCCTTATTCATAAAAAAATATGAGCTTCAAAGAAAAGTGGAGAAAGTGGACCAAACTTTGCATATCAACGACGAAGTTCTTTGATCTAGTTAATGGGAGCCTGTGATCTTAGAGGTTTGAGATAGTGGATCTGATATTTTCGATGTTCTTTTATATTTTAAAGGAGGCGTTGAACAAGATGATGGACATAGTTGTATCACGAGGCTACTTGAAGGGACTTACATAAGTGTAAGGGGCATGGCAGTGTTGAAGTATCACCTTTTTTTTTTGTTTGTTTGCAAATGACAATCACCCTGGTGTCTTGCAATAGAGGTATCTTAGATGACATATCTGCGGTAGGCGCTTATGTTGTTCCAAGGGTTAACTTGAAAGAAGTGTGAGATTGCCCCAGAGGAGGTAGTTATCATTGGAGAACTAGCATTGTTTTCAATTGCAGGATTGGGGTATTCGGACAAATTGTCTAGGATTGTCATTAGGAGTTCCATTTTGTGTATTTTGTGCAGAGTTTGGCTAGAGAGAAACTGTTGGTGTTATGAGGGTAGGGAGGAGAATGTTACTTTTGTTAAATATAGATGTATCCTCTTTTCTATTCTGGCATCTTCCTGATGCCCCCTTTCAATGATATTATCTTGCTTCAAAAAAATATAAATGTATCCTGAATCTGAAAATTTGGTTTAAGGCTTCTTTTGTAAATGATATTTGATGTACTGCTGGATTTCACGAATCCTTATTGTTGTAATTTGTACTTTCTCGTACGAAGCTGGTACTGATGTTTTATGAATAAGTGATCTTTTACTTATATGAAAACAGTTCTTCAGATCCTTTTGATTTTGTAAGCTCCTTAAGTTGTTAGGACAGTGATGTTTGAAAGGAGGTGCAATATGTTTTTGCAATCAGTTGCATCCTTGGATGCTTGATTAATGAAATCCTATTTTACTTGATAAAAAAAAATACTGATTGTCAAGGATATCTTTTGGCTGAAGTAGTAATTTTATTGAATGTATGGGCACGAAAACACCTGTACACAAGAAGTATACCAAAAGAGTAGAAATCTTAGAAAAAGATATGGTTCTTTACCAATGACACCCAATCTTTTATATATAAAGGAACTTCATGAGTGCATCGAAAAGAATAAAGGGATATACGGCTATTCCTCAATTGTACAAAGTTCAACTCAACACTTTCGAAAGCTCTCCTATTTCTTTCTCTCCAAATGACCCACATAAGAGCTAGTAGAGCAACATTCCATGTGCTGCATCTTCTCTTCCGCCTATCACAATTCCAACTGAACATTAGCTCTTGCACCATGCCTGGCATAACTTAAGATATCCCAAGCCATTAGACAAAAAACTCCTACTAATGTGCATAACCTTCCTCTTACTCAGATTCTCGGCTGTCAATATCACCCCTCTTGTTGCTAGCCAAGTGAAGAAACACATATTTCTCAGTATCTTTGGAATCCAAATCGATCTATGTGGTACTCACTAAGCAGGAGCTTCTCATGATATGACTTAGCCGAAAATACTCCATTGTTCCTCGCCCCCCACCTCTGTACATCATAATTATCATGTGATGTTCCTTGTTGGTGAACTAAATCTACTAGATTTTGGAATTCTGCTACTTCACAGTCTTGAAAGTTCCTCCTAAACCTTCAATCCAGAAAAATTTCTCCATCTTGTATCCTCTGGATTCATTGGACTATCATCTCCTTTTGACATGAAATTCCATAAATGTTTTTTTTTGGGAGAAAGGTAATAGTATATTCATCAGTTTCAGTTTCATCTGCACAGAATTCTTTACACCAAAAATGGAAGGACAAAATACAGTTCAGCTAACTTTTTGTAAGGAATTTTGCTCTTAAAAGCACCTTGCATTTCTTTCGCTCCATCAGCACAAAAATGAAATTCCGTAAATGTTAGGAAGTGTAATCTCAAAATGTTGTCCCCACATCACCTGTGTCCGCAAAAGCTTGTTCCTTCACACCCCACAACTAGGCATAGTTACTCTTTTAATCCTCCAAGCCCCTTCCAAGACCCTGCATTTTTCTGTTTTCATCTCTCTCCAAAAATCATGTTCCTCTCTCCCAAACCTCCATAACCATCTGCCTAATAGTGCCTTATTGATAATCCTCAACTATTTAACTTGGCATGGATACTTAAATGCAGTACTGCATCAGTTCCAGTGACATAACTTGGTTTACTGTTTGGTACAAAATATAAAAACTAGTGGGCTTGTGATTTGGTTATTCCGAAATTTGAGAAACAACTTAGCATTATGGAAGATGCAATATTTATCGAGGGGAGGTATACTAACACTCGTAAACTGTCTGTTATATGGCATACAAAGACCAGTTTATTCATTTTTTCCATCTATCACCATCAGTAGTGTATCAAGGATTTTTTCTTGAAGTAAATAAATTGGTGCATGCAAAGGTCAAATTTATCTTGGACATGGGTAGCCTAGTTGCATAAGCAAATTGCTTTTTAGAGATGTCCATAATTGTTACCCAAATGGACTCAAGCACAAGTCATAACCCTTCTGGAAAAATATGTGCATACCTTTTCTTTTTATTGGTAGATATATGCATTTACTTTTAATTCAGCTTTTTAATCATCTTTAATAAATGTCCAGGTGATAGCATCATTTGAACTCCCAGAGATTACCTTGTATCTAACTTTATTCCTTTTAATTGGTTGATCTACTTTTTAGGTTAAAGTGCGGAAAAGGCTGTCTAAAAGTGTTCTATTTCAAAGAATCAAGGTTGTGGATGATCACCAAACTGATACCGTCTTTCATGGCTTTAGGCCTTTAGCTTTGGCATCTGATCTGTGAGTTTTAATTTTACCATGTTCTGCTTTTTCTTTCCGCTCCTTAACTGAAGATTCTACGGGCAAAAGTATCCAACCAAGCTGTTTCAGGAGTCGAGTTGTGGAATTTGAAATTTGTTAAATTGGCCATTTTCAATTTCTTGTTTCCCTTTTGGGAATCTTTCCTTAGTCTTTTCCAAGCTCATTCTTTCATAAACATACCCCACTTACCTTCGAGTAACTCTACACATGATTTTGCCAGTGCAATCTTGTTGATCATGTCTGTAATGTTTATAATGATCTGTAACACCTATTACTGGCCGGTAATGTCTGTGCAAATAAATAATTTTGTGGCTTTTTGATAGGTCAAAAGCTGCAAGAGCCAGAAAATTACTTCAGAAGAAAGAAATGTTAAAGGAAGCAAAAAAAGCTGCAGCTTTGGCTGCTGGAGCTGACTGGAAAAGTGACGATTCGGACAGCGAGTCTCCTGTGAGAAGCTTATAGCCCGTTTCTTATGTAAAGTAACATATTGTAAACTGTTTAAACCCTTGATTTTGACCTAAAACTTACTTCTTTCTTGTATGTTATCCTATTTCTTGAGGGGCATGCATACCGAGAGCCTCCACTACCAGATCTTCTAAAAGACGAGGAGCACCTGTGTCTCATCATAGATGTTAGTATTCCTTGCTTCCCATCCATCTGTCTTTTATTTTTTACCGCTTCCTTTCCTTTCATTTTCTTATTCTTTCTTTTCTTCTTTAATGAGCATGCTTGTCTCATGTGATTACACCCCTTGTTCCGTTTTCAGGCACTAATGCACTTATTATGTTTATTCTTTTCGTAAATACACATGCTTACAATTTTTATATCAGTACTAGATACGGTCATTTAAACTAATCAGAGGTCTGAGATGCCCTTTTTACATGTTTTAGTTGGATATGACTACATATTTTTCGTAAGGGAAATTTTAATGCTAAATTAATTTTCAATTTCCTTCTGATTCTTGGCCCTTTTGTAAGTACTTGTAATTATGTCGGACTGGAAATTTTAACTTTAGATTTCTTTTTGTAGCTGTGCAAGGTGTTAATATCCTTGCAACGGTATTGGGATGCACTGGAGATCATTAATCTCTGTCTTAAATTGGCATCCGGCACGTTGTCTGTTGAGAAGAAAGGGGAGCTGCAAGCTCTAGGAGCTCGTAAGTTTCAGCTTGTAGTGTTTGCACTCTCTCCCTTTGCTTCTGTTCTGTTTAAACTACATTGAGACTTATATTGACAGGTTCAGATATACTTGGTTGAGTAATGTCGTGAAGTGAAAGATAAAGATGCGTGCTTGTTAAAACGTTCTTTTTTCTGTCTTGCAGAAGTAGGATATAACATTGCTGATCCCACCCGTGGGTTCGATTGTGCTCGTTATATTGTCAGTCAGCATCCTTATAGCTTTGCAGCATGGAATTGCTACTACAAAGTAATATCAAGGTATCAGCAGAATTTTTGTCAGTATTCTGAACACTCGTATAGTTTTGTAGTTGGCATTGTTCGAATGTGTCATGCTAGTTGAACCAGTTTCTGTTTCCCTTGTTCTATAACAGGTGCTTTTGCATTAACTCGCCATTTGGAATAATAGAGGAAATTAACTGTTAGTAAATGTTTGTTTGCACTCGCTGATTCTGCTGAAATCCCATGTGTTGAGATTGAAGAATGTGTGCAGATACGTGTGTTTTATGTAAATTATGTTGGAAATAATTCGTATAATGCATACAATAGATTTACCGATGTAAGACATTATTACAGTTACATGCACCATTACTTAATTAATTAGGGATTGTTTTGCGTTTGGGCATTTTGGGGAACTAAGTAACAGTCAGCAAGCACCAGCATGGGTTGGTTCGTAGGATTTCTGCATCCTAAATGCACTACAGAATTCATGGAGTGACATGGGCCCCATTGACTATGTTGGTATCCACCACCCTGTCCAGTACCATTTTAAGTATCACATTAAGACTATCAATAGATGCTTGATTCATGCTCCTTATTTGACTTCTTTCCTTCAGTAGAATTATATTTTATATTTGTTTTGAATTGACATCTTTAAACTTCCTAGCTTTTCACATCTTCCAATTATTATTTCCTATACTCTAACAAATTAAAGTATAATGATGTATTCACACTTGCTTTTATTAATCTTTGTGCTAATCTTGTATTATTTCACCACCCCATTGCCGTATTGCATTCCAGCAGCCCGGCTTGTCCAGTAGCATTTTGAGAATCACATGAAGACTATCAAAAGATAAATGATTTATGCTCCTTTTCTATTTTGTTTGACCTAATTTTTATTTTAAACTGTCGATTGACTTTTTTCTTGCAACAGCAATTTCAACTTTACAATTGTCAAAAAGTTAAATTGACATATAATAATAAAATTCTATATTATTTTTGAATTCACTTTGACATCTTTAGGTTTCCAAGCTTTTCACGTGTTCCAGTTCTATTTCCTATGCTCTTTAAAAATGAAAACTGAATGTATTCACACTTTCTGGTATCAATTTTTAGGCTAGCTAAAGTGGGTTCTTCAGTTTGGGAAGGAGGGACTATCTTATGCATTGAAAATAAATGCAGTTCTCAAACTGGAAGTTATAACAATTAGTTGTTACTTAGTAACTTCAGTTGGTTTGTTGTTGGCCTAGTTGTCAACTAGTCTTTCAATTGTTTTCCTGTCCACCGCTTTTTTGAAACTAAAACATCTCTGCAGTCATGCCATATTTTCTCGAATGTTATATTCTGTAGTTAGGTTAGTAATGTACGTACTGTAGCATACTGGGTTGAATTATATTGTTTTAAGATTTGACTATTCTTGCATTCAGTTCTTTTATAACCTAAACTGTGATACCCGAAAAGGTATTTTCAGTAGAGCATCAGCGTAAAGCAGTTACTACAGATATGAGAGTACAGTGAATCTTGTCCAAAATAAGATTTGAAGCCTTTTAAGTTATAAAAGATGACCCTTTCTAAACTAATCAAGAAGAGAACCCTTTATTTTACAAATTTACGACTGCTTGATCTTATCTCTGATTTTTATTGTAATTTGTTTATTTTATTATGGATGATCATGTGCAGACTGGATATTCGGTATTCAAAACATAACAAGTTCTTGCATAATATGCGTACCAAACACAAAGATTGCGTACCACCAATTATTATTGCTGGACACCAGTTTACCACGATCAGCCAGCATCAAGCAGCGGCTAGAGAATATTTAGAAGCCTATAAGTTGATGACAGATAATCAATTGATAAATCTCTGTGCGGGTATGGGTTTCTTCTAGCAACCAAATAAAAGAAGGCAGAGTCGACGTAGTCTTTATCTTTCGTGATATCAATTTACTAGTTTGACTTTTCCCTTTGTTTCCAGGAACTGCCTTAATAAATGTAGCTCTTGGATTCAGACTTCATAACAAGCATCAGTGTATACTACAGGGAATGGCTTTCCTGTATAATAATTTGAGGCTTTCAGGAAAAAGACAGGTTATGCTTTGAATTTGCCTAGCCTTATTTTCTTTATGTCTGATGTCTGCTTTTGTAAGTCCAATTTGAAATATTACATTTTTTTTGGTAATGACCCAGATTTAATATTTTCCATTTCATCAACACAGGAAGTGTTGAGTGTGGGGTCCATCCCATAAATCAAGGAAGAAAATTTCTTCCTTAATTAGCAGCCCACGTTTCTTTTGTTGTTTGTGTCAAAATCGACAGGCTTGCAGAAGGAAATGTCAAATGTAGTAGGCGAGGCTCTGCCTATAAAAGGAGAGCTTCGGCTCTCATTTTGACACACCAATCTCAGAGGAAAAATATATCTGAGAGTTAGAAAGAAAGAGTGAAGTTTCATAGACAAGGTATAAGAAAATAGTCTGTGAGAAAAATAGAGAGTGAGTGATATTGTAGTGAGGTGAGAATATCAAAAGAGGGTTATTTCTTTTGAGTGTTGTAGTGGTCTTTTGAGTATTTCACTCGGACCTACAAAGTATAAAATTCCTTGCTATAGTGATATCAGTTGCTCTCCTTAGGGCCGTGGTTTTTTCACTTATTCAAAAGGGTTTTCCACGTAAAAATCTTGGTGTCGTTGTTACTCTTTTATTCTTGTTAATTACCGTATCTCGGTGCTACGTTATTATTCCGCTTTTATTACTGTGAATATTATTTTTGTGGGAGGTTTATTCCCAACAACTAGTATCAGAGCACAAGTTCTGCTCATTCACTGAAATACTATTCACTGTCGGTAGTACTATAATCGGTGAAAAGTAAAAATGTCCAGAGCAAAGTATGAGGTAGCAAAATTCAACGGAGATAACGGTTTCTCAACATGGCAAAGAAGGATGAGGGATCTGCTCATCCAACAAGGATTACACAAGGTACTAGATGCTGATGCCAAAAAGCCTGATACCATGACAGCTGAGGATTGGGCTGACTTGGATGAAAGAGCTGCTAGTGTAATCAGGTTGCACTTATCAGATGATGTGGTAAATAACATCATTGATGAAGACATTGCACGTGGAATTTGGACAAGGTTGGAAAGCCTATACATGTCCAAAACGTTGACAAATAAATTGTACCTGAAGAAGCAGTTATACGCCCTACACATGGGTGAAGGTACGAATTTTTTGTCACATTTAAATGTGTTTAACGGACTAATCACACAGCTTGCCAACCTCGGAGTGAAAATCGAGGAAGAAGATAAAGCCATCTTGCTATTGAACTCGTTGCCATCTTCGTACGATAATTTGGCAACAACCATCCTGCACGGTAAGACTACTATTGAGTTGAATGATGTCACATCGGCTCTTCTACTCAATGAGAAGATGAGAAAGAAGCCTGAAAATCAAGGGCAGACTCTCATCACAGAAGGTAGAGGCAGGAGTTATCAAAGGAGTTCGAGCAACTATGGTAGATCCGGAGCTCGTGGGAAGTCAGAACCGATCCAAATCAAGAGCCAGAAATTGCTACAACTGTGATCAACCAAGTCACTTCAAAAGAGATTGCCCAAATCTAAGGAAGGGCAAAGGTGAAACCAGTGGCCAAAAGAATGACGACAACACAACCGCCATGGTGCAAAACAATGATAATGTTGTCCTCTTTATAAATGAGGAAGAGGAATGCATGCACCTGTCAGGTCCAGAGTCGGATGGGTGGTTGACACAGCGGCATCTTACCATGCCACACCGGTAAGTGATCTTTTTTGCAGATATGTAGCAGGTGATTTCGGCACAGTGAGAATGGGTAACACAAGTTACTCAAAGATTGCGGGGATTGGTGACATTTGTATCAAGACAAATGTCGGATGCACATTGGTTCTAAAGAATGTGCGGCATGTACCTGATTTGCGGATGAACTTGATCTCGGGAATTGCTTTAGACCGAGATGGATACGAGAACTATTTTGCAAATCAAAAGTGGAGACTCACTAAGGGATCATTGGTGATTTGCAAAGGGAGTTGCTCGTGGCACGTTGTACAGGACAAATGCAAAAATATGCCAAGGTGAATTGAACGCAGCACAAGATGAGATTTCTGCAGATTTGTGGCACAAAAAAATGGGTCATATGAGCGAAAAGGGATTGCAGATTCTTGCCAAGAAATCACTCATTTCTTATGCTAAAGGTACAACGGTAAAACCTTGTGACTACTGTTTATTTGGTAAGCAACATAGAGTCTCATTTCAGACATCGTGTGAAAGAAAATTGAATATACTTGATTTAGTATATTCTGATGTTTGTGGCCCAATGGAAATTGAATCAATGAGCGGTAACAAATATTTTGTTACTTTTATTGATGATGCTTCACGAAAATTATGGGTTTATATTTTGAAAACCAAAGATCAGGTATTTCAAGTTTTCCAGAAGTTTCATGCTCTAGTAGAAAGGGAGACGAGTCGAAAGCTAAAGCGTCTCCGAAGTGACAATGGAGGTGAGTACACTTCAAGGGAATTTGAAGAGTACTGTTCAAGTCATGGGATCAGACATGAAAAGACAGTTCCTGGAACCCCACAACACAATGACGTAGTCGAGAGAATGAACCGCACCATTGTGGAGAAAGTCTGAAGCATGCTCAGAATGGCTAAACTGCCTAAGTCATTCTGGGGTGAAGCAGTTCAGACAACCTGTTACCTAATCAATAGGAGTCCATCAGTTCCGTTGGCGTTTGACATCCCAGAGAGAGTTTGGACCAACAAAGAGGTGTCCTACTCGCATCTGAAAGTGTTCGATTGCAGAGCTTTTGCACATGTACCAAAAGAGCAGAGAACAAAGCTGAATGATAAATCTGTTTCCTGCGTATTTATTGGATATGGAGATGAAGAGTTCGGGTACAGATTGTGGGATCCTGTAAAGAAGAAGGTCATCAGAAGCAGAGATGTAGTCTTCCGAGAAAGTGAAGTTGGAAATGCTGCTGATATGTCAGAAAAGGCGAAGAATGGTATAATTCCTAACCTTGTTACTATTCCTTCTACTTCTAACAATCCCACAAGTGTAGAAAATACGACCGACGAGGTTGCCGAGCAGGGGGAGCAACCTGGTGAGGTTATTGAGCAGGGGGAAGCAACTTGATGAAGGTATCGCGGAAGTGGAGCACCCTACTCAGGAAGAAGAACAACCTCAACCTCTGAGGAGATTATAGAGGCCAAGGGTAGAGTCATGCAGGTACCCTTCCACAGAGTATGTCCTCATCAGCGATGAGGGGGAGCCAGAAAGTCTTAAGGAGGTGTTGTCCCATCCAGAAAAGAACCAGTAGATGAAAGCCATGCAAGAAGAGATGGAATCTCTACAGAAAAATGGTACGTACAAGCTGGTCGAACTTCCAAAGGGTAAAAGACCACTCAAATGCAAATGAGTCTTTAAACTCAAGAAAGATGGAAATGGCAAGCTGGTTAGATACAAAGCTCGATTGGTGGTTAAAGGCTTCGAACAGAAGAAAGGTATTGATTTTGACGAAATTTTCTCACATGTTGTCAAAATGACTTCTATTCAATCAATTTTGAGCCTAGCAGCTAGCCTAGATCTTGAAGTGGAGCAGTTGGATGTGAAACTACATTTCTTCATGGAGATTTGGAAGAAGAGATTTATATGGAGCAGCCAGAAGGATTTGAAGTAGCTGGAAAGAAACACATGGTGTGCAAATTGAATAAGAGTCTTTATGGGTTGAAGCAGACACCAAGGCAGTGGTACATGAAGTTTGACTCATTCATGAAAAGTCAAACATACCTAAAGACCTATTCTGATCCATGTGTATACTTCAAAAGATTTTCTGAGAATAACTTTATTATATTGTTGTTGTATGTGGATGACATGTTAATTGTAGGAAAAGACAAAGGGCTGATCGTAAAGTTGAAGAGAGATTTGTCCAAGTCATTTGATATGAAGGACTTGGGCCCAGCACAACAAATTCTAGGGATGAAGATAGTTCGAGAGAGAACAAGTAGAAAGTTGTGGCTATCTCAGGAGAAGTACATTGAACGTGTACTAGAACGCTTCAACATGAAGAATGCTAAGCCAGTCAGCACACCTCTTGCTGGTCATCTAAAGTTGAGTAAGAAGATGTGTCCTACAACAGTGGAGGAGAAAGGGAACATGGCTAAAGTTCCTTATTCTTCAGCAGTCGGAAGCTTGATGTATGCAATGGTATGCACTAGACCTGATATTGCTCACGCAGTTGGTGTTGTCAGCAGGTTTCTTGAAAATCCTGGAAAGGAACATTGGGAAGCAGTCAAGTGGATACTCAGGTACCTAAGAGGTACCACAGGAGATTGTCTGTGCTTTGGAGTATCGCATCCAATCTTGAAGGGCTATACAAATGCTGATATGGCAGGTGACATTGATAATAGAAAATCCACTACTGGATATTTGTTTACATTTTCGGGGAGAGCTATATCATGGCAGTCGAGGTTGCAAAAGTGTGTCGTACTCTTTACAACTGAAGCGGAGTATATTGCCACTACTGAAGCTGGCAAAGAGATGGTATGACTCAAACGGTTCCTTCAAGAGCTTGGATTGCATCAGAAGGAGTATGTCGTCTATTGTGACAGTCAAAGTGCAATAGACCTGAGCAAAAACACCATGTATCATGCAAGGACGAAGCATATCGACGTGAGGTATCATTGGATTCGAGAAAGGATAGAGGATGGGTCTATGCAGGTAAAGAAGATCCATACAAGTGAGAATCCTTCGGATATGCTAACCAAAGTGGTACCAAGAGACAAGTTTGAGCTATGCAAAAAACTTGTCGGCATACACTTAAACTAGAACCTTCGGTGTTACCTCCTTCAGGTGAATAGGACTGGAGGGGGAGGTTTGTGGGGTCCATCCCATAAATCAAAGAAGAAAATTTCTTCCTTGATTAGCAGCCCACGTTTCTTTTGTTGTTTGTGTCAAAATCGGCAGGCTTGCAGAAGGAAATGTCAAATGTAGTAGGCGAGGCTCTGCCTATAAAAGGAGAGTTTCGGCTCTTATTTTGACACACCAATCTCAGAGGAAAAATATATCTGAGAGTTAGAAAGAAAGAGTGAGGTTTCACAGACAGGGTATAAGAAAATAGTCTGTGAGAAAAATAGAGAGTGAGTGATATTGTAGTGAGGTGAGAATATCAAAATGGGGTTATTTCTTTTGAGTGTTGTAGTGGTCTTTTGAGTATTTTACTCGGACCTACAAAGTATAAAATTCCTTACTATAGTGATATCAGTTGCTCTCCTCAGGGCCGTGGTTTTTTCCCTTATTCAAAAAGGTTTTCCGCGTAAAAATCTTAGTGTCGTTGTTACTCTTTTATTCATGTTAATTACCGCATCTCGGTGCTAAGTTATTATTCTGCTTTTATTATCGTGAATATTATTTTTGTAGGGGATTTATTCCCAACATTGAGGCATCTAAAGGAACTCCTTGAATTTCTTTTGCAGGAAGCACTGTATAATATTGGTCGAGCGTATCATCATGTTGGTCTTGTTTCTCTAGCTGCCATATATTATCAAAGGGTACTTGACACTCACGAAAATGATTATCCCATCCCAAAGCTTCCTAATGAGAACCCAGATCTTGTTGAAAATAGAAAACCAGGTTACTGCAATCTTCGTCGAGAAGCTGCATACAACTTGCACTTGATTTACAAAAAGAGTGGAGCATTTGACCTGGCAAGACAAATACTGAAAGATTATTGTGCCCTGTGAGGCTGTGACAATGATAATGTGCTATAGTTTTCTTGAAGATGTGAGTTATTTGTAGCAAGAACTACTGAACTCCTTTTTCTCACAACCACTAACTCTTTCTGTAAGATGGCAGTGGTTTTATTTATGCCCATCATGCTTTATCTGTGCACAGAATCTGTTGATATAGGATTGAAGTGTTATATAGCGACTGAAATTCTATTAAGAATGCTTGGTGTCGTGACGAAGGCGAAATGTGAAATCAACAGTGAACAGACAAACATAAGGTTTGTGTCTTTGTGGGAACTTGGCACCTAAATATGTCAATGGTAGGTGGGAAAGAGGTGTTGCATTTTTTTTACTCTGCTGTCAATTTGAAAATACACCATTTATTTTAAGTTTTAACTGTCTTGCGGGGAAGACTAAACAAAGAGAAGCAATACAACAACAACAACAACCCAGTATAATCCCACTTAGTGGGGTCTGGGGAGGGTAGTGTGTATGCAGACCTTACCCCTACCCTGAGGTAGAGAGGCTGTTTCCAAATAGACCCCCGACATCTTTCCCTCCAAGAACTTCTCACCTTGCTTTTGGGGAGACTCGAACTCACAACCTCTTGGTTGGAAGTAGAGGTTGCTTACCAATAGGGTTCATAAACAAAGGGAAGCAATAGAGTGCATAAAGCAATAAATTAAGAATGACAATAGGGTTCATAGAAAATGATTGTCTATAATGCTTTTTAGTAGGCAGGGAAATTGTTTTCCATTTTATTATCTTGCAAAATAAAAACATTTTAACCTCCAAGGGAACTCACTTAACCTCATAGGAGTGGAAGTTGGTCTTACATTTAAATACTTGAGCCAAATATGTTGGTATAAATGTAGCATTATGAACCGAATTATAAACCTAAATATTGACACTCACCGTTCCATACTTCCACATTCTCAACCAAACACCTTTATTTAAAAGTAACATGATATGTTAATATAGAAAATGCGTCAATTTTCTTTGGAACGAACCAGAAAAGAGAAGTGACATAAAATAAAATGGAAAGATCATTTTAGGATTATCCTTGAATAGAACTTACATGGTTGACCTTTTTAATGAAACAAATCAAAAAAGTAGGAGGGTGCGGAGGTTGGAAGTATTGGGGAGGAGTGATTATGCAGGATTTGGCGCAACTTCAGCTTACCGAGGACATGACCCTTAATAGGAGGTTGTTGATGTCTAGAATTAGGAGAGAAGATTAGTAGGCAATCAGGCGTTTTTCCTTTTGTTTCCCAATACCGGTACTATTAGTGTTAGTATGGTATTTTCCTTATTCTTAGTTTGCTATTACTACCTGCTATTTGATTCCTATCTTTTCCTTCGGTTTCTTAATATCTTGATGTTACTGTTTGTTGCCCCACTGTTGCTTTTCATCTTTTCTTGAGCGGGGGTTTATCGGAAACAATCTCTATGTCCTTCCTAGATAGGGGTGAGGTATGCGCACTCATAATCCTACTCATGCCTCATTTATAGAAATTCACTGGGTTTGTAGTTATTGTTTAATCAAAAAAGAAAAATAACATAAAATAAATTGGAGATTATTGTATAACTATCATTGGATATACTTAATTTACATGATTGATTTTAAAAAACATCATGTCTCCGCAATTGAAATTAAACAATGAATTTCAAAAATAGCTAGATTTATAAGTGGTTATTTAAAAATAGACATAGTTTTAAAAGTAATCGAAATTTAGCCACTTTTCATATAAAAATAAATCTGAACGAAAACACGGTTCAAAATCCGAAAAAATACTCTCCAGTATAATATACCGGTCCAGCATAATATACTGGAGTTTGGAGCACCGGTGCTCCAGTCTCCAGTATATTATACTGGAGCCAGCAAAGTATATCAGTCCAGCATAATATGCTGGAAGTTCATACACAAGTGCACCGAACTCCAGTATATTATGCTGGACCGGTCTCTGTTACAGCAAAATAATGATTATTTTTCAGTGACTTGACAAACGCTAGCTATATTTGAATGATCAGTCCGAAAACTGGTTAGACCGTGCTATTTTAACTGTAGTAGTTGCTTAAATTAATTTACTTTTAAAAAATTGACACCGTTAGCATGAACATCAACCGCGGTAGTTCACAGAGGCAGCATCGCTTAGTGGGTGGTTTGCGTATGTGTCGTGGGGAAGCGGTCAAAACTGAAGTTTTGTCCTTAATCTTAGAAAACTGTATTTTTTTGCATTTTCCTACAAAAACTCTTACCTTTTATCTTCTTTTCATTTTTCAATAGTTTATCGCCGATATACAGTACAGCATCTTCAGTTATACTCTTTCGCCATTTTATCACCCTGTAATAATAATAATAATAATAATAATAATAATAATAATAATAATAATAATAATAATATAATCTTCTATCACAGATCCCAATCTCACATCTTTTTAATTTATGTTAATTGATATTAATTCAGTTCTCTGGATTGAAGAAGAAGAAGAAGAAGAGGACGCAGCTGAGGAGGTAAAATGTCTGGAATATGGAGATGGAGAAATCTAAGACACTCACCGGTTACGAGGAGGAGGAGAACAACAACGACAACAACGGCGATTACGAGGACAATAAGCTCAATTCAACAAGAGGAACAACAACAGCAGCATCGAAATTACGTGAATTGGCTGCACGTGGGTTCTCATGTGAAACGGAGAGAGTCTCTCATCGGAGTACAAGAAAGGTACAAGTGGGACCGGGGTGGTTCTTCCGATGAGTATCGGACTTCCACGAGAAGGATTAGGGCGGAGGCTTATTGTCCTCGTTGCTCTAAACACATGGATCTTCTATTTACTAATCGTAATCACCATCTCATCCCTCCTCCTACTAACGACGAGGATAAAACTAATAATAGCAATGAAAATAGTGCTGCTGGTGCTGCTAGTAATTTAAAAAATGAAGCAGGTGCAGGTGGTCCTTACCAGGCAGTGAATCTTTGCCCCAATTGTAAAACGGCTTACTACTTCAGGCCCAACAAGATGGCACCACTTCAAGGTAGTTTCTTTGAAATTGGTAGAGTGAAAGGGAATGGTAATGGTAAAAGAATGAATAATAGTGATGAAGAGAATAAGAGGCTGAGGCCGTCTTTTTGGGAGTCATTGAAATCATACGGTGGTGAGCCACCTGAAAATTGGCCACCACCTCCGCCACCGGTTAATGGCCTGGCGGTGCATACACCTCCAGGCCCACCATTTGCACCTGGACTCAATCTGATACGGGCTGCTGGACCTGATGGTAAAAATGGTGGCGCGGATGAAAGTAGTGAGGAGAAGAGTGGGTGGGGCGGGTCTAATTTGGGGAAAAATTTGCCAACGCCAAAGGAGATCTGCAAGGGACTTGATAAATTTGTCATAGGTCAAGAGCGTGCAAAAAAGGTTCTTTTTTAATTCTTCTTATTTTTTTAAGCCTTTAAGTCATTGCCATTATTCATTGCACTACACAATACTGAAACTTTTATAACTGTGATCAAGCAACTGAATTGATCACTATCTACTGGTTAACTCTTAACTCGCAACGTCAATCAGTAGCATTTTCATATTATTAATCTCTGTTATGCCTAAGGAGATGCATATCCAGAATTCTTGTTCGTGGAAATCAGATATTAAATTGGACTTTGATGCTTATGAGCTTCCGGCATAATCTTTTATTTGTCACTCTTATCCTACTTTAGAGACGGAGAAAAGGGTAGACTTTCATTTAAGTCATTGTTTGCACAATATGTCCTACATGGAATAAATGCTACTAACTTTCAAGGCGGAGTACAAATTTATGTGTGAAAATCCACTGAAATTGCAACAAACAGTAGATATGAACTCATAGCTTTGAAAATATAATGGGGTCAATAATAAAATCCTTAAAGGTTGAACCCATAGAGTTTAAATCCAAGATCCGCCTCTGGCTTCTAATTTGTATCGGGTCTTTGAGTTGTTGTTTTCACAAGTGATTCATTTGGCAGGTGCTTTCAGTGGGTGTTTATAATCACTACAAAAGGATTTACCATGCTTCATTGCAGAAAGGGTTAGTCCGTTAGTTCATGATTTATTGAAGACTTAATGTTGACCAGTGCATTTCCCTCTAAATTTCGATATCTTTGTATCCTGTTGAATATGCTATCATCTAGTTTGTCTTGCCTTTCTTTCTTAGCTTTATTTTCTCTATATGAACCATTATTGTATATACTTCTGTGTTAGGTCTGGAGCAGAATCAGCAAGGGATGATAGTGAAGAAAATGTGGAACTGGAAAAAAGCAATGTGCTTTTGATGGGGCCTACTGGATCAGGTAAAAATCTGCATACCATTCTTGTACTTTCAGTCAGTTACTTATGCAAATCTGTAACCTCAGAAACTTCCAGAGATTGTCAGCTGATAGAAGTTCCAATACTGGAAGCTGTCTGGCTTAAGTTTTCCTGAAACAGGGAAAAACTACTTGCAAATCCTTGGCTCATAAATTTCTGATTAGTGGTGGAACTGGGTTTTTGTGAGGCTACAATTGTAACATTCAGCACCATCTTAGTGCTCGTGATTACTAACTTTTACTTACCATTTCAAAAAAAAACTACTCTCAATTCCTTAGTTCTTTTGTGAATGTGGCTTTTCTCATTCTGGTTCTTTGTCTGTTGCTTCCATAAACCTATTTTTAGTCTTGGAAACGTTGAGACCTTTTGTCAGTTCATATTGCTTGTTAGCAGGGATGTTCCAAAATTGAGAATCTTGTAACTTACGGTGTTCCAAAAGTGAGGACTGTAAGAGAAAGGAAGGGGATGTGGAAACTTTAGTTCCCCTCTTTGTTAAATGAAAAATGATAAGAAGAAAAGAAAGGGATGAGAAAACATTTTCTCCTCACAGCCACTGATTCTTTCTTCATCAGAACACCTTGTCCGCTATTTCTTGTTTTGTCTGCCAACTGAACAATGATGAATAGGACTTTCTTCTCTTTTTCTTCTTCTTTTGCGTGTCCTTATTCTCCAACAAGAGTTAATTTTCTGTAACACAGTAAGAATTGCAATAACTACAGATTGTTTTAAGAATGTGCCCATTTTCATTTTGTGCTTCTGTTTGTAGCTTCCTTTAACTAATGTGTAGCCTCACAAATCAATAATATCTTTAGTTGAAAATTGCTTACTTTGTGGGAGAATTTGTGAAACTTGGAACTTTCTAACTCCATTTTTGGAACAGGGAAAACACTACTTGCAAAAACACTTGCACGCTTTGTGAATGTGCCTTTTGTTATTGCAGATGCAACAACCTTAACACAGGCAAGTAAGATGCTATTTTGATTTGAACTTTTCCCACTTTGATTGTTTCTCTTCTTATTTAGTGAAGAATAAATGGGTGGACTGTGGAGTCTCTCTTTACTTACAATAATATACTATTATACAAAACAAAGTAAATCATACATAAGTATTTTAAATTTGTTAGTAACGCAAGTAGGAAAGGGATATATGGAGTGATAAATTTCCAAGCAATACTTGAATATGTGCTGAGAAAATAGTGTCTAGAAATGATTAGAAATAGTATCAAGTTTCTCCCATTATATCTGGATTTAACTTGTTCCCAAGCGGCACTTGCATCTAAAAATTAGTATAGCTCCTTTCTTGTTATTTTAAGCTCCAATATGAGAGTATAAGCACAGAAGAATAATTGGAAATACTTTTTAGTTGATCATTTCCACTGGACGCGGGTTCTTTCTGAATTTACTTCTTGAAGTCCAACTGAGAAGCACTTTTTGGTATCTTACAGGCTGGATATGTTGGTGAAGATGTCGAATCCATATTGTACAAGTTACTTACGGTATGGTTCCTACTGCATAGATTCATAAGTATGCAAATTACTGGCTGAGTTAAGCATGTCCCTGTTCTACATATTTCTTGGTTCGCGAGAAGTTGGATGTGTAGATCATTCTCAAAAAAAAAATGTTGGATGTGTAGTTATTATCAGTACTTTTTTCGTCCTACAATTAATATGCCATGGTTTTTATTTTTTGCCCCATTTTGTTATGTGCCGATAGTTTCTTTATATAGTGAGGGTATTACTTTAACTTAGAATATAGTGTAGAATCTTATGAAGGTTTCAGTGGTGCTAGGAATGTGATATTGTTGTGACATGCAGGTTGCTGAATTTAATGTGCAAGCAGCACAACAAGGGATGATCTACATTGATGAAGTCGATAAGATAACAAAGAAGGTGCTTGTTTTGCGTCTTTTTTGTTTATTATAATTGTTTATAGCTTATTTTAAGAAAAGCTCTATGCATTTTGTCAAAATATTTTGATCACTGTGTAATCTTCTTTTTCATCTGACATTTAAAGGATATCACAACTGACACACCTATTTTATTCCTCTGCTTTCTGTCTTTGAAAAGGCTGAGAGCTTAAATGTTAGCAGAGATGTTTCTGGGGAAGGAGTTCAGCAGGCACTACTGAAAATGCTCGAAGGAACTGTGAGTGCCCTTGGTCTTGGCCCATTTATTAACTATTGTTGTTTTCTAATGAATAAGTATTTGTCGGCTCTCTTTGGCTATTAATAGCTTCCTCCTTATCCTTATTTAAAAAAAAAATAGCTTCAGATCTGTGTTCAACTATGTTCATGTGGATAAATCCAAAGGCTGTTATAGGTTTTATTTCTTGTATATTAGTGGAACCGATTTAACTTTGGCTGCAAATTTATTGGAAAGCTATTAATGGATATGCAGTACTGACAGGTATAAATTGTTGTACATAAAGTTAATGCTGAACTGCAACCACTATTCCAATTTAAGCAGAAAAGATGTAGACCTAGCATATTTGGAAGAAGTTCATTAATGATCATGGACTGAATTTCTGATAGACACTAGTCTAAGATACAAAACATAAAAGAACTTGAACTTCTGTTGAATTGGTCGTGAATGAAATAAGGGCATCCCATATTGGAGTTTAGGCAAGGAAATATTTCATTAGACTTTAATATAAGGGAAGCTTGGACTAAGGTAAGATTCCTAAATAAGAAAAGTTATTAAATGGAGAAATACTTAAATTCCAAGCCTAGTTGCCAAGTGTGTGTGTGTGTATGTATATATACACACACACACACACACACACACACACACACTCTTAACCTAAACACGGAAAATGTATGTAGGAACATTTTAACATATACTATCTAATTCTCTTGACTTTGAACATGCCCCTCGAACTCAATGTAGTGAAACAAATTGAGTTTGCAAATAAAAACAGGAATGTCCTGGCAAGTATGTTGGCAAAAGTTACTGTTAAAAAAACAGACATCTCAATAATATCATCGAATCTCACCAGAATACTGATCAATCACTAAAAAGAAAAGCATTGCGAGAATGCTTTCATTCAAAAACTTGCAGTAATTGCACAACAAAGAATGTGCTTCTTGTATCACATACGAAAAGGAAGTTATCCAACAACTTTTATGGTTGCAATGTGTGCTTGATTTTGTGATCTATGTCTCCCAGGGTGTATAGTAAGTGGCTCCCTATTTGATTCCCCACAATAAAAATAGCATAGAATAAGTTTAACTTGGTATTATTCGTCCTTAATTTTCTTGGCAAGTTTCATACAACTTGATAATGGATAATCATGCTTTTTCTCACATCTTGGGCACACTTACCTGGTGCTCTTGCTTAAAAATGTCGAATATGAGAACTGATCAATGACCATCTGTCTTTTCAATTTCTACATTTCATCCTAAAGAAATCTTTGATTGTTATCATGGTAAACTTCACTGTCCTCGATTTATTTTGTTTATATTCTACAGTGCTGTAATCATGATGTTTATCATTTGTGCTTTAAAAGATTCGCAGTTTAGATTACGAATCTTGCTCTTATATCACTTAAAAAATTTCTTGGAAACAACATCGTCCATAGCTAATGATATGGTCTGCTGCCTTTATTAACCAGTAGTAACATGTGTGTCTCTTTTTCCAGATAGTGAATGTACCTGAAAAGGGACAAAGGAAGCATCCTCGTGGTGATAATATTCAGGTAAAGTGGATGAGAATGTGTTCAGTTCCTATTTTCCTTTGTTACTATTCTTAGAGTTTTGCTACCTTTTGTTTCTTGATAAAGTTATAATTTTACCTCTGTAAAAGGAAAACGCTAGTATACAAGAGGTATACAAAAGATAAAATCTCACAAAAAAATAAACTTAGAACTCTGCTAAGTGGATACCTTACCTTACCCAAAAAAAAAAATCACTCTGCTAAGTGGTAACATGATGTATAGAGTCTGAACCTGCCCAAATGCTAAAAGTTGGAAGGAGTAGTCTCAAGTATTAAATGGGAGCTCCTGTAAACAAGCAAACCATTGTTTATACTAATTGGAATCTCACTGATGCTTTAAAAATTTACAAAAAAGAACATAAATGGTCCCTGGAGCTGTACAACAATGTTTTCTATCCCTTCAATATTTTTTTTGGTAAGGACGTTAAGTGCTAGAAGAAGGGCTTGAACCTCCGACGTTGTGGTTAACAGCCACACGCTCTAACCAACTGAGCTATTCCAGCTATCCCTTCAATATATATGATTCTTTATTAAATAAGGAGATAATAAGGTAAAGAATCAATTGGTAAGTTAGATGAGGCTATGCCCAAGGTAATTTTCCATTGAGAGATGTTAAACATTGGATCTCATGCTCTGACTTAAAAGTAGTGAGACTTGCTGTAGATGAACTTGTCGATGATCAGCATCCTTGGGTCCACTTAAAGATAATCAGTTCAGACAAAATAAAGTCAGGTGCTACATGTAGACACTTTCTTTTCGCTGAATTGGAAGTTGGAATCGAATGTTTGGAATCTCTTCTCCATTTCCTTATAAAAAAAATTAACAAAACATAAACGTCGTATGCTTCACTTGTTGAATTCATTTTATTTCTTCCCCTATGAATTCTCTAAAAGTTTTGCAACATTTATACAGATAGATACAAAAGACATTCTTTTTATCTGTGGTGGCGCATTCATTGATTTGGAGAAAACTATTTCAGAGAGGTAATTTTATTTTCTGAATTCCTTCCTCTAAGTGCATCAGAAACTAAGACTTTTGTGAACTATGAGGGTTTACAATGGGTTCTTATTATCAGACGACAGGATTCTTCTATTGGTTTTGGAGCTCCAGTTCGCGCCAACATGAGAACTGGTGGAGTAACTAATGCAACTGTAACATCATCCTTGCTAGAATCTGTAAGAATGGTGATCTAATTCTAAGTTCCTATGTTTTTATATGCTTGAGATTGTGAGTTGTGCACAATAAATTTAATATCTAGCCAGCTGCTATTCCTGAAAGATATCACTTCATGTTTCCAGGTAGAGAGTAGTGATTTTATTTCATACGGGCTCATACCAGAGTTTATTGGGCGCTTTCCTATTTTGGTTAGTTTATCTGCACTGACGGAGGACCAGCTTGTTCAGGTACTTTTTATTTTTTGTTTTGCCTTTAGTTTTTATTTTGCTACTGATCTTGCTCTAGGGTAGGTTGTCTACATCACACCTCTTGTAGTGCAGCCCTTTCCCGGACCCTGCGTGAATGTGGGATGCTTCCTGCATGGGCTGCCCTGCCCTTTAGTTTTTATTTTGCTACTGTAATCACGGCCTGGAAAGGTCTCCTGAGCCGAGGGTCTCCTGGAAACAGCTTCTCTGCCCCTCGGGGTAGGGGAAAGGTCTGCGTACATATTACCCTCCCCAAACCCCACTTGTGGGATTATACTGGGCTGCTGCTGCTGTTGTTGTTGTAATCACGGCCTGCATTGTATATGGAAAGCACGTTGCAACTCATTCAGATTGGGAGGATGTCTCTCATGCTGATGGGTTGCATCAATTGGTTTACCTTCAGAAGCTTAGTGTACCTACTGGAGCAATTGTCTTCCTTTTGTGAAAAATACTTTATCTGGAATAAGCTCTTTTAAGCAGAGCAAATATTGATAGAAGTCCAGTTGGCTCTCTCGTCATCAATTAACATGAAAGACCCAAGATACACAAATGTTGATAATGATTTGTAATTCCTGCTTCAGTTCTCTGATTGAAGAACTTGATCCTTGCTTATGAGGGAAATCCATCTTTCACCTAACAGATTTGGTTATTGTTACTTATTCCCTGCCTGATTCCTTTTGTTCTATGTATTCCTTGCTTTGATTGTTCTTCTCTTTTGTCGTCTTCTTTCTTTTTGACTTTTGGTCTTGAAGTGTTTGTTTTTCCAGAAAATTGACTTGGTGAATTTAATGTATTTTTTTTCTTACAGGTCCTCACTGAACCCAAAAATGCTCTTTGCAAGCAATATAAAAAACTATTTAGCATGAATAATGTAAGTACAAACTATGTGTCCTTCCTCTCTTCCCCCACTCACACCCACCTTTACAACCCTCCCACCCTAGAGCAAAAAGGAACGCAAGCATGAAAATACACATCCTCAAACCCTGAAGAGAGAGGTTACATGTTGTATTCAACTGATTTGGACTTTCACGTGCTTGTTTAGACTAAGCTACATTTTACGGAGGGAGCATTAAGGTTGATTGCCGAGAAAGCGATGGCTAAAAATACTGGTGCGAGGGGATTGAGAGCCATACTCGAAAGCATCTTAACTGATGCTATGTATGAGGTAAACTATGTTCGAATCTATTTTCATAGGAGCTTCACAAAATCTTTAAGATCAGGAGCAAGTGTTTTCGTACTTGATTCACTTGAATGTGCAGATTCCTGATGTCAAAGCTGGAGATGATAGAGTAGATGCTATTGTGGTGGATGAAGAGTCAGTAGGTGCAGTAAATGCACCTGGATGTGGTGGGAAGGTACTTCGTGGAGATGGTGCTCTACAACGGTATCTTGCTCAGGCACATTCGGTAAATCAAAGAGTATGATTTGAACTTTCACTTGTTTATTTTATTCCCTGGCTAATGCCATTTCTTTTCAATAGAATCATTCTTCTCCTAAAGTAAGCTTAGAAGGTGTGAAGACATATACCCTCTGCATACAGAAAAGGGCATTTCCTGCCAAAACTCATTTGGGTAAGCTACACACTTGCACACTGTTGACCTCTCGATAAATTTTATTGCCAGGAAAATAATGGGATGGCCGAAACCGAGCTGCAGGAGGGTGAGTCTGAAGTCTCTTCTAGAGCAATAAGCATGTAAGATTTGTTAGAACCTCAGTTTTAGGATGCATACATGATTTTTTTCTTTAGAATCATTTGTTGTAAAATGTAAATTCATAATACAGGGTGTTTATCCCCTTGTAAAACAACAAAGCTATCTGCTTCCAGGAAAGTCATAGAAAATACAATATGGTATAAGGAAAATGTAACCATTCTAATTTTTAGTCCAACAGTGTACCAATTCTTTAGCAATGAGAAAACTTTGATTCTTCATACTTCTCAGTGATTTGTGAAGCAAGAGTGGTCTCTTTTCAGGATCATAGCAAACAAATTCTATTGAAAGGTAGAATTAATACCTAATACGAGTACATTTGGACAAACTGGAGAAAACAGATAATCTTTTCAAAACTACAGCTACAGCAATAAGTATCAGGAGTAAAAAGTTGCCAAATTTTCAGAAGGGAAAAGCATAAGTATCCCTAGCCTATAACCGAAGTTTCAACTACACACTTTCTTTTTCGGGGTGCTATTACACCCTTAAAAGATCATGACTAGGTTTGTATCAAAGTGGTGAAAAACATGCGCCTACCAAGTATAAATTTCAAATTTTTATTTTTCTAATTTTTTTCGGATACAGTTTCTCTGCTCCTTTGGAGTAGGGTTAAGGTTTGCGTACACACTACCCTCCTCATACCCCACTAGTGTAATTTTACTGGGTTGTTGTTGTATTCTTTTTCATTTTCTTTCTTTTCCTCCTTCCTTTCTTCTTCATTTCGTTCTTGGAGTCGTTTGTGCGACGAAATCAAATGCTAGTTCCTCGTCTATTTTGTTTTTAGTATTCCATATTCTCTTCTTTATATTTTTCTTGTATTTTTTAAATTTTCTCTTTCTTCTTTACGGGCGATTTGCATCCTCTAAATCTGCGACGCACTATCAACGGAGCGGTAGATCCAGAGGCGGATTTACAGTGTAAAATATGGTTCACGTGAACCCGTGGTCCTCAGGTTAAAGTATATATATGATGTACAAAATTTGAAAAAAATACATATAGATATTTTGATGGAAAAATAGATATATACATTTGATGGAACCCATGGTCAAAAGAGATGAAGGGGTGCATTGGTTTTGGTCTTTTATTTCCAATAGCCTTAAGGTTTGGGGATCTAATCCCCAACCGACTTTTTGTTTAATTTTTTTTAAAACGTAATGGTGCACCCATTCTCCGAAAATCCTAAGGTCAAAATCAACCACCTGAATCGACCAATGGAGATCTGATTGAGGTGGACAATGGAAACTCTTTTCTTCATAATCAACCACATATGGTTTGCATCTAATCAAAATAAATAAAAACTAAGGTCAAATGTAAAGATATTTCAGTGGGTTTTTGTGATAAATTGGCCATGGTGGATTGTGAGGAGGTGTTGGAAGCATGGAGAGGAGAGGAGTTTTATGGAGGTTCTGGATGATGTTTATGTTGATGATACTTTCGATGGTTGCCGGTAAGCTTTCCCCAGAGGATTTGTTTGTATTTCAAAGAAAAAAAGCAAAAAAGAAAAGAAAAAAATTACTAAAAAGATATATCAGTTTAAGTTATAATGTTAATTAATCATAAGTGCTTGTCCAATTAAAATCCGACACGTGGCAATATTAATCAGATTTTACTCATGTTTTGGTTTTCTATTGAAAGGTAGAATTAATACCTAATACAAGTACATTTGGACAAACTGGAGAAAACAGGTAATCTTTTCAAAACTACAGCCTACAGCAATAAATTATCACGTGTAGAAAGTTGTCAAATTTTCAGAACTACAGGAACAACTTTTCAGGAGTAGAAGTTTGTCAAAACTAAAGAAGCATACTAAACTCTGCGCTTATTTGAGTACTCACTCACTGATCTTAAAACGCTATGATGGGGCAATTTGCCGATAGTAATGTGGTCAGAGCAAACTGTAGAAAAGCGTGTAGTTCCACGAGAACCCAATAGTTTTGGCTTAAATCCTATAAAATTTATTAAAAATATATAAATAATCTATTTAGAACCCAGCAAGTAAAACAAATTATGGTTCGGAACCCATAAACTAAAATTCACAGCTTCGGCTCTGCGGCACTGAGGACATTAAGCTCAACACAATACAACGCACGTTTTAGTGAAGAATGACATTAAAGTATTTAGATGATTCAGAAACTTCAATGAAGTGAAATATATTAAGCAAAAAATACTACGTCAATTAAGTTCAAGTTCAAGAGATGCAAAACATACAATCTTAATGGTGCAACTCATCTATCCAGGTCTTGGTGGATAGAGTTACCTCGTATTTGTTACTGGTAGGGGTGTACATAGGTCGGGTTGGTTCGGATTTTATAATTACCAAACCAAACCAATTGTGTTGGGTTATTAAATCTAAAGACCAAACCAACCCAATAAAACTCGGGTTTTTCACTCTCGGATTTTCTCGGGTTTTCGGATTTTTCGGGTTTTTTCGAGGGGGGGGGGGGCGAGATTTTTTCCGGTAAAATCTTCATAGAACAAAACATATAAATTGTGCTCAAAATATTTCTTTAATTCTAGTAAGATACAACTATATAATATATTTTCCAAGAAAATAATACAAAATATGAAATGTGTCATGGCATTATCCTATAATATTCAACAATAAAATTATGTAATATAAATATTGCTAATTAAAAAGTCATAATAAAAATAAACATAATCTAAAAGTACTAAGTCATGCTAAAATAAGTAGACTAATAAGGGAGTATTAATTACATGACTACACGCTAAAGAAAAAATAAAAATAGGTTATATTTTTTTATCTAAATTATTGCAAAACAAAAAATAGATATTCAATGCATTCCCATTCATGGTATTGAATTGAATGTCTTTTGTTAGCATTAGTATTGATTTGATTTTGGTTTGAGCTTTTGTTAGAATTATTTAATTTACTAATGTTAATGGCTATAAAACTTATTAGAGCATTCAAAAGTTCTTAGTCCAACCTTGAAATAATACATTAAAAGATAAAAGTATGAAATTTTTTAAGAAATATTTATAAATTACATCACAATAAGTATATTTATATATTAAATATATCTAAAATTTCTATATATGTAATGTCGGGTTGATTTTGTTTCGGTTTGACTTTCTTTAGTTAAAACCAAACCAAACCAATTATGATTGGGTTTTTTTTTCCAACACCAAACTAAATCAAACCAAACCATAGTCGGGTTTTCTTTCTCGGTTTGACTCGGATTATCGGGTTGGTGCGGTTTGCCAGTTTTCTTTGTACACCCCTAGTTACTAGTTAGAGGCAGCAGATACTCTATGGAATACGTCGAGGTACGCACAAATTGAACCAGACACAACAATTTCTTGTACTAAGTTTTATTTCTAATCTCTAACATATTTATCCATGACGTCAATATATATATATATATCGCATATTGCATTTTTAATAAAAGAAAAATATATAAAAGAGAAAAGTACAGAAAAGAATAAGGTAATGTTGCAATGTGGATAGATAGGATGTTATCCAAGTCTTCACCAATAGTTTTGAGATGCATGCCATGTCAGCACTGTCATCTGCCACGTCAGAAAATCCTTCCTATCAAATTTCTGCATCAGATTGCAGATGTTCCTTGGAAAACCAATAGCAGGACGCCACTTGGCACGTCTACATCCACCAGATCAACCATTTAGTGAGTATCTCCACTCCAAATACCATCCTCAATTTCTCAATTCTCATCATCAACAACTCTTCGTCTAACAACTGATCTCAACCTCAACCTCAACCTCCTCCGGCTCCACCGTTAGCCATGGCTGCAGCTACCTCCCTCTATGTCTCGGAAATGATGGGAAGTCCGGTCAAGTTCAGCGGTGTAGCAAGGCCAGCTGCTCCAACTCCATCCTCCTCTGCTACCTTCAAAACTGTTGCCCTCTTCAAAAAGAAGGCTGCTGCTGCCCCTGCTAAGAAGGCTGCTGCTGTCGCCCCTGCTGACGAGGAGCTCGCCAAGTGGTACGGTGAGTAACATACTTACTCCTTCCGTTTCATTTTATATGAAAATAGCACCAGCTACCCAGTTTTCGGACGGGTAATTGAAAAATAATCAGTGTTTGCAAATTTATTGGAAAATAGCCACCGCTTTGATGTAACACAAAATGTTCCAGGTTTATGGAGCTCCTGCATATAAACCTATTGGAACTCCAGCACACGGAAAGTTCCAGCATAATATGCAGGTTTACGGAGCTCCTGCGTATAAACCTGTTGGAACTCCGGCACACGGAAAGTTCCAGCATAATATGCGGGATTATGGACCTTGTGCATATTATTTTAGAACTTAAGCACATTATGTTGTAAGGTCATATATAAAATTTGAACTCTACCATATTATGCTGAAATTTTTCTGGATCTTTAAGGGTGTTTTTGTTCAGATTTTATTTTTACATGAAAAAAGCGATTAAATTTCGATTACTTTTAAAATTGTGGCTATTTTTCAAATACTAGTTGTAAATCTGGCTATTTTTTCCTTAAAACTGAGGAAGTACTCCATTACATTATGTCTTTATTTTCCTTAATGAACTGCCTTCATATGCTTGTTGCTGTTAATCCTACGTACTACAATAATGTTAAATAGAACCTCTAGAAATTCCCAGTCCCTGTAGTCTCCATTTTACAACTTCCCTTTTATTCATTTGCTTACTCTCGATATCTGAATACTACTTACAGGACCTGACAGAAGAATTTTCCTACCCGACGGTCTCTTGGACAGATCAGAAATCCCCGAGTACTTGAACGGAGAAGTTCCCGGAGAGTAAGCTTCCTTAATCTTTGCGTCTTTTTGCTAGAATTGCATGCCAACATATACAAATATGGAATGAAATTACGAGTATAATAAAGTTTCTGTATTTGCTGCAGCTACGGTTATGATCCTTTTGGTCTCAGCAAGAAGCCAGAAGACTTTGCTAAGTAAGTGAGGTGACACATTAATTAAGTTTACTCATAGTCAATTTCGAGCCGTGGAAACAGCCTCTTGCAGAAATGCAGGGTAAGGCTGCGTGCAATATAATAGACCCTTATGGTCCGGTCCTTCACCAGCCCCGCACATAGTGAGAGTTTAGTGCACCCAGTGGCGGATCCAGGATTTTAAAGTCGTGGGTGCTCACTGATAAAAAATTTGAAAGAAGAGGAAAAAAGAGTTTAGTTATGGGTGCTCAATCAATATTTACCTAAATATTTTTATAATTACCTATACAAATTTACTAAATCTTGTCAAAATTAGCATGTAGATCCGCCCCTGAGTGCACCAAGCTAACCTTTTTTACTCTCAGCCAATTTCGTTCGTGTTGTTTGTGGAGATAGATTCTAGTGTTAATATGCTCGATGTACTGCAGATATCAGGCATATGAGTTGATCCACGCCAGATGGGCTATGCTCGGTGCTGCTGGATTTGTTATCCCTGAAGCCTTTAACAAATTTGGTGCTGACTGTGGTCCTGAAGCTGTTTGGTTCAAGGTATATATTTCCATCAATTGCACCTTTCATTTCATTAGGAATTTGAATTTACAAGGAGTATACACTACTTATTTCCTCGTTTATCTCGTGTCTAGACTGGAGCTTTACTTCTAGATGGAAACACATTGAATTACTTTGGAAAGAACATTCCCATCAATCTTGTTGTTGCTGTCGTCGCGGAGGTTGTTCTTCTTGGTGGTGCTGAGTACTACAGAATTACTAATGGCTTGGTGAGCTCCCCTTCACTTCTTAGTGACTAGTTTGCGACATTAATATTGGCGTTACACAGCTCAAACATACTCTTAATATGGTGTGACATTTTTTGCTTTGGGCAAAGCTCCTACTGTTTTCTCCAAAAGGTCTCGTACCCATAGGCGGACCTATGCTATACAAAGAGGGGTCACCAGCACCCGTAAATTCGGAAAAAAATTTTGTGTATACATGTATGTCTTTATAAAATAGTAATATATTAGTAGTGGACACCCTATATACAAAGCATATTTTGGTTGAATCCAAAAGTGTACCCGCAACCGTCTGCCAGTCATACCCATTAAGAATAGTCATACACCTTATATGTAGCTTCCTTTTCCTTTCAGCAACCAATGTGACACTTTGGTCGCAACCTAACAATATCATATATTGATATTTTATTAGACTGTTGATCTAATAAATTGTATTGACATGTAGGATTTGGAGGACAAACTACACCCAGGTGGTCCATTTGATCCACTAGGCTTGGCAAAGGACCCAGACCAGGCAGCAATATTGAAAGTAAAAGAAATCAAGAATGGAAGACTAGCCATGTTTGCAATGCTTGGTTTCTTCATCCAAGCCTATGTGACAGGAAAAGGTCCAGTTGAGAATTTGGCTGCTCATTTGAGTGATCCCTTTGGCAACAACTTGCTCACTGTCATTGCTGGAACTGCTGAAAGAGCCCCTACTCTGTAATTTTACAATTCGGCAATATGCTATACATTTTGATGCACTTGATCAGAGCTGTACTATGTGAAAAATTAAACCAGCTTGTAGTTCAAGACAAACTGTACTTAATTTCATAGAGCTCCAGTACTGGCCAAATTCGTTCTTCAGTGTTCTAATCATATAACGTCGTCCCTCATATTCATTTATATTCATATGATTCATCACACGATTTTGTATTTTAACAAATATTTTAACTAATATGGGATTATGTTATTTCTAAAGAAAATATTTACCTTAAAAACAACGTTTGCTATCAAAAACTGCTATGGTATATAAGTTTTTAAGTTACAAAAAAAACTAAGACAATCAAACTCTACCACAGCACATTAGAGATATGTAAGATTACAAGAACATAGATGTATCGACGCGCTAAGTATTTTTGACAAATTTTGAAGGAAGGCCCAGGATGGTTGCTATAACGTCTTTTTCGGCACGGTAACAAGGTCCAACGATGAATCTAACATGGAAGACGGTGCGGATCTAGGATTTCCGGAGGATGGGTTCACCACTATTTTTTTAAAAAAAATTAAACAAAAAAGTTGGTTGGGAATTTGATCCCTTAAAGGCTATTGGAAATAAGAGACCAAAACCAATGAACTACTTCATCTTTTTTACCAAGGATTCCATCAAATATATATACCTATTTTTGCCAAATTATATACATCATATCTATAGTTTAACCCGTGGACCACGGGTTCACGTGAACCATATTTTATACTGTAAATCCGCCTCTGAAGGCATGTAAGTCAAGAATCTTAAAAAAATATTTTTTTCTTCTTATCAACCATAATTTGTCGATCGGTAATTTATCGGTATTGTTTGAAGTAGTGTTAAGAACTAAATTTAAAAAATTATAATTTTTAAAATAGTTAAAATAGTTTTGTGCTTTAATGCTAGTACTAGTATGTAACACGTGATAGTACGGCTCTTCAAGGAATGGATCGTTTGGTTATCGAGATAAGATTATTAATTTTGGTATAAAATTTTGAATTATGGTTATCTCATGTTTGATATATTACTAGCTAATATCGCTATAAAACCAAAAGAGTTAATATCCTAAAACCTCTCTAAATTATCACATTTTTGTCAGTTTACTACTTAAACTATTTGGTGCCTCCAAAACCCCCATTCCCCCGAAATATATTGCCCTTCATATTAATACCCCTCGTTGCATTCTTAGAGGTGCAACTAGTACATGCTCCTAATTATCTAAAAAAACATGCCATGTGACACTACATATAGCTATTTAACTTAGTCTAAAACCTCCATAAACTATTTTTAAAAAATTATCAGTTACCTGCTTAAGTTATCTAGCCAAAACCCTCCCGATCTATATTTTCCTATATATTAAAACCTCATATCAAATTCTTACAGGTACATCTTTCTAACTACATTACCTTATAGTTTGTACTAAATTTTTACGTAGTCTATCCATAATGTATTACTCTCGAATGACTGATTAATGCTAGGAGTTTTGGCCAAAATAGTATCTAATGTAATGGGTTAATTTTAAGTTTAACTATGATTGTACTCTATGCCAAACTCCAATTGAATAAGTCTTCATTTACATTTATTTTGCAACAGAATAAAAAATAAATAAAGGCATATAATATTGCATTTATGAAAAATTATCTTATATTACATAAACAAGATTACGCAAAATAAAAAACCAATTGGCCAACAACTACATTCTTTTATTCTAAATTACACAAGTAAGGTTTAAGAGGTTCAACCTTATTCTCTACAACAACGTGTTGGTTTAATAAGAAGATCTAAATGAGTGTCTTTTCAACGATATGAATAAGACATGAAAGAAGACTAAAAAAAGAAAGAAAATAAACTATTTCAAAGGAAACATGAGAGGAAATTTTTTTCCAAAGGGAACCCATATGGAGAACTGAAGGAAAAAAGTGGAAAAAAAAATGAAGAAGAAGGTGAAAAAATACAAAAGAAAGGTGAAAAACAAGGAACAATGGTGAAAAACAAGGAAGAAAGGTGGATATAAAGGAAATATTGAGAATATTTATTTTTTTTAAAAAAAAAGTTAAAGAAGGTTAGACTAATTAGACATTATATTTTATAAGGTGGGTCATTTTGACGGCCTTTTTCAGCGGCCAAGTAAGCAAGAAGGAGTTAAAATATGAAGGGCAACATAGTTCAGAGGGGTTTTAGGTATACTGAATAATTTAAGTAAGAAACTGACAAAAACATAATAGTTTAAGGGGTTTTTATGGTATTAAATCAAACCAAAATGGTAATATTACTTTTTCCGTCTCATATTATATGTCATGATTCTCTATTACATGCTCATTAAGAAAAATTAATTAGGATGGAATTTTGACTACTTTATCTTTATTTATATCTTAATATTTATTTTTTCTTTATTAGTATTTGAATAAAATAATCAATAATTGAGGTGTTTGTAGTCTTTAAGGATAACTATTACTCCCTCTGTTCTAGTTTATGTGAACCTATTTCCTTTTTGATCCGTTCCAAAAAGAATGAACCCTTTCTAAATTTGGTAACAATTTAGCTTAAAGTTACAACTTTACCCTTAATGAGAAGCTTTTATAACCACACAAATACTCTGGACCCCATTTGGACTTGTTTAGGACCACAAATTCCAAAAGTCTTCATTTTTTACTTAAACTCCGTGCCCGTCAAACAGGTTCACATAAATTGAAACGAAGGGAGTATTAAAGATAAAAAAATTTAATTTTATTTTTAATTTTATAATTTGAGTCAATTATTTTAAGCATTTAATAACTATGACTATGAGATGGAGGGAGTATTAGTTAAAACTTTGGCAACCCTGAGGGGTAGCCGAGATGGTAAAACCACTGAGGACAAAGTCCTCAAGGTCCCAGGTTCGAGCCTCCACAGGGCCACTGGAGGCATTGAAAAAATGATCGCGCATCCAGGGCTCTGTGGAATAGTCGGGCCCGCATGCGGACGGACACCACAGTTTAAAAAAAAAAAAAAAGTTAAAACTTTGGCAGTATAATTGTTCCCCTCCCGCACTCTCCCGTATAAATTCGCGGTCGTGCTGCTTTTGGGGCTAAGAAATCGCGAAATGACAGTCCAATCGAAAAGAGTGCCTAATTTCATTCTTCTTCACTTCCTTCCCCAAAATTTCAGGGTCGTTATTTGTTTGGATCATTTCCCAATCCCAATCCCAATTCACCTCCCACCACTGTACATCACCACTCACAACGAATTCATTCATTCCAGACGCAAATTTTTTACCAATTTTCTCCTCATAATTTTGATCCTATACTTTCCCCTCGACATAATTTCGATATTATTCTTTGTCTGTTTATACTCCCTTCTTCGCCCTTCGCGTAGAGGCCTATTGGGAATTGATCTCAACTTGCTCTTCGCATAGGGCAACCATTATATATAAGGGCTTCTATTGACATGTTAATGGATGTATTTATTCTAGGAGTAAAATTACTGTTTCCCTCCACTTTCCTTTTATGGATTATCCTTACAAGCTCCTTCACTATTCCCGTGGTGCTTTCCAAAACAGACTCCCGCCAAGGTACTCCATTTGAATCTTCGCGAGTAGGGGTGGCAAAATGGTTAATTAACCACCCATATTATCCACTAAAAAATGGGTTGGATAATGAACTTTTTAAAAACATGTCAAATATAGTTAAGAATCCCTATTATACATTTTGAAAATGGATAACCAATGGGTCTAACTTTTACATTTGTAAAGTCTCAAATTGGGGTTCCTCCAGTTAGGGCGACTAAGAATTATTCCAAAAGTGATCATATGCTAGAAGTCATGCATAATATGGTTACCCATATTATCCGTCGGTTAACCCATTTTTTATTCGTATCAAATATGGGTCAGGTTGGATAATTTATCCGTTTTTTCATTACCCATTTTCGACCCGAACCATATCCGACCAGACTTGCTCGTTTGCCACTCATATTCACGAGCTTATTTGAGATATAAAATCCAAACAATATTTTAGCTTGCATGCTATTAGTTATTACATTTTTAGACTTAAGAGGACATAAAATTGAAAATTGTCGTTACAGTTTCTGCTCTCAACAATATGTACCAATATTTGAAGCCCTCTTCCAAACTTGAAGGATGGAAAAAGGATGGAGGAGACCCTTGTGGTGATGATTCTTGGCAGGGTATTAAGTGCTCTGGTTCAGATATTATTGAAATGTACGCCTTTCCTTCTCTTTCTTTTTTATTTGCAGTCATTTTATTTACTATTACTTACACGCATTTAAGTTATGTACACTGACAATATGTTTAAAAAATTACACTATTAGGTAATTTAACTGGTTATAGCAGGTTATCACTGTATTTTCCAGGTTACCATATCAGAATTGATATGACGAAATACCTATTGTTGTGGATCTATTTTTCCTAGTGGTGGAAAAGGCACATAGCTAAAATTCTTACTTATACTACAATACATAAGGAAAACAAAGATTTGCCTTGCAGTTCTTTTGCTAATCCATGATCTGATTGTTCTTATATTGTAACTAATGTTGCAGTGATTTATCTGGCTTGGGACTTTCTGGATCACTAGGGTTCCAGCTTGATAAGTTGGAGAAAGTCACCTACTTGTGAGGCCCAGACAACACTTGGATATTCGAAATTGGGTTTTTGTATTTGTGCTTTAATATGTCCACTGAAAGAACTGGTCCTGATAAAGATTAATTTGAATGTCATAGTGCAGTGATGTGAGCAAAAACAACCTCAAGGACAACATACCGTATCAACTTCCTCCTCGCACGCAGCACCTGTAAGTAGGCAGAGAAGCATTAAGTTTTTATATAAAACTGATTATGAAGTCTCTCCTCCGACTGCAAGTTTTGATCACCTCCTTTGGCTGTCTTATTAGTACGATTATTTATTACTCTCTCCGTCCCAATTTATGTGAGGTTGTTTGAGTGGGCACTGAAGTTAAAGAAAGAAGAAAGATTTTTGAACTTTTGGTCTAAAACAAGCCATAGACATTTCTGTGGCTATAAATCATCTCATTAAGGTAATATGGGAAGTGTAATTTAAATTGTTAGTGTCAATCTCTTTTGGACAGACTAAAAAGAAAAGTGTCGCATAAACTGGGACAGATGGAGGGCTAGTTAGCGCTAAGCCTTATTCAGAAGGTTTTCCTCTGTTGATATTGCGCCCTACCAGTCCCTCATTGGGTTCTTGTTCTGCAGAGATCTCTCTGGAAATCAATTCAGTGGAACTGTGCCTTATTCAATTTCTCAGATGGCTGATCTTAAATTTCTGTAATGGTTTTTCTCTTATTCTTTATTTTTTTAGACTTTGGGCTTCATATCAGGTGTCAATATGCTCTTTTTGTTGTGCAGGAATCTGAATCATAATAAGATAAGTGGATCACTGAGTGATATGTTTGGACAACTTACTAAACTCACTGAGATGTAAGTATTGCAAACTTAGCAGCCAGTTTTTCTGTTTTCTGTTTGTTCTATAAGGTCTTGCCTTATGCAAATAAATTTCATGAACAGCTGCAAGAAGAGATTAGATACGAACTATGGAGTGAACGGTGCTGAAAGTAGTAGAGTTGATTTATCTTAGTTTTTTCCAAGAATATATTTAAGTTAAAATTATCCCATTAGTCTAGTCCGTCTACTTCATAAACATCGTCAAGTAAGATAACAATGCTTTTACATCCCCCTCTTCTCTGTCTGTACATTCTTGTATATCAAAATGCATACATATATTCATAAACATTGTAGTGTGTCTAGTAATATACTTGCCTAGCATATCAACTAACTGATGCAAATTCATCCAGGGATCTGTCCTTCAATTCAATATCAGGCAGTTTGCCTCAGAGTTTCAGATCCCTCTCAAGCCTCAGCAAATTGTAAGCTAATGCTTTATTTTTGGGATCAAAATCTTCATTGCAGCTAAACATATTTACTCTGCAAGCAGGCACATGCAGAATAATCAGTTTACTGGATCAATAAATGTTCTTGCCGATCTTCCACTTGACGATTTGTAAGTTGTGCCATTAGTAAATTTACGATTCTAAATCATGGTTCTTGCATCTCCAGTAGTGTAGTAAGTTTTCCCTGCATTATATCGAGTTCCATTAATTATTACGACAGCTACGACAAGGTATTGAGTCATAGGGGTACTGTACCAAAAGGAACAATCACATATGATTGACTGATACATTGAAAAGCTTGATGACATGGAATTAAGTAAGACATGAATTAAACGAATAATAACCAAGTAGCCTTCACAATTAGACTTGCACTTGAACCTTTATAACACACTGATTCATTACTAAGCCAAATTTGTACCAATGTACTTTTTCCCATTATGCCTTAAAAGATGGGTTAGATTTATGTTCATGACTCTAAAAGAAACTATCACAAAGTACGTACTGAAGTGTGCTCAACATACGAAGAGGCTAAGGCTGTATATTCAACAAAATGTTGGCAGGAATGTAGCAAACAACCAATTGACAGGCTGGATTCCTGATGAGCTGAAAGACATAAAGAAATTAGAGTGAGTGCTGGCTGAACTATTTGTTAACCAGTTTCTTCTTTAATGCACTGATATTTGCTTTTTTTATTTTTTTGAAGGACTGGAGGGAATTCTTGGTCTTCTGGAGCAGCTCCTCCTCCGCCTCCTGGGCAGAAAAGTAAACCTCACACCGGGCGGTCAGGAAAGGAAGCTAAGTCTGGCCTGGGCGCAGCAGCCATTATTGGGATAATACTGGGTGTTCTGTTGCTACTTATTTTTATAATTGTTCTATTTTCGAAAAAAAGATCATCACCTTCATCCCATTTTCTTGAGGAAGATAGGTTTAGCCAGCGTCAACGTTTCACTCCTCTTTCATCTCAGGAGTTATCTAGTGGCACACGTGGCAACATGTGTGAGGACTTCAGAGGTAATTTTACTTTTGGCTTGCCAATCCCCCTTGTATAAAAAGAGAGACATGGTGGAGGAAAGGAAAGAGGAAATATTTTTTTAATTCGATTTAAACCTCCCCTCCCCTCCTCATCACTAGAGAAACCTCTCTTGTTGGTCCACATGTATTATTTTCTACTTCTGACAGAAATTATCTCCTCAGATTCTTCATCCGCTACAGAAAAACATTTGCAAACCTCTTCTTCGATGGTTCTTAAGCGTCTTACTTCAGAGCGACGCAAGTCTTTTAATGAGAAGGAGTTGACAAATCCTCCAACTTCAAATCATCTCAAGTCGTTCAATGATAAAGAGTTTGCAAATCCTCTGAGTGCGAAGAGAAGCAGTTCAGTGCACTTAGCCTACTATCCGTTAGCTGATTTGCAGAATGCAACTGGTAACTTTGCAAGTTCTCGCCTTCTTGGTGAGGGATCAATTGGTCGAGTATACAGGGCAAAATATCCAGATGGCAGGGTAAGCTTGACCTGATTTACAATACTGCTTAGTTTTATGGTATATTTGTTGGCAATTGGTTCATGCATTGGTCATGTATCCTCCATTATACATCATGAGAGATAGGATAGATTAGTCGAGAGCTAATACTGTTGAGAACATGACCAATTCATGAGTAGTTGAAGATCTATAGTACTCCCTCAGTTTCAATTTAGATGATGTAGTTTAACTTGGCACGAAGTTTAAGAAAAAATGTAGATTTTTGAACCATGTGGTCCTAAAAACTCAAGGGGCAAATGCTTTGTGGGGCCATGACTTTTATGGGGCTATAAAAGTTTCTCATTAAGGGTAAAACTGGTAATATAAAAAACTTAAAGTTAAATTGGTTTCAATTATAGAATGTGTCATTTTTTTGGAACAGACTAATAAGGAAAGTTTGTCATTTAAATTGAAACGGAGGGAGTAATATTTAAACTTTTCTCTCAGTTTTGAAGGGCTCATACTCATGAAATACATAATATCATGTACATTCTTTTTCACCCTGCTTTGACATTCAAAAAAATTGTTCTCTATGGTCATTTCAAGTGAAAATTCTGTCTCAAGACTCCTTTTAAAAAATTGAAACAAAGATGTAATCCCTTGTCTTTATAATTCTTGAAATCCTTATGGTAGTCCTTACGGATAATCACACAAATGATCTTCTACTGATGCATGGGAGCTATAGTAAATTGACTTCCATTTACTGTGAGTGCATAATTCTTGAACCCGTTACGTCGTCCTTATCAATCATTACATAGATGATCGTGTTCTGCTACATGTTAACCGTAGTAAACTGACTTAAAATTCCTGGTTTGAGAAATAACCTTTCTGTAGCTAACATTTGACCGATTCTTTGTTTCCTCATAACACGATAGAGAGGTTCTGTTTCAAAAAGAATGAATTTCTTCCAGACCTTTAGTAGATTACTTGCATGATAAAGTTTGTTCGGGAATATGCTTAGAGGTACTGGAAGCATAATTGTTGACCGCAGAAATTATTCTATAATGATAGATGGATGAGAGGTCACTTCCTGTCATCAAATTACTTTTTGAATTTCTTGTATCAAGCATGGGAATTTTACTACTTCCTTGATTTCTGATTTTGGAACCTTTAAGCACTACTCCATTTAACATTGCAATTTCATTAGTTGCTTTTTTCTTCTTTTGTCAGCTTACTATTTCTACGTCCCTCGAGAGACAGGTTATCTAGGTTTTCTATTCCTTGCAGCAGATAATTGCAATGTGAAAGTGTAATGTAGATGTCTCATGCTTCATTTTACTTCAACCTGCAAAATACTTCTGGTGCTACTTATTGCTTGGGTACCATTTCTAGGGAGGTTCAACTGATATTTTTATAGTCTAGAAGTATTCATTCAGATTTATATTGTATGATAATATAAGGGAGAAACCTTACTTTTGATTTATCAGGTTCTGGCGGTAAAGAAAATAGACTCCTCTTTTTTCCAAGATAGGCAGTGCACAGAATTGGCAGACATTGCTTCCAAAGTTTCCAAGCTTCACCACCCAAATATTGCTGAAGTGTTTGGTTATTGTTCAGAACAGGGACAGAATATGTTAATCTATGAGTATTTTAGGAATGGTTCACTTCATGAATTCCTACATGTGTCAGATGACTTCAGCAAACCGCTTACATGGAATACAAGAGTCAGAATCGCTCTAGGTGCCGCTCGTGCTATTGAGTAAGTCAAACTCTTCCTGTTGTTTCTCTTGCGGTTCCGTTAATGCTGGTGTTGGTAATAAGTATGATTGGCACAGATCAACTGCAATGTCTTTAATGTTGACTGACAATTTAAGGTTTCCACTGTAACTGATAATCCATCAAGTACAACATGCTCTTGATTTATATGAAACACTTTCTGAACCATTCTCTTCTCATATTTCAGTTACAGTTATAACACAAGCTGGTAATTAAAGATTTAGTTGTGTATAAACTGACCAAAAACTGCATGATTGACTGTTCATTAAGTACATCAAATCAAAATTTAGATTTAACTATTAAAACCTAAATGTGGTGTGTTAATGAACACTAACTCATATTTAGAATTAAACCCTGATAAATGTCGTTCTCCTAATTGATCCTATGACATGATTTTAATTTGTGTATAGGTACCTGCATGAGGTTTGTTCTCCATCCTGTCTCCACAGGAATATAAAAACTTCGAACATCTTGCTAGACGCTGAACTGAATCCTCGTCTCTGTGAGTGTGGCTTGGCAATGTTTCATGAGGTATGTGATAATAGACCTTTGAAACAGGAACCTGCTAACTTGCAAATGTCACCACTTGAAACAGGAAAAGGATAAAGTTCTTTCTTAAAAGAAAAGAAGAAAAGTGGGTCATGTAACTTTTTAAATCACATTATATGTAGTCTATTGAAATGCCATACTCATGCTCTCAGTGCCTAGGCTTAATCTGGATTGGTCCACATTTGCTCACTTATGCTTTAGATATTTCACTTGGTGTTTTGGTGTCTACTAGAGAAACATCATGCTTAAATAATGTTATTTAACTTTTTCCTTTCTTGTACTTTTGTAATTTTAGCGTGCAAGCAGAAACTTGGATGCTGGATACACTGCTCCAGAATGCACAAAACCTTCTGCTTATACTTTGAAGAGTGATGTTTACAGCTTCGGAGTTGTCATGTTGGAATTATTGACAGGGCGAAAGCCTTTTGACAGGTGCATGATATCCCTTGCATGCGTTAGCTTTATAGTTATCCATCAAAACATTTATCTAACATATTCCAGATCGATGTTCCAGTTCAAAGCCAAGATTAGAGCAGTATCTGGTCCAATGGGCATCGCCCCAACTACATGATCTAGATGCCTTGGAAAAAATGGCTGATCCTGCCCTGCGTGGACTTTATCCTCCTAAATCCCTCTCTCGATTTGCCGATGTGACTGCTTTGTGCGTGCAGGTTAGTTTCTTTAATTGAGAGAGTTCAACCTAGTATCTTTCTAGTTAGTTATAACCAATATATAGCCCCAAAAAAAGAGATTTTGACTAACTTGTGATGACTGATGTTGTCAGTTGGAGCCAGAATTCCGACCACACATGTCCGAGGTGGTGCAGGCACTAGTCCGTTTAGTGCAAAGATCGAGCTTGAGCCAGAGAGAGGATCTAAGTGCATCTCGGCGGATAGATGATGACTACTGATACTGAGAAAACCAGTTCTCGGCCAAAGTGAAGGGGACACACTTCCTTACCAAGTGGGGAAGAGGATAAGTGTACGTATGTTTCATTACGTTACAAGGATGGGGCAAACCAGGGACACTCTCTAGAATAGGGACCAATCCCCCGGACCCCCTCCCAAAAAAAATATCCCAATCTATTCAGACAAACAAAAAAGTGACAACATTTTTTGCTTATATCGTCTTCTCCTTTACGGAAATATAGTGTTCCCATCAAAGGACCGAAGACTCTTGTACGTGGGGTGCGTACTTTGAATGTCCAAACCGCTTTACAGTATACTATTCTTGATCTCGTATAATTCTTTTGAAGTTTAGTTCAATGATCGGTTTGTCATGGCACATCCCTTCAATAGCAGTCTCTTATCTTGAATTGCCATGCAACTGTGGCTAACTTAATACGCCCTCTGCGTCATGTTATGTTGCGGGTTCGCAGTACAAGGGGCAAACTACTTAATTTTCTGTGTAAATTCAGACCTAGAATCTCCAATCTTTTTCAACTGCTTTTTGTGGTGATGCAAGAGGGAAAAGTGTGTAATTTTCTGCTTCAAATGTGAAAGAAAATTTAAGGAGAAGGAACCAAATGCTCACGTGAAATCTCTTAAAAGAATCTCGTTGGAGCAATCAATTCTTAAGAATAGATTTGTCTTAACTCAAAATTCTAGGATCAACACAAGAATGCAGCAGTTGTTAACAATTAATCAAGAGAATGCACATGTTAAATACAAACAATTTTCATCAATGTCCTTGGTGAATTTACAGAAGCTCTCTTGTTCCTTCAGCATCAAGTATGATCTAAGTAAAAGCTAAATATTTCCCAACTAAAAAGCATTGTTACCAGATTATATCACTTATCCTTGTTACCTGTGAGGAAATCACAAAGCTACACAGATAATTCATATTTTGCAAAAGTACACCCAGCTAGTCGCCCTGAGCTGTGTTTGTGCACTCCCTTCTCCTTGGCTGACTCGACAAACATGCGCTGATCAGTTGCGATTTCTTGGCAAGCATGTAAACGCAAAGAAAGCAGAGTCCTGCATAAAGAGTAATATAACAGTACCAAATTAGAACAAATTAGTGATATTTTCAACATTAGATCAGGGAAAAAGAGTACACACTACAACTCGCCCTCGATCACACAAGCAGAGGCGAATCCAGAGTTAAATTCTATGGGTTCAATTTTTAAGATTTTTAACATTGAATCCATTATATATTTAAAGTTATGGGTTTATTTTTGCAATTTTTTAATGAATTTTTACACATACATTTCTACTCCGTGTCGAAAGTTATGGATTCAATTAAACCCGTAACTCTCACACTGCATCCGCTGCACACAAGTTTTTCGCATACTGTGAAGGAAACTGTATAATAGAAGTAGAGGGAATAGGAGAAGACTTGACTTTACCGGCATATGCAATGGTAACACCTGACGCTATTCTTCCCAAAACTGATAGCACATAAAGAATAACCACAACCTGGAAAGGTATGTAGGATCATTAATAACATTACACCAATTCATTTTCTACATTAATTATATCTGGCTATGAATGAACCTATAATAAGAGGGGTTGCTCTAATAGTAAGCAAACTCCACTTCCAACCAAGAGGTTGAGGTTGTGAGTTCGAGTCACCCCAAGATCAAGGTGGGAAGTGTTTGGAGGGAAGGATGCCGGGGTTTCTATTTGGAAACAACCTCTCTACCCTAGGGTAGGGGTAAGGTCTACATACACACTATCCTCTCCAGACCTCACTCCTCAGGGTAGGGGTAAGGTCTACATGCACACTACCCTCTCCACCCCAGGGTAGGAAGGATGCCGGGGTTTCTATTTGGAAACAACCTCTCTACCCTAGGGTAGGGGTAAGGTCTACATACACACTATCCTCTCCAGACCTCACTCCTCAGGGTAGGGGTAAGGTCTACATGCACACTACCCTCTCCACCCCAGGGTAGGGGTAAGGTCATACATGCACACTATCCTCTCCAGACCCCACTAAGTGGGATTATACTGGGTTGTTGTTGTATGAATGAACCTATAACTTTTGTCAAGGAGCATAAATTTATGTTCAATGATAATAATCTTAAAAACTAACAAGTAGATGAGAAGCATAAATATATACTTTCAGAAAAACCAGGCGAAGTAGTGTGGAACCTTAAGGAACAAGCGCTTATCATGGCCGGTAGCAGCAACACGGAGAACAGACTCAGCGGCGCCAATAGTATTAGCGAGGCAGGCGAAGACGCAGTTTGCAGTGTCCTGAGAGATCTGCCACTCTATCGGATCCACAGGAACAGAGATGTTCATCTGACGAAATAAGAGGCCGAGAATTGCAAGAGAGCAAAGGAATACGATAAAGACGTCGGAGACGAGAGAGACGATACTTGAATTCCGATAAGCACAGTGGTAGTAAACGAGGCTACCGCAGATTATTAGTATGAACGGCACCGGAGCCGCCACTTCCTTCTTCTTCCTAGGGTTCTCATTCCTTTCTGTACTAATCTCCTCGTTAGCATTCAATTCCATTTCCATGGCGTACGCGCTTATTCTTCGTTGGCCAATATTATGGACGATTTATTTGAATGGGTCAAATTCCCTACGCTTTTTTTCTAATTCTTCAAAACTAACTCCTGTATTACAGTTGCGACTACTTTATTTCAAATGTTGTATTCAAACAGAACCTTCTTCAGGAAAAAACTATCAAAATACAGATTTATACCCCCACAAAAATGTTGGTGGATTCTATGTTGCGGGGACTCTCCAAAACGATGCCGCATCCGCGTTGGATCCTCCAAAATTGAACTATTTTTGAAGGATCCGACACGCACCCGGCAACATTTTTGGAGAGTCCGAGCAAAACTTAGAGTGGACTAGAAAATGTTCTACTCGTTTCCATAGAAAGTCGTTACGAAATCAGGAGCCAACATTTCCTTTCCGTTTTTACCCCTCTCTGTTTTTATATTGCCAATACCTTTTACCTATTAGTCGCATTAGTATTATCTTATATTATCCTATTATGTAATTTTATATATTAGCTGTTATTTTCTTTGCTCCGGCTATTTTATTATTTTGTTGTCATTACTTCTTTTTTTCTTAAGTATTTCCAACATGGCCTCTTCGTTCAATTTATATGAATCTGTTTGACCGGGCACGAAGTTTAAAAAAAATAAAGACTTTGGAATTTGTTATCCTAAACAAGTCAAAAAGAAGCCCAGAGTATTTGTGTGGTTATAAAAGCTTCTCATTAAGGGTTGAATCGTAAGTTTAAGCTAAATTGTTATCAAATTTAGAAATGAATCATTCTTTTTAGAACGGACCAAAAATGAAATAGGTTCACATAAACTGGAACAAAGGGAGTATTTTGTTTTTCTTTAAACTGAGGGTGTATCGTGAACAGTCTCGAGTTAAGATAAGGCATGGGTATGGTCTGCGTACAAATTAGCCTTTTTAGACCCCACTTGTAAAATTACACCAGGTATTGTTGTAACGTTGTTGAATACTTGTCTTCTTTTCTCAAGATATTAAACTACTCTACTTTACTTATTGCGGAATTATTATAATTCCATTTTATATTCCTAAGGCTCCACAAAATGATGTTAACAGCTTATAATTAGTAGGACTATTTTTCATTTTTATTTTTAATCAAAGGCAAAAGGAAAAATGAATCTTTTAATTTTTTAGTTTCCATGTGAAGAAACAAGCTTCGAAACGATTAAATTAAAATATCGGTCCCACAATGACCAATATTCATAGATTTATCTTTGCAGAACTGAGGGTCGTAATTGGCATAATCAAAGACTTGCAAGAAACGAAGACTGGGGAGAAATTCAAAAATAGCCAGATTTACAACTAGTCGTTTAAAAATAGCCCAATTTTAAAAGTAATCGAAATTTAGCCACTTTTCATGTAAACATAAATATAAGCGAAAACACTGTTCAAAACTCGGAAAATACGTCAGTATATTATACTAGAGTTCCCGCATAAATATGCTTGAACTCCAGCATATTATACTGGAGTTCCAGGATAAGTATGTTGGAACTCCAGCATAATATGATGGAGTTCCAGCATAAGTACACTAGAACTCCAGCATAATATACTGGAGTTCATACACAGGTGCACCGAACTCCAGTATATTATGTTGGACCGATCTCTGTTGCAGCAAAATAGTGGCTATTTTTCATTGACTTCGTAAATATTGGCTATTTTTGAATGACCAGTCCGAAAACTGGCTATACCGTGCTATTTTTACCAAGTATTGGCATTAGAAAAATTAGGAAAAGCCCAAAATTGTTAGGTGACACAAATATTTACCCACATGAAACTTAACCACTACAGGTTTCGCCGAGAGACTAACGCAGACCCTCGCCCTCAGCTAGGGGTGGCAAACAGGTGGGTTGGATATGAGCGAGTCGAAAACGGATAATTTAAAAACGGATAAAATACTCAACCCGATTCATATTTGAGACGGATAAAAAAAGAGGTTATCCGGCGGATAATATGAATATTCATATTATTCATGGCTTCTTGAATATGATCACTTTTGAGAGAATTCCTAGTCTCCCAAACTTAAGGAACCCCAATTTGAAGTTTTACAAATGTAAAAGTTAAACCCATTAATTATCCACTGGTTATCCATTTTCTAAGTGGATAATATGGTTCTCATCCATATTCGACCTATTTTTAAGCAGTTCATTATCCAACCCATTTTTTAATGGATAATATGGGCGGATAACTATTTATTTTTAAACATCTTGCCACCTCTACCCTCAGCCAACTGATCAACGATATTACATATACTGCCCATGGATAGATTGACCGTAAGCTAATAAAAACATACGAAGACTTCCTAAGCACCTTGCTTCTGTAAGTTTTAGAATGTTGGCACGACAGACAAGCAAATGCCAGGTTTCTTTCCTAGTTTTCGTTAAAAAGCAACAGAAAAAACTATCATCATGCCTTAGGGGAGGGACGAGGGAGCTACATTATAAACACTTACCTGCACTTGATTTTTGCACCAAACTAGTGAATGCAACACGTCTTTTGTAAAGATGTTCAACTAGCCATGATTACATTGCTTAGTTGGTGTTAAATTGAATAGTTTGGTGTAAACACCAAGTGCAAGTAAGCATTTACCGCTATGTCACTCGTATGAGGCTTATTAAACCACGTGGAACGCATTGCTAAATGTCTTTTCAACTAGAAAACCACCATCACTAAGCAGTTGATGAAGAACATCCACCCTATTATACAGCCAATACAGAGGAAAAACGAGGATAGTGGTTTTTCTAGCAATTCGAGAGCGTTCCTGATTGCCTGCTAACAAGGAAATAAGATAATAGAGGGGTCTCTCTGCAGCTTGCCGTCATTTATATCTAGCTTCTTCATCTTTTCTTCACACCAGAATAACTGCTCCTTACTAATTCTTTCCATTCTTAGGACCCTATTCATGACTTTAACATCAATTAGACCAAGCAACAAGTCCACATCCCCTGGCACGGTAGGCCATGATTTCTTCTTCAAGTTTTTCTTTCTCTTCCTTAGTTCCTTCAGTTTCACCTTTTTCTGCATTTGAGAAACTCAGAAGTTATTCAGAAAGAAGATCAACAATGCAACATCCAATAGTCTCAAAGTAGCCCTTGCTAGCCAAAACAAAGTGAAGACAGCAAGAGCATGCTAAAATTAATACACCTTATTAGCTAACGCTACATTACAACCAACTAGTGAAAATGGAAAATGTATATCAAGTTAACGGTATTAGTCAAAATTCAGTAGATAGGAATCAGAGGAAATATATGATTTCCCAGGGCAGACTTCTAACACTGTAAAGAAACTACGGGTTTGTCAGTGGCCCAACACATCCTCCTGTTTTTATTATTTAATGATCTTTCAGAAAATAACCTTTTACTTTTATATTAATTTTTAGTTTAGAAAATCTGTCAGGAGGAAAGCAAGCAAAACTTCCCTCTTGATCTCTTCGCAAGAGCTGAACTAGAATGAATACCACAGAGAAGAGTTAAGAAAAGGCATCTGAAAGAAAAAACTATATAATTGATGATATGGACTTTGTTCTTCCGCTTCATCACAATTCGAGAGACGTAATCACATGTCGTATGAATATCCCAGAAACTGCTGCTTCAGTTCCTTGCACAAAATATGTGATGAATCCACAGGTAAGAGAGATGGGAAGAGAGAATTAAGTCGAGAATTTTGACTAGACAGATTCAAAGAAAAAACCTCATTGACTGATTGTGTTACCCATCTTTTCATCTCATGTGTACGATGTCGGAAACAAGTTCAAAGCCTTCCCTAAATCTGCTCCAATTTGGATATTTTTCTGAGTGGGTCTCAACTATTTTAAGCAATCATACTTATTTTCTATATTTCCTTTATTTTCTGGAGTATTAAAAGGAAATATCTTGAAATTCTTCTAACACAAAAACTAACGATATCTCCTCATAAAATGTACAGTGACAAAAGTAAGGTACAGAGCATAGGATAGTCAAAGAGAATATCAAACTAATGCCTCACCTTTTCAAGAGAACATTGAATCTGATGAAGGGGCGTTGACATCTGGTTCTGGCTTCCGAAAAGATTGCGTACACTGCCAGACTTCTTGTCCATCTTCACAAATAAACGAAAAGTGAGGATTGAGCTTTCAATCACTTTAAGTAGATCTGGCGCAAGAACTGGCAACTCATCATCTTCCAATTTCTGTTGATCAAAACCTAAATATGAGAGATTAGGTTTGTTAGCCAAATCAAGAGGAAATCAACTTTACAAACTCCAATACATCAATATGCATTAAACTTCAAATACAACGCAAACTTTTGCAAAATGCATATTTTTAACAAGTCCAAGTCTTTTGCACTAAAAGAAAAAACATGTCTTTTATCATTAGGAAAATCAAATAAAAACATCTAATAGGAAATCAACCATTATCAGATATCAGTACTACCTTGAACTTTAGGAACCTGAAGTAGCATTGGCAATGCTTTTCTCATGCGAGCATAAATTTCAGGCCTCATACCAGGTTCAAAAGGTTCATTTTCAATAAACCGTTGTAACAAGACCAAGAACTGCTGAAATTGTTGGGCACTGTGATTGTAGGAAATTGCACTCTCAGGTTGGCAAGAGATTTTCTGACTCAATTGCGTGTGTTGACAGTGAAGAACTTCCCAGGTCAAGCACAACTGAGCTACATAAGCGGTTTCAAGATCTTGATAAAGCTCAGCCACAGGCTGGTGCAAGTGCTCAGTTTCATCTTGAGATTCATCCATTTTTTTCAAGGATAGGCACCGAAAGGGGGAGACAAGCTTTTTAGATGCAGATCTTGGAGAAGAGGTAGTTGGAATATGAGAACCTGGAAAATCTTAAACTTTAATAACCACAAAGAATTTTTGTACTCTTGAAGCTGCAAATTAGCTCGCTTTTTAGAGATGTTAGTAGAGGATGAGAAAACTACAAAAATTACACTTATTAAAGCGCTGTTAAAGCCAGAGTATAGACCATAGACAAATGTGAATTATAATCTACATAAACTAGCATGCGAAGAAACACAAATAACAACCATGTATGGAAACTTTCCACACAAAAAAATCAACTAGAGGGAGAATTAAAATAGAAAAACGGAGAGTCAAGTGCTCAGTATAAACATCATTACAGCCCGGTTCTTTTAAGGCTCGCCTTTAAAGAATGATTGTCTCAGCTCTAAATGTCTTTAACATGATAATACTCTGTTGTGATTTCACAATATTAAAAAGTTTTGTTTATTTTGTAATACTATTTATAATAGTTGCTTCAGAACACTTTTTGAGTTAGGTTTAAGATTCAAAAATAACAAAAAGGAAATAATCAATTTACTAGTTCTATTGAAAGGAAATGATCTATTGGAAAATTCAGGTGAACTTGTCAATTCAGTCTTCCACCAGAACAGCAAGTAGAGTATTTGGTGGGAATGGTTCATTGAGTGTTCTGTGGAAAATTGTATTTTATAAGGACCCATTGTTTTGCTGTTATGGCAACAAATAGCCACCTTGGTTTGAGTTCTAAAACACAAATATTTCAGCAAGATGGCAGCTTCACACTTGTTTTTCTCCATATCACTATCATATCTCAGTATATAAAAGTCAATGAAGGGTTATTCTAATTTCCTTCTGAAGCTTGTGCAAGTCGAAGAAGTCTCTATTGTCCAGCACTGTAGCTGAATCTTGGGAGGTTGAACACAGAGGAATCTATGCACGCCTTGGTCCTCTTCCCTGTTACTTAAAAGTGAGGCATCGGTACAAGAAAGTAAATTCTATATAATCCAGAAGTTCCAAAGGAATCCATTACAAGAATGTTCCCCAAATAAAATTGTTTAGTCTTGCATATCCCTACTTTTTCTCCATATTAACACAGATAATTAGCGAGGTTATCCTTTCTTATTGTATTTTTCAATTGACTAGTAAATATTGTAAATTCATAATTTAAGGAAAAAATTTCTTCAATATTATCTAATATTACTCGATTATTTTACAAATTATAAAGATGGTTCCAGTTTTACATTTGGAGCCACTAGTGCAAACCAAGGCAACCAAATTAATTTGTCAGGAAGGAAGGCAACATATAGTCTGGAACTATTACCAAATTCTCTCAGCTGCTGAGCATGCAGGCGGTCATAAAACAGCATTTGTTCCGAGTATTTATCATAGACAGCATTGAACCCAGACCAAAACTGTCGTCCTTCTGCTTCAACGTCCCTCCAATCACCAGGATTCATGTTAGTCTGTTCTTCTTCATCATCTGCTTCTTCATCTTCTGGGGCCGACTCCTCAGGAATCAATACCATAAAACTATTTCTCCTCAGTTCCTTCAACCTCCTCTTTACTTCATTGGTGATGAAGTCATCATCGTCGTCTTCTGGTTCCGCATTAGTGGTATCAACATAAGCTGATTTGCCCACATTACCATTCTCATTTTTTTGCTCCCCTGGCAGTGGAACATGCTTATCCTCTGTATCAGCCACTGGTTCAGGTTTATGGGCCTTTCTGAACTTCTTCACTTTGAAGAAATCCATTATCAAACAAACAACTTCCTTATCAAGTCTAAGCAATAATTATTCTTCTATTTGTCCCTTTAAATAGATATACAAATATGCAACCTCTAGTTAATCCTTCGCGGTGGCTTCCAGCACAACTGACAGAACTCAATCAGATCCATAATCTAATTTAGGCCCATTTTGAATCTCTGATCCTCAGATTCCACACCATGATCTAGCTTCCGGTGTGAAATGCCCAATAAACTCCCAACAAACATTCAGCGTCTGCACATTTTTGCAATTAAAAAAAATGAAATTAATACTTCAGATTCAAAGAATCTGAGTCTGAAAGTGCAATCAACTTTATTTCAAATTTCGGGCAAAATCATGAAGGAAAAAAAAAACCTTTTTTGCTGATTTAAAGAGGGCGATAGAGCTTGAAAAACACATAAAGTAAGATCACTTACAGATTAAGGTGTAGTACAATCAGTTAAACCATTCACAAGTACAGGGGAAACCCTAGAATCGTAAATTTAGGGTTCAACAAAAAGGCAACAAAACAATGGGTAGACTGAGTGCGGTTTTACTGGGTCATTTAGGGAATCAGAGTGCCAGAAATGTAGTAATGTTTCATCGATATTGTGCTGTTCGTTACGCGTTACGATGCTGAGAAAAGGAAAAATATACAAAAAAAAAGTGAGATAAAGGACAAAAAGGCAAAGTATATGATTCTCCTTTTGGACAAACCAACAGTCCAACAGTTTTTTGTACTAATGCAAAATTAATGAAGCATGATGAAGACGAAATGAAAGAGATTTAAGCAAAGAGATTACAGCGATTTTTGGGTGGGGTGGTTTGGGGGAGGCCCTTTGAGCCGAGTCTCCTGTAAACAACTTCTCTTAACCTCGTGTAGTGGTAAGATGTGCGTACATATTACACTTACAGAGCCCACTCGTGAGATTACAGTATTGTTGTTGTTGTGGTGGTGGTTGGGGGAGGGGGGTCACGAGTTATGAGAGAAACAGTGTGCATGGGGTTAAGGGCTTTTCGTACAGAGAAATGAGAATATTGTCAGAATTTCTGACTCGCATCGCTGCTGCCCAAAAAAGGCCGCGAAAATACGAAAAGTTTTGACTTGACTTGGCTTCATATGCGTAATCCGCCCCAAAAGTTATAAATAATGTTGATTCAACTACCTTTTCTTCTTCTCTATTATCCAAAATCCCCCTTGCTTGCTAATGGTGCTATTAATAGGTTGTTTGCATATGCACAACCATGATTTTAATTTTATGGGTTTTGAATTTTGAAATATAACTTCTTCGCCTTTGAGAAACTACTGGTTTATTGTTATTGTTGAATATTGGAATTGTAACGACCTGACCGGTATTTTGAGCACTTGCACTTCGCTCGGTAGCTTGAGGGCATGAGTAGTTCCGTATGATGTATAATAACTTGTGTGAATTGTCGGTTTTGATTTTCAGTTTATTCGAAATCGATTTGGAAGAATGAATTTCATGATTTAAGCTTAAGTTGGAAGAGTTTACCAAGTTTGACTTTTTAGTATTTGACCTCGGATTTGCATTTGGATGTTTCCAGAAGGTTTCGGCACAAATTAGCGAAAATTGGAATTTGAAGGTTTGGAAAAGTTCATAAGTTTAACCGAGAGTTGACTTTGAGGATATCGGATTCGGGTTGTGGTTCCGGGAATTGGAATAGCTTCATTATGTCATTTGAGATTTGTGTACTAAATTTGAGTTCATTCCAGGTGGATTTGATATGTTTCGGCACGAGTTTTAAAAGTTGAAAGTTCAAAGTTCATAGAGTTCGATTCGAGGTGCGATTCGTCGTTTCGATATTGTTATGCGTGATTTGAAGCCTCGAGTAAGTTCGTGATATGAGACTTGTTGGAATGTTCGGACGTGGTCTCGAGAGGCTCGGGCGTGTTTTGGATCGAATTCGGATAATGCCAGTTCTGCTGAGCATCTGGTTTCCTGGTTCGCGATCACGTAGAGTTAACCGCAATCGCGTAGAGTTGCTTGATGACTGGGGGGAAAAGTTCATCGCATTCGCGAGTTCACATACATGTTCGCATAGGCTGCTGCAGAATGCAGATTGTGCATCGCGTTCGCGCAAGTATTCACGCGTTCGTGTAGTGTTTGACTGAGTTGGGCAGTCAACGACCTCTTCTTCGCGTTCGGACGTTTCTACTACGTTTGAGTAGTTCTGTTTTTTGTGTATATCGCATTCGCGAGGCTTGTGTCGCGAATACGTAGGGTTAATTATGGTAGCATATGGTTGTGCATCGCAATCACGAGGGTACTACTGCGATCGCGTAGAGTACCACTGGGCAGTGCATATAAGTACTCTATTTTTCGAACTTGAGTAATTTTCACCATATGGAGCTCGGATTGGAGCGATTCTTGAAGTAATTTTCATCATATGGATCGAGCTAAGTGTCCTCAACTCGGTTTTGATGATATTTTATGAATCTATCTTCTTTTTTACGCATTTGATCGAGGGTTTCAAGAGAAAAATCGGGTGTTTTTGTCTAAAGTTTCATAGAATGAATTTTTGAGTTTTGAACATCGATTAGGAGTCGGATTTGAATTAAACTAGTATTGTTGGACTTGTAATTGAATGGGTTGTTGAATTTTATAAGTTTTATCGGGTTCTGAGACGCGATCCCGGGCTTGACTTTTTGGTTGACTTTGGGGTTTTGATTAAAGATTTGACCTTTGTCATTTAAAATTATTTCCTTAGGCATTATTTGATATTTTTGAGTTACTTTTGGCTAGTTACGAGCCGTTCGAAGGTCGGTACGTGCGGGATGGCATTTTAGAGCATCGTTTGGCTTATTCGGTGTTGGATTTGGCTTGTTCGAGGTAAGTAACACTCCTAAACTTGGTATTGAGGGTATGAAACCCCGAATTGTGTGCCATATGATTGATGTTGAGGTGACGTGCATGCTAGGTGACGGGCGTGTAAGAATTGTGACTCAATCGATTCTGTGGAATTGTATAGCTGAATAATCTTGTTGCTACCCGTATTTTTACCATGTGTTAAAGAAATTGTGCTACCAGTCATGTTATAAATCCTGCTTGGGCAACGTGTTGGTACTGTTGGGACCCATAGAGGTCGTGTTACATGTTGAATTATTTGCTTAATTTGCCATTTTGTACTCAGTCACATCTATTATTTGCTTATTATGTCTCAGTCTTTGTTGTCTGTTATTTAATACATCATATCATCATTGCAGGGATGATGATCATGATTCTTGTGAGCCTGAGAGACTAGAGAGATTAATGACTAAGTGAGGCTGGGGGCATATTGTGAGTGATTTTTATGGGATCAGACTGCACGCCGCAGCAAGATTTAATGATTCATGCCATGATTTGACTTATTATAGCGCTTGGGTTGATCGTGTTACACCCCATATTTTCGTACGTAAGAGTATGTCGTAAGTCAATTGATTTAAGCTCACAAATGAGATCATCTTTGAAAGCACATAAAGTAATTTATAATGGTACCTCGGATGTTATATATATTGAAGATCATGGACAACAAGTACAAAGAGGATTGGAAGGTTTAGAAGCTAAGGAATTGAAGAGAACAATGTTTCGTCGAAAGTCAACAAGTTTGGAATGTTATAACATATACTTTCGGGGTGAGACTAGGGTTCTTAACATGATAAGGAAGTTATATTATAAGTTCTGTTAGTCGTATGATAGTCGTATGTTATGTTATGAAGTCAAGCGAGTTGTGGAACAAAAATAGACGAAAGTCATCACAAGTTGCATTCATAAGTTTTACTGAAAATTTGGGTCAAATGTAATTGCGATTTTATCCCAATATACTTAGAGTTATGGGATTTTTCATCCATCAAATTGAAGATCTATGAGTCTATTTTCTAACGCATTAAACCGTTTATCAATACGACATCGGAATAAAAAGATATATGTATTTTTGCGAGACTGCGCAGGCTGCTAGGTGACAAGTAGGTGTGTCACCTACTTGGTTAAATGAGAGCCCAAAAAGGCTATTTCGGGTCATCCAAAGAGCCCATTTAAGGGCTTATCTCCTGCAATATAAATCACATTATATATCACAAATAACCAGATCTAAACCCCTGCAAACTTCCTCCTAAAAATTACCCACAAAACCTAATTGATTTTCTCTCCCTTTCAAGTTCTAACTGGAGGTAAAACCTAGAGTTTGAAGAACCAAGATATGAGCTGATTTATCCAACAAATAAGGTAAGTTTACTGATCTCTTTAATCCATTTTTCTGCTGTAAATTCATGGTAAGTCGTTCTATAGTTGTAAAAACTCACGGGACGGTGATCGAAAGCCGTGAGTTAGAGTTTTTCACTTTTAGCAGACTGTTTTGTGGACAGTTTTGTGTTTCTGTTGGGCTGCATGTTTTACTACTGTTTTCTGGATTTTTGAAGGAGTAAGGGAGTGGAGAAACACCACATAAATACAGGGTAGAGGGTTGGTCGTTCGTCGTAACATTTTTGGGCTGTTTGACACTACTATGGTGGTCGTTTTGTTTATGAAGAGATTGGGGTGTGTTGGGCTGTTTTGTAATACTTTGTGGTATATATAAGGTTGGGAAATAATGTATATATGTTGATATTGTTGTGTTCCTGTGTCGTTGGTATTATCTTGAATTTGGAGTAAGTAAGGATTATAGGGGAGATGTTGCCCATTTTTATACAAAATAAGCTTGTCGTTCGTTGTGCAATAGTTGTACCTTTCATAACTTAAGGATAGTATTATTGTCGTTGTTGTAGATTAAGGTGCGAAGAGGCGAGTTCAACTTGGTGATTTGAAAGATTGTGATAAGGTATGTTAAGGCAAAACCTTTCTTTCATTTTAGCATGATCCAGTAATTACATGTGTTTGATAACGAGACATAAAGTGAAGCTCATATTCCTGAATTTATGCACATATTCCTAGTCTCATAAGTTACAGCATTCTCCCTAATCGGGACTTCATATTCAGTTTAGTTTTATCTTCTGTCAGCCAAGAGAGTAGAGAGTCTATATATATATAGTATTATAGTACTTTCACCACCATCGAGCTATAATCGATGGACAGGCCCCTATTGGGCAACCTCTGATCAGATGTTGAGTTATATACTAAGCCTATTGTGGCCGAGCGCCTATGAGCAAGCCCAGAATGACCGAGATATAGAGCCTAGTATGGTCGAGCGCCTATGGGCGAGCCTACTATGGCAGAACAGTTACACATACCGAGCCTTATATGGACGAACAACTATATTACTTACTATATTGGGAGAGTCGAGTTAGTAGTATATTTTCAGATTATCTTTGACTCCCAGCTACTTTCAATTATTATATTATCATCTCAGTTTTAGCTTTCAGTTATTCCACTACCTTACATACTCAATATATTATTTTGTATTGACGTCCCTTTTGCTGGGAACGCAGCATTTCATGCTTGCAGGTCCTCATTGACAGTTGGATAGACCCTCCTAGCAGACAAAGTCAAACATCAGCTTGGTTGGTAAGCTCCACTTCCTCAGAGTTGCCAGGTCTAGAACTTGTAGTCCATTTTATATATACAGGTTTGATGGGCAGGTCGAGGCCCTGTCCCGACTATGGTACAATTCAGTTAGCTCTAGAGGCTTGTAGATGAGTCATGTATAGTTTGTATATCAGTAAATATTCATGACATCCTCGTCAACCTGCACGGTTTTATATATATACTTGAGTTTTTGGGTATATTTACCCCTCAGATGAGAGAGATGATATTTTCAGATGATTCAGAATATGACCTCATCGATGTAAGTTGAGGGTTACCCTCTAGATTTCATAGTTATAGAATGGTACGCTCGGGCCGAGTATGGCACCGGGTGCCGGCCACACCTCTTCAGGTTTGGGGCGTGACAAACTTGGTATCAGAGCAGTTCTTCCTAGGGAATCTACAAGTTGTGTCTAGTAGAGTATTGTTTATAGATTTGTTGTGTACCACATTATATAAACAGGAAGCTACAAGGCATTTAGGAGTATGTTACCCTTCTTTCAAATCTAAATCGTGCTATAGAGTTGAGTCATAAGAGTTTGAGCCAGGACTTTTGTTTGCTCATGATATAGAGATACTTGCAATTAGATAAATTATAGCTAGCCAGAGGACTACTGCAGCAGCAGGTAAGGGCACTAGTAGAGAGAATTCTTGACAATGTGGCCCAGTTTGAAGCCCTACCAGATTGTGCATACTAGATGTGTGGATTTCCTACTTAAGATCCTAAGACGGGAATATCTAATATACCCCGCGAATAGAAGGCCATGGGAGTATTATAAGGTAAAAGTATAAGTTTCAACAGATAACAGAAGGAAGGTGAAGAAGGATACGAGGTACCTAGTTAATGAAGATTATCCGAATTTCCACGTTAGGTAGAGAAATAAAAGGATACTATGTTACCTTCAACAGAAATAAAGGTATGTACAATTGGCCACACCCATCTCAATTATGCCATACGGGAGCTAGCATATGTAGTTTAAGAGAAGAATGGGATATCAGGATCCAACTTGGGTTAGAGTAACCCGAAATGGTGGATTGAGCTAGGGGAGCCAAAGGTGAAACAATGTTTTGTTGAAGTTTTCAGAATAATGCGATAGACAGAAGTATTAGTAGGAGAAAAAGAAGAGAGTAAATAAAGCGTTATGAGTAAGGTATGATAAATAGGTGTTAACGGTAAATCAAAACACAATAGGATGACAGAGTCTATGGTCAAGTGAAAGAAAAGACAAGAGATAACGGGTTTTGAGACTATAAAAGAGTATATGCCATAAAGTCATATCCTTATTTCGAGAAATGAGTTGGTGACTCCAACATGATTACTAGAAAGCTAAGTTAGACTCCCAGAGTGATAGAAATCGGCATAGGCTAGTAAACAAGATAAATCGATCATGATTTAGGGACCGAAGGATTGGATAATAGTCAGCATCATGAGAATTTCAGAGATTGTGTTCCGGAAAAAATAGAATGGACAAAAGAAGAAAAACCTTTAAAGGTCATTCAGGAAGATGCTTCCCTAAAGAAAGAACTGTGAGAAGAGTTAAGCTTAAGGAACTAAGTGTGCCAGCTATACTAGGTGTCACCCTCGTACGTAAGAAATTTAGTTATCCCTAGTAGAGAAGGGTTACCGCAAGGCGAGTAAATGTCAGTGAAGACGTGAAAAGACGCCAAAGATGAAGAGGTAAAATATTTGTTGGTGAATCTTCATAGCATTAAATGTTAATACTCCCCTAAAAGGGGGAAGATGGAGTGATATGGTATTAAGTCGGAGTTAAGTGGTTCAGGTAACTACGGAATAGTAAAGGAAGAATGTGGTAAAAAGGCGAAAGGAGTGAGATTAAATTTATTCAGATCATACATATATACTATGACTCGAGGACACTATGCAAGCACGATGCCGGGTAGAGGCAATGAGGGTTCCCGGCCAGGATGTTATTGATAAATAAGTGTGAATGGGCGCTTGATACATGTGGAGCCAGTACAAGAGGTAAGTTAAGGCAAAGGACATAACTCAAGAGAGATTACGCGGAATATAGATATGAGAATGGACCAACGAATAGTTAGTAGTTGATTCAGGAAGAGTCTAGTTATGACTAGACAAGAGGATACAGATAAATCAACAAATCGTGCAAGATAAAATATAGTAAATATAGGGAATTTAGTCTCGCAGATATGATGAAATCGTGATCCATGATAAATATTCAGATAGAAGTTGGGGTAGTTAAAGGTACCGCATAAGTGTTACGCAAAGAAAAAAAAGAGTGTTGTTGGGGAGACTATCAAAATTTGGGTTTAGAAGCAACCCGACGAGTACAAGGGCATGGAGGTCAAGTGACTAAGGATAATTATAGACGAGTAAGAACATCAAAAATTCTGTTGGGTATACTATGTAATAAACTCGCAGCTTTACAAGAGTCAGGGGGTCTTCTAAGTACTGCAATGAAAGACTATCTGAGAAAATAAGGAAGAAGGCTTCAAGCTAAGCATAGTGACCTAAATAAATACTAACAATAGTCTCACTACAACATCGTATGCACTCTATAAGAAAGTGGTACCTATTAAGGAACGTGAAGTAAAATCCAAAGTAATATTCGAGATCATATGAGTTGCACAAAATTCAAATATATGTGGGCACTAATATAAGCCAATCACTCATGTAACAAGTGGCAGAACGACCATGAAAAGCAATTGCTTACTTTAAAAGAAAGTTGAGAAGGAATGAAAGGAATTATTCGATCAATGGACCAGAGTTAGTTACATTATGAACGCACTTAAGATTTCGGAGTTTTATCCATGCAGCATATATGTTGACAATGATACAGCTATAGGAGACTCCAGTATAAGGTAACAAAAGAATTAAGTCCACGTCACAGATAAAAGCTTGAATTGCTAAAAGGTTATATCATGGATATTCTATAGTGTTCACGAGGGGCTAAAGTAATAACTAATACCCTGAGCCGCATATCGGAAGATAGCTTAAGCCTACATAAAGGCTGAAAGAGAGGAGGAAACTAAAGAGTTACATCAACTAAGTAAATTAGGAGTCTGACTATTAGATCTAGATAACTACAGAAATCGTGATTCAAAACATTGCAGAATCACTCTTAATATCAGAGGTACAAGAGAAATAGTACAACAACCATATTCTATAACGACTATATGATAAATCCAGTTAGAAGAGTACCGGCCTCATAAGAAGTTAGTATGAAGCTCCCGCCGAATTGTGTATGCATAAGAGGTGCAAGTGTTATAGTAGATCTTTAAGGTGTGAATGTGAATTCCACATATGTGGAAGGGAGGTTATGAAAGTGACAGAAGGTACGATGCAATATTTAAAGATAAGAAATGTAAAGGTAAAGAAGGTATGAGATACATAAGTGCAAAAGAATATGAATAGTCCAGATTTTAGATAGAGGGCTAGAAGCGCCGTGATTCAGTATCCAGAAACGATAGTGGTGTCGTCAGTGGAATATCTTCCAGCCTATGGTTTTCAGGTACCAAGAGGTCTAGTTAAGAGAGTAAAGAAGAGTTAGAGACAACGTGATGTCTCATTTGAAGTTCTAGAATAACTTAAGGAAATCTATGGTGCTAGCAAGTTAAAGAGAGGGTACTAGTAGTATAAATAGATATGTATAGGTCGCAAACTAAAGTATGGTAGAGTGAAAAGGTTTTAGGTAGACAAGAGTAAGGATAAGAAAAGGTGAGTAAGAAGGTGATAAGAATAGGTAAGTCCTCGTGGTTAAACCCATCATAACAAGAGAGCTAATAGTTTTTGTAAGTTATAAAACGCTCAGTATAGCCTGAATGAACTCAAAGGAGTTTAAGACTAGGGGCATTTAGAAAAGGTGGAATGTTGCCCTGGTAGTAGAATGAGCGTAAAATTGTGATAACGTGAATAACGTTTAGGTCTTTGATTGAGTAATGATTTAAAGAGAATGGATTTCATGAATTGTACAAGATTAGAATACCCCCATAAGATAAATCATGTTGGGATATTATGAAATATGGTTACTAAAGTTTGTATCGTCCCTAAGTAGATCAAGCAAATCACTTAAGATGTTCCCCGATGAGATGTGAGCCCTAGTGATAATGTATTACGTAAGAGGTTTCAAGTTATGAGTGGTAGATTAAGATCAACATTAAGCTGAATCAACAATGGATGGATAAAAGTTAAAAAATATGAGAGGAGATTAGGTTGTTATTCCTAAGATGAACAATAATAAGGAAGTATTAAAGGACTTAGATTTATACATATAGGATAAGCTACGATAGAGTAACCTAGAGTTGGGTAGAAAACCTCGGTAATAACAAATCGAAGTAAGTATTATGGTATAGTATGACCTACCTAGATGCAGTAAATCCATAAGGATATATAACCAAGGTTATGAAACAAAAGATAGCAATAGTCGGAAGTTCAACAAAGTACCACGTGAAGGACTTCAGTACACCTATAGATGCCTAGAAGGACATCATATCATAGTTCTGTATATATTCACAAAGTGGGCCTAGAGATTAGCTAAAAGCTGGTGGAAATATGAGAGAAAAGTTTCATAGGCGCCCGTACAAGGACATAGTCGTACAGGCTGCATGACAGAAGGTAGCAATAATTACAAGATCGGAAGATTTCCGACCACAGGTCGTGGTGTGGAAAAAAGGCCTAAAGGAGGGAATGCCCTGGCCTTTGGATTGGTTCATCGAGCAGTATCCTAGAGGGCAAGGACAATATTAAGAAATTCATAATATCTATAAGTTATGAAATTGATAAGCGTATCAGTCAATATTTGAGGATGAATGTTCCAAAAGGGGAAATGATATTACACCCCATGTTTTCGTACGTGAGAGTACGTCGTAAGTCAATTGATTTAAGCTCACAAATGAGATCATCTTTGAAAGCACATAAAATAATTTATCATGGTACCTCGGATGTTACATATATTGAAGATCATGGACAACAAGTACAAAGAGAGTTGGAAGGTTTAGAAGCTAAGGAATTGAAGAAAATAATGTTTCGTCGAAAGTCGACAAGTTTGGAATGTTATAACATGTACTTTTGGGGTGATACTAAGGTTCTTAACATGATAAGGAGGTTATTCTATAAGTTATGTTAGTCATATGATATTCGTGTGTTATGTTATGAAGTCAAGCGAGTTGTGGAACAAAAGTCGACGAAAGTCATCACAAGTTGCATTCATAAGTTTTACTGGAAATTTGGGTCAAATATAACTGCAGTTTTCTCCCAATATACTAAGAGTTAAGGGATTTTCCACACAGCAAACTGAAGCTCTATGAGTCTATTTTCCAACCCATTAAATTGTTTATTAATTCGACATCAGAATGTAAAGATATATACATTTTTGCAAGACTGCACAAGCTACTAGGTGACAAGTAGGTGTGTCACCTACTTGGTTAAATGAGAGCCCAAAAGGGGCTATTTCAGGTCATCCAAAAAGCCCATTTAAGGGCTTATCTCCTGCAATATAAACCTTATTATATATCACAAATAACCAGACCTAAACCCCTGCAAACCTCCTCCCAAAAATTACCCACAAACCCTAATTGATTTTCTCCCCCTTTCAAGTTCTAATTGGAGGTAAAACCTAGAGTTTGAAGAACGAAGATAAGAGCTGATTTATCCAACAAATAAGGTAAGTTTACTGCTCTCTTTAATCCATTTTTTCTTCTGTAAATTCATGGTAAGTCGTTCTATTATTGTTGAATGTTTTTTTGGGAAAAATCACAGTTTTCAAACTTACTCGTGTTTTTTTGGTGTTTTCGGTGAAAATTGGGAATTTACTGTTATACTTGAAAACCATGCCTATTTTCTATAATTTTGAACGAGTTGAGCATCTTATCTTTGTGTTATTTTGATGTACCATTTTATCATATTCTTATGAACTCTGACCCTTGTCCCAACTCGTCACTACTTTCAACCTAAGGTTAGGTTTGTTACTTATTAAGTACATGTGGTCAGTTGTACTCATACTGCACTTTTGTACATTGCATGCAGATGTTGCTGCATACGTCGGGAGCTAGACTTCCCTGTCGTGCAAAATTGCTGACTTCGGGATTCTGAACTTCTATCTTTCTATTATCTCAAGATGGTAAAGACACGTATCCGGATCAGATGACCAGAAACTCGCGCCCCCTACTAGACCCGTGAGAGGCTGAGGTCGAGGTTGAGGCCGAGGACGTCCACGGGTGCAGCCAAAGTACCCGCATGAGTTGCTATAGAGGAACTACTAGTAGCTCCAGTTGGGGCGCAAGAACCTAAGGCGTCTATTACTGCACCAACGCTTCAGTAAACCCTCGCCTAGTTTCTGAGCATGTTCGGTACTTTAGCTCATGCAAGGCTAATCCCACTTGCTCCTGCCACATCTAAGGTCGGGGGAGGAGCATAGACTCCTACTGCCCGTACCCTAGAGCAGCGGGTCCAGGTTGACCAGGTTCTAGAGGTCACACTAGTGTAGCTGGTAGCCCTAGTCCAGTCCGAGTTTAGGGCAGTAGTTTCTGAGGAGGAGCATTGCAGGCTCGAGAGGTACAAGAAGTACCACCCTCCTACTTTTAGTGTCTTGGCATCGAAGAATGCCCAAGGTTTTTTTGAGGAGTGCCACCGTATCCTCCGTACTATGGGTATATCGAAGTCTAGTAGGGTTTTTTTCATACGTTTCAGCTTAAAGAAGCTGCTTATCAGTGGTGGCGTGCATATGAGTTGGGTAGTCCGGCCAAGGCAGCTTCACTCACTTGGACTCAGTTTTTGGATATGTTCTTGAGGGAGTATGTTCCCCAGAGTCTTAGAGATACATGGCGCATAGAGTTTGAGCAATTGCGCTAGAGTTCTATGACCGTGTCGGAGTATGCAGCCAGATTCAGTGATTTGGCTAGATATGAACCGACATTGGTTGCTACTATTAGAAAGTGGGTACGTCAATTTATCGAGGGGCTCAACCCCAGCATTAGATTTAGCATGGACCGAGAGTTGGAGATGGACATCCCATTCCAGCAGGTAGTGGGAATTGCTATGAGATTGGAATATATGCTGACTCGGGAGAGAGATGAGAGAAAGGCCAAGAGGTCTCGAGAGTCTGGCACTTATAGCGGTACTCGTGCCCCAGCTGAAGCTCGTCAATGTAGGGGCAATGTGAGTCGCCCTATTCATTCAGTACTTCCAGCCACCAGTGGTATTCTTGCCACTCCTAGGACTCAGGTTCCCTATTATGCACTGCCATTATCTAGTGCACCTTCTGCACGGGGTGCTTTCAGCAGTCAGTCCGGTCGACCTGGCCCAAGCCAGCCACAATAGCCACATCCTACGAGAGCTTGTTTTGAGTGTGATGACACTCGGCATATGATGAGGTATTGTCCTAGACTTAGGAGGGGTGCATCTCCACAAACTACTTAGGTTTTGTGTGCTCCACCGGTCCTCAGGCTACGGTTACAGCACTAGCTACCATTCTACCTACTCAGCTAGCTGGAGGTGGAGGTCGGGCAGGTAAAGGTCACTCTAGAGGCAGAAGCCAGGCCAGATATTATGCTCTTCCTACTTGGACGGAGGAAGTTGCATCCGACTCTGTCATTACAAGTATTGTTCCGGTCTGTCATAGAGATGCATCAGTCTTATTTGATTTAGGCTCCACTTATTCCTATGTGTCATCTTATTTTGCTCTGTATTTGTGTGTATCTGATTGTTTGAGTTCTCCTGTCTTTTTGTCTATACATGTGGGAGATTCTATTATTGTTGACTATGTGTATCGGTCGTGTTTGATTATTCTTAGTGGTTTTGAGACCAGAGCCAATCTATTATTGCTTAGTATGGTAGAATTTAATATTATTTTGGACATGGATTGGTTGTCACCCCATTATGCTATTCTTGATTGTAAAGTCAAGACCGTGACACTGGCTATGCCAGGATTACCATGGTTAGAGTGGAGAGGTGATTATACCCTAGCAGAGTTATTTCAACTTAAAGGCTCAGCGGATGGTTGAGAAGGGATGTCACCTGTATCTAGCTTATGTGAGAGATGTCAATGTGGATACTCCTACTATGGAGTCAAGTCCGGTAGTGAGGGATTATCTAGATGTATTTCCAGTGTATCTTCCGGGTATGCCGCCCGACAGAGATATCGACACTGGTATTGATTTGTTACTGGGCACTCAACCCATCTCTATTCCTCCATATTGTATGGCCCCACCTGAGCTAAAGGAGTTAAAGGAGCAGTTACAGGAGTTGCTTAATAAGGGCTTCATTTGGCCCAGTGTGTCGTCTTGGGGTGCTCCAGTCTTTTTTGTGAAGACGAAGGATGATTCTATGCGCATGTGTATTGATTATCGCCAGTTGAACAAAGTTACAGCAAAGAATAAATATCCATTTCCACATATTGATGACCTATTTGATCAACTACATGGTGTCAGGGTATTCGCCAAGATTGACTTGCATTCAAGCTATCATAAGTTGAAGATTCGGGAGCTAGATATCCCAAAGGCTGGCTTCAGGACTCAGTATGGTAACTACGAGTTCCTTGTAATGTCATTTGGGCTAACCAATGCCCCGACAGCTTTCATGCACTTAATGCACAGTGTATTCAGCCCTATCTTAACTCATTTGTCATTGTGTTTATTGAAGACATCTTGGTGTACTCCCGGATTCAGAAGGATCATAAGTAGCACCTGAGAATTGTGCTTTAGACCTTGAGAGAAAAGAAGTTATATGCATAATTTTCAAAGTGCGAGTTCTAGATAAATATTTTTGGGTCATGTAGTGTCGAGTGAGGGGATCAAGGTAGATTTGAAGAAGGTTTAAGCAGTGCAGAGTTGGCTAAGACCGTCCTCAGCTACGGAGATCCGGAGTTTTCTTTGTTTGGCGGGTTATTATCGTCGATTTTGTTGATACCCAATTTTTTCCTCATATTTTAAATAATATATACATATACTTTCAAAATAGTGAATATGCATCATCATTTGATTTATAAGCATGCACAAATATTTTTTATAATTTTTAAAGACTTTAAACCAATTTATTCATACATTTTATTATATATAAATATCTAATAATTATCCTCAAAATTATTTTATGATTATTTAATCATCTAAACTTATCATTTATACCACCATAATGTTTAAATGTTTTTAGTGCATTTTTATAATTACATTTGCATTTTTAGAGCTAATTGCACATTTTTGCAATAATAACCCATATTAATGTATAATTACATTATTTATGCAAAAAATGACTTTTTATATTTTTATAATATTAAGTAATTATTTTTAATCATTTTAGTGCACAAATAATATTTTTTATATTTATTAATTATTTTTATAAATTATTTATTTATTAAATATTGGGTATTTAATATCTGGCCCCAAATTCACCTTAATTTCGGACCTAAACTACCCAGCCCCAGCCCAATAACTCCTGAGCACAAACCAAATAACCCCCAGCTTAACCAATTAAACTAATCCGACCCAAAACCCCTAACTAATCGTGACCGTTAATCTCTGAGATCAACGACCCATATTACTCATACCCTTTTAATTAACCAAACCCCCTAACCCTAAACTATTCTTCACCATCCGCTGCCTTTGGATTCTCTCATCTCTCTGCCCAAACCCTAGCCGTCTCCCCCCAATTTTTCTCTCCTAATCCCACTGGACATGGGATTACATAGTTGTTTCTTGCTATATTCGACTTTCCCCTGGTAGTGGAACCTTCTATATACCACTTTCCTAAACATGGCAAGTGCATCTCATCAACTTCGAACCAAAGCTGGTTCAATTCCTTGACCTTTTCCGTCTATGTTCGTTCTTGTTCTTTTATGGTATGAATCTTTGTATATCTTTGTGATCCTTACTTACCCTAAGAATTAGGGGTTCAGATCTCTTTTAGATCTAACCAAATATGGTTCGATTCTTTAATTTCAAGTGTTATCTCGTATATATACATCCTAATATGTGTAAATTTGTTCTTATTTGCCGATTTTTTACTTACCCTAAAATTAGGGTTTCAGATTCTTTTAAATTAAACCAAATCTAGTTTGATTCTCTGATTTAAATGGTTTTCTATCTATGTTCATCTTATTCTACACAACATTTGATTTTTACCCTTTACTTATTTTAGATTTTTGTCGATTTGTGTACTTTACCTAAAATTAGGGTTTTGAAATTTTCTCTTTTCTTTACTGATTTCGATTGCTTTCATTTCTAGTGTTTGACTGATGATTTTCCATGTTTATGTATTCGATTTCTATACAATATAAACCCCTACCCGCCGCCCTTTGAAACAGTTCTCGAATCATTGAGAAAAAATTACTAAAAATTAAAGTTGTGTGCTCTTTGCTCTTTGGTTCCTGGCCGGCTGAAAGCCTAGGTCAGAAATTTCGGGTTCTTGCTCTTTTGGGTATTTTTGTAACACGGTGGGCTTCTTTTCTTTCATGTTTCATTTAACTAGTAAGTTACCAAACCTTTGTCATTTCATTCTGATTTACATGTTATTAACATGTATTTTCACTTCTGAAGAGTTTTGTTCAATGTGTTATTTCAATTTAGGCTTTGCTAATCTAAATATCATTACGTTTGTAGTCTGAGACATGGTTAGACCTGAGTTGATCAATTTCTTTTAATTCTGCCTAGCCTATATGTTATTGATATCCACCCCTTTACTGTTTAAAATTGCTACTTGAACATGCTCTCATATCCCCTTTCTATGGATTAGTTAACTAAGTATGAATGTATTCATCAAGTATGTAACAAGTCTGTTTCTGAATTGGCTGTGATGTAACCTGTTTTGATTTCCCAGTAATTGCCTTAATTAGTTTTCAACCTATTAGGTTCTGTTGCCAATTGATATGATTCCTTCTTGTGACACTAGCCTTCTACACTTAGCATAATCTGAACTCTCTTTTTCTTCTTACTATAAGTCTGTCTTGCAACTTGTCTTGTTAATATATGCATTATGTGTTGAACTTATTAATCCTATTCTTAAACCCAAGCATATTCTGTTACCTATTTTTTTAAGTGCTCAATTTGATTATGTCCTTCATTGTTGTCCCTTAACCTCATTCTATTCCTTTACTACTTGGTCTCTTTGAGTTCTTATTTCTTAGCCGGCTGAAAGCCAAGGCTACTTAGGTTCTATCATCTGACCTCCCTAGTGTGAGCACTGCTCGGGGTCCAATTGACACTCTTGTGAACTCTGACACAGTAGGACTTGGTCCCCAGTCTATCCCTGAATCTCCTATGTTAACCTCTCTAGTATGAGCATTGCCCTATGTTTTTGAAGCCCCTGGGAATTCTGACGCACGAGGGTCCAAGGCTCTTTGCCATGTTTGTCCCAATTGCTCAGTTCTGTCCCATTTCACTTACTGGATAAGCCAATGGGCTTGTGTACATGAATGTATCTTTGATGGCTACTGGGTTTTGGCTATGAAAACTATCTTCTGGCTCTTGTGAACTATGTGAAGGCCTGGCCTGGCCGAGTGTGCTTTAGGTCTGTCTTAGGCCCACTATACACTACAAAAAACTGGAATTAGCTACAAATGTTGTCGCTAAAACGCTCGTAGCTAGTAGAATTTCTTGATAATCCGTTGCTAATCCATCGCTAAATGAGATTAGTGACAGATTTTTCTTTTTAGCTACAGAATTTGTTCGTCACTAAAACTTGATTTTTTAGTAGTGATAGTTATGTTGTAACTTTGTAATTTATTTCATTTATTGGGCCTGTAATAATGAGGTAATAAGAATTGGGGTATTAGTAAAATTGGAAACTGGGCTTATTTAATATTGCATGAAACAAGTAGAAATCCTGCCTATAAGTGTTTAATTTGTTTAATATATTCTGCCTCCACCTGCTTGTTAGAAATCATGCCTATAGGAAAATAAACGATCAATCCTTTAATTGTACCATGTCACATAGACACCATGCCTGTAGGATTACGTTGGTTCACAAATACCTGTTCTTTGCAATGTTCACATAAATATCATGTCTATAGGAGTATAATCAAATGCCATTTCTATTATTCTCATTATACTGTCACCTGCCTAGAAAGCATGCCTATAAGGATAAAATATTAAAAAATCAAGTATAATTGTCAATTGCTAGAAATCCTGCCCATAGGGCGTTCTATTAATGTTGTTAACATTAGGTCTTCAAACAATTGTATAATTACAATGACTAGATACCTAAAACGCAGAAATTACAACGTTACGTTCGGAATCTAGAATCATTTAGCAATCATGTCTATAGGATCAATAACTTATAACATGGGGTCTCAATAGTGAATATGCGATATCAGATTCCCTAAACTGTGCACCTGTTTAGAAATCACGTCTATAAAATTACATTTTACATTTGAAACTGCTGCATGTATTAAAATCAAGAATCACGTAGAAATCATGCCTGTATGATTCAATAATAGTTTAAAATATGCAACTGTCAAATGCTTAATTTGTTTGCGTGCATTTGTTCTCAAAGTGTGGAGGCTAACTTGAGTCCTTAACTGTTTTTATATGAAGTCCAACCTGTTTTGCATGACGATTAGTTTTATCATTTTGAGCAGCCTAAGTTGGAGTCTAGAACCACCTAAATAGAGGTCCAAAGCCTCCTAGACCATAGACATGGGACGGGTAGTGCACGCATAGGGTACAGTTTGGAATCAACTAGTACGCTTTAAGTAACAACTGAAAGATAGTAATCGGATAACAGGAGATCATAGTTTATGCCCGCTAAATAATATAAGTAACACCCCATCTTGAGGGAGTTACGGAGTATTATTTATGTTGCACGAGGTGATCCTTTAGGCTAAAAATTTAGGACCCCTCATCTTGTCTTTAAATCAATTATTTAATAATGAACTTCCCGTATTCCTTGTTTTCCTGTACTTGATCACCTAAACTAATTCATATAATTGAGTTCGATCGGGACGCACAGTTGTGGACCTCAAAGAGTGCCTAACACCTTCTCTTCAAGGTAATTTCGAGCCCTTACCCGATTTTTGGTGATGCAAACTAGTCAAATAGAGTTATCTGCAAAATAAGTGCCCTAACGCAACCCAAACCCATTAGGTGGTGACTCTCTCTTTTAACACCCTTCCTTAAAAGAGTTGTCACGTGTCGAAATCCGATTTCACGAGAAAAAGGGACGCGACAGCATGTTGACTCTACTGGGGATTTTTAGGCTCTTACCATAAGTGAACTTGGTCTATATGAATTAGTCTTATCTGATAAATGTGTTTTCATTATTTTTGTTGTTACATGAGTATCTCACTCCCGTTTCCTTCTTAGTTTCCACATGTACACCCTTTTCCCCGTTTTTTCTTTATTTGAACTCATATGCAAATTTCTGTTTAATTTGGTCATAACATGCACTTTCCTTTAGACATTTTTAAGAATTGATACATCATGTCTCTCCCCACCCTCACTCCCTTATATACTTTATTACAATTTCCATATTGCGTGAACTAACTTCTTCCTTGTTTTTCTTTCTTTGTATTTACGTTTCATTCAATACTACATTTACTACTTTCAACTTGCAAAAATATTTGACAACATGTTGTTTTATATTTGCATAAAGCATGCTCCAAATCATATGACACTCGTGCGTAATTAATACCATAGCGGCACTTGATGAGTGTCTGTGCTCTTCCTAAATCACCCTGTAAATTTGGAAAGGCTTATTTGCGGTAAAACTAATCGATCAACAATGCAGTCAACGGTTCCGTGTCTTTCCCTCTCAAGTTGTCCGCTTGAGGGTACCGATCTAGACTCTTCTAGAAACCCCACTCTAATATCAACTATACATGCATTATGTCCAAACCTAGTATGAGTTAGAACATTGTCCGCGTAATAACTCGCTAAGACAATGCCTTGTCCAAAGTCTACCGAGATTTCCATAGTCTCAATGGGCACAATCACGATCTGTGCATTATTTGGAGAAAACATGTCAATATGTTGATCATTAACGTGTAAATAACCAAATATGGAGGAGGAAAAGGCTAACTCTATTTGTTTTGCAAAAATGAGGCACAAAGTCCCCAGGTTCGAGATGGTTCGAAATATCCCACCTTTGCTACTGGATTGGTGGGAAAATATCGCACAAAGTGACAAAAACATGTGAAAAGAGTCCTCGGGAATTTGTCCTTTATGTTAGATATCCAGCCGAACAATGCACTAATTGAGGCCGCTACCATGTTCTAGGATGAGAAGAGAGCCATTTTCCTTTTTGGTGACATAGAAATGACTCCCCTTCTAAAAGAAATAGGAGGTTTCGTTGGGCACCCGTAGGATAGTCCTGGTTTGTTGGTACCAGAGAACCGCACTCCTCGAGGTTTCTTAAAAATGATGGGTTTAAGGAAAAATAATGATTTAGTCTGTCTAAAGAAGTCTTACATACTGTTCAATTTTCTCTATGAGCGTTATGGGCACAACAAGTCATACAGCCTTTACCATGATGAGTTTGCCATCTCTTCTTTGGGTTGGACTCACTGCCGAGTTTTTATGTTCATTGTCTATTTTTTGGGGATGCTGTTATTTCCAATACAAGGAGAAAAGATCCAGACTCGCCTAGCTATGGTCACTAAGGCTTTAATGGAGGGGATTGAGGGGCAGACTTACACTATTGTCCCTATGATTCTGGCTGATATGTATCGGGCTTTAGACCGTTGCAAGAAGGGGTATAGACATTTCGAGGGTTGTAATTTGTTGATGCAAGTATGGTTGTTGGAACACCTTCAGAGGGGAGAATACTGTCAAGAATTTCTGCGACGACCATGGAATGACCACATAGCCTATCACCATCCGAAGAAAATGACTTTTATCCAAATAGGTTCGTGCAACCGGAAAGCGTTGTGAGATGGGCACACTTCTTCAGCAATCTGACTGATGACAAAGTACATTGGATGTTCGAGTAGTTCCCTAGCAGTGAATTCATCATCAGATCAAGAGATACTCCTCATCTAATGTTAATCAGATTAAGGGGATTTATCCTTATACTCCTACCAGAGTTATGAGACAAGTTGGGAGAAAGCAGGTTATACCACGAGTTTCTAAAATAGTTCAGTACAAGGCAGACTTCCAGAGGAATGCCATTCTATATAAGTTTGAGGCACAACACATGTGGCATCAAAAGGTCATTGTGGATAAAGATACCATCGAGCCAGATCGGTACATACCGGCCATGTGCGCTTCTATCCAGCATGGTTGGTAGATGATATAGCGGGGGATGTCAAGTCAGGGATTAATATAAAGAATAGTGCTATAGACGACGCTGTTGAAGCACAAGTCAAATATAGGATGTTACGTAAAAGGGTCTTCGAGTCTGAAGCCAGGCATTTAGAACAACATAAAATGGAGATGGAAGCAATGAACGAGCGGAGAGAAATCGATACTAAGTCAACAGAAAGGTTGGAATATTTAGTGCAAGGGTTGATAAAGCTTGAAGGGAAGATGATAAATAGGGTTGCAGGCTGTCAAAACATGGATGGCAATGAATGAGGGCTCTTAGCAAGGGCATATCTTCTGTTGGACATGTGCGACCTGGGGAATCTGCTCGATGGGGCAAAGAAGGCCAATCATGGAGAAGATCCATATGGGACCAAATAAATTAGGAATTATATTTTACTTGTTTTCTAAACTCGTTTTAGGCTTTGGTTGTAATAAGGCAAATGCCATTAGTAACTCTTTATGATTATTGTCATTTTAGCAGAAATTTGGTTCATTTATCATATTAATGAAATGACACAGTTATTGGCATCGGTTTTCTCCAAATTTATATGTCGGTTAGGTCTACCTCGGACACAATGAGGTCCCCAAATTAGGATGCGAATTTATAATTCCGCAATATGTGTTTAATTACCCCAAACATCCTTTTAATACTCCTCACTGACTTATTTACCTTTTGTTGTTCTTCTTTTCTTTGTTTGTTTATTTGCATTCCCCAAGGTTGGTTTGTGCATACTAGCATCATCAGCATATCATACCAGATCCAGAGGTCCTCCACCTCCTCCTCCTCTAGGTGATCCTAAAAGCAAAGGAAAGCCAAAATGGATGATACAAGCAATATCAGGAAAGACAACGCTACGCATGAAGAGAACGTCGAGACTTTAGATGGTCAGAGTACTCCGGCACATAATGACTTGGTTTTACGGTTAGAATAGAAGATATTGGAGTTACAAGGGGAACTTGAGTAGGTCCGGAACTTGGCAAACCTTTCCCTTATCCTGAACGTCCCCGATGTCAACCAACAAAATATCATAAACCCAGCACCTCCCTAGAACACACAAAACCAACAAAATCCTCCCGCACCTCACCAATATGCCACACCTCCTCAAAATCTCAATCCTCTACCAGTACCGACCCCTCCACAACATCATCATCATTATCCAACCTAGTATCCATAAATCACCACCTACCACACTCCTCAAAATGCACCACAACCTACTCCCGATCCTTAAAACTCAACCAACGACCACCACTATGCCCAAATTCCCGGAGTCCATCAAAGCAACCCCATATATGTAGAAACCTTACCCCACACTCTAGAACAGACCTTATACATACCGGAATCTGCCGAGAAGGACCTACTCATCAAGAACATGGCAGAGGAACTCAAGAAGCTTACTAGTCGAGTCCCGGGTGTTGAAGGCAGTAAAGGCATCAAAGGTCTAAATTATGAAGATTTGTGTATTCAGCCGGACATAGAACTACTAGAGGGTTACAAACCTCCTAAGTTCGAGATGTCCAACGGGACAGGTGATCCGAAGGTACATTTGAGAACATACTGTGACAAGCTCGTAGGGGTTGGTAAAGATGAAAGAATCTGCATGAAGTTGTTCATAAGGAGCCTCACTGAAGACGCCCTGTCCTGGTACATCGATCAAAGCCCAAAGAAATGGGTTAACTAGGTGAGCATGACGTCAGATTTCATGGATCAGTTCAGGTTTAATATAGAAAATGTGCCCAACGTCTTTTACATTCAGAACCTTAAGAGGAAACCAATAGAAACTTTCCGTGAGTATGCTACTCGATGGAGATCAAAAGCTGCGAAAATAAGGCCAACACTGGAAGAAGAATAGATGAATAAGTTCTTCGTCAGAGCTCAAGATCCACAGTACCATGAAAGGTTGATGGTTATTGAAAACGATAAGTTCTCTGATATCATCAAACTAGGAGAAAGAATAGAGAAAGGAATTAAAAGCGGGATGGTGACAAATTTGAGGCACTCCAAGCTACAAACAAAGCCTTGTTGTTAGGAGGTATATCTAAAAAGAAAGAAGTTGGTGCAGTAATGTTAGCCTCTTGCATACCAAACCCCACCACTCACATATCAGCCTTTACCTCCCAAATACCAATAAACCACCGCCACCTACCATACTTATAACACCCAACTAGCATATTACCACTCACTACCACCAACTCGCTAAAATTAACAAAAACCCAAACAAAATTTTGACCATAGACCACCAAGACAATACACTCCTATTGTTGAACCCATCGATCAGTTTTATGAAAGACTGAAGGCTGCCAGTTATGTCACCCCCATTCCCGTTGTTGCTATGCAAAACTCTTCTCAATGGGTTCATCAAAACAAGACATGTGCCTACCACTCGGGCATGAAGGGTCATACGATCGATGAATGTCGCACTTTGAAGGATAAGATCCATACGCTGATTGACACCAAGGTTATACAAGCAAAAGAGACTGCACCTAATGTCTGCAATAACCCTCCCGGATTACAGAGGCGAAGGGGCAAATGTGATCAAAACTGATGAAGAATGGGATCCGGAAGGATCAATTGGACTCATTCGTAAAGGGGATGAACCCAAAATACCTCTAGTAACTCTTACACCTATTATAGTGCAGATTCAGTCGCCAATTGAGGTTGAAATAGCCACGCCAACTCCGTTTGAGGTAAAAACAATAACGCCCCTCAACCACACCAACTCCGTTTAAGGTAGAAATGACCACGCCCTTCACCGTGACGGTAGCACCCACACCGTCCTTTAATTCCAATGCCATAATATGGGACTATGCCGCAGAGGCGAGAAGGAAAAGAAAAGGGAAAATGGAAGAAACAGTTGCCGCACAAGGCATGACCAGGACCGGTAGTGTTTACACACCTGAGCATTTGGGAGGAACAAGTAAAGAAGCCACTCCCAAACATCCTATCACTAAAACAAGTCCGGATGATCTTTGGAGAAAGGTGCAAGCAAGAGAATATTCGGTGGTTGATCATCTGAACAAAAACCCCTGCTTAGATATCCATTCTATCACTATTACAGAATTATGAGGCGCATAGGAATACATTTATGAAAGTGTTAAACGAAGCTTACGTACCCAACAACATCACTAGCAGAGAAATGGCCAACATGGTAGGACAAGTGTTGGAAAGTCGCAATATCACTTTTCACGAAGACGAGCTACCACCAGAAGGGCTGAGTCACAACACGACACTGCATATCACGGCACAATTTAAGGATAAATTCATATCCAGAGTCCTAATAGATGGGGGTTCGAGTCTCAATATTTGTCCGTTGACTATATTGAAGAGGTTGGGTAAAGGTTTGCATGAGATATGAGCAGGAACTATGAACGTGAAAGCATTCGACGGGTCCCAAAGGGCCACGATCGGGGAAATCAACCTATGTTTGCAGATGAGTCCGACTTGGTTTGACGTTGATTTCAAGTATTGAACATATCTGCCACATATATTCTGCTATTGGGACAATTTTGGATACATGCTGCTAGGGCCATGGCCTCCACTCTACATAAGGATGTGAAGTTTGAATGGAACCATCAGGAAGTAATCATCCACGGGATAGGAGTAACCCCATTTACACCAATCAAACTGTTCTAGTTATCAATAATAGAAGGAAGTTGGGTGGAGAAACGTACCATCACATCGAGCACATCAATGCCATCGAGAAAGACAAGTTGTGGAGTAATAAGATTGAAAGCATACTGTTATGGGCAAGGTACGAACCCGGCAAAGGGTCTCGGCAAGGATCTCCAAGGGATCACCAAACCAATACAGCTAAAGCGTCATGGTACAACTTTTGGGCTTGGGTATGAATACACATGGCACGAGTATCAGAATTGGTTGCCACCATGGCGTGGTCTTTATTACCCAATTGAGCAGCTAATAATGCATCTGTACCAAACATTTCAATAGACTGACGTGATATGGAGATATGAAGAAGATGAAGCTTTAACTGGCCTGAGGAATCTATTTGTGGACAATGAAGACATGTAATGCAATGTAATAGTTGAGGAGAAGGAGGAGGAAGACATTACAATTCAGACCATGGGAAAGGGAGTTGTTCTCAATAACTGGACTGGTATACTATCACAGGCCCATCGAGTTACTGGGTAGCCTGGAAATTAACATGATCTATTTTTTAAAAGCAATTTTTAGCATCTAAGACGTTTTCAGTATTTTGTTTTAGATGCATTTTGTTTTGAAATAATTGCTTGAGTCATTGAGTCATACTTGTTTTTATGTTTCAAGATTTATCTAATGTATTGCTATTTTAGTATTTATTACTATCCTTTACATTTTCTCTCTACAATATTATTATTACTTATCCTGATGAACCAATGACTGTGACATGTAATGAGATAACGCAACATAAGGATAGTGTTCAGAGGAAATCGAAGAAGAAGACATAATCCATGAGGAAATTGTCATAGAGGTGGAAAATTTTGAGAACAAGCCTTAGTCAAATTTGGACGAAACTCAGAAAGTCAATTTTGGGAGATCCTGAAATAGTAAAAAAAACTCGCATAAGCATTCACCTGTCACCATCAGAGAAAGAAGAGTACAACCATTTCCAGAAAGAATACAAAGATATCTTTGCATAGTCTTATGATGATATGACCGGTTTGAACACATCTATAGTGGCTCATAAATTACCTACCGACCTGAAGTGTCCGACTGAAAAGCAGAAAAGAAACTCATAAAGTTCAAGCCTGATATGAGTCTGAAAATCAAAGAGGAAGTCACCAAGCAGATCAAAGCTAAGGTTCTCAGAGTGGTCGAATACCCTACTTGGTTGGCTAACATCGTGCCAGTTCTGAAAGAAGGATGGGAAAGTCAGAGTATGTGTCGGCTATAGGGATTTAAACAAAGCAAGTCCCAAGGATGAATTCCCGTTACCCAATATACACATATTGATCGATAATTGTGCTAAGCATGAACTCCAATCCTTCGTGGACTGCTTCGGGGGATACCATCATATCTGGATGGATGAAGAAAATACCGAGAAAACAGACTTTATCACTCTATGGGGGTATATTATTATAAAATGATGTTGTTTGGCCTGAAGAATGCTGGAGCCACTTATATGAGAGCCATGACCACTATTTTCCATGACATGATTCACAAAGAAATAGAGTTGTACGTGGATGATGTCATCATCGAATCCAGAAGAAGCACAGAGCATATAGTAGACTTAGGAAAATTCTTTAATCGGCTTCGAAGGTACAATCTGAAACTGAATCCTGCAAAGTGTGCCTTTAGAGTCCCTGCTGGGAAATTGCTAGGTTTCATCGTCAGTCACCGAGGGATTGGATTAGATCCTTCAAAGGTCAAAGCTATCCAAGATTTGCCACATCCGAAGAGCAAGAAAGACGTGATGAGCTTCTTAGGGCGTCTCAATTACATCAGCCGCTTGATAACACAATCGACTGTGATCCGTGAGCCAATTTTCAAAATGTTGAAGAAAGACGTTGCAGCAAGTTGGACTGAAGAATGTCAAAAAGCTTTTGACAAAATCAAGGAGTACCTATCCACACCACCAATCTTGATCCCACCGGAACCTGATAGACCTCTGCTACTCTATTTGCCTGTACTAGATGGGGCTTTTGGGACAACACAACGAGACGGGAAGAAAGGAACATGCCATATATTATCTGAGTATGAAGTTCACACCCTATGAAGCACGGTATTCCCTACTGGAATGCACCTGTTGCGCCCTGACATGGATAGCTCAAAAATTGAGGCACAACAGCTGTGCCTACACTACATATCTCATATCAAGAATGGATCCTCTAAAATACATTTTTCAGAAACCCATGCCTACAGGGAAACTAGCAAAATGGAAGATATTGTTGAGTGAATTTGATATTGTCTATGTGACTCAGAAGACGGTCAAGAGACAGGCATTAATAGACCATCTTGCAAAAAATCCTGTAGGATGAGAATACGAACCACTGAAAACGTATTTTCCTGATGAAGAAGTATCATTTGTAGGAGAAGATATCACCGAAACCTACGATAGTTGGAGAATGTTTTTTAATGGGGCTGCAAATTTCAAAGGAGTGGGTATGGTATTAGAGCTGTTTTGGTGTCAGAGACAGGACAACATTATCTGTTATTCGCAAAACTCAGGTTTCCGTGTACCAACAATATTGCAGAATACGAAGCTTGTATCATGGGGATAAATTTGGCCATCGACATGACTATCTAGGAATTGCTGGTAATTGGTGATTCAAATCTTCTAGTACATCAGGTTCTAGGAGAGTGGGCTACCAAGAATACCAAAATATTGCCATATTTGTATCGTGTGCAAGAGTTGATGAAGAGGTTCACAAAGATAGAATTCAAACATGTTTCGAGAATCCAAAACGAGTTCGCAGACGCACTGGCTACTTTGTCTTCCATGATACAACATCCGAACAGGAATTTCATCAACCCTATTCTAGTAAGAATCCATAATTAGCCAGTTTATTGCGCTCATGTTGAAGAAAAAGCGGATGGAAACCCGTGGTTTCATGATATCAAGGAATACTTGGCAAAAGGAGAATACCCGAAGTATGCAAATCATACTTAGAAGTGCACACTCCGAAGATTATCCAACCATTTCTTCCAAAGTTGAGGAATTATGTAAAGAAGGACTCCAGATCTAGGATTATTACGGTGCGTTGACGCCAAGGAAGCTTCCAAATTGCTCGAAGAGATATATGCCGGGACTTGCGGACCACATATGAACTGTTTCATTTTAGCCAAGAAAATATTAAGAGCAGGATACTTTTGGATGACTATGGAAACGGACTGCATCAGGTATGTCCAAAAGTGTCACCAGTGTCAAGTACATGCAGATATGATACGGGTACCACCAAATGAACTCAATGCAACAAGCGCACCTTGGCCTTTTGCCGCTTGGGGAGTGGATGTGATCAGTCCAATAGATCTCGTCGCTTCAAACGGGCACAAGTTTATTTTAGTGGTCATAAACTACTTCACAAAATGGGTTGAATCTGCATCTTACAAGGTTGTAACCAAGAAAGTCGTCGCAAATTTTGTCAAGGATCGTATTGTTTGCCGATTTGGGGTACCAGAATCCATCATCACCGACAATGCCGCCAATCTCAACAGCGACTTAATGAAAGCCATGTGTGAGACCTTCAAAATCAAGCATAAGAATTCCAAAGCATACAGACCTCAAATGAATGGAGCAGTGGAAGCCGCCAACAAGAACATCAAGAAAATTCTAAGGAAAATGGTAGACAACCACAAGCAATGGCACGAGAAATTACCATTTGCCTTATTAGGGTATCGTACCACAGTCCGCACATCAACCGGAGCAACTCCCTATATGTTGGTTTACGGTACTGAAGCTGTCATTCCCGCCGAAGTCGAAATTCCTTCTCTTAGAATTATACAAGAAGCAGAACTCAGTGATGCAGAATGGATAAGAACTCTCTACGAACAATTAGCTCTTATCGACAAGAAAAGAATGAATGCGGTATGCCATGGTCCACTTTATCAGAATAGAATGTCGAGAGCTCAAAAGGGTCAAACTCAGATAGTTCACACCGGAGCAGCTGGTGCTGAAGCGGATCTTCTCGCATCAAGATGAGGCCAAAGGAAAATTCTCACCTAATTAGCAAGGGCCCTACATGGTTTATAGGGTACTAATATGAGGAGCATTTATACTTGCAGAAATGGACGGAGAAATTTGGCCAAAGCCTATCAACTTAGACTCAATCAAGAGATATTATGTTTAGATTGTTTACATTTCTTCATTTGATGTAATTGAACTACACTTGACTTGATTCGCGTTTAAAAGGGGATACGTAGGCAGCCCCGTGGATATCTTCATTTGATGTAATCTGCCATAAATTTAAGTTTCGTACACATAAAAATTGAATGGATGTCTATTTGTTGCTTTTTGGGTTTGATTGTTGGAAAAAGTACTGCACTACTACCTCTTTTCCTGTCCGTTTACATTTATTTTTTTATTTCTCTAGTGGTTTTTATTTCTAGCTCGAAGATTCTTTTTTAAATTGAATTTTTTTGAGGTGATACTTCTGCTTTATTGTATCGTATTTATTACATAACCTTTAGATATTTTAAAATAACATAGAGAACCAATATATAATTATTTATAAATTTATGTAAAGATATTATTTGAATGTATGTTGAAAATTATACTCTTTTATATATGTTAAAGCAAGATAAAGATTATTGTAGTGATTTGGTAATAGTAACTTGCACAAATACTTAATTTGTTTAACATTTGAATATTTTCACTTTAAATTTAGTTTTATCTTTTTACATTCTATAAATTTTGGTGAGTTAGCCAATATCAATTATTTGACAACTGAAATAAAGTAGTACTATTAGGTGGCTAAAGAACTAAGAGCTAGATCTCTTCAATCAGGGCTGTAATGTTTGGTCGTTTTAGTTGGAAAAATAAGGGTACAAGAATTGTACCCTCAATAGTTAGCTTTTTAATGACAGATAAATGCAAATAATTCTTGAATGAATAATATTGGATTTTATTTGATTCTATTATAATTTTGTTGTCTTAACGTGTAGAAGCTTTTTAATAGTTCTCACAGGATAGTACGTCTCATGTATGTACAACCTGTGAATTAAAAATTACATAAATATCAAGAGTTCTCATTATGCTATACCAGTTGAAACGTGAGAATGAAACATATATCGTTTCAAAATAAAATAATAGGCATGAAATACGATTGTATTGCCTATTTGGATCTAACAACAGCAAAATTAATTTCATTACATATTGTCACACTGTTAAGACAAGAGGGGTTGCTGAGGCTGTGAGTTCGAGTCTCCCCAAGAGCAAGGTGGGATGTTCTTGGAGGGAAGGATGTCGGGGGTCTATTTGGAAACAGTCTCTCTACCCTAGGGTAGGGATAAGGTCTGCGTACATACTACCCTCTCCAGACCCCACTAAGTGGAATTATACTGGGTTGTTGTTATTGTTGTTGTATTGTCACACTGTACTAACCGGCCTCAACTTCACATGATTTCATGTTACTCATCCCACTCATGTATACTTTAAACGATTAAATCATTTTTTAAAAAAAAATTAATGTTTGACATGAGATACATGTGTAACGCACATATAAAACTAGTAAATTAAATAAATGACACCAATAATTTATTTGAGGGGTCTTCAAGTATGTAGAGATGTGTATATACACACCCAAGGTAGGTGGACTAACGGATTTCAGTGACCCCTCTACCCTCAAGATAGGTTCGCCTCTTACCACCCGTCATCACCTTACAACCATCATTACCAACCACCACCCACATTAGTTGTCACTGTTGTTAACTTTTAGCTTTGGTTCATCCGAGAAATAATTTAAACAAAACCATGTAGATTAATAATATTCTTACTTAATATTTTCATAACATAATGTTTATTGGAGCATTAATTCCTTTAAATAATCTATTTATTAAGTATAGCTTTTAAATAAAAATAAATTATTTACATATTAAGATGATGTAAAACAAATAAAATATCTCTATCATCAACGTATATTCAAATTAAGATATCTTAATTTTAATAATTAAACAAGTGCCTTAAACTTAATTAAAAACAAATAGACGTTATATTTATCCCATTAAAAAAATCTCAAAGGTCGAAATATATTACTCACTCATTTATTTTAAGAGGACAAAAAACAAAAAAATATCATGAAGCATTACACATGGAAGGACCAGACACGCAGATTAGTACGACAAGGATTTATACAGGTGTTGCCCCCAATTTATCAAATAGCCATTTTACCCCAATTTATCAAATAGCCATTTTATTGCCACTCTCCCTCTTTCCTTGTTTGTCTCGTTTCCAACTGCAATTCTATTTTACTAACTGTAGATTTCAATTTGAGGGTTTATCCTCGATCCGATCTGGTATTGAGATTTACCTCGTTTTCCAACAATGCCGTCGCTCTTCGGAGGTCCGATGACTACATTTGAAGATTCTGAAAAGGAAAGCGAATATGGTTACGTTAGAAAGGTACTTACTTTCCTCCTCCTTGGATCTTTGATTTACTTTTATTGTTTTTTGTTATCCAATTCATATTCAATCTTCCGACTACTTCTTTGATTGTTTCTCTCCAAATTCTACTTCAGATCAATTTAATCTGAGTATTACCTTTTATGCTTTTGAGCCGAGGGTCTCCTGGAAACCGCCTCTCTACCCTTCGGGTAGGGTAAGGTCTGCGTACATATTACCCTACCCAGACCCCACTTGTGAGATTATACTCGGTCGTTGTTGTTGTATTACCTTTTATGCTTCCTTGAGTTTGATATTTGTTTTTATTTTTTATCTTATTGGATGGAATTGTATGTAGTTGGATCGGTCTCACTTCGCTACGCATTTTTATATCAATGCAATATTTGTTCGGGGCATAATTTCTGAAAATGCTAAACTTAGTAGCAACTGTTTGGCCTTTGCTTAATTGCTTTAAAGTTTAAACCTTTCTTTGTCAAGAAGCTTTTAGAGTCGATCATTGGTCAAACACGTAGCTTGTATCTTGCTCACGAGTTAATATGACTTAAAGCCACTAAACTTCTCTATCTGTCGACTCTGTTTATTGCAGTTGTAATCGTTAGGTTCTGATTTAGCTTTTCTATTTTGTTCACGATGTAGATGATCATATTAATATAGAAATATTGGTTACCAAATTTCGTTGTTGGTTTTGTGCTAATTGAATGAAATCTTTTGCCCAGCATTATTGGTTCTCCTACTCCAAAGTAAAAATTACCATTGCTAGTACTTGGAGTTTATGTTTGCCTGCAAATTGTGCCTTGTCCTATAGGTATCTGGGCCAGTGGTCGTCGCTGATGGAATGGCTGGGGCTGCTATGTATGAACTTGTTCGTGTCGGACATGACAATCTCATTGGTGAAATTATTAGGCTGGAAGGAGATTCCGCTACAATTCAGGGTATGCTGTTGAATTTCTTTATGGACTAGCTTGATTGCCATAATGAAACTTGAATTGAAATTACAAACAAGATTTTTTTTTTTGGTTAAGATCTACTTCTTTTGCAGTCTATGAAGAAACAGCTGGGCTGATGGTGAATGATCCTGTTCTACGTACACACAAGGTAAATAAATAGACTACCTCTTCTCAGTTATATTTTTTTTGTTGAACTGTTTGGCTTCAAATTTCAAATAGGCGAATTGATGTTTTGTTAAATTACAGCCCCTGTCAGTAGAGCTGGGTCCTGGAATCTTGGGAAACATCTTCGATGGTATTCAGGTTATCATCTGACGATGTCCTGCTATTTTTCTCTTAATTCTTTACTGAAGTTTGTCTGAGTTCGATTACTGTGTTAGAAGCTCCAGTTTAATGCTTACTTTGTTTTTGTATGTTTCTTTCGTGAATAATGCAGAGGCCGCTTAAGACAATTGCAAAAAGATCTGGTGATGTCTACATCCCTCGAGGGGTATCTGTTCCAGCCCTTGACAAGGACATACTCTGGGAATTTCAACCTAAGAAATTAGGTATTTTATAGCCTGACTCCGTAACATGTTGGAATTTGAGTTATCCTAGTCAAAACTGTAATTTCATCATTGATGACTCTACTCTCTGTAACATTTCTGGTGCCAGGCGAGGGAGATATCTTAACTGGTGGAGATCTGTATGCTGTAAGTTTTATGGGACAATCTCTTTTGAGGAAGTTTGTTTTGGTCCTTTTCCAAAACAGTGTTCCAATATCCTCTTTTATATTTGAATCTATTCCTGATTTTGCAGACCGTCTTTGAGAACAGCTTAATGGAACATCATATTGCTCTTTCTCCTGATGCAATGGGAAAGATTACTTACATCGCTCCAGCTGGTCAATACTCTTTGAATGTACGTGAATACTCATCAAACTTCATACAGCTGTATATTTGCTATAACTGTGCTTGTTGGATTAATAAACAAATATATAAATCAATGGGTCACTATTTCTTTTGCATTGCTGCATATGATATGAAGTGACTTTCTTATAAAAACAATGTTTGTCTTCTAATCTTAAAACTTGTTGCAGTATCAATGAAGCATGTCTAGTGCATGTGAAACTTTGCCACCCATTGTGGCATGTATTAAAACTGGTACCTGAACCAAGGATCTAGGTTCAGGAAAAAGACTAGATATTTATTTTTCCTTTTTTTCTTTGAACGTGTAAAAAGAAGGGAAATAGATATCTATTCCTTTTCCTGAACCTAGGTCCTAAATGCATGTTTGCTGACCCTGATAGTTATGTTTTAGATTCATTCTTATGTTATATATACCTATTACTTAAATTTGGTTGTGAGGATATTCATTTTCTCAATGTGATGTTTTTGTTATGTTGTTCTTAATCTGGTAATATATGTTTGCCTTTCTTAAAAGAAGAAAAGCAATAGCTGGGTGTAGGCCGACTTGCCCTATAATCTTCATCTATTTTAAGCATAAAATAAATTATTGCAAGCAATGCATCACCACCAGAAGATTGTGAGGGGTTGCTCTGATGGTAAGCAACCTCCACTTCCAACCAAAAGGTTGTGAGTTCGAGTCTCCCCAAGAGCAAGGTGGGAAGTTCTTGGAGGGAAGGATGCCAAGGGTCTATTGGAAATAGCCTCTCTACCCGAGGGTAGGGATAAGGTCTGCGTACACACTACCCTCCCCAGACCCAACTATGTGGGATTATACTGGGTTGTTGTTGTAATACTTATTACCAGGAGATGTGATGGATTCTTCCTCTCATTGATCATGCAGGATACTGTTCTTGAGCTCGAGTTTCAAGGAGTCAAAAAGCAGTTCACTATGCTTCAGGTCATTGACACTCTAGTATCATAGGATTCTTAAATTGTCTTTTGCTCTTTTATTCTAGCATTCAGCAGTGGATTCTGACATTAAGTTGCCCTTATCTATAGAATTGGCCTGTGCGTACACCTAGGCCGGTTGCCTCAAAGTTAGCTGCTGATACTCCTCTTCTTACTGGACAGGTAATTAGTGCCGTAGAATATTAAGCTCCTTTTGAGTTTCATGTTAGAATCTTGGATTTTTTAGCTATAATTTCTCTATTTCATCAGCGCGTTCTTGATGCTCTGTTCCCTTCGGTGCTTGGGGGTACTTGTGCTATACCGGGTGCATTTGGATGTGGGAAAACAGTGATTAGTCAAGCTCTTTCCAAGGTGAGGCTCATTTTGCTTCATTTTTGACTTTCTACTTTAATCTCAGATCTAAAATTAGATGGTTATCCTTGTTTCACTTCTTCCAATTCACATTTGATTCATGTTGATTAATGAATGCAGTACTCTAACTCAGACACCGTAGTCTATGTTGGTTGTGGGGAAAGAGGGAATGAAATGGCAGAGGTATGCACTCTTGACTTTATTTTGTGAGCTCTTTATTATCAAACTCGAGTTGCATAACACAAAGTAGTTAATTTCAGGTACTAATGGATTTTCCTCAATTGACAATGACATTGCCTGATGGACGTGAAGAGTCTGTCATGAAACGTACCACACTTGTTGCTAATACTTCTAACATGCCTGTGGCTGCTCGTGAGGCCTCAATCTATACAGGTTACTACTCTTTTCACTCCTCTAACTTCCCTGATGCTTCATTATTAAATGGAGAAGCACCTTAAGTAACATTGCCATTGAACGATCTGGTCTTGTATTTTGCAAAATATAAAATCTCTTCTCTCGTTTCCTTAGCTCCTATATAGACAGAAAGAAGCCAAGTACAGTAAGTACAGTTTACTTAGCTTGGGAATTTTAAATGCTGATATGATCTTATTCCCTCTTAGCTCTTACGTCATTGAAACGATATGAAGGATAATTACATAAAATGTTCCACTTTCTGCTCTTAGTACCTTCATGTTTAATATGCAAACACTGCTGCTTGCTCTGTGTTATGGTTTAAGTATCAACTAGTTTAAAATAAACAAATGTGTCTTACAAGTTACAACCTGGTAGTTCTTCTTTTCCTTTTTTTTTTTTTTGATAACACAACATGGTAACTCTTGACGTTGTACAATATCATTTTTCAGGCATTACTATAGCCGAATATTTCAGAGACATGGGCTACAATGTGAGCATGATGGCAGATTCCACATCTCGTTGGGCCGAAGCTTTACGTGAAATTTCAGGTCGACTGGTCAGTATTTATTCCCTCTATTGCCACAACGTCAAATAGCCTCTTCTATTGCAACAGCTCAGATATCCTCTTTCTGCTTTCGACAAAGCTTTCTGTTACTGTTTAGTTGCTCGTATTACGTTTGGTATTTTCATACGTTACTCATTATAGTACCCAACCAATTTACAAAACAACAGTGCAACCTATTATCTGGCTTATGTGTAACAAAATCTCATGGGAGCGGCGCAGGTCTCATTTATGTTTATAAAATGGATTTTGACTACACCATCAGTGCAATTAACCATCAGATTAAGTATTTAAGAAGTTGCCATTGTGTGATTGCTTACCTGTTAATATTATGGTGTTCTAACTAATTTTTGACTTTCTTTGAAGCATTTTTTTCTATACAACAACAATCCAATAAAATCCCACAAGTGGGGTCTGGGGAGGGGGAAGGGTAGAGTGTACACAGACCTTCCCCTAACCCGGAGGGGTAGAGAGGCTGAGGTGAATTTAAATGGGGAACATGGTCAGCGAGGATTCATATAGTCAATCCCAACTTCTTTGGAATTGAGGCATAGTTATAGTAGTTGTTGTTGCATGACATTTAGATTCAGATGAAGTTTGCTTCTAGAATTAGATAAGGGGATTAATTTTTCCCCCTTCTTGTAAGACCATGCTTTCAAAATGACAGAGTGATTTGAACCGGGTGTTGAAGAGAGTTAACATTGAAATTATAAGTTCTCTTCACAATTTGTTGGAAGTAACTTTATGGTATCTCATTTTAGCTTTTCTCCTTTTCAATTTCTTTGTGTTGGAGTGTGGCTGGACATTTTTGGCTTTGACTCATCAAAGTTCTGTATTATGGTTTCACTGTCTTTCTTGTCAGGGATCAATTGAAGATTAATTTCCTTACCTTTTCACCCTTTTGGGGAGTTTCTTTATTTTTGGAAATTAATTTCCTGAATACTGGAAACCGCCTCTCTACCTTCTCAAGGTAGGGATAAGGCCTGGGTACACACTACCCTCCCCAGACCCCACTTTTAGGATGACACTGAGTTTGTTTTGTTGTTTGATATAGTGTTTCTCGGTTATTTTATTTTGAACTTGTGGGTAACAGATTCACGCTGGCAACGAAAATGAAACTTTTTATTACTTTCTTCTTTGGCTGCTCTATTCTCTTGTTTCATTTCTTAACAGACATTCCTTCATGCATGTTGCTTGCTGCTTGTGTAAGCATTCTTTTTAACTGAAGAGGCAATGCGTAAGACCATGCTTTCTTGGAATGTATAAAACCTATCATACAGTATTGTGGAAAAGATTACCTTCTCAATCTGGAGCCAAGTGTTTTTTGTATTGTCTTCTTGTAACATACGTTATGCACCTTTCAGGCAGAGATGCCTGCAGACAGTGGATATCCTGCTTATCTCGCTGCACGCTTGGCATCTTTCTATGAGCGCGCTGGTAAAGTTAAATGTCTTGGTGGACCTGAGAGAACTGGGAGTGTGACAATTGTTGGTGCTGTTTCTCCTCCTGGAGGAGATTTCTCAGATCCCGTTACATCTGCAACCCTGGGTATTGTTCAGGTTGGTAGAACCACAGATCTACACTATTGGAAGTTTCTCTTAGATTTTTATCTAATATTGTTCTTTTCCAGGTCTTCTGGGGACTGGACAAGAAATTGGCACAGAGGAAACACTTTCCTTCTGTAAATTGGCTTATTTCGTATTCAAAATATTCAGGGGTATGTTGTTTAAATGTTCATGTTGATATTCTTTATACAGCAAAACTTGCTCATCATCCACCTTTTGCTTCTTCTAGTCATTGGTTACATACTGCTTCTCGCTGACTCGAGTTTCTATATCCAGGCCTTGGAGTCCTTTTATGAGAAGTTTGATTCCGATTTTATCGACATAAGGACAAAAGCCCGTGAGGTGCTGCAAAGGGAGGATGATCTAAATGAAATTGTTCAGGTATGTCCTTGTGTGGCTTTCTTTTCTTACTTTTAACATTTCTTCTCGTGGTATATGTTGTAAAGACAAGCCGACCCAGTTTATCTTTTTTTTTAGTTGGGGGGGGGGGGGCGGTGTAGGCAACCTTTCTTCTATCATTTTCCATATGTTACCTCAGGTCATCGACATACGTTCCACTTAAATAGATGGAAACCAGCGAGTGCATATTGGTCTGTGAATTTTTATCTAATTGTTGCAAGTCTTCCTGATTCATGACCTCAACAACTTTTTGGACAATCATGATCTAATTTCGTCAAGAGGTCTATGTTTGTACTCGCTTTCAAGGGAAATTGGCTACACTAAGATAAAAAAGCTAATTCTGAAATTCTGCTTGGAGACAAGGACTATTTCCAGTTTCTCAGATACGTGATGGCTCAGTTGTTGGTATTTCACTTCAACCATCTCCTGGTATCAGGTGTCACTTTAGGGAGTTGTCATTTCTTTAGATCTAGCCTTTCAGTTGGGTTGCATTACACAATTAACAGTCGGTGCTGCTGTGTGCTAAAACAACTTTTAGCCTGTGAGGGCAAATAAAACATTTTTTCTCAATTCCCCTGCTACCGTCCAGCCATTTTTTCTTTTTTCCCCTCAAACTCTAGTGGTCTACAGAAGGTAGATACAGTTGTCATTGGCTCATTGTGTTATTGCTTCTTTTCTTCTGCAGCTTGTTGGGAAGGATGCTTTAGCTGAAACAGATAAAATCACTTTGGAAACTGCAAAGCTTTTGAGGGAGGACTATCTTGCACAAAATGCATTTACTCCGTAAGTGTTAAAAAAAATCTACCATGGGATGCTTGTTAATTGAGCTTGTTAATGATCTTACATTCTTGTGTCTTTGGTTACAGGTATGACAAGTTCTGTCCTTTCTACAAATCTGTTTGGATGTTGCGCAATATTATCCATTTCTATAGCTTAGCCAATCAGGTAAAATAGTGTGGCTGTGGCTGCATGTAGGTTTTGTGTTGGAGTACCTTTCAGACATTTATAGAGATGATGCCTTTCTATTTTCGTACTTTTGTGCTGTTATTTTCATCCTCATGTTTCATTTTATCGCCTTTAGTAAGATATTTTGGAGATGAATAAGATTCAAACTTCTGGGAGAGAACAGTTACTTGATTAATAAATAAGAGTTACCGCAGTATTTGCTTGTGACATTTGCGGTTGTCATCTTTTGCGCAGGCAGTCGAACGGGGAGCTGGTATGGATGGCCAGAAGATTACCTACACTCTCATTAAGCACCGTCTAGGGGATTTGTTCTATCGTTTGGTGTAAGTATCTCTCAAGAATATGCACTTTGTTAAGTGGTAATGCAGATTTTTCCCAAGTTACTAGTCTGGTGCTTCCGCCTTCCGTTCGCCCTCCCCCTCTCTTGTTTTTCTCTTGCCGTTTATACATTCATTCTTTGCAGGTCCCAAAAGTTTGAGGACCCGGCCGAAGGAGAGGATGTTCTTGTGGGCAAGTTCAAGAAGCTTCATGATGATTTGACTGCTGGTTTCCGAAACCTTGAGGATGAAACTCGATAAGTCTCTTTAGTAAATGTCTTCCAATTCTTGGAGGGATCCGCCTGGCTCCAAAGCAGAGTTTTTGTTGAATCAGTTGTATGTTTTTGTCCGCATTAAAATGGCCGTTTGGATCGTAGAATTGGATGAGTAAACACGGGAAGGTGCTTGGCTCGGCATTTTATATTTGTTCAGTTGGTGTAACAATATTTATTTAGTAGCATGGTCACTTATGGGGTCATCTAGATGAATGTTATTTAGTCAGTCCTCTCTATCATCAGACCTGAAAATTAAGCTGATGGAAGTATGTACCTAAGCATTATCACTTGGGTATAATGTATTATTTGTTGCCTTATCAGACGTGTAATAATTTGTAATAAGGTTCTGAGTGCACCTGCCTGGGATATGCTGTTCGCGATTTTGGTTTACAAATTCAAGTATAGAGTTGGTTGAATTGTTTGACCTCCGTGCACTTCACAATCGCTGTGGTTAAAGGTTGCTAAACATGTCCATTGAAAAAAAGTTACTGTTCAATCATGATATGAGAAATCATGAACTTGCAATGTTTTGATACTTTGATATGAGAATTAAAATGATAATCAAAGTGGAATATCGGTAGATCAAAGTAGTCTTGATTTCCATATCCACTGACAACTATATCTGCATGTCAGGGAGCATACATCGCATTATTCTATTGGTAATGCACATTTAATCTAAGCGCAACGGAAGGGAAAAAAAATATTGGTATTTCGTTTCAGAAAGCCCCATTTGTGAGATTACACTAGGTTTGTTGTTGTTGTTTCGGGAAGCATGCTTTCAAGTAGAGACGAATACAGTAGTCTCTTTGAAAAACATCTGCAAACATTCTCGTCAGTATTGAGTCTCATTCATCGTATAGAAGTCTGTAACATATGATCCAATTGAAGAACTGCCATGATTGTATACATATGAGTCTTACTGGTCCCTGTATTTGATTGGTTTTGCTTTCCCATCTAAAATGATTTCTGGTGATCCACCTATCAAACCAAGAACGGAGCTGTACCATATCCTCGAGATAAAGCAGTGATGATTGCCCTGAAATGCTGCCACAGTTCATAGTTTGTTCAGGTTGATGATAAAGAAATGAAGGATCAAGCAGTTTTTTTAACAGTTACTTGGTCTTATTCTTCGTTTCATAGTAATAAAAAGAGGAAGGGAAGTCCTTCGCATGTCTCATGTGCCAACTCAAATGAAAGGACCGTACTCGCAAACATACGATAAGAGTTACATTTTATAATTATTCATTTTACAGAAAACATGTTCTAAAAGATCTTTTCGATAAACATTCCAGTTTTAGTTACATTCCGTATTTATTTATTTTTCTCAGTTTGAAAAATCTTTTCGGAGAACGCTTCGATTTTTGGATTGACCAAATTTGGTTGAATGGATTATCATCAGAAGCTAAGAAGATACAACAATAATATAGCCAATATATTCACACAAGTGGAATCTGGAAAGGATAGTTTCTATGCAGTCCTTACCCCTACCTTGTGAAGATAGAGATGTTGTTTCCGAAAGACCCTCGACTCAATACAATAAATCACAGCAGTTATAACAATGAACTACGACAAACGAAATAATAACAAGATAGTTCTGGAAAAGCGCATTTTCTGTTTCGAAGAGTTGGTCCAGTTTTTGTACAAGCTAACTGCATCTCAAAACCTATTCTTCCAGCAAACTAAACAAAACGAACCGATCACCTTGTACTTAAAAGATCGGTGGATCTGCTCTTTGTTAGCTTCTCTTGTTTTTTATCAATGAGAATAGCCTAAATTTGCAGCTTCGTTTAATTACATTTTCTAAGTACATGAGTATAAGAGAACCTTGCATTAAGTCTTCAGGTTAACACATTCGCTTGACAGCTCGTAGAAGAGTAATTTCAGATTGCTAGCGGCAGCAATCGGTAACACATTAAAAAGACGGAATATCCCTAGTCTCCATCCTCCCTGGCTCAACAATTGAGAACACCAAACCAACAACAACAACAACCCAGTATAATCCCACAAGTGGAGTCTGGAGGACACCAAACCAGATACTCAAAAATGCTGATTAAACTATAGGTTACTTTTTCTCTTACAAATAAGACGATTTAGCTTTCGCTATCACCCAAGCATGGGAAGGCAAGCACAAGAAGCAAATAGTGGACAACCAAAATTTATTTCTAGCATTTACAACTACCGATAACATTACACTGATTAGGGCATATAGCAAGACGGCTAGCTTGTATTCAGTTCTACCCATCATCATAAACAAGGGAAATTAGGATCGGTGCAAATTAAAGAAATTTTTTCGACAAGTAAAAAGTTTGTACATTCAACTAGACTTGCTGCTCTGCTAGTATAACAGAAATATGGCGAGGAAGCTCGTGTATGTACAAATTCCAAAGTTGGAAATGCTTCCTCATTACTCTGTCCAGCTACACAAACATATGTACATGAATTTTAGACCTGCAAACACAACAAGAAACACTTAAAAGGTTTTTTTCAAAAAGCAACTTCAACTTCAGAGGCCACTCCACCTTAAAACTCACAATAGAGGCATAAGGCAAGTTTGTGGAACAACTGCGTGTAGGACTATTAATTGAATCAAGATTGAGTTCAGCAAAAGTCTATTAATTGAATCAACATTGAGTTCAGCAACAGATAACAAGATGCATTACAAAGTGTAACCTAACCCCCCTATGAAGGGCTAGAATTTGTATACGGCAATTTTGACAATAACTCTAAAAAGTTCTCACCAACCTTAACAACAATGGTGGAGAAGCAGTTACTTTAACCATTCATGCTTGCAGTTAATCTTCCTCGTTGTCAGACTGGTTCACCTTTTTGGACATACTATCATTCTCTGTCACGGCATTCTCTGTCACAGAGAAGAAAAAAGAAAAACAGAGACAATGAGAGAGCATACTTGAGCAAACGATCCCCAACTGTAACAAAAATAATACTTGAACGTACAAGAGTCCTTAAGTTCATGAAGATAACACTTGCAAAAATTTTGAACATTCGAGATAGACAACCATTGCCTTATGCTTACATTGTCATGAATAAATTAACCACAGACATCGAATAAGCAAGAGTTAAAACAACTTTGCACAACAGAAACATGAGAAATGAAATACTATATCATATCTTTTGGTAAGCAACGTCCTTTCATTATTTTAAGTGGAATGTATCAGATTGCCCACTCTCATAGCAGGTACTAATAGGAAAGTCTAAACTTCTTAGAGATGTATTGGGCCATTTACTCAATAAGGAAAAAAAGAAGAAAGGAATTTTACAATACTTATTAGCTAAAGTAATGTGTACATCCAATTTGAGTCCCGTGGCTTTGGTCTAGTAGTAAGAGGACAACACATGATATAGGTGAGCGCAACACATGATATAGGTGCAATTCACAGGTTTGAACCTGCACAAAAGTCTAGTATAGGTTTTCATCAATCCTGCAATACTTGCAAAACTTCAATAAATAGGAAAATATATTTAGTTTTCCTTTCACGAACGCACATATCCTTCCCCATTAATTAAAATAAATAAAGCAAAAGACTGAGTTATCTGTTCCTACCATCTAGATTTGTCGAATTCCATATCGATGTAATCAAATATCAAAGCCGACGATATATTCAATTGTTGCTATTAATGCAAGGCTTTGCTAGAACAATTCATCAAAACATACATTATGAAAAACGGAGGAAAGCAAAATAATTAAGTACCATTATTAAGATAAAAAGTAGAGGAAGGCCAGCCGCGGAATGTAGCGAGAGACATAGTTTCCTCTTCGGATAGCGTATTGGAGAGTTTATGAACGAGGTCAGCTATACCATAGGAGCTTCGTCGAGGTGGGACCCAATAAGAAGCACCAGGACAGAAAGGAAGCCAATCGGGAGCCGATCTCCGTACTATGATACGATGAATAGCGTCCTCGATCCTCTGCACCGCCACAGCCTCCGCCTCCGATGTGTCAGATGCCACGTGTCTATCCGGCTGAGTGGATTCGCACCTACAAGCTACGAGGCGAACAGCATCCCGGCGGCTAGCTGTGGATGGGGCGGTGGTGGTTCGGATCAGATTTAGGGCTTGAGCAATGGAACGGGCCATGATATACGAGAAATTACAAGGCAATCGGGGAAAAACACTTATAAATATACAGATAAGGAAGGAGTAGATCTCACTTTTGGAGAGGAGGCGGATGACTCGATGAAGGAAAAGGGCTCCGGGCAATTTATCAGAATTCAGAGCTAAAGTTTGGCGGTGCGGGTGGCGGTTTACGGTTACAATCCACAAAAATTGTTTGGGCTGGGCTCATCTACATTTCTTGGCCCATATCCTTCCTCGAATGGAAATTGTAATGACATAATTGACAAATAATATGATGGTTGTTAGTTGTTATATTGTATCATATTTTTTACTTTAAATATAATATTTATTTCAATTCTATTGTACCGTATCGTTAAATTCGTTGTTACATAACAATGAAAAATATCATTTTATGGAACGACCGATTTGGTGTGGCCATGTCGTTATCTTATCTTTTTCTCTTATCTTGACCTTATGTATTATTAAATAATCCTATTTTATCCTTTACTATACCATTTAATATCCTAATTATACCTCGTAACTTACTTTTACTTTATAATATTGTAATTTTGTTCTCCATATTGTTGGTGCATGACATCGTAAAATGACTGTAAATAATACAATCTATCCAAACATTATATACGTCAAAACGATACAGTACAATACAATACAATACAATACAAAACGATACATTATGAAACGATACATAACAACCATCAAACAAGTTGTTAGTGTGTATACTTTTATTGGTTGATGTTTAATTTATTGAACAATAAGTGAATATAAAAAATACAATAAATATTTATTTAACTTATACTAGATAAACTTGGACAAATTTTTATTTTATTTTAAATTTGAAACTTTGGAAAATGGCAAATGTGCCATTTTATTCTTTTATGTTACAACTCATAGTCACGTACGTTAGTTCATGCTATAAGGTGTTGACGTAAATCAATGAAGATATTATCTTTAAGATGATAAGAAGTTAATCTTGTTGCTCTTAAATGATACAAGGGTGAATAAGGGTAGTTAATAAGTATTAGAAGTTAAACGAATTGAGTATGTTGTAACCCGTATTTTCGGGTAAACCTTGAGATTCTTATTATACTCAAAATGACGTGTTTTAAGGTATTTGAATCATATAATATTCGTATCATAAGTCTTGAAGTCAAAAGTTGTCGTAACTTAGGTTCATAGTTTTACTTAAACTTTAGGTCAAATTTTACTATGCTTTTATCCCAATGTACTTGGAATTAAGGGGTGATTTACCCACCAAATTGAAGATCTATGAGTCTAGTTTCCAACGCATTAAATCGTTTGTCGATATGATCTCAGAGTAGAGAGATATTTGCATTTTACGAGACTGCGCCAAACAGCTCTCTATGGGGCCCACATAGGCGGTTTAAGACATATGGGTATATATAAGATGCCTCAACCCCATTTTAAGTCATTATTTTTCAGTGTATTCAGACCTTAAAACTCTGAAAACACACTCTTAAGTTTCTCTCGTGATCCAAGACCCAAACAAGGGGCAAACAATACAAATCAAGTGTCGGGAATCCTGTGGCGCTAGTAAGTTTCTTGTTCTTCTTGTTATTGCGCATTTTTGTGTTGTTCCAGCTCGTGTGAGAGGTCGTTTTAAGTGGTTTATATTCTATAAATACTCCCTCAGGTTTTTATATCAACCCTAGGTGATTTCAAGTCTTCTAAAGTGATTCTAGTGCTGAAAACCTCTAATTGATTGCTAGTTTCGCTTCCTTGTTCTTGTGGCAGCATTGGAGGGATATTTTCGTGGACAATTAAGGTCAAATTGGAGTTGTTTTTTCTGTTTAATGGTAAGGAACCTCTTACTCAACATGTATTTAAGATTATCTAAGTTGCGGTTAAGTCATTGAAGCTAAAACTTGTGAAATATATATCGAAAGTCTTGGTAGTAATGTGTTGGTTGGTGAATTGTGATTATTATTTATGTTGTTTGGGATGTTTTGTGATTGTTTTGACTTGTGGGAAATTGTATAAATAGTGTAGGTGTTGTACGTTTTATAGTAAAATAGGTTACGGTCGATACATAATAGTTACAACGCTTAAACGGTAATGATATTGTCATTTCTCCTATTGTAGACTAAGGAGTCATGACATTTTCATAGCTTGAGTTGGGAAATATATACAAGGTATGTGAGGATATCCCTTTCCTTCTTTTACATTACTCTGATTGTACATAATGTAATGAACGAGCTTCTAACGATACTCTACTCTTAGAAGCTAGCAATATACTTACATTGTTTCCCTTCTTATGGAACGATTGATGTTGATGTTGCTTCTCTTTTTCTTATGTTATCAACGTTGTTGGTACTTCCTGATTCTTACAAGATTCATGATGAAGAGTTAGTCCCAATAACATGTAAAGAGGATACCGATCTTACATCATTTCGAAAGGTTCAGAATATTATTCCAATGAGTCCAGCATGCATTATATGTATGTATCTATTTTACTCTATCAAGTCGCACTATAGTCGGTTACGACACCTATTGTGCAACCACTGATCAGTTGAGTTTTACCGAGCTCCATGTGGCCGGATACAATTCTACCGAGTCTTATGATAGCTGGGTACGTTTTTACCGAGCCTATTACATCCAAGTACGATATGATGATGATGCCCACAGAAGCGTATGTTTTAAAAGTTTATGTATATATATGTTTGTATCATGCATTTTATGTCAGTAGGCCTCAGAGGTACCCAGGTGTTACAAGTTGTATATTCTCTATCCCTGTTTACATTACTCTTCTTACTTATGCTTTCATGCTTTATATACTCAGTACTTTATTCGTACTGACATTCTTTTTATTTATGGATGCTGCATGTCGTGCTGCAAGTCCTAATAGAGGGGTATACATAGCTCCCCCACCACATTAGGCTGCTCAGCTCAGCATTTATTGGCGAGATCCTTTCTCCGGACTTGCCGCGGTCTTGGTATGCATTTTTGTTATAGACATTGTAGGTATGTCGGGGCCCTGTTTCGACAATGTTGCAACACTTATATTTCATTAGAGGCTCATAGACAGGTGTCGACTTATGTATGGTTTGGAATCCCTTGTCGATTGATTTTTTGTTATATTGTCTTTCATGGCAGCGTGGTAGCTCATACCTTATATATAGTTTCTTGACATTCTTGTCATCCCATACTATGTATGTTTATGTCATTATCTTTCATTGTTGGTTATTCATGATCCATGTCTACCATTTATATTAATCTCGCTAGCCCTTAAAGATAATAGGGAAGGTTAGATAAAATGTACGTTGGTGCTTGGCAAATATGTCCCGAGTGTTAGTCACGACTCTCCAGCTTGGGTCGTGACAAAATTGGTATAAGAACAAGTCTGTTTAAGAGGTTGTCTATGAGCCGTGTCTAGTAGAGTCTCGATTATGGATGTGTAGCGCACCACATTTATAATCAGGAGGCTACATGACTAGGGTTGTTACCTTCTTCCTGAATCTAGATCGTGCGTAGAGTTAAGTCGTAAGTGTTCGTCTCTAATATTCACCTTGTTTTCTTTCAGCAATGCCTTCGACTAAGAAGAAAGCGATTAGTAAATGGCTTGATACAACTATGAGAGATGGTTCCAGTTAGGTGCCCTAAGCTAGAGCAAGACAAAGTGAGGCTCAAAGTGAGATATCGTCTCATACCTCATCTACTCAGTCTCCTCCAGAAGATATTAAGAGGCACCCAGCAGTACCAGTTTCTCCGTCTGGCACTACAGACTAGGATATGCGGAGTGCAGTGCAGTTATTAACTATCTTGGTAGCTGCTTAGGCTCAGAGGCAGAATACTGGTGATGTTGATAAATTGGTTAGTACGAAAGTTTATAATTTTATTAATCTAGACCCTCTAGTGTTTATTGGATCAGACCCCAAGGAGGACCCGCAGACTTTTATTGATCAGGTTCATCGTACACTGCGGGTTATGCATGCTAGTGATATAGAGGCAATAAAGTTGGCTTCTTATCGGTTACGAGATTTGCGATTTTCTGGTATGATAGTTGGGAGAGGTCCAGAGGTCCGAACGCTCATCCAGCTGTGTGGAAGGTTTTTTATAAGGCCTTTCTTCGTTACTACTTGCTAGTTGAGATACGATGAGCCAGAGCTGATAAGTTCTTGAACCTTCAACAAGGTAATATGAGTGTGCGAGAGTATAGTATGTAGTTTGATTCTTTAGTAAGTTATCCTCCCTATATGGTGGTCGAGATGAGCAATAGGGTGTATTTGTTCAAGAATAGGTTGGGACCACATATGATAAATGAGTGCACGACAACCTCCTTGGTGGATGGCATAGATATTTCTCGTATTCGGGCTTATGCCCAAACCCTAGAGGATCGTAAGTGCCAGCAAATGGCAGATAGGGAGCAGGATAGGGGCCAACATAAGAGGGCAAGATTTATAGGGTATTCTGATGACTTCAGAGGCAGCGTCAGGCCCCAGTCTTCGAGGAGTTCGATGCCACCTATAGCTAGTGCTCCTTCACAGTTTTAGAGGCCTCGATATGATCGATTTTACCTATTCTTGTCTAGGTCAGATTTCGCAGTCATCAAGCTCGCATTATCAAAGGGATACTAGTCAGACGAGACCCTAACACCACATTGTGATCAGTGTGGCAAGGCCCACTTTGGACTGTGATGTTGAGGTTCTGATGCGTGTTATCCTTGTGGACAGCCTGGCCATACGATATAGGATTTTCCTAACAGAGGATGTGGTGGTATGGCTCAGCTGAGTAGATATGTGTCTGGTTCTTCCTCATTAGTTCGACCTCCAGCACATGGTTTTCAACAGTCGACAGGTCGTGGTAGAGGTATAGGTGCAGTGCCGAGTTCAAGTGGTGCTCAAAATCGAACATATGCTCTAGTAGGCCAACAGGATCTCGAGTCATCTTCGGATGTTGTTACAGGTATATTGTCTGTGTTTTCTTACAATGTATATGCGATGATTGATCTGGGATCTACATTATCATATGTTACTCCCTTTGTGGATAATAAGTTTGGCATTGTACCTGAATTGATAAGTAAACCACTTGCGGTATCTATTCCAATAGGAGATTCTGTGATTGCTAGAAGGGTATATAGAGGTTGTAGAGTGATGATTTGTAGTCGTCAAACCTCGGCGAATTATTTGAGTGAGAAATTGTTGATTTCGATGTGATAATGGGAATGGACTGGTTGACCTCATGCTATGCAAATGTTGACTGTCATACGAAGATGGTTAGGTTTCAGTTCCCTGGTGAACCCGTCTTTGAATGGAAGGGGAACATCGCTACGCTGAAAGGTAGGTTTATTTCCTATCTTAAGGCAAGGAAGATGATCTCAAAATGTTACATTTATCATCTTGTTTGCGTTAGTGATGCAGAGGCGAAGCCGCCTACTCTACCATCAATCCCCGTGGTCAATAAATTTCCAAATATTTTCCCAGATGAGCTCCCAGGCCTTCCTCCTGAAAGGGAGATGTATTTTAGCATTGATGTGTTGCCTGACACTCAACCCATATCTATTTCTCCATACAGGATGGCCCCAGCAGAGTTGCGAGAGTTGAAGGCGCAGTTGAAGGACTTTCTGGATAAGGGCTTCATTAGGCCTAGCACTTCACCTTGGGGTGCGCCACTTTTGTTCGTGCAAAATAAAGACGGGTCGTTGAGAATGTGTATCGATTATCGACAGTTGAATAAGTTTACTATAAAGAACAAGTATCCATTTCCAAGGACTGACGACCTGTTTTACCAATTCTAGGGTGCCAAGTATTTCTCCAAGATTGACTTACGTTCAGGGTATCATCAGGTGAGGGTTAAGGAGAAGGATATTCCAAAGACGACCTTCCGGACACGATATGGCCACTTTGAGTTCTTGGTGATGTTGTTCGGGCTAATAAATGCCCCATCAGCTTTTATGGATCTCATGAATACTGTATTCAGGCCATATCTTAATGTGTTCATGATCATATTCATTGATGACATTCTGGTGTATTCTCATTCGGAGACGGAACACGCGGTCCACTTGCGGATAGTATTACAGACGCTTCAGGATTGTAAGTTATATGCTAAGCTCTCCAAATATGAATTTTGGCTAAACTCAGTAGCATTCCTTGGCCATATGATATCTGACGAGGGTATTAATGTTGATACTCAGAAGATTGATGCAGTAAAGAATTGGCCGAGACCTATAACACCATTAGAAGTCTGCAGCTTCCTGGGGCTAACAGGATATTATAGGCGATTTGTAGAAGGGTTTTCCTCTATATCAGCACCATTGACTAAGTTAACATAGAAAACTACTAAGTTCTAGTGGTCTGACGCTTGTGAACGAAGTTTTCAAGAGCTAAAGAATCAATTGACATCCGCGCCAGTTCCCACACTCCCACAAGGAACACAATGTTATGTGGTATATTGTGATGCCTCATGCATAGGTTTGGGGTGCGTATTGATGTAACGTAGGAAAGTGATTGCTTGTGCATCAAGACAATTGAAGAAGCATGAAAATAATTACTCGACCCATGATTTGGAATTGGCTGCAGTAATATATGCTTTGAAGATATGGCGGCACTACTTATATGGCGCCCATGTTGACATCTACACAAATCACAAGACTTTACAATACATCTTCAAGTAGAAGGAGTTGAATTTGAGGCAGTGTAGGTGGTTTGAATTACTGAAAGATTACGATATCGAGATATTGTACCATCCCGGTAAAGCCAATGTTGTGGCAGACGCTCTCAGTCGTAAGTCAATGGGAAGCTTAGTACACATTGAGGCAGGTAGACAAGGGTTGACTAAAGAGCTTCATCAGCTAGCTAATATGAGAATCAGATTGTTAGACTCTGATGACAGAGGTGTTACTGTACAGAATACAACAAAATCATCTTTGGTAGCCGAGGTAAAAACACGACAATATAAAGATCCTACATTAGTAAGATTGAGAGAGAACATTCAGCAGTGTAAAATTACGGCTTTCGAGATTGGAAGAGATGGGGCACTGAGATATCAGGGCCAATTATATGTGCCTAATGTGGTAGGGTTGCGAGAGACAATTATGATTGAGATTCATCAATCCCGGCTCGACAAAGATGTATCATGAAGTTAAGGAGCAGTATTTGTGGGATAACATGAAGAAGTCTATTGTAAAATTTGTAGCCCAGTGTACTAATTGTTAACAAGTAAAGATCGAGCATGAGAAACCTAGTGGATTGATTCAAAATATAGAGATTCCGACCTGGAAATGGAAGGTGATTAATATGGACTTCATTATTGGATTACCTTACTCTTATCATAAGTTTGACTCCATACAGGTGATAGTTGATTGACTTACAAAATGTGCCCATTTTCTGCCAGTTAAGACAACTTACACGGCTGAAGATTATGCAAAGTTGTATATCAAGGAGATTGTTAGGCTTCATGGTGTGCCAATATCTATCATATCAGACCGATAATCTCAGTTTACGACTAACTTTTGGAGGTTTTTTCAGAAGGGTTTAGGCATACAAGTGAATCTCAACACTACATTTCATCCGCAGACTGACGGACAAGCTGAACGTACCATTCAAACACTTGAAGAAATGCTACGAGCATGTGTTCTAGATTTCAAGGGGATTTGGTATGACCATATATCACTCATAGAGTTTGCCTACAATAGTAGCTACCATTCCAGTATTAAAATGGCTATGTACGAGGCACTGTACGAGAGAAGATGTAGATCACCAGTTGGATGGTTTGAAGTCGGTGAAACAGAATTATATGAGCCAGATTTGATTTACCAAGCCATTGAGAAGGTGAAAATGATACAAGAACGACTGAGGGCGGCACAAAGTAGGCAAAAGTCTTATTCCAATGTACGACGTCGTGATCTGGAGTTTGAGGTTGGTGGTTGGGTTTTCCTGAGGATGTCGCCGATGAAGGGTGCTATGTGTTTTGGGAAGAATGGTTAGCTGAGTCCACGGTATATCAGTCCATATAAGATTCTTCGATGAATTGGACAGGTTGCTTATGAGTTAGAATTGTCATATGAATTGGAATTTGTCCACCCGGTATTCCATGTATCTATGTTGAGGAAATGTATTGGAGACCCTTCTCGAGTCGTCCCTATCAAAGATGTACAAGTTATAGAGGATATATCATATGAAGAAGTGCCAGTGGCTATATTAGATCGACAAGTCCGCAAGCTGAGAACAAAAGATGTAGCTTCCGTCAAAGTATTGTGGAAGAACAAGAATATGGAAGAAATGACATGAGAAACAGAAGACGAGATGAAGTCTAAATACCCTTACCTATTCCAGAATGAAGATAACGAGGATGCTAGGGGAACGCATGATGCATTAGAAGGTGAAACAACTCTATGAGGTAAGCAATAGCTTGAGAATACTATTCCTTAATACAAAATGGTGATATGTAGATAGTGTACATATCCATAATGCTTTGTGTAGCCTTGTGAGGCAATAAGTTGGATTTGAATACTTGCAAGTTTGGTTAGTGTCCATATTATAGGGGAAGCTCGGCCAGAAATTTCCGTTGGAATCCACGATGATTTAGACTCCCCATAAACCCTTACATTTGAGGACGAATGTTCCTAGGGAGGGGGAGAGGGTGTTACAACCCATATTCACGTACGTTAGTTCATGCCATAAGATAGTCGACGTAATTTCATGAAGATATTATCTTTAAGATGATAAGAAGTTAATCATATTGGTCTTAAATGATACAAGGATAAATAAGGGTGGTTAAAAAGTATTAGAAGTTAAACGAATCAAGGATGTTGTAACCCGTATTTTTGGGTAAACCTAGAGGTTATTAATATACTCTAAAGGTCGTGTATTAAGGTATTTGAATCATGTAATATCTGTATCATAAGTCTTGAAGTCAAACGAGTTATGAAACAAAAGTCGACAAAAGTTGTCGCAACTTAGGTTCATAGTTTTACTTAAACTTTAGGTCAAATGTTACTAAGACTTTATCCCAATTTACTTGGAATTAATGGGTGATATACTCACCAAATTGAATATCTATGAGTCTAGTTTCCAACGCATTAAACCGTCTGTCGATACGATCTCGGAGTAGAAAGATATTCACATTTTTGCGAGACTGCGCCAAACAGCTCTTTACAGGGCTCACATAGGCGGTTTAAGACATATGGGTATATATAAGATGCCTCAAACCCATTTTAAGTCATTATTTTCTAGTGTATTCAGACCTTATAACCCTAAAAAAATTCTCTCAAGTTTCTCTCATGATCCAAGACCCAAACAAGGGGCAAACAACACAAATGAAGTGCCGGGAATCCCGTGGCGCTAGTAAGTTTCTTATTCTTCTTGTTATTGCTCATTTTTTTATTGTTCCAGCTCGTGTGAGAGGTTATTTTAAGCGGTTTCTGTTCTACAAATACTTCCTCAAGTTTTTAATATCAACCCTAGGTGATTTTAAGTCTTCTAAAGTAATCCTAGTGTCGAAAAAACCTAATTGATTGCTAGTTTCGCTTCCTTGTTCTTGTGGCGGTATTGGAGGGATATTTCGTGGACAATTAAGGTCAAATTGGAGTTTTTCTTTCTGTTTAAAGGTAAGGAACCTCTTACTCTTACATGTATTTATCCAAGTTGTGGCTAAGTCATTGAAGTTAGAACTTGTGAAATATATATCGAAAGTCTTGGTAGTAATGTTGTTGGTAGGTGGATTGTTTTGAGAGGCTCAATATGATTATTATTGATATTGTTTGGGTTGTTTGGTGATTTTTTTGACTTGTGAGAAGTCATATAAATATGGTAGTTGTTGTCTGTTTCATCGTAAAATAGGTTGCGGTCGGTACATAATAGTTACGACGCTTAAACGGTAACGATATTGTCATTTCTCCTATTTTAAACTAAGGAGTCGTGACATTTGCATAGCTTGAGATTGGGCGATATATACAAGGTATGTGGGGCTATCCCTTTCCTTGTTTTGCACGAATTTGATTGTACATAATGTAATGAATGAGCTTCCAAAGATACTTTACTCTTAGAAGCTAGCAATACTAACATTTTTCCCCTTCTTATGGGGTGATTGATGTTGATGTTGCTTCTCTTATTCTTATGTTATCAGTGTTGTTGGTACTTCCTGATTCTTATAAGATTCATGATGAAGAGTTAGTCCTAATAACGTGTATAGAGGATGCCGACCTTACATTACTCAGAAAGGTTCAAATATTATTCCAATGAGTCCAACATACATTATATATATGTATCTATTTTTACTTTATCGAGTCGCGCTATAGTCGGCCAGGTACGACACCTATTGTACAATCACTGATCAATTGAGTTTTACCGAGCTCTATGTGGCTGGGTACGATTCTACCGAGCCTTATGATTGCCGGGTACGTTTTTACCAAGCCTATTGCAGCCGGGTACGATATGATGATGATTCCCACAAAGGCGTATGTTTTAAAAGTTTATATATATATATATGTATATGCCTGTATCATGCATTTCATGTCAGTAGCCCTCAGAGGTACCCAGATGTTACAAGTTGTATATTCTGTATCCCTGTTTACATTATCTTTCTTACATGTGCTTTCCTGCTTTACATACTCAGTACTTTATTCGTACTGACGTCTTTTTTATTCGTGGACGCTGCATGTCGTGCTGCAGGTCCTGATACACGGGTATACGCAGTTCCCCTACCATAGTAGGCTACTTAGCTCAACGTTTATTGGCGAGATCTTTTCTCCGGACTTGCCGTGGTCTTGGTATGCATTTTTGTTATAGACATTATGGGTATGTTGGGGCCCTGTCGGCAATGTTGTAACACTTATATTTCTTTAGAGACTCATAGACAGGTGTCGACTTATGTATGGTTTGGAATGCCTTGTCGGCTGATTTTTGTTGTATAGTCTTTCATGACTGCGTGGTAGCTCGAACCTTATATATAATTTTTTGATAGTCTTGTCAGCCCATGTTATGTATGTTCATGCCATTATCTTTCATTATTGGTTGTTCGTGATCCATGTCTACCATTTATATTGATCTCGTTGACCCTTAAAGATAATAAGGAAGGTTAGATAAAATATTTTGGTGCTCGGTAAGCATGGCCCAAGTGCTAGTCATGACCCTCCAGCTTGGGCCGTGACATATTATTTCAAGATTAGTCAATCAAGAATTAGTATCCTATATAAAGTATGATATTATGCAACAACAACACTATAAACAATACCTAAGTTTTACAAAAGAAAAATTCATTCAATTAATTTAAAGTAAAATTTAACCTGACGATTCAACGAATATAGTATTTAAAGAGAAGTCTCAAAAAAGAGTGTTAAACACCCACCATGGCCTTGTATTTAGAAATTAATAAGTTAAAAAAATTGTCCAAATAATAGTTTCGAATTTTAAAACTTTAAACCAGGTAACTATTTTGTTATTTCTTTACTGATCTAATGTTAAAAAGCGATCAACTTTTAAATATAAGATTATAGAAATTGCAGAAATATGACATCCTTTGAGGTATAATTTACCTTTTGACCCCGACATCAGGGGTATAACTTTAAGATCAAAAGTTAAAAATATTGCCTATGGTCAAGCAAGAACAACACTTGAAAAACTTAAAATTTTACCCATGAGACAACCAGGAACAAAAATGTGAGGCCATTGACTTTAAGGGCTATTAATGTACTTCACCCTAATTGTCTATTGGTGTAAATCAGCTGAAAACATATTGGGCCGAACCCATTAGTCTTTCCATTTTTCACTTCACCCCATCTACCAAACAGAGCGCTATACAGTAAAATAGAAAGTCAATCCTCCCGAAAGACGGACGAGAGCAACCGCAGCTGCTAAGGGGTTAGGGTTTCAGATCTCAGCTAAGACCTTTTGGGAAAAAATGGCATTGAGAAATTTGTACAAGGAGATAAAAGGTATGAAGGTGAAGGAGGTGCCGGCGCACCTGAAGCCGATGCTATCTATCGATTACGCGAAGAATGCTATCAAAAAGGGATTGGATAATTACCATGCTAAATACATCGAAACCAGTTCCGTTGACCCTCTGCTCCATGTCTGCTTTGGAGGCATGATTTTCTCCTACCTCGTTGCCCTCCCAGAAGAGCGACGCCACCTCGAGCACAAACAACATGGCAATCATTGATTGTCGCTTCCGATTTTCTAAGGTACGTTATAGTTCGTTGATTCTATGTTTTTTCCCTTGATGAAATTACAACTTTTCTGATTCATTTCTGTACCGGATCTGTAGGTTTTGTATTCCAGATTATAGGGATTTCGTTAGATGGTCTATGTATCGCCTTATGTTGGGGATATTATGATCCTATAGATGAATTTTTTTGATGTTCTTATTATATAAATGCAATTGAGAAGGGCTTGTGAGATTAAATCCTAAGAAGAGGACAGTTGAAACGAGGAATTACTATCTGAGTCTTATGTGATAAGAGGATACCTACTAAATCGAAAAGAAAGTCCTATAGAATTGTCATCAATTTGATAATATTCTATTGGAAAATTCCTTTATGCCACACTCTTTTTGGCCATAATGGCCCAAATGGGGTTATTAATATAAAATCACACCCAAATTAGTGTTTCTGTGCTAATTTTATACCAAAAATGCCCTTCCTGTTAGGTTTTGAATTTCTCTCCTTGATTCTCTCATCCATTGAATGCTTGTCTTCTCCATACATGGAAAATATCAAGCATGCAAACCCTCTTTACAATAAATGTATTTTTTCATCTTTTTTTTTTGTAGTATACACATATATATTCCAAATTTATTCATCAATATACATATACTTGATTGTGTATTTCGTATAATAAGGTCTCCAAAATCCTAATATTTAAACAACCCTAGATGTCCGGAAACAAAACCCGAAGTATATTTTATCCCTCTTCAAAGCTCTAACACTTGATTGTTTTTTCATCTCTTACTCACCTATGTTCTTCTAAGTGTGAGTGTATCGGTATTTCTGCCACACTAATTTTTATAAATAAATTTATAGTCTGACTTGAAGTTATAGATTCAACCGAACCTGTCATTAGAATAATTACATTTATCCATGTGCATATCATTTCGTGTTTGACCGGACACAAGATATTCATTTATACGGGTACTTATTTAGAACCGAAGAAAATATTTCGATAAAGATATTATTGTATAAGTTTTATAGTTAGTGGAGCAAATATGAAAAAATCATAATATGAGTCTTTTGACATATTTGAGTTTGTATATTTCCATATGGTACATATGACATTGTCGTTATGATCACAAAGTGGCTAAGTGCGTGAACTCACATAAGTAGGATCGATGTCATATGTTCTTCCGGTATTTGAAAAAAATATTCTTAATTAGCCTAATAATTTAACCACTAAAATTACTTACATTCTAGTTAGCGTAAAGAATTCTCCATTTTAGTTAGGCTAAAGAATCCTGTCAGTGAACAAACAACCTATTACTGGTGCGACTATCTGGTTTGGTTTGAATAGAGTTGTTGTCGAAACTAATGGTGTTAGTTGAATTGTATTAACTATTTCGGTTACCAAAATTGTATTGATAACTACAATTTTTGAATCCCCGTGTAGATATTGAATCCTATTTACTAACAAAACTATTCACATGCCAACCATTTAACTTCTCAATGAAGCATTTACATTTCTTATTTACTCTTCCTAACTCTTTCGAATTCAAGATTATTGTAGTCTTTTGAAATGATATAAAAAATTAAAAAAAAAGAGATACAGTTGTAACAAAAAACACACGATAGCTGGATGAAGATAGAAATTTGATATTATTCATAGTTCAATAGAAAATAAAAATACATATACCATAACTGGATGAACTTAAAAATAAAAGCTAAAAAAAAGAAAAAACAACACAAACATAACCTAAAAACTAATTAATTTCAACTGGATCTTCACCAAAATTGTATTGATAACTACAATTTTTGAATTTCCGTGTAGATATTGAATCCTATTTACTAACAAAATTATTCACATGCCAATCATTTAACTTCTCAATGAAGCATTTACATTTCTTATTTACTCTTCCTAACTCTTTCGAATTCAAGACTATTGTAGTCTTTTGAAATGATATAAAAAATTTAAAAAAAAAAGATAAAGTTATAACAAAAAACACACGATAGCTGGATGAAGATAGAAATTTGATATCATTCATAGTTCAATATAAAATAAAAATACATATACCATAACTGGATGAACTTAAAAATAAAAGCTAAAAAAAAGAAAAAACAACACAAACATAACCTAAAAACTAATTAATTTCAACCGGATCTTCAGAAGCTCCTTGTCCTTTCACTTGCACTTTGAAGACAACAAACAATGGTGCAATTTCAACCAACTTAAATTTAACGACTCAACCTCGTTTGATATCATTCTCCACCACAAATTTTTTTCAGTCGTTAAATTTGAGTTGGTTGAAATTGCACCATTGTTTGTTGTCTTCAAAGTGCAAGTGAAAGGACAAGGAACTTTTGAAGATTCGGTTGAAATTAATTAGTTTTAGTTATGTTTGTGTTGTTTTTTCTTTTATTTTTAAGTTCATCCAGTTATGGTATATGTACTTTTATTTTCTGTTGAACTATAAATGATATCAAATTGCTATCTTCATCCAGCTCTCGTGTGTTTTTTGTTATGACTTATCTTTTTCCCCCATTTTGTATAACATTTCAAAAGACTAAAATAGTCTTGAATTTGAAAGAGTTAGGAAGAGTAAATAAGAGATGTAAATGCTTTATTGAGAAGTTAAATGGTTGGTAGTGAATAGTTTTGTTAGTAAATAGGATTCAATATCTACATGGGGATTCAAAAATTGTAGTTATCAATACAATTTTGGTAACCGAAATAGTTAATACAATTCAACTAACGCCATTAGTTTCGACAACAACTCTATTCAAACCAATCTAGATAGTCGCACTGGTGCACCAGTAATAGGTTGATCGTTCACTGATAGGATTCTTTAGGCTAACTAGAATGTAAGTAATTTTAGTGGTTAAATTATTAGGCTAATTAAGAATCTTTTTTTTCAAATACTGGAAGGACATTGATCCTACTTGTGTGAGTTCACGCACTTAGCCACTTTGTGATCATAATGACAATGTTATACGTACCACACGAAATGATACGCACATGGATAGATATAATTTTCTAATGACAGGTTCAGTTGAATCTATAACTTCGAGTCAGATTATAAATTTACGTATAAAAATTAGTATGATAGAAATACCGATTCACTCACACTTAGAAGAACATAGGTGAGTAAGAGATGAAAAAACAATCTAAGTATTAGGTTTGTTTAAGTATTAGGGCTTTGAAGATGGAGAAAATATACCTTCGGGTTTTGTTTTCGGCCATCTAGTTTGTTTAAATATTAGGACTTTGAAGATCTTATTATACGAAATACACAATCAAATATATGTATATTGATGAATAAATTTGGAATATATACGCATATAATACAAAAAATACGTTTATTGGAAAGAGTGTTTGCATGCTTGATATTTTTCATGTATGAAAAAACAAACATTTAATGGGTGAGAGAAATTCAAAACCTAACAGGAAGGGCATTTTTGGTATAAAATTAGCACATAAACCCTAATTTGGATGTGATTTTATATTAATAACCTCATTTGGGCCATTATGGCCAAAAAGAGTGGCAGAAAGGAATTTTCCTTTAACATATGAATGCATTTAACAACACAGAAAGAGGATAAAATGAGTGCATTTAACAGCACACATGGCAAGATTAGAAATGAATGCATTTAACAATACACATAGAGAATAAAACGAGTGAGCATCATTTAAGATAGTTTAGTCATGTCTTAAACACACTTTCAAATGCACTATTCTATATTCTATGATGGTTGAGGGTATTGATTGGGACGAGATATCACATAGAAAATCAAAAATTCCGCGGAATCCATGAGAGACTAAACAAATAATAGAGCACAATGAAGAAAATATCCGTATAAGCTAATACCAATTCTTTTAGATTAACGCCTAGTCTTGTTCGTAGGTTTACATTAGTCCAACATTTTTCTTATTCTTGTTGAGCAATTTGTATGTTAGTGGAAAATGTAGATAACTTCTAGGGGCCAGAGAAGTTAGTGTTGGAATGAGACAGATCCAAAGAAGGAAAATGAATAGAGAGTTCATATAGCCAACTGCGAGTAGCTTAGAACTAAGGTTTAATTGTTTACTATGTATCCAATCAGATGTCTCATGCTTCATTCTACATTTCTACTTAAATCTGCAAAATACTTATGATGCTACTTATTGCTTTCCGATTGCAAAATACCTTAAGTCCAATTACTGCAAAATACATTAGTGCAAAATACTTCAAGTTTACTTAGTATTTTTTTTTGAATTGGTAACTATTGTATATATTAAAAAACATCAGTACATAGGTTGCACTGAAAACCCAATTTACATGGAGAGGATTAGTATATGTTCTAATTCGAGACCTAGCAAGATCCTAGTATGTCTATGATTGTCAATGTATCTTCTATGTAAATCTGTTTGCACCAAAAACAAAAAAGAAGAATACAATTGAGTTTGATCTTCTGCACTGGATTGCTTCTATCTTCAAAACATCTAGCGTTCCTTTCCCTCCAGACTGTCCACCAGATACACGCCGGGACAGTCCTCCATCTATCTCTACTAGTTGCTTCAGCTCCAGCTTCTTCCCAGCTATAAAGGACATCTTTAACCCTGTTTGGCATTGACCATGAAATACCCCTAAGACTAATAAAGATTTTCCATAGTTGGTCTGTAATCTTGCAATGTAGAAACAAATGTGTGACAGTTTCAGCATTTTCTCCGCACAGAAAACATCTTGAGCACAGAGAAATTCCCCTTTTTATGAGATTCTCCTGGCTTAAAACCGCCTCCTTTGCTAGTAGCCAAGTGAAGCAAGCTACCTTGTATGGAATCTTTGTTTTCCATATATGTTTCCAAGGCCATGGGTCCATCTGTTGATTATTATGATTTAGAATCTTATATGCGTCCTTCACCCGGTATACCCCTCTGTTGTGCCTCTTCCACCAAAGTGAGTCACAACCCTCCTGTAATCCTTTAAATGCTTCCAGCTCTTTGTAAAGGTCAGCTAATCTTGTTATCTCCCAGTCATTCAACTGTCTTCTTAGAGCGATTTCCTATCCTTGAGGACTCCTCATATCAGCTACTGTCTTATGCTGGTTTTGTGCTAAACCAAACATGTCGGTGTATCTTTCCTTTAAGCTTCCGTTTCCTAACCAATTATCATTCCAGAATGATGTGTTCCTTCCGTTGTTTACTCTTATGGAAGAGTGATTCTTCATTATAGGCCAAAGTTCTCTGATGGATTTCCACACACTTACTCCATATGATGTTCTGACTTTTTTTGACACCCAGTTATTTTCCTCACCATACTTTGCTTTGATCACTTTGCCCCATAAAGATTGAGGTTCTTGAGAGTACTTCCATAACCATTTCATTCTAAGAGCCTTGCTATGATTCTTCAAATTCCTTATTCCTAAACCACTTTGTTTTTTATCCATTGTGAGTGTTTTCCATTTAACTAAATGAAAGACCTTTTTCTCCTTATTACCTTGCCAAAGGAATGATCTTCGAAGTTTGTCCAATCTCTGTAAAATGCCTGCGGGAATTGGGAACAAAGACATCATATAAGTAGGAAGTGAGTCTAATATTGAGTTTATTAGAACTAGCCTGCCCCCCAAAGATAGGTATTGTGAATTCCATCTTGACAGCTTCTTCTCGCACTTTTCTATGACTGAATTCCAGATTTCTTTTGATTTGGATCTTGCACCTAGAGGCATCCCAAGGTAAACAGTTGGTAGGGACCCAACTTCTCCTCCCAATATCTGTGTCAGTTGCTCCATGTTGTTAACTTCATTAATGGGAAAAATATTGCTCTCTCTCCAGTTGATGTGTAATCCTGAGACTCCCTCAAATAAGACCAAAATGATTCTTAGCAATCTAAGTTGTTCCTTTTCGGCATCACAAAAGACTAGAGTATCATCAACATATTGGAGATGTGTGATCTCTAGATTGTTTGCCCCACTCCTGTTTACCTCAAAATCTTTAACCCATCCACTGACTTTAGCCGTTTTGATCAAGTTGTTCAATCCTTCCATGGCTATAATGAATAGAAAGGAAGATAAAGGATCACCTTGTCTTAGACCTCTGTGTGAATGGAAAAAACCTTTAGGAGATCCATTTATGAGAATGGAGAATTTACGGTAGATATACAAAATTTCATCCATCTATTCCATTTCTGCCCAAAACCCATTATTTCTAACATTCTGAGTATGAAGCTCCAATTAACATGATCATAGGCCTTCTCGATATCTAATTTGCAAAAGATTCCAGGTTCCTTCTTTTTTATTCTTGAATCCACAGCTTCGTTGGCAATCAACACTGCATCTATTATTTGTCTTCCTTTGATGAAAGCCATTTGTTGAGCATCGACAATTTTCCCTACCACCCTCTTAAGTCTTTCGGTTAAGACTTTTGAGAGCAATTTGTAGAAGCTCCCTATCAGACTGATCGGTCTGAAATCTCTCAATTCTTTCGCACCTGTCTTCTTTGGAATCAAAGCTATATATGTTGCATTGAAGCTTTTCTCAAACATCTCCTGAGAATGGAAGTTGTTGAAGGCTGCCATGATGTCTTCCTTCAAAATGTCCCAGCACTTTCTGAAAAAACCCATTGTGTATCCATCCGGACCTGGGGCCTTGTCACTTGCACACATCTTCAGACAGGACAAAACTTCTTGTTCCTCAAAGTTACTCTGTAAAAGCTCCCTTTCTGACTCAGAAATTCTTTTGCTATTTTCCAAAATTGACCGTTGGTCTCCACTCTTCAGGCTCTGTGTATAACTCCTTGTAGAATTCAGTTATCTCAATCTCTATTCTATCTGGATCCTCGACTACTTCATGTCGAATCATTAGTTGATCAATGTTGTTGTTTCTCTTGTGTGCATTTGCAGTGCGATGGAAAAATTTTGTATTCCTGTCTCCTTATTTGAGCCACAGAGCTCTTGATTTTTGTCTCCATACACTTTCTTTATTCTTGAGTTGTTCCTCAATCTCCGTTAGAGTAGCTACTTTCCTCACTGATTCCTCCTCTGTCAGCGCTCTTAGTTGTTGTGTTGTCTCAAAACCTGCTAGTTGACTTAGCAATTTTGTTTTTTGCATTCCCAAATTACCTTCATAAACTCTGCTCCATTCTTTTAGCTTGCCCTTGAGAGCTTTTAACTTGCATGCTAAAATGTAATCTGGTCTTCCTGAGAATTCGAAAGATGTCCACCAGTCTCTAATTCTATCATCAAAACCTTCCACATTCAGCCACCAATTTTCAAACTTAAAGTATGATTTAGCTTGTTCCCACGCACCATAGTATAGAGCCACAGGTGAATGGTCCGAAATCAATCTTTGTTGGATAGTTTGATGATGTTTCTGAAGCTTTCATCCCATTATTCTGAAATGAGAAATCTATCAATTCTCGAAGCGGCTGTATGATTGTCCCCTTTGAACCAAGTATAGTAGCCTCCTTCAAGTCGTAGATCTATCAACTCCATATCTTCTATAAAATCCGAGAATTCCATCATCGCTTTGGACCTCCTTGAACATTCCCGTTTTTCAGAAGGGTACCTTGTAACGTTAAAATCGCCACAAACCGCCCAAGGACCTTCCATCAATCCCCTCACTGCACCAATTTCTCTCCATACTATTTTCCTTTCTATTCTACAATTTGGGGCATACACTCCTGTTATGTGACATTTAAAATTCTGTAAAAGAGCCTCGAACTTGCAAGTCAAAGTGTATGCACCAGTCTGTAACACCTCCCCTTTCCATACTCTGCAATCCCATAATAACAAAATCCCCCCTCTCGTGCCGCTAGCTTCTAAACTTGCATACCTCACCCATCTACCACCCCATATTTGACTTACTATTTCCTTAATATCCCCCTCCACTTTTGTCTCTTGCATGCATATAATGTCTGCCCTCCAGTTCTGCACTTGACTTTTTATGATCTCCCTTTTCCTCTTGTCGTTTAAACCCCTTACATTCTAGGAAATTACTTTAATCTTCATATTGAAATGATTGATAGATCTCTTCCCCTACTCCTTTTCCCGTCACTCTTGAATTTGACATCAAACGAAGTTAAACCTTTTAATTTCAGTGATCCTTTGAATCTGTGTTTCTTCACCTCCAACTCTGTCTCCACCCTTCTAACCTGTTTGCAACTGTCAATTTGCATTAACAATTCCAATGCTTCTTTATGGCCTTGAAAATCTACTCCAAACATTTTCCCCAATTTGATCATATTTTGGTGGACCCATAGTGTTGCATCCATGTCTTTATCCATTAAAGGATTGTGTTGCTGAACTGCTATAGGATTCACCTCCTCGATTTCCCAATCTTGGATAGAGCTAAAGTGCTTTAGTTGTTCCGAAACACTTCCAGCTTGATCTTCCCCCATAATTGTGTTTATGCTCTGCTCCCCTGCCTTCTGTTCCAGTCTTGCTATCTTTGCTCCACCTTCTGGCTGCCTGCAGCTGTTGAATGTTGTCTTTGTCATACTTTCAAGGTTTTCATTGGGGATTGAGTCCCCTGGAATGGACTCTATTGCCCCCAGGTAAGAAGGTCCTCCCATTTCCTCAATACAAGGCTTGAGCCTAATATCGTCAGAAAACTCACACGAGAGATCATTAAAGATGACTTGTGCAGCCAAGTCGGAGTCATAGGATTTCAGTTCGTTGTTTGTCACTTTACTGCTCTGATTCATCGAACTTGAACCTTGTGTAGGTTGCACACTTGCCTTTCCTTTATCAGTGTTTCGCAATATGGTGCACCCCACTTGATTGTTCAAATATCTCTCTATTTCAAAACATTGTTCGTTTTCTTGCATCTTCAACTCATATCTTGTCTGTCTTTCAGCCAGATTGGGATGAAAAATTTGATACCGTCTCTTACAATTCCAACCTCATTGGGAGTCTTTCTGCCATCACCAACAATTTTAATTCTTGCCCACTTAAGATGATTTTTGAGATCAGTTTCTTCTTCAGTAGCTATCCATCCCCCACAGAGATCTCCTATTTTTTTGAAGATCTTTTGTGACCATAGATGTAAAGGAATCCCCATGGCTCTAATCCAGCATGTTTCCTCGATTTGTGAGTTTGGAATGCATCCAACAGTATGACTCCACCATTCCAGATGAAGCTTGAACTTTTTCCAACTCCATTCTCCTTGCATAATCTGCTCCGCCATGAATCTGTTTGGGAATTCAAAAAGAAACATGTTACCTGTCATTTCATACATGTTTACTCCATATGCTTTGTTCCATGACGCACTAGCCCATCGCCTTATGTCTGCTAAAGTGGGTCTCTCGTTGATTTCTTTCCCAAAAAACCCGACAATGCATCTTTTTAGTAAACCAGAATCCTCGCTACCTGTCGGTTCCACAACAGAGATATCTCCATTGTTTATGCTGACCTTTGCCTCTCGAAGAGTATTGGATTGCCATTTACTCTCCTTGATTGCTTTGACATAAGGGTAGTTGTCCACTGTGATTCTAGGTGGTACTGTGGGATTCATTTTGGGGGTCTGATATATGAATCTTTCTATCTTGGCTGCTATGTCATTCCAACCTGCATTCAAGGCTAACTCTGGAATTATGATAACAGACCTCCCTTCTCCCTTCAGTGACAGAATGCTCATGTATCTTCCGTGAACGTTGAATTTCTTGGTACAAAAATGTTCTGTCATGTGTTCCTTGCACTTCCATCGCTTCACTAAATTCATTTGATATTTCGAGGCTTCTTTAAGTACAAAACAAATCCATTCCATTACCTTTTTGCCCATGGATGAACGTCTCATCATGCTGCGGCTTCTCTCCACCCATTCAAACCATACCTCTTTGTTGGAATTCCATCTGGTGATGTCAAAAGATTTGAATCCTGCGTTGAAATATATCCGGTTGTCTCCCATATTGCACAACCCAGCTGTTCAGGTTATGGAAATTATAAGGAGTATTTGATGGTCATCACAGTTGAGCTGTTGAGGTAAAAGAAACTGAAATTTGGCCCAAAACAGAGGTTTCCCCCTCCCGGAAAAATAAAAGTCGTCGGAAATCTGAAAAAATTGTACCAATCTGGTCGGAATTAACATTAGAGGAAGCTGTCCAATTTTTTTTTTTGAAAAGCTGCCGGAAAATGGCTTACGCGCCCGGCGCGTGGGTGGAAGGTCGCCGGAGAAGGCGGCGCGTGGAGGCTGCTTCGTCGGAAAAGATTCAGTGGAGTGGTCGGAATCTCGGGGTCTGTCTAATGGTGTTCATGGAAAGCTACAAATTCTTGTACTCGGGCTCCTCGGGGAGTGTGCCTGAGAGCTTATAAAGTAGAGAGAGAAAAGTTTTTTTCATGTCAAGTTTTTTAAGCCCCTGTAGTATGCTTTTTTATAAATATAGTCCTTCATCCTGTAGTATCCTTTCCTATATATAAGGATCAGGGTCGTAAACTAGTGGACATACTTGTGAATCATGAGAAATTATAGTCTATACTTCTATAAGTATGTCTAGACATATTAATTGTATTGGTTGTTTTCTTAGAATAACTATATTAAGAATAATCTGAATACTTTTATCAAGTTATTAGTGTGAATTGTGAAATATGTTTCTGAGATGTTGCTTGCTTTGGAGCATGTGTATTGTTCGACCTCGAGAACTAGCTCTGCTCGTATATTGAAAGATGCCACTTTCTCTTAAAAAGGAAATGAAAAGGAAGAGAGATTTGAAAATTATGTTTTATCTGTTCACTAGATAAATGTCGGGAGCTCCTGTTGACAGTGTTGTCAAAGGCTCATTTAAGTCAGGGCTTAGACTCATTTAAGGCACGCTTAACTCCTAAAGCTCAGAAAAGTTCAGGAAGTGCGCTTCGCTTCGCTTAAGCTGCACAAGCAAGGCACTAAGGCGTGTGCCTTATTGTCCATAAGTTCTATCTTGAATGGAGTAGTATTAAACAACAAAGAATTGACAAATAAGTGTATTAGTTGTTAAGTAAAACATTATGAGTGAATTTGTTTATCTTTTTTCTTGAATTACATATATATATATTTTTTCCCTTCATTTTTTTACTAAAGCCCACATTTTAATTGCGTTTTTTAATTTCGCTTTGCGCTTAAAATAAAGCGAAATTAAAATCCCAATAGATCTAAAATGCTTTTTAGAGTTTTTCGCTTTGACGTTGACTGAGCTGGTATGTTTACACACATATACACCTACACCATATTTTAACAAATTATTTTGTCTTTGTTGACAGATTTCTTGGGAGACTGAGTGGATAGTCCAGAGAAGGACAAACATCTCTACTCTATCTGTTGGTTGCTTTACCCTTTTGCCAATGTAATTGGTGTACCCAATCAGATAACTCATTTTATAAAATACATGGCTTATTAATTTAATAAAATGTAACCAAGTACTTTTCCCCTTGGCTTGTGGACAGTATAACATGTGCCTTACCTAAATAGAGGCAGAATTTGTTTTACCGCTTTATATGAATCAATGTTTTTTTTGATTTGCACGAGTCTCTTCGAGACCCGACTATTCCCGGAGGTGCACAGGCCCTTGGCAAGAAGTTTCCCGCAAGTGCATCACGGTTAATTCAAGTTTTAACCAGTCCGATGGCCCTCAAATATTGTTTGCACCCAGTGGGTTTCGAACTTGAAACCTTGAAAAGGAGCAAACTCCAAGGCTCAAGTCAATTGCCACCGCCAGGCCATTTATAGATATGTCTCCTTTCTCTAACAGTTAAGTTTGGAGTAAAAGCAACTGCTGCTGCTCGGCTAAAGATGGGTAAGAGGCTCTAACCCAAGCCTAGGCCTCGTAGCAATTGCCTTAGCAACTTCTATGATTAATTGAAGAGGGTATTTCATACATAACTATAACGAAACAATAAAAGGTGCATCAACTATTTACAATACATTACTCAAGTGAAAGTAGCCGTACATAAATTATGAAACTAAGGCTTAGCTTACAAAGTCCTAACCATTGTCAAGTATTTGTTTTATCAGAGCTCCTCTGCTTGATGTCCAGTCTCTTTATCTCCAAAGGAGAATGTTCTTTTTACCTTGTTCTTTGTTTTCTGCACGGCGTCCCCAGCTAATTTTGCAGCTGATTTGGCTGAATCTTCCATTGCCTCTTTACTCTTGTCAAGGCTCTTTATCACTGCTTCTTTCACCTTTTCACCTGCTCCTTCTTCCTCCTTGCCTTGTGCTTCTTGGCTATCTCGGAAACTGTGTATTTCCTCACCATCAGTCACAAAAAAAATCTAACTTGAAGCGATAGAGGGGTATTTTTTCGATGACCGAGAAATCCGTCTGGGGCCGATCCTTTGGATCAACCGCAGCCTTCGAAACTCGGTGGATAATGGGACTTCTTTCTATTTAGATCCCCGTTCGTGATCCCAGCCCTGGAATCACTTCACTCTTTATTCAAGAGAATAATAAAGTAAAGAAGAGGTTCAAGACAGAACTGTGAGCAGGGATATTTAGCTATTTAGCCTTAGAGAAAGGCTGACTTGAGAGCCCGCCCCTCTACCCTTCTCCACTTAAATACCAGGCTTTGCATTGCATGGTGTGAGGGCTTGAACCTGTGACCTAAGACACAAATCCACTATCCTTTGCCACTTGGGCTAGGCCCTGGGGCCAATAGGGGCCAATAGAGGGGTGTTGTAGACTTGAAATAAATAGGTAAATTGATTGAAATATACATGAGTGGATATAGGGTTGTGATAACTTACTCAAGAGTTGGAGGGGAGAAGTAGGCCTTCCCTTGTTTGATGAGTGAATTGAATTTGCTCCAATAACTGGTTGAAGTTTGAGGAAGAGTAGTGGGGAAAGAAAACATTCTCTTGACAGTCTCTATAATGGGAGTTTTCTGGGACTTGGCCTCCATGTGGAGTTGTTCTTGAAGCTTTTGCGCTTCTTCTTCTTCTTGCTGTTGTCTTCCTCCGACGGTACTGCCAACAGTTGCTGCTGCAATTGTGCAGCAGAAGGATGTGATAAACACCAGTAAGAGAAGGAACAAGGTGTAGCTCTTAAGACGAAGATGGCTGCTCTCCATGTTGTTGCTAAATGAGTTGGGCCTTCGGATAGATCACAAAACTTAGTTATACAGCCGTTGGAGCCTCTCCCATATTGCTATTTTATTGTTGGTCGACACGTCTCATGAATGCTGATTTGGTAGTGCTAATTATACATCATAGGTGGATGCTGATTGTTGCTACCACTTGGCATATATTTGGACTGTCACGTGGTACTTGGAAAAATACATGGACGAATTAGTAGAATGCGTGTTTGAATCTCCCGAGTTTCTGATTAGAAAGCTAATTGTGACTTAATCACAGGACTAAGGGTGTGTTTGGTACGAAGGAAAATATTTTTTAATTTTCTCATGTTTGATTGGTTTAAATATTTTGGAAAATATTTTTCTCATGAACTTATTTTTCCTTCAATTGGAGGACTCTATCAAAAGAAGGGAAAACATTCTTCAAAACTCTTTTTCAATCTTCTTCACTCTATTCCTCATATCCATTCATTCCACCCCCAAACCACCCGTATCCCCCACCATAACCACCTCACCCAAATCTCGCCCATCACCCATCCTAAATAAAATTATCATTAAGAGTGCTTTCTTTTCATGTTGTAAATAGAGTACTTTTATTTGATTTCAATAAAATGAATATATTTTTTTTTTCATAATATCGAAAAAGTATTTTCTTTCATTTCAACAAATTGAGTATTTTTTTTTATGATGTACAAAAAGTAATTTCTCTTTCATTCAACAAAATGAGTAATTTCTTTTCATGTTGTAGGAATGATACTTTTCTTTTTAAAAAAAAAATAAAATATTTTCTTTATAGTTATCGAACTCAAACTTTAATGTTTTTCTTGTGAGAAAAAAATAAAGTATCGCATTAGTTTCTTTGGATTTGTGTGAATTTTGAAAAGAATAAATATATTCGTGAAGAAAATAGAGCCCCGGAGGGGGAACGGGAGGGGGAGGAGTACCGAAAACATGAGGATTTTGGGGAAGGTGGGTTAAGGAGAGTAGCATGAAAAATTATTTTCCTAAAAATAGTTTATACTCTCAAACTAAATATTAGAAAATATTTTTTGGAAAAAGTTTTTCACTCACTAATCAAACAAGGAAAAATAAGTGATAAAACTACTCATTTTTTATAAAAATATTTTCCTTCGTACCAAATACACCCTAAGACGTCGAACATTTTATTCTTTTAATTCCGGATGATGCGCACAAGCTAGGGTTGTAACGATAGGGTTGCACTCTGGTCTTCATTTTCATGGATACTATGCTAACTTCACGAATGAGTGCAAAAATATGAAATTCGGTTGAGACTTCGATTTGCATGCCAATCTAGACATCGTTGAAGGCTTTTCATGTCTCCGTTTATTTATTTGATTTAAGTATAATTAACATCCAATTGTACTATTTACAGTACTAAAGTTCATTAAACAAGGATGACTTCATGAGTTATTGTTATGCTAAAGGATGCATGTGAGATTTGTTCCATCTTCGTCTACTAAACTCATTCAACAATCTTGATTTGATTTCTCTCTCCAATTTTCTCCCCTTGCAGCTATCAGATTCGTAAAAATTACACGGGACGCCCTATTTGGTCGCCCCCATTTAACCTATACTCATTTTAAAAAAATATTGTAACTTGTATCCACTTTTTAAACAACTTCAGCTCCCTTTCTCCTCCTCCTTCTCCATCACCATCACCGAACTAGAGAGAAAAAGGTCACTATCTCAATTATTGAATACTAGCGTCTAACCAGTGAAAGGCTTGACTTCCTTCATCTTCATTGCTCAATTTTTCGCTATCTACTTCTCTAAATTTTTTTTGTACCCATTCCATTTTGATGGGGGATGACCAGATTAAGAGGAGATGACAGACCTACTTTCATAAACTTCTAAATGAAGAAAGAGATCAAGATATTGTACTAGGTGAATTGAGGAATGCCGACAGTCCCCATGAATTAAGTTATTGTAGGGACATTGAGGTCGATGAGGTCATGGAGGCAATGCGTAAGATGAGAAGAGGCAGAGCTACCGGGCCAGACGAAATTCCGGTTGAACTTTGGAGGTGTGTGGGTAGAGCGGGCTTGGAATGGCTTACTGGGTTGTTTAATGTTATATTCAAGACTAATAGGATGCCTGAAGAGTGGAGGTGGAGTACAATGGTTCCGTTGTATAAAAACAAAGGCGATATCCAGAGCTGTAACAACTATAGGGGTATCAAATTACTGAGTCATACCATGAAAGTCTGGGAAAGAGTGGTAGAAATGAGAGTGCGAAAGACGGTGTCTATTTCAGACAACCAGTTCGGGTTCATGCCGGAGAGATCTACCACAAAAGCTATCCACCTTATTAGGAGGATGGTGGAACAATACATGGATAAGAAGAAGGATCTCCACATGGTGTTTATTGATTTAGAGAAAGCGTACGACAGGGTTCCTAGGGAGGTCTTATGGAGCTGCTTAGAGGTTAAAGGAGTCCTGACGGCCTACATTAGGGTGATTAAAGACATGTATGATGGAGCTAAGACTCGGGTTAGGACAGTAGGAGGCGACTCTAAGCATTTTTCGATTGTTACGGGGTTACACCAAGGGTCTGCGTTCAGCCCTTTCCTATTTGCCTTGGTGATGGATGCACTAACTCATCATATTCAAGGAGATGTGCCATGGTGCATACTATTTGTTGATGACATAGTTCTAATTGATGATACACGAGGCGACGTCAACGAGAGGCTAAAGGTTTGGAGACAGGCCCTTGAGTCTAAAGGCTTCAGGTTGAGCAGGACGAAGACGGAATACCTCGAATGCAAATTTGGGGCCGAGCCGACGGAAGCGGGAATAAAAGTGAGGCTTGACTCTCAAGTCATTCCTAAGAGGAGTAGTTTCAAGTACCTTGGGTCAGTTATTCAGGGGATCGGGGAGATCGACGAGGATGTCACACACCGTATAGGGGTGGGGTGGATGAAGTGGAGGTTAACGTCGGGAGTCCTGTGTGACAAGAAAATGCCAACGTTACTAAAAGGTAAGTTTTATAGAGTAGTGGTTAGGCCTGCCATGTTGTATGGGACCGAGTGTTGGCCGGTTAAGAACTCACACATCCAGAAGATGAAAGTAGCAGAGATGAGGATGTTGAGGTGGATGTGCGGGTATACAAGGATGGATAAGATCAGGAATGAAGATATTCGAGAGAAGGTGGGCGTGGCTCCCATGGAGGACAAGATGCGGGAAGCAAGACTCAGATGGTTCGAGCACATTCAGAGGAGGAGTACTGAGGCACCGGTGAGGAGGTGTGAATGACTGGCTGTGCGAGGAGAGGTAGAGGGAGACCTAAGAAGTATTGGGGAGGGGTGATCAGGTAGGACATGGCGCGACTTAGAATTACTGAGGACATGACCCTTGACAGGAAAGTGTGGAGGTCGAGCATTAAGGTTGTAGGCTAGGGGGAAGTTGTGAGTATTTCTACAGCGCACTAGAGTGAGACTAGCTAGTTAGGAGTTAGTCTTAGGATGCTACTGGTCAGCTACTGATGCAGGGCTTTATCTGCTGGATATTATTATATCTTCCATCTTTTTCGTACTTCCTATATTTCTTATATTGTTGTTATTTTTATTTTATGTTATTTTATTATGAGTCTATTGTAGTACTAATATATCGTCTCTTGTCGCTTTCTTGAGCCGAGGGTCTCCTGGAAACAGTCTCTCTACCCTTCGGGGTAGGGGAAATGTGTGCGTACATATTACCCTCCACATACCCCACTTGTGGGATTATACTGGGTTGTTGTTGTTGTCAATTAGAATGGAATCACAGAGATGTATTTGTCACAGAAATACACCTAGCATCATTATCACATTTTGTTTCTTATTGTACAACAATGAGTTGGAAACCTCAATTCCAAAAATTAAATTTTTGAGCATCAATAGCAGTGTTACTTGTAAGTAAGATTGACAAAGACGACAGTGACACAGAAATGCTTCGTAACGCTTGCTCATGTGTTCAACGATGACGTCGATAATGAAAATGGTGTTGCTGCCACAAGAACAATGTACTTCAGCTTTCGTCAGTTACAAAACAAAAACTTCAGCTCTAGAGCTGAAGTTCGTCAGTTACAAAACAAAAACTTCAGCTCTAGAGCTGAAATTCGCCAGTTACAAAAACAAAAACTTCAACTCTAGTGCTGAAGTTCGCCAGTTACAAAACAAAAACTTCAACTCTAGAGCTTAAGTTCGCCAGTTACAAAACAAAAACTTCAGCTCTAGAGCTGAACTTCAGGACCGACTACTAGAATGTTGAAGTTTTGCGTGATTGCCTTTGCTACTTCAGCCCCATATGCTGAAGTTATGCGAAAAAGCGGGTACACTTGCAATTTTTTTTGCAAAGCGGGCACAAGTTAAAACGGACACAAAAAGCGGGTATAGATGCAAATGCCCCATCAGATTCGCGGTAGTATAACTAAGAGTTAATATCCTAAAACTCTCTTAAGCTGTCATATTTTTTGACAATTTCTCACTTAAATTATTCGGCGCTCCCAAAATCCCTGAACTATATTATCCTTCATGTTTAAACCCTTTTACTGCTTACCTGGCATAACATATGTAATAACTCGCTTGTGAGCGGAAAAAAAGCCATTAAAATGGCTCATTTAATTGAATGTAATGGCTAATTAACCTTAACCCTATTTCAACGTTATTTTTTTAAATTTTCTCCGTATTTTCTTTATATCTACCTTTTCCTCATTTTTTCACATTCTTTTTTTTTCATATTTTTTTGTCAACTCTCCATATGAGTTCCTCCGGAATTTTTTTTTCTCCCTTCTTGATTTCTCTAAAATGATTTATTCTCTTTTTTGTTTTCGTCTTCTTTCATGTCTTACACATATTGTTGAAAGAACACTCATTTAAATCTTCTTACTAAACCTAACACCTTGTAGATCATAAAGTTAAATCTCTTGAACCTTGTTTGTGCCGGAATTAGAGAATGTACTTGCTGACTGATTGGTTTCTTATCGAAATTTTATTTTGTGTAATCTTGTTTATGTAATATAAGATAATTTTTAATAAAAGCAACACTATATGCCTTCATTGATTTATTTTATTGTGCTGCAAAGTGAATATAAATAATGACTTATTCAATTGGAGTTTAGCATAAAGGATGACCACATTTAAACCAAAATTAATACATTATATTAGATATTATTTTGGCTAAAACACCTAGAATTAATCAGTCATCCGAGAATAATACATCATGAGTAAACTACATAAAAAACTTAATACAAACCATAAATTAATATAGTTAGATAGACACACTTCTAAGAATTCAATATAGGGTTTAATATATAGGGAAATATAGGTCAGGAGGATTTTAAGGACACAAGATAGCTTAAATAGGTAACTGACAAAAAAAAATGATAGTTTAGGAGGGTTCTAGACTAAATTAAATAGCCACGTGTAGTGCCACATAACACGTTTTTTTAGATAATTAGGAGCATGTACTAGATACACTTCTAAGAATGTAACTAGGGGGTTTAATATGAAGGACAATATATTTCAGGGGGATTTTGGGGACATCGAATAGTTTAAGTAAGAAATTGAGAAAAACGTGATAGTTGATAAGGTTTTAGGGTATTAACTCTGTAACTAAAGAGTGAAAAAGAAAGGTAACAGGAGGTCCACTTTAGCAGCAAATATTAGTACTAGCCAATAAAAGATCAAGCCTGCATATGTACACATACATCAGAATTCAGAACAATCAATCAATATGTCAAGCTAAGTCTAGTTCTGTTTACACCAAGACTAGAAACTTACAGGTGCTTTCTATTAATTCCAAAGGGCTTTGCTGGATCATGATTGAAGGATCCTACATACCTTGAGTCTAGTATTGCATCATTTGGTTGACTCTATTTTCCTCTAGAAGAGCAGAAACATATCTTGACAATTCTTCAGATTCAATACTAAGGCCAAACTACCAGCTTCCATGTCTTTTACTATACAAAGCAGCACATCTCTAGCTGATACAAGTGGGACTGATATTTACATTACATGCATTTGTCATGCAAAGCCGTAGCATTTCGGAATCTCCTGTCCATTCTCCTAACACTGAATCGCAAGCTCCACAAGAAACAACTCTCCATCAAATCTCAATCCAGAGGATTCGGCAGGCTGAAGCAAACCATCTACCATACCACCAAAGATATAGAAGTTACGGCCTGAAGGATCCACACAAGCTCGGTGAAATGATCTGCCACCAGGGTTATCACCTTTGGACTTGAGCCGTCTCCACAATTTAGTCTTTAATCGCTCTGGATCTGCAGGAGTCCCAGACTGCATGATGGATGTCACTAAGCCGATATCCAACACCCAAAAGTCATCTTTTCTGTGTCTGTAGGAATCTTCTCCTCCGTGGATTAGCAGTCGGCCACCTATGATGAGATTGGCCGAGTGACCAACTCTTGGCAAGGCCAACCCCTGGGGTATATTTTGCAAGTCAAATAGTAACTGTACCCATCTCCAGTGACCTTCAGATGTATCGAAAAGCCATACATCATTAAGCACCTCGTAGCCCAAACCCCTCCCTCCAAACAAAATTGTTTGGTTTCCTCCAACATGGGTCAATGTATGCCCAGAGCGAGATGGAGGAGACGGATGAGTCACAATTTCTTGCCAAACTCCAAGATGAAGATTCTCAGACAGTTCTAATACCCACGTATCTCCCAGTCGCAAGCCATTCAAACCAATCCCACCTTGAATCAGCATCCTCCTTTTATCAATGCTACATGCAGCATGAGCGCCTCTTGGTGGAGGCGCAATGGAACCAACATCAAGTAGCCACCAGGACAATGTGATAACAAATGTATCATGTACCGCTACTTGACCGACCCACGTATCATTTTGGCGGGCGCCATGATCATTTATTCCTCCAAAAAGGACTAGACAATCACCAATCACAACACATGAGTGACCAAAGCGGCCACTTGGGATCCCTGATTCAATCTTGTTCCACTTCAATATTCTCCTGAAGTCATTGCCAACATATGCTACCCATGTATCATCCAGATGCTTTCCTAAAGTATAGGACAAATAACACCACTTTAGGAAGAAATATTACTGATATGAAGCCACGGTTATCTACAGACAAACATCAGAAAGCCAATTACTGCATATGAAGCCACGATAATCCACATAACTAATTTTATAATATGTATGCTATTCAGTGTTTAGATGTTTGCTGTCATCTGAATTTAAGTTTTCGCGCTAAGCGAAGTTGTGAAAGATGGCTTACTGTGATCCATGTCTAATGTTAGTTCATTTCTCCCCTTAAGCTAACTCTTTCACGATCTTTTCAAAATTTCTCTCAGTAAATTGAAATTCATCACAGTTAGCTTTTAACTAGAAGAATACAGCAGAATTTATATATCTATCCCAAGAACATATAAAAGTTTTAGAACTTCTCACAAGCTTGCATGTGGTGCTTCATGTGTAAAGTAAAGCCAAGACACTGATCACATGAATTTCATTCAACATGGTCCATTAAATAGCCAAAACAAGAGTATCCTTCCCAGCATATCCGAAAACCTAAATAAATAAAAAGATCTCAGCTCTATTAATGTAAGAAGCAGATATCCAGTAGCATATAGCAATACCGAAAAAGCTCCATGACATTAGTCAGCAGTACCCTGATTTGTTTTCTTCAAATGGAATAGCCCTATGAAGAACTGAAATGAGAGAAAAAATCTAAGCTTGAACTAATCAAGAGAAAAATACTTACTAGATCACTATAAAAAGCTGAGCTTGTAAAAGAAAACAACTAATCAAGAGATAGGGAAGGAGCTAGAGTATCATGTACGGGTTCGGAAGACCCCAATAGCTTTTGCTTAGACCAGTATTTGTATTATGAAATTCATTAAATATGTATAATTTAATTGCAAACCTAGTAAGTAAGGCGATCTATGGATTCGGTGGCAATTTTACAACCCATATGCCTCGGTCAAAAGAAATATCCTTACTAGATCACCATAAAATGCTGAGCTAGTAAAAGAATACAAGCACAATGACTTACACAAAGGCCAAGTATATGCTTCATCTGAGCATTAATCAATAAAACCATGAGAACAAGCAAAAATGATAGTAATAGGAAACGAATTAACTGAGTTTACCAAAATCTTTTAACACCATGTGACTTTTGCCTTAATGACCTTTGCCTTAATATCCCCTTTTCATTTCTTTTTTTCAGCAGAGGAGGAACCAAAATCCTTGGAAATGCAGTAAAAAGATTAATGAACATAGCAAAAATTTCAGATTTATGAAAAGTTTAGTCAAGAAATCAAAATCCATTAATGAGAATACTGACTGACCTCCCTCGCAACCCCCACCGAAGAGAACTAAACAACCAGAAACAAAATTGAGAGAATGAGAAGCTCTAGGCCGAGGAAGAAGCAGCTCTTCATCTCCTCCTTGTGGATGTGTAGTCAAGATTCTGTTACAGTAAACAGAGTCCAATTGGTAGATTTGCTGGTACAGCTTTTTCCAAGGAAATTGCTGTTGTTTATTACTGTCAGTAGCAAAGGATCTGAGCGCATCAATGGATGATTGACCCCAATCTCTACGGCAAAGAGATTCCCAAAAAGGGTCAGAGTAAGTGAGAGACCTGAATTTCTTACAAGTCATAGCAAAGCAAAAGATTGAGTCTAAAGGTAAGAGTAGTAATATGGAGAAAAGATGGTCTTGGGCTATTCTTGTAATTGGAGATGATCCATTGATAGAAGGATTGCTGCAGCTGCTGGTTGTAGCCATGGGAGATGAGAGTGAAGAGCACACGCTGCTGCTGATTTGTTGGGATATTATGGCTCTGAATTTTTACCTTCTTGTGTTGTAGGCGGAGGGCTCTGTTTTTTGCTCTGGCTTTGGTCTTGTTTTTTTTTTAACCATAATTCAACTTTCATTTTACTATACCAGAAGCAGAGCAATTACTTTTCTTTGGTTGCTACACTTCCAACCAAGAGGTTGTGAGTTCGAGTCTCCCCAAAAGCAAGGTGAGAAATTTTTGGAGGAAAGGATGTCGGGGGTCTATTTGGAAACAGTCTCTCTACCCTAGGGTAAGGGTAAGGTCTGCGTACACACTACTCTCCCCAGACCCCACTAAGTGGGATTATACTGGGTTGTTGTTGTTGTTGTTGTTGACAAGCACCTCGTCATACAAATCATTTGGTAGCTATTTGTACTTTCTCTCTCATTCCTTTAAAGTCTAAAAGAGAAATCCGGAATGCAAAACCTTCCTTATAAATTTAAGGGAAAATGCATAAGTACCCCCTGAACTATACCCGTATTCCCAACTACACACTTTTTCTTTGCGGGAATCCTATTATCCCCCTAAACTTATTTTAAATGGAATTATTTGCACCCTTAACACTGACGTGACAGAGTGTGTGTATTTCACTCTCCTTAGGAAAAAACGATTTTCAGATTATTTTTTATTCTTTTTTATCATTTTTTTCTTACTTTTTTTTCCTTTTCCTTTTCCTTTTTGATATGAGGGATAAGGAATAATTAAGCCTTAAACTAAATTTAAGAAGAGTCTATCTCATGTTTGGTTGGTAGAAAATTGCGGTATAATTAATTCGGGGATTGTAGTATTTTTTTATCCCTATGAAAATATGGAATAACTAATCTCGAGATAACTAATTTCGAAATAATTAATTCTGAAATAACTTTTTTCCAACCAAACGATTCTTAAAAGTAACAATACGATACAATACAATAGGAACAACCATCCAAACAAGCCGTAACTTTCTTTTTTTGTTACTACATTAGAGACAGAGGATTGGCAGTAACCTTTTTTTGGTTTGTTTGTTTGTTGGTTTTAGTGGACACTGGGACAAGAAATGTCAGTGAGGATATTTGTCATTTTGTGTTTTGGTGGAAAAATCCAGTTTCATCCTCATCATCTTGGTACTAGGCAATCCAATAAGGAGGGTCTAGTTTAAAGTTCACAAATCAAATGGCGTTAACGGCATTCTCTCCCAATTCCACACTCCACAATCGCTTTCCAAATAATATATTCTTATCCAACACTTAGGCTTTAGTTTTAACGAGTCAAAGTTGGATACTGGTCGAACTTACCGTCAGACCTCTCTATAACATTCATATATAACACTTTTTTACTATTAAAATTAAATTTTTTCGAAACTAATTTTCATGTTATGTTATAATATACTATCTCTATAGTAACACTTTACTATAATATCCAAAAATATTCCGAACAAACAAGACTATTATAAAGAGATTTGACTCTCTATAACATTCATATATAACATCGTTTCACTATAAAAATTTAATTTTTTCGAAACTAATTTCATGTTATGTTATAATATACGATCTCTATAGTAACATTTTACTATAATATCCAAAAATATTCCGAACAAACGAGACTATTATAAAGAGAATTGACTGTACTAATAATTGAGATAAAAGATTTACAGATAGAGATTCTATGTTTAGGTGATAATCTCACTATCCAAAGTTGAATATGATTGATTTCGCCCTTAATCAGACCCATATTAAAACAAAAAATATTGCATCCACAGTATCTTCTCAGTCATTGAATTGCTTTATGAATAATTGCTGGGAGAATCTATCAAACTAATTGTCCTTGGCAGATGAAATTATAAAATAGTAAAAATAGAAACAATGTCATTTGCATTTTATTTAACAGGCAGCACTAAACAGTACAAACGTACGTCTATGAAAATACCTAATTTTGACAAGTATACCGGTTCAGCATAATATACTAGAGTTTGGTAGCAAAGTATATCGATCCAGCATAATATGCTGGAGTTCATACACAGGTGCACCAAACTCCAGTATATTATGTTGGACCGGTCTCTGTTACAGCAAAATAATAACTATTTTCCATTGATTTGATAAACGCTGGCTCTTTTTGAATGACCAGTCTGAAAACTGGCTATACCGTGCTATTTAGGACAAACGTACGTCTATGAAATACCTAATTTAGGCAATAAAAGTGCTTTTGATCCCATGATTTATTCTCTACATGGAAATTAGATGATTAGAAAACATAGGATTCAAGTTGACAGACTTTAGTTTAAAAATCAGCCCACAACTAACCCCCCCCACCCCCACCCCCACCCCCCACCCAAATCCCCTCCAAAAAAATCCCTTTTTAGTTGCAACAAGTTCATACTGTCCCAGGAAAATGTGATGAGAACATTCTTGAAACACCATCACCAACAACCTTACACTACAAATTTAAGTTGACAAAGGTCCACTTTTCTGAAAAACTCACCCCACCATCATCAATAACCTCTATAAGGCTATAAGTTAAATACTTCCGCAGAAAAAAGTGATGTACTGATTCTTGTAACAGCATCACCGACAACCCTAGACGACAGGTCCAGCTATCATTCTGACCCCTTGAGTCAAGAAGATGCCTACTGCAATGGTCATTTCTGCAAATTGTAAACTTGGCCTCCATTTATCAGTTTCCAGAGAGCTGCTTTGGCTTCTTCTAGTGTTTCAACTGAATGACCGACTTCAAACGATATTCTCTGTACATTGAACTGCGGGAGATAAAGTTAAAGGAAAAGTTTAAAGGGTATGTGATGAGAACAACTCTGTATATATACTATATTAAAAGCACGAGGGTTCTTAACGAAATGTCGTTCGTTTTTGTATCCTTTAAAAATCAAACAACAAACAAACAAACAACAACCAATAGAATCTCACAAGTGGGGTCTGGGGAGGATAATGTGTACGCAGACTTTATTCCTATCCCGAAGGGGTAGAGAGGCCGTTTCCGAAAGACCTTCGGCTCAAGATAATATGGGACAAAATTATAATTTGAATTATTTTCTTAATATTTACTACTTTAAAATCAATTAAAAGTTTGCTTATCAAAACATTCGTTATTTAAACTAGGTAAAAAAAAGTCCTAAATATTACGATATTAATATAAAAGAGCTTTATTTTCTTATAGGTGACTTTGATTTTCCTGAACACGAGACGTAAGCATATATTGCTTCTTCCAAGTTTTTGTCTATTTCCTTTCTTATTTGATTATTGCTAATTTAATTATTTTAGACTAAATTAATTAGATTATTAATAAATTTATTCATTAAAACTTACTACAATTATAAATGATAAATATATAAAATTTACCAAATACTAATTATCCATTAATTAATTTTTTCCATCCCATGCAATTAAATCTGTGTCTTCTATTCCTAATCATGCAAATATATATAGTTATACTTAAGAGTTACAAAAGTACATCTATTAAATTAGATATTTCTTCCTTTTATACTAGCTCAAAAACTCTTCTACCATTTTGAAAAAAGAGAGATATGCAACACCTTATTATAGCCTTTTTATTAATGTATAGGTGATTGTGATATGGCTACATAATGTATACTAACAATATAAGTATTTTTTATACTATAGTGAATTGTAACTTGTGATAGCAAGTTAAAATTTATTTGTAATATATTATCAATTAATGCTTAGATATAATTAGTAATTACCTTATAATTAAATTGATTCTGTAAATAATTTATACATATTTGAATTCATGCCTATGTCTCTCTCCAATTGCCTTCCACCAATGAAAGTAACACTTCTCAACTTAGAAGTTTAAAAACAAAGAAACAACTTCTATTCCCTCTAATCCAAAAATATGAAAGTTTCAAAAAGTTTCTGAAGCTTCAGCTTGATGAGTATTGTATATTGTCTTCATCTTAAATTCGGTGAGAAATCATGAACAATTTACTATGTTTCCATCATAGCAATAGAAACATGATCACCATATATAATTAACTAATATATATATTTTAATTGACATGTACCAAGTAATGAGTGTTCAATTCAAAAGAAAGTTATGAAAAATCGTTTTATTATAGATACCCTAATAAGAATTATATTTGTTGTAAGTTTACCTTTTTCAACTGTTTTCATTAAGATACCATTCAAGTATTTCTATGGCTAGAACTTTTCTTTTCGTTATTCTTTTGTAGGATTGGTTTTCAAATTGCTTTTCTTATGTAGTTTTGTTTGATTAATTTTTATTTCCCTCTTTAACTGTAGTTGATTATTTGAAGGCTTAGTAATTGTTATGATTAATATTGGACAAAGATTTACATGTTTAGATTATCAGTTTTGTGTATTCTATTTTTAGTCCCCTAACTTATTGGATAGGTGCTTGATAGAATAGTATCTTTACACCTTATGGGCAGTGCTATCAAAGCGAAAAGCGCAAAAAAGCTCTAAGGCCGGTTGTGGCTTTAAGCGCTAATAAAGCGTGGGCTTTAATGAAAAAAGGCGCGATTGGAAAGTAAAAATATGTATATGCAGTCCAAGACCAATAATTGTAAGTATAAATAACAAATATATGGACAAAATTTGAAAAAACATTACGATAAAGCGAAATATCAATTGTTCAATGTCGCCTTTTCACGATTACATTCATTGGCAAGGAAAAATATGTCTTAGAGCTTTGATGGGACACTGAAGCGCCCACAAAGCGAGGCGAAGCGCTTAACATGTTTTGAGCCTCGCTTTAGGGCTTAAGCGCGCCTTTGACAACACTGCTTATGAGAAAACAAAGTATTTGATCGTCTGAGAGTTAACTAATGAATTTGACATTGCTGGAGTAAAAAATGTTATTTATTCAATAAAGATTAGATAGTAGTTTGCTAAACATTCACTAAGGTGGTGGATGCTTCATCATATGATTTTAGACCTTCCAACATTGTTGCCCGTTGGTAAAGTTAAATATAACAAAAAATTAAGCATTTAACTTTTGAAACTTTACATTCAAGTCTTTTTTTTTTCAAAGAAGTTCTAAGAGTCGAGAAAAATCTAAAAGAGGTACTAAAGAAGTTTCAAGGTTTGGTTACTGTGTATATCTTCCTAATTAAGTGATGACGCTTAATAATTTTGAAATAAGAAATGCACCTTTTTATAGTCTTTTTGAGATTGTGATATGGATTTTAGTTATATTCATATCAATGGAATTTAAACTTGAAAGAAACTAAAATTCAGTGGAATTAACATGGAAGACGTTAGAATTTGATGGAATATATCTACTTAAAAGGTAAACTTAATTTGTTTGACTGAGGATTGAATAGTTCTATGGGACATAGTTTCTTTCTTTATCGTGCAATTAAATAAGATTAACAATAATCTTTTTCATGAACGTACATTATTTTTTTTATTTTTTTTGTAATAATTCAAACATAAATTTAATATTTATTTATTTAACTTCACAAAATTTACACGCGCAACACGAATACAATAGACTAGTGAAAAAAGAAGCAGCAAACAGAAAGTACCTGTGCACCTTGGCGGACACGGACATCTGTCCCCTTGCTATCTATTGATATCAAAGCAGCATCATCCACCTCAACTTCTTGCGACAAAAGATCTTTTAGAGGCTTTGAAAAGATTGCATTGAGCTCCTACAGAATCACCAGCACATTCGCAAACTTAGTCAAAGAAAGGAAAGGAGGCAAATGAAGCCATGTTACCTACTAGAATGGAAATACAGTCTTACATATCACACGCTTATAAGTTCTAATAGTACTTCTAAAAAACATAGCAGCATCAACAGGCTGCCAAAAACATACCTTAAGATTTTGTTCACCACCATCAACAGCAATTTTGTCAGGCTGAAGCGTCTCATACTCCTTGACATCCACCCACGCAACAGTTCCAAAGCCTCCAATAAAATATATATCGCTGTAATAATTGATAAAGCAGGTAAGTTCTTTGGGCTACAGATTGCTAATCATTCTCTTAGCAACAATCTGCAGCGAGAGCTTGCCTTTTGTTTCCATCTTTTCAGATAAACTAATCAAAGAAAGTGCAGATGGTAGAGGAATCTTTTCAAATTCAAACTTAGACATGGTAGATAACTTGGTAGATAACTCTTCATGTTGTTGTATTCAATTAGCAACCACTTATGGCTCATCATAGCTGGAAAAACACCAGTGGTAGAGCCAGAATAGAAGTAGATAACCTCCAGCAATCATAAAATAAGCACTAAAAGTGCAGCAGAGCAAAAAAATTTGAAGTGAGATGCAAGAGACCCCTGGCAAAAAAGGTGCCTGCTTTGCTCGAGAAATTATAACGGAAGAATGATTTATCCTCTTTCTATTTTACTACTGTAGAAAGACATTGGCAGCGAGAGAAGCCATACTGAACTGCTAGAGACAGTCAACATTTTCCTTGAAACAGAGTCAAGCTAACCAAAATGAACAGTAAACTCCACTACTAAAGAGATTAATAATTAGGTTACAAACAGGTTGCTTAAGAATAAAATGCTTACAATGAAAGCTTGGAATATAAGGTGCACCCATTATTAGTCGAAAGGCATTTGTCAGATGCCAGAACACACACTAGGCAACTTAAGTGAAAAGATGAATTCAAATAAAAAATTCCGAAGAGGCTCATGGTGTAAAAGAGCTAAGCAGAGTGAACGTGCACATTAATTTGTATACTGATTCTCCTTTTATCATTTGAAATAAGAACCCAGCTAAATTACCTAGGAAAAAAGGAGCTAACCTTATATTTTGCATCCTAAAGTAAAAGAAATTTCCCCATTGTTGAGAAGGACCTTGCTGATGTTTTGCTATATACTGCTTGTGCGCCCATTCCTGTTGAAACAACCGAACCATTTGTTAAGATAATTGCAACATTCATAACATATACAGAGAAGTCGACAAACTTGGCTCAACCAACAGAATATAAGCGCAATTACAGCTTTAGCATTCACATCAAAATCGCAGAATTCTACAAGTAGCATTTGAAAGAGGATTGCAGGATCAAATATGAGATGGCAGCAAGTCATTTTATTTTATCAAGTGAAGTGTAGTTTATTAACAATGGAATGGAAAACTCCCATACACAAGAAGTACACCAAAAAGTAGAAATCTACATAAAGATATGACTCCAAAGAGGACAGCAAGTCGTCAAAGAGAAGGTCAAGGGAAATCGACCTAGGCAGAAGAAACTATACACACCGTGCAGAAAATGAATCCTTTCCTTCTTCGTCCATTCCAAAATAATGCCCACTTCCCTGGAATGGACTGATTTTAAAAACATTTTATAACCAAAAGTAACATGGGTTATCTTTACAACCTCCATCGTTACACTTCACTATGCTATATTTCTATCTATTCAAATAAATCACAAGGGAACCTATGGGCCTTGCATGTGGAGTTCTATATCTTTATACAATACTAATATTCAACTGTTCTCTTACTATCTATAATAAGTCAAACTCAAGAATTCAACCTGGGAAAGGTTATTGCGGAGAACAAACGGCCATTTGATTAATCATAAAAACAAAAAAAAAAGGGCAATCTTTCTCCTTGAACAAACTGTCCTAGACATCTTCATAAAAAACTGGCCTTGACCATCGGAGAAGATGCCACTTAGATGAATTTGATATGATGCCCTTGCAGGTCCGGCTCATAGCACTTCTTCAAAGTGTATCAAGTAAATCAAACCTTTCTCTTAACAAGAGTAGAGAGTAAAACACGAGAGAAAGGAGAGAAATAACAATACCACTAGGGTCTGATGTGAGAATTGATTCTGGTTCATATGTCAAGTGACCAAAAATACTAGGTAGACAAGGGATGGTTACATCGGTAGAAAGCTAGAGGCATATGCGATCATAAATGAAGCATTTCCCTGAAGTCTTCTATTTTTTGCGTTTCCATTCATTTGATTAGGTATTATAGAGGTTGTAAAAAGCAAAATGTAAAAAGACAGTTAGGAAAGACCACATATATCTAGCGTACGTGAGCATTTAAGCAAGCGAAATCTCATCATTTTAGGAAACAAAAAGGATATCTAAGAATTCTCTTAGCATTTAATGTCAGTGTATTTGATGTTAATAGGAATCTGAAAATAATCACTACATTGCAAGAAGGTTGTTACCTGTTGATCTTCAGGTAGCGGATAAACGTCACCAAAAATCGTTACCCTTGCATTAGATAAACCACTCCATCCTGGGATCTGAAAAGCCAAAAGTTCAAGAAACTCAGAGACATCGTATAAGCCCGAAGTACTTGATGTTTCTGAAATAGATCACAAACCTGTACAACTAGTGTGCATCTTGGGTCAGCCAGCAAATTACGGGTGTGTATAGCTAATGGCGAAAATGAAAATATTGGATCTGCCGAAACAATGAGAAATAACTATTTGAGCACTGTCTGTAATATATACTGGAAAAGGCAGCATATATACTATTGTGCAGATATAAGTTTTGCTTCTAACATCAAATCAATAACATCATTTTTACAAGGATTTTCAATTAATTAAATGTCTGCACTCCATGTTCAATGTTTTACAACGTTAAGGTACATTAATGCTGGAAACTCAATTTAGTTTAAGAATATTTACCAACAATTTACCTAACAATTTCCAGGGGCAGTCTAGACAAACCATCCAACAAGGAAACTCAATGCATGAGTTGATTCCAGATCCTTAACCACAATTGTTCCGTTGAAATGCTCAAAGTAGCCAATAAATAATAACTTTAACCAAGACCAAAGTGGTTGCTTTTAATAGGAAGCCTTTCTTAGTGGAGATACTGAAAATAGAGCTTACCTTTAGCCATGTGGGGCAGCTATGCCAATTGCACATGGGGTCAAAATACTACTACTACTACAACAACAACAACAAACAAACAAACACACACAATGGAATCCCACAAGTGGGGTTTGGAGAGGGTAGTGTGTATCCAGACCTAACCCCTACCTTGTGCAGGTGTCTGGGGAGGGTAGCGTGTACGCATAACTTACCCTTACCTTGTAGGGGTAGAGAGGTTGTTTTCGAAAGACCCCCGGCTAAGGCCAATTTGGGCATCGGTCTTGGGCGAGCAGGCGCAAGAAAGAAGCTTATTCTCCATGCTAAACCAGCACAGCCAACCAGCTTACTTATGGGGTCAAAGTGACCTATACTTATTGGTAATGAATATTACCCAAAATGTAGTTTTATATTCGACCTCCTATTCTAGCCTTTCAACACTTTGATTGTATGAAAACCCAAAAGATGGCTAAAAATAAAGAATTGTTCTGACACTAGAATGTAGCAACTTACGTCCCATGGAATCTGGCGCGAAATCTACAAGTGAACCAAATGGGTAGCCTTCACGCCGATGATGCATCCGGGACATCACAGTGCATAAATGAGCAAACCTAGCCTAGAACAATGGTATATAACAATGAAAAACACACAAAGATTTTACATTTACAAATCTCTGAAAAACTACAAAATATCTGCTAATGCAAGGAATCTACCTGTTCCATTAGATTGCGGACAGCTAAGGCAGGTTTAGGTAGGCCATGAGCTGAGGTTGCACTTTGTACGCCTCCAGAAATGGGAGTTCTGAAAAGCCCAGCCCTTGTACCCCCACCAGTTGATTGCTCAAGGGGTGTAACCACTTTTGGAGCTTGATCCAAACCATTTTTCTTTGTTTCTCTTTGATCTGAATTATCCTTCAGAATATGAGAGAGTCCATCACAACAAAGCTGAACTAGCCATTTAGCATAACCAGTAATTGACTATATCAAGGAAAGAGATGTATGATTCCTCACGCCAAAGGAAAAAATAAAAGATAAAGCAAGAAGAGATTCTTCAGAATTGTTGAACATTGTTTGGATAGGTGACAAAATATTCAGGGCCACACTTCTGATCTAAAAACTGCCTGAGTCTGGAGGGACGCCACTTCACCACACAAGGTTTAATTTTTCTTTTACTTCCTGTGGGGAGCATGTGGTTTATTGTGTTTATTTGATGCACAAAAAAAGAATCTTCCTGTGACAAAGTGGAAAACTAGATATAGAGGAAGTGGTACAATTTCACGCTCTTTTGGACACATCTATATAATATTTAGAAGAGACGTCTTTCTTGATAAACATGTAGATTATCTTATTAGGAAAGTATTGAATTCCTAGGCTTTAAACCGTATCATTGTATTCGAGAAAATCACCACAATAGAGGACTAAACTTGAGCAATCTCTGTATAACTGACGTGATACAGAGCTTGTACTAAAAATTTAAATTAATCTTTAAATGCTATGAGAAAAACGAGGCATATGCAAGACAAAGCTTAATATTTATTGACAAGTGGCCTGAATATTATCCAATACTACCCATGGAGAGGAATAACATGATAGTGATTCCTGCAAATCGAGATGCAAAGTTTTCACCAAATGGTAGGGGAGAAGTTTTACAAAGTTTACCAAGCACATAATATGTGGAGCCATTACCTGAACTACGACATTAACATAACCTAGGAATAGGATCGCATGCAAGTGAGACCTGATTTTTCTGAACTAATAGGGGTTGAATTAGGTCCAAGGTTCATTTTGTTTCTCATGATATCAAAGTAAGACCCACCCAATTCTTGTTTCATACGATGTTGTGTCCCCCATCTTATATTTGTCCAGTCCTAGGCGTGCACATTGTCCATGGGTGAGATGTTTGGCTTTTTTATATGGTTGTGCAGTCCTCAATCCTCACCTAATGAGCTAGCTTTTGTGGTTGAGTTATGCTCAATATCCGTTTCTTTATCATGGTATCAGAGTCAGGCTCATCCCAATTTATTAATCGATGTTGCGCGCCCATCTTATATTGTCCACACTTCAAATTTCTAGTCTTGGGCACAAGGGGGTGTTGGTTTCTCACATCGGATGGGTAGTGGGCTAAGTTGCTCGGACTCGGGTGCGGGTATCCGATACGGGGACGGATCCGAGTATAAGATTCAACAAAATCTAAATTTTAAGATTCGGAGGTGCGGATCCAGATATGGATACGGGTGCGGGGATTCGGCTAATAAAAAATAGAGCTATAAAAATATTATAAATTTTGAGAGATATTGTGTGAAAAACTTACATGAATATTGTAGAATTCAATCTTTCATTCTCCAAGATGGACATTATTCTTTCATTCTCCTAAATCTGTTTTATTTTTTATTTTGAGAAATAAAAATCTCAATTTTTCTCCCAAATTTGTCGATAGACTCTGGTCAAAGTGTCCGAAGTCAGTTGACCGAATCCAGGAAGTATCCTGCTCCCGCTCCCGTACCCGTCTCGTATCGGGACGGGGACAGCACCAAAATCGAAGTGTCCGCGCAACTTAGGAAGTGGGTACTTGGACTCCTTATATGATCTTCACCTCGTGAGCTAGTTTTTGGGACAAGTTAGGTCCAAGGTTCATTTTCTTTATCATACTTCAGCCATGATCCAAAAACAGAAGAACAAAATATCTAATACTAGCTTTATAGGGCGAATAATATTAGAATCTGACTAGATAATTAATAAAATCTTATATATTTGTCCGAGACCTTAAAGAGTAAGTAGAAACACAAAGAAAAAGTTTCAATATTTACGACAAGCTATGAAGAGCTGAGAGAGGTTTTACCTGTGAAAACGAAAAAATTGGTTCAGGAACTAAAAATCCATTATCATTCTTCAAATCGTGACTATCCTCTTCTTCAAAGCCGCTTTCACCCGACAATTCGGCACGGGTGAGCACTCGTCGGGGAGAGCCGCAGCCAAAGGAGCTCGTAGACGGAAGGCTAAAACTTAACTTAAGATTACCAGTACTGGTCCTATTAAACGGTTTGATGGATTGAAATGCTGACGGCGTCTCTGAAAACCTAGAGACAAGATTGGAGCTTGAGAGAGCTGCTTCCATGGAGGAAGAGAGAGCGTGTGACGACGCCATGTTTAAGAATTATGGGAAGGTGCGGGGCAATGTGAGCTGAAGTTCAACGTCCCAAAGAGTGTAAAAAAGGTGGCTTTAGCAAAAAGGAGGGCGTCTGCGGAAAGCTAAAGCAGAAAAAGCATATCATGACAAGCCATGGACCACGGTTTGTACTTTGCAACGGCGGAGTTTGATCTGGCCCGGCTGAGAGAGAAGGTTGGTGTTGATCCGTCTATGTACAACGGCCCACTCGTTATCCGGCCCAAATTGGTAAAGCATCTGTACTTCTTTTGGTTGAAGAATTAAGGAATTTTTACGTTCTATGTATTTCATTGTATTCACTGTCTCGCTATATGCTCTGATGGTAAGCAACCCCCACTTCCAATCGAGAGGTTGTGAGTTCGAGTCTCCCCAAGAGCAAGGTGGGAAGTTCTTGGAGGGAAGGATGTCGGGGGTCTATTTGGAAACAGTCTCTCTACCCTAGGGTAGGGGTAAGGTCTGCGTACACACTACCCTCTCCAGACCCCACTAAGTGGGATTATACTTGGTTGTTGTTGTTGTTGTTGTAGATGAGGAGTCGAGGTGTATGTTCAAGGAGGTTCACTCCGGCGTTGGTGGTGCCAAAATCAACTACTTTTTTCGATATTTTCGGTAATTTCTCTGAAGGTTGCTATATTTTTGGGATGTTTTTCGGTTGAAAATATTTTTATAACTGAAAATACAAAATTTGTGTGTTATAATTGAGTTTGTTGAGTTATATTAGGAGTCTATTATGTTAATTGATTCATTTTCAGTTTAAAAACAGTGTAATCCCCTCTTTCGCGCCGTGAATACAATCGAATACAATAATTTGTTCAACTGTAATCCCATGTTTCACACCATGAATACAATCGAAAAAACTCGAATACAAAAATTTATCTAGCTGTAATCCCCTATTTCACGTCTGGAAATGCTACTGTATTCATGAATACAGTAGCTTAAATACACTGAATATACTCTAAAAAACCTGAAAACATAGCTATAGGAAGTAATATAGTAAATGGTAGCTACAACTAGCTAATAACCACTAAAACATAGTGGTTTCTGAAAGTTTCTCTTAAAAAAAAAAAGATTACCCGCGCATTCAATCGTCCAAACTAAAAATAACCGGCAGAGATATATAATATAACTATAATACCTTCTATATAATATTTTATAATACTTCAAAGTTTGAAGTTAACTAACTATAATAATCCTACTTTTGACTAAATTTACATTACTATGAATGCCCACAATTTTGTATTGTAAATATTGGAATTGTCTTCTTTTGGGGGTAAAAATTTGGAAATTGTTCATCTAGAGCAATTTATGAACTCATTTTGCTGATCAATATATTCTTTTTATTGTTGAAAATAAATAGGTTGTTACAAAAAAACATAGATAGTGTAAAGAAAAGTAATATAGAGTGCGAGCCTATCTACAAAATATTAAGGTCAATACACGAAATTTTGTTTTACTCATATGAAATCATTTAAATTATTATCTTCTTATGATGCTTCCTAAATCAAAAATATAAATAAAACGATAAATAATTCTATATAAAAGAGTCAAACCAAGTATTTGGAGGAAAAAACATTCAACAGTACATGAAATTGAGAAAAACGTAATTAGTAAGTAGACATCAGCAAGATTAAGAATTTTTAAGTGAAGAGATAATCTCGGATCGCCAAATTTAAAAGTAGAAACTACCCCTATAAGCGATTTTAATTTTGACTGATAATTGAGTAAAACAAAAATTATTTACAATACCAGTGTATTTCATTTGTGTCTGTTTGTGTTCTCCTTTTCACTACATTCCGTTAAAACTTTTTTAGGAGACATTCCAAGTAAAATATCAATTAGAAGTTTTTTACTTAACAAAGATACTTAGATATAAATAACAATCACTATAATAAAAATAGCCATCCATTATAACTATATTTAAATTGAAGAGAAGGTAAATATGCCATACCTGTCAAATTAAAAACCAATAAGTAACTAAAAACTTAGAGTAAGAAAAGAGAACCTCTCCATCAAATTCTACTTAAAGAATCTCAAATAGTGGTTGATGGAAAAATTTTATCGGCAATTTGGTGATGAAAGTTCATAAATTATATTCAGTCAAAGGAAACCAGACACATCTTTCTCTTCCATTTTTTCTGATTGCATCATGACTTTATATCGTGACTTTTCATAAATTTGTTCTTTTGAATTGTAATTTTAATATTTAATTTTATATATATAGTACTATTCAAAAGTGAGAAGCTCAAAACTAAAAAATTGATATATATATATATAATCATGTATAATCATGTACATGGGTAGAAAAAGTAAAGAGCGAATATAGATGGCTACTTATGCAAAGATCCCGAATTAAGAAGAATTAACTCTACCTAATCTCTTAAACTAAAAATAACCGACGAATGTATAATCAAATATATAAATATATAATCTATGTATATCGCCAAAAAAATAAATAATGAATTTAGCCGGCTATTTGTGTAACCAACCCTTTTCTTTTCTGTATTTCTTTTTTCCCTTTTTGGTGCCTTCTTTTTTCCTTTTGAAAGGGGGATTGGAGGCGGATACGGAATTGAGAAGTACTGGCTTGGCATCAGATAAGAAATATAGAACAAAGAAAAAATGAAACTTGTAAACCAATTGAGTCTAACTATCAAGGCTTACACTCTGCATCTTGGCATAATTGGTAAAGTTGCTACCATGTGATCAGGAGGTCACGGGTTCAAGTCGTGGAAACAGCTTCTTGTAGAAATGCAGAGTAAGACTGCGTACAATAAATCCTTATGGTCCGGTCCTTCCCGGGATCCCGCACATAATACACTATAGAAAGAATGAGCTGACTCCAGTCTTGGCTCTCTTGACAGTATGACATGGGTACCATATTCTTTAACTTCTCTTTTAGTCAGGGAAAGTTTCTAAAGCTTCTTTCAAAATTTGTCTTTGTGATACAAGTTTTCTTTGTAATCTGAGATAGATGTTAGTATGTTCTTTTCTCGTAATAGTTTGATTAACTTTTCAAACGTTTTCCAACCTTTTACATTATGATAGATTTTCATCTTTAATAGTATGATATAGTTTCCTAATGCAGCGTAAATCTATAAAATCTTCATAGGCGATATAATCTATCAAACTAAATTTAAGTTTTCTTAATAAATACACTTTTACTAGATGATTTTATTTTAAATTCTCTAACTAAACATCTACTTGTTATATGTTAGTAAAAAAAAAAAAAAAGTATTAAAAATCTAAGTTTTCATGATATACGGATTGAGACAGCTTAAATGGAACGATATAAACAACAACAATTCATATAACTAACCATTTACTTCGCATTGAGGTGCTTTTGTAGTTATCTCATAGTACATCAACTTCTTTCGTAAGATGTGCAAGAGTGTGACATTATAGTTGCACCTAAGGGTGGCAAGTGGGCCGGTTAGGTCCGGGCACGGTCCAGGCCCACAAGCCCATATGAGTAGTGGGCTTAAACGGGCCTACCCGTTTAAGCCCGGGACCAGGAGGGCTTGAGACCCAAGTGGGTCGGTTCATTGAAGAAGCCCGTTAGGATCGGGACTGTTTGGGCCCGGATCCTAAGTGGGCCAGTTCAACCGGTCCTAAACGGGCTCAAACGGGCCTAACAGCTACTTTTTTATTAAAAAAAATTAAAAATAGCCGTTTGGGCTTTCTGAAATAGCCATTTAACCCCATTTAACCCCCCCAACTTTGTTTTAACCCCAAACTTTTTATAATTACACTTTTTCCCTATTTTCAACTATAAATACCCCCTCATTCTTTCATTTTTCTCACAAAATCATCAATCTCTCTCATTTCTCAAACTCAAATTGAAGTATTCAAGTCTTCAGTCATCTCTCATTTCTCAAACTCAAATTCTTAATTCAAGTTAAATCATGCTCGGTGATTCTAGATTGCGCCCATTTGTTTTGGGATACTTTAACGTCGTAGAGGAAAATGAAGAAGTTTACATAATAAAGTGCAAGAACTGTGGTCGAGTCTACACTCGTCGTCCAAAGTTGGAGGGCACAGGCTGTTTAAGGAGACATATAAAGAGTTGTTTTGCGCGTTCTTCAAATATTCGTATTTAAGATGTTAAGTTGATTTGAGACAATTTGTGTTATTTTAAAATTATTAGACGTATGATGCTTAATGTTTTAGTTTGTTAGATTAATTTGAAGTATTATGTTGAAGGCATTGAACTTTAATTTGAAGTATTAAGAGAAAATGCATAAAAACTCCATTCAACTTGTCCTGGAAAATTATTGACACACCTAAACTTTACGGGTGTCCTAACACCCCACTATTGTTTAAAGAATTGTATTTATTTACTCCCTCATAAGCCCTCGCCAGCCGCGCGTCTTAGGCAATCGAATTGAGCGCGTTCTTACTCTCTTTTAATCGTTGAAAACACCCAAAAAAAAAGAAATTTTTAACGTTAATATAACCCCCAACCAACGGTAAAATCCCCTCTTCCCAATATTTTACCAAACCCAATTGAAGAACCCTAATTTCTTCTTCTTCTTCTAATTTCTGCCGAAATTCCATCAAATTGCCCTTTGAAGTTTTAATCTTTGAAGGCAAAGGTTAATCTTTCTCCTTTTTAAGAACTCTAATTTCTTTCTTTTATTATTGTAATGTCTTTCTCCTAAAATCCAATTATCTGATCTTCGAAAGCAAATGCAAAGTATCTGACTTTGATATTGTCTTTTGTGTTGTAGGTGTTGCAATACCTTCAAAAGGCTTGAATTTGACAAGGCTTTGCACGGAAGAGGAAGAAAGTGAGTCAAGTAGAGAAATTCGATACAACCATGGCTATGTGCTGCCTTTGTTAACAGCTTGGACCCCTCGAAACCCAAGAAGAAGATATTGGGTTTGTCCATACTATGGGGTAAATGATAGTAAAAATTCTTTCACTAATTGAGTTGTGAAAAATTATCATTCATTAATTTTCTTTTGTTATTCATCTTAGGGTCCACGATCTTGTGATTTATGGGTTTGGAAGGATTCTGAAATTGATCCTAGGTCCAAATTTGTTATTCCAAAATTGCTTGACAAAATAGATGAACTTGAGAATGCATTAGAAGGCTTTGAAAATCTTGCTAAGCCGAGGACAACTTTAAAGGTTGAAAACACCATAGAAGAGGACAAGATGAAGAAGATTGAGGCTCAATTGGTGAAATTGCAAGATGATATGGAGAAGATGAAAGAGAACGAAAAGAAGTGGAAGAGTAAATTGGCTAAGTCAAAGGCTAGGGAAAATGTACTTTGGTTTACTATATTGGGGATGTGTATTATTCTTGTTGCTTGTGGGTATCCAGGAATCTCATTGAAAGAAGATGCATGAGGTTGCCATTGTGAATCTAGTTTTGTCATCTCAATATGAATGTAGTTGTTGCTTGTAGGTTTTATTTTGTATGTTTACAATGGACCTTTCATTTCAATGTAAGCCTTTTGTAGTTTTGTCATCTCAATATTTTGTAGTTTTCTCATCTCAATATGTATGTAGTTGTTGCTTATCAATTGTTGTTTCTAAAGAAGCGTTGTTTTTACATTGTAAAGTAAACTGCATACTGCATAAACTTCAGAACCCAACAATCAACAATAGACACACAACAGTGCTAAGTTTCCTTGTCACCAACCAAATTATTTAATTTCATCGCCAACACACATACTATCAACCTTGTGATCCCATCACATTTCTGACTTGTATAACACATAGATCACCAAAACATCATATATGCATTTGTTGCATAAAAGTCACAAAATGAGTTAACAAAACAATTGTTTGTTGTCATTGTAGCAACAGCAAAACAAACACCAAATGTAACAAAATGCAAAATGCAGTCTATAGCTACCTAAAAATCCTTATCAAAATACAGAATTGCAGTCTATAGCTGCTTAAAATTTTAGCATAATGCAGTCTATTGCAATACAGTCATCAACAAAATAATATCTTCATCAATTGGGTTGATTTGCAGTGGTGCTTTCCTGACTCAACTTAGTAGCCCTAGACCTTGTTTGAATGAGTTTCTTGCCTCTCAATTGTTGAAGCTGCCTTGATGTCATAGCTTCTTTACCTTTCTATTTAACACCTCGTGTTGGTTGATGGCCTAGATCTACAGTTACTTCTGCCGAAGACCTCACATTCTTAAAGTTTGTAGATGACATTCCAGGCTGCCAAAACCCAACAGAAATCAGACAATGAATTCACTAAATATGAGAGTTTGTGTTAGACTTACATTTTGAATTTTAAAGCCACTTTGAGTGTGTAAAACTCTCATCCCAACCATCCTTGTTTTCTTATATTGTGTTCTTACATCAGTGCTAGTACCAACATCCTACATCAAACAATCAAAAGTAAAAATCTGATAATTATTTAAAAAAGAGAAAGAAGACATTAAAGGGAAGAACTTCACCTTTTCTTTATAACATTTTGGCCTATTCCTTCCTCTTCCAGTACTTTGCTTTGGTGGCTTTGAACTACCAACACTTGCAGGCACAAAACTTGCTGAAGTAGCAGCAGTATTACTTCCAGCAGCTTTTGCACAGCCCCTCCTGTTATGACCCTTGTTATGAGAATTGCTACATGTTATTTCCACTCCACTTTTGGACAATTTTTCTGTCTTATTTTCACCTGGCTCTTTTCTTCTAACCTTCTTTGGACTTCCAGGCATCTTCTTGACATGAGGTGGTATAACAGTTGGGTTTTGTGACTCTGGCCACATATTCATACCCAAGATAGGCTGAAGAAAGTAACTGTATGTTTTTATGTGAGTGGCATTACTGTACCAGTGAGAAATATAGTTCAAAGGCTCCAGATTTTTATAATGCAGGGCAGCAACTACATGAGCACATGGTATGCCTTTTAACATCCAAGCTCTGCAGGTGCATGTTTGCCTGTTGATGTCCACCAGATGCTTCGCTTCACTTGCACCTGATCCTTGCTTCACTTCAAATCCATACTCACCATTCTAGAAAATGTTACATTTCATTGACCTTTCTGTGTTCTCTTCCAAGACTTTCATGGCCATTGGTGAAAAATCAATAATCCAAGTGTTTCCAAACTGCCTGAGCTGACCTATTCTGTTCATCATCTTCACCCTTATTTTTTCAAGCATTGTCACTATAGTCTTCTACCTTGCTGCCAAAATCCAAGCATTGAAACATTCTGCCATATTATTTGTCAACACTATCACACTTGCAGAATGTGTTGAAATACACCTTACTCCATCTTTCAATGTTGTAGTACAACAGTTCATCGATATCTTATTCCCCAATTTCTTCATTTCATCTAGATTTTTCTTCAACTCCCACTCATAGGTAGACCTTGCACACCTCCAGAAGTAGTTCCTTCTCTCTGTGCCCCTCCATTCTTAGACCAGTTTAGCTAGGATGTGCCTTGCACACATCCTATGCTCAGAATTTGGAAGCAGATCTGCTATAGCATTCTCAAGCCCCTGCAAAATGAACAATGGTAGTTAGTTTTAAATGAAATAGCAGTAGGAAAATAACAATAAATACAAGTGCTTACCTATTGCATGTCTGTTATTATGGTCAGATTTGTATCATCTCCAAGCTGAAGATCACCCTTTAAAAGATTGACAAACCACCTCCAAGTGTGCATATTTTCAATCGCAACAACAGCCCAAGCAAGTGGAAGCATCTAATTATTTTCATCTTTGCAAACTGCTACAAGTAGTTAGCCTCTACATACCCCTTTTAAAAAACATCCATCCAATCCAATGCATGGCCTACAACCAGCTAAGCATGACTTCTTCATTGCATTAAAATAAATGTAGATACCAACAAACATCTTCTTTCCACCTTCAAAATCCCAATTTCTTTCTAATCAACTCCAGAAACTTGAATATTCTAATGTTAGGTTGTTCTTTTATCCTTTCCTTGAACCTTTTGGCCAAGAACTTTGAATTACATAGCTTGTTTCTGTTAGTAGGGTCACATTTGTTAACTGGATTGTAGTTCTTGACTATAAAATCCTTTGTCCTAGAATCATAACTAGCAACTAGAAGCCAAGGACATGATGCCTTCTTGCACTTAACCCTCACCCTTGTAGGTTCATTTACATACTTTTCTATAGAAACCTTTTGTTGAACAACATATTTAGTTACAACTTCTCTGAAATCTCTCACACTTGCAAACGCAAGTCCAGTTTCCCAAACTATTCTCTTGCAAGTCTTGTCAAAGATTACTCTTCTTTTAGTTTTTCTTCTTCTAGCTTTAACTTTCTGTTGAACCTCCCCTTCACCTTCATCATCAACATCATCTGGATCTGTCTCAAAACTAACAGCTTCATCTGAGTGGTAATAAGGCCCATCACCATCTATCTTACCTTCTAAACTCTTCTTCTTCCTGGATTCATATTCATCATATCCCACATCTGGCCCTCTCTTACCTAGTTTAACATGTTCTTGTTCAAGAGCACTTTCTTTACTCTTTCTACTCTCTACAGTCCTTCTTTCTGCCCTAAATGCCCTGTATTCCTCATGTGTATCACTGTCCTAATCAGCTTCTCCTTCTTCAAACAACTCCTCATGCTCTGAATCTGAGCTATTATCAGTGCTGCTCTTAGATTCAGATGAGTTTGATTCAGATGAGGAGTTTGAACTATCATCAGTAGTAACAGCTGTAGGCACATTATTATTGGCACTATTTTCAGCAGTATTGGATGCCTTTTCAGAAGTTCCCAAGCCTTCACATCCCCCCAAATCTTGACCAGATTCCTTCTCAAAAGTAACATTACTATCACCCCCCCACTTGGCTGATATATTCTAATAGAGGGGGGACCACTACAGCTTCATCAACCATGTGGTCTACATATACCTCCAAAATATTCCCACTTTTTAACTCTTCACAAATACCCATAAGGTCCCTATCAACCTTAATTACTACCAAACCAGGACAATTAGGTGGTCTAACATAAATAACAGCAGAAGAACTATTGTAACCAAACTCTTTTACATAACCTAAAAACTCAAAATATGAGAACATATCAACATCGACATCAACACAATCAGTAATCATCCCACCAACATAATCCTCTACTGAAAGGAATGTAACTTATCCATGGAGAATTTTTCCACCATGGAAAAACCTTAGTGTAACAAATACAAAAGACATAGAAATACCTGAATATAGTAGAAAATAAACTAATTAAGGATTAATAGTTACTATTAGACCTCGACATAAGAAGTCACAATACATGCAACAAGAAAAAAACTGAAAATTGGTTATTATTACACCTTAAAAATTGTATTTCTGTTACTCGATTTTACATTGAAAATATTACAGTGAAGAAATTTGAAGCAAGTTTAAAACCCTAGATACGGATGATATTAAACAAACTAAAACAGAGATAACATTTAGGGTTGATGATAGAAAAGGCTAGGGTTGATGTATTTACCTCCAAACTAAAACAAAGATAACGTTTGAACTTGATTCTTCAAAGACCTTCAACTTCGAACTGGTCTTCCACCATCTCGTCAAATGAAATAATTGAGAACAAACAGAACCCTTAGGAACAATGAAATTGAAGGATTTTGCAACAAGTCCCTTCAATTTTGGTCAGGCAAATTGATTTTGGTTAGGCAAATCGAATCTTTGAAGGTGGGGCATTAGGGCTATTCCATTTGGGAATTTTTCACTAAGGGGGTTAACGGGGTGAATGAGAGTCTTTGAAGGCTGTTATGTTTATTTACTAAAGAATTTAATTACGTGGCTTCATAATAAAATCGCGTGTTTTCTACTCAAGTTATTATAGTTGGGCTAGGGCTTAGGAGGGAGTAAATAAATACAATTCTTTAAACAATAGTGGGGTGTTAGGACACCCGTAAAGTTTAGGTGTGTAAATAATTTTCCAAGACAAGTTGAATGGGGTATTTATGCATTTTCTCAAGTATTAAATATAAACTTTAATTTGCAACTTTGATATCGAGTTCATCTTAATATATATATATATGTGTGTGGGGGGGGGGGGTGTCTTAATATAGCTTAGTATATCTATAATACTATACTACTATATATACAATCTTATATAAGGCAATATACTATATAAGGCAATTTCTTGTAAATTATCTAAATTATATAGAGTGTGTGTGTGTGTGGAATTTTTGCATTCTTATACACTATATGAAACTATATTACCCTCTCTACTCAAGTTTTACTATAATTACATATTATATACCCAATTACCATTTATGTACATTTTAAGGGAATTAATAATAATAATTAGTGTCTTAAATCCACATCCCACCCCTCTCTCACGTATCTTGCACAAGAGAGCAACAATTCCATCATTAAAAACCATTAAAAAGTTTTGAAGCTTTGAATTCGAATTTAGGTTTTCAAAAAATATTATTTGTTTGAATTGGGTGTTGTTGCAAAGAATTAGAAATTCTCTCTATGTCTATCTCTATCTCTTAATCCCTAATTTCAGTAATGTAAAGCAAAGGAAAAGAGAGCAGCAATTCCACCATTGACAGCCATTAAAAAGTTTTGAAACTTTGAATTTGAATTTGAGTTTTCAAAAATCATTCTTTATTTAGATTGAGTGTTGTTGCAAACAATTGAGAATATGGTTTGGAGTTTATATCACAATTTTGAGGGTGTTTTGATGAAGATTAGACTTGATTTTGGCTGAATTTCAGATTGAAACTCGAAGAAGAAGAAGAAGAAGAAGAAGACATGATATATATTATATTTACGAAATTGTAGTAAAATTGTAGAAAAATAATATATATATATATATATATATATATATATAACTATTGTATGAAAGTTGAAAAATATTGTATTTAAATTGTATGATATTATAGTTGTATTTAACTGTGCAGAAATAATGTATAAAATTTGTAGATAAGTTGTAAATACGTTGTAAATAAGTGCATATTATAAGTATTGAGTGTGATCCAACAGAAAATAGCTGGAAAAATCTCCACATCACAGAAAAAAGGTAAAGGCTAGTTTAAATAAATACTTTTAAAATTAAGGCTATCCCACGTCATTCTTAAGAGGTGTATTAAACTCTTTTGAAATTAAACAAACACAGAGAGGTGAATGTAGGTAAAAGGCTATGAACTCAGTAACATCAATATGTAGCTTATTGATTTTCGTTTTGTAAAGGCTAATTCTAGGTTTACTTGAATTTATTGCTTTTGCTTTAACTGTATATTTATATATACGAATCACTTGTCGACATCTTAGTTGGTACTGAAAATTATTCTATCACAAAGTTTTTTGAGGTTTTTACATTCCTATACCCTATATGAAACTATATTACCCTCCCTACTCAAGTTTTACTATAATTACATTTTATATACCCAATTACCATTTATGTACATTTTAAAGGAATTAATGATAATAATTAGTGTCCTAAAATTACTCTAACATATCTTCCACTCCTCCACGTTTCTCTCTCCACATCCCACCCCCTCCCCCACGTATCTTGCACTCACCCACGATTTTCTCTTCACAAAATTCAGAATCCCTCCATTAACGCCTATTTTCTCTATTCTTCCATAAGCATTCTAAAATTTTATTCTCTTCTTCAAAAATCACCTCCATTAATGTTTGTACTTAGTATGATTTTCAATGAAGAAGAAAATAGCTTCAAAGAACAGCCCTAAAAAGGGCAAAGGAGCCGATATTCTTACATTTGATTTGCGTGTTTTCTTAGATAATTCACCCAAAAAAATATTTATTTGAATTGGATGTTGTTGCAAAGAATTGGGAATTCTTTCTACATCTCGCTTTATCTCTCAATCCCTAATTTTAGTAATATAAAGCAAAGAAAATAGAGCAGCAATTCCACCATTGACAACCATTAAAAAACTTTGAAGTTTTGAATTCGAATTTGGGTTTTGAAAAATCATTATTTGTTTGGATTGGGTGTTGTTGCAAACAATTGAGAATATGGTTTGGAGTTTATATCTCAATTTTGAGGGTGTTTCGGTGAAGATTAGACTTGATTTTGGCTGAATTTCATATTGAAATTCGAAGAAGAAGAAGAAGAAGAAGAAGAAGAAGAAGAAGAAGAAGAAGAAGAAGAAGAAGAAGAAGAAGAAGACAACATGATATACATTATATTTACGAAATTGTAGTAAAATTATAAAAACATTGTAGAAAAATTGTATTTTGTTGTTTATATAAAAAAATTTATTTAACTATTGTATGAAAGTTGAATAATATTGTATAAAAATTATATTTAAGTTGTATGATATTGTAGTTTATATAATTGAGTAGAAATAATGTATGAAAAGTGTAGATAAGTTAAAGATAAGTTGTATAATATACAATTAGTTGTATTATATTTGTTTTTACTATGTATAACTCAGATACAAAATATACAAAAGACATATTGTATAAATTTTGTATAAAAAAAGAATTTGTATTTAAGTTGTATGTTATTGTAGTTATATATAACTGGGTAGAAATAATGTCTGAAAGTTATAGATAAGTTGTAGATAAGTGTTATTCGTTGAAAGATATTTGCTAAAGAAGAATTTCGTGATGCTTAATTGTGTGAATATTAGAGTTAAATACCAAAAGTTGTTGTTATGTCAAATATCACCAGTTTCTCAAATTATACATGGGGAGGCAACTGGATTTTATCATGATACAACTATTTTTCAACTTTCATACAACATTCAAATATATATATATATAACTACAACAAAATACAATTTATCTACAATTTTACTACAACTTTGCTACAATTTCATAAGTACATTGTATGTCATGTCTTCTTCTTCTTCTTCTTCTTCTTCTTCTTCTTCTTCTTCTTCTTCTTCTTCTTCTTCTTCTTCTTCTTCTTCTTCTCCTTCTTATTTCAATCTGAAATTCAGCCAAAATCAAGTCTAATCTTCACCAAACACCCTCAAAATTGAGATATAAACTCCAAACCATATTCTCAATTGTTTGCAACAACACTCAATCCAAACAAATAATGATTTTTGAAAACCCAAATTTGAATTCAATAGAGACTGCATATGTATTTGACAAAATTGTTAATAGTTGTATTTTTATGACTTGCTCTGTGTCCGCCAAATGCTTGAAGAGAATCAATTTTTTTTGCATGTTCTGCACTCAAAGATTTTACGTCTCAATGATTGATTCCTTTTCGTTATATCGACACAATTCGCCATTGTTAGTTTCTCTACTGATAGTACTGATTCTTCTTCTCTACTTGTGTTTAACGCCATGGCTTTTGAAACTTAATTAGTCATGGTGAGAGAAAGTGATGAAGAAACAAAGAAAAATTAACGTGAGAGGCGGCAGTGAGGAGAGAGGAGAGGAGAGAAAAAAGGAAAATGATGTAACTAAATCCTCTAATTTAAGGCACTAATAATAAATTGTATATAATTTGTAAGTAATCCTTATTTAGGGTGAGTAATATACAAAACTAGGACAATTATAGTAAATAAGTTTCAAATATTGTATAAGAAGGAAAAAATCCCAAGTTTTTTCAGTTACCACGTGCTCATGCCTTCTTTGTTTCAGTATCTTTTGCTGTGTTGAAAAACTTGAAATTTTCAAGAGAGAAATTGTTGCAATAGAGTTGCAATGAGCCTACCAGATAATGAATATCATTAAAGGAATGTTAAGTTTCTGTTGTATGAGACATTAGTAGCTATAAAGGACTTAACCTTTGCTCCACGGGGAGTACGTGTCATGTGTGTTCTGTGGAAACAAATTACGTGGCTCATATTATTAGATAAGCCCAAAATTTTCAATACAGAGGGAAAGAAAAGACGAGGGTTGGTGTGAAGAGGAATAGTTTTAGCGGTGGGGATGAAAGCACATGTTGGCTAGGAGAAAAAAAAGGAAGGGGTGTAACTTAATCCCTTAATTGAAGGCACAAATAATGAATTTGGGAGTCTTTTAAGTTGGATTATATAAATTTTGTAAACAAAACTTGTTTATACCGGGTAATTAACTAAACATAGATATTAAGGGTAATAAAGTTTCAAATAGTGTATAGGAATGAAAAAATCTCTATATAAGTGACTAATATATATAAGCAATTTATATAGTATATATGTATATTATAGATATAGATATAGTATATATAATATATAAGCTATATAATTTACAAGAAATTACATTAGATAAAAAAAATAGGTCAGGCCCACTTAGGCCCACAGAGGCCCGGGATCGGCCCGCTTAGCCCGGGACTATTAGTTTGTGGTCCTGGTTCCGGTTCGGTTACTTCCAAAAGCCCACGAAGCCCGGATTCAAATAGAACCGGCCCACTTAAGATCGACTCACGAGGCCCGTTTAGGCATGGACCCGGTCCGCTTGCCACCCTTAGTTGCAAATTTATGCAGTAGTATGAAAAACTAATTAAAACAAGAGTAATAAGTGTAAAATCTATTGCAAAGGCACTTATGCAAATGTTTCCGGTTTTCTAATGGAATTAGCTTTAGAGTACGCGCGTTGCGCGTGTATTTCTTACCATGAATGCACATTTTATAAAAAATACTAAGATATTATCCACAAAACATATTGAAATCATTAAATATTTTTTTTGAAAGAAAATAAATTAAACTTCCAAAAAGGTGAACGTTTGGTCCTATTTATCTAACTCAAGGAAAATTTATGCTCTATGAAAGTCCTCTGTACCTTATTATTTGAACTTTCGTTAGGGATTGATTCAAATTCGCATGCTATTCTTTGTAGACAAACCATTATCATGAATAAGAGAATATACGTATTGATAAACGCTCTTACTTCTTTTAGCGCAATAGTGATGAGTAATATCAGTCAGCTACAAATCTCTGGTTTAATATATATTTACAATTACATGCAATAGCTATCTACTAAGTAAATTTATAGATACCAAAATTAATTACGAAACTTCATGACAACACTATTGAAAAATATTTTGTTAACACTTTCTTTAAAACGAAAATCACTTTGCTTGTGATAGCTAGTAATATTTTTAACATTAACAACCTAATTAGAATCTTCAAAATTTTAACAATCTAAAATAAACATGAGACCTGAGTTTGATTTCTATATAATTTGCTTTACGTTTTCGTCTTTTCCTCTTGTTTACTTGGAAAGTAAATATTCCACTATCTTATGCATGTAACCATATACTGTATATTATATGCCAGCTAATTCATGGCTTACATTTAGCAATGGATAAAAAGCTCAGTTATAAAATTAACTTGTATGTGAGTTATTTCTAAACACAATAAATAAACTTTCATGACCATGACAAAGTGAGTTATTACTGTACGTGATATAGATTTCACAAGAATAAAAAGTGATAAAAATATATAGACAATATAAAATGAAGTTAAGAACCCGATTTATTGCTATTTTCACTTTTGTCCATCACTTCTGTATGGGTCAAAATCTGTCTAAGAATATTCGACACAAAGTGGCACTATCAAAAATAATTTGGCCGAGGTCGACTAGTAACCAATATGACTCACCGCTGAACAGTCAATCATGGCTGAGGTCAAGTATCAGAAGCGACAGTAACAACTAGTTTAATAGCAGGATCTTTAAGAGAATATTCCGTTGAATATTCTCCGTACTTGTACTTTTAGGATTAATTGAGGGAATGTCATTTATAATAGAAAGAGAGACACCATCAATGAGGTTTCTGAAACGGAATGAGAAGATATAACGCCTAACGTCTCTCCCAGGCAAGGCGGGTCGCCCGCTCTACACAACAGTATCACAACGTCCCGCGATAGAGGAGCGTCCACGTCCACAACGGAAGAGGCGCCACCAGTAGTAAAATAATTACTTGAGGCGTGGCTGACAACCCGCCCATGAGACTGCTAGAGAAAACACAAGGACCTGCATCGCGCCAACAACGGTCGAGCAATACGGCCCTCTCCATCCGGTAATAGGTATCACTCAAAATGTTAATAACACAGGTGACGACACCCTGACAACCATTCTGAGAAAGATGGAAGAAATGGAAAATGAAAATAAAATGCTTCTGGATCAAATGAGAGAGCACCATGAAAGAGTCGACAAAATACCGGGTGCCCTAAAACTCTTGCCGAAAAGAGATGCTGGTCAGTTCGTTGAACAACCCTACAGTGATGAAGCTACCCCGCATGCCATACCAAATATTTTCAAGATGCCGCCTTATCTGAAGGTATACGATGGTATGACCAACCCGAGGACCATGTGACTCACTATGTAACCGTAGTGAAGGGTAATGATCTCGCCAAAGAACAAGTATCCTCCATCTTGTTAAAAACGTTCGGCAAAACCCTCACCTGAGGAGCATTAACTTGGTACTCGTAATTGCCCGCACGCTCCATTAAAATATTCGAAGAGATGGCCGATATGTTTGTAACGGCCTATACTAGGGCCAAAAAGGCGGAGGCAAGAGTGAACGATATATCTGCCATCAAACAATCACCCGTAGAGGGGTTGAGGGACTTCCTCGCTCGTTTCAATCGAGTAAGGATGACCTTACCTAATGTATTAGAACGGATGGCTGTAGCAGCTTTCCAAAATGGGTTGAATAGGAATGGCTCGAGGGTACCAGAAAATTATTAAGTCGTCTTATGAAATATCCTCCAATCACTTGGGATGAAATACACAACGCATATTGTGCCGAGGTCCGTGCTGACGAAGATGACTTGAATGGGCTAACCCATCGGTTGACCTCGGTACATGCCTAAACTAGGAAGGACCGAAGAAACGATGTCATGAGAGACCTTGCAGCTCCTTGACCTAACCGAGAAAGGCATCATCCACATATCAGAAGCACCATCATGCCCCCATCTCGCCACAAAGAAGGCCCATCTAGGCCAAGGACAAGGACTCATCGGAACGTGAGAGGTATGCCTCCTTTATTATCAACTCATAATTTATGTGTGTCGCCCTCAGAAATAGTCTACGCACTGGAGAAGCTCGGACCAAAAGTGAAGCGGCCACAAAAGATGAGGTTGGATCCAAGCACTTGAAAGTCAAACGTCCTCTACGAGTTCCACCACGAGCAAGGTCACAAACTTAAGAATTGCATCGTTCTTTGAAAGAAGGTCGTAAACATGCTTCGCCAAGGGAACCTCAAAGAATTGCTCAGCGACCAAGGGAGGAATAACTTTTCCCAAGGACGTGAATAACACCAGGGACCACCAAAACTACCATCACCAACTTGCACTATTCAAATGATCATCTGAGGCAGCAACGATGCATCAATCAATAGCGTAAAATTCACCAACACCCACAAACTCAAGTGGTCGATCACTCATGAATGGTATGATGAACTCGAAAAAAGTATCATCTTCGATAAGTCGGATACTCAGTGTTTGGTTTCCCCTCACTATGATGCCTTTGTTATCACTTTACGATTATTAGATATAGATGTAAGACACATTATGGTGGACGATAGGAGCGGTGCGTGCATATCTACCCTCAAGTACTTGCACAAATGAAACTCAAGGATAGGGTAGTTCCACGTTGCATCACGCTAACAGGTTTTAACAATGCGGTTGAATGAATATCGGGAGAAATCACACTCCCTGTCTTGGCCGGTGACGTCACCTTGGAAACTACATTCCACATCATGGATCAGGATACGACATACAATGCTATAATAGGATGACCCTGGATACACGCCATGAGGGCCATCCCCTCCTGGTTATACCAAATTATCAAATTCCCAACCCCGTAGGGAATATTCAGCATACCAGGGGAACAACGCACATCTCGAGAATGCTACCCCATCGCCCTAGACTATACGACTACCCAACAAATAAGGAGCAAAGCAAAGGAGGCATAGCAACTAACATGGTCGAGCTATGATGAAAGAGAAGACGTCATCAGAGAGCCCGAAATGGTAGAGGCCGAGGAATCAACCATAGAAGATCTCCATCCTGTCCAACTTGACGGCAACGACCACAGCAAGAAAGCCTACATCGGCTACAAGCTTCAAGAACCAGGTAAATTCTATCAATTCCTAACCGCCAACGTGAACTTGTTCGCTTTTTCCCATGCAGATATGCCAGGTATCCCAAAGGATATTGCCACACACAAATTGAACATCGACCCATTCCACCCTCTAGTGAGACAGGTTAGGTGAAAAGTCAACTTGTAATAAATGATGCGGTCCGCGAGGAGGTGAAAAAATTATTGCAGAATGGCTCCATCCGGGAATCAAAATACCCTCAATGGGTGGCCAATGTGGTCATGGTGAAAAAAGAAGAACGAGAATGGCAGAACTGTTAAGCTTCTTAGATTATACAAAGATTCATTCCCACTACCTCATATCGACCAGCTCATCGATGCAACGGTCGGGCATGAACTGTTAAGCTTCTTAGATGCTTACTCGGGTTACAATCAGATCTTCATGGTAGAGGAAGACCAAGAGAAGAATACCTTCATCACCCACCAAGGAACGTACTGCACAGAGTTATGCCTTTCAGACTAAAAAATACGGGGGCAACATACCAAATGTTTGGTCATCAAAATGTTCAAAGATCAACACGACAAGACCATGGAAGTATACATAGATGATATGTTGGTCAAGTCCTAAAAGAAAGGATATCATATAGACACCTAAAAGAAGCCTTCGATATACTCAAGCGATACAGAATAAAGCTAAATCCTGAAAAATGTGCATTCGGTGTGACTTCAGGAAAATTCTTAGGCTTCATAGTATCACAACGAGGTATCAAAGTTAACCCCGACCAGATCAAAGCTATAGAGGGGATATCAGAACATTTAACTAGCAAAAAATAGGTTCGGAGACTGAATGGCCATATCACCCCCTATCGAGATTCATCTTGCGATCATCCGACAGATGCCACAAGTATTTTGAGCGTGCAAGCAACTGTGAATACCAAGTTAGTGATCCCCCGGTGGGGGTTTCGCCAAATTTCTTCAGTAAAATATAGAAGACACTTGTTATTTGGCGAGGTCGTTGCCTTTCATTGCGGTGACATAGTGGGTCACATGATCCTCAGGGTCCGTCATGCCATCGTATATTTTTAAGTACATCGGCATTTTGAAGGTTTTAGGTATGATGTGCGGTGCAACTTCTTCATTGTACGGTTGCTCAACGAACCGGCCGGCGTCCCTTTTTGGTAAGAGTTTTAGGGCGCGTGGTATTTTATCTACCCTTTCTTGATGCTCTTTCATTTGGTCATGGAGCATTTTGTTCTCGTTCTCCATCTCTTCCATCTTCCTCAAAATGGTTGTGAGGGTGTCGCTACCTACATCACTAACACTGTGAGTAATACCTGTCAGAGGAGGGCCGTACTGCTCGTCTGTCACTGGTGTAATGCAGACTCTCACAGTTTCTCTGTTCGTTCTTTGGGCGGGCTTGTCGAGAATGTTGGTCAGCATGTTTGTCAACCACGCCTCGAACAGCTTTTTCGCTGCTGGTGGCACCTCTTCCGTTGTGGATATAGAAGCCCCTTTACCGTGTGAGGTTATGATGCTGCCATTATGAGGGGTCGAGCTGTTTTGGCGGGGAGATGTATTTGGTGTTATGTCCTCACCCTCTGTTTCATCGACTTTGTTGATGGTGTTAAGAAGATTAGCGGTGAGGTCGGCTTCCGCCTTCCTCTTTCCTCTCCATTACCTGCCATGTTAGATTTGTGTGCACAAGGAAGTATTGTGTTTTTCACGTTTTTTTTGTTATAGATCTAGAGGAAACTAAAATTTTAACTAGAAAATCCTCACAGATGACGCCAAATTGTTTGACCAAAAAGTATATTTTTTGTTAAATTAATTAAATAAAAGGATAAGGGGTTAATCCTAGTTAAAGATAATGACCCTAAATCTAAAACTAGTTTGTGCGAATAACGTGGGACCACGTCGAAGTGGATTTAATGCAATACACAATAAATGTTGCGGTTATTAATGGGATGAGAATAATAACGAGTAATAACAAATAAATGGCACTAAATGTAAATAAGGAGGAAGATTCACCCAATATTGAATGAGGTAAATTATTCCTTCCTATAACAATGATGAATGACAAGAATACGAGAGAATATTAGACACTTTCTCGGATCTGGTAGAAATGACAATGGATAGAATATAAAGATCGAATCTCTTCAGAAAGTTGTTATTTGTATTTATCTAGAGAGCTTACTTTTCAAAAGTGTTCTTATTATATGGAATATTACCTTCCTTTTGTCTTATCTCTCTTACTATTTATATGGGATATTCCCAAAGAACCCTGAAAAGTACAACAAAAAGAATATTCAATAGAATTGCCCGAACGCCCACCCCTACCGGAGGGAGCAATGTTCTAAATAATTGACTTTTAAATTATTTAATTAAGGTAATTTTGATTGATCTCAAAGTCTTAAAATTTAGGTACATAATTAAAACAACAAAAATATTTAAAATAATCAAATCTCGTTAGATTTTCAAGTGGTAAATTATAGGTAATTTTAAATTAAAATTTTATCTAATGTGAAATCTATTTTTAAAAGGTGTGAAAAAAAAAACACACACACACACATACATACATATATATATATATATATATATATATATATATATATATATATATATATATATATATATATATATATATGATGTTTCCTATTCCATACTCGTATTATATTGTTTTCCTTTGTTCTAATACGTTAAGTGAGAAATTTTATTTTGTATCACACAATAAACATTATACTTGTAAGACCCTTTAAAATTTAACAAGTAAAACATGGGTCTCAATTTTTAATTTTGTAGAACTTTTCTTAACCAAAAATCACTTTAGTAAAGGGATCTCACATAAACACTTCGTTTCTTTTTGTCAAAGTCACTTCTTTTTTTATCCAAGTTATCTTTTTTTTTTGGTCTAACTCACTTCTTTTTTTCTGTGTGAGTCTCGAAAATATTTCTATTCATAGGTCCTTTTTGTCAAAGTCACTTCTTTTTTTATCCAAGTTATCTTTTTTTTTTGGTCTAACTCACTTCTTTTTTTCTGTGTGAGTCAAAAATATTTCTATTCATAGGTCCGAGATCTACAACTATAAATTGAAAAGTGCGAATGATTAACTTTGAATTGAAATGTCTGAATAATCAACTCTACAATCAATTATTAGAATTAATATGTCTTCAAATTGTTCATTTGAAAAAATTAAAATCCTTCTTATTAGAAGATCATGATACTTCCCAAAAATCGAATTGATTGGTAAAATTTTGCAAAACTAATAGTGGGATTCAGTATTCTACTCATATTATAAATTTTAAAGGATGTCATATAAGTAATGTCCATTGTGTGATTCACAATATAAAATTTAGTTATCATCACGTTTTTTCTGTTTTTTCTTTTTCATGGGGGTGGGGGGCTGAAATGTTCTTTCCTCTGTGGGAAAGCGTGACAAAATACAACAACAACAACCCAGTTTAATCTCGTGAAGTCTGGAGAGGGTAATATGTACGCAGACCTTACCTCTACCCGAGGGTAGAGGGTAAAATGTAAAAGATTTCTCTAAAATGGAGGGCCATGTTCAAACATTTCCAAATTTCTAATGGTTTCCACAAAAGAAAAGAAAAAAAAAGAGTGACAAAATAAAGAGGTGGAGAATTTTCGTCCAAACGCCATAGAATCAAGCCGATGATTCGCCCCAGCTTTCCTCCATTCCTTGACGTCGTCGTTGCTTATCGGCTTTCATGATTTGTCGAAGCTTCAATTCGTAGGCTAATATTAGCTTCGCCGGCACACCCGAGATCTCCTCCAGTCTCTTCAAATACCGCCGCATGGATTTCGATCTGTCGCCACTACTTTTCAAACCAAACCACAAAGACGCCACCAGGCTAACCCGCAAAGGCAAAACCCTAAATCGACCCAAACAAATGCCCAATGCACCACACGCCGTCTGCAGTACTACTGCACCTTCCTCACCGCACATTCCAAGCTTCGTGCACCAATGCATGAACACGCCAGTCGCCGCCCTCGGATCTCTCAATTTCACATTTCTGGATCGCGCTTCATATTTAAGGCACGCCGTCGCAGAATTGATCACTTCGCCGGAATAATCGTTTGCAGAGTTCGAGGAATCCACCAACTTTCGATCGGAGAAATTTATCTTCTTTTGAGTAATAGCGCAGGAATGCGTGCTGGAAACACAAGTAGACGACGAGGAGTAGGAAAGAGAATGGAGATCGGAGTCATTACCAAAGAAATTGCGGGTGCAGGAGGAACAAAGAGCGTTGGAGTCAAGACTATGAGAACAGGGGAAGAAACGATTTTTTGTAATGGAATTGCAGTGGGAGCAAAGAGTAAAACGAAGATGGCGAGCAACAAGGAAGTTAGCCTGATGAACTTTGGCATCACAATGGAAACACAGAAAAGCTGAATCAGAGGTACAAAACAGAGCGGCTTGGTCATTGCAAAGCTCACAGAGTTTAAAGTACGACACTTCTTCTTTCATTTTACTTTGTATACAAAATTGATAATTTTCGGATCTTGAAAAAGGTGAAGAATGATCGACGTAGATTAATAGTTTTGAGTTGGAAAGGTTGAGATGTGTATATATGGGGAGCAAAATGAGAAGAAATGAGGAAGGTGAGATAATAAAGCAAGCTACGTAAACTGAGAGAATATACAGTGAATTATGAAGTGTATTTTTAAAGTGAGAATTTGTGTGTGTGGTTTTAAAAAAAATTGAGCAGTGTCCAGTAATATTTAAGGAGGAGAAGAAAGACAAGTGTTATGTGTATATGGACCTTCGTGTTAATCAGTACTGCATTTTTTGAACATGTGGACTCAAAATCAACAAGCCATATAAGACACACGTATCATGTGTATTATGTATACGGCAGCGGACCTAGTGTATGGATTACGAGTTTTCGGGAATCTAATAACTCTTGCGTATATTTTGTATTTATATTAAAAAATTTACTAAATATTGTTAAATATCTGAATGTGAACCCAATTATTATTACATATTAATTTGAAATTACGATATGAGCCCATAAGCCTCAAATCTTAAATCCGCCTCCGTGTGTATACGTACTACAGTAATATTCTCTCATCATCATTCCAACCGCTCAATAATACAGCAGGAGAGATGATGTCGCTCTGTTAAGTGGTTGGTGCAAGATGAGCGGTGATATATTCCTTCGTTATGAAGTCAATCGCTATAATATACTCCCTCCCTTCATTTTAATTGTCCAATTTTAATTTTTCATTCCCTTAAAAAAAAAAAAATCTTGGCGCAACCGATAAAATTAATGATATATGACCAGAAGGTCATGACTTTGAGTTTTAAAAACATCTTGCACTTTTACAAAAATATAAGAGAAGTTGCGTATAATAGACCTTTGTGGTTCAGCCACTACTAGAAAACTGCCTAATTTCGTCCATCAAAATCGACCGATATCAATTGGAATTTAAGAAAAAGCAACCGATTTCTGATCGCTTTTAATTCGAAAAAATAATTACCGCTAAAGTGTTGGGATCGAAATCGGTCGCAATTTTTCCACCGAAGTCGTCGGTTTTTTCAATGCATTGACTGACAATAAAGATAAATATACCGACCGAAATTGGTTGGTATTACTTAAATCTTTTTATATTTATTTTTCAAATAGCGACCGATATTGGTCGGAATTTAAATATATAATAATGGGGCTAAAGTGTAGGTGCATATAACGTAGGCTTAAGTTACTTTGTTTTTCATTTCCTTTAAAAACAATAAAGTAGATATTTTTCAATTTTACTCATAATAATGATAATAGTATTTTAAAAGGTATTGAAAAATAATTTGGAAATGTTTAGTTAATGATAAAAGTAAAAATAAGAAAATAATTTATCTTTTTCTTTATTTATTAAAATAAACAAATAAAAATAAATATATTTTTAATATAATAAATACGAAAAATTGAAAGGAAGTATTACAGGATTCACAAAATAAACACCACACCACTCTCCATCCATCCCTGTCCGCAAAACCTCGTCTCCCTCGAACTTTTCCAAATAAAGTCCCTTTCACATTTTATTTTATTACTTCGTCCTCTCCCTATTTCTTTTGTCCTAATTCAACACTCAAAACTCAACTCTTCCCTATTTTTACATTCTTCATCATCTTACTAATCACCTGCTTTTATTTTCAACTGCTCATTAGCAGTCGACAATGTGATTTTTAAGATCCTAAAACACCTGCCCGAGAGGCAAATTCAAAATTTAAATTCTATGGGTTCAATTTTTAAGATTTTTAATATTGAACCCATTATATATTTAAAGTTACAGGTTCAAATCTATTACTTTTGCAATTTAATAAATTTTTACACATAAATTTCTACTCCGCGTCGAAAGTTATAGGTTCAATTGAACTCGTAACTCTCACATTGTATCCTCCTCTGTACCTACCGCTATTTGTAATTATTTAAGGGCTAAGCCTCTTGATAACTTGACTTTCTTTTAGTCAAATCTCATACAAATCTTTTCGTTCTAGTGAACCTATTTTTTTTTTGTCCGTTCCAAAAAAAATGACTCCTTTCTAAATTTGGAAACAATTTAACTTAAACTTTCAATTATACCCTTAATGAGAATCTTTTATAACCACACAAATACTCTGAATCCCATTTTAACTTGTTTAGGACTATAAATTCCAAAAATCTTCATTTTTTTTTAAACTTTGTGTCCAGTTAAACAAGTTCACCTAAATTGGAACGGAGGGAGTACTATTTTTGGCAGTAAACTATGTCGGAAATTTACATTCTATGTCTAGAAGAAATTTACGTAACCCGTGAAACTTTTCTTTTAATTGAAACTAAGTTGTAAGTGGTAATGCAACAATTTTTAGTATATCTAGAAAAATCATCCTGTGATTAACTGATGGCCAAGTTACAAATGAGGTTATGAAATCTTGTGTAACTTTTGGTTGAATTGAATTGAATATAGTATGTATATAACAAAAAAATAAAAAAGAATAACATAGTAGATGCTCCACTCAATACTTAAATCTCATGCCGGTTGTTTCTCAATTTTGAATATTTTTGTTTCCCTTTATTTGTTACTCCATTCGGTATTTCGGCCAATATGTGATCAATTCACTTTTTTATTTTAGTTCAAAATAAGTGTTCATTTATATAATTAAGAAAATATTTAATTTACTTTTTTAAAATTATCTTTATGTATGTATTTCTAAAAAAAAATTTAGTCTTCATACTAATTATTTTTATCTAAAATTTAATATTTTTTTAATGAGTGTATCTAAAATAAATTGATCACTTACTATGAACACAACGGAATAGCTACACATCAGAATGCCCCGCTACCCAGTCAGTACGTCACTATCTGAATTTTAGTTTGTTGCTCTCTCTGTTTTTTGCTAATAGCCACACAAGACAATGAGTGAGCATCAACCTCAGGAACGACATTCACCAATAAACATTAAACTCCCACGCCAACGCCATGACCACAACAAATGCCCAAAAATATCTCAGAATTCTTTACAAGGTATCGCTATAGGTGTTTATCGGGTGGGCTGGGACGGGTTGGGCATAAAAATGGTCAGCCCGTTAGAGTTACGGGCGGGTTGTTAGCGAGCTGAAGTTAACGGGCTGGCGGCGGGCTGAGATTTTTCGGATTCTATAGGGCCTGTATGAGTTCGGGCCTAGCGGGTTCGGACGGGTCAGACTTTCGTTTTTTTAATATTATTTTTAACTATCTTATATTTTTCTTTTAGCGGTCAGATTTAATTTAAAAAATAAAATAAAAATTAGGCGATTTTGCGGGCTGTCGCGGGCTGCGGCCCGTTAAGAACCTGTTAAGGGCTTAACGGGTTGTGGCGGGTTCAGGTACCCGTTTGGCAAAAACTTAACGTTATTAGCCCGCCCCCGTCCAACCCGTCCCAACCCGCACACATATACACAGTAACGAGCTGGACCGGGCTGACCCGGGTTGAATCAGGTTGTTAGCGGGTCAGCTCGGCCCGATTAACACCTCTAGGTATCGCCCCTACAAATTTGACACGTCGCAATTTTGACGATGTCATATTCTGAAGTTGGTCTTTTGAACACATCATCACTTTGGTATCTTTTAATTTCCCCATTATGCCCCTATAACTTCCTTCTGTTCTTTCAAGATTTGCAGAATTGGAAGGCTATATTTGTCAATGACTGCTAGCTCAGTTCAGTTCGCAACGTTTAAACTTGTCAATATTGACGTGGCAAAACTAAAGTCTAACGCACTCGATTCATAATCGCTGCCAACCACACAATTACTGCAAGGGACGAGGACCACACCCACTAAATAAAGGAAAGAAATAATAGAATGTCAACACATCTTATGAGATATATCCCTCACGAAGTAATTAAAATTATAGATAAAATTTTTTTAGTATTTATAAAAAAAAAAAATTAAAAAAAAGATAAATATTTTTGATGAAAATTTTTATTCACAGCTTTGGTTAAAATAGAAAATAAAAGAATAAAGGTTCTCAACAAAAATATTTATCATCTTTTTTTAAATTTCATAAAAAATAAACACATTAAACTTTTTATTTATAATTTTAATTTATCTTTTGATAATTGTATTTTAATATACATAGTTATGGATATACCTCATAGGTGATAGGAAAGGTGTAAGTGTTGCATTTCCATATATAGTATATAAATTTAAGTATTTGATTTTAAAATAGGGAAAATGTCCAAAGTTACCACTCTACTTTCGAATATTATCTCCATCTAACATCCGTTATACTATTCAACCAAAATTTACCCCTAGCTTTATAATATCTGGCTAAATTTATCCCTATAATCAGCAAACTTGTAAAAATTACCCCCAGTCCGTCAAATGAACTAGAATTTTTTAAATTATTTTAATTAAGTCACTTATTCTTCTCCTTGATTCATTATTTTTAAAATAGTTGGCATTTACCTGCTTTCTTAATTGAAACAAAAAAATAAGAGAAAGAAATATTAAAATAATACAACGGTTAGTAAACAAAATATAGTAAATTGAAGAATCTAAATTACGTAGTTTGTCTAAATTCCATAAGTATTTACAACACCCCCAACTTTAATGAATTCGTTGCACCAAAGATATGAAGACTTTGGAAGTATTAGTGATAGAAGTTGAAGTTCCTTGGAGACTTTACATAGTTGAATTCAACTTGCTTTAATCAAATGCCTACATATTGTGCACTTTTAAGTTAGCCGATCGAACTATATACTAACCAGACAATAACAAAATGTATTTGAATATATACACACACACACACATGATGATCAGCTGCATATAATACACAATAAATAGACCCACTGAATTCTACGGTGTGTATATGGTTAAAAAATAAATTAAATTGTAAGTCAATTATAAACCTATTATCACAAGAAGAGAAATGGGTGCAATGGTAATTAAAAATATCGATGAATAATTTTTATAGTCGAGTATATATCTTTAGCATTCACATCAATAGTAATTTATGAAAATAGTGGTATTTTACCAAAAAAAAGTGCTAAACCTTTTCTTAAAACGAATTAATGAGAAAATAGATGGTGAATCCTAATTAAATATAATAACTACTAGATCTAACGTTTAGATGTATTAATGATGTAGGGCTGATTCCGAAAATGTTTTATACCAACTACAAATGCTCAATGATTCTCAATGAATGTAGAAATAAAAGCATGCACTAAATGTGGATAATGGCAATAAATGTAATAAGGAGGAATTTGTCACCCAAATATTAGATGACTTGAATGATTCTCCTTCCTGACAACAACGTGGAGTAATAGAAAATGAAGATGGACAAGGAATTTTTCGATCTTGTGAATGAAAAGCATATATCAAACAATGTAATTAGTGGACAAGATAAACTTTTGTATATTCTTTGTAGTCAACCCTTTACAATGTGTTTTTATGAGAAAAGTGAAGATCCCCCTTTTGTTCTTTATCTCTTCCTATTTATAGGGTATATTCCTAAGAAACACTAAAAAGGGAATATTCTTTCTTTCTATTCTAGACTTATTCTACAGTTGCTTCCGTACACTCTTTGCTTGACCTCGGCACTAATCCCTCTTATGACGAGTCCTCGCCCTTGTGCCGTGATCGGCTTGATCCTCGACCACGCCCATTTGTAGTTATTAAGTCCAGTCCAAATTTTGACCAATACAAGTGGCGCAAGAACAACAACAAGTGATTTAAATAAAAGGAAATTGGGAGATTTTTGATTACATAGCGGATCAAGGGGTAATTTTTAAAAGTTTTCTGATAATAGAAATAAATTTGATCGGATGGTATAACGGTAGGGGTAAATGACCGAATAATGTAACGGAGAGTCTAATGTCTGTTGTATTTAGCCCTTATATATATAGTCAACTTTTAACGGAGAGTATTGTTTGTTTATTTTGTAAACCATCCTTCATATTTTGTCCTCGTATGACCGCTTCCATCTCCATTCTTTTATTCTCCTTCTTCTTTTAATAATTACATTTTCCACGAACTGTACTATAGATGCTTGATTCTTTGCATTGTATTCTGTTTGACCAAAAGATATCGAAACCCTTTTGATTTAATCAATTAATGAAGATGAAGAGGTAAATCTCATCCAAGCATAATAAAATTTAGATTAAAAAATGCAAGGGGTGAACAAGTTGAATGATGCTTCTAAATATGTCGAAACCAAATGATTCAGCATAAATATGATAACTTCGAATGTAGAGAAATATTGCAATAGATGCTGTTAGCCTAGATAAAAAATGATATGTGGATTCCCGAACTGTAATGAGCAAAAGTTATCTTTTTTGTATTCACTTTTCGATCCCTTTTTAAAAGTCTTCTCCCTCTATTTATAAAGGACAATCCCCTCTTGAACCCTAAAAAGTATAACATAAAGAATATTCGAAAAGCATATTCATACTGTCTCCCACTACGCCTACACTATTACAAATGTTGTACGTTTACTAACCGCTATCAGTCGTCGCCCTTTACAACGACCAAAGGACGCTGCGTCGTAGGAGTCTCGTCCCTTGCCGTACTCGTTAGTGGTCGTGGTCGTCCAAATTTGGACCCGTACATATTCCTCGTGAATTTTGTTGTCCTATTGCAAACAAAAAGGTATTTTGAAATCAATTTGATGAAAGCAAGTGAACTAAATTAAAGTTTTGGGTGATGGTTGTATGGGAGTTGCTACAGTCACGTAGAGGTGTAGAAATTGATCTTGTATATTGTCTAAAGGGCGGGATTCGCATATTGTGTTTGTCAAGGGCATTAGTCCTGTACGAATTTACTTTAACCGCTATTTATTAGGTGGATTGTTTTAGCTTAATACGTTCTTCACAAAGTATTCCTTAATGTAAACTGTTTTACCAAAAAGGTATTGAACCTTTTAGTTAAACTAATTAATAGAGATATAGTAGGTAAATCTTAGCCAAACATAATTAACTCTAGATCTAAATATACTAAGTACAAAAATCGAAGAAGAACAAGAACATGTAATATTTCTTAAGGTAGTTATCGTACATCAAATGTGAATGATAGGCTTACATTTATAACAGATTTGCACCATAATCATGGAAGCAGAGAAAGAGAAGAGAGGGAACTGTTGATAGCTGAGAGATTCCCCTTGTTGATTCCATAGTGATGACTATAAAAAAAACCCTCTTCCAGATCTGTGCTCAGCTCCCTTATATATATTAACAATTTTCCCTTTTATCCAATGGTCTTTGACCGGCGTACTTTCTTATGACTGTATCCTTTACCACTTGCCCAAACATTACACTTGTTTTGCGATGTAAGCTTTCCGATGATTTGACCCTGCAATGGCCGAGGTGCTCTTTGTTATCACGCCCCGTGGGCATGACTACGACTTGGTCGACCCCTTATCGTTCCTTTTAAGAACAATCATCTTATGGTCAAATTTTGACCCATACAGTTAGTCCCTCCATCCGTCGGGACCGCCTCTTGGCGAGCTCAACGGGGGATTCTGTTGATTCAAAAGTTAGGAGAAATCTGAACGTATGCCTTAAGTCGGGGTGGCGGTGATGCTTCAATGGTATCATCGGACTGTTACGTTAGTTCGGAGATGAATCGTTGCATCGATTCAAGGTATCATGGATACCATTATGCATCATTATGGCGCACATTTCCTAGGCACCGTATCGTTTCCCGTGCCTTCTCAGTTTTTTGATTGGTGGCTCTTGGGTTCCCTCCTCGGGACATTTATGTTCCTATAAATAGGGGAATCCACCATTCGATTGTTATGCTTTTCGATTTCCTGAGTAATTTTTCAAACTTGCACCTTCTTCAGTATTTCATACTTCTGCTTTTGTCAGAATTTGACGTGACCATAAACTCTCTTTTCCTTCATCACTCTCGTTTATTTCGATCAAGTTAGACAAATGGCTGGTACTTCTTCCCAGACTGACATATACGTTGAAGTTCCGGTGCCGGAGAATGACGCACCTCCTCTTGGAGAGGGAGTGGAGGTAATGGAAGACGAGGGAGTTTTGACAGTGGCTGAGATGCTACCCCGTCCGGGGAAATTATCGGCTGACTTTAACAACCCTGCCAGAGAAGAACCGGAACCTGTCCCTTCTACCATGGATGAAATGGTGATTATGGCGCTCAAGAGTAAATGGGGAATTCCAAACCATATCGAAATGGTTCCGGCGATGGGGACAGACATTGTACATTTGCACCGCCCGGGGTAGTGCGCATTTTACGTGTATCCTTTTATTGTCGGATATACGCTTCCTCTCTCCTCTCTAGTGATAGACTTCTTCCGCTTCTACGAAGTGTGCCCGGCTCAACTCTCACCGCACGCATACAAGCTCTTCCTCATGCTAATCAAGTATGCGGAGCTCGACAGTCGAGGGATTACTTTGGGTCACATGCTTCATATTTTGGCCCGTCAATTTATTCGGGGCACGATGATCCATATGTGCCATCGAGGAACCAAGATTTTAGTGGTGAAGATGGACGATAAGGCTAATCACCGCTTCTTGGAAAACTATTTTTATGTGCTGACAAAGCACCTTGTGGCGGACTCAACAGGGTTCCCTAAGACGTGGAACTTCGCTCGTAAGTTTTTCCTTTGTTTATTTTGTGATTCCTCTCGAGGTGGTCATCGATCATTCTTCTTTAGGTGATATTGCTAATGACTTATTTTTGCCTTTGCAGCCGAGAGACTGCCTCCCCCACCAGTTTACGACATCCACGAGTGGGTTAATGCAATTCTTTACCATATAATGGGGTTCGTGAGTGGGCGTCCTTCTACGAGAAATATGGGCGTAAGCCTCTCACTGGTGAGTTGGCCCGCTGCAGTTCTTTTTTATTTGCCTTATGGTTTGATCTTGTCGTTATATGATTGTCTTTCTTTGTTGACAGAGAGGGTACGAAGGACGAGGGCTCCTCTGCTCGCGTTCCATCAACCGACGCCTTCTACCCGGCCTGTGATGAGGGCCACTACCCGGCCTACATCGATAACTACTACCCAATCTGCATTTGGGCCCAGAGCCGTGTGCGTGGAGGCAAATCCTCAACTTGAGACTCCAGTTTCTACCATCTGCTCAAGTGGGAAAATCTTCCCGTATTGATAGTGGAGAGGCCCCGTCAAAGAGACGGTGAGTGGTGTTAGAAGTGGCTCCTCAAGCCGAAACATCTTTGCGGGGTGACCTTCCCTTGGCGGTGCATGAAATTGATAGTGGTGCCAACTGGCTGCAGAGGCTATGCCCGTTATGAGCAGTCAACGGACTGATATGGCAGAGAGACGGAGTCCCGAGGCTGCTGTTGCTGTCCTGGGTGGCCCTTTATCATCCTGATCGAACTGCACCTCTTTTTCGGCCGCAAAGAGGAGAAAAGGCATCGTGGTTGATTATTATGAGTCTAACTCCGACCTCGATCCTGATGACGTTAGGATGTTCGAGGAGGGCTTTACCCAAACTGTGGTAAGAGCGTGAGGTCCTTCCTGAATACCCGAAATCCCATCGGACCTTAATCTTTTGAGAGATACGGTGGATTTTGTGTCGCAGCTCAACCTTTTATGCTCTGCCGCAGAAAGCAGAGATCTTCAGGACGTCAGCGACGCCGAATTGTCACGTGGTGTGGCCGTGATGGGCCTAAGGGTAGGTTTCTTTTCCTTGTTTGTTTTCCCCCCTTTTTCTTTTTTCGACCTTGGCCTTTATCGACCTTTTTCTTTGTTTTCAGTCTTACATGCTGGAGATCGAGAGTGCTCGTAGGGCCGAGACTCAGGCCGAGATTTTTCTGATGATGCTTGAAAAGTATCGGTAGTACCGCAACAAATGTTGTGATATGCATGAGCGACTCAGGGCGGGTATTGGTGCCCAATCCCTTGGAAAGGAGTTGGAGAAAAGGGAGCAGGAGCTTGTGCAGTCCATTTGTAGATGTAGTGAGCTCGAGGAGTTGCTCCGTGCCAAGGATGAGGAGTTTGATTTGGGAAATGGGGTCACCGTAGAGTGCGAGCATTTTCAGGCAAAGGTGCTGTCATTGCAAGCCGAACTTGATCAGAATGCAGCCAGAGTTGAAGCTTTGAGTGCAGAATGGATGGGCATGTTAGCCGAGCTAGAGAGAAAAGTAGCCGAGTTAGAGAATGCCGAGAACGCTCGGGCGAAGGCTTTAGCAAGAGCGACAGCGTTAGAGGACACTATCTGTGTCCTCCAATCTGAGTAGGAACCCAAGAGGGCAACAACCACAACACGGCTCGAAGAGTGCATTGGCGAGATTGATCGGGAGGCTTTGAGCCTAGGGGACCGAGTCGTGGCGCTCGAGGTTGAGAAGGTAAAGTTGTTGGCTCAAATTGAATCTTCCCCTGCCATCGTTCCTCGTCACTTGCATGAGCTTTGGGTCCATGCCGAGGCCCAACGAGACATATACAAGGGTCTGTGGGAGGCAAGCAATGTTACTGAGGCCGCCTTTAAAGAAGCTCGGGCTAAGGTGCGCGAGGCTCATGCCAATTGCGACTGTGACCCTGCGACATCGGAGGCTAGCGAAGATGCTGATGTTAAGGACGGGTTGCTTGAAGATAATGATGGGGAGTACGGCGGTGATGACGCCGAGTGAAAAGTTGTTGCACTTTTATAATAATAATTTTTTTGTTCATATTCATCTCTATTTTAAAGGCCTGTTTTGGCCTTTAGTAAGGTGCGGCTGTTGCGCACGTATATATAAATAAAACAGTTATTTCGCCTTTGTATATCTTTTGATTTTCTTTCCCTGCCCCTTGCTTGTTACATATCTTTTTGTTTTAGCGTAGACCTTCGGATTTTTTTTTTTGTGACGAGTTCCTGATTTTTTGATTCGGCAATCCGACCTTGACCGGATCAAGTAGGGTCTCGTCGTGTTAGTCCGAATGAAGTCGCTTCGGATCTGCACGTCCGGGCGAGGTTGACTTCTGATTTTTCGCTTTAGGCAATGTCATCCTTGATTCAAACGAGGTTGAATTCGGATCCGCCCTTTTGGACGAAGTCAGTTTCGACTTGAATATTCGAGTGGGATTAAGTCCAGACTTGCCGACTTAGGCAAAGTCAACTTTTTCATGTGTACTCGAGCGGGGTCGAACTTGGAATTGCCGTCTGGAGTGAGGTCCATTTATGACTTTATTTGAACGAGTTCGAATTTGGAGTCGCCATTTTGGGCGAAGTTGATTTCTGACTTATATTTGAACGATTTTGAACTTTTCCTTTTATTTGACTGTGGCCGACGGCTGTAAAGGTGTTGTTCCGAATGAGGTTGAATTGTAACCTACTTGTTTTGACGATGGCTAGTGGTCGTAAAGGTGTTAATTCGAGCATGATCGAATTGTGACCTGTTTGATTCGACGATGGCTAGTGGCTGTAAGGGTGTTATTTCGAGCAAGATTGAAATAGTAACCCGTTGCAATTCGAACGAGGTTGAATTTTTCTTTTGGCGATGGTCGTTGGCCATAAGGGTGTCATTTCAAGCGAAGTCGGAATATTAACCCGTTATGATTCGAGCGGGGTCGAATTCTTCTTTTAGCGATGGCCGTTGGCCATAGGGGTGTCCTTTCGAGCGAGGTCAGAATGTTAACCCGTTATGATTCGAGCGAGGTCGAATTCTTCTTTTGGCGATGGCCATTGGCCGTAAGGGTGTTATTTCGAGCAAAGATCGAAATACTAACTCGTTATAATTTGAACGAGGTCAGATTCTTCTTCTGGCAATGGTCATTGGCCATAGGGGTGTCATTTCGAGCGAAGGTCGAAATATTAACCCGTTATAATTCGAGCGAGGTCAAATTCCTCTTTCAGCGATGGTCGTTGGCCGTAGGGGTGTTATTTTGAGCGAAGGTCGAAATATTAACCCGTTATAATTTGAGCGAGGTCGAATTCTTCTTTTGGCGATGGTCGTTGGCCGTAAGGGTGTTATTTCGAGCAAATGTCGAAATATTAACCCATTATATCATTGTTACGTGCATTTTTTGAGAATTTTACGCATCGTTGTACTGTTTATGAGTGCGTCGGGGTGAGCCCCAGTGTGCTCAGCTTTGTTTTACTAGAGAATACCGGGCGTTCCCTGGGTGAGTCCCGGCTTGCTTAACTTTGCTTTCATTGGAGAATACTGTGCGCTTCCTAGGTGAGTCTCAGTTTGCTTAACTTCGCTTTCGTTGGAGAGTACTGTGCGATTTCTAGGTGAGTCCCAGTTTGCTTAACTGCGCTTTCATTGGAGAGTACTGTGCGCTTTCTGGGTGAGTCCCAGTTTGCTTAACTTCACTTTCATTGGAGAGTTTTTTTTTTATAGTTGTTCTGTACCGAGTCATTTCTATTATTCATGATATGCTGCGGTTTGGGGGGTTTTGCTCGGTCATTACTTGCGGGGCGATATGCTACGGAACCACTTTCGAGGGTGTTTTGGAGGCGTTGGTCCCTCGCTTGTGTTCCCATGCGAGTGCTCGTGTTCCTGTTTGAATCAACAAAAGAGTGAAGATAGACCAAAATGGAATTATCTGTTACCTTGACCTAACAAGCCGGTGAAAGAAGGAGCGGTGTCGTAGGGTTACTCGCTCCGCCTAAAACACGAATGGTGGTTTTAGATTTGGCGGTCGTGTTCGGCTTGGTTGTTAACAACGTCTAGGATTTTCAAGGGTTGGGCCTACCTTACTTGCTGAAGTGTTGAAATCGCGTCCCGGATTGATCTCGTCCGATTTGCGCAAACAACAGAGGAAACATGTCACACTTCATACATAAATCATCCAACGTGCGGGGTGATGTGAAAGTAGGGCAGGATGTACCCACTCTTTCAAAAGACCACATGGCAGGCTGTCGCCCCTTCCCAAGGGGTGGCAATACGGGTCAGTATATAAGATATATACGTCAAATTGGGTTGTGGTCATTCCAGACAACCACTATCCTATTTTAAACGTGCATATATCGTGCTAAACCCATCATTACAGGTGAGAAGTTGATTTTTGCATAGACATCAGTTATGACTTCTATTTTATGTAGCAGCCTGACCTAGATTGGTACGGTTATCTCGAAGGCTTACCTACCGCTCTTTCGAGTGGGTGTTTGTGCCGATATGGTGAGGCCATGACAGCCTGGTAATGATATTTAGCTGGTTCTAGATCTAAAGGAAACTCATAAATTTGGCTAAGAAATTCCCACAGACGGCGCCAAATTATTTGACCAAAAAGTATTGAACCTTTTAGTTAAACTAATTAACAGAGATATAGAAGGTAAATCTTAGCCAAACATAATTAACTCTAGATCCAAATATACTGAGTACAAAAATTGAAGAAGAACAAGAACGTGTAATATTTCTTAAGGTAGTTATCGTACATCAAATATGAATGATAGGCTTACATCTATGATAGATTTGCACCATAATCATGGAAGGAGAGAAGGAGAAGAGAGGGAACTGTTGATGGCTGAGAGATTCCCCTTGTTGATTCCATAGTGATGACTATCAAAAAACCCCTCTTCCAGATCTGGGCTCAGCTCCCCTATATATATTAACAATTTTCCCTTTTATCCAATGGTCTTTGACCGGCGTACTTTCTTATGACTGTATCCTTCATCACTTGCCCAAACATTACACTTGTTCTGCGATGTAAGCTTTCCGACGGTTTGACCCCGGCAATGGCTGGGGTGCTATTTGCTATCACGCCCCCGTGGGCATGACTACGGCTTGGTCGACTCCTTATCGTTCCTGAACAACCATCTTATGGTCAAATTTTGACACATACGTAAATCATTATTGATTCTATATTTTTCATGATTTTTTAGGGTGTGTTTGGTACGAAGGAAAATATTTTTCGAAAAATATTTTTCAATTTTTCATGTTTGGTTGACCTAAATGTTTTGAAAAATATTTTTCTCATGAACTCATTTTTCACCAATTGGAGCAAAATATTTTCCTATTCAGAGAAGGAAAAACATTTTCCAAAACTCCTTCTCAACCTTCCCCACCCTATTCCCCATCCCCGGCAACCCCCACCAACCCACCCCCACACCTCACCTACCCACCCCTCCCCCTAAATAAAAATATTATTAATAGTAGTACTTTCTTTCATTTTATGGATAGATTTTTTTTATTTCAACAAATGAGTATTCTTTTTTCATGATATAAAAAGGTATTTTTTTCATTTTAACAAAAAATAATTTCTTTTCATGTAGAAAAGGTAATTTCTTTTTTCCTTTGTACCAAAAACACCCTTAGCATTAATGAACAATTTAATAAGATAGAAATGCCGATAGTATCAAGTTTTGACCGTCAAGCAAAATTTGTGAATAATTGAACCACACATGCAAATTTTGAATCTCACAAAACTTGTAGTAATAATTTAACAAAATAGGTATATTGAATATGGTACAATAAAACTTGTGAATAATTGAACAAGATATGTAACATTCGCCAATTTGACAAATATAAATAAATTAAAGAGATAGGGTAGAATGGAGATACTATCAAATATTATTTTTTTTGGTAAAACTTGTGATAATTGAACAACGTAGACAAAATTTGTTCATAAAAAAAAACTCATTAGTTCCAATTTTTTTCGGTCTCGCAAGACCTGTTAGCAATTAAATATGTGTAATTTTCCCATGCGTTCGATTGCATAGCGCCAAAGTTATTTTTGCAAAATTTCTTTAAACATGAACAAAATATAAACAGTTAGCTCAAATCATCATATTTATGCAAATCTCCCCTAAATTAAGCCTACGTCTACAGGTAGTTTGTGACTTTTATCCTTCTTTCTATGGAGTCGTAAATATAATATCAGGTAGCCAATTTTAATGGTGATGTTTAAAATACAACCACAATTTATAATATATTTAAACTTTAGCCACTTCATTTCTTCTTCTTTACAAAACTATAGTTCAAACTTCTAACGTAAATGCCGAAGTTTGAATTGATTGAACTTTATGAACTGAAGTTTAGGATTCTTGAAGTTTGAAAAAGCGGGTCTTCGCTATTTTAAAATTACCACGTATTTTTAATATATTGTAAATATCGGTATGTTTTTAACATTAGTCTAAAAGTGGCTACTGTCAAAAATAAATTTAGGATTTGAGGTTTATGTGTTTTTACAACAATTTCGTTTAATATACTATAAATCAGACCAACGGATTGAGTCCTGTTTGACCATAAAATAAAAAATTTGGTTCAAATAATTAAATTTATACAAATGAGGATTAATTTTAGCTAACAATAATGTCTCTAAGATGGAGTTCTTTAAAAAATAACAAGTACTATGTAGAAATATTCGGATAGCGGCGGCAACAAGCAATAAATGTTCCAAAAATCAAAGGCGATAGTGTAGCATTCAATATTAATAAATATCAATAAATGACATTTAAGTAAATAGAATGAATGAGTCACCCAAGAAAGGATGAAATCAGTGAATGTTCTTTCTGACAATAATGAGTGATGGACAATCCTTCGAATGCTTTGAGTTATTCTCGGATCTAGTGGAAAAGTGTAGACAAGAATTTCAGTGAAAAGGTGATGTTTGTATATTAGCAATGAGATCCGATTCTCTTAAGTTAAAGTGTATTTTTTACAAATGAATATCACATGTCCCCTATCATTATGTCTTTTTTTATTTATAGGGAACATGTTCATAAAAAGAAAACCCTAATAGTACAAGTGCGAAGAATTTCCACTAGAATAATCTCTCTAATGTCCTATCTTGAAAACTAGTCGTTATAATTCTGCCAAGAATGCTCGACCTCGGCCCTGGTCCTTGTTGACTCCTCGACCACGAACTTTGTTGATAATTAGATTACTTTGACACGCGACATCCTAGGAATGCTTTACTAACACCGTTTAAAGATAAATTTTGACCCCACATAAGTCCAATCTAACTTCTTTTATATATTAAATAAATTTCTTAATATAAATATTTGCTTGAGAAAGTCATACATTAATATTATAGATCCACCCCGCCTACTCGTGCACATTCTAGTTGGCTTTGTTTGACCAAAAAGCACTAAATTTTTTGTTAAACTAATTATTAAAGAAAATGGAGGATAAATTTTAGCCAAACATAATTAACTTTAGATCTAAGCATATTGAATCCAAGAATCGAATGAGGCCGAGATTATGTAACATTTCTTAGGATGATTAAAAGACATTAAACGTAAATGATAAGCTTACATTTTCAATACATTGTTCCGTACTTGTAAGAGCAAAGAGGGAAAGGAAGTAATGTCGTTGATGACTATGAGGTCTATCTTTATTGATTCAACAATGACGATTACAAAGGTTTGTAACCAAAATCTAGGTTTTTACTTTGTTGTTGGAGGTCTCCTCCCGTTTTTTTGTTCCTTTTTCTCTCTTTTTTGGGAACCCCATTTTCTTGCCTTCTTCCCTCTCACACACACACACACACACACACACACACACACACACACACACACACATATATATATATATATATATATATATATTACCAATCTTCCCCTTTATCCAACGGCCTTTAACCAATATACCCTCTCTTGACTATACTCTTCTTATTCGCCCAAGTATTACGATATACGTTCTTCCGTGTAAACCTTCTGATAGCTTGATCTCGGCAGAGGCCGAGATACTCGTCGCTATTACGCCTCGTGGGTACGACTATGGCTTGGTCGACCCCTTACCCTTCCTTTTAATGATAACCCACTCGTGGTCAGATTTTGATCCATATAGTTAGTCCATCCGCCCGTTGGGGTCGCCTCTTAGCGAGATCGATGGGCAGATTCTGTTGATTCAAAAATTAGGAAAAATCTGGACATGTTATGCGAGGAACAAGGTCCTTATGGCGAGGTAGCGACGTGACGCTTCAAGAGTTTCATTGGACCATTACGTCGGTTCAAAATTGGATCGTCACACCAATTCAGGATATCATGATTGCTTATTATGCATTATTATGGCGCACGTTCCCCAGGCACCGTATCATTTCATGTGCCCTTTCCGTTTTCTGATTGGCGGCTCTTGATTTTCCCGCTCAGGGTATTTATGTCCCTATAAATAGGGGATAAGCCTCTCATTTGATTGTTGCGCTTTTCAATTGTCTAAGAAAGAAATTTGCAAACTTCCTCCTCCTTCTCTAGTCTTTCATACTTCTGCTTTCACTAGAATTCGCTGTAACCATTACCTTTTTTTTACTTTGTCGTTCTCGTTTATTTCAATCAAAGAAGACAAATGGCTAGTGCTCATGCCCAGTCTGATAAAGCTGTTAGTGCTCCGATGTCGAAAAGTGACATATCCCTACTCGAAGAGGTAGTGGAGGTGGTGGAAGACGAAGGGTTTCCGATGGTGGATGAGGTAGTCCCCCATCCGGGGAAGACGAGGACTGATTTTAACAGCCCTTTCGGAAATGAACTGGAGCTCGTTCCTTCCACTATGGATGATGCGGCGATCACGACACTCAAAGCCAAGTGGGGAATCCCCGATCATATCGAAATGGTACCGGCGGGGAAAAACATAGTCCATTTGTACCGCCCGAGCTACTGGATGTTTTACGTGTATCCCTTTGTTATCGGGTACACACTCCCCCTTCCTTCTCTGGTGGTGGATTTCTGCCGCTTCTACGAAGTGTGCCCGACTCAACTCTCTCTGTATGCATACAAGCTCTTTCTTATGCTCATCAAGTATGCGGAGCTGGCCAGTCGAGGAATTTCCTTAAGGCACATGCTCCACATCTTCGCCCCTCATTTTCTTCGGGGTACGATGATTCATATGTGCCATCGAGGAACCAAGAGTTTGGTGGTGAAGATGGACGATAAGGCCAATTGCCGCTTTTGGGAAAACTACTTCTATGTGGGGACAAAGCACCTTGTGGCGAAATCGGCAGGGTTTTCAGAGACGTGGAACTTCGCTCGTAAGTTTCCCCTGTTTACTTTGTGATTTTCTTAAGATGGTCGTCGATTGTCTTCTTTTTAACAACTTTGTTGAGGACTTTTTTTTTATTTTACAGTCTAGAGACTACCTCCCCCACTAGTTGCCGATATCCGCGAGTGGGTGAGCGCAATTCTCCCCCACACGGTGGGGATTTGTGCGTGGGAGCCTTTCCATGAGAAGTTTGGGCGCAAGCCTCTTACTGGTGAGTCGGCTTGTTGTAGTTTTGCTTTATTCTCTGCTTCATAGTTTCTTTAACCTTGTCGTTATATGATCTAATCCCTCCTTATTGACAGGTCATAGAGGAGTGATAAAGACGATGGCTCCTTCACTTACATTCCGTCAATCGGTACCCTCTGCCTGTCCTGCACCGAGGGCTGTTGCCCGGCTTGCACCAAAAGCTACTGTCCGACCTACGCCTACGGCCGAAGCTGTGTGCTTGGAGGTTACTCAGCCGGAGATTCCGATTCCCATAGTCCGTTCAATGAGTGAATCTTCCCGCGCTAGTAGTGGAGAGGCCCCGTCGAAGAGACGAGGGGTAGTATTGGAAGAGGTTTCTCGAGCCAAAACATCTTCGTGGGGCGACCTTCCCCCGGCGGTGCCCGAAGTTGGCGGTGGTGCCAACCCAGCCATGGAGACGATGCCCATTGCAAGCGTTCAAGGGGCTAATGTGGCGGAGAGATGGAGTTCTGAGGCTGCTGTTGCTATTTCGGGTGGCCCTTCAACATCTCAGCAGAACCGCGCCCCCTTTTCGACCAATGAGAGGGGGAAGGGCGTCATGGTTGAGGATTATGAATCCGAGTCCGACATTGAACCTGAGGAAATGAGGACATTCGAGGAGGGCTTTACCCGAACTGTAGTAAGAGCGGGAGGCCCTTTCCGAATACTCGAAATTCCGTCTGATCTCAACCTGCGGTAAGACACGGTGGACTTCGTACCGCAGTTCGATCTTTTATGCTCTGCCGCTGAATCGGAGCTCGACTCCGAGTTGTCACGCAGTGTGGCCGCGATGGGCCTAAGAGTGAGTTCCTTTTTGTTTCCTTTTCTTTGTGACCTTTGTCTTTACTGACTTAATTCTTCCCTCTCTTCTTCCTTTTTTTTTTCTTTTTTTTTTGTAGACTTACATGCTGGAGGTCGAGAGTGCTCGTAGAGCGAGACGCGGACCGAGATTTTTCTGAAGATGGCTGAGAAGTATCGACGGTATCGCAACAGATGCCGTGATATGCACGAGCAGCTAAGAGTGGGCGCCAGTACCCAGTCTACCAGGGATGAGTTGGAGAAAAGAGATGAGGAACTAATGCGGTCTATTCGCAAATGCAGTGAGCTAGAAGAGATGCTTCATGCCAAGGATGAAGAGCTTGAGGTAGGAAAAAGGGTTACCGCGGAGTGCGAGGACCTTCAGGCGAAGGTGCTATCTTTACGAGCTGAGCTTGAGCAAAATGCTACTAAGGTCGACACTCTAAGTGCAGAATGGATGGAGAAGGTGGCCGAGCTAGAAAAGAAAGTGGCCGAGATGGAGAGCGCCGAGAATGCTCGCGTGTCAGCTTTGGCGAGGGCAGCGGCATTAGAGGATACTATCCGCGTCCTCAAGTCCGAGCAAGAGTCTGAGAGAGCGACGACCACGCTGAGGGAAGCACGGCTCGATGAGCAAATTGGTGAACTTGATCGGGACGCTTCGATCTTGGGAGACTGAGTTGTGGCTCTGAAGCAGAGAAGGCGCAGTTATTGGCTCAGGCTCCCCCTCAAGAGTGTGCTTCAGCTACTGTTCCCCCCGGCCTATATGAGCTATGGGTCCATGCTGAGGCCCAATGTGATATTTACAAGGGTTTGTGGGAGGAGGGGAATGTTCCAGAGGCCGCCTTTGAAGATGCTCGGGCGAAGACACATGAGCTCGTACTGCCTGCGGTTATGACCCTACGATGCCAGAGGCTGGTGAGGGCGTTGATGTCGAGGATGGGCTCCCTTCTGATGATAATGATGTTGGGGAGAATGGCAGTGGAGGTGATGCCGAGTGAAACTTTGCTGCAACCTATGTACTTAGTTTTTTTTCTTTGTTCTTTTGTTGTTTATTTTCATTTTTTCCTTGAGGACCTATTTTGGCCTTTTGTAAGGTGCGATTGTTGCGCACGTATTTGAATGAAATAGTTGTTTCACTTTCGTTTGTGTATCTTTTGATTTTCTTTCTCTTTCCCTCCCGTTTGTTATTATATATTTTTTTGGGGAATAGACCTTCGGATTTCTTTATCATGAGTCCCTGATTTTTTTAATTGAGAACTGACCTTACCCGGATCGAGTAGGATCTCATCGTGTGAGTCCGAATGAGGTCACTTTGGATATGCAAGTTCACGCGAGGTTGACTTATGATTTTCCAACTTAGGTGGAATCAACCTTAATTCAAACGAGGTCGAATTCAGACTCGCCATCTTGGGCGAAGTCAGTTTCGACTTGTATGTTCGAGTGGGATTGAATTTAGACTTACCAATTTAGCTGAAATCAATTTTTCCATATGTATTTGAGCGAGGTCGAACTTTGAGTTGCCATCTTGGGCAAAAGTTTCTGACTTATATATTCGAACGAGGTCGAACTTGGAGTCGCCATCTTGGGCGAAGTCAATTTTTGACATATATTCGAACAAGACCGAACTTCAATCTGTCGGTTCAGGTGGGCGAGGTTTTACTTTTACTTGGCGATGGCCGACGACCGTGAAGATATGAATTTGAGAGATCAAAGTTGTAATCCGTTGTAAATTCGAGCGAGGTTGAAATTTTCTTTTATTTGATGGTGGTCGATGACCGTAAGGTGTTAACTCGAGCGAGGTCGAATTGTAACACATTTGATGATGGCGGGTGGGCGTAAAGATGTTAATTCGAGTGAGGTCGAGTTGTAAACCATTTTACAATTGCCGGTGTCCGTAAAGATGTTAATTCGCGCGAGGTCAAATTGTAAGTCGTTTGGCGATGATCGGTGGCTGTAAGGTGTTAATTTGAGCTAGGTCTAATTGTAACCTGTTTGGCAATAGACGGTGGCCGTAAAGGTGTTAATTCGAGCGAGGTCTAATTGTAACCCGTTTGGCGATGGCCGGTGGCCGTAAAGGTGTTAATTCAAGCGAGGTCGAATTGTAACCCGTTTGGCGATGGCCAGTGGCCGTAAAGGTATTAATTCGAGCGAGGTCGAATTGTAACCTGTTTGGTGATGGTCAGTGGTCGTAAAAGTGTTAATTCAAGTGAGGTCGAATTGTAACCCGTTTGGCGATGGCCGGTGGCCGTAAAGGTATTAATTCGAGCGAGGTCTAATTGTAACCCATTTGGCGATGGCCGGTGGTCGTAAAGGTGTTAATTCCAGTGAGGTCGAATTGTAACTCATTTGGCGATGGCCGGTGGCCGTAAAGGTGTTAATTTGAGCGAGGTCGAATTATAACCCATTGTATTATTTTTATTGGAGAACATTACACATCGCCGTACTATTTATGCGTGCGTTAGGGTGAGTCCTGGTGTGCTTGGTTTTGCTTTCACTGGAGAATACTGTGTGTTTCATGGGCGAGTCCTAGTTCGCTTAACTTTGCTTTAATTGGAGACTACTATGCATTTCATGGGTGAGTCCCTTGTTCTGGAGATTTCTTAATAGTCGACCTGTGCTGAACCATTTCTGTTATTTGTAATACGGTACGACTTAGAGGGCTTTGCTCGGTCATTGCTTGCGAGATGACATGGTATGAAACCTTTTCCTGGGGTGTCTTGGTGGCGCCCATTCCATGTTCGCATACCTGTGAGAGTGCTCGTGTTCCCGTTCTGAACCAACAAGAGATCGTGATAAGTGAAACCCAAACGAAATTGTCTGTTACCTTGGCCTGGTAAGTCGGTGAAAGGAGGAACGACGCTGTAGGCTCGCTCGCTTCGCCTCGTACTCGAATGATGATTTCAGATTTGGTGGCCGTGTTCGGCTTCGTTGTTAATTGCGTCTAGGCTTCTCGTGGGTGGGACTTACCTTGCCCGTTGGGATATCGAAACCGAGTCCCAATCCGACCCCGTCTGATACGTACAACCAATAAGGGAAACATGTCATACTTTGTTCATAAATTATCCAGTGCGTGTGGGTACGAAAATAAGGCAGGATATGCTCGCTATTTCAAAGGATCACACAGTAGGCTATCATCCCATCCTAAGAGGTGGGAGTACGGGCCGGTATATAAGGTGAATATGTCAAATAGGATTGCAGTCATGCCAAGCGCATAGTGACTGTGATTCTACTTTAAACATGCATATGACGTGCCAAACCCATCGCTACAGGTGAGGTGTGGGTTTTGCATAGACATCGGTCATAATTTCTATTTTATGTAGATATCTAACCTAGATTGGTACAGTTATCTCAAAAGCTTATCTACCATTCTTTCGAGTTGTTGTTAATACCGAGATGGTGAGGCTATGACAGCCTGGAAGTGATACTTGGCTGGTTCTAGATCTAAAAGAAACTAAAAAATTTGGCTAAGAAATCCCCACAGACGGCGCCAAACTGTTTGACCAAAAAGCGCTAAGCTTTTCGTTAAACTAATTAATAAAGAAAATGGAAGATAAATCTTAACCAAAAATAATTAACTTTAGATCTAAGCATATTGAATGCAAGAATCGAATGAGGCCGAGCTTATATAACATTTCTTAGGATGATTAAAAGACATCAAACGTAAATAATAAGCTTACATCTTTGATACATTGTTCCGTACTTGTAAGAGCAAAGAGGGAAAGTAAGAAATGTCGTTGATAACTGTGAGATCTATCTTTATTGATTCAACAATGACGATTACAAAGTTTTAGGCTTTTACTTTGTTGTTGGAGGTCTCCTCCCGTTCTTCTGTTCCTTTTTCTCTCTTTTTTAGGAACCCCCTTTTCTTGCCTTTTTCTCTCATATATATATATATATTACCAATCTTTCCTTTTATCCAACGGTCTTTAACCAGCATACCTTCTCTTGGCTATACTCTTCCTTACTCGCCTAAGTATTACGACATAGGTTCTGCTGTGTAAGCCTTCTGATGGCTCGATCTCGATAGTGGCCGAGATACTCATCATTATTATACCTCGTAGGTACAACTATAGCTTGGTGGATCCTTTACTATTCCTTTTAACGATAACCGACATGTGGTCAGATTTTGACCTATACAGGCTTTGGCATTCTTAAGTTGGCAAACGGCGTGTCTGGCTCTACGTCAATTTAGCACCAACTAAAGAAGCTAAAGGAAAAATTAAGTCCCAACTATTTTAGCAGGGTGTTCTCGTTCCCAACGAAGTACACTGTAGCTCCAACCTACGCCCTAACGGCTATTGGTCTGTACTGTTTCTTGTTTTAAATATAAGTAAAATATACTTATTTCCTAATGGACTAATGGAGTCTTTCCCCTTTGTTTAACGAACCAGTCCTGATCTTGATCGATCTTTCACTTGATCTCGCTGATAAACAAAAACGATATAGAGGTTAACAAAGGTTCCTCTTCGCCCCTCTCCTTTCTTTGTATAGTATTGAAATAAAGAGAAGTAAAATGGGGAGGAGTAGATCGTCCGGCAATAGGTGGAGGTACATCAATCCATCTTACTATTTGAAACGGCCTATGCGTCTCGCATTGCTTTTCATTGTTTTTGTATTTGGTACTTTCTTCTTTTGGGATCGACAAACTTTAGTCCGAGATCACCAGGTACTTTTGTTTTTCCCTACTTCATTGTCAATTCCCTTTTATTGGAACTAATCACTCTTAACTCCCGTAATTTGGGTAATTGGTTCTGCCATCGATCGTTTTCTTTTTAATTATGAGCAAGTTTGTTGCTTTGTTACAACAATAACACTGTCTATGTTTTCCTGGAGAATCTATGTGTTCCAATTGTAGAATTGAGAGCCCCATTGGACGTAGCAGGCTTGTATTTTGTATCTGTATTAGTAGAAAAAAGGGCAGTCCGGCGCACTAAGCTCCCGCTATGCGCGGGGTCGGGGAAGGGCCGGACCAGTAGGGTCTATCGTACGCAGCCTGCATTTATGCAAGAGGCTGTTTCCATGGCTCGAACCCGTGACCTCCTGGTCACATGACAACAACTTTACCGGTTAGTAGAGTCCTCAATAAATTTGATAGACTATACTTTGGAAAATTCAAGGTAATCAGCTTTTTACTAGATTTATCTCTTGTGTTTTTGTCGTAGGTCATTCATACAATGAATCCAAGTAGAACTTACAAAATGTATTAGCAAGTCTCTTCTCCTATCAAAGAGTTAACTATCAACAGCAACACTGAGTATGGGGATTGAAGAGTTCTCAGCGATATTTGATTTTTGATTACATAGACTGAGAGATATATAGGCATTCATTTCAGAGATCTTCTAGTTGCTGCAGGACAATATCTTTGAGGTTCTTATTGATAATTGAAACTTAAGTTGGTTTACGGTGGTAATATCACCCTTGATAAAGATAAATTGTTTAGCAAGGAGCAACAAAAACAACTACACCTTAGTCCCAAACTAATTCAGAACTTCTGAAGAAGTGTGGCTGCTGGGATTCGTGCCCAGGTCTTTACGGCCAGAACTTGGAATTCTACTATACTAGACCCACGTTGAAAATAGAGATGCAACAAGAAGACTTCCTAGGGGTCACAAAACCTAGTACGGCCCTTGTCCAATCCTAATACCCTAGTGCTTTCTATTTATGGTTGCAAGCACCCTGGGACATTTGGTTTTCTAGCTAGTAGTACCAAAGTTCTAGTGATTTTTGATGCTTATTGCCTTTCAGTTTATATAGAATTTTCTTCTTCTGTTTCATGGAATCTTCTTCTGATGTAGAAGTTTATTTATATGTATTCTTCATAAGCAAGCTAGTGGTTCTTAGATGCATTTGTTATTTGGATATTTTTGAAGTTTTAAATTCAGTTTGTCTTGCAATTTGTCAATGAACTTGTGATTTTGCAGGAAGAGATCTCTAAGTTGCATGAAGAAGTGATACGGTTGCAAAATCTGGTAAGCAGTTTCTGCTTTTCTTTTCAAAATCTGAACTGTTATGTTTAATTTTCACCTCTTCTGTAAATTTTGGCTTGTGGGGAAAATCTTTATACTAGAGCTTCTTATAATTTTGCTGGTAAGTAGCCCTTTCCTCCTTCCAACTGAATGAAAAAGATTGTTTCACTGTGTATAATTGAAAACCTGATGAAGTTATAATTCTTGCAATTCGGTTCAAGCATCATTTATGTTGTAGTAAAAATACTTTATGCCTATGGGGGAGAGGTATTTGAGGACAGCAATGGTGAAGATAGTGGTGGTGCGGGCAATAGGTTTGGCAACAATGGCGGTGGAAGGAATAGATGGGCCCATCTGTGCTCTGGCAGGTTTATGCTGCAACTGATCTTATTGTTAGGGCTTGCTAGGTCTTTTTTGTAAAAGAACATATAACGAACATCACTTGCTTGGGCAAAGTCCATCTAGTTTTCTATTGTTTATTGTAGTCGCTTTCAAAATTCTTGGTGTTTTAAATATTTCGTTCTGTTTTCTTCATCATGATTTAATTGCTGGCTTTTGTTTCCATTTATGGTCTTGTTTACTGTAGCTGGAAGAGTTGAAGGATGGTCGAGGTATATCAGGTGAAAAGATGAATTTTAGTCGCAGTGGTGGTGATGTGGTGAAGAAAAAGGATTTCGCTGATGACCCCATTGATGCTCAACGAAGAGAAAAAGTGAAAGATGCTATGCTTCATGCCTGGAGTTCATATGAAAAATATGCATGGGGCCATGATGAACTTCAGGTCTGGTTGTTGCTACTAATAAGTCTTCTTTGTAGAAATATTGCCTTTGTGCCATTATGTTTAGTCACTTAGCAGTCAAATCTTTGGTGGAGGCATTTCAGTTGGCCGTTAAATGCTTTACCCTGTTGATTAATTTCTTATATTTTCTTTCTCTACTTGGAGTGATTGTGATCACTTTGTATGCCTTACCCTTAAGCTGATCATTTAAATGCGAGTCTTCATATTTTCATCATCCCTAATATTTGTTGGGAAAATGTTGGATCAAGAGCTTCATCCCAGTCGTAGAATAATTTACATTCTGAAATGTAATTTCATCCTTGGTGGAGTCTGTTTTAGGTTTATTTGGCTACAAGTTGAAGAATAAGTTATACCTACATAGGTATCGATCTTATGTAGTTAGTTCTTTCCTTTGTACAAAATAATATCTTGTACTCAAGATTACTGATTAAAAAAAAAAATCTTGTACTCAAGGGTTTCTCAGATAAAAAGGAGTTACCTCAAAATTTAAATATGTGAAAGGGTGAAGTCTCAATTAATTAATGCTCCCACTTTTTATATTTGTTTCAAATACTCTCACTTGACACTATTGGTGAAATTATGGCCATTCCAAAGTGACTAACACTCTAGCTAGAAACCTTTGCTTTTTCTTTTACCTTTTAATTTAATTTTGTCCTTTTGCTATTGATCTAATGGAAAAATCATAGCTTTTTACTTTGTAGCATCTCATTTACCCTTATGTCCACTCTTTAAGTAAACATAAAGAAGTTACATATTATTATTTCTCATCCCAAGAATCCTTTCATGTCGAAGTACGGTTTAGAACACTAGGAGTTGTCGAGATGTGGGAAGATTATTCATACAATTGGATTCTCAAAAAGTTTATCAAGAATTTTGAGTATCCTGGTAATGAAGATAACGCTATCATCTTTTAAGCTCTTTCTATGTTAAAGCTTTGAGAGAGGAGCATTAGTGCAATCAAAAGTGAAAACTTCAGTCTTCTGCATTTGCAATAACTTCTATGGGGAAATTTTTTAATTGAGCATGGTAACAGGTATTTTATTAACAATTAAAGTAGTCCTTGGCACAAACAAAGTTACAGGACCTCAAAAGAAAAAGAAACAAAAAGATAGTCTTGTGCTAGTTACAAAAATCGCAAGATGTCAACTACAGAATCTACATTTTCTACAAGATTAAACAATCAGTTACGGAGAAAGTAAACTGTAATAAGTATTTTGTTGCACATGATATTTCTTGTTCTTCTTAAAAAGTCTGTCTGCGAGGTAAAAACTTGTGGAAGTTTGTTTATGTTTATGGTATTTGGGCTCTGCTTCCGAGTATAATAGCTTCATGGTGAACAAAAATCTTATTCTTGATGGAATTGCTAGCTTCATATATGATCTATTCGACTCTCTACTTCCCTATTCCTTTTTCTTTCTTTGACCGAACATGTGATGTAAGATCATATTCACCCAGAAGCTTATACGTGTTAGCAAAATATTCCTAGACAGAATCTATATGGAATTGGTATTAGTTCTCAATGACTTTTTTTTGTGGTGACTATAATTTAATGACAGTCAGAAAGGAAATGTAAAATTGTAAGAGAGATCCCTTTTTGTTCGTTGTTCAGTACTGAATCTAAGAGGATAAATTTTCCTTGATACTTTTCGAACTGTTTCTGCTATGTGCTTGTGGAACTTTATACTATATCCTTTATTGGTCATGTGCCTGTATTGATTTGATTGTCATGATAAACCTTTGCAATGCCAGCCACAAACAAAGAAGGGTGTTGACAGTTTTGGTGGTCTTGGGGCAACATTAATAGATTCTCTTGACACACTATATATCATGGGCCTGGATGAGCAGTTTCAGAGAGCTAGAGAGTGAGTTCATTATTCTCTTGCCCCTGAAAGCCCCGAATTATCTTTCTTATTCTAATTCAGGAATTAGTTGTATTATAACTTAAAATTTTGTGATTGCTCTTGATTGTACCTTTTCCCTTTCTTTCTAGATTGAGAGCTTTTTTATGTGAAAACCAGCTTTGTATATGTGGATACATTATCTTCTACTTTATTTTATTTGACGGTGATCTCTTCCCTGCACACAGTAACCATGGTTGTCTTTGACAATATTACTTATGGTCCTAGTTTTGTTGTAAAGAAGAAAATGAATTGTTACTTTTTTTTTTTTTTAATATGACCGGGAATCACCAGAATCAAGTAATTGGTGCATGCGATAATGTTAAAATGCATCTGGGGTTAGTAAAACATTTTATACTTATTGTCATCTCTCTGATTAATGTCTGCAGTTCTCCTAACTGCCGCCTCCTCAACAGCCAGAGTCCCCAAAGTCCTCACCCAGTGAGAGACTGCTTAGAGTTCTGTGTTTCCTTGGATTGTGGATTTGATGTCTGGCATTTTGACTTTCCAAAATAATTGAAGTGTCAATTTCATTATATCCCTTTTACTTCTGGGTTTTAGGGTTATGTATTAGGTGTACTTTCTACTCTCTCTGAAACAATGTTGCCAGGTGATAGGCATTTGTAACTTTATATATTTTTGTGCTTCAGTTAAGCGTTCATTGCTTGTGGCTAACAAGTTGTTGATGGCAGGTGGGTTGCAAGCTCCTTGGATTTCAACAAGAATTATGATGCCAGTGTTTTTGAGACAACCATAAGGTTTCTTTATAAGGTTTAATATGCTTTTGTAATGAGTTTACTTGGATTCCTGATACCTTTTATCAGCTTTGACGATTTGTTTCTATGTTTTTTGTTTCAATGTTTCTTTATGTAATTCAACAACAGAGTTGTAGGTGGACTTCTTAGTGCATATGATCTCTCTGGTGATAAGCTTTTCCTTGATAAGGCTAAAGATATTGCTGACAGACTGTTGCCTGCATGGAATACACCATCTGGCATCCCTTACAACATTATCAACTTGTCACATGGAAATCCGCATAATCCTGGGTGGACAGGGGTAATTTTGAACTCTACCAAATTCAAGTTGATTTCCGCTGTAGTATTACTCATGTATCTCATGCTGAAAAGGATATAAGGCATTATTCTAAATTTTATTTGACGAGTCATTTGATGCTTTACCCTGCATCAATAGGAGAAGAGTATCTAAAAGGGGAACTGTGTGAATGAAGAATCATACGTTATTAAATGCTCTAATTTTCTCATAATATACTTAAATGATCTTATGATCCAATCCTTGTTTTCTCTCTTTCTTGCATCTCCTCCAGGCGTTCTCCCAACTGACTTCAGCTTGCTGGGAGAAACATGTCTGTTGCAACTTAGCAATTGCAGTTCTCTAGGAAACTGTCCCACATACTCTCAACTTGTTTGTGCACCCAGCCATCTTGTGATGATGTCCTTTTGCTGAAATTTTCACCAGTGGGAATCCAACTCTCTTCTTTTTAATTGCTTTTTATTTCTTTTCTTTGGGGCATATTAGGAAGCTGCAGGGCTTGTGCAGTCACTGCGATATATGGTTTTTTACTTGTTCTTTTCCTCTTAAACGCTTGGACAGAGTCTTTTTTTGCACACCAATGACTTATCTTTTGAAATCTGAATATTTCAGTCTCATGGCATGTGATATATGATGCTTAAATTTCTATGCACAAACACATATATGTAATTACATCGCTGTAGTCTAGTGTACATTTGGTGAAATTATTGTGCTCCCTTCTCTCAGGGTAATAGTATCCTGGCAGATTCTGCCTCTGAGCAGCTTGAATTTATTGCTCTTTCGCAACGGACAGGAGACTCAAAGTATCAACAGAAGGTATGTGCCAATAGAATTTATCTAAAAGTATAACTTCTTGATAACTACTAGTAAATAAAACTACAATTCCAAAATTGGCATGGTAGACAATTGATTAAGCTACACATACTTGAAACGATGTTCTGCTAGTGACTGAATGGCATATGTTCCTATTTCAGGTGGAGAATGTTATCTTAGAACTTAATAGAACTTTTCCAGATGATGGTTTGCTTCCAATACACATTAATCCCGAGAGAGGGACAACGTCATACTCCACTATAACGTTTGGGGCCATGGGGGACAGGTAGCTTTCATTTATCTTTCTCCATATGACAGATCTGATAATGTGAACCTAAAGAGGACTGGTATCACCATATCCGTCTGTTCACTGGCATTTGGTTTTCCTTTGTTTCTTTTGTACATTTAGATAGTAAAACTATGTCGTTTCAGCTTTTATGAATATTTACTCAAGGCCTGGATACAAGGAAACAAAACAGCTGCTGTGGGACACTACAGGTAAGAAGCTTAAGTTTAAAGTTTCTTTATTTTTTTACTTTACAGTTTTCCTATTCAAAACTTCAAGTGGTTTCCTGTTTTGACATGATGAGTTGCAGTTCTGATGGATCCGTAACTGTAAAGTGTGTAAACTAATGCTAGAATACTTTGTCGGGCCTGAATTCAAGTCTTTGTCATGCATCACGGCCTAACACATAGAAATACTGTTAAATGTTTACATGTGTAGAGCACTACCAAGAAACCCAATCAGAGGAAACACGTGAATTTTGACCGAACATGAAAGGAAAAAGGACCATTAAGGAGAAAAAAATGACAACTTGCTGAGGAGTTGATTTAATCTAAATACATAAAAGTAGACCTGAATAATTAGAGCTGTTGCTATTATTATGTCATTCGATGTACATATAAATATCGAAGTAATGGAGATTAAATTTACTGCTACTTTTTTCATTAAAAAAAAAGAAATTTACTGCTATTTTTTATATCATTCTGATAAATACATAATATCAAACCTGAGCTGCATCGGGAGCCTTAATGATGACATTGTTATATACTCCATCACTTTTTCCTAGAAGGGCAAAACTTAAAATCTTGATTAACATGTAACTAGAGTACTCTTTCTGTGTCGCGTTCTTGCACTCTTGTTACATCTTCCAAGCATCACTTTAGCATGTTTCCAAAAATTCAGATACGCCAATCCTAAGTTTCAAATACTTTGTTTTCTAACTTTCTTGCTAGTTAAACTAGATTAGTCAAAACGATCAAAATTTAGTGCAGGATGTCCTTATGGATTATCTTGATTAGCAGCTGTAAGCTCAGTTCTGCAGAAACTAATTTGAAGACCAAAGAACTGGGGGTTTATGGGCAGCGTCTTTCCTTTGAGAAGTGCAAAGCGAGCTCCTTATCCTTTACTGCTCTGAAGTGCAGGAAGACGAAATTGGTTATTGTCTGAAAACTCTGTGTTATAATTGCTTAGTTAGAACCAAAAGGATCAGAAATGTGGACCAAGTCAAAGTATGTCAATGCATATTTCTTTCCTGAGACTTCTAAATGAGTATGACGTTCTTTTGCAAATTGCAATCTCAAGTGTATTACATAGAGTTCTTCCATTTAATTTTCCAAACAGAAAAATGTGGGAGACATCAATGAAAGGTCTTTTAAGCTTGGTGCGGAGGACTACCCCATCATCTTTTGCTTATATTGGTGAGAAGATCGGAAGTTCTTTAAATGACAAGGTGATGTATAGGGTTCAAATTGGTAGCTGGGAGTTGTGATGATGTGTGTTATTCTTATATCATGTTTAATCTACCCTTTTCTGAATTCTATATAGATGGATGAACTTGCATGCTTCGCTCCAGGAATGTTAGCTTTAGGGTCGTCTGGTTATGGTCCTGACGAGTCTCAGAAGTTCTTATCACTGGCAGAAGAGGTAAATTTGAACTTGTACAGCATTAAACTATGTTTTGACTTAAGTTCTTATTTGACCATCGATCTCTGATGGAGAAGTTTTGCATCAACTTTGAGTATGAGGTTGTTTAGGTTACATTGGACATTGTTCGGCCTACTCCAGATGATTACTTGGTTTACTTTAATTTATTTGGTGGGGTTATACAGGGTGAAGCATGAAACAACCTATGAAATAACATGTAGGTCTTGAATGTGGGCTACAGTGCAGATTTTATCATTCAACCTTCTAACTTTCTCTTTCAGATAAAAGGGAAAGAAGGCACATAGGATCAGTGGGCTTAATCTATTGCATATTGACTACTTCCATTATTGCTCGTTAGAACAGGAAACTTGAGTATTGCTATTTTACTGGATATGTTGACCCCTTCTTGCAGCTTGCTTGGACTTGCTATAACTTCTACCAGTCAACACCTACAAAATTGGCAGGAGAAAACTATTTCTTTAATGATGACGGGCAGGTTGATTTTACCAATTATTTTATTGGTACATATTTGTTATTGTTGTTTGCTTATGCTGATAAAGTATTTGTGATTGTTTTTCAGGATATGACTGTGGGCACATCGTGGAACATACTAAGGCCAGAAACGGTTGAGTCTCTATTTTACCTCTGGCGTTTAACTGGAAACAAGACATACCAAGAGTGGGGTTGGAACATATTTCAAGCATTTGAAAAGAACTCGAGAATAGAGTCTGGATATGTTGGACTTAAAGATGTAAGTACAAACTCAGACTCCTAACTCTAGTTGGTGATTTTGTTAAAGATTAATTCATGTGAAAGAATCTGAGCATCCAACCCAAAACTTAAAAGGCAATGGGTGGAGTGATCCAGGACATTACCCTTAGGGGCTGTTTGGTTCAAAATATCCCATAATCTTGGGATTAGAACAGGGACTATAACCTGGATAACTTATCCCACCTTCTATATGGGATAAGGGATAAGTTATTCCAAGATTTTGGTATAACAAGAATATCAGGTTTAGCTAATAACTCCAACCAAAACGGGATAAGTTTAATCCCAAAATTTATACCGGGATAACCCACCTAATCCCTTGAACCAAACGACCCCTTACATAACCGATGAAAGACAAGTGTATTCTCGGAGTATAACCCGATTCTCGAGATGTTTTGGACATCTATTTTTAACTTGTTGGTGTTTGTCCCAGGTTAATACCGGTGTGCAAGACGATATGATGCAAAGCTTTTTCCTTGCGGAGACTCTTAAATATCTCTACCTTCTTTTCTCACCCTCTTCACTCATTCCACTAGATGAGTGGGTCTTCAACACAGAGGCCCACCCCATAAAAATTGTTAGCCGGAATGATCGAGCAGTGAGTTCTGGAAGGTCAGTTGGACAAACCAAATCATATAGGCGGCCACGGACCAGGAGAGAAGGCCGATTTGGTAATAAGTAGATTCACAGGTCATCATTAGTTTAGTTGTTGATTGAGAAGGCCAATTTGAGAGTTGGAATTCAAGTGCAGTTTTGCTTGGCACTTCTTCAACCAGATTGACGGGATTTTCCCCCCCAACATTGATAAAATGCTCAGTATAGGAGAAGTTATGAGTATGTAGCATAGTTATTTAGTTTCCTTTTTCTATGTTCCCTTAATACTAGCGACTGTATTCTAGTACAGGTCATAAGGGCATTTGGTTGCGGGTAGCTCTACATATTTGGGGCTGGACGAGTTTTTGTATATCATACCTTTTTATTTTCGTTTTTCAAATACAACAGGTAAATTCTAATTTCAAGGACTGTTGACAACTTTTTTGCACAGTTGCGCTATGGTTGATGATCAAATATATCTCTTGAGTAACTTTTGGTTAAAAATAGCACGGTCTACCCAGTTTTTAGATTGGTTATTCAAAAATAGCCAGCGTTTGCCAAGTCATTGAAAAATAACTACTATTTTGCTGCTACAGAAACCGGTCCAACATAATATACTGGAGTGTGGTGCACCTGTGTATGAACTTCCAGCATATTATGCTGGACCGGTATATTATACTGGAACTCCAGTATATTATGCTGGAGTATTTTTCTGGATTTTGAATAGTGTTTTCGTTCAGATTTATCTTTACATAAAAAGTGGCTAAATTTTGATTACTTTTGAAACTGTGACTATTTTTTAATGACCACTTGTAAATCTGACTATTTTTGAATTTCTCCCTAACTTTTGAGGTTAGTGCTGTGAGCCTGTCTGGGTAATATTGGGTTGGTTTAATGTATCTCAGAATCGATGATAGCAAAAATGATATCAGTTAGCTGCTCTAAAGGGCTGTTATTTAGGAGTTAGCAAATGTGTCCTGAATTTTAGTTGTCCAGTTTAATTTTTCGGGACATAAATATTCTGAATTGTCCTCAAATTAAGATTTTTAGTTTAAGACAAAATAAGTATTGACTAATATTTAAATAAAAACCTTAAGAATGGATGTTTGTGTAATTCTCTCCTGGAGCTTGTTAAGTCGCATTCACATACTATTTTACGTTACTCCGTCTTCACATAACCATTCTACGTTAAATTTGTTACATTACGAAAATGTATGTTCCTTTGTAGAAATGGCACCAGGTAGTCACTTTAAAGAGTTGTTATTTAAAAATTGCCGATACATTTGTTATTTAAAAATTAGCCGATACATTATCGTGAAGTTAAGATTTTTTGTTTAAAATTTCAGAACAAAAATAAGTATTAGCTAATCTTTAAATAACATCCCTGAGGTTTATCTTGTTTTCGATAAGTACTAGAAGTATTAATACAACAATAACAATAAATTCAGTGTAATTTTACAAGTAGGGTCTGGAGAGAATAATATATATGCAAATCTTATCCCTATTTTGTGAAGGTTTATCTTGTTTTCGATAAACTTTTTACTTAAGGATCCAGAAGCATTAGTATTTCTTTTTGAAAAAGACAAGCAAATAGTGATATTTTTTTCCGTAGGAAAAAATGAACCAATTCTTTTGAATTTAAATCAAAACTCTTATACTATTTTCAATTTATGTGAACCTATTTAATTGAATACAGATTTTAAAAAAGAGAGAAGACTTTTGAACTTGTGATATAAATAAGGCATATATATTTTTTATGACTATAAATTATTACATAAAAGTAAATTATTTCTAAATATAGAAATTAATTTTTTTTGCACGAACTAAAAAGAAAATAGATTCACATGAATTGAAACCTCATTAATTTATTTAAAAAGGTTAAAATGGACTAATGGAGTAATACCAAATTGTGTTTTCTAATCAAAGGCAAACATAACAGATGTTGAAGGGTGTATAGCGGGCCAATAGGCCCAACATATAGCGGGCCAAAAGGCCCAACATACAGCAGGCCAACAGGCCCAACATAATTGTCACAGAATTTCGAAGGGGACGACGCATTTGGGGAATATGCTCCTTTTGCCTATGGAGAATTTCTTGCTCGAGAGGATTTTCCGATTCTCAGCACCCTCTCCATTTCCATTTCTCTCTCTATCCGACTCCATTTCTGTAAGCAATGAGCTTGAATAGAGCTCCTCCATTGTAAAACCCTAAACTCCAAACCTTTAGGGGAATTGCCAACTATTTTTAGATTACATCAGTCTTCTTTTTCACGCATTGATGCCTAACCCTCGTGTTCTCTCTGCTTTTCGCCGCTTTCGCCATATCTATCAAGGCTCCCATTCCGGTTCTCTATCTGTAGCGCTCTCAACTTTACAAAAGAAATTTGATTTTGATTCTTTTCAGTCTTGCCCATCCAAAGTGGAAGAGGAAGAAACTGAACCTCATTTCGATGCTTATGAAAAATTTCATTGCAATCCGAGCTCCCAGCTCAGTGGAGGAAGTCCGTCATCGTCTTCATTCGCATTGCGCAGTATATTGTCGGTTAATTCGTCGCGAAATGTAGTCTTATTGTCTTCAATTTCCAGAAGTAATAGTCACCTGTTCTTCAGCCGGGGTAAGCAAAATATTAGTCCCTATACTTAAATAGAGCTGTTCATTATGTGTAGTGTTAGCATTATGTTTAACAGAATTGCTCTTTTGCAGGTTTGATTACCAGAGCTAAGAAGATAAGGACGATTGAGGTGGATGATCATGGGTAACGTGTGTTGTTCTCCTCATATATGATGCTCTTCTATTTTCTTTTAAGGCACAACAATTGCATAAATGGCCTTACTGGTTTCTAGAATCTGTAAATTTAACCTTATTGTGCTGTTAGGTGCATAACTAATCCCTCATATATGTTTGGTGAGTTATTTTCTGATCCTTTTGTTAGTCTCTCATGTGTCCGACCAATAATGACGATCCTTTTGCTTACATCCGGTAAAAAACATTTCTGTAATTTGAGATCCTAGAGGCTTTGAAGCTTTGAAGTTAAACTGCCACCAATCAGATGGCATTCCAGAAAATTTGAAGTTAACCTTGAAGGTGGGAGTAAGTGATAATTCCAGAATCAATCAGATGGCATTCAATAACATTAAGTGGATGTCTCCATTCTGCTTAATTTGGACTCCATTTGGTCGGTGTTTCTTATTGCGTAGTGGAAAATTACTTCAGTCTCAAAGTTATTTTGTTGTTTCTCTGGATTAAAATGCATACATCAAAACCTTCTCTTTTACAATCGTGACAACCTACCATCGATCAAAAACAGGAAAATAATTCCATTAGCTAAAACCATGAATCTCTATACTATGTCACCTAAATTTCTTCTTTTTCTGCTGCCATAGCCAGCGAGCAGTCACAACAGCTTTATGGTGCAATTTTCTTGTCTTTTCCCTGAAGTTTGGGGTCTGGTTTGTCAGTTCCAGCCATGTCATGTTGGCTGAAGTTGTACATTCAGTTGCGGATTTTGCAAATCAGGTATTGCGCATTTTTTAAACTAACATGGCCTGGTATGTGCGAAGTTCCATCTCTAAAACTTCATCAGTCAAAACAATGTTGATTGCTCACTTTGTAGGCACTTCTTGCATATGGTTTAAATAGCTCCAGACGTGCACCAGATGCTATCCACCCGTAAGTCTCAATACCTTGACATTGCAGGCACCGTTCCTTTTTTTTTTAAATTTAAATTTCTCTTGTATTTAGCACACTTCAAGTTTCTAGATATAGTAGTATTTGCTTGCATTGCAAAATGAACATATGTACCATTTATTTGGTGAATGTGCAACTGTATCATACAAGATATTTGGTTTTCACATATACATGCCTGAGCAGGGCTTAACAACACTATATCAAACGCATGATGAATGAAAGATCTTAGACCACCGCTAGAGTGGAATAGTTGCTCTTTTTCTTGTGACATGTGTTTTGGAGCTTTAGAGGCTTATGAATTTTTTGAATTCTTATTTTTATCTCTGCAGATACGGCTACTCCAAGGAAAGATTTGTCTGGTCTTTAATATCTGCTGTTGGTATATTTTGTCTTGGTTGTGGTGCTACAATAGTTCATGGAGTTCAAAACTTGTGGACTTCTGAGGTACTTTAATTGAAATACAGTGATCCGTCATCTGATGTTGAATACTGTGCTTTCACATCAACCAGAACTGTATTTCTTTGTATGTATATGTTTCAGCAACCTGCAAATATTGGATATGCAGCACTTGTGATTGGTGGCTCATTCATTATAGAGGGTACAAATTTTTCTTTAATAAATACAAGTAGCTAAAATTTCATTCCTGTTATGATTTTTACCCCTTATTTCCCTTTACATTTCGTTCCTGACCCTGGACTTCTTTTAGGTATTTCTCTCATTGTAGCTATACAAGCTGTCCAAAAAGGAGCTGCTGCAGAAGGAATGACAGTGAGAGATTATATTTGGCGTGGCCATGATCCTACAGCTGTGGCTGTCATGACTGAGGTGACCAACATGTTTTCTTGAGCTCCTACTCATGATCTCTTTGTCAGTGATCTGTAATGTATGTTCAATTTGTAGGATGGTGCTGCAGTTACAGGCCTAGCCATTGCTGCTGCATCACTGGTTGCTGTAAATGCCACTGGAAATCCCATTTATGATCCCATTGGTTCCATTATAGTGGGCAACCTTCTAGGAATGGTATGTGATGCTAAACCTTAAACCTGTGCTGAAGTTCAAGCATTGTAATCTATATGTATTTTTCAGTGTGTGTCAGCTATCAGCATATTAAAAAATTAGAGTTCAAAATTGATCTTTTAGTTGAAGTTAGGGATTGTAAATATATCTGTTCTGCATGTGCACAAAGTTGAGAATTTGGTGACAACCTACAGATTGTAGTAAACGCTCGTACTTTGGTCCTTCCTATTAGTTATTTTATGTACAGCAGGAGGTCGAGGTTGATACTGAGTGTTCATAGTGTTGTGACTACTAACAAAATGAATTGTATGATACATTACATCAAGTATGGTTTATTAGAAACATGACTGCACTATTAAAGATGTCACAAAAGTTATCACCAATGCTGTGAGTCCAACAATGTCATATGATAGTGAATATTGGCCTCTTAGAACCACCAAATCAGTGAGATGAGTATTATAATTATAAACATGCAAATGTTAAGATAGATGTGCTATTATACAAGATTAGATAAGATTTGAAATGATCACATGTGCCAGAAGGTGAAACTAGCATGATTTGAGGGAAAACTGAGAGAAGGTTGCATGACATGGTTTCGTAATGTCCAATGTTGACCTCCAAATGCACCGGTCAATAGGTGTGACAACATGATTGGAGGTATCAAAAAGGACAAGGCAGACTAAAATTAATTTTAGAAAAAAGGACGAGGTTAGATCATAGGGAGGGAAGTTGCGTCGAAAAACCTACAATTTCGTAGAACCCATGTGGACTTGGTGAAGAACAAAATATAATTGAAACAAAGTATCCATATAGGAGAAACCAACTGCTTATGATTAAAGTTTATTCGTTGTTGGTACACTTATAGTACGTCCTGCGTGATGCTGTTTAATAGTTGCCCTTTACCTTAGTTAGAGATTGTACGATCATGTAGGGATAAGCTTGATATTTAGTGAATCCGTGGTCTTAGAGAACCTCTACTTTGTCCTAAAAGACAAAAGATATGAGTATTAGAATGAAATGGATCAAAATGCAGCAGGATAGATATTGATGATTCATATTGCCAATTTGAGCTAGACAGGAATAGAGTGGTTGTTCTTAGCTCTTATATCGAAATTCTAAAGTTAAGACTGGCATCGAAGTAACTTGTGTTGTCGTGAAGTAGCGTATAGGAGATGTTGATTGAGAAAAGTGAAATCTTGAAGACCCATCTCACGGAATGCTTTCCAGTGTTAGAATGATGCACTTTATATGATCTTGTTGTGATTGTTACAGTGACTGATGATATGGATGACTAAACTTGGTTGTCAGTAATAATTGTCTGATGTCTTTTACGCTTACCACCTTTATTTTTTTGGAGGGGGAGAGGAGAGAGAGCATATTCTTTGCCGTCATCTCAAACTTAAGCTTTGAAAAAGGGGAGGTTTAATATGCAATTTGGAATGCAGGTTGCGATATTTCTGATTCAGAGAAATCGCCATGCTTTGATTGGTAGAGCAATTGATGACAATGACATGGACAGGGTTCTGCAGTTCCTGAAAAATGATCCAGTATGTTGTTGCTGAATCGCTCTTCTCTGCTAACCTGTTTGCCTAACTAAACCATCCAAACTATACTTGCTACAGGTTGTTGATTCCATTTATGATTGCAAAAGTGAGGTGATTGGACCTGGGTTCTTTAGGTTTAAGGCGGAGATAGGTGATGGGAAATGGTTCTTCATTTCTATTCTTCAGTTTCTTTAAGGTACCTCTTCTAATATGTTGCTTTATATTGCAGACTTCAATGGCGTAGTGCTGGTTCAAAATTATCTAGAGAGAGCTGGACGTGAAGTGTGGGCTAAGCAGGTTATTAGTTTTCCATGCAAACTTTTTAATTCTTCCGCCACACCACCCCTCATTGGGGTTTGAGGGGCGGGGAGGGGGGGGGGGGGGCATCCTGTTTTTGCATTTCAATAGCTGACAGCATCAATGGGTTGATAGAAGAAGGCACTGAAAATTTAGACTACTTTCTCTCTTCTAAAATAGAAAGATTGAATACTTCTTTACCATGCCCTTGTGATGACATGTCTTCGGCGCTATCTTGTTGTTTCTCAAGATGACTTCTCTTTGGGAAGATGTAATAAAATTCAACATAAATTCTTAGAATATAATAATATATCTGCTTGGCACATTGTTTTTGATTTATTTTTTTGCCTTTTGTTGAAGTGATGTAATATCTGCATGGCACATTGTTCTCGCAGTATATTTTTCGAAATGATTTCTTGCTGTAACATTCTCGAAGATCAGTTAGTTCATCTCTATTTGATTTTGCTGAATAGTGCTGACATAGTTCTTGAATTGTCATAGCTTCAGCCTAAATTATGACCATAAACATTATTTCACTTTCTTCTTCACCCTTAGGGCCATGCAGTCTGCAAGCATTATATTTTGATAGGTACAAGCATTGTTGAAAAATAATAGCCACTTATTTTCTCTTTTTCATATGTAGTTTCGGGAGGCTTCAGAGCAGAAGGATGATGCAGAATTACTGAAACTGATGTCAATCTATGGTATGCATAACTTTGGATGTATGATTGTGAATTGCGCCTATTACGGGCTATGAAACATTTTTGTTTCTTGGCAGGTGAGGAAGTTGTCACAGCACTAGGGAGTGAAGTTGATCGGCTAGAAAAGGAAATCCAGGAAATAGTTCCAGGCATTAGGCATGTGGACATTGAGGCCCATAATCCAATTGGACCATCCCCATGAGTGTATAACTTAATACTGAGCTACGCAAAAACTTTTTGTTCAAATTATAACAAAATGAGATACAATTGATGAATTATGGGAAGTATCATTTAGCTCGGATGCTCTAAACCGAGCTTTCAGTGTAGAACTTGTTTGAAGAATTTGTCGTTCCAGTGTAGGGGACAATGATCCTCTGCATGTCTTTTTTCTTGTGTGTACAAAAGCAGCTTTTACTCATTTCTGGTGATGGTTTTGCAAGTGGAAAGCAACTCAGTGATGTCTGAAGGCGCCTCGGACAGATTTCATGCCCATTAACCAGCTTAAAGAATGGTTCCTGGCTTAATACTCTCAAGCCTTATCATGTGATGTATGAACATTAGAGTCATCAGACAAGTGATAATTCAAAAAAAGAAAAATAGGGCCTTCCAGTAGGAATCCGGAACCAAAATGATGGTTTTTTTGGACTAAAAAATACCAAAATAGGTGGGGGAAAAAAGGCTTGGGATCATTTTTATATAGCGCATGTGTTACATGCACTATACCTTAACAGATACATGCGCTATGCCCAAGTTTGAAAAGGCGATCGAAGTTTGAGTATAGTGCATCAAATACATACAAGCCCAAGTTTGAAAAGGCGATCGAAGTTTGAGTATAGTGCATCAAATACATGCAAGTGGTCTTATTGATGATAGCGATGAAATATGAGAAATTTGTGTCAACTGGGCCCTAGATTATGATGCCCCGGTCTGGACGGATGCGTACAAGATGTTGACGAAAAAGATGAAGACAATGACAATGAAACAATGCCAGAATAGTGACGATAATTGCGAATGAAAATCGTTATTTAATTATTGTATTAAATCTTCAATGCTAATTGTCAATTAGATTTAAGACTATTGGAAACATAATTTTATTTCATAAATATTGCAAGCATCATCATTACAAACATTTAGTACAACAAAATATACTGCAACAAATCACTAATTTTATGCTTGAAAATTGCCAACATTGGATGAACTGACACCGGGAGCTGAATTGCCATCGCTTCCCAACTCGACTGAAGGATATTACGGCGATCATGTCCTGTTTGGGAATATATACCACATTTACGTGCATAAACGGTATCACCAATATTCATTTGGTTCCGTATTCGAGTTCTTTTTTGCACTTGCCGGCGACGCACAAAATCCTTGTTACATACCATTTTAAATGGTTCCGGCGGCCAATAATGTTTAGCACCCACTGGTTGGAAGTGACCGCTATAGGTGTTTACATATGCAACCACACTATATTCTTTATTAACATACCTCGTCGCAGCAAACCCATCATGTTGAAAGCACTTCATGGCATGTGAGCATGGCAAGTGATAAATCGACCATTTCCCATATGAACATAATCGCCTAGATTCATTGATGGTGTGGGTATTATTACTCTAGTTTTGATGCAAATCGGTGCGAACTTCAAAAATATTTCGATCGTTGCAGTATTGCAAATATGTATGCCACTATGCCCGCTTCCTATATTTCTCAAATCGTTTCATCGGTTGTGGCATAAATTGAACACTCATTTCCAATAAGGACGATGCACTTCAGGATTTTTCAACAAACCTCTCTGCCATCTGCTTGAATGATATCCGCACCATGACAGTGACAGGAAATCCACGGGCAGATTTCAACAACTCGTTGAAAGACTCTGACACTTTGTAGCCAAATATTTCCTTCTTCTGCCACCATCCTTATGCAAAGTCCACTTATATGCATCAACCAATGATAAGCTCTTGGGTCTTCCTGCCTAATAAATTCTATTCGCATCCTGAATTTACACTCTTGATGGTTTGTTGCATCAATCCATATTAAAACCTGTAAGCTCTTGGTCGGATAAGCCCGATGGAAGTTGGCCTTCAAGTGCCTAACACAGTAATTGTGGTAGGCATACGGCTCCTTCCATGCATCCAAAGTTTGCATAGAACTTAAAATCCCACCATGTTGATCAGATATTAGACATATACCTGAATGATGTCTCACAACGTGCTCCTTCGAGTGGTTCAATAACCATGTCCAAGTCTCTTGACTATCATTGGGACAAATAACAAATGCGAGGGGAAATATGCTTTCATTATCATATGTGTCGTCTATGGAGATTATCGACCGACAATGCATAAAATATCAATGGCTGGTTTAAATGCCCAGAACATATATTTGAATATGTATTCTGGTATACCCGGACTCCGCTCAAGCTTTCATTCAACAACAGTCCCGGGATTAAAGTGTTGCAAAACAGTCATGTACCTGGGTAGAGCGGTAAATGGCTTTTCCCAATTACCATAAATAATATCAAACACATGTTTACACCCGAGAAATGCCTTTCTTTTGGTAATGATACAACCATATACCTGCGCAACTGATGTTATGTAGCACCCTGGAAAATTTTGAAGTACTTAAGCACTATTAAGAAAGTTAACGTGTGCTAATTGTACTATTTTGTGTGTAGATGAGGACTATTAATATGATGGATATTAATTGAATATGATACTAAGTTTACTATGTGTATTTGAAGTGATATAGGTCTTAAGGAGAGCCCTTGGTGCAAATTAAGATGGAAATTATATGGTAGACTAAAGTTCCAAACGAGTACGCACAAGACCTAATTTTGGACGAGCATATCTACATATGTATAAGGAGTTATGTGATGTAAAACCTATAAAATAAAAGGTCTTTGAGTATAGTTTCTAAAACTTCAAACCGTTCGTTATTTGGACTATCATACAAGAAGGTATGGCCAAATTACCAAAGGCTGGCAGAGGAGTATGCAGATGCAAAACATCCGAGGCCGAGACCGAAAAGAGGGGCTGGTAGTGAAGTGCTGCCATAGTGACTAGTCAGCATCCAAGCTTCGAAGAGGAGTGATCTGCGGATGCGAAGCATCCGAATCCGCGTCCGAATCCCAGAAATCTAGGCCTATAAATACAAGGTCGGGGGAGGAGAGTATTTTGAGTATTTGGGGTTAGGGTTCTTGAGGTGAAGGGACGATTTTGAGCTCAAATCAAGTCCAATCAACCGAGGTAAGTTGTTAATGATGTTTTGAGTTGATCTTACTCAATATACATGAGTTCTAACATCATTTTAACATCCAAATTCTAGATTTCATCATCAAATACTCAAGAACACAAAAATCACCAAAGTTGTGATTTTTCAAGATTGATCTACTAAAGGTAATTTTAATGCTTCAAACTCGTTTATTATGAGTAGTTAGAAGTATTTGTTACAAGTATTATTGGTTGAAAGATTGGATTATAAAATTCTAGTTCATGGCATGAATAGTATTTTTGAGAAAAATAAGAGAGAAGATGAATGGTGAATCTTGGTGATGAAATTGATTGAATACAATGAACCTATGGAATTATTGATAGCAAAAGATGGAAGTGATCAACTAAGTAATCATCCGAATTGTATATTGTGCAAGTTTTGATTATGGAAGATGATGAATAGTAACTTGGTGGCATTGGACAATTGATGTAGTATCATTAATGACTTCGAACGGGTATTAAAATATAAGGATGAAGTTGAATGGTCTAGCTTGTAAATGTATTTGGCAATTTGAGTTGTTGGAGGCTTGTAGCCAATTTATGAGCCATATATGGATATTGATTAATATCTTAGGTCATATTTTGATGTAATTAGGATATCTAATTGTAGATATCGACTTGTTGGTGATGTTGAGCTTTTTAATCAACATCGGAATGATGGAAGAGGATTGAAGGCTTGTGAATGTTAATAAAGCGAAAGCGAGGTAAGTTGATTAAAACTTATTCTTCTTGAGGGACTTTCTCTAAAAGCATGTTTCAAGTTAATACTTAAGTTGTTTGCAAATGTGCTTTCGTACTTGCGGGGACACACAAGTACGGATGTCTCCATGTACTAAAATATTATGTTGCATATGTAGTATCATGCCGTTTTGTAAAATTTTATTTTAAATCTTGTTGGCTAAATGACACTCAAGGTAAATGTTATAAGTTTTTATCAAAACTTATGTGTTGACAAGAGTATACATATTTGAGTGCTAAAGAAAAGTTTTCATGGAAAGTATTTCTTTTGGAAATTGATGTGCAGAATAATACTTGTGGTATCTTCTAAAGACTGATGTTAAATTGCTAAAGGCTTTAGCATGTAAAAGGTTGTTTATTTAATTTTTGTTCAAATGATTTATATTTTATGTAAATGTTATGATTTGATAAAAATAGATCCTTTGAAGCTACTATGCTATGAATCTATTTTTGAAGTATCAAATATTTTGGGAGTTACTTGTGTTTATCGAGATTGACTTCGGATAGGTTGTGTTCGTCGTCATGAAACTACACGTGCCGGTGTAGGCGTAGATGGCCACTTTGCGGTATAGACTACAGCAGAGTGCTCTCCCTCGAGAGGGTACTATTTTGTGCTATTATTAGCATGGCTCAGTCGATTCGTACGGCACTACGATGAGGCGACTTGAGCAAGTAGGGTATATGATACTTGCCGCTAGGTACATAACCTAGTTGACCTTCTTATGTCGGTGATGGTATGGTACTCCCAGTGAAAGGTAAGAATGATTTTCTTATGATTAGGCCTAAGGAGCCGAAAGTGATTTCGATGACTTAAAGCATACGAAATGATTTTGTACGATTTATCTAAAATCTTGGATTGATGTAAATGATTTAAAAGTTTATATTGTGAGTTATATTCACTTTGTTGTTATTTAAAATAACAAGGACCATGAATTGATAAAATTTCTTATCGTTTTATATCAAATATTGGTGCATTATATTTTTTTATAAAGTTTTTCCCAAGAACTTAAGTAGAGAAAGTCTATTACACTTATTGAGTACCGCTGTGGTGTACTCAGCCCTTAGGGCCCCCCTCCAGGGCCCTGCTTACTTTACATGTTTCAGGATGATGTATGATACGTGTCATGCGGTCAGGCCAGGATGACTCTCTTTCCGAGTTATTATGAAGCACCACTTTTATTTCGTGGTAGCTATCATGTTCTTCCTTATTTTATTTTGTTGGAATTACTCCAACCGTTGGTTCTATTCTTTGGTATAGAGGCTCCATAGATAGTTGTGAAATGTTGTAGTAATGAGGTTGTACACGACATTCATGAAAGTGTATTTATCTTACTTAGTTTCATTGTTATTATTATTATGAAAGGGTTTCATGTGTGATTTTGAATTGGAAAATATTTTATCATTTAACTTGAAAATGTATAAGATTTTCAATGAGCTTCCGCAGTTAAATTGGTTTTCATGCATATGATTTGGGTGCATCACATGGTTTGGTTCGCTCGGGTCGGGTAGTGTGCCGGGTGCCGGTCACGTGGTTTTGGGTCGTGATAAACTTGGTATCAGAGCACTAGGTTCTAAGTTGAGTCCTAGGAAGTCTATGGAGTAGTGTCAAGTAGAGTCCCTCTTATCGATGTGTTATCAGCCACAATTATATCGGGGAGGCTACAATGACATCTAGGGTGTTTCACTTTCTTCATACTCTAGATCGTGCGTTTGTGCTTGAAGCGAGAGTACGAATTCTCGATAGTGTTAATTACCTGTTGTGGAAGATATAAAAGTGACGAGAATAATTCTCAAGGTTCAAGTTATAATACAAGATGTTTTGGCTAATAGACAGAAAGTATCAGATTTGTTCAAAATTGAAGGATAAGTTGAGAATAGATTGGGACTAATATAGTTAACACATACAACTTTGGTGAATAAGAATTATTAGTAGAATACTGAGAAATCATGGGAGAAAATAAGGTGATGATGTCATCTAGTGTTGTCAGGATGATGTCCTGACTTATAAAGAATTTTACTAATGGATGCGAGTAAGGGCACCTATGTTAGACCCTGGATTTCAATTCATGGTTGTTGGTCAAATTTTTGGAGCGATTATTTACTATGGTAATCACCATTAACGAGTTAAGCGATGTTACAAAAAAAAGTATAAATGAAGATGTTGCATCTTAAACTATCATGACAAGATATAGAGAGGTGATATGGATATAATTGATAAGTCAATGTGATTCAGTCAAGTTTGTGGTAAACATAGTATGACTCATATGGAATATGGCATAGTTAATACAATGTCAACAATGACCAAAGACACCTTCCCAAAAAAAAAACAAGACTTTCTTGATTATCCGAAAAGGGAATAATATTAGAAGAGGAAGATGACCCTTAATTATACTAGAGATCGGATTTCCTCTGAGCATGATAGGTTATCGTCATGATTGTATCATATGTTATAGAAGTGACACACAAGAAATAAAGTACCACGTGTAAGTAAGAGTTGAGGATAGACGAAGCATGTCATATATAAAAGATGGGCACGACAACATTGAGTTCATTCAGATGATGAATGTGATACAAGTAAAAGTCAACCTCTAATTATGCATGCCAAGGCATGCGAGGATAAAGTATCCTGACTTAAATGGGTAAGCGTGAAAATATTAAGGCATGAGATGCACAAAAGGCGTAATCTTGTAGGTTATAAGAAGCTATATAGATTGTCGAAGAAGAAAAAAATGATATGGAATAATAATCTTGAGTTTTTTTTATCGAGGTATGTTTTACTTTATTCTGTTGAAATGATGAAAAATTGAGAATTTCCAAGAATGATCTCAAAGTCACTCTATATGTGCCCAATATTGAAAGAGCAGTTAACTTATGAGTGAACGGATCCTTATGATTCAAGAAAAATAAATATTAAAATGGCTCATGGGCTAATTTAAAGTTGTTGGAAAGTTATACATATAATGTATCCGACGTAAGGCTCAAAAACAAAAATTTAAAAACGGTTATGGTACGAATTTGGAGATTGAGAAGTCACAAGAATTCTAACTCTACATGATAATATGTCATAAATACCTAACATGATATGTATGGACAAGGTTGATGATACCATGAAGAACGGAAAAATATGCAAGTATATATTTATCATATGAAACGTGTTGATGTGAATATGTGAATTTAGCCTAAGGGAGTCACACTAGTTCATCATACTTAAGCGTGAGTGGAGAGCGCAAGGCAGTTGTACTTACTAGAAATGTATTAAAGCATGAATTGAAGGGTGAAATATTATAAGAGGTGTCAACGGTGAACATAAAAGAGTGAAGTGGTAACTATAATATTGTCGTAAGGGCGGAAAATATATGTTGCAGCTAGTAGCGACGTGATACTTGGATACGATAATAAATAAAGAAATTTTCTATGAGCATAACCAATCTATCATATTGTCAGAATAATGAGCATATCGGCATAATGATGAGATAAAAGTCGATGTACGATGAAAAACTGAAGAGCTAAAATAGAGATTTCTAATTAGGAGTGGTAAATAACCTATTGTAGTGGGTGAACAAATTGATTGTCAATGAAAAGTTCTATGTGAGAAATAAGTTTAATATTGACTTCGAGTGGCAAGTAAGAGTTTGAACTGGATCTACTCCTAAGTGGGGAGCATCAGAACAAAAATGATTCACCTTAAAGATAATGGTTTGAGAAATAAGATATTTTATTTACTAGAGTCAAGATGAAGAGGAAACATTCGGTAACTTCATGATGGAATGAGCACAATTACCATAAAGTTTTTGTTGGAATTCAAAGACTCATTACCAGTAATAGTTACGATGTTTTAGATCAGGGATATTAAAGGTTATGTCTTATAGTTAAAGATTTAATGGGCAACTCGAATGCATTCCTACAACTTTGGGGACATGTGCGATTTTAATTAAATTCAAGTATTGACGGAGAACAAGGAAGTACTTTAAACTGTACGTGGGATTAAGTGAAATAAGAGGATATTTTAATGTGTGCACACTTTAGCAGAAGATGAAATAGAAAAAGGTAATGTAATGCGCATTTCTGAATGAGAAAAGATTCTTCTATATAAAAATAAAGTATGCCAGTAAAGGGTATGGGTTCAAGAAAGAGCACTAATATTAAAAGGAGCAAGTACCATCGTGATAGCAATGACTCTTAACTGTTGAAAGCTTACGGGCTACGGTAGCACATCTATGGTATGCATGGAAATAAATGCAATCTCAAGTTTTTGGTAGAAAAATATCACAAGATACTCAATGGGGTCAAGGAATTGGTAAAAGTTAAGAAATAAAACTGGGACACAGATGCCCGCGATTAGGTAGCAAACTAGTCATGAAATCGAATGAAGCGAGTTGAATTGCTTTCAGAGTAAACTTATTGGTAATAATATTTATCAAGTTATGAATCTAGCATGAGATATAAAGGTATGAGCGAAAGTAGGGGTATTAAATTATCATTTGATGGATAAATCTGAAAGAAATATCTTATTAATCTTCGGAAGGAATAAAAGGATATCCTAAAATAATTTTGATGATTAGAGAATATTAAATGTCTTAAGTGAGAAAACTTGTCCTGGAAACATGACTTAAAAGAGAAACAGACAAATTTGAAAGTATTGATTATAAGAAAATTTTGAGACTATGAGTCGGAATGGATAAGTTTATAGGTACCAAGTGGGCAATATAATTTTGCTCTCACCAAGCATGAGCCATAGCTTTGAGGAAGCTGAGAATTTAGGCAGCATGAAAATGTGCCATTCTACGTTATTCAAAAAAAATTATTAAGGACATCCAATCACAAAAAGATTTTTAGCTTATTTGAAGATACTTTTCAGGTACAACTTGACGTATGCATGGCTAAAGAAAATGCATGCAAGTATAATAATGACATGGGAGCTATGTTTAGTAGCTATTATTGATATTGAATAGTATTCATATAGGTCACTAGTTAAAAGTTTTAAAGATTTACATTTGATGCACTTATGGTATATGTACGACCGAGTGGGGTCAAGATGGTACATTATATTGTGTATTGTTGGTTGTTGAGCGATATTGTTATTGGCGCCCGTGTGGGGGCTTGTTCTGGATAGGTTAATATTTTTGGATAGTCCTAGTTTTAGGGGAAACTCTACCGAAAATTTTAAGAAATTGTAAAGATAGCCAAATTTTGAGGGCCATGAGTAAGTTGAGATTTTGGAAAAAAAGTATAAGACCCATGTAGTCATAAGTGCCTATGCATAATGATTGGAGGTAAATGGATAGTAACTCTATTATTAGAAGCTACTTGTAAAACATTCGAGGACGAATGTTCTTAAGTGAGGGAGAATGTAGCACCCCGGAAAATTTCAAAGTACTTAAGCGCTATTAAGAAAGTTGACGTGTGCTAATTGTACTATTTTGTGTGCAGATGAGGACTATTAATATGATGTATATTAATTGAATATGATAATAAGTGTACTATGTGTATTTGAAGTGATATAGGTCTTAAGGAGAGCCCTTGGGGCAAAATAAGATGGAAATTATATGGTAGACTAAAGTTCCAAACGAATACGCACAAGACCTAACTTTGGACAAGTATATCTACATATGTATAAGAATTTATGTGATGTACAACCTATAAAATGAAAGGTCTTTGAGTATAGTTTCTAAAACTTCAAACCGTTCGTCATTTGGACTTTCCTACAAGAAGTTATGACCAAATTACCAAAGGCTGGCGGAGGAGTGTACGGATGCAAAGCATCCGAGGCCGCGTCCGAAAAGAGGGGTTGGCAATGAAGTGCTGCCACAGCGGCCAGGTCAGCATCCGAGCTTCGAAGAGGAGTGAGCTGCGGATGCGAAGCATCCGAGTCCGCGTCCGAATCCCAGAAATCTAGGCCTATAAATACAAGGTCGGGGGAGGAGAGTATTTTGAGTATTTGGGGTTAGGGTTCTTGAGGTGAAGGGACGATTGTGAGCTCAAATCTAGTCCAATCAACCGAGGTAAGTTGTTAATGATGTTTTGGGTTGATCTTACTCAATATACATGAGTTTTAACATCGTTTTAACATCCAAATTCTAGATTTAATCATCAAATACTCAAGAACACAAAAATCACCAAAGTTGTGATTTTTCAAGATTGATCTACTAAAGGTAATTTCAATGCTTAAAACTCATTTATTATGAGTAGTTAGAGGTATTTGTTACAAGTTTTATTGGTTGAAAGATTGGATTATAAATTTCTAGTTCATGGCATGAATAGTATTTTTGAGAAAAATAAGAGAGAAGATGAATGGTGAATCTTGGTGATGAAATTGATTGAATACAATGAATCTATGGAATTATTGTTAGCAAAAGATGGAAGATCAACTAAGTAATCATCCGAATTGTATATTGTGCAAGTTTTGATTATGGAAGAGATGAATAATAACTTGGTGGCATTGGACAATTGATGTAGTATCATTAGTGACTTCGAACGGGTATTAAAATATAAGGATGAAGTTGAATGGTCTAGCTTGTAAATGTATTTGGCGATTTGAGTTGTTGGAGGCTTGTAGCCAATTTATGAGCCATATATGGATATTGATTAATATCTTAGGTCATATTTTGATGTAATTAGGATATCTAATTGTAGATATCGACTTGTTGGTGATGTTGAGATTTTTAATCAACATCGGAATGATGGAAGAGGATTGAAGGCTTGTGAATGTTAATAAAGCAAAAGCGAGGTAAGTTGATTAAAACTTACTCTTCTTGAGGGACTTTCTCTAAAAGCATGTTTCAAGTTAATACTTAAGTTGTTTGCAAATTCGTACTTGTGGGGACAAACAAGTACGGATGTCTCCATGTACTAAAATATTATGTTGCATATGTAGTGTCATGCCGTTTTGTAAAATTTTATTTTAAATCTTGTTGGCTAAATGACACTCAAGGTAAATGTTATAAGTTTTTATCAAAACTTATGTGTTGACAAGAGTATACATATTTGAGTGCTAAAGAAAAGTTTTCATGGAAAGTATTTCTTTTGGAAATTGATGTGCAGAATAACACTTGTGGTATCTTCTAAAGACTGATGTTAAATTGCTAAAGGCTTTAACATGTAAAAGGTTGTTTATTTAATTTTTGTTCAAATGATTTATATTTTATGTAAATGTTATGATTTGATAAAAATAGATCCTTTGAAGCTACTATGCTATGAATCTATTTTTGAAGTATCAAATATTTTGGGAGTTATTTGTGTTTATCAAGATTGACTTCGGATAGGTTGTGTTCGTCGTCATGAAACTACACGTGCCGGTGTAGGCGTAGATGGCCACTTTGCGGTATAGACTACGGCAGAGTGCTCTCCCTCGAGAGGGTACTATTTTGTGCTATTATTAGCATGGCTCAGTCGATTTGTACGGCACTACGATGAGACGACCTGAGCAAGTAGGGTATATGATACTTGCCGCTAGGTACATAACCTAGTTGACCTTCTTATGTCGGTGATGGTATGGTACTCCCAGTGAAAGGTAAGGATGATTTTCTTATGATTAGGCCTAAGGAGCCGAAAGCGATTTCGATGACTTAAAGTATATGAAATGATTTTGTACGATTTATCCAAAATCTTGGATTGATGTAAATGATTTAAAAGTTTATATTGTGAGTTATATTCACTTGGTTATTATTTAAAATAACAAGGGTCATGAGTTGATAAAATTTCTTATCGTTTTATATCAAATATTGGTGCATTATTTTTATAAAGTTTGTCCCAATAACTTAAGTAGAGAGAGTCTATGACACTTATTGAGTACCCCTGTGGTGTACTCGGCCCTTAGGGCCCCCCTCCATGGCCCTGCTTACTTTACATGTTTCAGGATGATATATGATACGTGGCATGCGGTCAGGCCAGGATGACTCTCTTTCCGAGGTATTATGAAGCACCACTTTTATTTCGTGGTAGCTATCATGTTCTTCCTTATTTTATTTTGTTGGAATTACTCCAACCTTTGGTTCTATTCTTTGATATAGAGGCTCCATAGATAGTTGTGAAAGGTTGTAGTAACGGGGTTGTACACGATATTCATGAAAGTATATTTATCTTACTTAGTCTCATTGTTATTATTATTATGAAAGGGTTTCATGTGTGATTTTGAATTGGAAAATATTTTATCATTTAACTTGAAAATGTATAAGATTTTCAATGAGCTTCCATAGTTAAATTGGTTTTCATACATATGATTTGGGTGCATCACATGATTTGGTTCGCTCGGGTCAGGTAGTGTGCCGGGTGTCGGTCACGTGGTTTTGGGTCGTGACATGTTATACACTCTTTCAGCTTGTACCTTATGGAGGATTCAATGTGTAGAATCAAAACAAGGGAAATCAAGTCAATATTCAAGTTAAAATGATTCTCGTTGAATGTGTCAATATCACAAGTGTGGTTGCCATTGTATTTCCCCACCATCCACATATTTATTTTCAACTTTCTCCCCCGCAACATCTACTTACAACCTTGATCCCATCTACGACAAATAACCTTATATACTTGCGTAGATGACTCATTAACCTCGATTTCACGATAATATTTTGTGCTGTAAATTCGTACTGCCCTGCTAAGCCGCACTTTATCAGCAAAAGGCATATTCTTAGAGCTCTGTTAGTCTAGATTCATCTTATATTGTTGTACGAATGTTATCAAGATCCCCAGTGAGGGAATCCACATCCGGCATACTGGGCAACTAATCAAGGTAGGGAATCTCCCTTGAATAAAAAGGCACATGGGACTCGTACACTCTGGGTCTAACGGTAGTTTGAGTCTGCATATGTAGAGCATGCTCATTTGTGGCATCATGCTCCCTCATCAAATCAGGTTGTTCATTCTCATTCTTTTTAGCAAAGCGCAGTTCCTCATCATCGCCCTCATCAGGGAAGGGTGTATCATCTCCAGACTCATCAGCATTGTTGTCATAATCACTATCATCTTCCTGACTCTGTGCATCTGCTAGATCCTGATTAAATATATCGTCTTCGGGCAACTGAGTAAGGATAGGAACATCATGTTGCTCGTTTTCATTGCACCACCAATAAAATAATGAGTTTCTCAAAGTCATCCCAACATATTAACTTTATCTTACAATTCATAATTAGTAGATGGCCCATGATACACATTATCGAGTTGTTGATGAATCACGGATGGACCAGCATGATTCAAACCATCAAAATTGGGTATATTCCAACTGTTGGTTGGTTCATAACTTGTAAAATTCATATCTGGCATGTATTCCCTTTGGAAGATATAAGTGCTAGTACGAATATGATACATAAAAAAATAATCATACTACAATGATAAAAATCAAAATTTACCACTCAACGTGTGGATTATATAAACTTGGGAAACTCCTCATTCGACCATGGAGATAAGTTTAGATCTAGCCAAACTCTTTCAAATGGAACCTGTTCAGATAAAACTACTCCAAAAACACCAACAGATGATTGAGGATTATCCCTATTTTGCGAAACCTCAATATTGCAGACGTCTTCAGACTTGACGTACATTTCCAGTATTTTTATCACAAGAAGTTCCTGATGTTCATCCGAAGTCCTCAAAAAATCTTTCAGTATTTTATCGTCTTCGATATTAAACTCATCATAACAAGCAACCCCTTGTGGAGTAAGCAAATAAGGATATCTTCCGATAACCTTAATATTAACTTAATGTTTACTCACACTCATTCTTTTACAAATCAAAAATACCAATCTTTCGTACTCTAATGTGAGTGGCACTTAACAAATATTCTGTTGAGAACAACTATAGTGTACTGAGTTATTCTCTATGAAAACTTCCCCCCTCCCCCAATATAATGCAACGGTAATTTTTCGTTCCTCAGACATTTTGGCAAAAAGCAAAAGAAATTGAGTAAGCAAATATTTCGGAATGACTCTAAGCAAAATACAAAGGATGCTGAAGAATAAATTTTTGAAGAAGGAATGTTGGTCCTTAAGTAAGTAAATATTTCAAGGCGAAGGGTACAACAATTGGTGGGTATAGCGCATGTATTATATCCATTGTACGTATCTAAGACATGCGCTATACCCACCAATTATTGCGGGTCAGATAAGTAATAGGTATAGCACAAGAATATGCCTTAACGGACAAACGTGTCGTTAAGGTATAACACATGAATTTTATTCTCTATATATAAAAATATTTTCAAATCATTTTTTCACCTATTTTGGTATTTTGAGTCCAAAAAATCATTATTTTGGTTTCGGACTCCTAGTAGAATGGCTAAGACCGCCCGTAGGTCTTTTCTTAAGGTGTACGTAAGCGTTTGAATCTTATTGCAAACAAAAACCTTGTATTTAAGTGAAGGGTAAAGGAACAAGCTCATTATGCTTGAGTATTGAACCGTGGCACACTAAGCAGGTTCATTTCTCGATCGTCAAAAAATAAAGGTTGGATGGTTCAGATCTTCAATTGTGCCATTTTTTGGTAGAAGCCAGTTAGATGAGGAGCATCCACTAATTCTAACCGAAGAAGTGCCAATTGTTCATCTTTAACAGACGTTATGGCAACAAACTTTGTATGCCGAGTCATATAGTACACGATTTAATAAAATAATATTAAATTATCAAAACAAATTTTTAAATAAATAATCATTCATGGAAGAATAAAGTACAAGCTTTTATGAATGTTCAACATGAATCTTCATCGTATAATGGCTTGTATATCAAGATCAAATGATTGGATATCATATGAACCTACAAATATAAACAATCAAAATTTAATTAGATTCATACGCTGGTTTCAATCTAACACCATAATTTGAAAATCCGTTCCAGACCGAAACATAATGTGGCGTAATGGTAAAATAGACCGAAACATAAGCTTAAATATCTTCATCTATCTATACTATATTAAAAGTACGAATGCCCTTAGCGTAATGTCGTTCGTCTTGTTCACCCTTTAAAATTAGATTTCACACTAAACAAAATAGTTATTTAAATTATTTTCCTAATATTAAGGACTTTGAAATCAACTAAATTTTAATTATTATATCTTTCCTTATTGAATTAGATCATAATATTTAGAAGTTTAAATTCACTTGATAATTTACCTCAAATAAGGAAAGGATCTCCTTTGTTTTAAAACAGTATTATTCATATATTCTACGTTAGTCTATGTATACAGGAACTTTCTTTTACGTAGTTACTATAAAATCTGGTAACTAAGCATAAAAATAATATGCTTTATAATATTACAACACATATTATATTTATGATATCTGTCTTTATATTTAATATTATTACTGAATCATAGTTAATTAATATATTTATACCTATTTTGTCACTTAATCGTGATAAATTAGTATAGTTTAATATTTGTATATTGACAGATGAATTTTTCTTCTTCAAAATATTTATCGTGATTGAGAACTTCTTTGTGGAACTATTTGCCTTATTGAGTTTAATATTCTTCATTTTCAGGACTTGCACTTTAATTTTATAATTCAAACATAATTTTAAATAAAATATTTATAGAATTTTTAAATTTTTTTTTACTCATTTAGACAAGGTACACGCGTAACGCACGTACTATTAAACTAGTCTATACTATATTAAAAGCACGAAGGCCTTTAGCGAAATGTCGTTCGCCTTTTTTATCCTTTAAAAACATATTTTATATTGGACAAAATTGTAAAATCAAAAAACTTTCCTTATATTTAGGAGTTCTAAAAAAATAAAAAAATCTAATATAATTTAGCGTTTGATATCTTCTCCCAATAAGGATACAATATATTAAGACGTAAAAGAATAAAAAAAAGTAGTAGGAATTTTTGTTTGTTTGTTTCCAACAAGGAAACTTCACGTTTTGTGTGATATTTTTTTTTCTTTGTCCTTGTGCCTTTATTTTTCTTTCATATGATTTATTTGCTGTTTTAAAAATTTAAATCATAAGTATTTCCTTAGAAGCTTGGTTGTTAAATTCGTTAAAATTTACTAGGTATTAGATTTTGAAATAGTAATTATTGTTGAAAAAATAGTAATTATTAATTTGTGATAAGAAATTAATTATCATAATTTAATTTACAGAAATACCTAACTTACCTCAATGCATATGTTAAAATAAATAAATGGAAAAGGACTTTTATTTTTTGGTAAAAAAGAACCTAATATTATTACTAAGAAAGTTTGTTACATAATTTAACTTTACAAAACATGAATTAGTTACTAAATTCATCTTATAGCTAATAGGATTTTTTATAATATATAACTGATTCTGTCACTAAGTAGGATTAGCGATGAATTTTATTATTTAATTACATAATTTATCTATCGCTAATTTTTCTTCTCTTTATAGTTAACTTGTCTTAGAATACATGGTACCTACATGACTATTTTGATACGAAATTAATATAAAAGAACGAGATACATAATAACACTAAACTTTCAAGATTATCTTGATTGTTATCATGCTTAGATAGGCCATCCGTTACTTTTTTCGACTAAGTAGGCTCAATATTTATCATATTCAAGAGCTTATATTTTTAAAAATCTTATTTCTAAGGGCTTATATTTTTTTTATAATTTTATATGCATCAATAGAAGGTACGCGCATCACGCGTATCCTAGCACGAAGTACCTTAGCAAAAATGTCGTTCGCCTTTTTTACTCATTAAAAATAGATGTTATATTGGTTATAATTGTAATTCAATTATTCTACTAATATTTAATACTTTAAAATCAGCTAAATATTGATCATTAAATTTTTCCTTATTCGAACTACATATATAGAAACTTCTAATTTTTAGGAATTTAAATCAAATAAAAATTTACTTAGAAATCCTTTCCTTACATAAATTGTGTAAAGTAATTATGACTTTTTCTTATGTGTATTAGACAAAATGTATATAAACGTGTTAGAAATCTACTAATAAAATTTTAGATCTAATTTTAAGTCTTCAAAATTAAAGATTGCTAATAATATGTAAACCAAACTTACAATATACTAGATCGAGTATGAAAATATATATAAACAAGTTTAATACGATATGCTTACATTTTGAAAATAATAGTAGTATTTTAATTTAAAGTAATAAGTACTATAATGTACTTTGAGTTAATTATTATTATTTGAATAAGTTGAATACATATTGAAAATTTATACACATATTAAATTACAAATCCATTTACAATACTCGTAAAGTAAAACATAGATAAGATAAATTTATATATTAAAATTAATGAAAATAAATTAGATACATTTAGTCATAAGTAATTTAAAGTAGTAATTAAAAGAGCAAAAATAAAAACATAGACAGGGAATTGTATAAATTGATATTCCTTATTGAATTAGCTATATATAATCAATAGTTTTTGTTAAAATAAATTTACTTATTTATTTTAATTCAAAAATAATATTTATATAATTTTTTAAAAGTTTTACTCATTTAGATAAGTTACACGCGCAACGCGCGTACCGTAAAACTAGTACTATATTAAAAGCACGAAGGCCCTTAGCGAAATGTCGTTCACCTTTTTTACCCTTTAAAAATAAATTTTACATTGGATAAAATTGTAAAATCAAAAAACTTTCCTTATATTTAGGAGTTCTAAATAAAAAAAATCTAATATAATTTAGTATTTGATATCTTCTCCTAATAAGGATACAAGATATTAAGCAGGAGCAGATTTAGGGGGCGGAAGGGAGCCCCTTCGCCGAATAATTACACTGTATATGTAAGGCAAAATTTATTTTTTATTTCTATATATTAAGTTTTGAACCCCTTAACACAATCCAAAAGTGTAGTTTAATAGTCAAAAGGGTTCAAAACCTGTCATAGGTTCAAGACATAAAAGAATACAAAAAAGTAGGGGGGAAGATTTTCGTGTGTTTCCAACAAGAAAACTTCACGTTTTATGTGGTATTTTTTTTCTTTGTCCTTGTTTAATCATAAAGACCAATTTTTCCGTTCATATGATTTATTTGTTGTTTTTAAAATTTAAATTATAAGTACTTTCTTAGAAGCTTGGTTGTTAAATTCATTAAAATTTACTATGGCATTAGATTTTGAAATAGTAATTATTGTTGAAAAAAATAATAATCATTAATTTATGATAAGAAATTAATTATCATAATTTAATTTACAAAAATACCTAAATTACCTCAATGCATATGTTAAAATAAATAGATGGAAAATGACTTTTATTTTTTGGTTAAACAAAAACCAATATTATTACTAAGAAACTTTGCTACATAATTTAATTTTACAAAACAAGAATTAGTTAGTATTTTCATCTTGTAGCTAATAGGATTTTTTCTAATATATAACTGATTCTGTTACTAAGTAGAATTAGCGATGAATTTTGTTATTTAACTATATAATTTATCTATCGCTATTTTTTCTTCTCTTTGTGGTTAACTTGTCTTAGAATACATGGTACCTAGATGACTATTTTGATACGAAATTTGTAACGACCCGAACCGTCGTTTCCTGTATTTTCGTCCCGTATTTCCCGTTAAATGCTTATTCATGTTTCAATATGTGTACTTGGTGAATTTGAGTCAATTCGGATCGAGTTTGGTATGAAATGGGACAATTAGTCTCTTTAAGGAAGAATTAGTTTGGAAAAGTCAACCGGACGTTGACTTGAGAGTTAGAGGGCTCGGAATTGAATTCCGATGATTCGGTTAGTTTCGGGGGATGATTTAAGGCCTAGGAGCGCAATCAGAATTAATTTTGGAGGTCCGGTGAAGAAATTAGCTCATTTTGGCGATTTCCGGTTGATAGGTGAAATTTTGATCCGACGGTCGGAATGGAATTCTGAGAATTTCTATAGATTTGTTATGTCATTTTGGACTTGTGTGCAAAATTTGAAGTCAATCGGACGTGATTTGATAGGTTTCGGCATCGGAAATAGAAGTTGGAAATTCTAAAGTTCATAAAACTTGGATTGGAGGTTGATTCATGATTTTAACATTGTTTGATGTGATTTGAGGCCTCGAGCAAGTCCGTAATGTATTTTGGGACTGGTTTGTATTATTGGTCGGGGTCCCGGGGGCCTCGGGTGTGTTTCGGATGCCCAACGGGTCATTTTTGGAAGATTTTTGCCGTTTTGAGCATAAATGTAATGATCTAAAGGTTCATTTTTAGTTCTAGAGATCCAAATTTGATTTCGAGACTTCCATGTGTCCATGCTCCGGAAGTACATTCCATGTGTCCATTCTCCGGAAGTACATTCCATGTGTCCATGCTCCGGAAGTACATTGGGGACCCGTCTCATATTTTAGATTTCAGTACAGTACAGTTAGATGAAAATTTGACTTATAATGTGGAGCCAGTGGCTATTTTGAGTCGACAGGTTCAAAAATTGAGATCAAAAGATATAGCATCAGTGAAAGTACAGTGGAGAGGTCGGCCCGTGGAGGAGGCTACTTGGGAGACCGAGCAGGAGATGCGGAGCAGGTACCCGCACCTATTTGAAACTCCAGGTATGTTTCTTAACTCGCTCGAGGACGAGCGTTTGTTTTAGTTGGGGAGAATGTAACGACCCGAACCGTCGTTTCCTGTATTTTCATCCCGTATTCCCCGTTAAATGCTTATTCATGTTTCAATATGTGTACTTGGTGAATTTGAGTCAATTCGGATCGAGTTTGGTATAAAATGGGACAATTAGTCTCTTTAAGGAAGAATTAGTTTGGAAAAGTCAACCGGACATTGACTTATGAGTTAGAGGGATCGGAACTGAATTCCAATGATTCGGTTAGTTTCGGGGGATGATTTAAGGCGTAGGAGCGCAATCGGAATTAATTTTGGAGGTCCGGTGAAGAAATTAGCTCATTTTGGCGAAGTTAGTATTTTGGCGATTTCCGGTTGATAGGTGAAATTTTGATCCGACGGTCGGAATGGAATTCCGAGAATTTTTGTAGCTTTGTTATGTCATTTTGGACTTGTGTGCAAAATTTAAAGTCAATCGGACGTGATTTGATAGGTTTCGGCATCAGAAATAGAAGTTGGAAATTCTAAAGTTCATAAAACTTGGATTGGAGGTTGATTCATGATTTTAGCATTGTTTGATGTGATTTGAGGCCTCGAGCAAGTCCGTAATGTATTTTAGGACTGGTTGGTATTATTGGTCGGGGTCCCGGGGGCCTCGGGTGTGTTTCGGATGCCCAACGGGTCATTTTTGGAAGATTTTTGCCGTTTTGAGCATAAATGTAATGATCTAAAGGTTCATTTTTAGTTCTAGAGATCCAAATTTGATTTCGAAACTTCCAGAATTTAAATCATGAATTATAGGACTGATCTGGAAATTTTGGTTTAATTTCATCTAGTCGCGATTGGGTTTTTGACGTGAAATGTGAATTAATTGTTTAACGAGCGAAATGGGTATTGAACTGGGCAAACGAGATCTGAATTGAGTTTCGATTAAAGGTTTGTGTTCGTATTATTATTGTGACTCACAGGAACAAGAATCGTCTAATTCCGAGTTCGTATAATGGAGTTAAAGCCATTTTAGTACAAAATGGTTGTGCTGCAAATTTCTTAAAAGCTGCTGTATTTTCTGCAGCATTAAACAGTAACCGCGCGTGAACGGTAACCGCGCGGGTGAACAATGAATAGTGACCTCACGCGCATGAACAGTGCCCCCGCGTGAACAGTACCGAAAATTTCTGGACAGATTTAAGCTCCAGCAGTCCAAGTTTGGTCATTTTTTTTTACTTCCAAGCTCGGATTTTGGGCGATTTTTAGCAAGAAATCTTGGAAAATCTTGAGGTAAGTCACTTGTGATTATTTATACTCCATAATATTGAATTATCATTGAATGATCCGACTAGATTACATGTTTTTGAGGAGTAAATTGAAGATTTAGGCCTAGGGATTTGAAAATAAGATTTGAAGATTTGAGGGGCTATTTGAACTCCGATTTTGGTAAATTTTATATGTACGAACTCGTGGCGAGACGAGGAATCCGGTGATGTGATTTTCGTAATTTTTCGAGAAGTGGGCCCGGGGCTCGGGTTTTGTGAATTTTGTGAATTTCAATATTTTTCGAGTCTTTTCGATTGGGTTATATTCCCTTAGCCTATTGTAATGTATTCGTTGTGGTTTTGACCAGATTCGACGCGCGAAGAGGTAAATTCGAGAGGCAAGGGCATAGTGGAGTAGACGTTGGACCGTCTTGAGGTGAGTAATGATTTTAAATGATGCACTGAGGGTTTGAAACCCCGGATTGCACAACATACTGCTATGTTGAGATGAGACACGCGTTGTATGACGAGCGCGGGGTCATTTACTATTGGGGATTGTGACTTGGTCCATCCCAGTTGATATTTTTACCGCGTAATTGATAAAGATTTATTGTTTTTTCACTATGATTGGGCTTATTGCCATATTTGGGTTTCGTGCCAATTATCTGAAATCTTTTGTGAATTTACATCACTATTTTCCTCACGAATTGAAATATTATTTGAACTCAGTCCAATTGAATTATATTATTTTGTGAACTCAGCTACATTTATACTCAACCCGAGATTTAATGATATTTATAATGCTGTTGAGCTGAGCACTATTGTTTTACTGATGCCCAAGAGGCTTATGATTATTTTCTGGACTAATTGAGGCCGAGGGCCATACGTGAGGATATGTTGAGTGATGTGAGGAGGCTTTCAGGCCTCGTGTGTGATGTGTGAAGGCTTTCAGGCCTATTGATATTGCGCTTGGGCTGTAGGAGCTCCTCCGGAGTCTGTACACACCCCCAGTGAGCGCAGGGTACCCAGGTGAGTTGGGAGTGGGCCCGAGAGGCCGTTGCTTGTGTGGGGTGAGTTGGGAGTGAGCCCGAGGGGCTGATGTTGTGTGCTGGTGAGTTGGGAGTGAACCCGAGGGGATGATACTATACTGAGATTTACATATTGAGCCCGAGGGGCAAGCTTTTGATTTATCCTTACTGTGGAAATTATTTGTCTTTACTGTTTTAAAAGAAGAATTATCTGATACTCACTATTTTACTGTATAACTGATTTTACTGCTTGGGATAGCGCTATATTGTGCCGTTATGAGATTTCATGTTTTCAGTCGTTATTTATTTTTATTACTCACTGGGTCGGAGTACTCACATTACTCCCTGCACCATGTGTGCAGATACAGGCAGAACTGAGTTCGCTCCTGAGCGCTGATTCTTTCCAGACCAGGCGGTGACTAGGAGTAATGAGGTAGTTGTTGACGTCCGCAGCCCCGTTTTCTCCCTTATCTTTGTTATATATGATAATTCCAGACTTTGTAAAATATTAGTAAACTCTGTAGTAGCTCATGACTTGTAACACCCCGAATTCGAGCTGAGTTGGGAGGGTTTTCCTTGTTCTATCACATTTATTTCGCATTTAAGATTATATTGCCCACGATTTAGACTTATTCCTGCTAAGTAATTATAAAGAGATGTATTGTTTTGTTGATTGGCTGGCCTTGTCCTCACGAGAGGCGCCATCACGACCGTTGGGATTTTGGGTCGTGACAAGTTGGTATCAGAGCCTAGGTTACTAGGTCTCGTGAGTCATGAGCTGGTTTAGTAGAGTCTCGCGGATCGGTACGGAGACATCTGTATTTATCCTCGAGAGGCTACAGAACCTTTAGGAAAACTTCACATTCTTGAATTCTTATCGTGCGTCCTTGATTCATCTTGAAAAGAAACTTTTGAAATTCCTTCTACGCATTCGTACGCGCGCATGAACGCTCAGTATCAGATGTGCCTTGATGGCTTGTGATTCCCTGATTGAGGGGCGAGACGTGATCTCTATGAGTTGATATTGGGCCAGTCTGAAGGACTTGAGGCTGGATCTTTTCCTACGGCTTGTGCACCGAGGTGCTGATTGTGTGAGCAAGTGTTTTGAACTTATATGTCCGGTATTGCCCCTATTAGTGGGAATGACGGCTGGGTAGCAATGTGATGGGTATGTTAGTACTGCGAGATGTTTCTATATGACTTGGAAGTGTCGAGGAAGATCTGCTGGATGATAGATGAACTATTAAGTGTATGATTTCCATTGTGATTAGAGGTGTAGCTCCGAGTTATGGGCGTGAAGAATCTTTTCAAGTCTCCTGTTTGGAGTGAAGTAAATTTCATGTTACAGTATGAGTTTAGACCCAAGAAGACTAAGTGATTGTGTAATGTGTATGACGGTGGAAGGTATACAAAAATGTTAATTGGAAGCAAAGTAGGTGTGTTCCTTATACTGTTGAGTAGAGAGTTTCTTTTCTACTAACAGGTTGTATGTGTTGAGATTTGAATTTGACTCTAATTGAGAAATTTGAGTTGATTGTCACGAGAATGAATGTGATCTTAGTAGTGGAATTGAGGTATTTTACGGTCTGTGTTACCTAAGCTTATGAAGAATTTTTGTTGAACTAGCTGTAGTAATATGGCAATATTTCTGAGTTTGATGACATGCGTGGCCTGGTTGAATTAGAGGAATTTAGTTCTGATAGCTTGATTAGGAGAAAATGGATTTCCAAGTGTTCTTGATGGTTTCTACCATGGTTTAAAATAGATACTTTCTACAGGTATGGGGAACGTGTTGTGTATTGTGAGTTCCTGTATATTTCTTCATTATTGATGGGGTACGAAGGTTTTGGAGCGAAGTTCTGTTTAATGTGGGGTTTCCTACTGGTACTTGGTTGGTTTAAGTGGTTATGGTGATCGAGAATGGTGTTGCGAGTATACGAGTTGTGTAGTATGTTATGCGATTATATCTAGGGTTATTGTTATGGCTTGACATAGTTTGTTCGGACTTATACAATGTGTGTATGTGAGATTCGGGTCTTGAAAAGAATTCTGGATGTTAGAAATTGGGCTCCAAGGATTTGGGGTAAGGTTAAAGTAATGTTTATTATTCACTACAATGGGTTTAATGTGTTTCAGAATAATTGGTTCCAACTTTTTTATGAATTATATGCCCTATCGGTATGAGGGTTCGTTATGTGATATGAAAAAAAAATGTTTACGAAATCTATTGAGAAGAAGAAAGAAAGGAAATTGAAAACTGCAGTTGGCACAATGTGAAATATTTAAACCGGGCTGCAAGCCGCGGTGGAGGTTATGTAAGGACGAAGTCCTTGTGGTAAATAATTATGAGTTTAAAGTTTTCCTTTATAAAGTTTAATTCTTACGATAATATTAAAAGGGAGTCATGCCAGTTAGGTTGAATTGATAATTCTTGTATATTTTATGTTCATATTCAGCCATTTTCGTATTGTAAACATTGAGTTTTAGCTTATGAGATGAGTTCTCAGGTGGCATTAAATGTGACTCATTAATCCGAGTAAGTAATAACGAGGTCTTCATGCCTCACATTCTGTTGTCAGTATTGTGAAAATTTGAAATGAGGTGGTGGTTAATATGAGATTTATTGATAATGATGGAATTATTTATGAACAACTATTAAGACCAGAAATGTGGTTATGATCATACAAATGATGCGTTTCATGTCAAAATATCATTGTGATAATGTCGGGCTTGTAATGCGTAGATTAGTGTTATTGATATACTTGTGGTACTTGTTGGGTTGTGGATATGCTGTTAGGAGTTGTTTTGGTGTTACTTTGACAGGTGGATAGGCCCAATTACAAGGAAGACTCTGCCGAAATATTTGAAAAATCTGGGAGTTAGTCAAATTTTGGGGACTTAAGAAAGTTGAAATGTTGGAAGAATATCTAAGATCTATATGAAGTCGTTCGGTTCATTTGGTTTTGGATTGTGGGGTGTTGTCCCGGCTATGGTGGTAGTTCTTTCATGTTATGAGAAGAAATGACTTATTACGGGTCCAGGAAAGGCTATCAGCCTAGTTCAGTGCGAGCAGAATCGACCTGAAGTGGGTGAATGGATTTAAATAGGATTATGGGCTTCATGTGAGTCAGATGTGTTCATTTTAGTATAGCGCTCCTCAAGGAGGGGTGTTGGAATATCATATGTTGTTCCGTGTTCGTCAACTCATGTAATATCGTGATTGTTCCATGTGTGTTGTGAAACGGCTTGATAAATTCCTATTTTTTGGGGAAAAGTCCATATTAGTTGTGTGAGTTGAGCAGTCCATTCCTGAATCATTTCCTTATGTATCTTGTTCGCATTATGGCCTATTGGCGCATTTTTGCATCATGTGAGACCATTGGTCATTGTCTGTGGTGATTGGTTGTCTGAGCAGCTCGTACTAGGTGAGGCGAGACTATTGGTATCGGGGACCATTGCAGTGGGATTATGTGAGGTATATTACAGGGCAGTTACCAGTATTTGGGTCGTTGTGGATAGGCTGACCAAGTCAGCGCATTTCATTCCGGTGTGTACCACATATTCTGCGGAGCGGCTGGCTAGGATCTTTATTCAGGAGATTGTGCGGTTGCATGGTGTTCCAGTTACTATTATTTCGGATAGAGGTACTCAGTTCACTTCTCAGTTTTGGAGGACTTTTCAGCACGAGTTGGGCACTCAGGTGGAGTTGAGTTCAGCATTTCATCCTCAGACGGACGGACAGTCCGAGCGTACTATTCAGATATTGGAGGATATGTTGCGTGCCTGCGTGATTGATTTTGGAGGTTCTTGGGTTGAATTTTTACCACTTGCAGAGTTTGCCTACAACAACAGCTATCAGTCCAGTATTCAGATGGCACCGTATGAGGCCTTATATGGGAGGCGGTGTAGAACTCCAGTGGGTTGGTTTGAGCCCGGTGAGGCTAGGTTGTTGGGGACAGATTTGGTCCAGGATGCCTTAGAAAAGGTGAAGGTGATTCAGGAAAGACTTCGCACAGCTCAGTCGCGTCAGAAGAGTTATGCGGACCGGAAAGTCCGAGATGTGTCATTTATGGAGGGCGAGAAGGTTTTGCTGAAGGTTTCGCCGATGAAGGGTGTTATGAGGTTCGAAAAGAAAGGGAAGTTGATTCCGCGGTTTATTGGACCATTTGAGGTACTTAGGAGGATTGGAGAGGTGGCTTACGAGCTTGCTTTGCCGCCTAGATTGTCGGGTGTTCATCCGGTATTCCATGTGTCCATGCTCCGGAAGTACATTGGGGACCCGTCACATATTTTAGATTTCAGTACAGTACAGTTAGATGAAAATTTGACTTATAATGTGGAGCCAGTGGCTATTTTGAGTCGACAGGTTCAAAAATTGAGATCAAAAGATATAGCATCATTGAAAGTACAGTGGAGAGGTCGGCCCGTGGAGGAGGCTACTTGGGAGACCAAGCAGGAGATGCGGAGCAGGTACCCGCACCTATTTGAAACTCCAGGTATGTTTCTTAACTCGCTCGAGGACGAGCGTTTGTTTTAGTTGGGGAGAATGTAACGACCCGAACCACCGTTTCCTGTATTTTTATCTCGTATTCCCCGTTAAATGCTTATTCATGTTTCAATATGTGTACTTGGTGAATTTGAGTCAATTCGGATCGAGTTTGGTATGAAATGGGACAATTAGTCTCTTTAAGGAAGAATTAGTTTGGAAAAGTCAACTGGACGTTGACTTATGAGTTAGAGGGCTCGGAATTGAATTCCAATGATTCGGTTAGTTTCGGGGGATGATTTAAGGCCTAGGAGCGCAATCAGAATTAATTTTGGAGGTCCGGTGAAGAAATTAGCTCATTTTTGGCGAAGTTAGTATTTTGGCGATTTCCGGTTGATAGGTGAAACTTTGATCCGACGGTCGGAATGGAATTCCGAGAATTTCTGTAGCTTTGTTATGTCATTTTGGACTTGTGTGCAAAATTTAAAGTCAATCGAACGTGATTTGATAGGTTTCGGCATCGAAAATAGAAGTTGGAAATTCTAAAGTTCATAAAACTTGGATTGGAGGTTGATTCATGATTTTAGCGTTGTTTGATGTGATTTGAGGCCTCGAGCAAGTCCGTAATGTATTTGGGACTAGTTGGTATTATTGGTCGGGGTCCCGTGGGCCTCGGGTGTGTTTCGGATGCCCAACGGGTCATTTTTGGAAGATTTTTGCCGTTTTGAGCATAAATGTAATGATCTAAAGGTTCATTTTTAGTTCTAGAGATCCAAATTTGATTTCGAAACTTCCAGAATTTAAATCATGAATTATAGGACTGATCTGGAAATTTTGGTTTAATTTCATCAAGTCGTGATTGGGTTTTTGACGTGAAATGTGAGTTAATTGTTTAACGAGCGAAATGGGTATTGAACTGGGCAAACAAGCTCCGAATTGAGTTTTGATTGAAGAGTTGTGTTCGTATTATTATTTGTGACTCATAGGAATAAGAATCATCTAATTCCGTATTCATATTATTTGAACTTGTGATTATTTCTACTCCATAATATTGAATTATCATCGAATGATCCGACTAGATTACATGTTTTTGAGGAGTAAATTGAAGATTTAGGCCTAGGGATTTGAAAATAAGATTTGAAGATTTGAGGGGTCATTTGAACTCCGATTTTGGTAAATTTTATATATACGGACTCGTGGCGAGACGAGGAATCCGGTGATGTAACTTTCGTAATTTTTCGAGAAGTGGGCCCGGGGCTCGGGTTTTGCGAATTTCGTGAATTTCGATATTTTTCGAGTCTTTTCGATTGGGTTATATTCCCTTAGCCTATTGTAATGTATTCATTGTGGTTTTGACCAGATTCGACGCGCGAAGAGGTAAATTCGAGAGGCAAGGGCATAGCGGAGTAGACGTTGGACCGTCTTGAGGTGAGTAATGATTTTAAATGATGCACTGAGGGTTTGAAACCCCGGATTGCACAACATACTGCTATGTTGAGATGAGACACGCGTTGTATGACGAGCGCGGGGTCATTTACTATTGGGGATTGTGACTTGGTCCATCCCAGTTGATATTTTTACCGCGTAATTGATAAAGATTTATTGTTTTTTTTCACTATGATTGGGCTTATTGCCATATTTGGGCTTCGTGCCAATTATCTGAAATCTTTTATGAATTTATATCACTATTTTCCTCACGAATTGAAATATTATTTGAACTCAGTCCAATTGAATTATATTATTTTGTGAACTCACCTACATTTATACTGAACTCGAGATTTAATGATATTTATGATGTTGTTGAGCTGAGCACTATTGTTTTACTGATGCCCAAGAGGCTTATGATTATTTTCTGGACTGATTGAGGCCAAGGGCCATACGTGAGGATATGTTGAGTGATGTGAGGAGGCTTTTAGGCCTCGAGTGTTATATGAGGAGGCTTTCAGGCCTCGTGTGTGATGTGTGAAGGCTTTCAGGACTATTGATATTGCACTTGGGCTGTAGGAGCCCCTCCGGAGTCTGTACACACCCCTAGTGAGCGTAGGGTACCCAGGTGAGTTGGGAGTGGGCCTGAGAGGCCGTTGCTTGTGTGTGGTGAGTTGGGAGTGAGCCCGATGGGCTGATGTTGTGTGCTGGTGAGTTGGGAGTGAGCCCTAGGGGCTGATACTATACTGAGATTTACATATTGAGCCCGAGGGGCAAGCTTTTGATTTATCCTTACTGTGAAAATTATTTGTCTTTACTGTTTTAAAAGAAGAATTATCTGATACTCACTATTTTACTGTATAATTGATTTTACTGCTTGGGATAGCGCTATATTGTGCCGTTATGAGATTTCATGTTTTCAGTCGTTATTTATTTTTATTGCTCACTGGGTCGGAGTACTCACATTACTCCCTGCACCATGTGTGCAGATACAAGCAGAGCTGAGTTAACTCCTGAGCACTGATTCTTTCTAGACAAGGCGGTGACTAGGAGTAACGAGGTAGCTATTGACATCCGCTACCCCGTTTTCTCCCTTATCTTTGTTATTTATGATAATTCCAGACTTTATAAAATATTAGTAAACTCTGTAGTAGCTCATGACTTGTGACACCCCGAATTCGGGCTGAGTTGGGAGGGTTTTCCTTGTTCTATCACATTTATTTCGCATTTAAGATTATATTGCCCATGATTTAGACTTATTCCTGCTAAGTAATTATAAAGAGATGTACTGTTTTGTTAATTGGATGACCTTGTCCTCACGAGAGGCGCCATCATGACCGGGTTGGGATTTTGGGTCGTGACAAAATTAATATAAAAGAACGAGATATATAATAACACTCAACTTTCAAGATTATCTTGGTTGTTGTCATGCTTAGATAGAACATCCGCTATTTTTTTTTACTAAGTAGGTTCAATATTTGTCATATCAAGAGCTTATATTTTTTAAAAAAAATTATTGTTAAGGGCTTATTTTTTCATAATTTTATACGGATCGATAGAAGGTACACGCGCATCGCGCATATCCTAGCACCAAGACCCTTAGCTTGTTCGTATTTTTTACCCTTTAAAAATAGATTTTATATTTGTTATAATTGTAATTTAATTATTCTACTAATATTTAGGACTTTAAAATCAACTAAATTTTGGTCACTAAATCTTCTCTTATTCGGACTACATATATAGAAACTCAATTTTGGGAATTTAATACCAAATAAAAATTTACTTATAAATCCTTTTCTTAAATAAATTATGTAAAGTAATTATGACATTTTCTTACGTGCATTAGACAAAATGTATATAAACATGTTAGAAATCTACTAATAAAATTTTAGATCTAATTTTAAGTCTTCAAAAATTAAAGATTACTAATAATATGTGAACCAAACTTGCAACATACTAGGTCGAGTATGAAAATATATATAAATAAGTTTAATACGACATGTTTACATTTTGAAAATAATAGTAGTGTTTTAATTTGAAGTAATAAGTACTATAATGTACTTTAAGTTAATTATTTGAATAAGTTAAATACATATTGTAAATTTATACACATATTAAATTACAAAACCAATTATAATAATTGAAAATTAAAATATAGATAAGATAAATTTATATATTGAAATTAATTAAAATAAATTATATACATTTATTCATAAGTAATTTAAGGTAGTAGTAGTTAAAAGAGCTAAAAGAAAACATAGAGAATGAAAGGTATAAATTGATTTTCCTTATTAAATTAGCTATACAAAATCAATATTCTTTGTTGAAAGAAATTTACAAATTTATTTTAATTCAAAAATAATATTTATATAATTTTTTAAAAATTTTATACTCATTTAGATAGGTTACACGCGCAACGCGCGTACCGTAAGACTAGTTAAAGTAAATTTATTAAATAAAATCGATTAAGTTAGGGGTTTATTATTGCACAAAAAACTTTATAAGGTTAATTAGCAGAATAATTAATTTGAAATATCTTATTTCGTGATTAATTCAAAAATATTACTTTGAGATTGTTTTGACAATGTCCTTCTTTCTTTTTTTTTGACGCTACAATAATTACTACTATTACGCCTGTGTTCTAAATAAATTTGGAGTTCTTCTCTTTTCATGCTAAATAATTAATTTATTCTCCAAGTTTATCATTTAAACGAAATTTTATAGGCCATTTAATATCTAAGGAACTTGAATATGTCACTTGAAGCACAAGTGAAGTAAATATAGTTTGACAATGCTTCTTTCTCATGGTGGAAGTATACATATGGAAATACAAAATCATGGTCAAACATATAATGCTAAATGTTAGCTCTCTGTCTCAATTTAGATGACATATTTTTCTTATTAGTTCGTTCCAAAAAGAATGACACATTTTTATATTTGAAATAATTTAACTTTAAACTTTTGATTTTACTCACTTTACCCTTATGAGAAGCTTTTATGGCCACAAAAATGTCATGACCCCACAAAGTTTTTGCTTCTTAAGCTTTTAGGACAGCATGTTTCAAAAGTCTTTTTTTCCCCCTTAGATTCATCCCCTAGATTCCTAGACCAAAGCCTTCATGTTTCTATTCCTCTCTTGGATTTCAAACTGATACAGATCAGAAACAGCTTCTAGTGGTAAGGTCTGCGTACATCCTACTCTCCCCAGACCTCATTAATGAAATTCTACTGGATTGTTGTTGTTATTGTTGTTGTTGTTGTTGTTGTTTTTGTACAGATCAGAATGCTAAGACCCGCAACAAGAAATAACAACCGTATTTAAGGTAAAGATAGAGATCTCCATCTCGCCTTGAAATCCAACTGATGCCCTTCAATTTGTTGCAAGCACCATGGTGACTTTTCTATCATACTCTTGAAAGTAAATTAAACTATGAATATGCAAATCTAATGTTAAATGTTACATATTGAGAAAATGATTCAACAATATTTTCAAGACTCATGTATAGTATATATAAGACATGGTTGTATGTTTTTTGTTTTACCCGCTCAACTCTAAGTCGGCTAAAACTTACATAGCTAAAGGGTTAGAGGCACAAACAATGGACAAATTAAATAACAACATTGGAATTTATATTTTTATACTTAGCATAAGGCAATGTCAAGGCAATTAAAGTATCAATTTTCTTTTGAATTTATTTCAATACTACTGGTAGAAATTAAAAGCTATATATATGGGGGACTTTTATCATGAGGTAATTGTAATCTCAGCGAACATATCCGTCTCATGTCTTTTGATAGTTATATTAATGAGGTTGGATAAGTCTTTAGTGGTATAAGTGATGCCGAGGGGATGCGTCTAATGGCAATTAGATGTGCCGATTCTTCTTGTTGAGAATACGTGATTTGACGTTATGTTTTTAAGGAGTAGAAAATTTAGTTAATTTAAAAGGATATTTAAGTAATTTGACTTTTTAGTTATAAGGTTCCCACTTTTATAGTAGTACTAGTCTCTATGCTCGTGCGTTGCATGAATATAAGTCAAGTATCACATAATTTTACGAAGATAGTAAAATTTTAATCGCCTATGTATTCTAATAGTATTATTTGTTAGAATAATACAATAGAACTAATTAATGTATCTATTTAGTTAATGCTGTGAATAAACTAATATTTCAGTTTAAAACGTAATTGGCTATTGCTTGTCCCTCTAAAGGATCACCATAAAAAGGTAACATATAATTTGTGATTGTACTACTTTTTATTTATAAGGTACAAATATGTTTTTAGCAGTATCTGTCACACCTCCTTTTTACCTACACCACGTAAGGGTGTATAAAGGAGTTTTTCCAATTAAAGGACGATCGAAACGGGATTTATTATAAAGATTCAGAGTCGCCACTTGGGAGATTTATGGTGTCCCAAGTCACCGGTTGTATCCCGAATCGAGGAAAATATGACTCTGTTTAACAGTCCGCGAACCAGAAATCCGAGTAAGGAATTCTGTTAACCCAGGAGAAGGTATTAGGTATTCCCAGGTTCCGTGGTTCTAGCACGGTCGCTCAACTGTTATATTTAGCTAAACTATCTGATTTTAAACAATTATGAACCTATGTGCAAATTTTAACCTTTAACCGCTTTTATTCATTTTTAAGGAAGATTTAACGTCGTCTAAAACATGCCTTTGGATCACGCCACATGAAATGCGCCCGTGATCCGCGATATATTTTTATTCAACGTTATTAAGAATTAGAATTGGGTCACATGAAATGCGCACCTGAATTTAGGAAAGTAATTTTATTAAAACAACGCGCCTAGGGCAACTATGCATTTTTAGCTTTGCGAGGGACATGAAAATTTGCTATGTGGCGCACCTCGAGTTCTAAGTATTTTGAGGAAAAATAATTAAACGAGGGCCAAGCATTTGAGATTTTATTGGGCTTGGCACGCCTCGAATCCAATTTTAAAGGGAAATTCAGACTAAATTTCGAAGGGGCCACAAACTATTCGTATTATCTAACATGGATCCCCTTCAATATAGTTAAGGGGGCTTAATTAATTAACACTAAATGTAGTTAAGGGTTCCATTTAAATGAACCAGGAAGATTTATGTGAGGGAAAATTAATTCATTGCATAAAGGGCTTGGGCCAACACGACAGGGTTGGTGGCCCAAATGAAAGAAAAGGCCCGACGCTGATTCAAAGCAACTTTTCGAACTGGGCCTCAAGGTAAGCCCAAATTCGGAGCCCTGCAGCTATTGAGTCAATACCCAACATCGAGTCCCTACAACGTTAGCCAAGAACGAGACTAGTACCTATACAAGCAAGCTTGGGAATCGTTTTTAACTCATCATTAATCAGTTAGATAACACCCAATAATGATTTGATCATGGAAGCACTCGTGAGTTTCAATTCTGATTACTAACAATAGGCGGTAGAATTTAACAATTTCAACCTCATAACAACACAGTTAATCATATTATTCATGCACAGAGGCTACCATATCTACTGATTTTGGTCATTCAACCATCTAATTAAACGAGTTGCTGCTCAAAGTTATATGCAGAACTTCATCACTGACTCAACTAAACGAACATGATGTTTAAGCTTTCAGGCAGATTCAAAACATAAATATCATGACAAAGTCTATTTATACATCACTGGTTTTCAGGTTACATCACATTCGACCAAATTGAACCTCATGTCTATTTCAAATCAGACTCAACCCCCAAAGAGCAGTGTCACTGACCAACATACAAACATGAATATATTCAAACTAATTTCTCAAAATAAAGACAAAATTAACTCCTACAATGAGAACAAATGGCCAACATGCTTCAAGTCTTTCAAATTTCCATATCACAAGGTTTTTACATTGAGAAGAGTTAAATAGGTACCTGAGAGCACAAGTAAGGAAGGGTAAGAAGATCAGCAACGCAATAACAAAAGTAAGGGTCAGCAGTAAAGCAAATCAACAGAACCAGCCATCAGCTCCAAAAATCAAATTTCAAACCCAGAAATTGAAATAAACAACCAGAAACCAATTCGATCCAAACAATGGACCAGGAAAACTTCAACCCAGGCTGATTTTAATTCATTTCTAAGGTCAGCTAATTAGGACTTGTTGTATCATCAGGAAAACTTTAGAAGTTAGCAATAGAACTCAATGGAACAATACCTTTTTTTTTGAAATTTTTTTTTGGTCTAGAATTTTCAGAGATTTTTAGCTCTTCCAAGTCTCTTGGGTCTAACTTGAAAGGCAAGAAAAGCTGCCTTTATAGGCAAGTTACTAGGGCAAACTTAGCTTGCACTTTGCCCCCTTTTGAATTTTGTTTTTTGCTTAAGTGTCCCTAGCTTAAATTCCAGAAATTCACTTTAATCCCTACCCCCAGCTTCCTGGAAGCTTCCCATTCAGTTACACTCAAGATTCCTTAGGCTAATTCCCTAGACTGCCCCTTGAACCCTGATTATTTACTCTAGGAAACCAACTAGGTCGGCTTAAAACAAAACTCCACCCAACCTTTAGGCCTGAGTACTATAGCCCAAACCCACAAACTTCAGACCATTAATCAACGAGCACTGAGGCTCAAATGAACAGGGTTGTTTGTGCCAAACGAAAAAAATGCAGGGAAGGAAAAGAATTGAGTCTCAGAGACCTCAAATGATTCAAGCAAAACAAAAAGAAACACTTAATCAAACCAGCAACAATTGGAAACTTATGAACCAGGCAAATGAATCAAACAAAACAACGAACAAACGACTTAAGAGTATTTGGCCCCAATTATATTCTCAATGAACTATTTCAACCAAATTTAGAAAAGAAAGAAAAATGACACAAAGGAGGAGAAATACATACTGACTAACGGAGGCAAGCATCTCTCAACAAACTTGCTAGTTTTGGTCTTGCATAAGGCCGATGAGCTTCGAAATGAATCGAAGTCCATGCCAGTCACTCGTTCTCGAGGAGAAAAGTCGACATGGCATAAACTTCAAGCCATTATCGGCCCAGAAGCTTGACAGAGGGAGCAAGATTAGGGTTCATAGGACTTCAGTCTTTGATCTGAGATTCGACGAACTAGGATATAATTCGAGGGTAAAGGGATAGATATTTGGGATGTGGAGACGGAGAGGGTTCTAGGGTGTGAATTTGGGGTTGAACAGAGGTGGCGCCGCCACCGGAGAAATTGTGGCGGCGCTAGGGTTTCCACTTATAAACTGAGATTCGAGAGGTTCTGGGTATATTTGAGGAAAATTGAACGGAGATCTGGGATGGGGTGGTGGAGGGGAACATTTGGTGTAAGTTTGGGGACGATCGGAGTACCGCCGCCGGTGGAGACGATTTCCGGCAGGCGATTCCGGCGGGGATGAAGAGGGTCTGATGAAGGAGATGAGAGGGGGGGTAGGGTTATTCGGATATTTATATATCAAATGGCCCTAGCTTCTGAGCCGTTAGATTGATTAACCTCGACAGCTCAGATCCATCCCAAGTGAAACGACGTCGTTTTGACAAAGGGGAAGGCTGGACCAGGTCAAGGTGATTTTGGGCCGGGTAAGGGGTGAGGAATCCGTTTGGGCTGAGTCTTTTTAGACCAAAATTGGCCCAATTTCTAATCTCTTTCACAAGTTGTCCAAAATTCTTTTGCTTTTCTCTTTTCTTTTGTTTTCAAAATTAAAACTTAAAAATTTAAATTAATTCTTGATAAAATTATCCTACAAAGTAACATAAATAATTAACTTTAAATAAATATTACCACAAATAATTAGATACCTAATTAAAAGAAAGACTACCCAAATTTGAAGCTAATCAATTAAAAATGCAAAATAAGTTACCTTTTTCTTTTGATTTTTTCATTTTTATGCAACAATTAATTTTCTAATTAATCCTAAAATATAAAATTAAACCTAAATGCAAATGCAACATATTTTTTTGTATTTTTCACTAATTAAAATGTACCAACAAAAATACAAACAATTAACAGAAAATGCCACGAAAATCCCCAAAATTGCAAACACTGAAAGAAATTATTTTGTTTTAAATTTATGGTGGTAATTCATGTAGGGCAAAAATCACGTGCTCACAGCTGCCCCTCTTTGCCCGGAAACACGAAGAGTTTTCGTGCAAAGATAAGTGAGCGGATACGAGCGATTTTTGCCGGTTTGAATACTCTGTGGGAAGCATTTTTGAAAGAGTTGACTGCACCCTGCTTCTGAGGTTGCCTACATATCTTTGGCTAAAAAGGAATTAGGTCAGTGTAGTTCAGGAATATCTGATAGCTGGGACTATCATGGAGCTATGATTTCACTGCTGCTGTTACTGCTTACTGAACCCCCTTATTACATTATGTCAAAATAAAACAAGAAGTTAGACTAGAATATGATCTATGGATTACAAAAGTCCTGTCTATATCTTCAACTTGATCTTGTAGTTCTTGTTGCCTTGTTGTCTTGTATTCTCTTGGTAAAATTCCTTTATTGCTGCCTTGAATTGTAGTCTGAGATGTTTTCCCCTTCTTCAGGTGGGTGCCTGACTGCTGAACTTGATATGTATTCCCATGCTCTCCAGGCGGGCTCCTGATTGCTGAACTTGAATGTATTGACATGCTATCCAGGTGGACTCCTGACCTAAACTTGAATGTATTCCCTGCTCTCCAGGCGGGCTCCTGACTGCTGACTTGAAATGTATTCCCTGCTCTCCAGGCGGGCTCCTGACTTCAACAAAATAGACAAAACAAAGAATTTGAAAGCTAAAATTTAAATTGTACTCCCTTGTTCTCCAGGCGGGCTCCTGACTGCTAACTTGAAAGTATTCCCTGCTCTCCAGGCGGGCTCCTGACTGCTGACTTGAAATGTATTCCCTGCTCTCCAGGCGGGCTCCTAGCTTCAACATAGACAAAACAAAGAATTTGAAAGCTAAAATTTAAATTGTACTCCCTTGTTCTCCAGGAGGGCTCCTGACTGCTACGCTTGAAAGTATTCCCTGCTCTCTAGGCGGGCTCCTGACTTCAACAAAATAGACAAAACAAAGGATTTGAAAGCTAAAATTTAAATTGTACTCCCTTGTTCTCCAGGCGGGCTCCTGACTGCTACACTTGAAATATTCCCTGCTTTCCAGACGGGCTCCTGACTTCAACTTGAAATGTATTCCCTGCTCTCCAGGCGGGCTCCTGATTGCTAAACTTGAAATGTATTCCCTGCTCTCCAGGCGGGCTCCTGACTTCAACGAAATAGACAAAACAAGAATATTTCCTGCCCTAGTTTGGTGGCTGGGCACAGGTGTGAGTGTAAAACTACATCATGTTATCAAATATTACTAAGAATTTGGAAGTTGAGTCCCATTATCTAGGAGGGTCCTGAAAACTCCTAATTAAGCGACAATTAAAAATCCAAGTTATATCTTCTAAAGTGTGACTTCTACTAAATCTTATTATCTAAGAGAGTCTTTAAACTACTCCCCATTATCCAGGAGGGTCCTGAAAATCAAAGGTCAACTTTTATCCTAAGGCTGACAACTTTCATGGCTGAATTATACTACCCTACAGCAGAGTTTATGCTAAATGTTGTTATCTAATCGAAATCTTAAAGCTAAGTCCCACTATTCAGGAGGGTCCTGGAAACTTCTAATTGAATCCTATCTCGAACATGCAAACTTCTAAGCCAACTTATATTCCTTTGGGATACATTTATGCTATATTATGTTATTTCTGAACTTTAAACTAGGTCCCATTTTCCAGGAGGGTCCTGAAAGTTTACGGTCAAACCTGTTTTGATGGTTGCTCTTTCCCCTACGGAGAGTTTCTCCGAAACAAACGAATTTTCTGCCCCTGTTTCAGTCAAAGAAAATTTGTCAATTTAAAGTGGTGGTTAGCTAATGGCATTCCTGCATTGTTTTGCTCTAAATGGCTTTCCCGAACTGGCCATAAACCGCTTTGACTTTCTGACTGTCCTTCAAATCCCATGACCTTTGACGAACCGAGTATTCTATACCCATATTGTTGTTTCACACCTCTGACCCCTTTATCTGAAACTTTTGCATCTCCCATGACATTACCAAATCATTCCACCTTACATCATGCTATCTTTAGTATGCTCTGACCATGCTGTGATTTGCAGTTTGGAAGTTGGTAGTGGACTTTGAAATTCTTTTCCACTTACTTGGGACAAGACTACCATTAAACATCTTAGACAAATAAACCCAAAAGAAAATGAAATGCAATGATTTTGCGGGTTAAGGATAAGAAGAATCCAAAACCAGATGACTGCTACAAAGGGAAAAAGAAAAAGAAACTTATCTGAGTGGGACAGCTGGTACCAATAATCATGACATGCATTTCGGATTAACCGGCTCAATCTGTCCAACCACTCAACTTTCAGTTGACGTACTTTGTTGCCTCAGAATTTCCATGACCTGATTACTTTACCCAAACCTTGACCTTGTTCATCATGCGGTGCCTTGAAAGGTTTTCACCAGCAGACCTCTTTCATTCGTTGACTTTTCAACTCCCTTTCGCCTCAAGGTGCCGTGAGGGTTTTCACCAATAAGACTCTTTCTCTCAACTCCTGTTGCCTTACGGTAACTATGAAGGTTTTCACCAATAAGACTCTCTCATTTTATTTCTCTCAACTCCTGTTGTCTTACGGTGCCTGTGAAGGTTTTCACCAATAAGACTCTCTCATTTTATTTCTCTCAACTCCCGTCGCCTTACAGTGCCTGTGAAGGTTTTCATTAATAAGACTCTCTCATTTTATTTCCCTGCTTGAATCAGAGTGTTGCCCCTGACATGAATTACCTTTACTTGCTCGACTTGGCATTTCTCAAGGATTGATCAGAAGGTATTTCTTTGGACCGTAATGTGGGCTTTTGGACAGGGTTAGAAAGAAAGGACATGAAAGGCTCAAAACAATTCAAATGAATTAAAATTACAACTTTCGGAATCAGATTTCTCACAACAACCACGACTTCTACCCCAATTTCTTGCTTGGAGGCTTTTGGATTTTTATTTGATGAGACCGAACCGTGAGGTTACCTACGTATCCTTAAAAGGAATCAGGTCGAACGTAGTTCATGTCATAGAAATTACTTTGTTGTTGTAATTTTTCCTTTTCTCTTTCTTCTCTTTTTTCTTTCTCTTGCTTTTCCCTCTTTTCTTTTTATTGTTTTTCTTCTTCTTATCTATTTTCTCTTTTTTTTTTTCTTTTTTCATTCTTTTCCTTCTCTTTCCTTTCTTTCTCTCTTTCTCTTCTTCCTTTTCTTATTTCTCACGCTTGTGTTTCTGATATTGCTATTGATTCCAAAAGGGGATATGCAAGATAAATAAATAAGGCTCAAAGGGGATGATGAGGGATAAAGTGTTTAGATAGCAGAACAAAAAGCCTTCGTCATTTCAATCTTCAAAATATGCCAAATACAAACAAGTACAATCAAACAAAGAAATCATACATAGTATCTCTTGACTGCATCGGAATTGATAGTCATTTCTACACATTTCCCTTCTACATCTATCAAATATAACGCGCCATTGGACAACACTCTAGTTACGACAAATGGCCCCTGCCAGTTTGGGGCGAACTTTCCTTTTGCTTCAACCTGATGAGGCAAGATACGTCTCAACACTAACTGACCCACTTCGAACTTCCGTGGACGTACCTTCTTGTTATATGCTCTCACCATTCTCTGTTGGTACAACTGGACGTGACACACTGCTACCAATCTCTTTTCATCAATCAGACTTAATTTCTCCAAGCGGGTTTTGACCCATTCGGCGTCATCAATTTCTGCCTTAGCGACAATCCGAAGGGATGGGATTTCAATTTCTGCGGGTATTACTGCCTCCGTGCCATACACCAACAAATAAGGAGTGGCCCCTGCTAAAGTGCGAACAGTAGTGCGATAACCCAACAATGCGAAAGGTAACTTCTCATGCCATTGTCTGGACCCTTCTACCATTTTTCGAAGTATCTTCTTTATGTTCTTATTGGTTGCCTCGACGCTCCATTCGCTTTAGGGCGATATGGGGTGGAATTGCGATGTATAATCTTAAACTGCTGACAGGTCTCCGTCATCAGATGACTGTTGAGATTAGCACCATTATCTGTGATGATTACCTTCGGAATCCCAAACCGACTGATGATATTTGAATGCACAAAATCGACCACTTCTTTCTTGGTCACATATTTGAAAGTTTTTTCTTCAACCCACTTGGTGAAATAATCAATGGCTACCAGAATAAACCTGTGTCCATTTGATGCTGCTGGCTCGATTGGCCCAATGACATCCATGCCCCAAGCAACAAAGGGTCGTGGTGCCGACATTGTATGCAATTCAGATGGTGGGGAATGAATCAAATCTCCGTGCACCTGGCACTGATGACATTTGCGCACAAAACTAATGCAATCTCACTCCATAGTGAGCCAGTAATAACCTGCTCGGAGAATCTTCTTTGCCAGAACGTACCCACTCATATGCGGTCCACAAACTCCAGAGTGTACCTCAGTCATGATAACTGTGGCCTATCTGGCATCTATGCATCTTAGCAATCCAAGATCTGGAGTTCTTTTCTATAACACCCCTCCACTGAAGAAAAATCCACTTGCTAATCGTCGAATTATTCTTTTCTGATCACCTGTGGCCTGTACCGGATATACCCCCATCCTGATGTATTCTTTGATATCATGGAACCATGGCTCCCCATCAAGTTCTTCTTCTACCATATTACAGTAAGCATGCTGATCACGGACCTGAATCTACAAAGGGTCCACATAAGCCTTATCTGGATGATGTAATATTGACGCTAGAGTAGCCAAAGCATCGGCAACTTCATTATGGATTCTTGGGATATGCCTGAATTCTATTGACTGAAATCGCTGGCAAAGATCATGCAAACATTGTCTGTATGGTATGAGTTTCAAATCTCGTGTTTCCCATTCTCCCTGAATTTGGTGCACCAGGAGGTCCGAGTCACCCAAGACCAAGACTTCCTGGACACACATATCCACAGCTAACCTCAAACCCAGAATGCATGCCTCGTACTCAACCATGTTGTTAGTACAGTAAAAATGAAGCTGAGCCGTAATAGAGTAGTGGTGCCCTATTTCAGAAATAAGTAACGCTCCTATCCCCATGCCCTTCATGTTTGTAGCCCCATCGAAGAAAAGTTTCCATCCCGGCTTCTCAACTTGCTCCAACTCATCAATGTTCATCACCTTTTCATCGGGGAAATAAGTTTTCAAAGATTCATAATCTTCATTAACCGGATTCTCGGCCAAATGGTCCGCCAAGTCATGTGCTTTCATTGCAGTTCGAGTTACGTAGACAATGTCAAACTCTGTGAGCAGGATCTGCCACTTTGCTAGCCTTCCTGTGGGCATAGGCTTCTGAAAGATATACTTCAATGGATCCAAGCGAGATATGAGGTAAGTAGTATAAGATGACAAATAATGTTTCAGCTTCTGTGCCACCCAAGTTAGGGCGCAACATGTCCTCTCAAGATGAGTATACTTAACCTCGTACGACATGAATTTCTTGCTGAGGTAATAGATGGCCTGATCCTTACTGCCAGTGATATCATGTTGACCCAATACCCAGCCGAATGAATTGTCCAAAACCGTCAAATATAGAATCAAAGGTCGCCCTGGTTCTGGCGGGACCAACACGGGTGGATTTGACAAATACCCCTTTATCTTATCAAACGCCTCCTGACATTCATCTGTCCATTTGACCGCAGCGTCTTTCTTTAACAGTTTGAAGATAGGCTCGCAAGTTGTCGTGAGCTGGGCGATGAACCTGCTGATATAATTCAATCTCCCCAACAAACTCATCACCTCGGTCTTGTTCCTCGGAGGTGGCAATTCCTGGATGGCCTTGACTTTCGATGGATCTAGTTCAATGCCCCGGTGGCTGACTACGAACCCCAACAACTTTCCAGACGGCACCCCAAAAGCACACTTTGCAGGATTAAGCTTGAGATTGTACCTACGAAGCCTTTGGAAGAACTTCCTCAGATTCCTGACATGGTCAGACTACTTTCTAGACTTCACGATCATATCATCCACGTACACCTCGATTTCCTGGTGTATCATATCATGGAATATTGTTGTCATTGCCCTTATGTAGGTTGCCCCAACATTCTTCAAGCCAAATGGCATGACCCGATAGCAGTACGTTCCCCACGGCGTGATGAATGCCGTCTTTTCTACATCTTCCTCGTCCATTAAGATCTGATGATAACCCACGTAACAATCCACAAAAGAACCAATCTCATGTTTGGCGCAATTATCAATCAAGATATGGATGTTCGGCAACGGGAAATTGTCTTTTGGACTCGCCTTGTTGAGATCCCGATAATAAACACACACCCTGGTCTTGCTATCCTTCTTCGGCACAGGCACAACATTGGCTAACCAGGTGGGATATCGGGTGACCCGGATGACCTTGGCATCGAACTGCTTGGTGACCTCTTCTTTGATCTTCACACTCATATCCGTTTTGAACTTTCTCAGCTTCTGTTTGATAGGAGAGAATGTCGGGTCAGTGGGCAACTTGTGAACCACTAAATCAGTGCTTAGACCCGGCATGTCGTTATAGGACCATGCAAAAACATCTTTGTATTCAAATAGTGCTTTAATTATCTCTTCCCATAGTTGAGGTTCCAGATGGACACTTATTTTAGTTTTACGGACATTATCTTGGTCCCCTAGATTAACTGCTTCTATATCGTTCAAATTAGGTTTGGGTTTTCCCTAAAAATAACTTAGTTCCTTACTAATTTCTTCATAGGCCTCATCATCATCAAATTCCAACTCGTCATCACACTCAATTTCTTGTATTATTATTTCAGAGTTAGATTGGCTTTTAAAATTGGACCGAAGATTCCTTATGCATGTCATGTCATTGATATCAACATAAAAAGAACTGTACAAAAGAAGAAAACAAAAAACAAAAATAAAATTAGAAGAAATGAAGGAAAAGGAATAATTGCATTTCATTGAATTTAAAGATAACAGGGTTTTAACACATCCAACTGGACGGAACATAATATCTGAATTACAGACCCTAGAATAATACAGAAAAAGAAAATCAAAACCCACTACCAAGACTCCCTCCGGGTAGGAAGAGGAGTAGCTTCCCAGTTGTTGACTTTTGCACATGGTCCCACGAATTGCACATCTGCCTTGCTGGACCCTTCCCCGGCCTCAACCATGTTAACCTCGGCGAATAACCTTTTGAACCCCTTTTCCAAGTCTCCATCAGCACCAATCAATGATCCAGGAACCTTTGACAATAATTGCTTTCTGATACCCGGCCTGACGAATGATCTGGACAGGCGCGGGATTGGCCTTGGCAATGCCCATGCTTTCAGTTTTACTTTGCGGGCTCGTCTCACATCTGCAATTGTAGGCTTGAACCCCAGACCAAAAGTATCCAGATTTTTTGGAAGAGAAACTGGATGCACAATACCTTGCAGAGATGCACCCAAACCCTTGCCCGGTACAAAACCATTTTTCAACATTTCAACGGCTAACATGACTGATGCAGTAGCTACCTTTGGAGTTGGAACGCACTTCCTTTCTGGAATTTTCTCTACCGATACTGTGTCAAAAACCTGATAAACCCATGGCCCCTTGTCGTCTTCAACCTCAATGAGCGGAACAATGGCATCATTGGGCACACACAAATTATCCTCGCCGTGTACAACAATTTCCTGTCGATCCCATTCAAACTTGACAATTTGATGCAGAATAGACGGGACCGCTTTGGCAGCATGAATCCAAGGTCGTCCCAATAGCAGATTATAGGAAATAACCACATCGAGCACTTAGAATTCCATAGTAAATTCAACTGGCCCTATTGTGAGCTCAAGCACTATGTCCCCGACTGAATCTTTCCTTCCACCGTCGAATCCCCGAACGCAAATATGGTTCTTTTGAATTCTTTCATCCTCCACTTTCAGCTTGTTCAATGTGGAGAGAGGACAAATATTCGCGCTAGACCCATTGTCAACCAGTACCCGAGTAACCACGGAATCTTCGCATTTCACCGTCAGATAGAGGGCTCTATTGTGCTCGGTACCCTCTACGGGCAAATCATCATCAGAAAAAGTGACTCTATTTACCTCTAATATCTTGTTAGCTATCTTTTCCAAGTGGTTTACTGAGATTTTGTCAGGAACGTGGGCTTCGTTCAAGATCTTCATCAAAGCACGACGGTGTTCGTCTAAATGGATCAATAATGACAAGAGCGAGATCTGAGCTGGTGTCTTCCTTAACTGCTCCACAATGGAATAGTCTTGCACTTTCATCTTTCTCAGAAATTCTTCTGCTTCTTCCTCGGTCACCGCTTTCCTCACCAACACTGGATTATCTTTTGAGGTCTTAGCTTTTCTCAACTCTTCGGGGGCAAAGCATCTCCCAGAGCGAGTCAAGCCATGAGTCTTACATACTTCTTCTTTAACCTCTTTCCCTTTGTAAGTCACGGTCACTCGTTCATAATTCCATAGGACTGCCTTGTTGTTGACTATCGGTAATTGAGTTACTAGTTTGATAATGACAGGATCTGTAGGGGCGCCCTTCACAATTACCACAGGCTTGTTTGTCACTCCTGGCACAACCACTTTTGCTCTTTCATGTTTTCCTGCAACATCACTTGAGGAAATCTTCTTGACCTCCATAGATTGTTCATTATTTGCCCTGTTCAACTTGATCACAGACTTCTCACTTGTTGACTTTTCAAATGGCCTGGCTTCACTAGCCCGGATCATCATGATAGTTTGTGAAGGCTTCTTAGGCTCCCCTCCCTTATGCACTATCTCAATCATATTTGTTTTATGATGGGCTGGCAAGGGATTCTGATTGATATTGGGCACCTCCGGAGCTTGGACCTCAATCCGATTGGTGCCAATGAGTTCTTGAATGGTTGTTTTCAATTTCCATCATTTCTGTGTCATGTCCTGGGGCCCCTAAACAATACTCACAACTCACCGAGCGGTCAAGATTTTTGGGAGGAGGATTCGGCAATTTAGCCTCAATCGGATTCAACATACCCAACTGCCTTAGTCTGTGGAATAGACTAGCATATGATTCTCCCAATGGAGTGAAAGTCTTTTCCTTCTGCAACCTCTCATTCTTAAAGACTTGGTTGGGTCGAAAACCCGTTCAAGGAGGATTTCTGTAGGCTTTTGGGGGTGGATAGTTATTTTGTGGAGCTTGGTATGGGTTTTGTGGAGCTGGCGTACGCCATTGTGAGTGAGCGGGAGGTTGGGTATAGGTTTGTGCATGATGGACAGAAAAATGGGGATTCGGGGGTGGGTAATAGTGTTGTGGTGGGTTATATGGAGTGTGGGGGTAAGTTTGGGGATAGGGTCGTGGTTGGTTATAGTAACGAGGAAGGTTCCTGGATCCAACCCAAGCTCCCGACTCAATTATCGCAACATCCTCCTTCTTCTTCTTCCCGAGCATACCCCCAGTACCATTTTGAATGGCCTGGGTGGTCGCCTTGATTGCTAAATAACTCATGATCTTGTTGGACTTGAGTCCCTCTTCAACCATGTCTCCCATTTTCACAACTTTATTAAAGGACTTGCCCACTGCTGACACCAAGTGACCGAAATAAGTGGGCTCCAAAGCTTGCAAGAAATAGTCAACCATCTCGCTTTCTTTCATTGGAGGGTCAACCCTCGCTGCTTGCTCTCTCCAACGGAATCCATATTCCCTGAAGCTCTCACCGGGTTTCTTCTCAAGCTTTGTCAACGACAGACGGTCTGGAATAATTTCTAGGTTGTACTGAAAATGCCAGGCAAAGGCTTGGGCCAAATTATCTCATGTGTACCACCTGTTGTGACCTTGTCTAGTATACCATTCTAAAGCCGATCCACTCAGGCTTTGGCTAAAATATGCCATCAGCAATTCATCTCTTCTACTTGCTCCTCTCATTTTGCTACAAAATCCTCTTAAGTGTGCTACTAGGTCACCATGCCCATTGTACAGATCAAACTTGGACATTTTGAACCCTGCTGACAACTGAACATCTGGGAACAAACATAAATCCTTATAGGCCACACTTACTTGACCTCCCAACCCCCTCATATCTCGGAATGATTGTTCTAAACTTTTGACCTTTCTGATCATCTCTTCATGCTCGGGATTTTTGGGTGGTTTCTCGGTCTCTGCTGGGAGATCAAGATGAGGGGTGTAAGGATATGGTTCTGGAACTTTGAAGGTGGGTTCAGGGGGATAGTACTGGTTATCGTGAGTTTGGAATAGGGGTTCACTAGAAGATCGGTGTAATGTAGCAGGTGGAGGTGCCACAAAAACAGGTGTAATTGGTAGGGGAGGATATGGGACTTGTTTGGGTGGTGGAGCTTGAGAAGTATGGGAAGTGTCGCCATGGCATTGTTAGTAGAGGGAAAAGGTTGGAGATGAGTTCACAGTGGAAGGCTCCGGAGGTTGGGCTGATGGTGGGATATAAGTAGGGTTGGCGGGATAAACCGGTGGTGGATGCCCCTTCGCCCAGGCTTGGTACATTTCATCCATCTGTTGTTTTAGCTTATACATTTCTTCCCTCATTGCATTAACGTCCAATTCTTCCACCTCTTTTGACGGGTCAACAATACTTATTTCTGGTTCCTGGTTGGCCATATTCAGCCTGTCTTTCGATCGGGTGTTGTATGAGTGAGTTGCTAGAATGCCAGTCAACTAACCACCTGTCTGAACTTAATACATCAAACAACAACCTTGTTAGCGACTAGGCTTTAAGAGATTGGTAACCACACATTGGGCATGAATGCACCTAAACAGTTAACTGTCTCTATTATGTATTTGATCGGTTGCATGCGTCATCCCGGCCTTTTCTTACTTTCGATTGCAAACTTCCCCCTTTTTTTTCTTTTTCTTTTCCTTCCTTTCATTCTCTCTTGATTTTTTATTTTCTCTCTTTTCTCTCTTGTTTTTCTGCTCTCTCTCTCTTTTCTTTCTTTTTTTTCTTTTTTCTTCTTACTCGATTATGGTCGAATCCTGTGGAGATTGCCTACGTATCATGACCCCGCATGAATCAGACCAAGCGTAGTTCTTGGAGATAAGTGTGAAATAAAACATTTTTGGGGATTTTCAGTTTTCATAAAAAAAACAAATGCTTCCATTACAAAACTCAAAACTAACAAATTCCAAAAGACTAACAGATTTTGATGCAAAGATGAAATACAGACTCCAGAAATAGACTTCATACTCCAACAGAAGAAAATACAGACTCGAAAACAATTCGACGGACTCTAGCAGAAATAAAATACAAACTCAACATGACTGACAAACGCTAACAAAAGAGAAATGCAGACTCAAACGAAAAAATTATGAATACATCAATGCTCCTGGTGCCTGCGGGACATCATTTGGTCTCGCCGCGGGCCTATATGCAAGCTCCCTTTGAAGTCGATCCAAGTCGTTCATTATCTGCTTAACAAATGTCATTACCGCTGCAAAGAAGGTAGTGCAAGTCATATCCTCACAGATCTGGCCCTTCAAAACGATGTATTCAGCGATGTGTCTAATTCTCTCTCTTATGACGCTTTTTTCTTGTAACAAACGCCCAATCTGCTGGGCCTTGGCTTCCAAAGTTTGCTCAGTCGCATGATTTTTCTCCTGAAGTTGTTGCAAATCTATTTTTAATTGCGCCAATGCTGTATAACAATGTTCCCTTTCAACTTTGAAGTCTTTTGCCTGTTTGATCATTTTATTTTCCATGGCGATGACCCTTTTCTTTAACCCTGCGACCTCATCGTCGTACCTTTCTCTCAACTGCTTAACCAAGCGTACTCGTTCATCTGCGTTTTTATCCAATTGCTTTCGAGCCTTGTCTAGTTCACTTTCTACCTTGTTCAAATCAAAACTATAGTCATTTACTTTCTGCCTCAGGTTAGCTATGAGTTTTTTATCTCTGTCGCTTCAGGCTGGATTTTCTGCCGCTACTTTCATTTTCTGAATTTGAGCTCGAAGGGCCTCATTTTCTTTGGCTAGATTTTTCTTTTCTCCTTCATCCGCCACGATTTGCAAGTTATTCTCGAATTGAAGTTCTCTGACTTGCTTTTCCAATTTGCTTATGGTAGCCCTGTACTCGTTTTCTTTGGTCAGCCAGTCTCATTGCACTTGTGCTCCGTCGGTGAATTGTTGGACATGGGGTCTCTTTGCGGGCCTGTCAGGTTCATGTTGAACTCAAGATCTTTTACCATACCAAGCAGTATAACTAGGCTCCACCTAGACTCTGGATAGGTCTCGTACTTGAGTATTAGGCCCTAAGAATCTGCACTGATGCCAAATCCGGCGCACTTTCTCTTCTGGGAAGGCAACTTTTGGATCTAACTCAATGACTTGCCAACTCAAATCTTCATTGTGTGGGATGGTCTGGTATCGGCCTAACTGACGTAAGACTTTGTGCGGAGCATAAGGCTGGATACTCCGAAGACCCATCAACAACAAAAAACACACCTCAGCCGACATATAGATTACTTCGTTGACCGAGAGCCACCCGAATATCCATTCGATCTTATTTGCGGTCAAAGATCTCAAATGAGCATGCCATGCTTCCGTACCATATGGAAACTCATAACCCTCTACTCGCTTTTCATGTTTTTCAATGCACTCAAGGCCAGTCATGCCGCAATTCAAGTATCCAGGACGGTGGCAAAGGTGTTCCTCCATCCATATTTGTAACAGCATATTGCACCCTTCAAAGAACTTCGCTCCTTCTCGACAGAGAGTGAGAGCTCGGTAAATTTCTGCCAAGATCAGTGGAACTATAGTCCCATTTGCCTTTTTTATCATAAAGTCGGTTATCCCTACTATCCCCATCTCTATGTTCCCGTCTTTTCTCGGGCAAACCAAGATACCCAGGAATGCCACTATGAAAGTTAATCCTCTCCGAGCTTCCCACTTGTCTTGATTTCCAGCATGAGTAAGACCGGTATCTGGCGTTTCGAAACCACGAGGATTTCCGTAACGTCGATATAGAAAGTAGAAGGTACAAAATCCTTTGGCCAGATTTCCGTCTCAAATGTCCCGACTGATGCTTAACAAGTCTAAAAATTTGTGAGGGATCACTGTTCTTGGTGCTACCGGTATTGACTTCTGAGATTCCCTTCGAAATCGGTATAGCCTGCTATCTCTTCTAGCGTAGGAGTTAACTCAAAATACGCAAAGTGGAATACATTATGTGTTGGGTCCCAAAACGGTATCAAAGCCTCAATCACGTCTTTTCTGGGCTTGACCTTCAAGAGCCCAATAAGACCGCCCAATGCTTTTGTCACAACTTACCTGCTGTCGCCCCCCAAATCATGCCACCACATATGTAGCTCCAAAGGGATCTCTTCACGGACTGAGAAAGGTTCATTTTGATTTGTGTTCATCCTGCACATTTATTAAGGTGATTTTAATTAAAAGAAAACCATGACTCATTTTGACTTAACAGAAATGACCATTTTTCAAAATTTCCACAAAACATCCGGCCTTGCCAACACGGCCTTTCAGCACTTCGAAAACGAAGATTTTAAGGTTGTGTCAGCTAACCAGCCAAAACCTTTAAAAGTGACAAAAAGTGGATGTTCTTGCAAAAAAGCCTTCCGGCGCCCTTTTAGGGACATTCGACTATTTCTTACAAGAATGGCATCACCCTAATTATTTTCAAATTAAAGTAAAATTTTTGTTCTTTTGGCTACTTTCGCAAAAAGGAAGTTGGACCCGATGGGGGTTGCCTACGTATCTCACACCATGTGAGAATCAAACTGGCATAGTTTAGGCAAATAAAACAAATATTTTTGAAAAGAAGACTCTTTTTTCTTCATTTCATTGGCAAATAAAACTATATTTTTTTTTTGAAAACACCAACTTTTGTTTTTCCTCTTTTTTTTTGTTTTTATTTTCTCAAAAAGGAGTTTCGATACTATTTGGACATTGGTTTTTTTTATAGAAGAGGCGATTAACTCTCTTTAACCCTCATAGTGCTATTTCTTTTTCCTCAACTTTTTCCAATATTCCTAAGTCGGTCAGTGTCACACCTCCTTTTTACCTGTACCCGCAAGGGCATAAGGGAGTTTTTTTCCAATTTTAAGGACAATCAAAATGGGATTAATTATTTAAAGATTCAGAGTCGCCACTTGGAAGATTTATGGTGTTCCAAGTCACCGATTGAATCCCGGATCGAGGAAAAATATGACTCTGTTTAACAGTCCGTGAACCAGAAATCCGAGTATGGAATTCTGTTAACCCGGGAGAAGGTGTTAGGTATTTCCAAGTTCCGTGGTTTTAGCACGGTCGCTCAACTGTTATATTCGTCTTAATTATCTAATTTTAAAATATATTTTTTTTGAACCTATGCATAATTTTAAACTTTTTGACCGCTTTCAACTAAGAAAATTATTTTTAAAACGGGTCACGCGTACGTGTACCCATTTGTTTGGCTCGTCAAAAAAAATCATGTCACGAGAACGTGTCCACAATTAATAATGTTTCGTTATTATTTAAGAAAACTTGTTCGATGTGGTGCGAACTCATATTCCGATTTTTTTATTTTATTTATATATATATATATAAAATGAAAATGAACAAAACTGTAACTACGTCACGCGAATGTGTACATAATGACAATAATTTATTTAAATACGCTTAAAAGTATACTAGTGGTTTATGAGTTATATTTTTTTTATGTTTGTTTTAAGATTAGGATAGATGTGGAATTATTAAGCTCCCAAAGAAAGAGAATAAAAAGAAATATTGTTATATATAATATATATATATAAATGAACTTAATAATTCCAAATACCTTATCCAACGTTATTTTTTGTTCTTTTCCCTCATTTTTTAGGAAAAATAAAAAATAAAAATATTCTTACTAAATTAAGATTAGGAATTTCCAACTTTCATGGCTAGGTAGTTAAAAATTATAAATGTTCAATTTAGAGATGACAAGCTTTTCTTTATGTAAAAATTTACTACAATCTTATAAAGAAAGTTTATTATAGTTTATAGTCTATTCACAAGAATGACTAGAAAAAGTTAACCTATTTGTGACTTAAGGACTATAACACTATTTTTTGTCCATAATTGATAACTCTTTACTGCTAATTTAAAAGTTTAGCCGCAATTGTGCAAACCTGAAACTACATACATTTGTCAATTTTGTATGATTAAATGGTAGGCGTCACACCTCAGACTATATGAGTTAATTTAATTTAATAACCTCCGCAAACCCATTTTTATTATTAAGAAGGTTTGCTCGGAGTTGCGCGAACGCATACTCCGAAATTAGTTGTAATCATGCCACGCGAACATGTGCGCAATCACAATTGTATTTTAAACGGTCTTATATGTTTTTCTACGAATATTCAACAATTATCCCTAAATCGAATTAGTATCGCTAGGGCCGCAAGTTATGGGCCAGCTACATTGTAAAAAAGGGCAAATGGGCCAATTCGAGGCACATAGATTTGTAACCAGGAAATGTTAATATGGAGAAGGACCTGGCAGCTTATTTGCTAGCCCCATGTCCTTTGTTTGAAATTACATCCTTTAAATCTGGTCACATGACCAGTTCAAAGATCCAGGCGAGCTGGACATAATCCCCAAGAATTAGCACAAACCATTGTCCAAAACATGATTTCTTAAAGCCCAAAGCTATTTCTCTAATAATTCATTTGAAATTCCCTCGCAAAGAATCATACCTCCGGGCATATATTAAAACTAACGATTAAATTGTGAAGACTGACAGTAAATCTATGACCTGAATCCAGCAAACTTTAGCGGAATGGAACAAATTTCAATATAAGAACGTATAAAGACAACAAAACCCCAACTTCTGAAAAATAAACCTTACGAAGAACACATTAGAACAAATGCATATTCCCTGAAAAATGCAGGTAGGTCCTGGGCGAACTCTCCTCAGTATCCAAACATATATCATGAGTAGCATGGTCTGGACCATATTTTTACATTTTTCTGAAAGGTTAAATAGGTACTAGAAATCATATTCGATGGGGACTAGCCAGCAAATCAATCCGATGAGAGCCACAATCAGAATTTACAATCTAGAATAATGCTATAATCCAATAATCTAACATTATTTATAACCCATTGATGAAAAATCCCAAATCTGAAAAGGAAATAGACTACAAACTATATGACCAACTATTCATAATGATTGACGAGATAAATGTGCAGAAATCACAAGAAAAGCAATAGCTTCTGTTTGAAAGAACAAAACAACAATTTCAGCTCGATTTCCTAGGCTTTTGGTCTAGATTTACTTCAAGGTTCAAATGTCTTTACATACCTGGAAATGAAAGTCAAAAGGAAGTAAGATCAACAAGCATAACAACAGCTATCACCAGCAGCAACAAACAGCCCCAATCAAACAATATCTCGTACAGCTTTAAACCAAATTTGAAGACCAATTCTAAAACCTTTCTCCCTCAGGTGAGTTGAGATTGTTTCAGAAGTTTAAAAACAATTCTCAATCAGTAAAAACTTCAATGGAACAGCAGAATTATCTTCCTGTGTGTGTATATCCGTGTATGTCTTAGCCCTCAATTTTCAGAATTTTTAGAGTTTTAAATCTCTTTCTCCTAAATCTCTTAAGCTCTCTCTCTGTGTATCTTTCCTATCTCCTCCTCTCTCTTTATACAAATTTGTCCCCTCCTCTCAGTGCTGCCCGACCCCCTTTCATTTTATTTAAAATAGATTTTTTGCACTAAAATCTGATCCTTTCCACCTTTTAATCCCACTAAGCCCATCCTTTTTAATGATCAGCACTCCCAATCCCTTTGTCCCCCATTATTGCATTAATTAATACCCCATTGACAAAGCACTAAGGATAAAGTATCACACTTACTGTTTTATTCCCTAAATCACCCCTGAAATTCCCTTACTATTACTGCCCTAAACCAAACTGCCTAAACTGAACAATTATCTACTAATCTGCCTAATAGCTAACAACCAATTCCTACAGTCTTACAGTAGAAAATACAAAGATTTCCAATTTAGGACAATATTCACAGAATTTCAACTAATCGGACAATTAACAATCAGAACTAAAACCAAACAGAATGTTGAATGATTCAATCTATACAAACAAACTAATCAATGAAGCTTAATCAAATGATTACGTATTATAACTAACATTGATCAGCAAACAATGAAAATAGGCAATTCAAATAATTTCAGTATTATTGCCAGAATCAAGGATTAAATGGAAACTAATTAATCGACGCAACTTATTAATCGATTACACACATAACAATCATAGCATACATAAACAAATGACAGAATTGGACAAAATAAAAAGTCCACTGAAGATGAGCAGAATTAATTGCTAGAAAAATGGAAAAATTAATTAAACTAAATTAAACATATACATAGATAGAAAATCATGAATACAAAAATGAAGGAAAATAAAGTAAAATACCTCGGAAATATTCTGACCCAGGCTCGAATCCAAATTTGGAAACTTTGAGGTCGAACAGACTTTAATCGAAGTATTCTCAATTGAGAATACCTCGATTAAGGTCTATTAGACCCCAATCTATTATTTAATTCGGACAGATTCCATGGTTTAGATTTTTAGGGTTCCTGATTTTTCGATTTAAGATTCGAGCATTTCTAGACATATTTGAATAGAACCAAGGTCATTTATGTTATGAGGGAAGCCTAGTGGATATCAGGTATGAGTTTGGGGTAGGTTGGGGTAGGGTTAGGTTTTGCTCGAATCTTTGATTGAAGATTCGAGGAGCTTCGGCCTGATTCGAGCAAAATGGTTAAGGGATTCGTGGAGAGGGCGGTTAAGTGCTCTAGTGGTGTGAATTTCATGGCCACCGGAGCCGGCACCGCCGGGTTTACGGCAAGGGAACGGGGTGGCGGCTATTAGGGTTCCTCGTCTCTGAAAGAGACGAGGTTTGATGAGAAAATGAGATGAGGGGGCTTGGTTTGGGGGGGCGGGGTTAGTTTGGACCCCTTATATACGCACGTGAGGATTGGATCCAGGCCGTTCGATCTGATGAGATCAATGGTCTGGATTAATCGAGTAAGTGGAATGACATCGTTTTGTTTATCCTTAAGACCGGATCAGTTTTGGATGAAAACGGGTCGGGTGTGGAAGAATTAATCTGGAGCGTTGATCAAGTGAAATCAACGAACCAGATTGAGAATGATGAAACGATGTCATTTAATTTAGCTACAGGTGGACTGGATTTGGGACGGGTATGGGCTGGTTTTGGACGGGTTTAAAGGTGTATTTTGTTTGGGCTTTGAAACTTTTGGCCCAAATCCGGGTTTTCTAATTTTCCTTTCTTTTTATTTTCTAAATTTTCTAAAATCAACAACCAAATTAACTTATTAGAATACTAATTATCCTTTAATAACATTTATTACATACAACTAAATGTCAATTAACAATAAAACCAACATAATTTATCAGTGCTAAAAATGCAAAAGTCCCTATTTTTCTGTGATTTTCCGTTTTGTAAAACAAACCTGTTAATTCCTAAATTGTAAAACTAAATCCTAAATGCACATGTAACACATATTACATTATATATATATATATACACATATTACATTATATTATTTTTTGTATTTTTAAATGCATTAATAAAATTACACACGCACATATGCCTATGCAAACAAACAGGAAAACCGTACAATATTTCCTAAAAATAACACATAATTAAAGAAAAGACCTAATTTCGGGAGTTATTTTGGAGTAATTCGTATGAGGCAAAAATCACGTGCTCACAGCTGCCCCTCTTTGTCCGGAAACACGAAGAGTTTTCGTGCAAAGATAAAGTAAGCGGATACGAGCGATTTTTGCCTGTTTGAATACTCCGTGGGAAGCATTTTTTGAAAGATTTGACCAAACCTCTGCTTCAAAGGTTTCCTACATATCTTTGGCTATAAAGGAATCAGGTCAATGTAGTTTGGGAAGTTTTGGTAGCTGGGAGTACCATGGGACTGCGATGTTACTGCTGTTGCATGCTGCTTTTACTGCTTGCTGACCTCCTTATTACACCCTGCTTAAAGAAAAACAAAAAGCTAGACTAGACCATGGTATATGAATTACAAAATCTTATCTAGATCATGCCCTTGTGTCTCTTGTTGCTTTTATGCCTTGGTGATTCCTTTGGTATCTTTTGCTTCCGATTTGTCTTGTATTCTCTTCAGACTACCGATCTTGAACTGTTTATTTCCTTTTTGTATTGTTTTTCATCGAGTCTTGTACTTCCTTCCTCTGTTTGGGATTCTTGTTGTTTCCCGCTGGGGATTCCGGTTGGATTCCTCTGCCTTATTGACTCTAAGTGTATTCCTCTATTATATGGGCGGGCTCCTGACTTCAACCAACAATGTCAAAAATAAATCGCCATTCTGTTCTTTAGGGGGGCTCCTGACCTCGACAACATCTTTTGAAAATAAATTGTCATTCCTCTCTTCAGGCGGGCTCCTGACCTCGACCACAAATAAATCGCCATTCCTTTCTTCGGGCAGGGGAAATTTCAACAACTTCGAAAATTAATCGCCACTCCATTCTTCAGGAGGGCTCCTAACCTCTTGAAATTTGAATTGTATTCCCTTGTTCTCCAGGTGGAAGCCTGATTGCTGATACTTCAACTGATCTTCTTTGTTCTCCAGGTGGACGTCTGATTGCTGATATTTCCACTGCTCTTCCTTGTTCTCCAGGTGGACGCCTGATTGCTGATACTTCCACTGCTCTTCCTTGTTCTCCAGGGGAACGCCTGATTGCTGATATTTCAACTGTTCTTCCTTGTTCTCCAGGTGGACGCCTGATTGCTGATATTTCAACTGTTCTTCCTTGTTCTCCACGTGGACGCCTGATTGTTGATACTTCAACTGCTCTTCCTTGTTCTCTAGGTGGACGCCTGATTGCTGATACTTCCACTGCTCTTCCTTGTTCTCCAGGTGGACGCCTGATTGCTGATACTTCAACTGTTTTTCCTTGTTCTCCAGGTGGACGCCTGATTGCTGATATTTCAATTGTTCTTCCTTGTTCTCCAGGTGGACGCCTGCATGGTACTTGCTTCTCTCACCGGGTGCTTCCTGAAACAAATATTGTCTTTGCTCCTGTTTCAAATCAAAGAAAATCTTGTTAGTTTAAGGCGTGGTGGTTAGTTGTGGCATTCTTGCTGGGGGTGGTTTTCTCTTTGTCCTGCTTTACTGCCTTGAAGCGGTCGAAAGGACTGTTTTGTCCTCATAATTGATCCTTAACCGCAGGATCCCCAACTGTTGTTTTCACTTCAGACCCTTTCAATCGTAACCATATGTCTCTCATGAAATTACTAAACCACTTCTCCGATTCAACTTTTGCTCACACCCATATCTTATTTTCATCATATTACCTCCCGCCTATCATGGCCGTATTTTGCATTGTGCAATTTTGAATCTTGGTAGTATACCTTGATATTCCTTTTTATTTGTTGGAACAAAACTTACCTCAAAAACTTTAGATGAGTAAGATTATCAGTGATGAAACATGACGACTTTGACAATTAAGAATGAAAAGAAAAATCCAAATTTGGATGACTATTGGAGATAGGAATAAGGAACTTATCTGATTGGAGTCACCGGCACCAATGATCATAGTATGCATTTTGGATTAATCAGCCCAGTCTATTTAACCAATCTCTTTTTCAGTTGTTTTACTTTGCTTTCCAAAATTTCCACAACCCAATTTTACTTTTTGCCAACTTACGGACCTTGTTTGACTTGTAGTGTCCTAAAGAGTTTTCACCGACAAACCTCCCTCATTTGTTTATTTCTTAATTCCTTTTCGCCTTATGGTGTCTGCGAAGGTTTTCACCGATAAGACTCTCTCATTTTATTTTCTCTCAGCTTTCGTCGTCTCATGGTGCTCGTGAGGGTTTTCACCTATAAGACTCTCTCATTTTCATCGCTTTTTCCTGTTTGGACCAGAGTGTTATCCTGATATGAATCACCTTCATTTGCTCGACTCGGCATTTCTCTAAGATTGATCGAAAGGTCTTTTGGGATGTGGTTGTAAAGAAAGGGTATCAAAGGCCAAAAACAATTTGATATGGGTTTAAAATTACAACTCGTGGAATCACATTTCTTATTACAAATACAACCTCTGCCCCCAGTTTCTTGCTTGGGGATCTTTTGATATTTTATTTTACCATGTCTTACTATACATACTATGCATATTATGCACATTATGCACCCTATGCACCCTATGACCGAGCCGTGAGGCGCCTACGTATCCTCTTTGAGGAATCAGGTCAAACGTAGTTCACACTTAATCTCCTTGTTTATATATTTTTTCCTTTTTCTCCTTTTTTTTCTTTTCTTTTTGTTATTGATTCCAAAAGAGGGGTATGAAAGAAACAAATGTGGCTCAAAAAGGGGGAACAAAGGGTACAGTGTTTAGATAGCTGAATAAATTGCCTTCGTCATTCCAATCTTCGAAATAATGCCAAATACAAACATTCAATAATTATACCAAAAAAATCCTGCATAATATCTCTTTACTGCATCAGAATTGATAGCCATGTCTATGCATTTTCCTTCAATATCTATTAAACATAATGCACCATTGGACAATACTCTGGTCACAATGAACGGTCCTTGCCAATTCGGGGCAAACTTTCCCTTTGCTTCAACCTGATGTGGAAGAATATGTTTCAGCACTTGCTGACCCACTTCAAACTTTCTGGGATGCACCTTTTTATTGTATGCTCTTGCTATTCTTCTTTGATACAATTGGCCATGACATACTGCTGCCAATCGTTTTTCATCAATCAAGTTCAACTGCTCCAAACGGGTTTTGACCCATTCATCATCATCAATCTTAGCTTCGGCGACGATCCGAAGGGAAGGAATTTCAACTTCTGCAGGAATTACCGCCTCAGTGCCATATACCAACAAATAAGAAGTTGCTCCTACCGAAGTGCGAACAGTAGTGTGATATCCCAACAATGCAAATGGTAATTTTCGTGCCATTGTCTTGAACCTTCTACCATTTTCCGAAGTATCTTCTTTATGTTTTTGTTGGCTGCTTCGATTTCTCCATTCGCCTTGGGCCGATATGGGGTAGAATTGCGATGTATAATCTTAAATTGTTGACATACCTCTTCCGTTAAGTTACTGTTAAGATTAGCACCGTTATCTGTGATGATCACCTTTGGGATTCCGAATCGACAGATGATATTTGAGTGAACGAAATCGACCACGGCTTTCTTGGTCACCAATTTGAATGTTTTGGCCTCAACCCACTTCGTGAAGTAATCAATGGCTACTAGAATGAACATGTGCCCGTTGGATGCTGCCGGTTCAATTGGTCCAATAATATCCATGCCCCAAGCGACGAAGGGCCATGGTGTCGACATTGTGTGCAATTCGGATGGTGGAGAATGAATCAAAACTCCGTGTATCTGGCATTGATGACATTTGCGCACAAAACTGATACAATCTCGCTCCATGGTAATCCAATAGTAACCAGCTCGGAGAATTTTCTTTGCCAACACATATCCGCTCATGTGGGGTCCGCAAACTCCCGAATGTACTTCAGACATGACAACCGTAGCTTGTCTAGCATCTATGCATCTTAATAATCCAAGGTCTGGTGTTCTTTTATACAAAACTCCTCCACTTAAGAAGAATCCATTTGCCAACCGTCTAATGGTTCTCTTTTGATCCCATGTGGCTTGTGCTGGATATATCCTCATTCTGATATACTCCTTGATGTCTTGGAACCATGGTTCACCATCAAATTCTTCTTCAATCATGTTGCAGTAAGTGTGCTGATCGTGGACTTGAATATGCAGTGGATCCACATAAGCTTTGTCCGGATGGTGCAACATTGATGCCAGGGTAGCCAATGCATCGGCAACCTCATTATGGATCCTTGGAATATGCATGAACTCCACTGATCGAAACCGTTGACACAGATCATGTAAACATTGTCGGTATGGTATGAGCTTCAAGTCTCGTGTTTCCTATTCTCCTTGAATTTGATGCACCAGGAGGTCTGAGTCCCCCCAAGACCAAGATTTCCTGGATATCCATGTCTGCAGCTAGCCTTAACCCCAAAAAACAAGCTTCATACTCAGCCATATTATTGGTGCAATAAAACCGAAGTTGAGCCGTAATAGGATAGTGATGCCCGGTCTCAGAAATAATCACAGCTCGTATCCCGACTCCTTTCATGTTAGCAGCCCTATCAAAGAAAAGTTTCCAGCCAAGTTTTTCAATTTGCTCCATTTCACCGATATGCATTACTTCTTCATCGGGAAAATAAGTTCTCAATGGCTCGTAATCTTCGTCGACCGGGTTTTTGGCTAAATGATCGGCCAATGCTTGGGCTTTTATTGCAGTTCGAGTCACATAGATGATGTCAAATTCTGTGAGCAATATCTGCCACTTTGAAAGTCTCCCTATTGGCATAGGCTTTTGAAAAATATATTTCAACGGATCCAGACGCGAAATGAGGTAAGTAGTGTAGGATGACAAATAGTGTTTCAATTTCTGAGCTACCCAAGTTAGGGCGCAACATGTCCTTTCCAGATGAGTGTATTTAACCTCATAAGTTGTGAACTTCTTGCTAAGATAATAGATGGCCTGTTCCTTTCTGCCGGTGATGTCATGTTGCCCCAGTACACAACCAAATGAATTTTCCAAGACTGTCAAGTAAAGAATCAAAGGTCTTCCTGGTTCTGGCGGAACCAGCACGGGTGGGTGTGACAAGTATCCTTTTATCTTATCAAACGCTTCTTGACACTCATCAGTCCACTTGACCGCAACATCCTTCTTCAACAATTTGAAAATAGGCTCACAAGTTGTCGTGAGCTGAGCAATAAACCTGCTGATGTAATTCAACCTCCCTAACAAACTCATTACTTTAGTCTTGTTCCTTGGAGGTGGCAATTCCTGGATGGTTTTAATCTTTGACGGGTCCAACTTGATGCCTCGCCGACTAACTATGAATCCCAACAGCTTTCCAGATGGAACACCAAATGCGCACTTGGCAGGGTTAAGCTTGAGGCTGTACCTGCGAAGTCTCAGGAAGAATTTCCTCAAATCCCCAACGTGGTCGGCCTGATGCTTTGATTTTATGATCACATCGTCCACGTATACCTCAATCTCCTTATGTATCATATCATGAAACACCGTAGTCATTGCTCTCATGTAAGTTGCCCCGGCGTTCTTCAAACCAAATGGCATTACCCGGTAGCAATAAGTTCCCCATGGTGTGATGAATGCCGTCTTTTCTGCATCTTCTTCATCCATTAGAATTTGATGATACCCGGCATAACAATCCACAAAAGATCCTATCTCATGTTTGGCACAATTATCGATCAAAATATGGATATTGGGTAATGGGAAGTTATCATTTGGACTTGCTTTGTTGAGATTGCGGTAATCGACGCATACTCTAATCTTGCCGTCTTTCTTCGGCACAGGAACGACATTAGCCAACCAAACAGGATATCGAGTGACCCGAATGACCTTTGCATCCAATTGTTTGGTGATTTCTTATTTAATTTTCACACTCATATCAGTCTTGAACTTCCTCAACTTTTGCTTGACAGGAGGAACCATTGGATCAGTGGGCAATTTGTGAACCACTAAATCAGTGCTCAAGCATGGCATGTCGTCACATGACCATGCAAAAACATCTTTGAATTCGATGAGTGCTTTAATTAACTCTTCCCGGATCTTTGGTTCGAGGTGGACACTTATTTTAGTTTCTCGGATATTATTTGTGTCTCCTAAATTGACGGCTTCTGTATCACTCAGGTTGGGTTTGGGTTTTTCTTCAAAATGAATTAACTCTTTACTAATCTCTTCGAAAGCCTCATCCTCATCATATTCTGATTCGTAATCACAATATACTTCTTGAATTATTATTTCGAAATCAGATTGATTTTTAAGACTGGGCTGAGGATTCCTTATGCATGTCATATCACTAGAGCCAGCGTAAAAAGGACTGTACAGAAAAGAGAAGAAAAACAAAAGAAAAACTATCAGGAATGATAATGAAAAGGAAACTGTATTTCATTAGATGATGAAAGATAACAAGGTTTTCACACTTCAAACAAACTGCAAGATAACAATTTGGATTACAACCTTGAAATAACCCAAACAAACTGAAGAAAAATCAAAATAAACTACCAAGACTCCTTTCGAATGGGGAGAGGAGTGGCTTTCCAATTATTAAGCTTTGTCTCTGGCCCAACGAATTGAACCTCTGCGTTGCTAGAACCTTCACCGCTTTCCACCATGTTTACATTGTCAAACAACTTTTCAAATCTTTCAATTAATTCTTCCTCAGGATTAATCATAGATTTAGGAATTGTTGTTATCGGGTGATTTCTGGTACCGGACTTGACAAAAGATTTTGACAGATGTGGGACTGGCTTTGGAAGGACCCATGCCTTCTGTTTTAGCTTTCTGGCCTTTCTCACGTCTGTGACAGTGGGTATGAATCCCAAACCAAATGTTCCCAAGTTCTCGGGGAGAGATACTGGTTGTATGATGCCTTGCAAAGATGAGCCCAAACCTTTACCGAGTACAAAACCATTTTTCAACATCTCATAGGCTACCATGACTGATGCAGTGGTTATCTTTGGATTTGGAATGTATTTCCCCTCCGGAATTTTCTCTACCAACATTGCGTCAGAAACGTGGTAAACCCATGGTCCCTGGTCATTTTTTATTCCCTCGACCGGTACAATGGCACTGCTGTGAGCATCTAAGCTGTCTTCCCCATGCACAACTATTTCTTGTCTATCCCACTCAAACTTGACCGCCTGGTGTAGTGTTGATGGGACTGTTTTAGCAGCATGGATCCATGGTCGACCCAACAGTAAATTAAAGGAAACAACTATATCCAACACCTGAAACTCCATTGTGAATTCAACTGGCCCTATTGTCAGCTCCAGCACTATGTCGCCAAATGAATCTCTGCTTCCACCGTCAAATCCCTGTACGCAAATACTATTCTTGTGGATCCTCTCCTCTTTTATTTTCAACTTGCTCAGAGTGGAGAGAGGGAAGATGTTTGCGCTTGACCCGTTGTCAACCAATGACCCGTTGTCAACCAATACCCGGGTCACTACGGAGTTATCACATTTCAATGTGAGGTAAAGAGCACTGTTGTGCTCAGTACCTTCCACAGGTAATTCATCATCAAAAAATGTGATTCTGTTTGCCTCAAAGATTTTGTTGGCTATTTTTTCCAAGTGATTCACGGAGATCTTATCGGGAACGTGTGCCTCATTCAAGATCTTCATTAAAGCTTGACGGTGCTTATCCGAATGGATCAGTAATGACAATAGTGAAATTTGAGCAGGCGTCTTTTTTAATTGTTCCACGATAGAATAGTCATGCAGCTTCATCTTTCTCAAGAATTCTTCCGCTTCTTCCTTAGTCACGGCTTTCTTCATTGGTGTTGGATTATTTTTAGCTTTTCTTAATTCCTCGGGAGTAAAACATCTTCCCGAGCGAGTCAAACCTTGTACTTCACAGATTTCTTCCTTGACTTTTTTTCCTTTGTACATTACCGTCACCCGTTCGTAGTTTCATGGAATAGCCTTGTTGTTGATCACTGGTAACTGGGTTACTGGCTTGATAATAACCCGATCTACACGGGCTCCTTCCACGATTATGATGGGTTTGCTGGCCACCCCTGGTACAATCACCTTTAACCCTTCCTGTTTCACGGCAACTTTGCTTGAAGATCCCTTCTCAACTACCACAGATGGCTCATTACTGTTTTTGTTCTGCTTAAGTACCGGCTTCTCATCTGCTAACTGTTCATCTGTCTTGGCTTCATGAGACCAAATCATCATGACGGTTTGTGACGGCTTCTTGGTTTCCCCATCAGCCCGCACTATTTCTATCATATTGGCCTCCTGATGGGCTGGCATCGGATTTCTGTTGATATTGGGAGCTTCGGGGGCTTGAACTTCAATTTTATTAGTATCAATCAGCTCATGTATTGCATTTTTTAAGTGCCAGCACTTTTCTGTATCATGACCTGGTGTACCAGAACAATACTCACAGCTAACAGTGTAGTCCAGATTCTTTGGAGGAGGATTTGGCAGCTTGGATTGTATCGGCCTTAGCATATCTAGCTGTCATAGCCTATGGAACAGACTAGTGTAGGATTCTCCCAATGGAGTAAAGGTTTTCTTTTTCTGCAACCTTTCACCCTTGAGTGCTTGATTAGGCCTGAAACTTGGTCCGGGATAGGTTCGCGGATATGGGTAGGTACTCGGTATGACAGGAGCACGCCAATGAGCGTGGGCAGGTGATTGATTGTATGCTTGCGCATGGTGGACGGAAAAATGAGGTTCCGACGGGTGATAGTAGTGTTGGGGTGAATTGTGGTGATAAGTTGGTTGGTGGGATCGAGGTTGATTGTAGTAATGAGGTGAACCTCTGGATCCGGACCAAGTTCCTGAATCAACCATGGCCGCTTCCTCTCTTTTCTTCTTTCCAATCCCTCCTACGCCGCCTTGAATAGCTTGAGTAGTTGCTTTGATAGCCGAATAGCTCATGATTTTATTCGACTTGAGGCCTTCTTTTACCATACCTCCCATATTCACTACTTCGTTGAATGATTTTCCTATCGCTGAAACCAAATAGCCATAGTAAGTAGGTTCGAAGGCTTGTAGGAAGTAATCTACCATCTCACTTTCCTTCATTGGGGGATCCACCCTTGCTGTCTGTTCCCTCTACCGGAACCCATATTCTCTAAAGCTTTCACTGTGCTTTTTCTCAAATTTTGTTAAGGATAGTCGATCTGGGATGATTTCCAGATTGTATTGGAAGTGACAAGCAAATGCCTGTGCCAGGTCATCCCATGTGTACCATCTCCCATGGTCTTGGCGGGTATACCATTCCAAAGCTGATCCGCTCAAACTCTGACTGAAGTAAGCCATTAATAATTCGTCTCTTCCCCCAGCTCCCCTCATCTTGCTGCAAAAACCCCTCAAGTGGGCTACTGGATCGGCGTGCCCGTTGTATAGGTCGAACTTGGGCATCTTGAAACCAGCTGGTAATTGCACATTTGGGAACAAACATAGGTCCTTGTAGGCCACACTGACCTGCCCTCCTAACCCCCGCATGTATCGGAACGATTGTTCTAAGCTTTTAACTTTCCTGAACATCTCTTCTTGTTCGGTATTTTTGACTGGCTTGTCAATTTCTGTTGGGAGGTCAAAACGGGGAGTAAATGAATGGATTTATGAAGCTTTGAAAGTAGGCTCCGAGGGGTAGTATTGATTGTCCTGGGCCTGGAACATAGGCTCACTAGGAGATTTGTGAAGTGTAGCTGGGGGAGGTGCTACGAAGACTGGAGTTACTGGTGGAGGAGGGTATGGAACTGGTTTAGGGGGTGGAGATTGTGGTGTATGAGAAGTGGTGCCTCGGTAGTGCTGGTAAATGGGGAAACTCGGGGATAGTTCAGTGGCAGGATTATCCTGAGTTTGAGCTAGTGGTGGGGTGGAGGCAGGGTTAGCAGGGTAAGCTGGGGGTGATTGTCCTGTGGACCAAGCCCGATACATCTCGGCCATCTGTTGCTTAAGTTTAAGCATCTCTTCTTTCATTTTACTGACGTCCAACTCCTCTATCTCAACACCTGTGTCGACATCCGGGATAGACATGCTTTCGGGTATCGGTCCTTTTGATCTGGTTTGATAATGATAATGTGTCAGTATACTCTAGATAAAATAACTGCTTGAATTCTGGAAATGAGCAAACTTGTTAGTTTTGAGAGTTTAACACATATACAATTACACGTTGAGATGCAATGTTCCTAGATAATTAACCATTTTCTATCATGTATTTGCTCGGTTGCTTGTGTTATCCCAGCTTTTTTTGATCTTTCTTTTTATTGTCACTCAATCTTATCTTTATTTCCTTCCTTTTTATTTTATTCCTTCTTTTGATTGTGGTCGAATCTTATAGAGATTGCCTACGTATCATGTCCCCGCATGAATCAGACCGTGCGTAGTTCTGGCGGAAGGCAATTATCAACACTTTTATTTATTCTTGAAACAATACAAAGACGGAAAGGACATTACATTTGGAAAACATTATAAGAAAATGGTTTAAAAGACTCGACACAAACCCAAATCAAATAAAAAGACATAACTCCTAACAGATGTGAATATGCTCCACTCCCCACTTTTGTTTTCAATCATTGGAATATCTGCTCACAGTGGGGCTTGACTCGGCTGACCTCCTAGTGTACGATACATTCTTTCTAACTCCATTGCCAGATGATGGGCAAAAGTAGGTGCATGCTCTAGAAACCTTTCATAATTCATCCCTTGGCAGTTCACATAACTTTGAGAGGTGTAAACCGCCAAATCATGGATTTGTGCCCTGAAATCTTGGAGACGGTGGTCTCGGTTTTGCAGTTGCTGTTGGAGAGTGGTGGCTATATCTCTTATGCGGTCTTCGCGATCTAAAGCTGACTCCAATTGAGCTCGAAGTCTGGCCTGATCGAGTCTTGCCTGTGCTCTTTCTCTGTCGATGTCTGTGTGATGATGTTCTCTATTGTACCTTCTCGTTTCTTCTAATTGTGCATGGAGTTGAGCTTCTGAATGTATTCAACGGTCCTTCTCTTTCTTGAATTGTGCCTTGTCTTCATCGGATCTCATTACTTGGCGTTCCTTATTAGATTTGGCCTCCTCGTTTAATTGTATGATTTTTTTCTTGGCTTTGCCTAACGCCTTTTCAGTCTTTGCCAAGATGGAGTCATAATCTTGCATTTTTTCCATCAGATTGGCAATGATTTTTTTGATCTTTCCAACTTCTCACTGGTGTTTCAGAAGCTTTCTTCATCTGTTGAAATTAAGCGTGGAGATTTTTATTTTCACAAATCAGACTCTTCTTTTCACCTTCTGCTTCTTGTACTTGTAAGTCTTTCTCCAAATTGAGGTTCCTTAGACTTTCTTTTAAGGCATGAATAGTTGCTTTGTATCCCTTTTCCTTTTCTCCCCAAGCCAATCGTTCTTGGATTTTATCATCAAAGGTTTGAACATCTGGTCTTTTTATAGGCCTTCTAAGATCAGGCTCTGGTGCATCATCCACGCAGGATCTTTTTTCAAACCACCTAGCATATCCTGGATTTATCTCGCCCTTTGCAGGATCTGGAACTTGAGTATCATCTTTCAAGTATCGACACTCATTCCACATTTGCTGAATTAAAGCCTCGGGGAGAGTGGCTTCGGGGTGTAGCTCGATCACTTGCGTACTCAAATCCTCATCATCAGGCACCACTTGGTATCTCCCTAGTTGTCTTAGAACTCTTTGTGGCGCATATGGCTGGACGCTTCTCAAACCCAATAGCAGCAAATAACTATTCAAGGTTGACATGTGTATCACTTCTCTTACCGGGAGCCATCCCAAAGTCCACTCAATTTGACTTGCCGTTAAAGATCTTAAACGAGATATCCAGGCTTCCACCCCTTCTGGAGATTTATAATCTTTTATTCTTTCTTCATAACTCTCGATGAAATTGTCATTGCTTGGACCATACTGCATGAACTTGGGGTGATGCCGGAGATGTTCGATCATCCACATTTGCAACAAAATTTTGCACCCTTCGAAGACTTTTGCCCCTGATTTACATAAAGTCAACGCCCGATAAATGTCTGAGAGAATGATCGGGGCAAGGGTGTGACTTTCCTTAGTAGTGAGGACCTGTACGACTCTCGCTGTGCGAATATCAATTGTCCGTTCTTTGTTTGGGAAGACCATGATTCCTAGAAAAGCCACCATGAAAGCAAAGCGACGGTGAATCTGCCAGGTGTCCTTGTTCTGCTTGTTAGTAAGGCCCTTTTCATGAATTTCAAATCCATCCGGCTTTCCCAACCTTGAATACAGGAAGTTGAAAGAACAACACCCTTTGACAACGTTGCTTTTTCTGATTTGATTACTGATGTTCAGAAGAACAAAGAATCGATGCACTGAGGGAGCCTTTGGGAATATAAGATTTTGGTTTCTCAAATCTCCATCAAAACCGGCATATCCAGCTATCTCTTCTAATGTGGGAGTAAGCTCGAAATCAGAGAAGCGAAAGACATTGTGAACAGGGTCCCAAAAAGTTACTAACGCCGTAATCAAATCATCGCGTGGTTTAACTTTCATAATATCTGTGAGAGTTCCCAAATACTTAATGACCCATTTCTGACCATCTTCTCCTAACTCATGTCACCATATCTGAAGCCGAAATAGAAACTCATCTACATTTGCGAATGGTGGGTTTTGGATGGTGCTCATTTTGTATCTGCGATTAATTTTAACAAAATCAAGACTCCTTTTGAAAATAGACACTCATAAAAAAATCATTTTTAAAAATTTTTTTATTTTTTATTTTTTTTAATAAAAATAAAAAAAACGACACTTCTTCTTTTTTTCAAAATTTTAAACTATTTTGGGAATTTTCTAAAACAGCCCATTTTATTTCTCGGCTCTCACAATGATTTTCTATCCTTTCCCAATTAAGATGGTCAACATGCAAATCCGAGGCAAATGAATGCACAAGTAGCAAGTAAGATGCATCAGGATGGTCTTTTCATTTCGGGTGCACCTGTCCTAAACAGACCCAACCCCTGTGTTGAGTCTCCAAGGTCAAATGCACATGATGCAAACTGACGTTCCTACTAGGGATCCGATATGAGGCTGAGTTATTCTAAGTGAAAAACCTGAGGCATACTGTTCTAGACCTGGCTTACCCAAACGGACAGCTTAAGCCACCGGGAGCACGAAAGTCTACCCGGCCTAGTTACTTGTCCCAACTTCGTCTTATTTGGTATAACTTCTAACAGAAAGGTGGGCCACGCGCACGTGTGCACCATAAATTCAGAAGACTCAGAAAGAAGAAGGGTTTCGTAGCAGTTTTATATGCACAATTCAGATAATATTAAAGCGGTAAAAAGCAACATTTAGCACATTAAGCATAAATATGTAAAAAAAATCAGATAACAAACAAAGCCAACTATAACAGTTATTTTAAACTCGAATTCTTGAACCCTGAACCAGAGATTCTGGGTTCTATCCCCAGCAGAGTCGCCAGAGCTGTCACACCTCCTTTTTACCTGTACCCGCAAGAGCATAAGGGAGTTTTTTTCCAATTTTAAGGACAATCGAAATGGGATTAATTATTTAAAGATTCAGAGTCGCCACTTGGAAGATTTATGGTGTCCCAAATCACCGATTGAATCCCGGATCGAGGAAAAATATGACTCTGTTTAACAGTCCGTGAACCAGAAATCCGAGTAAGGAATTCTGTTAACCCGGGAGAAGGTGTTAGGCATTCCCAAATTCCGTAGTTTTAGCACAGTCGCTCAACTGTTATATTCGGCTTAATTATCTAATTTTAAATTATTATTTTTTTGAACCTATGCATAATTTTAAACTTTTTGACCGCTTTCAACTAAGAAAATTATTTTTAAAACGGGTCACGCGTACGTGTACCCATTTGTTTGGCTCGTCAAAAAAAATCATGTCACGAGAACGTGTCCACAATTAATAATGTTTCGTTATTATTTAAGAAAACTTGTTCGATGTTGTGCGAACTCATATTTCGATTTTTTTTATTTTATTTATATATATATATATAAAATGAAAATGAACAAAATTGTAACTACGTCACGCGAATGTGTACATAATGACAATAATTTATTTAAATACGCTTAAAAGTATACTAGTGGTTTATGAGTTATATTTTTTTTTTATGTTTGTTTTAAGATTAGGATAGATGTGGAATTATTAAGCTCCCAAATAAAGAGAATAAAAAGAAAAATTGTTATATATATAAAAAAAATATACAAATGAACTTAATAATTCCAAATACCTTATCCAACGTTATTTTTTGTTCTTTTCCCTCTTTTTTTTTAGGAAAAATAAAAAATAAAAATATTCTTACTAAATTAAGATTAGGAATTTCCAAAATGGCTAGGTAGTTAAAAATTATAAATGTTCAATTTAGAGAAGACAAACTTTTCTTTATGTAAAAATTTACTACAATCTTCTAAAGAACGTTTATTATAGTTTATAGTCTATTCACAAGAATGACTAGAAAAAGTTAACCTATTTGTGACTTAAGGACTATAACACTATTTTTTGTCCATAATTGATAACTCTTTACTGCTAATTTAAAAGTTTAGCCGCAATTGTGCAAACCTGAAACTACGTACATTTGTCAATTTTGTATGATTAAATGGTAGGCGTCACACCTCAGACTATATGAGCTAATTTAATTTAATAACCTCCGTAAACCCATTTTTATTATTAAGAAGGTTTGCTCGGAGTTGCGCGAACGCATACTCTGAAATTAGTTGTAATCATGCCACGCGAACATGTGCGCAATCACAATTGTATTTTAAACGGTCTTATATGTTTTTCTACGAATATTCAACAATTATCCCTAAATCGAATTAGTATCGCTAGGGCCGCAAGTTATGGGCCAGCTACATTGTAAAAAAGGGCAAATGGGCCAATTCGAGGCACATAGATTTGTAACCAGGAAATGTTAATATGGAGAAGGACCTGACAGCTTATTTGCTAGGCCCATGTCCTTTGTTTGAAATTACATCCTTTAAATCTGGTCACATGACCAGTTCGAAGATCCAGGCGAGCTGGACATAATCCCCAAGAATTAGCACAAACCATTGTCCAAAACATGATTTCTTAAAGCCCAAAGCTATTTCTCTAATAATTCATTTGAAATTCCCTCGCAAAGAATCATACCTCCGGGCATATATTAAAACTAACGATTAAATTGTGAAGACTGACAGTAAAGTTATGACCTGAATCCAGCAAACTTTAGCGGAATGGAACAAATTTCGATATAAGAACGTACAAAGACAACAAAACCCCAACTTCTGAAAAATAAACCTTACGAAGAACACATTAGAACAAATGCATATTCCTTGAAAAATGCAGGTAGGTCCTGGGCGAACTCTCCTTAGTAACCAAACATATATCATGAGTAGCATGGTCTGGACCACATTTTTACATTTTTCTGAAAGGTTAAATAGGTACTAGAAATCATATTAGAGGGGACTAGCCAGCAAATCAATCCGATGAGAGCCACAATCAGAATTTACAATCTAGAATAATGCTATAATCCAATAATATAACATTATTTATAACCCATTGATGAAAATCCCAAATCTGAAAAGGAAATAGACTACAAACTATATGACCAATTATTCATAATGATTGACGAGATAAATGTGCAGAAATCACAATAAAAGCAATAGCTTCTGTTTGAAAGAACAAAACAACAATTTCAGCTCGATTTCATAGGCTTTTGATCTAGATTTACTTCAAGGTTCAAATGTCTTTACATACCTGGAAATGAAAGTCAAAAGGAAGTAAGATCAACAAGCATAACAACAGCTATCACCAGCAGCAACAAACAGCCCCAATCAAACAATATCTCGTACAACTTTAAACCAAATTTGAAGACCAATTCTAAAACCTTTCTCCCTCAGGTGAGTTGAGATTGTTTCAGAAGTTTAAAAACAATTCTCAATCAGTAAAAACTTCAATGGAACAGCAGAATTGTCTTCCTGTGTGTATATATCCGTGTATGTCTTAGCCCTCAATTTTCAGAATTTTTAGAGTTTTAAATCTCTTTCTCCTAAATCGCTTAAGCTCTCTCTCTCTGTGTATCTTTCCTATATCCTCCTCTCTCTTTATACAAATCTGTCCCCTCTTCTCAGTGCTGCCCGACCCCCTTTCATTTTATTTAAAACAGATTTTTTGCACTAAAATCTGATCTTTTCCACCTTTTAATCTCACTAAGGCCATCCTTTTTAATGATCAACACTCCCAATCCCTTTGTCCCCCATTATTGCATTAATTAATACCCCATTGACAAAGCACTAAGGATAAAGTATCACACTTACTGTTTTATTCCCTAAATCACCCCTGAAATTCCCTTACTATTACTGCCCTAAACCAAACTGCCTAAACTGAACAATTATCTACTAATCTGCCTAATAGCTTACAACCAATTCCTAAAGTCTTACAGTAGAAAATACAAAGATTTCCAATTTAGGACAATATTCACAGAATTTCAACTAATCGGACAATTAACAATCAGAACTAAAACCAAACAGAATGTTGAATGATTCAATCTATACAAACAAACTAATCAATGAAGCTCAATCAAATGATTACGTATTATAACTGACATTGATCTGCAAACAATGAAAACAAGCAATTCAAATAATTTCAGTATTATTGCCAGAATCAAGGATTAAATGGAAACTAATTAATCGACGCAACTTATTAATCGATTACACACATAACAATCATAGCATACATAAACAAATGACAGAATTGGACAAAATAAAAAGTCCACTGAAGATGAGCAGAATTAATTGCTAGAAAAATGGAAAAATTAATAAAACTAAATTAAACAGATACATAGATAGAAAATCATGAATACAAAAATGAAGGAAAATAAAGTAAAATACCTCGGAAATATTCTGACCCAGGCTCGAATCCAAATTTGGACACTTTGAGGTTGAACAGACTTTAATCGAAGTATTCTCAATTGAAAATACCTCGATTAAGGTCTATTAGACCCCAATCTATTATTTAATTCGGACAGATTCCATGGTTTGGATTTTTAGGGTTCCTGATTTTTCGATTTAAGATTCGAGCATTTATAGACATATTTGAACAGAACCAAGGTCATTTATGTTATGAGGGAAGCCTAGTGGATATCAGGTGTGAGTTTAGGGTAGGTTGGGGTAGGGTTAGGTTTTGCTCGAATCTTCGATTGAAGATTCAAGGAGCTTCGGCCTGATTCGAGCAAAATGGTTAAGGGATTCGTGGAGAGGGCGGTTAGGTGCTCTAGTGGTGTGAATTTCACGGCCATCGGAGCCGGCGCCGCCGGGTTTACGGCGAGGGAACGGGGTGGCGGCTATTAGGGTTCCTCGTCTCTTTCAGAGATGAGGTTTGATGAGAAAATGAGAGGAGGGGGCTTGGTTTGGGGGGGGCAGGGTTAGTTTGGACCCCTTATATACGCACATGAGGATTGGATCCAGGCCGTTCGATCTGATGAGATCAATGGTCTGGATTAATCGAGTAAGTGGAACGACGTCGTTTTGTTTATCCTTAAGACCGGATCAGTTTTGGATGGGAACGGGTCGGGTGTGGAAGAATTAATCTGGAGCGTTGATCAAGTGAAATCAACAAACCAGATTGAGAATGATGAAACGACGTCGTTTAATTTAGCTACAGGTGGACTGGATTTGGGACGGGTATGGGCTGGTTTTAGACGGGTTTAAAGGTGTATTTTGTTTGGGCTTTGAAACTTTTGGCCCAAATCCGGGTTTTCTAATTTTTCCTTTCTTTTTATTTTCTAAATTTTCTAAAATCAACAACCAAATTAACTTATTAGAATACTAATTATCCTTTAATAACATTTATTACATACAACTAAATGTCAATTAACAATAAAACCAACATAATTTATCAGTGCTAAAAATGCAAAAGTCCCTATTTTTCTGTGATTTTCCGTTTTGTAAAACAAACCTGTTAATTCCTAAATTGTAAAACTAAATCCTAAATGCACATGTAACACATATTACATTATATTATATATATATATTTTTTTTGTATTTTTAATGCATTAATAAAACTACACATGCACACATACCTATGCAAACAAACAGGAAAACCGCACAATATTTTCTCAAAATAACACACAATTAAAGAAAAGACCTAATTTCGGGAGTTATTTTGGAGTAATTCGTATGAGGCAAAAATCACGTGCTCACAGTCAGCATGCAAGTCCGAAGCAAATAAATGTACAAGTAGCCAGTAGGATGCATTAGGATGGTCTTTTTGTTTCGGGTGCACCTGTCCTAGACAGACCCAACCCCTGTGTTGAGTCTCCAAAGGCGAAATGCACATGATGCAAACAAACGTTCCTACTAGGGATCCAGCATGAGGTATTGTTATACTAGGTTTAAACCTGAGTTTATTTGTTCTAGACCTGGCTTACTCGAGCAGACAACTCGAGCCGAGGGGGGGCAGCGTACCAGGAATACAGAAGCTTCACCGTCTTTGTAACTTGTCCGAACCTCGTTCTAAATTTGGAATATGACTCTAACAGAAAAGAAGTCACACGAAGTGCACACTTCTTCATGATTTAGAAGACTCAAAGAGAAGAGGGATTTCGCAACAGTTTATATACAGTTCACGGAATATCAAAGTGGTAAAAGCAATCAATTAGCACGCTAGGCCCAAATCATGTAACAAATTCAGATAATGGATAAAGCCAACTATAACAATTATTCTAAGCTCGAATTCTTGAACCCTGAACCAGAGATTCTGGGTTCGATCCCCAGCAGAGTCGCCAGAGCTGTCACACCTCCTTTTTACCTACACCTCGTAAGGTTGTATAAAGGAGTTTTTCCAATTAAAGGACAATCGAAACGGAATTTATTATAAAGATTCAGAGTCGCCACTAGGGAGATTTATGGTGTCCCAAGTCACCGGTTGCATCCCGAATCGAGGAAAATATGACTCTGTTTAACAGTCCGCGAACCAGAAATCCGAATAAGAAATTCTATTAACCCGGGAGAAGGTATTAGGCATTCCCAGGTTCCGTGGTTCTAGCACAGTCGCTCAACTGTTATATTTAGCTAAACTATCTGATTTTAAACAATTATGAACCTATGTGCAAATTTTAACCTTTAACCGTTTTTATTCATTTTTAAGGAAGATTTAACGCCGTCTAAAACATGCCTTTGGATCATGCCATATGAAATGCACCCACGATCCGCGATATATTTTTATTCAACGTTATTAAGAATTGGAATTGGGTCACATGAAATGCGCACCCGAATTTAGGAAGTAATTTTATTAAAACAACGCGCCTAGGGCAACTATGTGTTTTTAGCTTTGCGAGGGCCATGGAAATTTGCTAAGTGGCGCGCCTCGAGTTCTAAGTATTTTGAGAAAAAAATAATTAAACGAGGGCCAAGCATTTGAGATGTTATTGGGCTTGGCACGCCTCGAATCCAATTTTAAAGGGAAATTCAGACTAAATTTCGAAGGGGCCACAAACTATTCGTATTATCTAACATGGCTCCCATTCAATCTAGTTAAGGGGGCTTAATTAATTAACACTAAATGTAGTTAAAGGTTCCGTTTAAACGAACCAGGAAGATTTATGTGAGGGAAAATTAATTCATTGCATAAAAGGCTTGGGCCAACACGACAGGGTTGGTGGCCCAAACGAAAGAAAAGGCCCGATGCTGATTCAAAGCAACTTTCCGAACTGGGCCTCAAGGTAAGCCCAAATTCGGAGCCCTGCAGCTGTTGAGTCAAGACCCAACATCGAGTCCCTACAACGTTAGCCAAGAACGGGACTAGTACCTATACAAGCAAGCTTGGGAAATTGTTTTTAACTCATCATTAATCAGTTAGATAACACCCAATAATGATTTGATCATGGAAGCACTCGTGAGTTCCAATTCTGATTACTAACAATAGGCGGTGGAATTTAACAATTTCAACCTCGTAACAACACAGTTAATCATATTATTCATGCACAGAGGCTACCATATCTACTGATTTTGGTCATTTAACCATCTAATTAAACGAGTTGCTACTCAAAGTTATATGCAGAACTTCATCACTGACTCAACTAAACGAACATGATGTTTAAGCTTTCAGGCAGATTCAAAACATAAATATCATGACAAAGTCTATTTATACATCACTGGTTTTCAGGTTACAGCACATTCGACCAAATTGAACCTCATGTCTATTTCAAATCAGACTCAACCCCCAAAGAGCAGTGTTACTAACCAACATACAAACATGAATATACTCAAACTAAAGTCTCAAAATAAAGACAAAATTAACTCCTACAATGAGAACAAATGGCCAACATGCTTCAAGTCTTTCAGATTTCCATATCACAGGGTTTTTACATTGAGAAGAGTTAAATAAGTACCTGAGAGCACAAGCAAGAAAGGGTAAGAAGATCAGCAATGCAGTAACAAAAGCAAGGGTCAGCAGCAAAGCAAATCAATAGAACCAGCCATCAGCTCCAAAAATCAAATTTCAAACCCAGAAATTGAAATAAACAACCAGAAACCAATTCGATCCAAACAATGGACCAGGAAAACTTCAACCCAAGCTGATTTTAATTCATTTCTAAGGTCAGCTAATCAGGACTTGTTGTATCATCAGGAAAACTTCAGAAGTTAGCAATAGAACTCAATGGAACAGTACCTTTTTTTTGAAAATTTTTTTTTGTCTAGAATTTTCAGAGATTTTTAGCTCTTCCAAGTCTCTTGGGTCTGCCTTGAAAGGCAAGAAATGCTGCCTTTATAGGCAAGTTACTAGGGTAAACTTAGATTGCACTTTGCCCCCTTTTGAATTTTGTTTTTTGCTTAAGTGTCCCTAGCTTAAATTCCAGAAATTCACTTTAATCCCTACCCCCAGCTTCCTGGAAGCTTCCCATTCAGTTACACTCAAGATTCCTTAGGCCAATTCCCTAGACTACCCCTCGAACCCTGATTATTTACTCTAGGAAACCAACTGGGTCGGCTTAAAACAAAACTCCACCCAACCCATGGGCCTGAGTACTATAGCCCAAACCCACAAACTTTAGACCATTAATCAATGAGCACTGAGGCTCAAATGAATAGGGTTGTTTGTGCCAAACGAAAAAAAATGCAGGGAGGGAAAAGAATTGAGTCTCAGAGATGATTCAAGCAAAACAAAAAGAAACACTTAATCAAACCAGCAACAATTGGAAACTTATGAACCAGGCAAGTGAATCAAACAAAACAACGAACAAACGACTTAAGAGTATTTGGCCCCAATTATATTCTCAATGAACTATTTCAACCAAATTCAGAAAAGAAAGAAAAATGACACAAAGGAGGAGAAATACATACTGACTAACTGAGGCAAGCATCTCTCAACAGACTTGCTGGTTTTGGTCTTGCATGAGGCCGATGAGCTTCGAAATGAATCGAAGTCCATGCCAGTCATTCGTTCTCGAGGAGAAAAGTCGACATGGCATAAACTTCGAGCCATTATCGGCCCAGAAGCTTGACAGAAGGAGCAAGATTAGGGTTCATAGGACTTGAGTCTTTGATCTAAGATTCGACGAACTAGGATATAATTCGAGGGTAAAGGGCTAGAGATTTGGGATGCGGAGACGGAGAGAGTTCTAGGGTATGAATTTGGGGTTAAACAGAGGCGGCGGCTCCACCGGAGAAACTGTGGTGGCGCTAGAGTTTTCACCTATAAACTGAGATTCGAGAGGTTCTGGGTATATTTGAAGGAAATTGAACGGAGATCTGGGATGGGGTGGTGGAGGGGAACATTTGGTGTAAGTTTGGGGACGATCGGAGTACCGCCGCCGGCGGAGACGATTTTTGGCAGGCGGTTCCGGCGGGGATGAAGAGGGTCTGATGAATGAGATGAGAGGGGGTAGGGTTATTCGGACATTTATATATCAAATGGCCCTAGCTTCTGAGCCGTTGGATTGATTAACCTTGACGGCTTAGATCCATCCCAAGTGAAACGACGTCATTTTGATAAAAGGGAAGGTTGGACCGGGTCAAGTTGATTTTGGGTCGGGTAAGGGGTGAGGAATCCGTTTGGGCTGAGTCTTTTTAGACCAAAATTGGCCCAATTTCTAGTCTCTTTCACAAGTTGTACAAAATTCTTTTCCTTTTCTCTTTTCTTTTGTTTTCAAAATTAAAACTTAAAAATCTAAATTAATTCTTGATAAAATTATCCTACAAAGTAAAATAAATAAATTAACTTTAAATAAATATTACCACAAATAATTAGATATCAAATTAAAAGAAAGACTACCCAAATTTGAAACTAATCAATTAAAAATGCAAAATAAGTTACCTTTTTCTTTTGATTTTTCTATTTTTATGCAACAATTAATTTTCTAATTAATCCTAAAATGTAAAATTAAACCTAAATGCAAATGCAACATATTTTTTTTGTATTTTTCACTAATTAAAATGCACCAACAAAAATGCAAATAATTAACAGAAAATGCCACGAAAATCCCCAAAATTGCAAACACTGAAAGAAATTATTTTGTTTTGAATTTATGGGGGTAATTCATGCAGGGCAAAAATCACGTGCTCACAGTATCTTCCTTAATTTCTTTGTGTATATTTATGAGTGCTCCTTCATTGATATCGCTAAGGTGGTATGACTTTTAAGCCATTTGGTGACAAATCACTATCGACAACTGCGATTTCAAGTACTTCGAGGATACCATAAATATTTGTTCGTATATGGATAATAGTGGAGAGATATTTCCACATATATTCTTAAAATACTGCTAACGCAATCTAAATTAAAACATGATAACGTTTTCTTGATAAGGTGAGCATACTTAACAAAAAAAAATTAATTAACACAGGATCACGCTAAAACTTACAATATTGACGGATAAGTTTATAAGCTAATCTGAACTGATGCACTTTGTAGCATATAAGTGATGCCACCAGAAGTCCCTAAATTTGATCATCAAATCAAACATTCCATAAATCTTATTGGAATGAATATAGTTATATTATTTAGTTCCCGAAATTGTAGCATGTATATTATATATGCATCACAAGTTATATATGCATATGATAATATAATACTGAAAGAAATTCAATAGCACTAAATACGAAACAACAAAAGAATTAAATAACTTTTAGAGCATCAATGCAAAAAGTTTATACTCAAAGAATAAACATACCTTATAAGTAATTCAGCTACTATTTCATAAAATATTTGTCAAAATATTGTCTTTCTCGATTTTTTGCTTTGCTCAAAATCTCACAAATCAAAATGATCTGATCATCCCATCTCAAATATATACAATGAGAGTTATTTAAAATGGTAGCGCATGTGAATCACAAGTTCACAACCATATTCCTTTTGTTGTCATCTCCTTCTCGAGTATTCTACTGTTCATCAGTGAAAAATAAATAAAAACCCAATATTACAGATGCACAGTGGCGGAGCCACCTTATAGGAAGGGGATGACACCCCTTCGCGGGAAAAATATACTGTGTAGGTAGGTAAAAAAATAAATTATATGTACATATACAATGTATTGACTCCCCTTAATTTTCTGATTTGTTTACTTTTATATAATTTGACATCTCTTAATCAAAATTCTGACTCCGCCACTGCAGATGTATATGTATTGTCCATGTAATCAGTTTGAGCATTCCGGCAGTCACATGCTATCAAACGACAAATATATACAAATTATGTATAAAAACTGCAAGGCATGCAAATTAACTTTTTAAGCAAAACATTGCGTGTGAGGCAACGACTGATAAAGTCAACATTTAGCGTGGAACATTGGTGCTTTTATAATAACTAGTCTTTATGTACGTGTCTCGCATGTAACGCTTTAGAACTGAGAATAGATAAATGAAAAAGTAAAAGAGCAATATAAGAGTACATATTAAAAATGTACAACGAAAAACACGACGTATATGCGGATTCCTTTTACCAAAAAAAAAAGATTGATTTCATGCCGCTTGTGGGGATATTACATTTAGCTAATTCATAATATGAATGTTTGATTATAACATCTTTTTTCTCTTTCTTCTTTTCGTTCTTTTTTTTTAATGTGTTTTCCCCCTTTTCCTTTCTCTTGTAAATAAATAAATATTTTTTAGTAGTACAAATGATCAAGAGCTCATTCCTCCTGATATGCAGAAAAAGATCTAAAAATTGTTAAATTAATACACCAAAACCGAAAAAAAGAATAATCAGATAGCTATTACTATTTAAGATGTGCTCTTTTTTGTAACCTACATATGCATAGATAACTCTAAAAAATATAGTGCATTGACTATAAAGCCTTGAACAAAAAGGAGAAGAAATAGTGATTAACTTTTACTATCCATCACAAAATGCACCTGCTTGATTCTCAAAGAATTAACAGTGATTATACAAATCCCATTTGTGAAATTATACCGAATTTTTTTAGATTCCCGTAGTAATTATATTTGTAAAAAAGAAGGTTTCACGATAGTCGTGCACGTTTTCTACCTAATCTATAGTTTTCAATTTGGTTTTGGAATTAATCCTGACGTCTTGTCTCTAGCCTTCTTCTGTTATGCCTTATTCTAGTACAATTCGTTATCCTAATGTTTATTATTTCTAGTTGTATCCTTACATCATGAGTTCTTCCCAAAAATAATATAAATATTTAAGGGTATAAAGGTCGATTAATATTTCGAGAATATTTTAATCGTTTAATATATTGATAGACTTTTATAACCCTAAATATTTATATAACTTAAGGATACAATTGTAAATCACCTAAGGCTGAAATTTTTTTCCTATTTAAACTATACTTGACAAGCCTACAAAGTAGATTTCGGGTCAAACTAACTTGTAATTTATTTGAATAAGTGCTTCAATGTGGATATTGCACAACAATTATGGAAGAATAAGAAAATTGAACATAAATTGAGAATTCACTATTGTGACCACTTTGACAATATTCTGCTCACGAATATTCAAGTGTTGCTGCTACCCTTTTTTTAAAATTGTTATTAAATTTTATACATAGTGAGTAATAATTTAGAATATCTATTCAACTGAAATTTTATAACTTTCGATACACACTTCGTAATATTTCACACCGATATTTTAAACCACTATACCTCTTCACTTGAATTTTCTTTTATGTCAAGGGAATTTAACAACTTATACGTAATTTTAAAAAATAGTTTTGCTCTATTTGTAAATATAATTTTCAGACGAAGGAGATTTACTTGAGTCCCCATTCTTTAACCTTGCTCCGTCACTAAAGATATTCGTGCGCCGCAAGAACATAGAGACTAATCTATCTATTTTTATAAAAGCACGATATTTCATGCTAAATATTGAACGACAAAAATATTCTTAAAATATTAGCCGCTTATTATGCCATGCAATAATTAAATTATAAAAACTAATACCTAAAAAGCAATTCAAATATTATAGAGTCCAAGTGAACATGACATTCTTAGAGTCATATTAGTAAAGGAAACTTATTCGTTCTTTCATTATATGAATGGAAAGCAATTCAAACATTATTGAATGTGTGTCTTTGTCCGTAAAGATTAGATTTTGGAGACCTGGACTTTATTTGTGGAATTTCTGAGTTTTAAATATATTAGATGTTTTGCTAATTTTATAGTTAAATGCCAGTTTTTGATTTTCCTATTTCGTGTTGAAAATTAGATGAAAGTGTTAAGTTTAGATCACCCAGAGAGGAGTAGCAATTTGATGCATTGCAGATTTTGATTTATACAAATTGCCTCGTGAGATTGAAATAAAGTGCACTGCATGGAATTAGAATATTTATATGGTTCAGAATCTATAATTTTCAATATAAGATTTGTAATAAACAATATAGCTGTTATTTATCATATCTTAATCTAAACAAATATGACTTTATGTATCATTAAATATTAAATAATTGCATGGTGTGACCATAAATTTTGAATATATGATCACGCCCAACTATGCCTTATAAAAAGGACAAGCGGACATTGCAAATATAATCTAAGTATTTTGCCCAGAGTCGAACCCACAAGGAATTAACCTATCAATTACTCTCGTTAGACTTACGAAATTCTACGTAATCAACTTCCCAAATGTTTTGAATAATAATTGAGGATATTTTTACTAACTAATACTGACTGTAATTAAGCAAATAAAGACTGACTATAATTAAGTTGTAAACAATTAAGAGAAGGATCTAAGGTTATGATTTTCCCTATTGATGGAATCCCTTCCGGTAATGTTTCACATAAATTCGCTTAATCGTCTCTATCAATCATGAGCACTCTTATTACCGTAAATCTCTCCCGAGTAATCACGACAATTTACTAGACGCACTCTCCCGAGTTGCGCTATCTGGCTTGTTTATTACGGCTCACTTTAGATTGCACCCAAGGCTTCGTTATCCTTAATCCCGCAAATCATCGGTTATTGATCCCTCATATACTTTGGGAGTTGTGTTGTTCAACAATTACCTAAATATGCACTCTCTCCCGAATTATGCACACTAAATAGGCACAGCTAATTGAGGATCCTATCAATTAACTACAACAAGAACGCAGTTGAACAAATAGAGATTAAACTGGGCAAACTATATTAACATAACAAGAAGTTCATCCTTCAATAGGTTCCATCAAAACCCTAGACTAAGGAATTAGCTACTCATAACAAAACAAGATAAAACTACTAAATTGTTCATAATGTGCAATTGAAATAATAAAGAGAAGATAGAAAAACTCTAATGGTTGGTTGTTCTTCTCACACTTGTTCTTGCCTCCAAAATAGTCTAAAAACAAGCTTGAAACTTTCTTGGGCGAGCTTCTTGAGTTTATAAGGGTTTGGAATAAGTTTTCCCCGATTTACACTTTGGTCCCAAAATTTCTAGGCAGTTGCACAGTTCACCGCGGCCGCAGCAAAACGCGGCGCGACCGTAGTGATAGACAATCATTCTGCCTCGCTTCATTAGCCTACCGCGGTCCAGCCGCGTTTTGCCGCGACCGCGGTGGCTCAAGCCCAGTCCTTTTTTTGCTGCTTTCCGCTCGGGTGCTTCTTGATTGGCCTTTTTTTTTATATTATTGACTCCAAAACACTCCATAGTTCTTCCTAACTTGGATTAATCCCTGCGAAGCAAAAGAACACCAATTAGAGCATTTTGTTATCATTTAGCCTTTCAAACAACAATAAAGCAAGGTACATTTAGGGTGTAAATATCGTCTATATAACCTATTATCAACACCCCACACTTAAATCATTGCTTGTCCTCGAGCAATCCACCACACTCTATAAAAGTTCCTTCCCCAAGCTTTTCCTTTAATGTATCACACCAAGAACAATTCACCAAAGTTGTACCTAGTAGTGAACAACCTTTGCCTCATAAGTCGAATCTCATGTGCCATGCAATATTCGTACTTACTCAAACTACTCTATACAGAGGTCAAGACTTACCTTTCCTTCATGAATCACATGCCCTCACGTCCCACAAAAGAGTAGTTCCACAAATAATATTATTAAGAACAATTAGGAACTCAGATAGACAAAATTCGCTCACTCTCAAAAAGAACATTCACATGTCATAAAGATGCACCATAGGCTTGCCCGTAGTGTACTACTCTACTAATCGACCTTATTCAGTCTAAGATCAATTAGGACTTCACTTGGTTGTAATGTAGGCTAAGGGATGGGTAGGATATATTTGGATATGGTGACTAACCTCCCTAAAAGCTTTTAATACACTCACATTAACCTCCAAAATCATACTTATGTCAACCAGACGTTCCACCACATTTTTTTATTTATAACATCTCATTCTTTTAGGTGCATTTGTATCAAGCCACCACTTATCAACTACTACATTTAATCATTTTTTTTTAAGTGGTGCTTCTTCTTTTACTTTTCCAAAAACTGCACCTTTCCTCTATTTCATTGGTTCCACTCAAAAACCAAACCACTACCCTACACTTTAACTTTTGCATATTGCCATTCAAGTGCTCATGGGAGGTAAAAGGGGTTCAAACAAATGGCTATTCAAACAATTGGATAAGGTTCGCAGTGTGGTTGCCAAAGAAATATGCTTATAGGCTCAACGAGGTTAACTACGATGTATTACATTTAGGTGGGTCTACTTTATATATCTGCCTTAACAAAAAAATGTCTATATCACTTCTAAGACTGAATGAAGCTACTATTTCGCTTTGCAGACACACATGGCAAGTTCTAGGCATCAAATGTAAAGCATAGAATACAGTACAACTCACACACACATGGCACATGACTCACTCTAGATTGGTTTATCAAAACACTCTCTTTTGAGTGTTCAAGTCAGTTTCAAACATACAAATTTAAGGCACTTTAGCAAGAGTCAACCACTGAGACTAAACGTTACACTCTAGTGTCTATTGTGTTCAGGTGTATTAACGCCAAGGGTTTCTCTTTCTATTTCAGCTCGTAGCCCATCAATACTAACTAAAAACTAAAAACAAAAAAAAACAAAAAAAAAATACTTACACCCGGTTCAAGCTAAACCATTGGAAAAGAACCGTGGCCCAAAGAAAAACCAAGGGGGAGTTGTATCCGGCACTCATTTTTTTACATGGTCCTCTTTACATACACTTTTAAGAGAGGATATCAATTTCATTAACAAGAGTCCTTGTAGTGATAATACAACATCTAAAATGAAGAAAAGGAACTTACACTAGTAATATCATCTATAAGAAAGTATTAATTAAGTGAGATACACTTCATTACATGTTTGTACGTCATACATTCAATATATTTTTAAAAAAAGCTCATTTGTCTAATTAATCTTTATTGTTCATTATCATTTATAGTCTGTTCGGACAAGCTTCTTTTTGGCCAAAAGTGATTTTTTTGATGTTATTGCCAAAAGTATTATTTTTTCAAAGTTGAGGTGTTTGGCCAAGCTTTTAGAAGGAAAAAAGTACTTTTGAGTAGAAGAAGTTTTAAGAAGCAGAAAAAAAAATTACTTCTTCCCAAAAATATTTTGAGAAAAGTACACTTAAAAGTACTTTTAAAAGCCCGAATACTAATTGTTGCTCAAAAGTATTTTTTAAATTAATTAGTCAAACACAAAATGTTTCTCACCAAAAGTACTTTTTTACACTCACTTTTGAGAAAAATATTTTCAAAATAAACTGATTTCAGAAGCTTGGTCAAATTGGCTATTAGACGGTATCTGATCATCGTGATCTAGACAAACAAGTCATGATATGACGTTCCACGATATTGATCATTCAAATAAACTTATAATTATTTGCTCAAAGCTTAGTTTAATAATTTAGTCATTTTATAATTTTGTTTACATAACTAGGAATACACGTGCAGTACACATGCTGAGAAACTAGTACTATATTAAAAGCACGAAGGCCCTTAGCGAATTATTGTTCGCCTTTTTTGCTCTTTAAAATTTAATTTCACATTAGGCAAAATAGTCATTTAATTATTCTAATATTTATTAAGACTTTAAAATCAACTAAATTTTTTGCATATTAAATAATTACCTTATTTGAACTACTAGGTAAGAAATTCTAATATTAAAAAATCAAATATTAATTAAAGATTTACCTTATAGAGCTATAAGATAAACATAGTAATTAAGTAATATATAAAACGTAACATAGAAACTTCAGATAGCTTATATATACTTTCTTTATGGCGTTGAATCAAACGGTAAATAAGGAATAGAAAGAATCAAATCAAATTTGACATTAGTCTTGTTTATTATAGGTCCTCTGTAATTTTTCTTTTATTTTTTGGACTATCATTACCATGAATCCATGACAAAGATAAGTTGATCAAATATTTTATGTAAAAAACTTTCCGTGGATTAAGTACGTAATAAATAATAGGAACTGATATTGCGTATATCTATTTATATTTATATCTATATCTATCTATTTATCTATATTATTACAATGTGCTATTCTTTTCCTCCTAAAAGGGTACATGATGAGAAAGGGTGAAGTGTATGTTCCTATATGTGTTAGTGGCTGTAATGGTCTATTGCAAGGAATGAGACTTAAATCCTACATCGGTACTATAAAGTGTTGATGCGAGGTTTATATAGCCTTGGGCTCTCCCACCTCAATAGTTGTTTTTGGGGTGTGGTTCTCCCTAGGTTGTATCAATATTATCAGAGCCACCCACCACCCTCTGTGCCCACTATGCCTTGATGCCGACACCGGTATTGCAGTGTTCGCCCGGGGCTAGAAATGTCTAGCGCACAACCGTCAAGGACGATGGATGCAGAGCGTGGTGATTCGTTATGGTCTATTGTAAGGATGTGGGGTTTATATAGCCTTGGGCTCTCCCACCTCAATAGCTAGCTTCTGGGGTGTGGTTCTCCGTCGCCCTAGGCTTACCATTATTTCATTTCATTCTATTGATTGGTTCTAGCTCCAAAGAACATATACATGGAGCTATGTCGACTTACGTAGCTGCGGATAAAACCTCGGTTTGCCCTCAACTATATACGTTGATAGGGGATAACTTCTTTGCTAGCTACCAACTAAAGGTGATACTATCTACAACTCCTGAAAGTTGTATCAGTTGCCTCCAACTAAGGAGACCGAAGGAAAAAGCTAGAAGGCCAAAATATTTTCAGGAGGCCAAATTTTTTGTTTTCCATGAACTTCTGCGGAAGGCAAAGCTTAATTTCAATATGCCAACAATTGAAGTATGAAGCCACGAGCATGACAAAAACTTAACAAAGATGAGAAGAGTGAGTTTGCTATTCTTTTTATAATAACTGGAAATTGCAGTACTGGAGAAAACCGAAGATTTGAGATAGTCATTGGAGCTTGTCTATAGACTATAGTACATGACGGCTATTGAGGGTCATAGTCAATCTAATTGCATCATTTGGAAGAGAATTCTCCATTGATTGGAATGGAGTTGACAACAATCATAACAAAACTTGAAGCGCCACGAGTCTTGTTCGAAACGACTATACTGAACATGTAAGAAAATCTGTTCTACAAATGGTAAATTCAACAGCATTAGACTGTTTGGGGCCTGACCTTTTCCACCATTACTATTAATGGTTGGCCTAATTCTATGAACCAAATATGCGTGTCTTAAAAATAAACGCGCAATGAATAAAGCCTATATCAACATCTGCATTCTCAGCCTTTCTTCACAGCGAGCTAGCAGAAACATGAATAGGTGAAGTGGTTCTTTTTTGTGACATAATGAGATATGTAATCTGTTAAAGCAGCAGAAGAGCCAGGAATATCAGCTGGAACAAGTATCTGTGTCTTTCCAGAAGCGATTCTCTTACCAGCCACATTGGCATAAAAGAGGCCTGAGATGGCTGGTACGAAAACATCACTCTCAGAACACATGTAAAAGTCGATTACTTTCTCCAGTTCAGTAGACTCCGAGTCAAGAAACTTTGCCTTTTTGTCAATGGGCATTATGCTTTCCTGCAGTTGTGTTTTCGGAGTAAGCAAAACAAATATTAAACGAACACATAGAAATACATGGAGGCATATAGATTCTTTTACTTCCTAAATGCAAGATCCATATATAGAACGAACACAGTGAAACAGTAAATACAATAGGAAAGAAACCGGACCTTTGTATACGTTTTAGGAAAGAGATCCTTCAATGCATCAAGGCTGCTATCCCACCTTGATTGAGTCAGATATAGAGTCGTATCCTTGTTGAAACCAACTTTGCTCAAGAACACGCCTATCTCCTCTGGACCATAGCAGCTCTTTGATTTAAGAGCACTGTTTCCTTGGCAACTCTTTTTTCCTAATATATCAACCCTCAGATCCACTGCAATGAACTGTCCTTTTGACTTTGTGCTCAAAGTTCTTAAGCGCTCCACCATGGACTCAACTACTTCATTAACTTCTGGTTGAAGCTCTAGAGTTCCACACATCGCCATACATGCAATTGAGTCAATACTGCTCTTCTCTTTCATTTTTTTCATATTTACTGAAGGAAAGTATGTTGTCAGCCTTATGTTCCCCTTAGATGTGAAAACTGGCTCAATGTTTTCAGCAATATAATCTTCAGAAACTCTATTTGGAACCTTCACCACAGCAAGATTTCTTGCTGAGACTTCAGTAGGCTGAGTTGTTGCTACTTTGACAACCCCATCGAGGCTTCTCACAAAGTGTTCAACATCATAGATGTCATCAAAGTTCCTGAATGTCACAAAAACCCTTTATGAATCTTCAAACTTTTGGTGACTATAAAGTGTGGACCTGGATGATACGAAAACTAGAAAACGATGAAATCCACAGTGACCAGTAATACTGAAAGCCCTAGGTTTCGACAGAGCTTTTCAAAGAATACATCAAGTAACCTCTATAACTGTCAAAAGAAATACGCAATAAATTCCTTAGCTAATTCTTATTTGAAACAAGCACTAGAACTCTCAAGACTGACAAGATAGGGGAAACAGCATTGAGTATGTCTGGGACTGACAAGATAGGAGAACACTGACCTCTTATCCCCAGGTTTGCTTCCCCTGATGTCTGGGATTACAAGAGTTGCACGGAGATATCTTGCTACTATCACTGCATCGGCAATCTGCATATGCCAGTTGCCACAGAGAACAGACAATAGAAGAGAAGACAAACATAGAAGCAAGTCAGCAATTCAGTTTAAGCCTTAATTCATCCTGTAAACATCATAAGAATCTGCACTTTGCTGACAGCATAAACAAGGCAAAATAGATGATGTAATATAAGAACGTGCAAGATTAATGTTTGACTCCTCCATGTTAATAGAGCAATCACCATGAAACAAACAATACAGCAATATCAAGTAGCGGCTTAGAGTTCAATTCCTATCCCATCCAACCCCTATCCACTGCACGGTTGGCATAAACAAATGTAATTGAAGACAGAAACTGTAGTCACTGTGATAAACCACATCTCAACCAAGAAGAATAAACATCAAATATGGATAAAAGATACCCATTAAAGTAACTATGCTGCTTAGCACTCCTACATAGCAGAAACAGCTGTAATTCACATGACCCAATGGAAATATTTGTATGTTCTAAAAGCTGGAGTCTAGGCACCTTATGCGTATGATGAATATGACCATATCAGAAGCAAACAGACCAACTAAAAACCCATGAATAAAGACAAAAAAAGTCTCAAGTGCAAAAGTATACAAAAAAAAAGAAAGAAAATGGATGTTCCATGTGATATTCTCCACTTTAATAGCTAGTTACACCTCATATACTATAGCTTTATAAGGTTTTCGCAAAAACATGAAACCAACATTATCGTGCTGCTTTTACAGTTTCCAACACTTAATTGAGTAGGAGCTAGAATGGTTCCTCCATAACTGGCAAGGCTACTATTAAACATCTCTGCGGATCATCTTAAACATTAGTAAATTCTGTACATCCAATAACATCAAAAGCAAATTTGTAGATACCATCTGCAGCAAACAAATGCTTGTCTATAAGATAGAACCACCTACATACTGCTGTTTAATTTGAAAAACTCAAGATGTAACCCTAGTAAGATACCTGAGAGACATGATATTCAGGACCATTAGTGAGTGAAAAGGTAACAAACCCTTGCGATTGGTCAGCTTCTTCTGTTAGAAAAATCATAGAATAATCAATATAAGAAAAATGCTTGAAAGAAATCAAAGATAGTAAAAAAAACAAGGACAGCCGGGTGCACAAAGCATCTCGCGTTCACGGAAGGGCTACACCCAAGGGGTATGATGTAGACAGCCTACCATAATGCAAACAATTTTACCGTTGCTACAAGGCTCCCCTTCAAATTAAGGATACTAAAAGATAACCTTAAAAACTCAAAAGGTTATTAAATCACTCACGAACAACTGGTTTAGTCCAACAAGACTTTAACGATTCGCCATCGTGTATCCAAGGGCCATTTCCAAGGCTCTGCTTACTCGTAGTATGTATTGATGTATCAGAATCCACCTTTATTGAGAGCAAAAGAATTTTAAAAAATCAGAAATGTTTGAAAAATAAAATCAAACAACTAACAAAGAATATCACACAATCGAATGTTGACATTATATCATTATGGACCCTGTTTAATCTGTTCACACTTTTTTTGGGCGTAATCTTATAGAATCTTTAAATGCAAATTTAGAGCAATTTAAATCTTTTTAACTAAAGCTAAGCCAAAAAAGACGGGATCTTTAGTAAAAAAACACTATGAATACTTCTTAATAATGACCGTGAAAGTTTGCTGCAACTGCCAAAGCTGGAAACTGGTTACAGTCTGATGTTGATAGAAAATACTAGAAAATGATTTGATATTAAAACAAGTTAATTACAGCAAATGAAAAAAAAAAATTGCAGTAGTAAAAAAGTGTTAAAGAAATTACAGGAAGAGAATCAAAATGGTCATTCTTGATCATATTGCCAAGCATTACGAACATAGTTACTGTAAGTACACCAGCCACCATTTGTCTCGGATCCACCCCCATCTTTTCACTAGATCCAAATCCTCTTTTACTCTTCCCCTTGAAATTCCAAAAGTACAAAAAAAAAAAAAAAAAAAAAAATCAACAGCCAAATTTTTCACACTCTGTTTCTGGATTAAAAATGCAAGAACTGAAAAGTACACAGTGTGAGGGGCTGCGATTGCTACTTACAGTGGAATTTGATGAGAATTGCGGGGTTTTTTTTTTTTTAATGTATATAATGAATTCTTTTACAAGCAAAATATCCGGCGGGATAAAGTCATTAATTTTGGTAATAAAGTACAATTAGCAGCAATTGTAGAATGTAGTACTACTACTAAATATCATAGTAGTGTTGTATTCCCTCCGTTTCATTTATTTGAACCTGTTTGACTGGACACGGATTTTAAGAAAAATAAAATATTTTGAAATTTATGATATTTAACAAGTCAAAAGGGGCCTAGAGTATTTGGGTTGCTATAAAAGCTTCTTATCAAGGGTAGAATTATAAGTTTAAGCTAAATTGTTTTCAAATTTATAAAAGGGTCATTCTTTTTGGAACAGACAAAAAAAGAAATAGTTTCACATAAATTGAAATGGATGGAGTATTAGTTACTCACTCCGTTCAATGTGAACATGTTTGATTGAGCACGAAGTTTAAAAAAATATAGACTTTTGAAATTTGTGATACTAAATAAGTCAAAAATGGATCCAGAGTATATGTATTATTATAAAAGCTGTTAAATATATAATTGAAAGTTTAAACTAAATTGATTCCAAATTAAGAAGAAATCAATTTTTTTAGAACGGACAAAAAAGAAAATAGGTTAGGCCAAGTACGAAATTAAGTCAATACAGGGACAGAGTGGCTCTTACACATTTTTATTTTTAATTTTTTATGCCACCGACACTTCTTTTTAAAAGGATTTAGCGCCTAAACCCAACGCCTTTATCCTCCCCAATTTTCCTTTTTTTTTTTCAAGGTTCTTTTTCTTTTTATGCCTTTTTACAAATTTTTGAGCATATATTATGTAAATGGAATAAAAAAGAAAATCAGTATGGTCATCACGATGTATTGAGGATAATGCTGTATTTTGTCCCGGGCCCGGGCCTTAGTGGGCCTAACGGGCCGGGCCTCGCGGTCCCGGGCTTCGTGGTCCCGGGCTCTGGCGGTCCCGGGCCTGGCGGTCCCGGGCTTCGTGGGCCTAATGGGTGGAACCGGCCCGTGACGGGCCTAAGCCCACATGGTCCTGTGCTTAACGGGCCGGGCTCGTGGGCTTCGCGGGCCTAGCGGGCTTTTTTTGTTGGACAGGTAATTTTGTTAAGCTTTTAAATATTTAATTATAATGGCCGTGATTTTTAGTGTTTTTATTTTTATTTTTAAGTGTACACTTTATTTTATTTATTAAATAATAATATTTAAATTTATATAAGTATTGCATCCAGTTGCTTTTGTAATTTAAGTTTGTCTATTACTGTAGTGTCTAAATTTCTACACATTATTATTACTTAAGTTAATACATATGTTTTCTAAATTTATCATTTAAATATATAAATTATATAATTTAATGTAAACACCAAGCCTGAATATATATTTTATTAGACTAATTTTAGGAACTGCATGATGCGCGTGTACCTATATCAAAAAATATAATTTTTTATAACAATATTTATTGAACAATGTGTTTAGGTTATAAAAGAAAATTTATAAAATATATGCTCTTTAAAATGACAAATATTGACTCTATTTAGTCAATAAAATAATTGATGACCTAGCTAAGCATGAAAATAATCTAGTTAGTTTTAAAAGCTCGGTGATTTATCATGTATCCCCTTCTTTTATTTTAACTTCGTACAAAAATAATATGGATACTATATATTCTAGACATGTCAACAAAAAATATTTTAAAAAATTTGTGACAGATAAATTATGTATCTAAAATATCGATAAGTAAAATTAGATCATGAATTAGTGATAGATTATTAAAAAATTATGGTATTATCTATGAGACGAATTTTGTAGCTAATTCTTATTTTTCCTGAATTCAAATTTTGTAATAAACTTTATTAATTATAATATTAGTTTCTTTTTAGCAGAAAAAACAAAAATCCTTTTCATCTACTTGATGGAAATATGCATTATAGTAATTTAGGTATTGCCTTGAAAACAATGTTTTAATACAGTATTTGTTGAAAAAATGTGTTCTTTTCTTAGTGATTTTTGATAGTATAAAGCCAAAATTTCTTGGAAACACAAAGTAAAAATTCATACTAAACTTTTAATATTAAATATTGATTTTTCTAATATTTAAAACATTAAATTCTTAATCGATTGCAAGGTCTTATATATTAGTTATAATATATTCGTAATGTCATTAACAAAATATAAAGAAGAATAGAGATTTTATTTTGATCTCCTTGCGACAATCTTCTAAATTATCATCATCTCCTAATCAATACAACCATTAAAAAGTTACATCAAAATTGTCAATATTTAATTATATATAAAATAAGAAGAAAAGAAAGTAATTAAAAATTGGTTAGTTTAAAAAATAAATAAAAAGAAAAATATAGTTGTTATAAATAGAATTTTATTTATGGTGAATGTCTATATTTAGAGAGATTCTAGGATTCATTACTTGGTGGCTAAGTTACCATCTCCCTATAAATAGAGGGTTCTATTCCATTGTAATTTATCATATATCAATAAGAATTTCCTCTCTCTCTCTCTACTTTGCTCTACAATACTTTTCTTCTTCTTTTATTGTTCATAACATGTTATCAGTACGAGACTCTAACCAAGTGAGTAAAGCTTTGGGATTGGGCATAATGATTGCCAATTGTTCCATGAACTTCCTTCAGGAATAAATTCTGGATTTAAGGTAAGTATTTTACCTTATTTTTTTCTTTTAAATTTTTGAATTTTATAATTTGATTTTATATACAAGCAAAGACAAGAAAGTTTGATTATAACTCTAATAGAGTTTGAAAGAAATTATAACCACCCAAAGTGGTTAGATTTCTATGCCTTGCCATGATCAAATTCATGTATGATTGTGGCAAAGAATTGAAAACTCGTCCCATAGAATTTGCCTCATTCTCATTTCCTTAAGAGAATGTGATAGCAGTATGTGCTAAGTCTGAAAGAAAATAAAATTATTACTATGAATATATCAATGGATGTGGACATGGCAATAGAAAAAATTATAATCGTCATCATTGTAGTAATGAGAACAATAAGGATTCTCAAAATAATCCTTCACTTTGTGAAAGTAATATTTGTCATCGATTTGACATGAGATTTTGTAAAGCACATATAGATGATTATGGTCCATTCACGATGTGAATGTGACAACATGTGATTTATTAATACATATTCATCCTTGAAAGAATATGAGCGTGCTAGTGGTATATACCACACTCACCTCTAGAAGGAGGTTTGAGAGCAAATAAGAAAATAATGTCATTATTATGGCATAAATGATCATTGGTCACGTACTTATTGTACGCCAAAATATTTTGGCAATGTGATTATTAAAAGACAACGGTAATGCAAGAAACAGATCTTGCATATAATTTTGACCATAACCATAATGGTATAACTTTCTCTTTAAAAGAGATATTCACCATATCGATATTGATGAATATGTGGTACTACAAAATTAATTGAGAACTCTGCAAGACCCAATTATACTATTTTGGAGAAACAAAATTAATTACCAATAAGGTATTGTGTTGTCAAAAGTCTCAAAGAAACTTATTCAGTTTCCAAAGCGGTTGGTTATATTGAGACTATAAATAAAGGAAAGATTTGATATCTTCTATTAATATAACTTGTAGCGGGGTAATATGTATGTGAAAAGTTACCCGCTTATTCTTCAGTTTGTACTACACAAATAAAAGAATACCACAATAAACTGAATGTTATTGGTATAAAACCCATATCATAATAAACTCCAATAAACTTGGAGTTTATTGGTAATTGCACACGTCATGGTGTAAACCTGAACTTTATCAATATTGATAATTTATTCAGTTGGCATAACTGGTTTAACCATGTTAATTTACGTATGATGTGCAAAAATAAAAGAGAATTCACATGGGTAAATATTAAAGAACTAGAAAGTTCTTTATGATTTTTTTTATGTTGCTTGTTCTCATTAATTAATAGACCAACTAAAATTGGGATTGAATCTCATGAATACTAGAAATATCAAAGGTGAATATGGCCCCATTCACCTTCCATGTATACCACATAAGATGCATCTATGAGATGGTTACATGTGCGATTATTATTAACCCGCAACCTGGTGTTTGCGAGGTAACTTGCTCAATAATTTAATTTAGAGCATAATTTCCAGATTTTCTATTCAAGAAAGTTTATCTTGATAAGTTGGTTTACATCACAACTGGTTTAACAAAATATTTTATTGAGTGCCTCCACCTAGTAGTTAAATTATTGCTGATGAGAACAAAGTTATCTATATTAGTTTGATATAGGTTATATATGAAAGTATATTACATTCTCCCCTCACAAGTGGTTCAGGGTCAGGAACCAAATAATTCCATCTTATTATTATTGACATACGGTGTATATTTTGATTAACACCCTAACGCACAAAGGTGGGTTTTTAAAGTTAAGGAAGCAAGTTAGTTTTCCTAACATGAGGGGGAGACATGATACAATGGTTGAGAAAAAGTTACGTGGAATGAATTATCATTTGTACATCTAGATCCTCGAATAAGATAATATGAACCTTAAGTTCATAAAAAAGATAATTCATCTGCAGTATATTGCAAAGCATGCCAGACGCATTTATTGACCCAAAGAACGTAACTATATTCTCAGTGCAAATGCTCTTATTAAGTCCTAGAAGGACAAAGTCTAAGGTACGCTTAAAGCATATAGATAAATCGGTTTCAAATAAAACTTCTCGATAAAGAAGATGAGCAAATGATCATAATAAGGAGGCAAGTGATCTAGAAGATCACATGACATAACACTTCATAAAATCTCATGAGAGATTCAGGTACCTGAATATATGAATGAAGAGATCTCTATGTTATGTCTTTATGAAAAAATGTTGGAATCGATATAAAATATTCATCGACGACATCTATGATAACACGAAATATAGATGAGGATCTTAAGTCTGTCGCCTACAGACACAAAAATATTGACCAAATAGACGATACACAATTCAAATAGAATTGGTTTAATATGAAAGACATATAGTTTTGACATATAGTTTAAATACTTGAAAGTATAAAGTCAATGGTGTGTGCAATCACTTTTATTTATCTTATATGTCTAGCATGACATGAAAACTTGATATGCATCTAAAGTCTATTATATGGCTTATATGACTTAACTTATATGATAATTCTTGAAGGATTTAAATTGCTTAAAGCATATACAATTTTTGATCTTGAAGTACCACATCCTCAATGCAATTTATGCACAAATGTATCTTGCATAACTATAAGCATGATAATGTGATAGCGAGAATACCTCTATGGAGATATTGAAGAGTCATTCCACAATATTTATGAAGACATTATATATCTATCACGAATGATGATTTCAAGGTGCAAAATATTCATTCAAGTTAATATGGCGGATTTATTTATCAAATCTCTACCAACGATCTTTTGAAGATGGTGCACAAGATTGGATGTGAAGGCTCAAGGATGTGAATTGATGCTCTCACCATGGGGAGTTAATGCGTGTTGCACTCTTTTTCCCTTACAAAGTTTTGTCCCACTGGGTTTTCCTTGCAAGGTTTTTAACGAGGCAACCAAAAGGTGTATTGTTAGATATGTGTACTCTTTTTCTTTTACTAGAATTTTTTTCCCATTGGGTTTTATTTTGGTTAAGGTTTTAATGATGCACATTATCTGTTGAATAGACATTCAAGGGGGAGTGTTATAAATAGAATTTTATTTATGGTGAATGTCTATATTTGGAGAGATTCTAGGGTTTATTATTTGGTGGATAAGTCACCCTTTTCCTATAAATAGAGGATTTTATTCCATTGTAATTCATCCCATATTAATAAAAATTCTCTCTCTTTACTTTGCTCTGCAATACTCTGTCTTCTTCTATTATTTTATAACAGTAACTATGATATTCGAGTGGACTAATATTCTAGTGAAGACTTTTTCGACTTTTCAAGACCATGCTACCTTTTTTCTTATTCTTGGAGAAGTTATGTGGAAAAGAAAAAGTAGTACTCCTAAATATTAGGCATACTAACAAAAACTTACAGGAATCATGGAAATCTAAACTACATTAAGTATATTACTCCTATGTCTTTTTAAAAATATTCGACTTATATTCAAATAAGGAAAAATACATATCTATATAGTAAAATTCTACACGATATTAAATTCTTAAATATTAAGAATTATTACATAGTTTAAATAAGGAAAGGTAATTATTAATTTAAAAGTTTTAAATATTAAAATAATAATTAAATGACAATTTCATCCAGTGTGAACTCTATTTTTAAAAGATAAAAAGGCGAACGACATTTCTCTAAAGACCTTCGTGCTTTTAATATAGTATAGAAGAATAAATATAAATAGATATAGATTGACAAGCTTTCTTTGTAAACCTTGCATATTTGTATATAAACCTTACAAAAAAACAAAAACGATACCGTCAAATCTTTCTATAACAATTTTATTTGTTTCGAATATTTTTAGATATTATATTTAAGTGTTGTTATAGAGAACATACTATATTATAACTAGGAGTGTGCATAAGTTGGGTTGGTTCGAATTTTTTAATTACCAAACCAAATCAATTGTTTTGAATTTTTAAATCCATAAACCAAACCAAACCAATAGAATTCGAATTTTTCAATCGCGATTTTTCTCGGGGTTTTCGGATTTTTTTTCCGACAAAATCTTCATAGCATAAAATTTATAATTTGTGCTCTATTATTTCTTAAGTCCCAGTAGGATAAAACTATATAAGATGTTACCCAATAAAATAACATAAAATAATGTAAGATGAGTCATGATTATACTAAAATACTCAACAAATCGCATAAGATAAATATTGCTAATTAATAAGCCATAATAAGAATAAACATAATCTAAAAGTATTAAGTCTTGTTAAAATAAGTACGATTAATAAGTAATAAGTGTTAATTACATGACTAAATAATATTAAAAGTAAGTTATGCATTTTCACTATCTAAACCAATGCAAAACTTAAAAAAATAAATATCCATTACTATTGTCATTCCTAGTATTGAATTGAATTTTTTTTGTTTGTTAGCATTAGTAGTATTGATTTGATTGCTTTGGACTTTATTTGATAATAACTTTTATGGGCTATAAAACATATTTGATCATTCAAAAGTTCTAAGTTCAAGCTTGAAATAATACATTAAAAGAGAGAACTATTAAAGAGTTTAAAAACTATTTATAAATTACATTACAATAATTATTTTTATGTATAAAATATTTTTAAAACTTGTACACATATAATATCGGGTTGGTTTGGTTTCGTTTTGACTTTTTCAGTTAAAACCAAACCAAACAGTTGGTTTTTTTTTTCTAACACCAAACCAAATCAAACCAACTCATAGTCAGATTTTTTTTTCGATTTGACTCGGATTATCGGTTTCCTTTGTACACCCCTAATTATAACATAACACAAAAATTGGTTCCAAAAAAGCTTGGCTTTTATAGTAAATTGTTGTTATATTGAGATGCTGTTATAGAGAGTTTTGACTGTATTTATATAGATATTCGTGGATCTCAATTAAACTCGAATTCACGTTAAAAAAAATAAATCATATTCCTAACAAATCTAAGACTTGAAATGTAAATGCGTATGACATTTTGGCCTTCCTGCCGTTGCCTTTCGGCCCTTTTGGGATATGACTCTCTTCCTCTTTTGGGATATTTGTTCTTCCAATTATGGTGAAAAATCTTTCTTAAAAAGGTTACTTGAAGTCTTTTCCTTTCCTTAACCTTACCCGTTCGATTATTTTTCCAAAATCAATAAAATCCACCTCAAATTATGAGAATGATATTTTTCCAACACTAGTATATCCAACTATAATTCTTGTTATATACTCCTTTTATTCTACTCCACTTTTAGGTATCTTCGGGAGGAATTTAAAAATAGCCAGATTTACAAGTGGTCATTCGAAAATAGCTACAATTTCAAAAGTAATCGAAATTTAACCACTTTTCATGTGAAGATAATCTGAACAAAAACACTGTTCAAAATCCGGAAAAATACTTCAGTATAATATACCGGTTCAACATAATATACTGGAGATTGGAGCACTGGTGCTCCATTCTCCAATATATTATACTGGAACTTTTCGCGTGTTGGAGTTCCAACATAATATGCTGGAAGTTCATACACAGGTGCACCAATCTCCAGTATATTATGCTGGAACTTTCCGTGTTGCAGCAAAATAGTGGCTATTTTTCAATGACTTGGCAAACACTGACTATTTTTGAATAACCAGTCCAAAAACTGACTAACCCGTTTTACGGTATCTTCCCTTCTTTCGTTTTCTTCTCTTTAAAATGTAAAAGCGAGTTTTCTCGTTGTATTTCCTACATTAAAACTACTAGGACTGTTAATTGTAAGAGCACGATATTTTTAGAAAGAATAGATACAAAAAAAAAAGTAGTTTTTTTTTTAGTTATGAACACTCTAGACTACCTACTCTACTACCCTAATACTCGACCTCTATATGACCCTTGATAGGAAGGTTCATAACAGACAATAGTATTGACACACAATCTTACTTTCTGTTGGTAGTAGATTTTATGACTAACCGTTGTTTTCTTCCATTGTTGATCACCATATTATCTTGTTGTCTTTTATTCTATTTTTATATGGCTTTTGGTGTTGTCTCTTATCTATATTTTCATTAATGTGGTGCTTTTGCTTTCCTAAGCCGATGGTCTGTTGGAAACATCTCTCTATCCTCACAAGGTAAGGGTAAGGTCTGTGTATGCATTACCTTCCCCAGATCCAACTGTGTGGGATAATATTGGGTATGTTGTTGCTGTAACCTTTAAACTTTTATGTTAGGTGTCGGAACTATCTGAATTCAGTTGAACCTGTTGTACAAAGCTGCACCCGCTTCTGGTCACAGAAACAAACAGACAATAAAAGAGTTGACACAAAAAACAGTACATAACTAGCTTGATTGTGGCTGAGAAGATAAATACTCTTTCACCATCAAGATTTCACTGCATAGCTTCTTAGGCACTTGTTGCAATGCTTTTCCTTCTTGCCAGGCTTGCCCTACCATCACTCCTGGTCCCACATGGCGTATGTATATGACGATCTCATCGTTAAAGGGCCATGGATGCTCAGCTGAGATGTTAAAACACCTTAATTAGGTAAGTCATTCAACTGCACTAAAAGAAACAATAGAGAAAACTCGCCTACACTATATCATTGCCAAGGAAGAGGATCCATGACGATTGACGTGGTATTTCTTTACTAGCAATGTTTATAATATCAACCTAATCGAGAAATAAATCTACAAGCATTGCCTCAGTCCTTCCCCTCTCCTCCCCAAACCAAACCTTTTATTTTCTATGGAATTGGAAGAGAAACAGTAGATTTGGCAGCTGAGAGTCAGACATGACTTCAAAAGCAAGAGGAGCATTTAAAGGTGACTAAAGAATGACCTAAGAAGAAACTTCATGCATAACATTTTTTATTTGTACAATTGGTGCCATACAGAACATAGTGGGCTCTCATAGTGTCCATAAAATTTTCCCTGTGAACCGGCTAGAGAAGGTTTTGAGCTAGTCAACTTGGCAATAGAAAGGAAAATGAAAATGGAAATCCAAACAACTATAAGACCAAAAATGGTATTTCAAGACATGTAAAGCAGTACAGAAACAATTGTTCAAGAGTGGTTAGGGTAGATAGGTCACTAAAGTGTAAGAAAATAACTACAAAGCGCAAACTGCATATGGGAAATACGAGATTTGCGCAAGGAGCTCTTTATCCCTGTTTAACAAGATGTCTGATGCAATAACTCTCACCTGGCTTAGGGAAACCACGAGGAAAATCAGGGAGATCCAAGATTCCATCTTTGAATTCATATGCTAAATCACAAGGCTGTTCTGTTGACATCACTTCTTTGAGTTCACTAACCGTAAAGTACAGAGGATAAAATGAATTTGAGAGCCCAGAGAAAACTGATTCGCCTGCATAATGTGGATGATTGGTTAGGAAAATGTAGACAAGCAATTGATTGAGCAGTAAGCATATCATAAGTTAATCAGTGTTAAGTGAGGAACCTAACAAGCTGCTTAACATATTTTGCCTGATTCTTAGATATTGTTCCCGACCATTATTAGACATATATCATATATCTGATATTGCTGTCTTTGTAATAATAAAAAAGCAATATTACCAAGGTTGCATAATACTCATTATAGATGGACAAGTAACAAACTGCAACAGGATTGAAACAAACAACTATCTTCTTCAGATATTTTTTTTTTTAAAAGAAAAAGTTGACATAATGTGTTGGCATATAGCTGAAGATAGCTCTTAATGAACTTACTAATGAGTCGCCCGTATGTCCTCCCATCACCAGTGCGAAATACAACCTGGCATAAAAATTAGTTAAAGAATTCACTTAGTAGCACCAAATTACCAGAGTTGAATGCCTCTGAAAATTGGTCAAATAGACACCAGTTAAGGGGTATAACCTTTTTGAAGAAGTTTAACCAGGCAATCTGCAGTGGCCCTGTTCATATTTGAAGTATCTTAATCATTATCTGAATATTGAATTGAAAACAACAGAAACACTGGCATGTTACTAACAGCTGGTGGAATACATGTCACGTAAGAAAAGCAGGACAGGCTGCCCCTAAGGACCTAAAGATCATATGGCACAACCATCAAACTTTCCCTCCATGACTACCCTACCTCACCCACAATCAAACATGCATACAGATGAGTATGAATTAACATCAAACTCCTTCTGAGTATGGTGATTTTAAAATCCAGTATCATCTAAATTTCTCGTCTAATTTGCTTGAAATTTCAGATGCTAAGGGCAAAATAGAATAAAGATCAGACCACCAATCTTAGCTAAACTTGGCCAATTTTTTTATCATAGTCCAGTACTATTAGAAGCATAAATCAGAAAATAGAACAATTTGGATCATGAAATGACAAAAATCAAGATGACTAACCTCCACTCGTCCGGCACTTCCAAATTTCAGCAACTGTTTCAGTATCTCCGATTGCTAGCAAGCTAGATGCACTTTTCTGTACCAGCTTCGAATTATTGTATCGTGTGCCAGCAATCTCCCAAGCTTGTGATATCAACCTGCTTGAAGTTCAACTAAAAATATCAGAAATTGTAACACTATCAATTGTGTGATACGCTATGTTGCATAAGCTGACTGCACATAGAATGGTTTCTTTTTTATTTTAAAAAAGATACAAATTGCTTAAAATTTGAGAAGTAATGATACGTGACGAACATAGCAAGCTTTCTTGGTGGGGAGGGGGGAGATAATCATGCTTTGTCTTATAGCCATAGATCCTACCCTCAGTTTAAGCAATTATACTCTGAGACTCTGCAAGCTAATAAAATTTATACAAGCAAGTTTTTGTCGCAAATTTATAATAGCTCATGCCTCATAGATAACAAAGCAAAAGGACGGTCTGAGGGTTTAAGATAGCTGACGATGTAGGGGGACAACTATCCTAAGATGTCTAACAACCATGAATGCATCACAGAGAAAATCTTCCAATTTCTACAAACATTTACTTCCTATACTCAAGTGTTCCAAGAATAAAGTTTCTTTTGTTGAACAATTCAAATTCATTTTAACTAACTTAAATTTAAACAGAATGTAATTTTCCTTAATACACTGGTTTCTCACCTAATTTAACATTATCATCTGCTCTAACCAATTCTATCGGAAACAGCCTCTTTACCTTCACAAGGTATGGGTAAGGTCTGCGTACCCACTACCCTCCCCAAATCCCGCTTGTGGGATTATACTGGGTTTTTTGTTGTTGTTGTTATTGTTGTTGTTGTTGTTGTTGTTGTTGTTATCGACTCTCACCAATATAGTACAGGTATATAAAGTCAAATTATCCTATTAAGCTACATCCTCACTCAAACACATCATAAAGGGTCATATAGTTGAGTGTTCTCTGCTTCATAAAGCACAAGTCATAATAGCAAGGGTTTGAAAGGAGACGAAGTAACAGACAAACCTTGGGTTAAGCAAGGACAATAGCCTGTGCCGCCTTTCCTCGGGAATATCCCCAATTTTCTTCCTAACCACAACAACACACAATAATGAGAATGCTGAGAGTAAAAAAACATTCGCGACTACAGTAGACCTTACTTTTCCCCGAGAAGAATCTTATTGTTTAATAACTCAAAGTAAAAAATATTACAGCATGAACAAGCGCATACAGTAGACAAAAATGACAAGCAGAGAGCAAAATACTCTTTCTATTTAGGCCCTTTTGTGAATTGAACGGTAATGCATCAAATTTACTATATCGAAACAAGTGAGTAATATGGATTTACCAAAGATAAGAAGCGGGATTATAAGAAGCAGGGTCTAAAGGAATAAGCTCTTTGGGAGGGTCAAGGAAGGTGACAACATCCTGTTCGTCCAAGTAGACTATCTTGCCACTCGATAAAACTTGGTAGGGTTTTTCATCCCACGGTGAGGATGAGCAGGAGAATGAAGACGATGACGAAGAAGATGTTGAACTTGCTCGTGTAGCGCTGTGGTTTGCCGGACGCGATATTGATATAGACCTCAAACCGCTGGACGGAAGTGCTGAGCTCAACTTTGTGGAATTGAAATTGATGGCTGGCTGTCGATTTCGACAAATGATTATTTTGGGGGAGAAGCAGATTGATCGCCCGACCACGAGGTTATGGGCGCACGCCCTATCGGGGGCAGCTGCTGCCTGAGGATACTGCATTGTGAAGGCACAGGGTATAGCCGAGTAAGGGCAACCCTTACCACCATTTTTTTACACTCAAATGGTGTAAACATCAAAATGGTACAAAGTAGGGGTGGGCATATATTCGGGTAAAACCGATAACTCGAACCGTTAATTCTTTATTGTGTTATCGGTATTGGGTTATTGGGTTAACGGTTTGGTAACGGGTTAAATATTTTTTTTTATTGGGTTATCGGTTCGGGCTCGGTTTGCATTTTTGTTATTGGGTAAAAACCGATAACCCAATAAGAATGATGTAATTTACTAATTTTTAAGTATATACTAGGGTTATTTATTTTCCTAATTCCCTCTTCACTCTTCAGTCTTTAGTCGTTTGTCTCTCAGTTCTCATTCTTGTTTCCGTCGCAGCCCCCAGGAGCCAAGACGCAAGACTCACCACCAGTTCTCCGCCAGACATCAGTAGATACTGCACAGAAGCGGGAGCGTGCTTTTGTTAAGAAACAACAAAAGTTGGCAGTTTACACGTTCTGGCAGTTTGATTTCTTTGTTTTATATATTGCAAAAAATTTTAGTTGTTTTATCTTATCGGGTAAACCGATAACCGAACCGATAACGATATATAACCGATTAACCGATAACCGATAACCAATATCTTATCGGTTTGGTTATCGGGTTATGATATTTGTAAACCGATAACCGATAGGCAAAACCGATAATGTTCAAAACCGAACCGAACCGACCGATGCCCACCCATACGTCTGCCATCTATGCTTAATCTGGGAGTCTTCTGTCCATACTCTACCTTCCTCGTCTTTGATGCACCTCACTTGATCCAGGTCACGAGTCATCCTCTCTCTCGCTTTTATCCCATATAATTCATATTTCTTTCTTATATAACCAGTTAATATAAACTTATTTTATACCTTAATTATTAAATAAATATAAATTATAAGCAAATAATATACATTATACATATTAATATATAATTCAAATAAAAATAAAATCATTGATAAGATATAATTAAATAAATATTACAAAAATAAATAATATATAAAAGAATTCAACAATTTCAACAGCCACAACCACAACAATCCTTTGATCCGGAATTTAAAAACGCTCCTCCTTCAATCTAGGATTTTCTGTGAATAGTATCGCCGTCACTATTCACGACCCATAACTCCGGCGTCCGGCAAGGTAAGATCGCAAGATTGGTCTCAAAAGAATCCCCTTCTCTTTGCGAACAATCCCCAGTTGGTTTCATCCTCAAATCCATAGCCATTTGTAACAAATCTTGATTTTAGATCGAGAGTCACTGTAGCGCCAAGTTTTTCCAGAATCTCAGCGCTGCTTCTTCTGTTTTCTTGTACATAAATGGTGAGTTAGCTTCAGTCATGGATGTGCAGGCCTTTCCCCAGCTTCAAGCTGTGGGAGAGATGGATCCCAGCTCTAAAACAAATTCTTATGCTTCACTATTCTCGGCAAAATTGCAAGTAGTAACTAAAACAATCCTTAAACCCGTCCAAAATGCTCATGGACAACTTATGATACAGTTTTTTGTTAAGGAATTGGAGGAATATGCAGTTGAAGAAGGTCTCCACCAAGCTGTGGTGATGAAGCTATCATATGGTGCACCAGAATTACTGGAACTTCGTAAAATAATTCCAGCACAAATTGGGATTAAGGGTCGATGCTTGATTGGCTTGCTTGCAGTTAGGCAACTGTTGATTCGATATGATGCTTATGAGGATTTTGTAGCGATTGTCTCAAAACAGGTTGGTTATCTACAATACAAAGGTCAACAACATCAATATCGTACATTCCCATGGACTCAAGATTACGATCCTAAGGCGGAGACATCAAAAACAGTTGCATGGGTGTCATTTCCAGATTTGCCGACGAACCTTTTTGCAAAGAAGCCTTTATTATCAATTGCATCATCCGTGGGAAAACCTATTGCTATAGATAAAGCCACACAAACTAGGACAAGACCTAGCACAGCGAGGGTCAAGTTAATTATTGATCTCCTTGATAAGTATCCCAAGAATATTAAGTTACAATTCATTGATGAGAAATCTGGTAAGGTTATTGAGCATTTATAGGAGTTTGTGTTTGACAATCTTCCATCATATTGTAATGTGTGCAAACGACAAGGACATGTTGGTGAAGATTGTCATTCATTGATGACAATGAATAGGTCGAATTATGATATGCAACAGGAAGAAAACTTGATTGAGACGACTATTGCTACTGATCGTATAATGCCTGTTGAAGTTTTGGCCTTGGCTGAGGAGATGAGCAAGGTTGAAAAATTGAAAGTGGATGCCAGGGATTTCTTAAATGCATTACAGCTAGCTAAATCGCCAGGGAGCTTGGTTGATGTGGGAAAAGACAGAACACATCAAAAGGCTCATGAATATGCAGAAGAAGCAATTAATGCAGCATGACATATATGTCACGACCCAAAATCCCAACCTGGTCGTGATGGCGCCTCTCGTGAGGACAAGGCCAGCCAATCAACAAATCAGTACATCTCTTTATAATTACTTAGCAGGAATAAGTCTAAATCATGGGCAATATAATCTTAAATGCGAAATAAACGTGATAGAACAAGGAAAACCATCCCAGCTCAGCCCGAAATCGGGGTGTCACGAGTCATGAGCTACTACAGAGTTTACTAATATTTTACAAAGTCTGGAATTATCATAAATAACAAAGATAAGGGAGAAAACGGGGTTGCGGACGTCAACAGCTACCTCGTTACTCCTAGTCACCGCCTGGTCTGGAAAGAATCAGCGCTCAGGAGCGAACTCAGCTCTGCCTATATCTGCACACATGGTGCAGGGAGTAATGTGAGTACTCCGACCCAGTGAATAATAAAAATAAATAACAACTGAAAACATGAAATCTCATAACGGCACAATATAGCGCTATCCCAAGCAGTAAAATCAGTTATACAGTAAAACAGTGAGTATCAAATAATTCTTCTTTTAAAACAGTGAAGCCAATTAATTTCCACAGTAAGGATAAATCAAAGGCTTGCCCCTCGGGCTCAATATGTAAATCTCAGTATAGTATCAGCTCCCCGGGCTCACTCCCAACTCACCAGCACACAACATCAGCTCCTCGAGCTCACTCCCAACTCACCAGCACACAACATCAGCCCCTCGGGCTCACTCCCAACTCACCACACACAAGCAACGGCCTCTCGATCCCACTCCTAACTCACCTAGGTACCCTGCGCTCACTGGAGGTGTGTACAGACTCCGGAGGGGCTCCTATAGCCCAAGCGCAATATCAATAGGCCTGAAAGCCTTCACACATCACACACGAGGCCTGAAAGCCTCCTCATATAACACTCGAGGCCTGAAAGCCTCCTCACATCCCTCAACATATCCTCACGTATGGCCCTCGGCCTCAATCAGTCCAGAAAATAATCATAAGCCTCTTGGGCATCAGTAAAACAATAGTGCTCAGCTCAACAACATTATAAATATCATTAAATCTCGAGTTGAGTATAAATGTAGCTGAGTTCACAAAATAATATAATTCAATTGGACTAAGTTCAAATAATATTTCAATTCGTGAGGAAAATAGTGATGTAAATTCACAAAAGATTTCAGATAATTGGCACGAACCCCAAATATGGCAATAAGCCCCAATCATAGTGAAAAATAATAAATCTTTATCAATTACGCGGTAAAAATATCATCTGGGATGGACCAAGTCACAATCCCCAATAGTAAATGACCCCGCGTTCGTCATACAATGCGTGTCTCATCTCAATATAGCAGTATGTTGTGCAATCCGGGGTTTCAAACCCTCAGTGCATCATTTAAAATCATTACTCACCTCGAATCGGTGAAATCTATAGCTTGCAATGCCTTTGCCCCTCAAATCGGCCTCCACGCGCGTCGAATCTAACCAAAATCAGAGCGAATACATCACAATATGCTAAAGGAACAATACCCAATTGAAAATACTCGAAAAACACTAAAAATCACGAAGTTGGCAAAACCCGAGCCTCTGGCCCACTTCTAGAAAAATTACGAAAGTCACATCACCGGATTCCTCGTCTCTCCACGAGTCCGTACATATAAAGTTTACCAAAATCGGAGTTCAAATGACCCCTCAAATCTTCAAATCTTATTTTCAAATCCCTAGGCCTAAATCCTCAATTTACTCCTCAAAAACATGTAATATAGTCGGATTATTCGATGATAATTCAATATTATGGAGTAAAAATGATCAGAAGTGACTTACCTCAAGATTTTCCGTGATTTTTCGCTCAAAATTGCCCAAAATCCGAGCTCCAAATTGTCAAAAATGGAAAAATCTCCCAAACTTAACATTCTGTCCGGTACTGTTCACGGGCTACTGTTCATGTGTTACTGTACACGGCACTGTTCACGGGTCACTGTTCACTGTTCACCCGCGTGGTTACTGTTCACGCGCGGGTACTGTTCACTGCTGCAGAAAATACAACAACTTTTAAGAAATTTGCATCATAGCTATTTTTCACTAAAATGGCTCTAACTCCATCATACGAACTCGGAATTAGACGATTCTTGTTCCTATGAGTCACAAATAATAATACAAACACAACCCTTCAATCGAAACTCAATTCGGAGCTCGTTTGCTCAGTTCAATACCCATTTCGCTCGTTAAACGATTAACTCACATTTCACGTCAAAAACCCAATCGCGACTTGATGAAATTAAACCAAAATTTTCATATCAGTCCTATAATTCATTGGATGTCTCGAAATCAAATTTGGATCTCTAGAACTAAAAATAAACCTTTAGATCATTACATTTATGCTCAAAACGACAAAAAATCTTCCAAAAATAACCCGTTGGGCATCCGAAACACACCCGAGGCCCCCGGGGCCCCGACCAATAATACCAACCAGTCCCAAAATACATTACGGACTTGCTCGAGGCCTCAAATCACATCAAACAACGCTAAAATCATGAATCAACCTCCAATCCAAGTTTTATGAACTTTAGAATTTCCAACTTCTATTTCCGATGTCGAAACCTATCAAATCACGTCCGATTGACTTCAAATTTTGCACACAAGTCCAAAATAACATAACGAAGCTATAGAATTTCTCGGAACTCCATTCTAACACCCGGATCAAAATTTCACCTATCAACCAGAAATCGCCAAAATTTTAACTTCGCCAAAATAGGCTAACTTCTTCACTGGACCTCCAAATTTACTTTTGATTGCGCTCCCAAGACTTAAATCATCACCCGGAGCTAACCGAATCATCGGAATTCAATTCCGATCCCTCTAACTCATAAGTCAACATCCTGTTGACTTTTCCAACTTAAGCCTTCTTAAAAGAGACTAAGTGTCTCGTGTCTTATCAAAATTACTCCAAATAAATTCTAACGCACCCAATACCGATAATGAAATATAAGGAAGCAGAAAATGGGAAGAACGGGGTAGTAACTCATGAGACGACGGGTCGGATCGTCACAATATAGCAGCAACACATCGAGATAATGTTGATTCTGATGATGCAGGGCGTAATCCTGTTTCTAGTGCAATTGTCCTAGTTGCTGAAGCCCTTGATAGAGTTGCTCAGGACTTGAAGGCTGCAAAAAATACTGTGGTTGATCAAGCTTTACCTGGAACTTCTAAAGGTTCAGCATTTGTACCTGGGATGATGAATGGCAGTGCTTTAGCTGCAGCTGTTCGAGCAATGTTTGCCAAGAATAATGCAGCAGTAACATTGATAGGACAAGTTGACAAAGCTGAAAGACGATCAACTATTGTAGGTTCACAATTGGAGGCTAATGTTGCATTGAATGCAACTGGTAATCGTCCTACTGCTGGGGTTATTAAAGCTACTGCTGCACATGTTGATCTAACTGAAAAAACAGCTCAGTTAATAGATACTGCAATGCAAGATGAGGAGCAGGAACTTGAAGATGTTGATGTTGTGAGAAGTGCAAATGCTACAGGTTTTAAGGCAGGTGCTGGGCTCTTTAATGAAGGGGTTATGGCTTCTGTTGCTGGGGTTATTGACAATTCAAATACAACACGTACTTCAGCTCCTATCGTGCCACTAGATGAGGTGTTAAAATTGGACAAGGGGCTGCTTAAACAATCCAAACATGTTCACGCCTCCACTATCTCTACAAGAATGCACCTAGTTACTGCTGGTGCAATGCAGGCCGATGTTGATCGAGGAAAAAATATTTTGGCACTTGGTCATCAAATTTCTATGGGGCAAGATAAAATAGGTGTAGGGGCAGTAGGTACTACAAAGATTAACAACTAGAAAGTGGTGAACAAATCACCTTGCAAGAAGCAAACTCCAACGCTTCAAAATCAGATTGTACCATCAAAGGCTATTGGAGTTTTGAACTCTTTCGTTGCTTTGGTGAATGAGGGTGAGCATGTTAATAAGGAACAACAGATGGGGTACGAGATACGACCAGATGCTGGAAAAACTAATTTTACAGGTAGTGAAAATGAGCAGAAAAATGAAGCGGACAGTGTTCGCCTTGAGATCGCATCTGGTGGTAACCACAATGGTGAGATAAGTCAAATTCATGTTGCAGATATGGCAACGCTACATATTTCCAATTCAGAGCTTGATAAAATAGTAAACAATGTCGTGGCAGCTATGATGATGAACACAACCCCAAAAATTTGCCAACTACAATATCCAGGTAGTAGCAAACAACAACTTGCCAAGAACACAGGTGGTCGACTAATTGTGTCGAAGGACATTGTTCCTGTTAAAGCGCAAAAGGCCGAGGCAATCCAATTGCCTACAACAACCACGATGTCCAGTACTCCAAAGATGCATATTTCTAGTCCGGAAGTAGCCAAAATGATTAAAGAAACTCAGATGGATATGATGATGAATGCAAATCCTCTGATCAGGCAACCATTGGTCGCTTTGAACACATCGGTGCAGGAGGTGCCTACTCAATCGCTAGAATCATTTGGTGAGCATGGTGGTGAATCTAGGCAGATGATGATTTCTACAGGAAATAACAATGAGGTTATCAGTGCAAATGTGAGGGCGAAGGCAATTAAATCCAAGCTCTGGGATGACCAGCATGAGCATGATGATGAAGAAGATTGTGGTGTTGATTTTGTTGGATACTCATCTGAAGAGGCAGATCAGGAGGTTGATCAGGAGAGTGAAGAACTTGATTCAATAACACTGCCTAAACCAGATGGTATACCAATCGCGAGCCACAAAAGCATGTTGAATCTCAACGCTCCAGCTTTCATTCCCAGGTACTCTCCAGTTGCTGCTCTAAAAGTCAAGGATGCAGTAGCTGGAAACATAGTTCAAAATGCAGCCACACCTAGTAACCAGATTGATCCAGCTGGTCGAAAGTATGGGCAGCAGTAGTTGAATGCAAACACCTCAGGAGCTATAGTCACACTTCCAACTGGTGGACAGCAGCAGCAGGATACAACGCCACCAGCTATCACTTTGCAGGATGGAAAGTTGCTCGATGCATTGCAGTAGCAGAATGAAAACAATGCAAGAGCAGCAGTAACTTCTTCAACTGCTGGATAACAATAGTTATCTATAAGGGCACCTGTTATCATGATGGAGGACAAAAAGCTACTTGATGCGCTGGTAAGTTCTAAGCCCCTAAATTATCTAAATACAAATCAAGTTGGTAGCACTGGGCGTGAAGATTAGACCAGCAACCAGGTGAAAGGCACAAAACAAAGTCAAAACAAGGCAACTTTGGTTAACAAACAAGATGGAAATGGTTTGATGGCACAAGAATTTTTACAAGACGTGCCAGATCCAGTATCTTAGTTAGAGATATGTATGAGGAAGGAGAAGAAGATGCAGTTTTGAAAGAATGCCGCGCACATGCAGCAAGAAAAAGTGATTTATCACCTATGCATAGCAGAAAAAATAGGAAATCTCATACAAGGAAAAATAGTTGGGACGACAAGGTTAGTGATTTTTTAAATATTAGGCGAACTCCAATGAGAGTTGCCAAACAAAAGCAGGCTTCCCCAACTACATCAACGAGGTTCAACCGTTCAAAAAAGAAATGATAATTTTTTAATACATTTTGAACACGGTTGAGGAAAACAAAAAGAATTACAAATTGAAGATTTTACAAGTTTGCAAAAGAAGGGACATGAACCAAATTGGTACTTCATTCTATTATACCACTTTATTAGTATTCTCATTTGTAATATCATCATAGAGTATGTTATAAACTCTGTGATGATCATTGAATATTTGGTACTCTCCAGTTCTTATTTTTTACATGTGTGCTAGTAGGTGAGGCCTTTTCTCTGCCTCAATAGGATTAGTAGGGTAAGGTTTAACCCGGTTTGAGTTGCCTTGGTACTATGCATTTGGAAAAATATCCATACGGCTATGAGATTATATGCCCTCGTGAGACTTTGCCGGCAGTTACACCATGAATCCTCTACATGAGGCTGCCATCATAAGGCAATGTGAGGCGCAGAGGAGTGATTATATAGCTAAGGCATATGGGTAACAATACCGGTGCTATTGTCCCCCTTATTTGTACTGTTCCTAATTGTTGTATTTTTCTTTTCTTTTATTAATAAAAAATTAGCCCTAGGTGCTTGCCTAGCGGATTGCCAAAAAAAAACAATCGTTTGCCCTGTATAATCAATATTTTAATGATATTGGTGGATCTGGAAGCAACCTTCGAGAGTACTAGATTATTGTTGTAATTTTCTCATCCCATTATGTTATTTAATGTATTTTCAATTTAATCTATGTGAGTCGCTATTGTATTAAATATTTGTTTTTATGATTATCAATGAACATTGTGTTATTTATTAACAACATATTATATTTCAGTTTTATATTTTTCATTTTTTGATGGTTATATATTTTTATACAATTATAATTTATAATAAAATTAATAAAATATATGAAAATTAATTTATAAAAATTATACACCCAAATTAAAATATAAAATTAATATTATGAAGATTTTACATAAAAACTATAATTAAATATAATATGTTAAATTAAAAGTGTTATATGATAAAAGATAATATTAAATAATGGTGAATAGTAATGGTGTTGATGAATAGTGTTTCACTCCCAACAGCTTTTAAGAAATTTGCAGCACAACTATTTTTCACTAAAATGGCTCTAACTCCATCATACGAACTCGGAATTAGACGATTCTTATTCCTATGAGTCACAAATAATAATAGGAACACAACCCTTCAATCAAAACTCAATTCGGAGCTCGTTTGCCCAGTTCAATACCCATTTTGCTCGTTAAACGATTAACTCACATTTCACGTCAAAAACTCAATCGCGACATGATGAAATTAAACCAAAATTTTCAGATCAGTCCTATAATTCATGATTTAAATTCTTGAAGTCTCGAAATCAAATTTGGATCTCTAGAACTAAAAATGAACCTTTAGATCATTACATTTATGCTCAAAACGACAAAAAAATCTTCCAAAAATGACCCGTTGGGCATCCGAAACACACCCGAGGCCCCCGGGACCCCGACCAATAATACCAACCAGTCCCAAAATAAATTATGGACTTGCTCGAGGCCTCAAATCATATCAAACAATGCTAAAATCATGAATCAACCTCCAATCCAAGTTTTATGAACTTTAGAATTTCCAACTTCTATTTCCGATGCCGAAACCTATCAAGTCACGTCCGATTGACTTCAAATTTTGCACACAAGTCCAAAATATCATAACGAAGCTATAGAAATTCTCGTAACTCCATTCCAACTCCCGGATCAAAATTTCATCTATCAACTGGAAATCGCCAAAATTTTAACTTCGCCAAAATAGGATAACTTCTTCACCGGACCTCCAAATTTACTTCCGATTGCGCTCCTAAGCCTTAAATCATCACCCGGAGCTAACCGAATCATCGGAATTCATTCCAATCCCTCTAACTCATAAGTCAACATCCGGTTGACTTTTCCAACTTAAGCCTTCTTAAAAGAGACTAAGTGTCTCGTGTCTTATCAAAATTACTCCAAATAAATTCTAACGCACCCAATACCGATAATGAAATATAAGGAAGCAGAAAATGGGAAGAACGGGGTAGTAACTCATGAGACGACGGGTCGGATCGTCACAATATAGCAGCAACACATCGAGATAATGTTGATTTTGATGATGCAGGGCGTAATCTTGTTTCTAGTGCAATTGTCCTAGTTGCTGAAGCCCTTGCTAGAGTTGCTCAGGACTTGAAGGATGCAAAAAATACTGTGGTTGATCAAGCTTTACCTGGAACTTCTAAAGGTTCAGTGTTTGTACCTGGGATGATGAATGACAGTGCTTTAGCTGCAGCTGTTCGAGCAATGTTTGCCAAGAATAATGCAGCAGTAACATTGATAAGACAAGTTGACAAAGCTGAAAGACGATCAGCTACTGTAGGTTCACAATTGGAGGCTAATGTTGCATTGAATGCAACTGGTAGTCGTCATACTGCTGGGGTTATTAAAGCTACTGCTGCACATGTTGATCTAACTGAAAAATAGCTCAGTTAATAGATACTGCAGTGCAAGATGAGGAGCAGGAACTTGAAGATGTTGATGTTGTGAGAAGTGCAGATGCTACAGGTTTTAAGGCAGGTGTTGGGCTCTTTAATGAAGGGGTTATGGCTTCTGTTGCTGGGGTTATTGACAATTCAAATACAACACGTACTTCAGCTCCTATCGTGCCACTAGATGAGGTGTTAAAATTGGACAAAGGGCTGCCTAAACAATCCAAACATGTTCACACCTCCACTATCTCTACAAGAATGCACCTAGTTACTGCTGGTGCAATGCAGGCCGATGTTGATCGAGGAAAAAATATTTTGTCACTTGGTCATCAAATTTCTGTGGGGCAAGATAAAATAGGTGTAGGGGCAGTAGGTACTACAAAGATTAACAACTGGAAAGTGGTGAACAAATCACCTAGCAAGAAGCAAACTCCAACGCTTCAAAATCAGATTGTACCATCAAAGGCTATTGGAGTTTCGAACTCTTTCGATGCTTTGGTGAATGAGGGTGAGCATGTTAATGAGGAACAACAAATGGGGTATGAGATACGACCATATGCTAGAAAAACTAATTTTACAGGTAGTGAAAACGAGCAGAAAAATGAAGCGGACAGTGTTCGCCTTGAGATCGCATCTGGTGGTAACCACAATGGTGAGACAAGTCAAATTCATGCTGCAGATATGCCAACGCTACATATTTCCAATTCAGAGCTTGATAAAATGGTAAACGATGTCGTGACAGCTATGATGATGAACATAACCCTAAAAATTTGCCAACTACAATATCCAGGTAGTAGCAAACAACAACTTGCCAAGAACACAGGTGGTCGACTAATTGTGTCGAAGGACATTGTTCCTGTTGATGCCCAAAAGGCCGAGGCAATCCAATTGTCTACAACAACCACGATGTCCAGTACTCCAAAGATGCATATTTCTAGTCCGGAAGTAGCCAAAATGATTAAATAAACTCAGATGGATATGATGATGAATGCAAATCCTCTGATCAGGCAACCATTGGTCGCTTTGAACACATCGGTGCAGGAGGTGCCTACTCAATCGCTAGAATCATTTGGTGAGCATGGTGGTGAATCTAGGCAGATGATGATTTCTATAGGAAATAACAATGAGGTTATCAGTGCAAATGTGAGGGCGATGACAATTAAATCCAAGCTCTAGGATGACTAGCGTGAGTATGATGATGAAGAAGATTGTGGTGTTGATTTTGTTGGATACTCATCTGAAGAGGCAGATCAGGAGGTTGATCAGGAGAGTGAAGAACTTGATTCAATAACACTGCCTAAACCAGATGGTATACCAATCGCGAGCCACAAAAGCATGTTGAATCTCAACGCTCCAGCTTTCATTCCCAGGTACTCTCCAGTTGCTGCTCTAAAAGTCAAGGATGCAGTAGCTGGAAACATAGTTCAAAATGTAGCCACACCTAGTAACCAAATTGATCCAGCTGGTCGAAAGTATGGGCAACATCAGTTGAATGCAAACACCTCAGGAGCTATAGTCACACTTCCAACTGGTGGACAGCAGTAGCAGGATACAACGCCACCAGCTATCACTTTGTAGGATGGAAAGTTGCTCGATGCATTGCAGCAGCATAATGAAAACAATGCAGGAGCAGCAGTAACTTCTTCAACTGCTAGACAACAACAATTATCTATAAGGGCACCTGTTATCACGATGGAGGACAAAAAGCTACTTGATGCGCTGGTAAGTTCTAAGCCCCTAAATTATCTAAATACAAATCAAGTTGGTAGCACTGGGCGTGGGGATTGGACCAACAACCAGGTGAAAGGCACAAAACAAAGTCAAAACAAGGCAACTTTGGTTAACAAACAAGAAGGAAATGGTTTGATGGCACAAGAATTTTTACAAGACATGCCAGATCCAGTATCTGTAGGTAGAGATATGTATGAGGAAGGAGAAGAAGATGCAGTTTTGAAAGAATGCCGCGCACATGCAGCAAGAAAAAATGATTTATCACTTATGCATAGCGGAAAAAATAGAAAATCTCATACAAGGAAAAATAGTTGGGACGACAAGGTTAGTGATTTTTTAAATATTAGGCGACCTCCAATGAGAGTTGCCAAACAAAAGCAGGCTGCCCCAACTACATCAACGAGGTCCAATCGTTCAAAAAAGAAATGATGATTTTTGAATACATTTTGAACACGGTTGAGGAAAACAACAAAGAATTACAAATTGAAGATTTTACAAGTTTGCAAAAGAAGGGACATGAACCAAATTGGTACTTCATTCTATTATACCACTTTATTAGTATTCTCATTTGTAATATCATCATAGAGTATGTTATAAACTCTGTGATGATCATTGAATATTTGGTACTCTCCAGTTCTTATTTTTTATATGCGTGCTAGTAGGTGAAGCCTTTTCTCTGCCTCAATAGGATTAGTAGGGTAAGGTTTAGCCCGATTTGAGTTGCCTTGGTACTATGCATTTGGAAAAATATCCACACGGCTATGAGATTATATGCCCTCGTGAGACTTTGCCGGCAGCTACACCATGAATCCTCTACATGAGGCTGCCATCATAAGGCAATGTGAGGCGCAGAGGAGTGATTATATAGCTAAGGCATATGGGTAACAATACCGGTGCTATTGTCCCCCTTATTTGTACTGTTCCTAATTGATGTATTTTTCTTTTCTTTTATTAATAAAAAATTAGTCCTAGGGGCTTGCCTAGCGGATTGCCAAAAAAAAACAATCGTTTGCCCTGTATAATCCATATTTTAATGATATTGGTGGATCTGGAAGCAGCCTTCGAGAGTACTAGATTATTGTTGTAATTTTCTCATCCCATTATGTTATTTAATGTATTTTCAATTTAATCTATGTGAGTCGCTATAGTATTAAATATTTGTTTTTATGATTATCAATGAACATTGTGTTATTTATTAACAACATATTATATTTCAGTTTTGTATTTTTCATTTTTTTGATGGTTATATATTTTTATACAATTATAATTTATAATAAAATTAATAAAATATATGAAAATTAATTTATAAAAATTATACACCCAAATTAAAATATAAAATTAATATTATGAAGATTTTACATAAAAACTATAATTAAATATAATATATTAAATTAAAAGTGTTATATGATTAAAGATAATATTAAATAATAGTGAATAGTAATGGTGTTGATGAATAGTGTTACCCCAAATTTGGTGTAACACTATTCACATTGGGTTGGAGCAAAAAAAATACTAAATCGTACACTAAAATAGTGTTTGGTGTCAAAATTGGTGTTGGGTTGGAGATGGTCTAAAACTCATTGTATTATAGTTGAAGAAAAATTGAGTTATTATTTTTTGTATATCAAGAAAATTAAATCAATATTTATTTTGAATTTTTTAGTCTAGAGTTGAAACTTACCTATTTTGGAAGACAGTTAAAGCAAGTCATGTTAAGAATTTTGCGTGAAGAAATATTTAAATAAAAGGAACAAATTATGCATAACACAAACAATAAAACTCCCTTGGTTTAAATTATATTTCTTCATTAGTTCGTTTAAAATAATAATATATTTTTAAATTTAAAAATAAGTTAATTTTAAAGTTTCTAATGAGAAACTTACATAGAGGGTGTTTGGCTAAGCTTATAAGCTGGTCAAGCTGGCTTATAAGCACTTTTTGGCTTATCTACGCGTTTGATAAAATTAAAAGTACTTATAAGTCAAAAATAAGCCAAAAGTCATAAGTTGGTCTCCCCCAACTTATCAAATTTCAGCTTATAAGCACTTTAGGTTTGACCAAAATATTTACTATTCTATCCCTAAAATACTTCTTTTTAAAACAAAACTCTTTGTATACCCAGTTCTTCAACTGCTTATTATTAATTTCATCACTTTTATCCAAACACGTAACTGCTTATTTTTTAAATCAGCTTCAACACTTAAAAGTGTTTTTCAGCACCTAGTGCTTATCAGCTACTCTAAATCAGCTAAGCCAAACAGGCTCATAGTCGAGATAACCCCATAAAACTTTTATTTTTCAAGCTTTTAAAATTAAAAATTTTAAAATATTTTATTTAAATAAAAATTACGAACAAGGATAAATACAGAGATTAAATATAAATTATTTTTGAAAATAAAAAGATAAATTTGACCCAAATTCTCTAATATCACATTAGTTGGTTATATATTGAATTAGGCCATTTAGGTAGGTACCAGGTACTCGTTTTGTCTGTAACTACAAAGCAGCGAGAGCGAGAGAGAGCGAGAGAGAGAGAGCGAGAGAGAGAGAACAGCAGAAAAATGGCTTCAAACGCAGCGGCGCCGTTTTGGAGGTCGGCGGGTATGACTTACATAACATACTCAAACCTATGCGCTAACCTGGTTAGGAACTGCCTTAAAGAGCCTTACAAATCCGAAGCTCTGACCCGTGAGAAGGTCCACTACTCCGTCTCCAAATGGGTCGATGGCAAGCCTCAGAAACCCAGTAAGCAATCTCTCTGTTTTTTTTTTTTCTTTTTTTTTCTTTTTCCCTTTCAATCAAGAAGTGTAAAATTCAGATCTTTGGTTTTCTTATTTGTGTGTCAATTCATATTAATGTTTCAGTAAATCTTTTATTGCTACTGTTCGAATGCTGTTATTCGTGATGGACATTACGTTATAGGTTTCACAAATTAATTGAAACCGCAAATTGGTTATCTTTGGTTTTTTTTTTTTTGCGTGATCAATATATGAAATTTCTAAATCTAGGGTTTTCTGTTCAAATTCCAGAAAGCTACGAGATTATTGATATAGGAGTTGTGCTCTTAATCGAATATTAATCAAGAGGAGAATTCGTCGCTAGACATGAAAATGTTCTAATTAAACTCTTTGGCTTACGAGAGATAACCAACCAGTTTAAAATAAAAGGAGTCTAGTGGTTTATCCCGCAGTTCCCTTTTTTGTGGATTATGAAAGCTTTACTCTTTTTGACTTGCATGTGAATATCATATCCACTTTAACCTTGAATGGTTGATAATTAACTTGGCAGACTCAGGAGGGTAATAGAATTGGATTCATCCGAACCCAATAGCTTTAGCTCAAATCTTGTATATTTGTTAAAAAATTCATTAAATTAGTACCAAGTAATACATTTTTAACCCAGTAAATCAAATGGCCTATGGTAGAATTTCAAACTCGAATCCATAAAGTTCAAATTCTGGATCCACTTCCAAGACTTTGCGGTGCTGAGAATCATAGATACTCAGATGGTGTCTATGCTGTTTGCCTCTCTAAATTGCTTGTCTGAAATTATTGAACTCAGCTACTGCCTTGAAGTATTCCCCAAATTGTGGTTGTCTAGTGTCTATCATTTGCTTATTATTGTCCATCTGGTTGCCTACTAATTCTCTGCTCTTTCTTGTTTATTCCCCTCCTCCTCTTAAAAGATAATCTCTTCTCACTTCTAATTGTTGCTGTAGAGTGTACATTGGGATATCATTCTCCCATTTCATCATATCCTATATATTTGTGTTCTCAACATGTCAAAGATGAAATGTTTAAATGACACAATTTGTTTCACCTATTCTCCCTTTCTCCAAAAAGTGTTTCTTCTCTTGTTCCTTTTTTATAGTACAAGATCTAACTAAAATTTGAAATCGAAGTTGGACTCATTAAGAGAAAGAAGAAGTGGAGGATCATTATGATGACACCAAATGCAACTGGCGACTGGCAACTGCTAATTGTTGATAATGTATATTGATGTATAGATGCTTCTATTTGTGTTTATACATGCTCTTTAATTGGAATGACTCTCACATGTTCAAATTCATAAACAAATGAATTGTGGTGAATGGGAATTTGGCTTTTTGTATCTTTAAGAAATGTCATGTCTGCATTTTTATGTGATGTATGCACTTCTGAAAATATTAATTCCATATTTCTACATACGTTTCTTTTTTATGTGTTAGATGAGGGGATGGGGCATGGAGGATGGGTTATATGGCCTGTATATACGTTATTTGCTCTATTGTCTAAGTGCCATCGCCAGCTGTGCTTTCTGCTTAGTGCTTACTGATAAACATTTATTCTGGTTTTTGAACAGCCATCCGCTCAGATTCTCCTGAAGAATGAAACCAACTGAACAAGGTTGGGTCTCAGGCTTTATTTCTTCTCTCAAATGAATTTTGTACTTTCCTGGCATTACATACGTTGCTCGTCTGCTGGAGCTTGCATAAGAACATTTATATGCTAATAATATAGCCGATGGACCTTGATTTATACCTGTTGGATGGAATTGTGATAATGTTTATTTTTAGAACCTGCTTCTGTTGTCAAGAGACTTATTTCCTTTTTTCTAACGAAAACTGTCATAATGCATCAAGCCCAACGTTCACCTGTGTAATTTTAATCATTGAGCCTTTGAAGATTGTCTTGGAACATAACAGAAAGTAACCGCCATGGTCAACAAAGCAGCGGTCTTCTGTTTTCAAAAGGGGTGAGAAGGAAGAAGAGGGTAGAGCAGAATTGTTGTACACTTTATTTCCTACGAACCTGAACTTAAATATCTAAAACTAATGACATAACACCAATACGACTTACATTATAAAATATTTTTCAAAAATAAATCATCTAATTTTAAATGCTAACGCCACCATAAAATTCATGGTTGGAAGCTTGAACTCTTTTCTTTCTTCATTACTCCAGTACAACACTTTGGAAATAAGTTTGAGGCTTGATAGATTATGTTAATGCACGACCATAATAGATTGGTTATAACGTCGAATCAGCCATTCTTGACTTGCTAAGTTTGCTGGGCTAGCAAACCTATATATTTATCTTTTCATGAACCACTTGGAGTTGAATTATACTCTTCCTCTAATTCTTGCTTTTATCCACGTAAATCTTGCCAAGAGCGCAAAAATATCTTCTTAAATCTTGCTTATCCATCTAAAATCTTATCACAAATATTATGGTCAATAGTGCCAAAATGATAGTGTAATTTGTTGAGCTTTTCTTAAGCTAGTTCATCACTATATGATCTCTCTTAGGCTGTTCATAATTGTAGTAGCAGTTGTATGTATCATCTCTCTTCATTTGCCTCTGTAATGATTTCTTCAAGTGGAGTTCCAGGTTCTCTTGTAGAGAACCCTTCATCCGGAGGCGATGCAGTTCTGGTTTCTGGGCTTTGTGAGGGAAAGTTGGGCAATATTTCAGGGGAAGCTGCACTTGCTGTGAATGGTATAGTCTTTTGGCTTTCATTGCCTTCACCCGGCTTTTCTGACTTAGAGTTAGGTTTCTCTTTCTTGTCATCAAAGACTTTTGCTAAAGCAGTAAGCTTTTGCCATATAGAATCATCAGTGGCTAAGATTTCCCTGTTCTGATAAAGAAAGATGAGGAAGAATATGAGAAGCGCGGAACTTGCTGATACACCAACTATGAGGAAAAGGCCCTTAAAACTATCTAGCTTGAGGCTATCAGATGTTATAGGCATTCCATTCCATCTTTCTCTGGACAATCTGTTTCATTCCCAGACCAGTTCTGTATTATGTTATTCATAACCCCTCCCTTCTTCACCCTGAAGGCTGCTCTTGAGACGTCAGGTATCAATGGAGATCCTTTTGGAAACGCCTGCATGAAATTTTGGAGAAAAGAATGGGAATAGATTAAGTAAACTACCATTGGTAGTATAACTTCAGTTATGGAACCTTTCCAATTAAATGATGCAGCGAGAATCTTACGAATCCAAAGCCAGCAGTCTTGTAAGTCTGACCGACCATAATATACTTCCAGCAGTACTTGTTGAGGAAGAGTCTGAGATAAGGTAGTTCATCAACAATTGCACCAACACCTCCATTTTTACTTCCTCTCGAGAGGGCATCATTATACTCTTCCAATTTGCTATAACTTCTAAGCTTGGTGCTGTCAAATTTCATGCGCTTCAAGATGTCTTCGACAAAGGAACCTTTTTGGTACCCAACATATTCTCCATTCTTGATGAGATCATTGAGGTCTGTTATAGTAGGTTGGAGCTGTTGCACCGTTAACATAGATGTTAAGCTGGCGGTATAACTTGATGTCAGTACTAGCACCACGAAAACCCACACAATCACCACAAATCTTGTTAAGTTGCTTGTTACCCTCTCTCCTGCAACCAGCCATATGATCTGTTGAGAAACAAGGAGAATATAAAGATTTATTTCATATGTAACTTGCTTTGAGTTAGAGACTTACTGTGAGCAAAAACTAGAGTTGAGAAGGAAAACCAGAATATCATCCCAACTTGCTTGCCTTTGGGTCCTCGAAACTCGTTGTTTACACGGTGTTCGAGTACCCAAACCACCAAACCAATGAAGACGAAGAATGCTCCAATTGTTATCCAAAGTTCGCTCTGTAGAGGTTTCAAGAAAATCCACACATTCTTCCTCTCATCATCCCCTACTAGCACAACTGCAGAAATAGCCGATTCTGTAAAAGGTATGAAATCTACATACTTGGATCGGTTCGCTAAAATGGTCACATCACCTATAACTGCATCATATTCCTGGTTAAAGCAAACAATGGTTATTGCAGTAATTATGGTTTGTCACAAAAGCAGAAAGTAGATACGAAGGTCCCAAAAAGGAGCTTGTGAGTAAGGTATTCAACCAAAGAGGTTACTACAAACCGGGATTATACATTACCTTAAAAAGGTCCTTGTAAACAAGATCCTCATAGTCTGGAAGAGTGTTGGTATCTGGTATTTGAAATGGAATAAGTTCGTAAGGGACAGCATATGGCAAAGATTGGATGACTTCTTTGAAGACATCTGCACAGAAACCAGTTGAATCTATGTCCACTTTAATGAATTGCTCCAACCCTCCTTTGACAGGAATTCCAACCCTTAACTTCTTACCATTTGTGGCAATCTCCCAGCCTCTTGGAACAATAGTAGAATCACCGGGCCAAATGATGGGCCCTAGTTGCTTAGTATTACTCTTAGTTGTTTTACCATTCATCCTCAGTTTATACGAAATTCCATCCTTCTCTGTCCAGAATCCTATGCTTCTCTCTCCCTTCCCAATTATATTCACAATCTGATATGGGAATGGCTGCAATTCTCCCTCAATGATACGGAAATCACCACTTAGTCCTGTTTTTAGTGTTGTGTTTTGCATAGAGTTGATGAGCAGAGATCCCAATTCTGAGGTTCCAAGTGCCTCTAAGTCCGTTAAGTTCTCTCTAGTGTCCGTTTTCTTGAATTCTGGAATGACAGTGGTGCCCACTTTCTCTACTGCGTTTGCTAAGATGGTAATGCTATCGTAGGCCCATAGCCCGAAAACATTGAGTTCAACTGGGTCCGTGTTTGGATACTCTTGACGAAATCTCTTTCTCCATCTCTTGGTGAAATTGTTAAGCTCATTTGATCTTGGAACATAAGGCTTTATACCAAGAAGACCTTGCATTGATGACTCAATCACTGAAGGATCTATCGAGTCCAAAAGACTCGTTAGCACATCCGTGATGATCCATGCATATCCACTGCTCATCATCCCGACTTCTTTGGCCTTGAGGAAAAGGCGTGAGGCAAGAAAAGGTCGCAAGTGTACGACAAAGACCCTGGTCTGTATTGTATTCAACTTGTATAGCTCCATGAGGATTTGATCATCATTGGCTGAAGGAGAAATAACACATCTATAGGAGACTAAAGTGCTGATTTCCAGTAAGGCATCGGTCAAATGTGGAACTATCCCGGTCCCATAGAGGCTCTCTTCATGGATGACTACAACCTCCCTCCAGTCAAAGCTCTTAATAATTGCTGCAATGGCCTTGGTCTGGCTGGAAGAAGGAAGTGCTGCTCTGATGAAATAGGGATTTTCCTTGACTGTAAGTAAAGGACTTGTTGCTGGAGAAATGATAGGGATTTTTGCTCTTTTCCCTATGTCAATTACAAAATCAGTTTGTGTGGACATTTGTGGCCCAAAGATGGCATGTACTTGGGCATCCTTTAGCAAGTATATGGCTGCACATACACAATGAAGCTATAAGAAATTGTAGGAACATCCCTTTCAAAGGGAAAGGAATTTTCTTAGGGAAAAAGAGAATATCTTGATAATAGGGCAGGAGTATCTCCTCCATTTTATCTGACACACTTTCCTTTTGAATTTGAGCCGAGGGTCTTTCGGAAACAGCTTTTCTACCCCTTTGGGATAGGGGTAAGGTCTGCGTACACACTACCCTCCCCAGACCCCACTAAGTGGGATTTCACTAGGTCGTTCTTGTTGTTGTACTTCCTTTTGAATTTGTCCACACAAAAAAATTGTCCCAAAAGAAAAAAATGACACCTTTTTTTTTTTTTTTTGGAAACTACTTAATCTTAGCATCCCCATTTTACTCTTAATAACATAACTTGTTGGGATCTCAACTCCGAAAAAACTTGAGAAACTTTCACTACTACTTATTTAAAAGGATACTTTTAATACTTTGCATAATTAGTAAGTTTTCTTTAATTTCTTCAATTTAGTGTCCAACCAAACACCGTCGTATAAATTGGGATAGAGAGAGTACTAACTATACTAACTACTGACTACCAGAGCATGTCTGACTCGTGAAGCAAAGAGAGTAAGAAATTCTAGTTTAATAGAATATATCTTGGAGCAGAATTTACCAGCGGATGCTGCTTCAACATCATCTTTCTTGGAATCCCTGAAGTGAGGGACTATCCTAATGGCACTGCGATTAGCGGCATGGTAATCTTCAAGAGCTAGCAAGATACATGTGTGCATTACTTTTGCTACAGTTGTTTCCATATCAAGAATTATACCTACATCTACCTTCTTTATGACATTAGTTTCATCTTGACCTCTTATTGGCATTATGTGGTAGCAAAAGCTAATGATAGAGACAAACTGAATGAAAAGAATCAGGAAGTGGCATCTTTGGTTTTGCATCTGAAAAGCTCTGTAAATTTTCTAAGAGTTGGCCAACAAGGAGTTGGGGCTTTTTGAGAGTAACTACCTTTCAAAGCTAAAGCTCTTATCAAAGATGTGTCTTAAGTTCTCTCAAATGGGTGGGCTTCAGAATCAAGAAACTTCTTACTCTTCGACTAGTAATTTCCTTAAGTAATATAATAAGACCAAAACCCAATAATTGTAGAAAGAAAAGTCAAATATAAGTTTTAAAAGAAGGAAAAGTTGAAGATATTTCGTTTCATTATTGAGAGAGAGAGGACTTTCAGAGCTAGTAAGCTTTCTCGTTTGACCAAATCAAAACTAACTGAATATAGTGACTGAATTCATTTGAATAATTTATACATGTTGAATAAATTTCTTAAGATAAATACATGATTTGAACTAAAGCTACTGAGTTTGGTCGAACCCGTAGGTTGTACTCTCCCTCCGCCCCTGCACACTCATGACCCGCCACCCTGATCGGCCAATCGGAGATAGCGTCATACATGGAATGGAATGATGATGCAGTTAGATATCAGAAGTCAACTTGGTCGGTTGGGTTTTGGAGATGATTATATAGGCGTCAATGTCATTGGGCTGTTTTTGTTAATGTAAAAGGAAGCTGCTTGCGAACTACCTATGACTGGAAGTAAACTGTGAGCATATTACCGCTTGTCTTTTTCATCAAAATTCTCGCTTATCCCTAAATATAACTTTAAGAGTGTGTTTGGTTCGCAAAATATTTTCTTTTATTGCTTATTTTCTCATAGCTTTGAAAATAAAGACAGAAGCAATTAATATTTAAGAAAACCCTTTTTGAAATAGAAATAAATCCGCAACATAATACAGTCTATCCCAAAACCGGGGTGTCACCGAGTACATGAACATCTATTCCAGAATACATTCTACTATAATGACTAGGGAATAAGAACTGAAATACAGATAAAGATAATGAAGAAAAGTCAAGGCCTGCGCACGCCATACAACTACCTTGATAGTTTCCGAGATCTGACTCCTCAATCAGCAGTCGCCGTGACCGGAAGCACCTGGATCTGCACACGAGGTAGTGACTAACTCAACCGGCACAACTCAAAATAAAAATAACAGTGCAGAAACGTAGGCATGCTTTCGAGTTCAATAAATAACTCAAAACAGTAAAATACATCAAATTTGAATGATATGAAGAATATAACTCCTCTACTTCTACATGCCAATCTGTATGCGATGCACGATGCTGACAGCCTCATGTGCTCACACTCTCAAATGCTCAATCACTCGGTACTGTATATGGCTCATACGGCCCAGGAATGATCCATCCCGAAATATATACATCACTGACCATCAGTCACCCAGTACCGAGTAGGGTCAATCCAGCCCGTGGAGAATATCCACCTCCAGGTATATAATGCTTTGGACAAGATCCATGTCCAGGCCTCAATAATATCAGTCGCGCTCACTGGGGGTGTATGCAGACTCTGGAGGGGCTCCTTTAGCCCAAGCGCTATCATAACTCAGTATAACCGCTGCGGTATGCAGCCCTATCCCATAAATGTCACTCATAATCAGGCTCTCGGCCTCACTCAGTCATCAATCTCTCCAGTCTCACTCACGGGCTCACAAATGTCATGAAATTAGCCCGAACATGATGATATGATGTATCAACAAATAACAACAAAGACTGAGATATGATATGAAATGAATGCACATGTCTGATTACGAAATATCAATGAGATCAGTAAGATAACAACAAGAAACGACCACTATGGGTCCCAACAATACCAGCATATAGCCTAAACATGATCTCTAGCATGATTGACAGCACAATTACTTTTATCACATGGTGAAAATGCGGATATCAACAAGATAGGACAACTTTACAATGCCATGAAATCGACCGGGTCCTAATTCACATGGTGCACTCCCCCATGCCCGTCATTTGGCTTGTGCGTCACCTCAATACCAATCACATAACGCATAATTCAGGGTTTCGAACCCTCAGAACCAAGTTTGAAAGTGTTACTTACTCTACTCCAACACGCCTTTTGATCGGCTCCAACCCTGCACCACTATATAATGACGAGGAGTGGTCGATGCAGCTTTTACACAAAATACCGGGATCAATTTCTACAGAGAATTAATATTGGTTGGGAGTTGAGTTTCTATCTAATCTAGCTACGCGTGTTGCTTTTAATAGCACTTCTAACCATGCTTGGATTTGTTTCTATTCTACTTTTAATGCTATTGATTACTGAAAATAATCTAAGTACAATATTTTTGTAAGAGTTTTCTAAATTGATAAAAAGCACTAGGGAAGTGACTTGCACCTAGGAGAATATCTAATGGGATCTAAAATTTAGGACAATCTTGTTATATTTGGGGTCGTGATATAACCTTTACACATAATTACCCCTCTATACCTCTCGGTAGTTTGAGTGACTTTGCCCTAATTGGCTTTCTCAAGCCTAATTGGGTGTTCAGACAATGCAAGTAAAATTGGCTCAAGTCGGGTATTACTATCTCTAGGTTTAATCCTTTAATTGAGGCTATCAATCTCTTGAATGCACCCCAATTCCTTGTTAGCCTAATTTTCCTAAACTTAGTCCCTCTTTCTCAAGAAGAGTCTAAGTCATAAAGGTACGAATCAGTGTTTGCAACTACCAATTCTACAAATAAAGCATGAATCAAGCTAAATATCACTAACCTATAAATAATTAAGCCCTAATATTGAAGACCCATTAAATACCCACATTAGGGTTGGATCACAACCCTAACTAATGGGTTTAGCTACTCATAATCAAGGTAGAAATCAAAGATGGAGATGAAATATAAGCCATAAAAGTTGATTAAAAGAATAAAATCTAAGAATATAAGCTAAAACTGCTCTAAAATTACTTTAAATGGTAAAGTACGGTTGTTCACGAGCTCTCTGATACAAAAGATAACCTAAAAATATGAAAAAGATCTATTTATACATAGCTGAAATTACTGGACAAAAATAACCCCACGGAGGTTCAGCTGTCAGCGAAATATTGGGAACCTCAGTGCATGAATTTTCGCGGCCGCGCAAAAATTAAGTGTGGACCACGTTTCTTCAATATTGTGCTTGGTTTGGACTTGATTTCACATACAACGTAAAAACTACCGCCTCCGTGTTAGCATCAACTAGGGTCGCATAATTTGGATGCGTACCGTGCTCCACAGTCAAGCTCAACTTGCAGAGTCTCTGAACTTCCATCAGCGCTCTCAGCGGAATTACCACCGCGGCCGCATCAAGTATTCCGCGGCCACACTATTTCATCGTGGTCAGCGGTTTCTGTTGTGCCCAAAATACCTTCTCTGAATCTCAATTTCGCGGACCGCGTAATTGTGGCCGCCTCAGCGGCCGCTCTTTTCCTTTGCGATCAGTGCTTTTATCTCAGCTTTGAACTTGTGCAAATTTAACTCTTTCATGAGTTGATTATGGTTTTCTTGCCTCATTTTGACCAAAACCCTACAGACAAGCGCAATAAGTCAGTTTTCATGAATACTTTTATACATTTTTGATCCAGAATCTAAGCAAAAGAAAGTATAAGATAGGCTAGAATCCATAGTTATCAACTCCCCCAAACTTAAGCTTTTGCTTGTCCTCAAGCAAACAAAGTAATTCCTACCTCCACAAGATAAAAGAAAGAAAAATTTCAGCTGTTCTAAGATGACTTCATCAAGCATTAATTGGGACTAATAATTACCCTCAACACAAATGTATTATCAACAACACACAACCTTTTTAGCACCATGGCTCTAGTATGACACAAGTGCATCAAGTGTTTACTTAACTCATCAAGGAAGCTCCCTCTACTACGTAGGTCATTGTGGAATCCAAACTCTTTCTCCTCTACTCTCCATAAGCATATCTCACTTTAGATTATAGCACTCAGAACAAGGATTGTGGAAAAGTACACTCATCTCTCTCAAAGGAAGGTCACAAGTCCGGCTCTAAGTACCATAAGCTTGTCTCTTATGTGAATCACCACTAATGCAAGCTCACTCAATTCGAAATCATATAGGGCTTTTGCGGGAATGTAATAAAGGCTTTTGGTTTAAGGTAGGATATATCGGTCTATGAAAGTTTCATCTTTCCTTAAGCACTTCATTTTCTCATTTCAGCTCACACTTTCTTGACTCTTTGAGTCATTTTCTTCTTCCTTAGGGGACTAGAGAGACACACTGTCACTCTTTTTTATTCATGACAATCATTTTTCTCCTTTCTAATCATTCCAAGCCTTTCATCATTGCTTTTATTGAATCCCTTCATTTTTCTATATTATTCATTTTTTTTTGACTTTTTAGATTTTCTTTCTTTTTCTTTTGCCTTCCCTTTTTTCATTTTATACCTTTTATCACTTTTTCATTCCTCGTCTCCCCCCCAAACTTATGCTTTTGCCAATTGTGCTAAGGAAAGATCGGGTGCCAAGAGAGGGTCATTTTAGAACGGATAAAAGCTTGTATCATGGTTATTGAAAGAACAAGGGCTTCGACTCAACGAGGTTGACTAGGGATATCATATTTGGTGGGATATGGATGCTTTCAAGTTTTAATTTGGATCAAGGAGAGCCTATAATAATTTCTCAAGTCGAGTTATACTTAGAATTTCGCCCAGACAAACATTCAGGGCAAGTTCTAGACTTATTGGCACGGGACTTAGACTTGCAAATCAATACCTCACCTCACAAGCTGTTGGATTGCTAAAGAGAAAAGAGTCGAGGGCCCACAACAACCCTAGCTAAAATTGAGCAACACAAATGGCCCCGAAAAACCACTCAATGATTGTTTAGTCAACACAAGAGTCTAAAGGTCACAACTAGCACCATTCTTTGCAGATCAATTTGTTTCTAACCATAAGGTCAAAGGTAAATGTGCTAGGCCCAAGTGAAGCTTTGCCTGAGAAAATTTTATTCATTACTAATATTTACACAAAACATAAAGAAAACAGACTCAAACCCTTAAGAAGGTTGTCTTGCCATCCATCATCGGGAAGAGCCACCCGGTTCACACAAATTCCACATTTGGAAAGAACCGTGGCATTAAGAAAACCAAAGGCTTATTGATCACGAAAACTTGTAAAAGTAAAAAGCTACAAATTGAAAAAGAAACTACTAAATGAAATAAGAAGCTATGTTATTAAGGAAAATTGCAAAAGAAGATATAAAGTAAAATACGGAAAGTAAACTGAATATGTACAATAGGGGATTGAGACGAATATACATAAAAGGGGAATGAATATATACATGGAAAGGTAACTTTATATACATACCAAAAGTACGAAATAAAGTACGATAAGTAAAAAATAAAGAAAAGAAATAGAATCAAGGTTATTACAAATCAATTATCCAAATAATCATCAAAATAAGGCCATCCCCCCAAATAAAAATTAGCATTGTCCTCAATGCTATCAACAAAAATAGAATAGAGGAAGGGTATAGGAGTAAAGAAACTCCCTATGATGCCTCTATCTGCATGGGATCATTGGTTGGGTCCTGTGGCTGGCCCGAGTCACCTCCCTCGGGGTCCTACAGCTCAATCTCCAAATCTTCAGTCTGGGGGATCATCACTCTTCTCATGGGCTCTCTGTCAGCTTCTTGCTCTGGTTCCTGTGCTACTTGAGTTGCTGGAACTGGCTCCTCCAAGAGTAAGTCCAATGGGATGTCTCCAGCTGATCTAATCTTCTCAACCTCCTTGCTCAACAGCTTTACTAACTCCTTTGAGGCTCGAGTCTTTTTCATCTTCTTCGTTTGTTTGCCCAGTTCCTTGATTGCTTTTCCCTGAGCATCCAAAGTGACCATGATAAGCTTATTGTTGTTCATGAGCTACTTCTGGTTGTCTAGAAGCTCGTGATTCCTCCACTGAAGCAGGCACCTGAGGTTGTGCTAGAGTTGACTGAGCTGCCACTATGCTGGATAGGACAGAGAGCTTTGATGTAGCTGCCTGCATCCAGTTGTTGATGCTGGATAGAGTCTGATTAACCCCATAGAGCAGTCAGAGGGTATGCTGATGAAAAAGGCACTGAAGAAGGCATAGAAACAAATGGTCCGGATGGAGGATATGGCATGGCAGTGGAAGGTTCGGAACCAGTAGCCACCACCCTGGCTCTTCAGACTGGTCAGTGGAAGTGGTGGATTTGCCCTTGGATTTGGGTTTTTCCGGACCCCGAAAGCTGTACTAAGAAAATGGCCTCTTTTGTTTCACTTTAGTATCAAAGTCCCTTCCTTCTACTTCCTGATCCTCTAGGTACATGGTGAGGAAGTTTGGGAAAGGATATGAGCTCTCATCCTTTCCAACCACTCTAGTAATCACCTTGGCCATAATATTTCCGACGTTGATCAGGTACCCCGCCATGATAGCCCCCACAATAATAGCCCGGGAGATCGGCATATTAGTGTCATGCATAGTAGGGTCTAACTGGCTACACAAAAAAGTTTCCCACCCTTCGCTTCGAAGCTTAGAGTGTTCCTGTAGATCGGGACCCCAGGTGTCAGCCAAGCTGGAGTAGTCCCAGGAAGAGCAATCACCGATGTAAGCCAAGGGTGGGATAAATCATCCATAGCCACCTTCTCCAGATACAGGGACTCATCCTCGTCATTGAACCCAGCATAGTCATTTAGAGTCTTACCATCAAACTTAATCTTCCTGTTGCGGACTTTGGTCAAGAATGTGCCCTTTTTTATGTGGGCGACATTCGCGTAGAATTCTTTGACCAAATGTTCATTGGCATCCGGTAAGTTGCTAGTGAAGAACTTCCACCCCACTCCCTCGTTGAAGTGCCTCTTGACATTAGGGTTGTAGGGTAGCAGATCTTGCTCAATGAAGACCCTCTCAAGTGTAAATGACCTCTGAGGCCACCACTCCCGAAACTTATGGTAGGCTTTCTCACTCACAAATCATTCTTTCCATACCACATGGTTCCTTGATCTCTCCAACCCCCTGTCTGGGTGTCACCACCCCTCCTGTCATCAGGGATCTCAGCATCAACATCAATAGGATCCGTTGGTAAGGCCAAAGGTATGACAGGTGGAGAAGCTGATGCTGAAACCTCAATACTTTCTTCTAAGCCATCAAACGACTCAGAAGAAGCAGGGGAAGCAGGGGGTCTAGGCTCGTCCTGTAATTGAAATTTCCCTTGAAAGTCTGCAGGAATATGGGTTGACACGAGTCTCCCTCCGAAACTTCCCGGTAAGGGACATACTCACTTTATTCAGAATGGGATGTGGCTTTGTCCGCAACTTTGATGGTTTTCCGCAGCTTCCCTATAGATTTCTGGACCGCTAGTGGTAACTTGGTCCTTCCTTGTTCTCCTTTTCCCCTGCCTCAGGAGGATTCATCCCTCCCTTTTTGTTTATTACCTGCGCCTCTAGATCGGACCATTGTCTGCATACATAATCAGTGAAAACTCATTAGTATTTTTGTTAAAATAATCATCAATTGAAAGTAGATGAAAAGTTGACAGTGTTATAAAAGCAAAGGTCAGCTGATAGTGGAAAAAGGGGAGCTGCCGCGGACAGGGCACCGCTGACAGCAGAAAAAGGGGCGCGGCCGCAAAAACTGCACCACTGTCTGCGGAAAAACGAACGCGGCAGCGGACCCAACTTGGCAATTCTTTGAACTTAAAATTTGCGGTTCGCGAAAAAAGAAGCGTGGTCGCGTAATGTAGGTCGCTGACCGCAGAAATGCAAATCAATTTAAACCTAACACTGCATATGAATGCTGACCGCAGAATTAAGGCCACGATCGCGGAATTTCAAAAAGAACATGCACTCTAGGGTTTTCACTAGCATACAAATTAGGCAATTAGGTGGTAAAATAAACAACCCTATCCCCTATTAGGCACACATAACAAGTACCCACATGAACTTTTTACATCAATGCCTAGATTATGGGGATTAATCAAACCCTAATTAAAAAGAAGAAGTTAAAACTAAAAGAAAAGAAAAGTAAAAATATAAAAGTAATACGATGATTTGAGCATACCAGTTGTTTGATGTGTGTTGGAAACTAACTTCTGATTAGTGCTATGATATTGGGATCAAATTAGAGGACGATGAACAGTAAGCTATTTCTTGTGAGAGTGAAAGGTGCGAAAGGGATAAAAGGAGGAGAGCCCTCCTATTTATACTAAATCCCTGAGGGCCCACACCGACCTACCTGGCGCGGCCGCGAAATTCCACCGCGGTCCGCGCTTTTGGCTGTTTTGAAGAGTTGTAAGATCAATAATACCACAGAGAGTGGAAAAGCTGGCGTGGCCGTGGAACAAGGTCCGCTGACTGCGAAAATGCCACCGCAGACGCAGTTGAAACTTCAGAGAGGTCACATTTTGGACTTTTCAAGTCTGCGTCCTCTATAAAATCACGCCCCCGCAAAAAAGCTTCCGCTGACCGCGGAATTTTGAGCGTAGTCAGCTGTCCAATTGCATACTTAGCCAAATTTTCCAGTATTAGTCCTACACTATATCGAAAATTCCTACACAAACCTCACAACCAGTTAGTCCAAAATAAATCCTACACTAAGAAGAAAATCAAAAAGAAGAAAAAACACATGGGTTGCCTCCCAAGAAGTGCCTGATTTAACGTCGCGGCACGACGCATGTTACCATCATCATTTGAAATTGATCAAGGCCACCACGTGGCTTTCATCAAATTTTACCAGATAGTGTTTGACTCGATGCTCATTAACTCTTAAAACTTCACCATTTTTATTCTTCAAATCAAGAGCACCAAATGGAGTTACATACACTATTTCAAAAGGGCCACTCCATTTTGACTTGAGCTTTCCCGGAAACAGTCGTAACCGAGAGTTGAATAAAAGAACCAAGTCACCCTCCTTTAATTCCTTGCTCCGGGCATATTTGTCATGTAAGTACTTCATCTTGTCCTTATACAAAGACGAGCTGGAATAGACATGAAACGTAAACTCATCAAGTTCATTGAGTTGTTCTACCCGGAGATTTATTGCAACATCCCACTCAAGATTTAACCGCTTCAAAGTCCACATGGCTTTATGCTCTAGCTCAACCGGAAGATGGCATGCTTTCCCAAATACCAACCGGTACTGAGACATACCAATTGGAGTCTTATAAGCAGTCCTGTAAGCCCACAAAGCACCATCCAGTTTCCTTGACCAATCAGTCCTATTTGCATTGACAATTTTTGACAATATATTCTTTATCTCCCTGTTGGAGACCTCAATTTGTCCACTAGCCCGAGGATGATAATGGGTTGATACCTTGTGATTGATACCATACTTTGCAAGCAAAGTGTCAAATGCCCTATTGCAGAAATGAGAACCCCCATCACTGATGATTACCCGAGGAGTGCCAAACCGTGTGAATATATTTTTCTTGAGAAAGCCACCACATCCTGGCTTCGTTGTTGGGAAAAACCACGGCTTCAACCCACTTGGAAACATAATCAACTGCCACAAGAATATAAGTGTTGCCACACGAACTCACAAAAGGCCCCATGAAGTCTATGTCCCACATGTCAAAAATGTCAACCTCAAGAATAGTGGTGAGAGACATTTCATTCTTCTTGGAAATTTCCACCAGTTCTCTGACACTCATCACATCTCTTAACAAGCTCACCAACATCTTTATATAGAGTAGGCCATTAAAAGCCATATCTAAGAACTTTTGAAGCAGTTCTTGCCCCACCATCACCATGATGACCACTGTAGGGCGAGGAATGACAAGCATAAAGAATACTCATTTGCTCCTCCTCCGGAACACATCCCCGGATCACACCATCATTACAAATCTTGAAAAGATATGGCTCATCCCAGTAATAATCCAAGATGTCCTGTTTAAGCTTCTTCTTTTGGTTAGAAGAGAGCTCATTCAGGATAATACCAGTCACAAGAAAATTGGCTACATCGGCGAACCAATGCATACTATTCAAAGAAACAGAGAAGAGTTGTTCATCCGGAAACAAATCATTAATTTTGAGGCTATCATGGGGCCTCCCCTCCTCTTCCAAGCAAGACAAGTGGTTCGCCACTTGATTTTTACACCCTTTTCGATCAATAATCTCAAGGTCAAACTCTTGAAGAAAAAGAACCCATCTCATCAACCTAGCCTTATAGTCATTCTTTGTCATCAAATAACGGAGTGCCGTGTGATCGGTGTGCACAATCACTTTGGTACCCATGAGATATGGCCTGAACTTTTCCATGGCAAAGACAATGACTAATAACTCTTTCTCGGTCATAGTATAATTGACTTGGGCATCATTTATCCTTTTGCTAGCATAGTAGACCGGATAAAATATTTTGTTGATCCTTTGCCCCAAAACCGCTCCTACCGCAACGTCACTAGCATCACACATGAGTTCAAACGGCAAGCTCTAATTAGGTACAATGATGATGGGAGTGGTAGTCAATCTATACTTGAGAAGATCAAAAGCTTTCATTCACTCATCATTAAACACAAACTGTGCATCCTTTTCCAATAATTTGCACAAGGGATTCACCACCTTTTAGAAGTCCTTGATGAACTTTCGGTAGAACCCCGCATGCCCAAGAAGGCTCCTAACCCCCTTGACGGAAGTAGGAGGATGGAGTTTTGAAATCACTTCAATATTCTCTTTGTCCACTTCGATACCGTTCTTTGAGATCTTATGGCCGAGGACAATGCCCTCCTTGACCATAAAATGACACTTTTCCCAATTAAGCACTAGATTTGTCTCCTCATATCAGGCCAACACTTTGTCAAGATTACCTAAACATTCTTCAAAAGAGTCACCCACAACACTAAAATCATCCATGAACACTTCCAAGAAGTCCTCCACCATGTCCGTAAATATAGCCATCATATAGCGTTGAAATGTAGCCGGTGCATTACACAAACCAAATGGCATCCGTGAGAATGCAAAGGTGCCATATGGACATGTGAAGGTGATTTTCTCCTGGTCCTCTGATGCAATCAAAATCTGGTTGTAACCTGAGTACCCATCCAAAAAGCGATAGTAGGAACGCCCAGCAAGTCTATCCAACATTTGGTCAAGAAAGGGCAATGGAAAATGATCTTTGCGGGTCACTTTGTTCAGCTTCCGATAGTCCATGCATACCCTCCATCCAGCGACAGTCCTAGTGGGGATCAACTCATTTGCTCATTTGCGACCACAGTCATACCCCCCTTTTTTGTCACACATTGTACTGGTGAAGTCCATGAACTATCCGAGATGGGATACACGACCCCTGCATCTAGCCACTTGATAACTTCCTTCTTGATAACCTCTTGCATAGCCTCATTCAACCTCCTTTGATGTTCCGCCGAGGGTTTGGCATCATCCTCAAGTATAATCTTGTGCATGCAAAAGGCGGGGCTTATCCCCCGAATATCAGCTAGAGTCCATCCAATTGCCTTCTTCCTTTGTTGGAGCACCTCAAGGGTGGCATCTACTTGCACGTTAGTTAAGCACGCATAAAGAATAACAGGTAAAATTTAACATTGGGCCTAAGAATTCATACCTGATGTAGACATGTAATTTTTGACCCTTCCCAAGATTTTTTATATTTTAGCATGTAAATATTTAATTTAGGCCTAATATAGTTATTTCAACTATTTTTAACTTCTTTACTTTATTTTCGTCATAAAAATGAAAAATTACGAAAAAAATATATTTTTAGCTTACGTATCTTTCATAAATTTAAATAAAAATATACAAAATAGTACTTATTTTTATCTTTATATAATTTTGAAATATATATATATATATATATATAAAAATATACAAAAATAGTACTTATTTTTATCTTTATATAATTTTAAAAATAAAAAATATATAATAGTTTCATGTTAGCCTTTGGCATGGGGTAGTATTTTTATCTTACTTTAAAATGAGTCAATTAAGGTGTTGGATCATAATTTTAAGAGTTTTAGAACCCAATTCTTGGCCCAATTCGGATTAGTCCATTAAGCCTAGGGACCCTTCTAGACTCTTCTTTGGAATAAAAAACAAATAAAGAAGACCCTAAGGACTTAACACAAAAGACCTAGGGACTAATGGACAAAATACACAAAGATACACCTAAACCTAGACTCTACCTATAAATTAGTGCTTAAAAAAATCAAAAAAAGAAGAGAAGGATATACAAAAAAAAAGTTGCGCAGCTTTTTTCAAAAGGATCGACCCCTACCCCTTCCATAACTTCATCTTCCTCAAGAAAAGGCAAGAGAGGAACAACCAGCTCCATCGAAGCCACACACACAACACACTCTAGGCTGCTTCTTCTTGATCTTTTGGACAGAACACTCACCGAAACACACACATACAACTTCCCTCTTGCTTCTTCTTCAGCAACCAAGCCAAAGCCATCGCTCCGACTCCTCACTTCACGCCAAACGACCCCATCTCCCACAACTGAACGGAGCTTCACACACACACACATACACCATGGCGCACATACGCATAAAAAGTGAGGAGTCGCTGTTGCTTCTTCACTCTTGAATGCACACATCAACGGCTAATCTCGTCACTTCCATCAGCCAAGAGACAACTCCAGATTAGGAGCTACTGTCATGGAGTTAATCGGGTCTGTTTTCTGATTTAGTCTGAGCTTTCTGGTGAGCGTCGAGATCGTGGTTAGTCATTGTTCATCTCCGGTTATGTTCGTGGTTGCCGGTCTGAGGTTTCAATCAGCACCTCATTTGGGTTTCGTTTCTTTGTATGCAGCAAAAAGTTAGAAATCCTTCAATTGAAATGTCCACCCCTAAACTGTGTTGGTCCAATGATATATGCAAATGGGTTTATGATGCTTCCGGTTCATATGCTTCTCTCTGTAATTTTTTTATTATTCTGTCATATCTCTTGATCTTAAGTAGGTGTTCATGCTTGAATATCTTCAATAATTTAATCTGGTGCTCAAATGAATCTAGAATTGTCAGTTAACTTTGGTTATTAAATCATGAGTTGAATAATTCAAAAGGCATGTGTTTTCCTTTGTTAGTTGATTGCTAAAATAAATTCGGCCCTGTGAGGCTTTACTCTGGTGTTGGTTTGCTTTTGATCCATGGTTACAAATTGATTTAATTGTTCCTCTAATTATTAGTAGATGCATATTCAGTTTCTATTAATCATAGTTTGGTGGGGCTCTCTTTTAATTTAATAGCATAAATGTGGGTAGATATAAGAAAGGGGCAATTTTATATTCACAAAAAAGGCCAATGTTTGTTAAGGAATAACTGATAATGAATTAGCATAGAAAGGAGTGTGAGAACATGTTCTTGAATTTAGAGTCCGCGTTATTTGAATAATTAATTTTCTTAAATTCGAGTGCGCATTTACGTGACCCAAATCCAAAGCCCAATGTTAGATAAAATGTATTGCGGACTGCGGGTGCATTTATGTGACGTGGTTTGAAACATATTTTAAATGACGTTACAATCTTCCTTTAATTAATTAAATAAAAGTGGCTAAAACTAAAATTTGCACATAGGTTCAAAATTGTTTATAATCAGATAATTAAGCCGAGTATAACAGTTAAGCGACCGTGCTAGAACCACGGAACTTGGGAATGCCTAACACCTTCTCCCAGGTTAACAAAATTTCTTACTCGGATTTCTGGTTCGCGGACTGTTAAACAGAGTCAATATTTTCCTCGATTCGGGATTGGAACCGGTGACTTGGGACACCATAAATCTCCCAAGTGGCGACTCTGAATCTTTTAATAATAAATTCCGTTTCGATTGTCACTTTAAGTTGGAAAAAACTCCCATATACACCCTTCTCGGGGTGTAGGTAAAAAAGAGGTGCGATATCTGTGATATGCTGGGGAAAGAGACCAGAACTTCTGGTTCAGGGTTCAGAATTCGAGCTTAGATGAATTGCTATATTTGGCTTTATCTACTATCTGATTTTATTACATGTTTGGGCCTAATGTGCTAAATGTTGCTTTTACCGCTTTGATATTATCTGAGCTGTATATAAACTGCTACGAAACCCTTCTCTTCTCATCTTCGGAGATGTGCACGCTGGCCGTGATCTGTTAGTGTCATACCTTTAAATAAGAAAGAGGCTCGGACAAGTTACTAAATCGGATGGCCTTTTGGTTCCCGGTACGTAGCCCCCTCCTCGGCTCGAGTTGTCCGCTCGGGTACATAGTTTAGAACATATACCCAGGTTTTGAACCTAGAATAACTCAGCCTCATGCCGGATCCCTAGTAGGAACGTTTGACTTTGGAGACTCAACACAGGGGTTGGGTCCGTCTAGGACAGGTATACCCCAAAAATAAAAGACCATCCTGATGCATCTTATGTGCTACATGTTGCATTTATTCAAGGGTAAAAGGGTCATTTGGCAGACCAATGATAGCTGAGGGTAAATGAAGAAATGAAAAAAAATAATGACAAATGAAAAAGAAGAAGAAAAAAAGAAAAAGGAAAAAGAGGGTGAAGTGTGAAAATAAAGCAAGTAGGGCACAATTATGTTTTCTGTCACATTTTATTAAGGAAAAAAACATGAAAAATTCAAAAAGATTTTTCACTTTTTCATCATTTTCCGAAAATCGAAAAAAAGAGGGAAAGAAAATCCAAAAAGAGTTTACATGTTTCATCATTTTTCAAAACAAAAGACAAAAAATATGTTTTCTCTAAATTAGTTGATTTTTTAATTCTCGCTCGTATCCAATCTGCCCAGAAGGCAACCCACATAGGGTCCAGTCTTCCTAGTAAATCTTAGGTTCTTGGCTTTGCGGGGTCTTAGCCAAATTTTGCACTCTAACCACTTTTTGGCCAAATAAGTTATTTTTCAAAAATAGCCTCAATCATGTCTTGCACGTGTCTTAGGGAATGTTATTGTCTCACATAGTTCTAGTTTAAGTTTTCTCATACAGGTGTGGATCTACTTACTGGAGTTTGAGCATGACAGATACCCCAGGATCACTGCATTCAGGAGCTGCTCGAGGAGCCATTTTATGTTTTTGAGTCAATTGTTTTTGTTTTATTTTCTAGTCCTGTATAGTAGTATTTAGTCTTTTAGGTGATGTTAGAGTTTGTATAGTCAGGTTAAGTTTGCCGAGTCTTTTGTTATTGTATTTCTTATTTTGTATGTGGAAATGTGTTACAAGTCGAAAATCCAGAAAAAAGAAGAAATTTTGCGTTTTGTTATAAGAAATAAAAAAAATTTTCCTTTGAGATTGTTTTTCCTTTAGACAATTAATATCTAGGACTTAAAATGAATTGTTTTTATATTTCCTCTACTATATTAGGACCAAAATTCAAAAAAAAAAGAGGATTTTTTTAGTATTTCTTTAAAATCCTTCTTTAAGGTATTAATTCCAAATTCCGAAAAGATTTTCTTTTGAGGTGTTTCTTGGGGAAATTAGTGAAAAATGGAAAAAATTTCTTTTTATTTTCATTAGAACTTTAGGATATTGTACATAGAAAAAAAACATACTTTATCCTTTGTTTATCATTAGAAATTCTTCTTTAGGCAATCAAAATTGAAATCCAAAAATATTTTGTTTTATCTTTTTCATTACTTGTTTCGAAACCTTGCATCAGAATATCAAATGAAAATTCTAAATATTTTCCTGTGGTTCACTCTTTAGATTTTCTTCCTAAAAAAAAAGGAATCAAAAAATATCTTTCTCTTCTAGAGTTTTTCCTTAATAGAGTATTTGTTTCAAAGAAAAGAAAAAAAAATCTGTTAAGCTTGAGTTTAAAATAGGTTATAGGACATTAAGTTTAGAAAATTCAAAAAAAAAATATTTGCTTCATTTATTTCTCTTTTCTCAGCAGAGTAGTCATTAAGGTAAAAAAGAATAGAAAAATAAAAAGAAACAGAGAACGTCAGTTTGTTTCCTTTATTCCTGATCTTTTAGAACTACGCAAAGATCTGATTCATGCGGGGTCATGATACGTAGGCAACCTACATAGAGTTCGATCAAATTATTTTTTTATTATTAAAAGGAAAAAAGAAAAAAAAAAGAGAAAAAGGAAATAAGGGGGGTGAAGTCATGGGATGTGAGAAATGAGAAGGAAGAAAAAGAGCGATAATCAGAAAGAAAAAGGGGAAGGAAAATGAGCGAGCTAAGAAGTGCTAGAAAAACAAAGAAAAGAGATGTTGAAATGAAGAAATGGGATGATGCCTACTGACCTTTGTACCCTCGAAGTCATTTTAGAACCGATAACTGTGGCTAAGTGCATTGCACATAAAGTGAGATTATCTTATGTTAAATGCCCTAACGCTAACGTGATGGCTTCATTTTGTTATATTCATAGCAGAAGGGTGGTTGTTTGTGGTTTTTAAAGTGGTAACTCTTCTCTACAACACAAAGTCAAAAGGCAATGACAGACAACAACAGAACTGAGTTGGTTGATACCGGGGCCCGAAAACAGTTGGTTGAACAGGACAATGGGTTGGTTGAAGAGGTAAAAATGTTGATACAACACATGGCGGACATGTATCAGGCCTGGATGACTGGGAAGGTACCACCCCCGCCACCACCTAGTCTCCTAGATGTCGTCCTTACCCAAGCTCCAAACACAATGCCAGATGATCCTCCATACTCTCCAGATCTACCCGCTTATCACAGCTTTCCCAACCGTCTTAGTAGCTCCACCACTCATCCTCCAATTACCTCTCCCCAAAATCACCCTCCTGTCACATCCACTATCCCCGACAATGAATATACATTCAAAGCTCATGATTCCTAATATTACCCCTCAGAGGTTGCCCACAAGGTTCCCAACTCATACAAGTAGGGTCCACGGGATGAGCCTCATGTTGTAAATGAAGAGTTCACAGGAAGAAAAGGACAAGATGGGATACCCAGGAGGCTGAAAGGCATAGAACAATCCTTAAAGAACAAACAAGGAAGGGAAGATCAGGGTAGCATGACTTACAAAGAACTGTCTGTGTCCCCTGACGTTCGCCTGCCCGCAGGGTTTAAAGTGCCAAAGTTTAACTTGTATGATGGGTGTGGAGATCCGGTAGCCCATTTGAGGGATTATTGCAGTGAAATGAGAAGTGTGGGCGAGAAAGATGATTTGTTGATGGCATATTTCAGTGAGAGTCTAACTGGGGCAGTTTTGGAATGGCATAATCGTCAAGATGTTGGTAAGTAGCCTACATTGGTGACATGGCTCAAGATTTTGTTCGGTTCTTTCAATACAGATCAGGTGTTAACCCAGACTGCTCCTCCCTATCTAAAATGGAAAAGAAGCCGGATAAAAGCTTTAGGGAGTTTGGGCTCAGATGGAGGGAGCAAGATGCTCGAGTCAGTACCTCGATTGGTGAAGAAGAAATGATTGAGCTTTTCCTACAAGCCCAAGGGCCCACCTACTTTAGTCATTTGATCCCGGCCTTAGGAAAGCCTTTCAAAGATGTTTTAAAAATAGGGGAGCTAGTGGAAAAGGGAATCAAGTCAGGCAAAATCATGAGTTGTTCGAAAGACATTCATAACACCCTAGTAAGCTTGGGTGGAAGAAAGAGAAACAAAAAAGATGATTCGATGGGCTTTCCCGATCAACACTTCCAGCCTCGACATCGTCCCCGTGGATATCCTTGTGCGCTAGATGATCCTCTCCAATGCCACTTCTCTCCACGGAACTCCCAAAATCGTACATCACTTTCCCAGTACCCAGCTCCACAAAATGCCTATCCACCCCCACGAGCCTACCGAAAACCTCCTGGATCAGGTTTCTGGCCCAATCAAGCATTTAAGAATGAGAGGTTGCTGAAAAAAGAAAAGGCTTTCACCCCTATTGGAGAATCATACGCCAGTTTGTTCCAAAAGTTGAAGCAATTGGACATGTTGAAGCTGATTCATATAAAAATGCCAAACCCTCTGTCAAAGAAGTTTGATTTTTATCAAAGGTGCGCATATTGCTCAGATGCCCAGGGGCATGACATAGAGAAGTGTTGGAATCTGAAGAAAGCAATTCAAAAGCTTATTGATGCAGGTGACATTGTCGTGCAAAATCCAGATGCAGCAGACACTAGCCAAAGTCCCTCGCCTGTTCGTAATGAGATGCATATGGTGAGTATGATTTGTTTTGAAAAGGAATATGAGAATTCTTCTGAGATCCTCAAAGGTCCACGCACTGCAAAGTTTTCAGTGCTATCAGAGGTTGATCTTAAGAATGAGCCAGCAAAGGGAACCCAAAAGCAATTTATTAAGAACAATGTGATGGAGGTTTGTGAGGGTCTTAGTAATGTTGATACGGAATTCAGTGGCTAAGATGCCGAGCTTGACAATTGGAAAGACGCTCATTTCTTGGTTAGTCAAGGAGGAGTTTTGGTGGTTTATTTTGTTGTCATTTCTGTTGTCCGGATTATTTCAGGGTTGTAATCTGGATATTGTCTTGTGACTCAAACCCTTGTATCCTTTTATTTTGCCTAGTTTGTTTAGTCATAGTAGCCCGTCTAGTGTTGTCTAGGTTTGTTCTAGGTTTGTGACCCCAATTTAGTTTGTTTGTTTTGTTGTTCAAACCCTTTCACCATCTGTCTAATGCAATTTTTGTTTTCTGTAATTTCTAGTCATTTTCATTTAGTTCCCTTTTCTTTTTATAATTCTTTTCCTGATTGACTCTAGTGACATGACATGCACGCGTAATTCTCAACCTGGTTTTAAAAATCAGTTTAGTCACGAAGCAACGAAATAATGTTGAAGATGCAGGGACATTTGAGGGAAATAAGTGAAGGCATTTTGAGATCACTTCAAGCCCGAATTGTGTGAAACTGGGGTAGCTAGAACATAAAAATACACTATTGAAATGCATCATGCTGCATCGGGTGAAGATAACGGCAAGTTTGCCTTAAATTTGTAGGGGGCCGTTCGTGGTAGTGAGAGTGAGAGTGTTGTCCAATGGTGTTTTGTATGTAACAAATGTAGAAGGCGAATGTGTGGATATGGTCATCAAGTCTGGCGCAATCAAAAGATGTTACAAATGTTTTCCTTGGTTTGTTTAATTGTGTTGTTTGTACTTGGCATGTTTTGAAGATTGGAATGACGAAGGCATTTTGTTCTGCTATCTAAACACCTTATCCTTCATTACCCTTTGAGCCTTGTTTATTTTCTTTTATACCCCTCTTTCGGAATCAGTAGCAAAGATCAGAAACACAAGCGTAAAAGATAAGTAAAGGAAAAGGAGAAGAAAAGAACTAAAAGGGAGAGAAGAAAAATGAAAATAAAAAAAAAGATAAAAAAGGAAACAAAAAGAGAAAGAAAAGAATGAAAAGAAAAAAAGAAGTAAAACAATAAAAAGAGAAAAAGAAAGCAAAAAAGAGAAAGAAAAGAAAGAGAAAAGAGAAATCCACAACAACAAAGTAATTCCTATGTCATGTACTACGTTCGACCTGATTCCTTTTAAGGATACGTAGGCATCCTCGCGGTTTGGTCTCATCAAAATAAAAATCCAAAAGTCCCCAAGCAAGAAACTGGGGCAGAAGTTGTGGTTGTTGTAAGAAATCTGATTCCGAAAGTTGTAATTTTGAACCCATGTGAATTGTTTTGAGCCTCTGATATCCTTTCTTTTTAACCCTATCCAAAAGCCCACGTTACGATCCAAAAAAAGACCTTTCGATCAGTCTTCGAGAGATTCCAAATCAAGCAAGGAGAGGTAATTCATATCAGGGGCAACACTCTGGTTCAAGTAGAAAAATAATGAAAATGAGAGAGTCTTATTGGTGAAAACCCTCGCGTGCACCGTAGGGCGACAAGAGCTGAGAGAAATCCAAAAATGAGAGTCTTATTGGTGAAAACCCTTCGGGCACTACAATTCGAATAAGGATTGTGAATCAGATTGGGTAATTGGAGCATTGAAGTCCAGTTTCACGGTTCAGGGGGTATAACAAGAGTTGAACATCAGACTTGTTTGACAGATTAGGCCACTTAATCAACATGTGCATGTCATGGTCATTAGAGTTGGTATCCACATCTGATAGGTTTCTACTTTATAGTTTTCTTGTTAGGAATCATCTCTTTCCTTTGTCCTTTACTCTGTTCCTTTTGTCTTGTTTACTTCTTCTTCCTGAGTCCGTTTGGTCAGAATAAGTGAGAAATGACTTCAAAATTTGCCACCAGCTTTCCAATTACACAAAACGGGATCTGGCCAGCACATCAAAGTGGCATAAGTTAGGAAAGAACAACAAACGCACTGAGTTGGTAGCAATCAACATGCTTTGGAGTCCATGATAAATACAAAGGTTTGGTATATTTCAATTCGTCAACAGTGCAACAGATAGAGGATGTTGGGTGAACGGGTCAAAGGTATTCTCTGCGATGAGATCAACAAAGAAAGTGTTTAACCAGTGACAAGCAAGGTATTCCAAGCAGAAATCAAAGTTATCGTGACAAGTGAGGGAACAATAGACTTCAAGGCCAAGGCCAGTGATTTAAGTCAGGAAAACAGCATGCGCACTAAGTGGATGGCAATTAACGTGCTTTGGAATTCATGTCAACACAAGAGCACGATGCAACAGATGAAGGGTGTTAGATGGACGGATCAAAGGTATTTTCGGTGAAACACAAAGGTTGGTAAATGTCAGTTCATGAGCAATGCAAAAGATAAAGGGAATCAGGTCTGAACGGAGAATGGGTATTTTCTGTGATAAGGATGACAGAGAAAGTGGTTAGTCCATAAGCAGGCAAGGTCCTCAAGTGAAAATCAGTTATTATGGGAAGTGAAGGAGCAATCGCCCTCAAAGTCAAGGCCACAAACCAACCACCGCATTTTAAACTGACAAGATTTTTTTTTTGATTGAAACAGGGGCAGAAAATTTCGGAGAAACCCTCCGCAAGGAAAAGCAAGCACCAGACAGGTTTGACCGTAAACTCTCAGGACCTTCCTGGAAAATGTGGCCTAGTTTAAAATTTAAAACAATCATGAGTAGCATAATCTAGCATAAATGTACCACAAAGGAATATAAGTTGGTTTCAAAGTTTGCATGTTTAAGATATGATTCAATTAGGAGTTTTCAGGACCCTCATGTAAAATGGGACCTAGTTTAAAAATCAAAACAATCATAAGTAGCATAAATGTACCCCAAGGAATATAAGTTGGTTTCAAAGTTTGCATGTTTAAGATAGGATGTAATTAGGAGTTTTCAGGACCCTCCTGGATAATGGGATATAACTTTAAGACCCTCTTAGATAACAAGATTTAGCGGAAGTCACACCTTTAGAAGATATAACTTAGATTTAAAATTATTGTTTAGGTAAGAATTGTCAGGACCCCCTGGATAATGGGACTTAGCTTTCAAATTCTTAGTAATATTTGATAATATGATTCAGTTTAACACTCACATATGTGCCCAGCTACCAAATTGGGGCAGAAAATTTTCTTTGTTTTGTCTATTTTGTTGAAGTTAGGAGCCCGCCTAGAGAGCATGGAATACATTTCAAGTCAGCAATCAGGAGCCCGCCTGGAGGCAGGGAATACATTTCAAGTCAGCAATCAGAAGCCCTCTTGGAGAGCAGGGAACACATTTCAAGTAAGCAATCAGGAGCCCGCTTGGAGAGCAGGAATACATTTCAAGTCAGCAGTCAGGAGCCCGCCTGAAGAGCAAAGAATACATTTTAAGTCAGCAGTCAGGAGCCCGCCTGGAGAGCAGGGAATACATTCAAGTTTAGCAGTCAGGAGCCCACCTGAAGAGCATGGAATACATTTCAAGTCAGCAGTCAGGAGCCCGCCTGGAGAGCAGGGAATACATTTCAGTTCAGCAATTAGGAGCCCGCCTGGAGAGCAGGGAATACATTTCAAGTCAGCAGTCAGGAGCCCGCCTGAAGAGCAGGGAACACATTTCGAGTCAGCAATCAAGAGCCCACCTGGAGAACAAGGGAGTACAATTCAAGTTTTAGCTTTCAAGTTCTTATTGATATTTGGTAATGTGATTCATTTTACACTTACATACGTGCCCAGATACCCAAACGAGGGCAGAAAATTTTCTTTGTTTTTGGCTATTTTGTTGAAGTCAGGAGCCCGCCTGGAGAGCAGGGAATACATTTTAAGTTAGCAGTCAGGAGCCTGCCTAGAGAGCAGGGAATACATTCAAATTTAGCAATCAGGAGCCCGCTTGGAAAGCATGGGAATATAATTCAAGTTCAGCAGTCAGGCGCCCACCTGGAGAAGCACGGGAATACAGTTCAAGTTTTGGCAATCAGGCATCCACCTGAAGAAAAGGGAAAGCATCTCAGATTACAATTCAAGTCAGCAACAAAAGAAGCTCGCGGAAAGAAGAGTCAACAGTTCGAGGTGATCAACAGAAGTTAGTCACAATAAAGAAAAAGAGAAAGGCAAGAAGTTAATCCAAATGCAGAAGTTGATGAAAGATATGAGCTTCTCAAGACATGGTTGAGGTCACAAGCACTGCATGCTCGGTTTTGATCCGAAAGCTGAAGAAGAACGAGCTAGCACCTGCAGCTAATGAGCGCCAATGTTCAAATCTAAAGTCTGCATGAAGAACCATTCAAGACTCAAGATCAACCTTCAGAAGACTTATAGATAGGAATCTTGTAACTCGTAGTTGACAGGTTTAGTTAATCTTTTTCATTTGATTTTTGATGTAATAACAGGACTGCGGACCGGAACCTCAACAGAACGGCACCTCAATCGGCTCTTCACCTCGGCACACTCCGTCATCTCACTCCTCTCTGAACTACACGTGGCCTGATTCCTTTGTAGCCAAGGATATGTAGGCAGCTCAGATACCAGGGCTCGGTCACATTCCTCTTTTCTCTTAGTTTTGGTCTCTTTAAATAAGGGTCGGGTCAAAATACCCGTCTAGTCGTTCTTTGTCCGAAAATGCCTCGCGTTTCCAGTCAAAGAGGGGCAGCTGTAGACATGTGATTTTTGACCCTCCCCAAGATTTTTTATATTTTAGCATGTAAATATTTAATTTAGGCCTAATATAGCTATTTCAACTATTTTTAACTTCTTTACTTTATTTTTGTCATAAAAATGGAAAATTACGAAAAATTATATTTTTAGCTTACGTATCTTTCATAAATTTAAATAAAAATATACAAAAATAGTACTTATTTTTATCTTTATATAATTTTGAAAATAAATAATATATAATAAAAAATATATAATAGTTTCATGTTAGCCTTTGGCATGAGGTAGTATTTTTATCTTACTTTAAAATGAGTCAATTAAGGTGTTGGATCATAATTTTAAGAGTTTTAGAACTCAATTCTTGGCCCAATTCGGATTAGTCCATTAAGCCTAGGGACCCTTCTAGACTCTTCTTTGGAATAAAAAATAAATAAAGAAAACCCTAAGGACTTAACACAAAAGACCTAGGGACTAATGGACAAAATACACAAAGATACACCTAAACCTAGACTCTACCTATAAATTAGTGCTTAAAAAAATCAAAAAAAGAAGAGAAGGATATACAAAAAAAAAGTTGCGCAGCTTTTTTCAAAAGGATCGACCCCTACCCCTTCCATAACTTCATCTTCCTCAAGAAAAGGCAAGAGAGGAACAACCAGCTCCATCGAAGCCACACACACGACACACTCTAGGCTGCTTCTTCTTGATCTTTTGGACAGAACACTCGCCAAAACACACACATACAGCTTCCCTCTTGCTTCTTCTTCAGCAACCAAGCCAAAGCCATCGCTCCGACTCCTCACTTCCTGCCAAATGACCCCATCTCCCACAATTGAACGGAGCTTCACACACACATACACCATGGCGCACATACATATAAAAAGTGAGGAGTCATTGTTGCTTCTTCCCTCTTGAATGCACACATCAATGGCTGATCTCGTCACTTCCATCAGCCAAGAGACAACTCCAGATTAGGAGCTACTGTCGTAGAGTTAATCGGGTCTGTTTTCTGATTTAGTCTGAGCTTTCCGGTGAGTGTCGAGGTCGTGGTTAGTCATTGTTCGTCTCCGGTTCTGTTCGTGGTTGCCGGTCTGAGGTTTCAATCAGCACCTCATTTGGGTTTCGTTTCTTTGTATGCAACAAAAGGTTAGAATTCCTTCAATTGAAATGTCCACCCCTAAACTGTTGTTGGTCCAATGATATATGCAAATGGGTTTATGATGCTTCCGGTTCATATGCTTCTCTCCGTAAATTTTTTATTATTCTGTCATATCTCTCGATCTTAGTAGGTGTTCATGCTTAAATATCTTCAATAATGTAATCTGGTGCTCAAATAAATCTAGAATTGTCAGTTAACTTTGGTTATTAAATCATGAGTTGAATAATTCAAAAGGCATGTGTTTTCCTTTGTTAGTTGATTGCTAAAATAAATTCGGCCCTGTGAGGCTTTACTCTGGTGTTGGTTTGCTTTTGATCCATGGTTACAAATTGATTTAATTGTTCCTCTAATTATTAGTAGATGCATATTCAATTTTTATTAATCATAGTTTGGTGGGGCTCTCTTTTAATTTAATAGCATAAATGTGGGTAGATATAAGAAAGGGGCAATTTTGTATTCACAAAAAAGGTCAATGTTTGTTAAGGAATAACTGATAATGAATTAGCATAGAAAGGAGTGTGAGAACATGTTCTTGAATTTAGAGTCCGCGTTATTTGAATAATTAATTTTCTTAAATTCGAGTGCGCATTTATGTGACCCAAATCCAAAGCCCAATGTTAGATAAAATGTGTTGTGGACTGCGGGTGCATTTATGTGACGTGGTTTGAAACATATTTTAAATGACATTACAATCTTCCTTTAATTAATTAAATAAAAGTGGCTAAAACTAAAATTTGCACATAGGTTCAAAATTGTTTAAAATCAAATAATTAAGCCGAGTATAACAGTTAAGCGATCATGCTAGAACCATGGAACTTGAAATGCCTAACACCTTCTCCCAGGTTAACAAAATTCCTTACTCAGATTTCTGGTTCGCGGACTGTTAAACAGAGTCAATCTTTTTCTCGATTCGGGATTGGAACCGATGACTTGGGACACCATAAATCTCCCAAGTGGCAACTCTGAATCTTTTAATAATAAATCCCATTTCGATTGTCACTTTAAGTTGGAAAAAACTCCCTTATATACACCTTTCCGGGGGTGTAGGTGAAAAATGAGGTGTGACACCTGAGGTGTGGAGGCAAATGCTTCAACTCTAATATGGGTGGTTCCTCGATTGAGGGCTTTGTTGGTGGAGTGTTTCTGTTCTCAAGATCCAAGGAAAGTTTACGGGGCTCATTGGAGTAAGAACTCATTCCTTGCAAGGCATTGACATACTCTACCAAGCCTTCATCCTCAGTCTCATCATGGTTCAACAATACAGCTTCCAAAGGATCCTCCACATTGATCATGGCACTCATGTCATCAACTATCACCTCCGTCACCAGATCCACAAAAGAACAAACCTCAGTACTATTCGGCTGCTTTATTGATTTGCACACGTGGAAGACAATATTTTCATCAACCACCCGGAAGGTGAGCTCCCTTGCTTCCACATCAACCAATGCCTTCCCTATTGCTAGGAAAGGCATTCCAAATATTATCGACACCTCATAGTCGACTTCGCAGTCAAGAATCACAAAATCCGCAGGCAAAATAAACTTGTCAACCCGGACAAGAACAACATCAATAATACCAAGCGACCTCTTCATTGTTCTATTTTCCATTTCCAATCTCATTTAAGCAGCTCTCGGTTGACCAAATCCCCAAAGTTTTGAATACAGAGTAAGGCATCAAATTTATACTTGCTCCCAAATCACACAAGACCTTTACAAAATCCGCACTTCCAATAGTACTTGGAATAGTAAATGCACCGGGATCCTCAAGCTTTGGAGCCATCGAGTGCACAATGGCACTCACTTGATGAGTCATTTTGATGGTCTCACAATCCATAGATCTCTTTTTAGTTACCAAGTCTCTCATAAACTTGGCATATCCCGGCATTTGCTCAAGAGCTTACACCAAGGCACATTGATCGGCAAACTTTTCATCATCTCAATAAACTTCTTGCACTGGTTTTCATTCTTCTGCTTTGCAAGTCTTTGAGGGTAAGGTGGAGGAGGCCTTGGAAAGGGAAACTTGGCTTTAGGTATTACCGTTTTCGGTATGTCTATCACGTGTTCCCTAGACGGGTTCACATCATTTTGAGTCTCCTCCTCATTGTCATGAATATCAATTCTCACCTCACCATCCAACTTCTTTTCACTCACTTTCTCATCAACTATTGGATCCTCGTCATTTTGCACTTCAACATCATCACTCACAACTTCCTTTTGCTTGGAGTTACTTGCTTTACCACCTCTACCGCTCCTTGTGGTCACCGCCATTGCATGGCTGGTATTGTTCCCACCCTTGGGGGGTTACTACTGTGTCACTAGGTAGTGCCCCATTAGGGTGAGTGTTCAAAGCTTGCGAAATCTGGCCAAGTTGGACCTCCAGATTGCGGATCGAAGTATTATGGGACGCCAATTGGGCATCAGAGTCGGCTTTTTTCTTCATCATTTGCTCAAACATTGACTCAATCCGTCCTATCTCATTGTTGGACGAGCTAGGACCTTGGGACAGAAATGGAGGCGGATTGTTTGGTTGTTGAAATATTGGAGGCCCTTTGAAAATCCGGTCCCCGATTACCTTGATTACCGTTATTCCAACCCCCTTTGTTGTTGTTTTCACCCCAATTGCTATTGTTACCCCAATTCTAGTTGTTGTTCCCCCAATTGTTGGAGTTGTTGTTGTTATTGTTCCAATTTCCTTGGCCTTGGTTACCCCAATTCTGATTATTCCCTTGCGATCTCCATTGTTAATTTGGAGCATTACCCCGTGTCCTTGATAGTTGTTGGCATACAAAACCTCTTCACTTTGCTCACCATACCCATTATCTTGGTAGTAACCACTACTACCTTGCTCATATTGATCTTGATTGCTTTGCATTTGTTGACCAGACTGTCTCCTCTTGTTTACTAATAGATTAACCCCTTCCATTGCATTTACTTCCATTGGTCCCTGAATCTACTGAAGCTGTGCTTTGGCTAAGTGGTTCATGGTTGTTGTCAACTCAGCTATGGCTTGTCCGTGGTCTTGAAGTTCCTTGTGAAATTATGACATGAGATCCCCCTGAGGAACATTGGCCCGACTCTGCCAGGCTGAGGAAGTGTAAGCCATCTCATCAAGAATGTCACAGGCCTCAGCATAAGGCAACTTCATAAAATTACCCCCTGCTAGATGGTTTACCACACATTGATTCGTCGTGTTTATATCCCGATAAAATGTCTGTTGGATCATTGCTTCAGTCATATTATTGTTAGGGCATTCCTTGACCATAATTCTATATCTATCCTAGATTTCATGAAGGGGTTCATTTGGCTCCTATTTAAAAGCTAAGATCTCATCTCGTAATGCAGCCATATGTCTCGGTGAGAAAAACTTGGCTATAAACTTGTCGGCCAATTCATCCCACGTGGTGATGGAATGGTTGGGGAATCTTTCAAGCCAGTCCTAAGCTTTCCCTTTAATTGAAAAAGGGAACAATCTCCTCAATGCATGTTCCGATACATTTGTCTGCTTGCTTCCCCAACAGGTATCTACAAAGCCCTTTAGATGTTTATATGCATTCTGATGGGGAGCGCCTGTGAAGTACCCTCTATGATCCAATAATGTCAACATGACATTTGTAATCTGGAAATTGCTCGCCCGGATCCGGGGTGGGACAATTGCACTTGCGTAACCTTCAATTGGAAGCACCCGAGGAGCTGCTCGTGGAGAAGCTAGAGGAGGGTCTGGAATATTTTCATTAGCCTGGCAGCCTCTTCTTTGAGCTTGAGGTACTAGAGGCACCTCATCTTCAGCATTATCATCTACCTCTTTCCCAGGGAGAACATTTCTGATAGGATCATTATTTGCCATTTTGTACCTGAATCGATTAACTCACACAAGTTAGTAAAATAGAAGGAAAGAAAAACAAGACATATAACTAGTCAAATAGATAGCCAAAATCGTTTAACTCCTCAGCAACGGCGCCAAAAAGTGATCGACTCCAACCCTGCACCACTATATAACGGCGAGGAGTGGTCAATGCAGCTTTTACCTAAAAAGTCGGGATCGATTTCCACAGGGAGTTAATATTGGTTGGGAGTTGGGTTTCTATCTAATCTAGCTACGCGTGTTGCTTTTAATAGCACTTCTAACCATGCTTGGATTTGTTTCTATTCTACTTTTAATGCTATTGATTACTGAAAATAATCTAAGTACAATATTTTTGTAAGAGTTTTCTCAATTGATAAAAAGCACTAGGGAAGTGACTTACACCTAGGCGAGTATCTAATGGGATCTAAAATTTAGGACAAGCTTGTTATATTTGGGGTCATGATATAACCTTTAAACGTAATTACTCACTTTGTACCTCTTGGTAGTTTGAGTGACTATGCCCTAATTGGCTTTCTCAAGCTTAATTGGGTGTTCAGACAATGCAAGTAAAACTGGCTCAAGCCGGGTATTACTATCTCTAGGTTTAACCCTTTAATTGGGGCTATCAATTTCTTGAATGCACCTCAGTTCCTTGTTAGCCTAATTTTCCTAGACTTAGTCCCTTTTTCTCAAGAAGAGTCTAAGTCATAAAGGCACGAATTAGTGTTTGCAACCACCAATTCTATAATTAAAGCATGAATCAAGCTAAATATCACTAACCCATAAACAATTAAGCCCTAAAATTGAAGACCCATTAAATACCCATACTAGGGTTGGGTCACAACCCTAGCTAATGGGTTTAGCTACTCATAATCAAGGTAGAAATCAAAGATGGAGATGAAATATAAGCCATAAAAGTTGATTACAAGAATAAAATCTAAGAATATAAGTTAAAGCTGCTCTAAAATTACTCTAAATGCTAAAATACGGCTGTTCACGAGCTCCCTGATACAAAAGATAATCTAAAAATGTGAAAAAGATCTACTTATACACAGGTGAAATTACTGGACAAAAATACCCTTATGGAGGTTCCGCTGCCAGAGAAATACTAGGTACCTCATTGCATGAACTTTTGCGGCCGCGCAAAACTAGCGCGGACCGCGTTTCTTTAATATTGTACCTGGTTTGGACTTGATTTTGCAGACAGCGTTAAAACTACTGTCTTCGCGTTAGCATCAGTCGCGGTCGCGTAATTTGGACGCGGATCGTGCTCGACAGTCAAGCTCAACTTGCAGAGTCTCTGAACTTCCATCAGCACTCTCAGCGGAATTACCATTGCGGCCACGTCAGGTATTCTGCGGTCACGGTATTTCATCGCGGTCAGCAATCTCTATTGTACCCAAAATACCTTCTCTGAATCTCAATTCCGCGGACCGCGTAATTGTGGCCGCCTTAGAGGTGGACCTTCCGCGGCCGCTCTTTTCCTTCTCGGTCAGCGCTTTTATCTCAGCTTTGAACTTGTCCAAATTTAACTTCTTCATAAGTTGATTATGGCTTTCTTGCCTCATTTTGACCAAACCCAGCAGAGAAGCACAATAAGTCAGTTTTTGGGAATATTTTTGCACATTTTTTATCCAAAAGCTAAGCCAAAGAGAGCATAAAATAGGCTAGAATCCATAGTTATCACCTTTGCCTCTCAAATCGGTCTCCATACGTCCCGAATCTAGCCACAAGCAGTACAATACAATCAATATAGGCTAAAGGAATCAATTCCACACGAAAAATACGAATTTATAAGCTAAAATCTGAAATCGACCAAAAGCCGGCCCCCGAGCCCACGTCTCGAAATCCAACAAAAGTCACAAAACCTGAAAGCCCATTCACTCAAGAGTCTAACCATACCAAATTTATCAAAATCCGACATCAAATAGCCATTCAACTCCCCAAAATCAACTCTCCAAATCCCTTACCTCAAACCCCCAAATTACACCTAAAAAATACACCAACTAGGTGGGAAATCAGCGGGGAAACAAAATTATTGAATAGAAATGAACCCAAGGAATTTACCTCAAGAATCACTTTGAAAATCCTCTAAAGAATCTCCAAAACCGAGCTAAACAATGTTAGAAATTTGAAAAATCCCGAAACCCTCGTTTTTTGAATCCTTTTATACTGCCTAGTTCTATCCTCTATGCGATCGCGGACCAAGTCACGCGATCGCGAAGAACAAATAATAAGCCCCCATAAAAATGGCCTATGCGATCGCAAAGATTCTCACGCGATCGCAAAGCATTGCCCCTCAAACCTACACGATCGCATCCTGCTTCACGCGATCGCGAAGCATTGCCCCTCAAACCTATGCGATCGCATCATTCTTCATGCGATCGCGTAGAGCAAATGCCTGACATCCCCTTCTGCTCAAATTCGTCTATGCGAACGCGACCTTAACCATGCGTTCGCGAAGCACATCTTAGCCATACCTACGCGATCGCATTCCAGCCTTTGCGACCGCATAGAACAAAAATACCTCAGCCCCAAATAAGCCTACCCAATCACGGATCAATTCATGTGATCGCGTACAACGAAACCATAACTGCAAAACACCAGTAGTCTTCAGCCAACATGCTAAGTCAAAAAATGATCCGTTAACCACCCGAAACTCACCCGAGACCCCCGAGACCTCAACCAAATATACCATCAAGTCCCCAAATATCATACTAACTTAGCCGAACCCTCAAATCACTTCAAACAACATAAAAAAATATGAATTGCACATGGATTCAAGCCTAATGAACTTTGAAATTTCCAAATTCTACAAACGACACTGAAACATATCAAATCACGTTTGATTGATCTCAAATTTTGCACACAAGTGATAAATGACACCACAGACCTACTCCAACTTCCGGAATCGGAATCTGGCCCTGATATCAAAAAGCCCACTTTCGATCAAACTTTCCAAAATTCCAACTTTCGCCATTTCAAACCTAATTCCACTACGGACCTCCAAATCACAATCCAAACACGTTCCTAAGTCCAAAATCACCTAATAGAGCCAACATAACTATCAAACTGAAATCCGAGGTCGTTTATACATAAGTCAACATCCGATCAATTTTTCCAACTAAAGCTTTCCATTATAAGACTAAGTGTCTCAATACACTCCGAAATCTCCCCGGACCCGAACCAACTAACCCGATAAGTCATATAACAGTTGAACACAAAAAGAGCAAAAAATGGGGGAACGGGGCTACAACTCTCAAAATGACCGGCCGGGTTGTTACATCCTCCCCCTCTTAAACAAACGTTCGTCCTTGAACAAGTCTAAAAATATTCCTGGATTCACAAATATGTATGGATATCTGCTCCGCATCTCCCGCTCGGTCTCCCAAGTAGCCTCCTCCACGGGCTGACTCTCCTCTGCACCTTCACCGAAGCTATATCCTTTGACCTCAACTTTCGAACCTGCCGATCCAAAATAGCCACCGGCCCCACATTATAAGTCAATTCACCATCTAACTTAACCGTGCTGAAATACAAAACATGAGACGGATCGCCGATGTACTTTCGGAGCATAGAAACATAAAATACTGGATGCACGCTTGACAAACTAGGTGGAAAGGCAAGCTTGTAAGCCACCCCCAATTCTCTGAAGTACCTCAAAAGGCCTAATGAATCAAGGGCTCAACTTGCCCTTCTTCCCGAACCTCATAGCACCCTTCATGGGTGAAACCTTAAGCAGAACCTTCTCTCCAACTATATAAGACACATCACGGACCTTCCTATAGGTATAGCTCTTCTATCTAGACTGCGCCGTGCGAAGCTGCTCCTGAATCAATTTAACCTTGTCCAAAGTATCCTGAACCAAGTCAGTACGCAATAGCCAAGCCTCACCAGGCTCAAACTAACCCACCAGTGATCTATATTGCCTCCCATATAAAGCCTCATATGGAGCCATCTAAATGCTCGATTGATAACTGTTGTTGTAAGCAAACTCTGCGAGCGGCAGAAACTGGTCCCATGAACCCTCGAAATCAATTACACAATCGCATAACATGTCCTCCAATATCTGAATAGTGAGCTCGAACTATCCGTCCATCTGAGGGTCAAATGTTGTGCTCAACTCAACCTGAGTGCCCAACTCTCGCTGCATGGCTCTCCAAAAATGCGATGTAAACTGCGTGCCTCTATCTGAAATGATAGAAACCGGCACACCGTGAAGGCGAACAATCTCTTGGATGTAAATCTCAGCCAACTGATCTGAAGAATAAGTAGTACCCACTGGAATATAGTGCATGGACTAGGTCAGCTGATCCACAATTACGCACATAGAATTGAACTTCCTCAAAGTCCATGGGAGCCCAACTACGAAATCCATGGTGATCCGCTCCTACTTCCACTCTGGAATCTCTATCCTCTGAAGCAATCCACACGGTCACTGATACTCATATTTTACCTACTGACAATTGAGACACTGAGCTACAAACCCAACTATATCCTTCTTCATTCTCCTCTACCAATAGTGTTGCCTCATGTCCTGGTACATCTTCGCGGCACTCAGATGGATGGAATGCCCTTCTCAAGAATCAACTCTCGTAGTCCATCTATATTGGGCACACTATCCTCCCCTGCATCCTCAATACCCATTATCTCCAATAGTCATATCTCTGGCATCACCCTGATGAACCTTGTCCTTGAGGACAAACAAATAAGGATAATCATACTGGCGCTCTCTGATGCGATCAAATAAGGAAGACTGAGAAACAACACAGGCTAGAACTTGACTGGGCTACAAAACATCTAATCTCACGAACTGGTTGGCTAAGGACTGAACATCAACTACAAGAGGTCTCTCACCAACAGGAATGAATTCAAGACTATCCATGCTCACTGCTTTCCTACTCAAGGCATCGTCCACCACATTGGCCTTCCCCAGATGATACAGAATAGTGATATCATAGTCCTTTAGCAGCTCCAACCATCTCTGCTGCCTCCAATTTAGATCCTTCTGTTTGAACAAATGTTGGATGCTCTGATGATTGATCGAAGCCAACCCCACAACACTACAAAGTGGCAAGAACGGTCGAAGCAGATTTTACCCGAGATGGTCGGGATCGAATCCTCATGGAGCTAGAAGTGGGAATTGGATTCCTATCTAAACAAGAGATGTGTAGTGCTCTTAATTACTCTTCCAATCATCTTTTGGTTGGATATTACTTCTAATATTTATGCTAATGATAAGCTAAGTTAAACTAAGAATGATTTCTTGTAGGGTTTTCTAATTAGTTAAAGAGGCACCAGGGAAGTGACTTTCTCCTAGGTGAATACTTGACGGGATCTAAAGCCTAAGACAAAGACGTTATGCTGGGGATTGTGATATAGCCAATGCATAGAATTACTCACTCTATACCTCTCGGTAGCTTGAGTGACTTTTCTCTAATTGACTTTCTCAAGACCAATTGAGTGTCAAAATTGTGCAAGCAATATAGGCTCAAGTCGGGTATTACTATCTCTAGGTTTAACCCTTTAATTGGGGCTATCAATCTTTTGGTTACACCCCAATTCCTTGTTGGATTGATTTTCCTATACTCAAGCTCTCTTTCTCAAGAAGAGCCCAAGTCAAATAGGCACAAATTAGTATTTGCAACCACTAATTCAACATGGAAAACACAAATCAGTCCAAATATCAAACACTCATAGACATTCAAGCCCGTAAACTCAAGACCCATCAAATACCCACACTAGGGTTGAGCCATAACCCTAGCTAATGGGTCTAGCTACTCATGATAATCGTAGAAAACTGATAAATAGATGAAGAATAACCCATAAGATTTAATTACAAACTAAGATAAAGAAGATTCAGTGTTAATCTAGCTACAAATTACTCAAAATAGCCTAATACAACCATTCAAGTGCTCTGCTGAAAGTTAGATTACAAAAGATACCTTAAAAATGTGAAAAGAAAGTATTTATATTAGGCCAAATTTTCTGGACTAAAATACCCCTAGCGAGGTACTGCGGTCTACACAAAATGCACCGCAGACTGCAATGAGGCTTCTTGGATTAATTGATCATTCTATGAATTTGGCCACCACAGACCACATAAAATGCACCGCAGCCGCGGTGGCTTCAACTGCGGTCCGCACAAAAGGATCGCGGACCGCATTGGCCTAAATCTCCAAACTCCCAACTCTCTGAACCCCCATCTTTGCGGACCACACAAAATGGGTTGCAGCCGTAAAGAGGCCACTGCGACCGCACGAACTCCTCCGCGATCCGCATTGCCTTAGGCTCCAAAAGTGCACCTCTCTGAATCTCCTCACTGCGGACTACACTAAATGGCTTGCGGCCGCGGTGGGCCTGTTGCAGCTTTGCTTTGACTTGTTCTTGGTACTTGTGCATGTTTCACTCCTTTTTGAGCTGGTTTTGATTAATTGTCACCTTTTTGACCAAACCCTGCAAACAAGTATAACATGTAAGCCTTTGAGACTATTTTGTATACATTTTTAATCAAAACTCAAGTAAAAGGGAGGGCAAAATGAACTAGAATCCCTAGTTATCAATGATCAGTAAATACCTCACAAGACACACCATAGAGATAATGCCTCCAAATCATCAACGCATGAACAATGGCAGCCAACTCCAATCATGAACAAGACCCAAAATCTAACTAGTCGTGATGGCACCTAACCCAACCCTCTAGGTAAGCCAATTAACAACTATCCAATTCTAATAAAATTAATAAGGCAATTAAATAAAAGAATATATCGGAATCTTATACATTCCCAAAGACTGGTAGTATAAATCATGAGCTTCTAAGAATAGAATTTACAAAGCTGATATGAAGTAAATACACCATCTATTCGAAAAGTACATAAACAGAGTTTTATGAATCTAAAGCTACCATGAACAAGAGGCAACAACAACCAGAACGCAGGTACGTCTTCAACTCCAGCTCCCGCTGATCACAACAACATCAACATTAAACATGTGCATGCAAGGTGCAGAAGTGTAATATGAGTAAAACCAACCTCGTGTACTCAATAAGTAACAAATCTAACCTTAGGTTGAAAGTAGTGACGAGCTGGAACAAAGGTCGGGTCCAACACTAATAGACAATAACAGTTCATAACAACGTAAAGAAAGTAATAAAAGAAGTAACTCAGATATAAAATGCTCAGCTTTTTCATAGTTTCATGAAAGAAATAGTTTGCGCTTTCAAGTATATCAGTGAAAACCCAAATCCTTTACCGAAATCGTCGAAAATACGAGTAAGTTTGAAAACTATAATTTTTCCCAAAAAATCCTTTCAACAATAAATAAGATGTTTCATTTTCTTTCCAGATAGCAAGTGTAAAATACCTCTCTATGCCCATATGTCAATATGTGAGAGAAGTCATGAATGATGTGATACCGTACAACATGAGGAAAATGCATCTCTATACATTTATGCCATGTGCGCATGTCAATGCAATGTATCTCAGAGATGAACTCGTGTGCTCATACTCTCAGAGTACTCAATCTCCTTGTCTCATACTTTCCACTGATCATGCTCAATCACTCAGTACTGTATATGGCCAATCCGGTCTAGGGAAGATCCATCACCTAAATTGATACATCAACTGACCATCAGTCACTCAGTACTGAGTAGGGCCCAGCTCGTGGGGGAAGATCCCCAGGTATATGAATGCTTTGGACAAGATCCATGTCTAGGGAAGATCCATCCCTCAATATAATCAACCGCGCTCACTGGGGGTGTGTGCAGACTCTAGAGAGGCTCCTTCAACCCAAGCGCTATCATAAATCAGTATAGCCGTCGCGGCGTGCAGCCAATATCCCATAAATGTCACTCATAATTAGGCCCTCGACCTCACTCAGTCTCTCGGGCTCACAATACCATGAAATTAGCCCAAAATGATGATATGGTATGTCAATAAAAGATAACAAAGAATGAGATATGATATGCATATGAATGCGTATGACTGAGTATATAAAGCAATAAAAGCAGATAACTCAACAGTAAAAATGACCTCAGTGGGTCCCAACAGTATAAACATGTAGCCTAGACATGGTTTCTAACATGGATCACATCTCAATAGCTCAAGTACGTAGAAATTTCATGGTTACAGATAAGATCAGGTAACTACACAGTACCATAGGAATAACGGAGTCACATTTCATATAGTGAACGCCCACACGCCCATCACCTCAACACCAAAAACATAACACGCAATTTGGGGTTTCATACCCTCTGCATCAAGTTTAGAAGTGTTACTTACCTCGAACAAGCCAAATGATGCTCCAAAAATGCCATCCTGCATGTACCGACCTTCGAACGGCTCGAAACTAGCCAAAAGCAACTCAAATACATCAAATAATGCCAAATAAAACAAACCCAATCTATAATGGTGGAATCTTTAATCAAAAGCCCAAAGTTAACCAAAAAGTCAAACCTGAGCCCGCACCTCAGAACCCGACAAAACTCACAAAATCCGACAATGAAAAACTTTTTTCCAAATATTTTCTAGTATATAATTAGAGAGTAGAAATATTTTTCAGGAAAATAATTTTATGTGCTACTCTACTCATCCCCCGCCCCCACCCCTGACCCCCACCCAAATCCCTGGGTTGAGATAACCTTCAGTAAACTTTTGTCAAGTTTTTCTCAATAGAGCTTTAGATGGTTGCCACGTGTACTAAGAAATTTTAATGTTGTTGATTTATTTAACTACTCGAGGACTAACTAGGTATAAAACGTGGGTTAATTAGACACCATCCATATTCTAGCAAAGTTGCTAAAACTAATATGACATACCTAATAGCTCTCCCTCTTTCCAGAACTTAGAGAAATGTATTGCTAAATTATAAGTAATATCTTTCTACATATAATATAAATTCACAAGTTCAAGTGCCAAATCAGAATTCTGCAACTAATTAATTTATTTAGCGATAAGTATTTGGTAAGTATGGTTTGTTCTCTATTATGACCATAACTGGGAGTATATATAGTGAGTGAAAGCCATTGAAAACGCAATAAATTGATTCTTTGTTGACTAAGTGATGATAAAAGTTAGTAATTGAGGTAAATTTTACAAATGGTCATATAACTATGACTTTTTTCCACCAAAGTCATATAACTATGTTCCCTCACACAAAAATTATAGTGACCAAAAAATATAACTTTTCAGTTGTATTTTCTTATTCCACGATATTTTTTATTTTCAGTCTAATATATAATAATTCGACTAAAATAAGAATAATCCACCCAACCGAATAGCCATATATATAAATTAAAATAATACTAAAAGTGAATTATTCAAAACACGATTCTTCTGTCTTTTATTTTTTTCAAGATTTTCATTCAAATTGATTGTTTCAAGTGTTATTTGATTATACCCTTTTTTGTTAGAATCTCATATATTAACTAAGTTTGGGTCAGGTTGGGTTGGATCATTCCTATTTTATAGACAAAATATAAAATTGACCGGTCAGCCGCAACTAGATGCATTCGCACACACACACACACACACACACACACACACACACACACACACACACACACACACACACACACACACACACATATATATATATATATATATATATATATATATATATATATATATATATATATATATATATATATATATATATATATTATCGGCTATTATTTTTTAGATCTGCTAAAAATATATATATTTCTCCTATTTTAATTGGGTTATTACTATTCGTTTGAAAAAAAAACTGGAATAAGAAAATACTACTAGAAAATTATGTTTTCCACTCACTGTGATTTTTGTGTGAGTTAGTAAACGTTTATGATTTTTGTGTGAGAAAATAAAATTATATGATTTTGCTAAATTTTTTTTATAGTTATATGATCATTTATGAAATTTACTCTTGATATCCAACAACTTAGGGATTAGGTTATAACACGGCTGTATAAACCCATTTCTTATTAGTATATTCTTATGAGATAGTAAGTCTTTGATGCGTAGGCGGACCTATGATTTTAGTAATATGGGTTCAACATTTAAACTTATGGGTTCATATTTATTATTTTTGCAATTTTAATAATTTTTTATACATAAATTAATGATCCCCGTCGAAAATACTAGGTTTAGTTAAACTCGGTAGTTGTACGGTGAACCCGCCCTTGGTACCCGTAATGGAATGAGAAGAAGAAGTTGTGGGACATACATTCGTAATTTCATGGGCGGCTTTCCAGCCATGCCCTATGACCCCTTGGACGCGTCCCATGACGTCCTAGCAAGCCTCCCAATGCCTAGTGTCATGGACAACCCGGTGGTCTTGGCTATGCCAAGTGACAAGCGCGCATGTGTCTCTGTCGCCCCACCGATAGCCCTCGCCAGCACCCAGTCACATGTGCCAACAGCGTCGCGCGTGCAGACTGTGATGCTAAAGACAAGGTTGCTGACAACGGGCCTGTTTCTACCTTGTAGAAAACTAAGTCCTTTTCATTGAAAATATAGAGTAGTTTTATTTTATGTACTTCCACTATGTTCCTCTAGTTTAGTTTGGTCAAGTTTTGTAACTTTGGTTTATTTTTTTAAGCACTATTAGGGGGAGATCAAGCGATCAAACTTTCTAGCAAGCAATCAATTCTCTGTACTGGTGTCTTTCCCCCTCGATAGCGTGTTGCTTTTCTGTAATAGCTTTCATTAATGCAATCAAGCTTTCTTTCATTCTCAATTATCATTTATGTTCTCTCAATTGCTCTTGATATTGGTTTTCTTGTATGGTACTAATAATCTCGTCTAGCGTATGGAGGGGACCTCAGTTGGTGGATAGTAACTGCATTGGCATAAGTTGCTTAGCCTTACGTCTCCCTTCGAAGGAATCCTAGGAAGGCGTCACATAACAGTTGATATCAAAGCCTAGGCTCGACATCGGGCCAGGAAACACATTGCCATTACCACCATTTCTGACCATGTTGAATCATAGGGATCATATCACAGCCCTTGAAGAGACAGTTGACGTATTACGGCCCATTGTGGATACGGTACCTAAACTAAAAACTAGCCTACAAAGGTTGGATGACCTGGACCGTAGAATGCTCTAGGCCGAAGTTGACATAGAAAACATCAGTCGCGACTCTGAAGAAGACTGACAAATGGCAGCCATAGAGGCAGCCAGAATATTTGGTAAATTCAAGGGTCTCCAACAAAAGCGTGCCGAGGATTTATCCTATAAGGCACAAGAGGCAGACAAGGTGACTGCCATGCAATAAACTATAGATAACTTGATAGGCCAACTCAATGTTGTCAATACTGCTTTATAAGGCCTGCTTCGAGGAGGCGGAAACCAAATCGGGGGTGCTATGAACCTCGGCCCCATGGCACAAAGAGTAAAAATTCCTGAGCCAAAGCCATATAGTGGAGCTCGGAATGCCAAAGAAGTGGAAAACTTCATCTTCGATATTGAACAGTACTTCGATCCCATGGGGGCCTAGAAGAAGCTAAGAAGGTAGCAACTGCTTCCATGTATCTTCAGCGTGATGCTAAATTCTGGTGGCGGGTGAAGTACGAAGCCATCAGGGCGGGTGAAGATGCTCTAGAGACATGGGCAAAACTGAAAGGAACCATACATCTACAGTTCTTCCTGAAAATGTTGAGTACAATGCAAGGAGAAAGCTACGGGAGCTTAGCAAGACCAAATCAGTGCGAGATTACGTGCGAGAATTGTCCGCGCTCATGCTGAACATACGTGACATGTGGGACAAAGACAAACTCTTCACATTCCTGGAAGGGTTGAAACCTTGTGACTGTATAGAGCTGCAAAGACAAAGGGTAGACACGTTAACTAAGGTGATCCAAGTAGCGGAGTGCCTTGGGGATTATCAAGTGGAAGCTCAGAAGGATAGGCCTCAACAGCCTGTCCATGGAGGATACAAAGGAGGCCAGCCTAGCACTGGTGGCCCTAGTAGAAATGGAGGAGATCAGAGTGCAACCAAATTTAAGGCTCCCTCATCAGGCAGTACAAGCACTGCATCAACGATCGGGGGAGGAAACCCCTTCAGGATGGCGTCATTATGGCGGACCATATTGGAATAATGAATGCCCACATGCACATATGAACACCCATCAAGCTTTTGATAAAGGGATGGATGACGACGCAGATGATGCGGACCAGACCGAACCAGTAGGTGCCTTCAATGCAATTGTTGGATCTATTCCTGAGGCCTTAGCGGGAACCAGTGATGGTATCTGTAAGAAGAAGGACCCTACCCAATTACCAAGAAAGGGAAAAAGAAGGTGGATGAGACGACTCCTCTTAAACAAGAGAGGACCTTAATGTTCATAGAGATGAAGGTAAATGGAAAGCCCATTCTGGTGATGATAGACACGGGTGCTACCCACAGTTACTTAGCCTCGATAGTCTAGTTGTAGGAAAGGGTAGAGGTCGTGTCAAGGCTATCAACTCACCTCCTCAGCCAGTGGGCGGAATAGCTAAAGAAGTACCAGTGAAGCTTGGTCCTTATGAAGGAAAATTCAACCTGCACGTTGTGATTATAGATGACTTCAAGTTGATAGTTGGGATGGAATTCCCGAGGCAAACCAACACCATGCCTGTCACACCTCCTTTTTCCATACCCGAGAGGGTACAAGGGAGTTTTTTCCAATTAAAGGACAATCGAAACGGGATTTGTTTATTTATTTCAGAGTCGCCACTTGGGAGATTTAGGGTGTCCCAAGTCACCAATTTTAATCCCGAATCGAGGAAATGAATGACTCCATATTACAGTCTGCGTACCAGAAATCCGGATAAGGAATTCTGTTAACCCGGGGGAAGGTGTTAGGCATTCCCGAGTTCCGTGGTTCTAGCACGGTCGCTCAACTGTTATATTCGGCTTGATTATCTGATTTTATACAAATATGAACTTAATGTGCAAATTTTAACTTTTTACCGCTTTCATAATTATTATTATTAAGGAATGTGAACATCGCTTAAAACATGTCTTCGGACCGCGTCACATGAAATGCACCCACGATCCGGAACATATTTTTATTCAATGTTTTAGGATTTGGATTTGGGTCGCATGAAATGCACACCCGAGTTTAAGAAAGTAGATTATTAAACACGCACCTAAAGAGACTATCGTGTTATTATTTTGGGAAGGCCGTGAAATTCGCTAAACGGCCCTCCTGAATTCTAAGTAATTTAAAACAAGTATTTACTGAGGGCCCCGCAATTTGTATTTTTATTCGGCGAGGCTCATCTCATTCTTATTTTTTTTAAAAGGAATTTGCAACGTCGTGGAAATGCATCTCAGACCACGTCACAATCAATGTACCCGTGATTAGAGACACATTTCGATTTCGCTGAGACTTGGATTTGGGTCACATAAATGTGCACCCGAGCTTAAGGAGATAATATTATTAAAGGCGCGCCTAAAGCAACTAGCGCATTATTATTTTGGGTAGGGCCGTGAAATTTGCTAAACGGCCTATCCCGGAATCTAAGTATTTAGTACATACATTTTGTGAGGGCTCCGCAATATGTACATTTTTTATTTTTGGTGAAGCTTGTCTCGTTTTATTTATTTATTATTTGTTTATTTTTTCAAAAAAGAAAAAATAAAGGGATAAGGCTAAAATAACTACATTCTTTGCTACTTTGCGAGGTCATAGGTTATAGATTGAACCTATTTGATGAAGCGAGTACTTTTCCGCGGAATTAAAATTGCTACTATAATTTCAACATTACTACCACATGTATAAACAACTATTAAGATAAACTAAATAATTAACACCTTTCATGCAAACCTCTATTACGACAAATATTTGGATAACAACAATTTAAACATGAAGAAACAAAATGTCAAATAGCTACTTAAAATAACGAAACAACGGAAAAGACATTCACGGCCAAATTTCAATACCATACGGAGTTAATTATCAAATATAGCAATTCGCAATCATCATGTATATATGTCTCGCGTAATTTCGCGTACTATCCGCATGAACTAGGATTGTATTTCAACAAACACCTATACATATTACTAAACAGCAAACATGAAGGACACGGGTAGAGATAACCTACTTGAGATTAACGTCCGATGCGTTGGACCTGAGACGAAACCTCGGACAACAACCTCGACGTACCGGACCTCAACGAACCAAAGACGACCTCAATGGAGACTGAAAGCTCGACCCAATACTGTCAACGCACGAGATGTTGGCTGCCTTTTGGATTTTTTCGACGCAGCAGGTTTGTAGTGGAGTTTGGATGTGAAGGACTGGGGTTAGGGTTGCTGGGGGCGTGAGGAAGGTGAACGACGATGGTGGGAGCTGGTTGCGACGGGGGGTGCGACTGGTTTGGGTTTGCTTGGTGGTTGTGTTGTGACAGAGAGGAAGTGGGTGTTCGGACGAGATGGTGATGCGAGGAGGACGACGAATGAAGCAGCGACGGGGACTGCCGGTGGTTGTAGGCGATGGGGAAGGCGTCCGAGCTGGTGGTTTTGGGGAGTTGCTGGGGTGCGAGGGTGGTTGATGGTAGCGGTTCCGACGAGTGGTTTTTGGAGGCGGAAGCAACTGCGGTGGTGGCGACAGTAAAGTCGAGGAAGGAGGAGGCTATGGAAGTTATGGCGTTGTGGGTGGTGGTTTTGGAGTACCGTGATAGGGGGAAGCTGGTGGTCGACGGACGTGGGTGGTGGCGTTTTGGACGTGAGGGGATGGTGGTTGAAGGGTCGTTTGGTGGTTTACTGGAGGGGTCGTGACGGAGGTGGTTCAAGCGTGGGGGGGGGGGGTCTGGCTCCTAGGTTTTTTTCTTCTTCTTCTTTTTGAAGAAGAAGATGAATAGTGCTGTGCCAAAAATTTTCCAGTCCGTTTTTCTTTCTTTGTCCGTGTATTTGATCCCTTTGGCCAAGACAAATGAGCCCCACGCGTGGTGGGGTTCGAGGCTTGTGTTCCCCACGCGTGGTGGGGTTCCCCGTGTATGGGATTCCGTCCGTGTTCCCCACGTGTGGCGGACTCGGATTATTATGGGCTAGGTCCGAAAATTAGGCCTAAAACCGGGTAGTTTGAACCCGAATATTATTCTTTTGCCCGGACCCGAGAAATAGGAACACGTTGTTTAACTAGTCCTATGTAAGCAAAATAACTACCAAAAATAAGACTAGTATTTAAACAAAACTATATCTTTTTTTTTTGAATATTTTTCAAGATTTAAAATAGCTACAAAATATTAATAAAACTATTTTTTGTAATTTTCGTAAATATTAAGATAAAATATGAAGTAATATTTTTTGTATTTTTCAAAGTTAAAATGACTATAAAATATTAATAAAACTATTTTTTTGTAATTTTTGTTTTTTAATAAAGACAAAATATAAAGTAATATTTTTTTGTATTTTTCCAAAATTAAAACGACTACAAAACATTAATAGAATTATATTTTTTTGTAATTTTCTCGAATTTATATAAAGTACCAAAATAAAGTACAATTTTTTTTGTATTTTTCAAGTTTATGAGAAATACATAAACTAAAATTTATATATATATTTTTGTGATTTTTCTTTTTGCAACGAAATAAAGTAAAATAGTTAAAATGACTATATTAGACACAATTACATATTTATGCTAAAAATGTGAAAATCCTCGGGGAGGGTCAAAAATCACGTGCTTACAGCTGCCCCTCTTTGACTGGAAACACGAAGAGTTTTCCGACAAAGAACGACTAGACGTGTTTTTGACCCAACCATTATTTGGAGGGGACTACACTACGGAAAGGAAAGGAATGTGACCGAGCCCTGGTATCTGAGCTGCCTACATATCCTTGGTTATACAGGAATCAGGCCCCGTGTAGTTCGGAAATGAGAGAGATGGTAGAGTGTACCGAGGTGAGGAGCCGATCGAGGTGTCGTTCCGTTGAGGTTCCGGTCCGCGGTCCTGTCGTTACAACAAAAAATGAAGACTGAAAAAGACTAACTAAGCCTATCAGCTACTAGTTACAAGGATTCCTATCTGTAAGTCTTTTGAAACTTGGTCTTGAGTCTTGAATGGTGCTTCATACAGACTTCAGATTTGAACCTTGATACTGCTAGTTGTAGGTGCTAGTTCTTGAGCAGACCACATCTGTTCTCCACTTCCGTACCTTGGGTTCTTTTCCCCTCTTGTTTTCTTGTTGTCTTTTTTGACCAGCCTTTTGTGAATGCTGGGGATTTTTATTGCTTCCTGCTGGGGATTCCTGTTGTATTCCTCTGCTTCATTGATTCTAAATGTGCTCCTTTCTCATATGAGCGGGCTTTTGACTTCAATACTTCAATTGTATTCCCTTATTCTCCAGGTGGGTGCCTGATTTCTATTTCTTTTATCCTTGTTCTCCATGTGGACGCCTGATTTCTTCCTTCCTTTGTCCTTATTCTCCCGGTGGACGCCTGATTACTTCTTTTCTTTGTCATTGTTCTCCAGGTGGACGCCTGATTTCTATTTTTCTTTGTCCTTGTTCTCCAGGTGGAAGCCTGATTTCCTCTTTTCTTTGTCCTTGTTCTCCAGGTGGACGCCTGATTTCTTCCTTCCTTTGTCCTTATTCTCCAGGTGGACGCCTGATTACTTCTTTTCTTTATCCTTGTTCTCCAGGTGGACGCCTGATTTCTATTTTTCTTTGTCCTTGTTCTCCAGGTGGACGCCTGATTTCTTCTTTTCTTTGTCCTTATTCTCCCGGTCGACGCCTGATTACTTCTTTTCTTTGTCCTACAACAAACTCCGTTCTACAGGCGGGTCTCCTATTGGTAAGATTAAACTTAGGAAGTGCGTCTCCTATGGTGAAACTAAACTGAGGAAGTGCGTCTCCTATTGGTAATGACATGCCTGCATTTATACTTGTGGGCGACCTAGAATATGGAATGAACAGACAAAATGTATTCCCGCATTATACTGGTGGGCGACCTAGAACTTAAAAGTATTCCCGCATTATACTGGTGGGCGACCTAGAACTTAAATGTATTCCCGCATTTTACTGGTGGGCGACCTAGAACTTAAATGTATTCCCGCATTATACTGGTGGGCGACCTAGAACTTAAATGTATTCCCGCATTTTACTGGTGGGCGACCTAGAACTTAAATGTATTCCCGCATTATACTGGTGGGCGACCTAGAACTTAAATGTATTCCCGCATTTTACTGGTGGGCGACCTAGAACTTAAATGTATTCCCGCATTTTACTGGTGGGCGACCTAGAACTTAAATGTATTCCCGCATTTTACTGGTGGGTGACCTAGAACTTAAATGTATTCCCGCATTTTACTGGTGGGCGACCTAGAACTTAAATGTATTCCCGCATTTTACTGGTGGGCGACCTAGAACTTAAATGTATTCCCGCATTATACTGGTGGGCGACCTAGAACTTAAAAGTATTCCTGCATTTTACTGGTGGGCGACCTAGAACTTAAATGTATTCCCGCATTTTACTGGTGGGCGACCTAGAACTTAAATGTATTCCCGCATTTTACTGGTGGGCGACCTAGAACTTAAATGTATTCCCGCATTTTACTGGTGGGCGACCTAGAACTTAAATGTATTCCCGTATTTTACTGGTGGGCGACCTAGAACTTAAATGTATTCCCGCATTTTACTGGTGGGCGACCTAGAACTTAAAAGTATTCCCGCATTTTACTGGTGGGAGACCTAGAACTTAAATGTATTCCCGCATTTTACTGGTGGGCGACCTAGAACTTAAATGTATTCCCGCATTTTACTGGTGGGCGACCTAGAACTTAAAAGTATTCCCGCATTATACTGGTGGGCGACCTAGAACTTAAAAGTATTCCCGCATTATACTGATGGGCGACCTAGAACTTAAAAGTATTCCCGCATTTTACTGGTGGGCGACCTAGAACTTAAATGTATTCCCGCATTTTACTGGTGGGCGACCTAGAACTTAAAAGTATTTGAAATTGTTTCCCCGTTCTTCCGAGAAAATTTTGACAATCGGTAGAAAATTTTCTGCCCCGGTTTTTGGTGACTTCCCTGGCGTTGCCTCTCACTGCCATCATCAATCCTTTGTTTTCCTGCAGCAGACAAAAGGATTTAATTAGTTTTAATCGTGGTGGTAGAGGGTGCCTTTCCGGCGGATGATTTTTCCTCTCTTCCCCTTTTCTTGCTCTATGTCCCCATAATTGGTTAGTGGACAAAATTGCCTGCTGGGGGTCTCTAGCCTGCTGGGGCTGGTTTTCAATTTGTTCCTTTTTCTGCTTTTCTTTAAGCACATGCTGTGGGAATCTGCTTTTACTCCTGAAACCATTCCCTTTGGAGCTTACTTCCTCCAAAACTGCGAGGCACGATTATTGCATTGCCTAGGGCCGGCTTTTAAGACTGTTTGTGTTATCCTGCATTGGATGAACTCCCCTTCGGTCTCTGGTAGTAAGCTTTGAAAAATCCTTTTCAAGACAAATTTTTAGGAAGAGAAAATAAAAGATAGAAAAGGAGAAAATCTTTCTGAACCAATATTTGGTGGGAGAAGAAACTCAGAAGAACTTATCTGGAGGACATGACTGGTCCCCGTGATCATGACATGCACCATGGATTCCCGACCCAGTCTATTCGTATCAATCGATTTGCCCGATGGTCTGTCTTGCTGGGGATGATAAATGAGTGTCCATTCCGTTGCGAATGTGGTCGCTTTTTGTTGATCCGTCTTGTCGCCTCATAGTGCCCTTCGAGGGGTTTTCACTAATGAGACTCTCTCTTTTCTCTCATCTCCCGGCGCCTTATGGTGCCTGTGAAGGTTTTCACCAATAAGACTCTCTCATTTCATATCTCTCATCTTACGTCGCCTTTCGGTGCCTGTGAGGGTTTTCACCGATAAGACTCTCTCATTTTATTTTTTATCGAGGAATCGGGGTGTTGTCGATACGACCCTCTCTTCTGGAGATTCCTTTGATCATCAATTTATTCCCAGTCTTATGATCCTCTTCTTTGCTGGGGATCGGTGCATTATTCTCGGCCTTATTTGCCTGACTTGGCATCTCTTGGATGTTGATCGGGAGATCTTTTGGACGTCGATGTTGGTTTTGGTGTGAGGTTAAAGAAAGGCTATTCAAAAAATGAAATAATTTGATGGGTGATCTGCTACAACTTTTGGAATCAAACCTTTGTTGGAACTTAAAACATAACCTCTGCCCCAGTTTTCTTGCTTGGGGAATTTTATTTTTTACGCTTATGTTGAGCTATGTGCGTTACGCACATTGTGCCTATTATGCACACTATGTACATTATGCATCCTATATTCACTATGATGCATACTATGACCGAGCCGTGAGGCGCCTACGTATCCTCTTTGAGGAATCAGGTCAAACGTAGTTCCCACGGTTTTGTATTTCTTATGATTTTATCTTCCTTTTTTCTTTTTCCTTCTTTTCATTTTTCTTTTTCTTTTCTTCTCTCCTTTTTTCATGTCTTTTCCATTAGTGATTCCAAAAGAGGGGTATGAAAGAATAACTTAAGGCTCAAAGGGGGAAGCAAGGGTTAAAAAGTGTTTGGATAGAAGAAAGAATTGCCTCCGTCATCTCATTATCCAATAAATGCCAAATACAAACAAATAAACCAACAATTGCCATAATTAAAGAAATTACGCATAATATCTCTTGACTGCATCTGAATTGATAGCCATGTCGACACATCTCCCCTCGACATCTGTCAAACACAAAGCACCGTTGGACAATACTCTGGTCACGATATAAGGCCCTTGCCAATTTGGGGCGAATTTGCCTTTTGCCTCGACCTGATGTGGGAGGATCTTCTTCAATACCTGCTGCCCTACTTCAAACTTCCTGGAGCGCACCTTCTTATTATATGTTCTTGCCATTCCCTTCTGGTACAGCTGACCATGGCACACTGCTGCCAATCTTTTCTCATCTATCAGGCTCAACTGTTCCAATCGAGCTTTGACCCATTCATCATCATTAATCCCGGCTTCAGCGACAATTCGGAGGGACAAAATTTCGACTTCCGCTGGTATTACGGCCTCAGTTCCGTACACCAACAAATAAGGAGTTGTGCCTATGGAAGTTCGGACGGTAGTGCGGTAACCCAACAAAGCAAAGGGTAATCTCTCGTGCCATTGTCTGGACCCTTCCACCATTTTTCGCAGTATCTTCTTGATATTCTTATTGGCTGCTTCGACTGCTCCATTCGCCTTGGGACGATATGGGGTGGAATTGCGGTGTGTAATCTTGAATTGTTGGCATACCTCTCTCATCAAGCTGCTATTAAGATTCGCACCGTTATCCGTGATGATCACTTTTGGGATCCCAAATCTGCAGATGATATGGGAATGAACAAAGTCCACCACTGCCTTTTTGGTTACCGATTTGAAGGTTTTAGCCTCAACCCATTTGGTGAAGTAATCAATGGTCACTAGAATGAACCTATGACCGTTGGATGCTGACGGCTCGATGGGCCTAATGACATCCATGCCCCATGCCACAAACGGCCAGGGTGCTGACATCGTATGTAACTCTGTTGGCGGAGAATGAATCAAATCTCCATGTATCTGGCACTGATGGCATTTCCTTACAAAAGTGATACAGTCGTGTTCCATGGTGAGCCAATAACACCCTGTTCGAAGGATCTTTCTTGCCAATACATATCCGCTCATGTGTGGCCCACAAACTCCAGCATGTACCTCTGCCATAACCGTCGTTGCTTGACTGGCATCTATGCATCTCAACAATCCCAAATCCGGGGTTCTTTTGTACAATACTCCTCCACTGAGGAAGAAACCATTCGACAAACGCCGAAGGGCTCTTTTTGGTCTCTAGAGGCATGTTCTGGATATATCCCCATTCTGAGGTATTCCTTGATATCATGAAACCAGGGTTCGCCATCTGCTTCTTCTTCTATGGCATTGCAGTAGGCGTGCTGATCACGGACCTGGATGTGTAGAGGATCAACATACATTTTGTCAGGGTGGTGCAACATTGATGCTAAGGTGGCCAAGGCATCCGCAACCTCATTGTGAACTCTCGGGATGTGTTTGAACTTCACCGATCGAAATTGCTTGCTCAGATCATGCAAGCATTGTCGGTATGGTATGAGCTTTAGATCTCGTGTTTCCCATTCACCCTGAATTTGATGTACCAAGAGGTCCGAGTCTCCCAAGACCAAGACGTCTTGGACATCCATGTCAGCAGCCAAGCGCAGACCCAGAATGCAAGCCTCATACTCGGCTATATTGTTGGTGCAATAGAAGCGTAGTTGAGCCGTAATAGGATAATGTCGTCCTGTTTCAGAGATGAGTACTGCTCCTATTCCAACCCCTTTCGCGTTTGCAGCTCCATCGAAGAAAAGCTTCCAACCCGGTTCCTCAGGCAATTCCAACTCATTTGTATGCATTACCTCTTCGTCAGGAAAATACGTTCTTAAGGGCTCGTATTTTTCATCAACGGGATTCTCTGCCAAATGGTCTGCCAGCGCCTGGGCTTTCATGGCCGTCCTCGTTACATAGACGATATCAAACTCTGTGAGCAGAATTTTCCATTTTGCCAACCTTCCCGTGGGCATAGGTTTCTGAAAGATATACTTCAATGGGTCCAAGCGGGATATGAGATAAGTAGTATACGAAGACAGGTAGTGTTTCAACTTCTGAGCTACCCAAGTTAGGGCGCAACATATTTTCTCGAGTTGAGTGTACTTGACCTCATGTACTGTGAATTTCTTGCTAAGATAGTAGATGGCTTGCTCCTTCCTTCCTGTGTCATCATGCTGCCCCAATACACAACCAAATGAATTTTCCAAGACCGTCAGGTAAAGAATTAGGGGCTTCCCGGGCTTAGGCGGGACCAATACGGGTGGATTAGACAGATACCCTTTGATTTGGTCGAAAGCCTCCTGACACTCTGCCGTCCAACCTACCGCAGCATCCTTTCTCAGCAGCCGAAATATGGGCTCACAAGTTGCTGTGAGTTGAGCGATGAACCTGCTGATGTAATTGAGTCTACCCAGCAAACTCATTACCTCTGTTTTATTCCTTGACGGTGGCAAATCTCGGATGGATTCAATTTTGGATGGGTCTAACTCAATCCCCCGTCGACTAACGATGAATCCTAGCAACTTTCCTGATGGAACCCCGAATGCGCATTTGGCCGGGTTAAGCTTGATATCATACCTTCGGAGTCTTTGGAAAAATCTCCTTAGGTTTGCCACATGGTCCTCCTGACGCCAAGATTTGATGATCACATCATCGACGTACACCTTGATTTCTTTGTGTATCATGTCATGAAACACGGCAGTCATTGCTCGCATGTACGTTGCCCCGGCGTTCTTTAACCCGAACGGCATTACCCGATAGCAGTAGGTTCCCCATGGCGTAATAAACGCTGTCTTCTCAGCATCCTCCTCGTCCATTAGGATCTGATGATAACCCGCATAGCAATCCACAAAGGATCTGATCTCGCGCCCAGCGCAATTATCGATCTGGATATGAATGTTGGGTAATGGAAAATTTTCCTTGGGACTTGCTTTGTTGAGGTTGCGGTAGTCGACGCACACCCTGATTTTTCCATCCTTCTTTGGGACTGGTACCACATTGGCCAACCACTCGGGATATCGAGTGACCCGAATGACCTTCGCTTGCGACTGCTTAATCACTTCTTCTTTGATCTTTACACTCATTTCTGTTTTAAATTTCCTTAGTTTTTGCTTGACCGGAGGGTATGCCGGGTCAGTGGGCAATTTGTGAACCACTAAATTGGTGCTTAATCCAGGCATATCGTCATATGACCATGCAAAAACATCTTTGAATTCCATGAGGGTTTTGATCAATTCTTCTCTGACATTCGGCTCAATGTGGATGCTAATTTTGGTCTCTTGGACGTTATCAGCATCTCCTAGATTCACAGCCTCAGTGTCATTTAGGTTAGGCTTGGGTTTCTCTTCAAATTGGCACAGTTCTCGGTTTATCTCTTCGAAGGCTCCCCCTTCGTCACTTTCAGATTCATCGTCACAAACGACCTCTTGCATCATTGAGTCGGATTCAGATTGATTTATTAGACTAGGTCGAAGATCCGCTGTGCATGCCATGTCATTAGAACCAGTAAAAAGAGAACTGTTCAGAAAGAAAAAGAACAAAACAAAATTAAAATGGGACAAAAGAAAAGAACTTTATTAAACTTGCAGGATAAAAGGGTTCACACTTTTACAAAAACGAAAGTAAAATTTGGATTACACCCTTGAATAATCCGGACAAAACAAAACACACAAAACATAAATCAAAGCCTACTACCAAGACTTCCCTCGGACAGGAAGAGGAGTAACTGTCCAATTGTTGGTCTTGGCCTCAGGCCCCACAAAATGTATCTCTGCTCTGCTCGAACCTTCTCCAGCTTCTACCATACTGACATCCACGAATAGCTTCTCAAAACTCTGATTCAGGTCTTCATTTATACCGATCAAAGGTCCTAGAATCTTTGGGACCGGTGACCCCTTGGCACTTGCTTTGACAAAAGACCTTGAGAGGCATGGCACTGGTTTAGGCAGAAACCAGACCCTCTTCTTCATTTTTCGCGCTTGCTTCCTATCTGCTGCGGTTGGTTTGAACCCCAATCCGAAAGAATCCAGATTTTTAGGAAGGGAGACAGGTTGGACAATCCCTTGAAGCTCGACTCCCAGGCCTTTTCCCGGCACAAATCCATTACCCAGCATTTCTGAGACCATCATGACCGTTGCGGCAGCTACCCTAGGGTGCAGGATGATTTCTCCTTCAGAAATTTTGTTGGCCGACCCTGTATCGAAAATCTGGTAGACCCAAGGACCTTTGTCATTAGCGGTCTCTATGAAAGGTACAATGGTTCCGCCCATGGTGCACGTTGTATCCTCGCCGTGTAACACGACCTCTTGTCTTTCCCACTCGAACTTCACCATCTGATGTAGGGTGGAAGGCACCGCTTTGGCTGCATGAATCCAGGGTCGTCCCAACAGCAGGTTATAAGATACTGTGGCGTCCAACACCTGGAATTCCATGGTAAACAGGACCGGACCAATGGTCAGTTCAAGTACTACATCCCCTACAGTAGCTATTCCATTTCCGTCAAACCCTCGGACACAGATACTGTTCCTGTGGATCCTTCCGTGGTCGATCTTTAACTGGTTCAAGGTAGATAGTGGGCAAATATTGGCGCTTGAGCCGTTATCCACCAATACTCGAGTTACCACCGAGCCTTCACATTTGACAGCTAGGTATAGAGCTTTATTATGCTCCGTACCTTCCACCGGCAGGTTATCATCTGAGAATGTTACCCTGTTCACCTCGAAAATCTTGCTGGCAATGGTTTCTAGGTGGTTTACAGAAATCTCACTGGGTACATGAGCTTCGTTCAATATCTTCAACAGGGCCCAACGATGCTCCTCAGAATGGATCAGTAATGACAACAGTGAGATCTGGGCCGGTGTTTTTCTCAGCTATTCGACCACAGAATAGTCTTGTACCTTCATCTTCCTCAGGAACTCTTCAGCCTCTTCTTCGGACACCGGTTTCTTGGTTGCAACTGGGTTGGTTCTTCTTAGCTCCATCGGAGCAAAACATCGACCTGATCGAGTCAGCCCTTGCGCTTCACAACTGACTTCTTCCACCTGTTTTCCTTTGTACATCACCACCGCCTTTTCATATTTCCAAGGCACAGCCCTACTGTCAATCATCGGCAGCTGGACCACAGGCTTTATGGTCACCAGTTCTCTACATACCCCTTTTAACACGACTGTCGGTGTGGGCGGGATTCCTGATATTACCAACTTGCTTGGCTCGGGTTTGCTTGTTATGGCGGACGGGCTCTTTCCCAATATCACTACCGGCTTGACGCCTTCTCCCTGCGACTGTACACTCGTCCTTCCACTGGTCGAGACTTCTTTCGGGGCGGCTTGGATCATCATCACTGTTTGTGAGGGTTTTCTCAACTCTCCTCCCTCACACACCAACTCAATCATGTGAGTTTCGTGGTGCGCTGGCAGTGGGTTTTGGTTGATGTTAGGAGCTTCTGGTGTCTGGACCTCGATCTTATTGGTGTCGATAAGATCCTGTATGGCATGCCTTAACTTCCAACACTTCTCGGTGTCATGCCCGAGCATCCCTGAGCAGTATTCACAACTTATTGATCGATCCAAATTCTGAGGTGGGGGATTTGGTTCTCGAGTCTGGACAGGACTAACCAAACCCAATTGCCTCAGCTTGTGGAACAAAGCGGTGTAGGTTTCTCCCAACTCCGTGAAAGTTCTCTGCTTCCGCAACCTGTCATTCCTAGCATCTGGATTTCCCCGGAAGCCTGCCCCTGAAGGGTTTCTATACGCCCTCGGTGGAGGATAGGTGTTTTGTGGTGGTGCATATATGTTCTGGGGAGCCGGCGCGCGCCATTGTGGGCGAACCGGAGGCTGAGTGTATGCTTGGGCCTGGTGTACGGAACAATGTGGTTCTCGAGGTGGATAAAAATTTTGTGGTGGGTTGTATGGGTAGTTTGACCTGTGAGATCTGGGTTGGTTGTAGTGCGGCCTGCCAGCCCTGGACCAACTGCCTGCCTCGATCGTGGCAACCTCTTCTTTCTTTCTTCTCAGCGCACCTCCCGTGCCGTTTTGAATAGCCTGGGTTGTGGCTTTGAGTGCCGAATAGTTCAAGATTTTGTCAGACCTCAGACCCTCTTCTATCATGACCCCTATCTTGACCACCTCGTTGAAAGATTTTCCAACTGTTGTCACCAAGTGACCAAAGTAGGTTGGATCCAGTGTCTACAAGAAATAGTCCACCATCTCTCCCTCTCTCATGGGAGGATCGACTCTAGCTGCTTGTTCTCTCCAGCGGAACCCGAACTCGCGAAAACTTTCCCCGGGTTTCTTCCCAGTTCTCAATAATGTGAGACGGTCAGGGACTATCTCGAGATTGTACTGGAAATGACCTGCAAAAGCCTGCGCCAGATCATCCCACATGTACCACCTGCTGGAATCCTGCCTGGTATACCATTCTAGTGCAGATCCGCTCAGACTTTGGCCGAAATAAGCTATCAGCAGCTCATCCTTGCCGCCTGCCCCCCTTATTTTGCTACAGAATCCCCGCAAATGTGCCATGGGATCACCGTGCCCTTCATATAAATCAAACTTAGGCATCTTGAACCCAGCCGGGAGTTGGACGTCTGGGAAAGGGCACAGATCTTTGTATGCTACGCTGACTTGATTGCCCAGCCCGTGCAAGTTCCTGAAGGACTGCTCCAGGCTTTTGAACTTTCTCAATACTTCATCCTGTTCAGGGGCCTTAGCCGGCTTCTCAATCTCTGCCGGCACTTCCAAATGTGGATTGTAAGCCTGTGGTTCGGGGGCATGAAACGTAGGCTCGGGGGGATAGTATTGTGTATCGTGAGCCTGAAACAATGGCTCACTGGTCGTTCTTTGCAAAGGGGCTGATGTTGGTCCCACAAAAATGGGAATATTGGGTGTTGGGAGAGGTTGATGGGGTGGTGGAGCTTGGGAATCATGAGGGCTTCTTTCTTGATGATAAAGGGGATTTGGGCGGCTTGTGGAAGGGCCAGAGTGAGGGTATTCCGGCATGTGCCCCAGTGTTTCAGGGCTCTTTTGTGTTTTGGCTATGGCTAGCTGCATTGCATTCATCTCTAGTCCCATCCTTTCAATCTTTTCCATCGCTTCTTTTAGCAACTGGCTCATCGGCCTCTCTTCCTCATTACTATTCTCTGAAGTAGTCATGCTGGTTGCTATCGGTCCTTTGGATCTGGTTTGATAGGAGTGTGCTGCCAGAGTTCCTTAACAACTTCTTTGTTTGATTCAGACAACAACAAACTTTGTTAGCGTTAGAGTTTAACAGATTTGATCATAACACATAGAGGATGCAATGCACCTAGGCAGTTAATCGTTTCTACATGCTTTGCTTCAAACAACATGCGTCATCCCGGTTTGCTCATTCGTCCCCTTTTAAAGTACTTTGGGAAACCCTGTGTTTTATTTTATTTTGTATTTTCTTTTCTTTCTTTATTAAAAGCGGTCGAATCTTATGGGGATTGCCTACGTATCACGTCCCCGTGTGAATCAGACCAGGCGTAGTTCTGCCTCAAAGAAAAGACACATAGAAATTCTTCTGGAGTCACTTAATTTCATTATCAAAATTTGCTATTACACATTGTTTCAAACAAAAATAGCAACAACACAGACTCCACGGTTTTAAACGTGGTTTGAAGAAAAGAAAACAACATATGGGAAAACAACAAAAGCCAAATAAACAGGACTTGACCAAAAACTAATTTTCCAACTTAAGGGCCCGCGAGGCATCATTCGGCCTCTCTGCGGCTCTAGGTGTGAGGTCTCTTTGCAGGCTCTTCAACTCGTTCATAATCCGGTGGACGCAGCCCATGATGGAAACAAAGAGGGTCTTCCGAGGTGTTCGCTCACATGCCAGGCATTTCATGTAGATGTAATGCCCGATTTCGTCAATCCTTGCTCGAATGTTATCCCTTTCGCTGAACAGCTGCCTGATTTGTCGGTTCTTTAACCCCAGTGCCTGAGCATTGTCGGCAAGTCGATCCTGGAACAACTCCATTTGTCTTTCCATGCAGGCCATTGCATCGTAGCACTGTCTTCTGTCGGCCTGGGCGTCTCGTGCTTGTTTGATGATCCGATCATGTAGAGTGGAGTTCGTCTCCTTTAATATTCCGACGCTCATTTCATAATCCCTTATGACCTGTTGCAAACGCTGCTTCCGGGCCATTGTGTACTTTGCCCATCTGACCTTTATCCTTGCTATGCAAGCTTCTGATTGTTCTAATTCTTCTTGGCTCTGGATGACCTGACTTCTCAAACTTGCTATCAATCTTTCGTCAGAGCGACGCTTCTGTCGGTCAACGTTACTCTTACTGGCTTGGCGAAGGCGGGCCTTCAAGGTTTGGTTTTCTTGGGCTAGATTGTTTCTTTCAGCCTGCTCCTAGGCGACTTGCACATTGTTCTCAAATACAAGCCTTTCGACTTGTTGCTTTAGCTTCCCGATTTCAACCCGGTAACCTTCCTCCCTTTTTAACCATCCCCATTGCTCTTGTGAATCATCTGTGAAGTGTTGGACGTGGGCCCTTTTAGCAGGTCTTTGCTGAATCTGAAACCTTCTTTCGAACCAAGCATCGTACTTTGGGTCTACCTCACCTTTAGCTAGTTCTCGCACCATGGTCTTGGGCTCCAAGAATCTACATTCATGCCACAGTTTTCTAATCTTCCCCTCGGGGAATATGACTCCCGGGCTTAATTCCAAGGCATGCTTGCTCAGATCTTCATCAGTAGGGACTACTTGAAACCTGCCCAGTTGTCGTAATACCCGATGAGGGGCATATGGCTGGATGCTGCGAAGCCCAATTAAGAGAACATGACATTCTTCAGCCGACATGTAGATCACCTCAGTATCAGTCAACCAACCGAATGCCCATTCAATTTGGTAAGCTGTTGTTGACCTTAACCGTGTAAACCATGCTTTGACACCTTCAGGAAATCTGGTGCCTGTGATGCGCTTCTTGAATCCGCTGATACAATTCCTCTCGGTCAAACCGTGGTTCATGTATCCTACTCGGTGATGGAGATGTTCCTGCATCCATAGCTGAAGTAACAGGTTGCAACCTTGGAAGAACTTGCCTCCTTCTCGGCATATAGTCAGAGCCCGGTAGATTTCGGACAAAATCAAAGGAACCACAGTACTATTGGTTCTTTTGATTGCAACGTCGGCCATACCTACCAGACCTATCTCTATCTTTTTATCCTTCCTTGGACAGACCATGACTCCCAAGAACGCTGTGATGAAAGCCAAAGTACGTCTTGCTTCCCATTTGTTTCTGCTCCCGCCGTGAGTTAGCCCAAGGTTCGGTTCCTCGAAACCCTGCGGGGCTCCGTACCGCTGATACAAGAAATGGAGATCACAACATCCTCTCGATAAATCGTCATGTTGTATCTTCCGACTGATGCTTAGTAGATCCAGAAACGCATGCGGAGACACTGGCCTTGGCAAAAGCAAATATTGCCCTCTTAACCTCTCATTCAATCCCGCATATCCGGCGACTTCCTCAAGTGTTGGTGAAAGTTCAAAGTCAACAAAACGGAATACATTGCGGGTTGGGTCCCAAAATGGTATTAGAGCTATAAGAATATCTGTCCTTGGCCTAACACCCAACAAATTTTACAAAACCTCCCAATATTCTTCCTATTACCTCTTTGCTATTGGCTTCCAAATCATTCCACCACATGTGGAGTTGTAGGGGGACCACACTGAGGGACGAGAATGGTTCATTTTGCTCTGTGCTCATCCTGCACATTTATTAAGGTGACCTTTTAGGCGAAAACAGAAACCTTTATTTTGACTCTAAACAAAAATCTTGGAAAACAAAACAAACAGTATACGTATTTATATACATGTGTATATGTACATATATGCTTTATGGTATATCATTATTGGTAAAATGAAAAAGGGAGTTGGACCCGATGAGGGTTGCCTACGTATCTCACATCCGGTGAGAATCAAACCGACGTAGTTCGGGTTATAAACTAACTAGTTTATTATTTTATTTTATTTATTATTTTTTTTTTCTTTTTCTCTTTTTTTTTTTGAAAATAGAGTAAAATAAAATAAAAACTCATTCCTCATTCCCAGCTTGCCATTTTTCTCTTTTCTCTTTTCTCTTTTCCTTTTTTTTCCTTTATTTTTTTTTCATTCTTTTTTCATTTTCTTTTTCGTTTCCTTTTTTTTTGCTTTTCTTTTTGTTGTGGTCGAATCTTATGGAGATTGCCTACGTATCATGACTCCGCATGAATCAGACCTTGCGTAGTTCGGACCAATAAGAGATAAACAATAATAAACATTTTTTCAATTTTCATATTAAAACAGACCGGGTTTCAAAGGTTTGAAGATGACCTACAAACTCGAAAATCAAACACCCGCATATTCTAATCAAAAGATTTACAAACAGCCAGTTTCTTTCCCCGTTTGACAAATGCAACCAAACGGCTATTTTTGCAAATGTGGCCCCTTCCAAATTTCACATGAATTTTGAGGCCGGGGAGGATTATTTTATGACACCTTACAAACTTGTCCGTTCTTTTACGAAAATAACCTTTCGACAACTGAAAGATACTCTAAGGCTATTTCGGCAAGAACGGTTTAAGACGCGGCCGAGGCTGGCTCGGCTTATTATGACAAAATTCCAACGGTATTTTTTCTTTTCAAATTATAATAAAACCTAGTGTTGCAAACACGGCCCTTCAGCGCCTCGGGGACGAAGATTTTTAAGGCTATGTGGGTCCATATCTCAAAATGACCCAAAGGCTGCTGTTTATGCCAAATCAGCCTTCCGGCGTCCCTATCGGGAACATTTGGCTATTTATGACAAAACAACATCACCTGACTTATTTATAACTTTTTTTTATCGTTTTTCAAATTAGAAAAGTCAATATTGCAAACACGGCCTTTCAACGTCTTGGGGACGAAGATTTTTAGGCTGTGGGGGTCAACTGGACCAAGTCTTAAAAAACAATGACCCAAAGGTGGCTGTTTATGCAAAGTCAGCCTTCCGGCGTCCCTTTCGGGAACATTCGGCTATGTCTTGATGAAACAGCGTCACCCAACTTCTTTATGACAAAATTAAAGTTTGACATATATTTTTGTTTATTATTATTAATTTGTTTTGGCTTTTTAGCAAAAGGTGGGGTTGGACCCGATGAGGGTTGCCTACGTATCTCACATCCGGTGAGAATCAAACCCGCGTAGTTCGGGTAAATAAACTATTTTGGAGAAGACCCTTTTCCATTTTCTATTTTTTATTATATTTTTTCCACAACAATCAAATAGACTATTATTTTTCATTCATAACAAACAAACAAATTAACAAAAAAAACATACAAAAAACATAAAACATAAAACATTCCTTCTTTTTCCTTTGTTTTTCTTATTCTAAAGAAAAAGAAATTTTTTTTTGGAATTTTTACCTTGCTTAAAAAAAATATTTTTTGAATTTTGGATTCTAAAGAAGAATCAAAATGTTTTCGGATTTTTTTTAATTTTGAATTTTCTTTTGAATTTTTTTTGATTATATATATATATTTATTTTGGAACAGATAATAAAATCACGTTAACGCCCGACTCTTTTTATTTTTATTTGGCATTTTCATAGACAACCAAAATAAGATTAAAAAAACATTTTTTTTAAAAAAAAAACAGACCTTTTTTTTGATTTTTATTTAATGGCACAACAAACTATTTTCTTTTTGAAAAAAAAAAACAAGACAGAACAATGATGATTTTTTCTTCTATTTTTCCTTTGCTTTTAATATAACAAACTAATAAGACATTTTTTTTATTTTCTCAAAATTTCGGCAGAGTTTCGATACTACTTGGACATTGCTTTTTTCTAAAAATAAGTAGTTATATCTCTACACTGTTATTTTCTCCTCTTTTTTTACGATTTTCTAATTTATGGAAAATGATGACAACATACAAAATCTTTTGAATTTTCATGCTCTTTATATATATATATATATATATATATATATATATATATATATATATATATATATATATATATATATATATATTTTTTATATTTATTGTATTTCTTTTCAAAAATGTGGCATGGGGGACATAGGGAATTCCAAGACTTCTTGGATTCCGCAAATGTTCCCCATGTGCTTTTCCCAAAAATGAAGCATGGGGGACATAGGGAATTCCAAGACTTCTTGGATTCCACAAAGGTTCCCCATGTGCTTTTTCCCAAAATGTAAAGCGTGGGGGACATATGGAATACCAAGGTCTCTTGAATTCCACAAATGTTCCCCATGCTTTTGATTAAAATAAGATCATGCTGGAAAAACGTGCGGCCTTCTTATTAAACGTGATCAACATAACAATTCACCCTTGAATAAGTACAACATGTAGCACATAGGATGCCAAAAGATGGTCTATTATTTTCAGGTTGCTTGTCCTAGACGGACCCAACCCATGTGTTGAGTCCCCTAAGTCAAATGCACATGATGCAAATAAACGTTCCTACTAGGGATCCGGCATGTGGCTTTGTTATACTAAGTTCAGAACCTGGGTGTTTGTTCTAGACCTGGCTTACCCGAGCGGACAGCTCGAGCCGGGGGGGGGCAGCGTACCGGGAATACAGAAGCTTCACCGGCTTAGCAACTTGTCCGAACCTCGTTCTAAATTGGGATTTGACACTATACAGAAAAGAAGTCGTACGAAGTACACCCTTCTTCATGATTTAGAAGACTCAGAAAGAATAGGGGTTTCAACACAGTTTATATACAGTTCACGTAATATCAAAGCGGTAAAAGACAACCAATTAGCACATTAAGCATAGATCATGTAACAAAATCAGATAAAACCAAATATAACAATTTATCTAAGCTCGAATTTCTAACCCTGAACCAGAGATTCTGGGTTTGTTCCCCAGTGGAGTCGCCAGAGCTGTCACACCTCCTTTTTCCATACCCGAGAGGGTAAAAGGGAGTTTTTTCCAATTAAAGGACAATCGAAACGGGATTTGGTTATTTATTTTAGAGTCGCCACTTGGGAGATTTAGGGTGTCCCAAGTCACCAATTTTAATCCCGAATCGAGGAAATGAATGACTCCATATTACAGTCTGCGTACCAGAAATCCGGATAAGGAATTCTGTTAACCCGGGGGAAGGTGTTAGGCATTCCCGAGTTCCGTGGTTCTAGCACGGTCGCTCAACTGTTATATTCGGCTTGATTATCTGATTTTATACAAATATGAACTTATGTGCAAATTATAACTTTTTACCGCTTTCATAATTATTATTATTAAGGAATGTGAACATCGCTTAAAACATGTCTTCGGACCGCGTCACATGAAATGCACCCACGATCCGGAACATATTTTTATTCAATGTTTTAGGATTTGGATTTGGGTCGCATGAAATGCACACCCGAGTTTAAGAAAGTAGATTATTAAACACGCACCTAAAGAGACTATCGTGTTATTATTTTGGGAAGGCCGTGAAATTCGCTAAACGGCCCTCCTGAATTCTAAGTAATTTAAAACAAGTATTTACTGAGGGCCCCGCAATTTGTATTTTTATTCGGCGAGGCTCATCTCATTCTTATTTTTTTTAAAAGGAATTTGCAACGTCGTGGAAATGCATCTCAGACCACGTCACAATCAATGTACCCGTGATTAGAGACACATTTCGATTTCGCTGAGACTTGGATTTGGGTCACATAAATGTGCACCCGAGCTTAAGGAGATAATATTATTAAAGGCGCGCCTAAAGCAACTAGCGCATTATTATTTTGGGTAGGGCCGTGAAATTTGCTAAACGGCCTATCCCGGAATCTAAGTATTTAGTACATACATTTTGTGAGGGCTCCGCAATCTGTACATTTTTTATTTTTGGTGAAGCTTGTCTCGTTTTATTTATTTATTATTTGTTTATTTTTTCAAAAAAGAAAAAATAAAGGGATAAGGCTAAAATAACTACATTCTTTGCTACTTTGCGAGGTCATAGGTTATAGATTGAACCTATTTGATGAAGCGAGTATTTTTCCGCGGAATTAAAATTGCTACTATAATTTCAACATTACTACCACATGTATAAACAACTATTAAGACAAACTAAATAATTAACACCTTTCATGCAAACCTCTATTACGACAAATATTTGGATAACAACAATTTAAACATGAAGAAACAAAATGTCAAATAGCTACTTAAAATAACGAAACAACGGAAAAGACATTCACGGCCAAATTTCAATACCATACGGAGTTAATTATCAAATATAGCAATTCGCAATCATCATGTATATATGTCTCGCGTAATTTCGCGTACTATCCGCATGAACTAGGATTGTATTTCAACAAACACCTATACATATTACTAAACAGCAAACATGAAGGACACGGGCAGAGATAACCTACTTGAGATTAACGTCCGATGCGTTGGACCTGCGACGAAACCTCGGACAACAACCTCGACGTACCGGACCTCGACGAACCAAAGACGACCTCAATGGAGACTGAAAGCTCGACCCAATACTGTCAACGCACGAGATGTTGGATGCCTTTTGGATTTTTTCGACGCAGCAGGTTTGTAGTGGAGTTTGGACGTGAAGGAGTGGGGTTAGGGTTGCTGGGGGCGTGAGGATGGTGAACGACAATGGTGGGAGCTGGTTGCGACGGGGGGTGCGACTGGTTTGGGTTTGCTTGGTGGTTGTGTTGTGACGGAGAGGAAGTGGGTGTTCGGACGAGATGGTGATGCGAGAAGGACGACGAATGAAGCAGCGACGGGGACTGCCGGTGGTTGTAGGCGATGGGGAAGGCGTCCGAGCTGGTGGTTTTGGGGAGTTGCTGGGGTGCGAGGGTGGTTGATGGTAGCGGTTCCGACGAGTGGTTTTTGGAGGCGGAAGCAGCTGCGGTGGTGGCGACAGTAAAGTCGAGGAAGGAGGAGGCTATGGAGGTTATGGCGTTATGGCGTTGTGGGTGGTGGTTTTGGAGTACAGTGACAACGGGGGGGAAGCTGGTGGTCGACGGACGTGGGTGGTGGCGTTTTGGACGTGAGGGGATGGTGGTTGAAGGGTCGTTTGGTGGTTTACTGGAGGGGTCGTGACGGAGGTGGTTCAAGCGTGGGGGGTGGGGGTCTGGCTCCTAGGTTTTTTTCTTCTTCTTCTTTTTGAAGAAGAAGATGAATAGTGTTGTGCCAAAAATTTTCCAGTCCGTTTTTCTTTCTTTGTCCGTGTATTTGATCCCTTTGGCCAAGACAAATGAGCCCCACGCGTGGTGGGGTTCGAGGCTTGTTTTCCCCACGCGTGGTGGGGTTCCCCGTGTATGGGATTCCGTCCGTGTTCCCCACGTGTGGCGGACTCGGATTATTATGGGTTAGGTCCGAAAATTAGGCCTAAAAGCGGGTAGTTTGAACCCGAATATTATTCTTTTGCCCGGACCGAGAAATAAGAAAACGTTGTTTAACTAGTCCTATGTAAGCAAAATAACTACCAAAAATAAGACTAGTATTTAAACAAAACTATATCTTTTTTTTTTGAATATTTTTCAAGATTTAAAATAGCTACAAAATATTAGTAAAACTATTTTTTGTAATTTTCGTAAATATTAAGATAAAATATGAAGTAATATTTTTTGTATTTTTCAAAGTTAAAATGACTATAAAATACTAATAAAACTATTTTTTTGTAATTTTCGTTTTTTAATAAAGACAAAATATAAAGTAATATTTTTTTGTATTTTTCCAAAATTAAAACGACTACAAAACATTAATATAATTATATTTTTTTTGTAATTTTCGAATTTATATAAAGTACCAAAATAAAGTACAATTTTTTTTTGTATTTTTCAAGTTTATGAGAAATACATAAACTAAAATTTATATATATATTTTTGTGATTTTTCTTTTTGCAACGAAATAAAGTAAAATAGTTAAAATGACTATATTAGACCCAATTACATATTTATGCAAAAAATGTGAAAATCCTCGGGGAGGGTCAAAAATCACGTGCTTACAATGCCCGTACCATATGTAGACATGCTATTGATAATGGGAACAAACAGGGTCAAGCCCTGCATTATCCCGTGCATGCCCATAAAGATAGTCGCTGAGAACATCTTGGCCTTGTAGTTGAAGAAGGGGGTCAAAAGACATGAACCTACGTTCATGGCTACCCTCTACATTGAAGATATAGAACGCCCCTCGGGTCCTATTTCTGCACTAGTGAAGGAGCTGCTACTAGAGTTTGAAGACGTCTTGCCACAAGACATGCCATGCCGACTCCCACTTTGGCGCACTGTGGACCATGAGATTGAGTTGGTGTCGGATGCGAAGCCACCTGCCCGGGCGCCTTACAGAATGTCCCAACCCGAACTCATTGAGCTTCGGAGACAGTTGACATAAATGCTAGACACAGGGATCATCGTGCCCAATAAGTCCCCATATGGGTCCCCTGTGCTATTCTAAAAGAAACATGATGGCAGCCTACGACTCTGTGTGGATTATCAGGATCTAAACAAAATCACTGTGAAGAACAAGTACCCTATTCCGCTAATGGTAAACTTGTTCGATAGACTAGGTGGTGCGACGGTGTTCACTAAAATAGACCTGAAGACAGGTTATTGGAAAGTTCGGATTGCAGAGGGTGATGAACACAAGGTGACCTGTGTGACAAGATATGGGTCGTATGACTTCCTGGTTATGCCATTCGGCTTGACTAACGCTCCAGCCACATTTTGCACCCTGATGAACCAAGTCTTTCGAGAATACATTGACAAATTCGTAGTGGTCAACTTGGATGACATTGTGGTATATAGCCAAACACTATAAGAACACCTAGAGCACTTGCAGAAGGTCCTAGCCCGATTGCGGGAGCACGAATTATATGCGAAGCTATCCAAGTGCTCCTTTTCTCAAAAACAAATTGACTTTCTCGGACATGTCATCGAGGAAAGGCGGATCAGTATGGACTAACAGAAGATTCAGGCTATCACAGATTGCATGCCGCCTAAGGATGTCCATGCCTTGAGGGCGTTCCTTGTCCTATGCAACTTCTATTGGCGATTTGTGAGAAATTACTCCCTCACTGCAGTGCCATTGATAGAACTCCTCAAGAAGGTCATGCCTTGGGATTGGGTAACCATACAAGTGGAGGCCTTCAACGCATTGAAAGCGGCTATGTCTAGTAGCCCCGTCTTGGCCCTCCCTGATTTGGCCAAGCCATTCAAGGTACAAACAGATGCTTCCGACTATGTCCCTGGTGGAGTTTTGCTACAAGAAGGGCATCCTGTAGCGTATGAGAGCCGGAAGCTGAAGGATGCAAAGCGCCGCTATACCGCCCACGAGAAAGAATTATTGGTTGTAGTTTATTGCTTACGCCCTTGGAGGCACTATTTGCTGGGAACCCCGTTAGTGGCCAAGACGGACAACACAACTGTTAGCCATTTCATGACCCAGTCGAAGCTGAATGGTCGACGGGCGAGGTGGCAGGAACTCCTAGCGGAATTTCACTTCAATCTGGAGTACCGAAGTGGGAAGACTAATCATGTTGCTGATGCGCTCAATCGGAAAGTTGATCTAGAATCGGTGTGCCTACTCGCCACCCTAAGGGGGAGAAAAGTAGCCACCACCATAAAAGACCAGATACAAAATCTACTCATCAAGGATCCTGCTGCACAATATTTGGTTGATTTGGTAGGACATGGAAAGACTCGCCAGTTCTACATGGAAGATGGTTTCCTGAAAGTGGAAGGGAACCAACTTTATATTCCTAAAGGAGGAGATCTGTGAAGGACTCTTCTGGCGGAAATACTGTGTGGGCTGGCCATCTCGGTGAAGAATGCACCATGACATTACTTCACCATGCATATTATTGGCCTCAAATAGCTGATGATGTCGCTCAGTATGTGAAGACTTGTCTAGTATGCCAGAAGGACAAGTCGGACCGCTTGACACAAGCGAGACTCTTGGAACCACTAACTGTCCCAAGGTCTTGGGAAAGCGTTCCTCTAGATTTCATCACTGGATTGCCCAAGGTCGGAGATCTCACAACTACCTTGGTTGTGGTGGATCAGTTTTCCAAGTATGATATCTTCATAGTAGCCCCACAATATATATCAGCAGAAGATACAGCTCGACTCTTCTTCTCTTATGCCGTCAAATATTGGGGCCTGCCTAAAGACATTGTTAGTGATCGCGACTCACACTTCACTAACAACTTTTGGACCTAAATCTTTAAGAGCCCCGGGTCAAAACTGAGTCACAACTCAAGTTTTCATCCGCAATCTGATGGACAGACAGAGCGGTTCAATGGCATGCTGAAGGAATATCTCCGCCACTTTGTAACCGGATCGCAGAAGAACTGGGTGAAGCTTTTGGATGCTGCTCAACTATGTTTCAATTCACAAAAGAGCTCTAATACAAACAAAAGCGTTTTGAAATTGTTACCGGACAACAAGCGCTACGTGTCCCATGGCGTCCTAGCAAGCCTCCTAACGCCTAGCGCAATGGATGGCCTCATGGTCTTAGCTGCGCCAAGTGACAAGTGTGTATGTGCCTCTGTCGCCCCATGGATAGTCCTCGTCAGCGCCCAGCCACAGGCAGATGCCAATAGCGTCACACGCGCAGACAACGCTGCACGTGCAGACCGTAATGCCAAAGACAAAGTTGTTAACAACGGACCTGTTTCTACCTTGTAGAATCATTGTAAATATAGAGTAGTTTTATTTCATTTGCTTCCATTATGTTCCTCTAGCTTAGTTAGGTCAAGTCTTGTAACTTTGATTTTTTAAGCACTATTAGGGGGGATCAAGCAATCAAACTTTCTTACAAGCAAACAATTTTCTGTACTGGTGTCTCTCCCTTTCGACACCGTGTTGCTTTTCTGTAATAGCTTTCATTAATACAATCAAGCTTTCTTTCTTTCATTCTCAATTCTCATTTCTGTTCTCTCAATTACTCGGATGGCACTAACAACCACGTCTAGCGTACGGAGGGGCCTCAGTTAGCGGATAGTAACTGCACTGACATCAGTTGCTTAGCCTTACATCGCCCTTCCAAGAAATCTCAGGAAAACGCCGCGTAATAGTAATGATGCAAGGGACAGTAGTTCTTTTACTCTAGTTAGTCTTTGAATTGGTTAAAGAAATCAAACACGATTAAAAGTTCTATAGAACACGTGGCAACCATCTAAGATTCTATTGAGAAAAAATGGACAAAAGTTTACTAGAGGGGATCTCAACCCCAAATCCTCATTTTTTTGTGCTCCCCCTCTCCCCCGCCCAGATACCCAATGTTTTCAGGATGCTATTTTCTTCAAGAATTTAATTATTCCCTTAACAATTCACGCAAAACCAAAAGAGCTAATGTGCCAGTACTTTTACACACATGAATAACGTTGAAATTTGAGCTCCATAACTTAAAAAATATTCTTTCTTATTAAAACAAAACAAAGGTACTCTTTTTACGACATGAAAAGAAAGTACTTATCTTGTTGAAATAAAGAAAATATTTTTTCTACATCATGAAAAAAAATACTCATTTTGTTGAGATGAAAAAGAAAATACTCTAAATAGTATTTTCTATTTAGGTGGGGGTTAGGGGGTGGGGGTAGGGGTGGGGGTATGGGAGGTGGGTGTGTTGGGGGGGGGGGGCGTAAGGTGAGGTTGTGAGGGTTGATGGGGATGGAAAATAGGGTGGTGGAGAAGATTGAAAAAGAGTTTTGGAAAATATTTTTTCTTCTCTTGATAGGAAAAATAACTTTGATTATCATATTTTTAGACAAAAAATAGCCTTAGTCTATTAGTTTTGTTTAGTTTTAAGCTAGAAAAAATCTTGAGTCAATTTCACTTCATCTCAATTTTTAATCACAAAAGCTCTCTCAAATATCTGCCAAAAAAATGTGTTAGTTGGATTTTGAACCTTTGATCTCATAGAACAAAATCAAGCATATAACCAGCATACCAAGATACAAATTATGTCAGGTAATATGTCATTTTTTTCCTATTTATTCGTTTTTGTACAATATTAATAAATATATTTAATAAAAATTTCCGACGCGGCGTGATACCGCTTCGATAAGGGTGCATCCGCCCGTGGGTGTCTAGATCAGATAGTAAATTAGTAATACCCATAAACCTCTCTTGAATAATTTCGGCATTTTTATTCCTCCATTTTTCATTTTCCTCTGTAGGCAATAAATCAATTCATTTTTCATTTCATTTTCTTTAAGGCTTCTTCAATGGATCAATTCTAAAGCTTCTGAGCACCTGTCAGAAGCTCAATTCCAAGCAAGCTTCTCATACTTAACAATGGTGGAATCTGTAGCAACATTGATACAAGTTCATAAATTTAACTGAAACCACATATTAACACAGAATAACTCTATTATCAAAAAAAAAAAAATAAACCAGAATAACTCAAAATTTATGTGTATAGTTCAGGCTCTCACTAATTGCACACTTGTTCATTTAAAAATCTATCATTTTTGCACACTTGTTCTTTTCTTTCTTCATTACTCCAATACAATACTTTGGAAATAAGTTTGAGGCTTGATAGATTATGTTAATGCACGACCATAACAGATTGCTCATAACAGATAGAATATTTATCTTTTCATGAACAACTTGGAGTTCAATTATTTAAGAAAACAACAACATACCCAATATAGTCCTACAAGTGGGGTCTGACGAGGTAATATGTACGCAGACCTTATTAACCCTACCCTGTGAAGGTAGAGAGGGTGTTTCCGGAGAGCCTCGGCTCAAGGACAAAATGAAAATGAGCAGTATCAACAATATTTAAGACATTCAAAGTAAATAGTATATGTTACTCTTCTTCTAAATCTTGCTTTTATCCACGTAAAATCTTGCCAAGAGCACGAAAATATCTTCTTAATTCTTGTTTAGCCATCTAAAATCTTGATACAAATATTATAGCCAAGAGTGCCAAAATGATAGTGTAATTTGGTTGAGTTTTTCTCAAGCTAGTTCATCACTATATGATCTCTCTTAGGCTGTTACATAATTTTAGTAGCAGATATATGTATCATCTCTCTTCATTTGCCTCTGTAATGGTTTCTTCAAGTGGAGTTCCAGGTTCTGTTGTAGAGAAGCCTTCATCTGGAGGCGACGCAGTTCTGGTTTCTGGGCTTTGTGAGGGAAGGTTGGGAAATATTTCTGGGGAAGCTGCACTTGCTGCGAACGGTGTAGTCGTTTGGCTTTCATTGCCTTCGCCCGGATTTTCTGACTTAGAATTAGGTTTGTCTTTCTCATCATCAAAGGCTTTTGCTATAGCAGAAAGCTTTTGCCATATAGAATCATCAGTGGCTAAGATTTCCCTGTTCTGGTAAAGAAAGATGAGGAAGAATATGAGAAGAGCGGAACTTGCTGATACACCAGCTATGAGGAAAAGGCCCTTAAAACTATCTAGCGTGAGGCTAGATGTTGTAGCCATTCCATCTTTCTCTGGACAGTCTGTTTCATTCCCAAACCATTTCTGTATTATGTTATTCATAAACTCTCCCTCCATCACCTTTAGGACTGCTCTCGAGACGTCAGGTACCAATGGAGATCCTTTTGGAAATGCCTGCAAGAAGTTATGGAGAAAAAAAATATGGATTAGATTGAGTAAACTACAAACCATTCTAAACACGTTCCAAAACATCACTGGAGCACGAGAATCTTACGAATCCAAAGCCAGCGGTCTTGTATGTTGGGCCGATCATAATATACTTCCCGCAGTACTTGTTGAGGAAGAGTCTGAGATAAGGTAGTTCATCAACAATTGCACCAACACCTCCATTTTTACTTCCTCTCGAGAGGGCATCATTATACTCTTCCAATTTGCTATAATTTCTAAGCTTGGTGCTGTCAAATTTCATGCGCTTCAAGATGTCTTCGACAAAGGAACCTTTTTGGTACCCGACATATTCTCCATTCTTGATGAGATCATTGAGGTCTGTTATAGTAGGTTGTAGCTGTTGCACCGTTAACATAGATGTTAAGCTGGCTGTGTAACTTGATGTCAGTACTAGCACCACGAAAGCCCACACAATCACCACAAATCTTGTTAAGTTGCTTGTTACCCTCTCTTCTGCAACCAGCCATATATATGATTTGTTGAGAAACAAGGAGAATCAATGTAAAGCTTTCATATATACTTTGCTTTGAGTTAGAGACTTACTGTGAGCAAAAACGAGAGTTGAAAAGGAAAACCAGAATATCATCCCAACTTGCTTGCGTTTGGGTCCTCGAAATTCTTCGTTTACACGGTGTTCGAGTACCCAAACCACAAAACCAATGAAGACGAAGAATGCTCCAGTTGTTATCCAAATTTCTTTCTGTAGAGGTTTCAAGAAAATCCAAGCATTCTTTCTCTCATCATCCTTTACTGGCACAACTGCAGAAATGCCCGACTCTGTAAAAGGTAGTGCGAAATCCACATTCTTGGATCGGCTCTCTGAAATGGTCACATCACCTACAACTGCATCATATTCCTGGTTCAAGAAGACGATGATTATTATGGTTGATCTTTCTCAGCCAAAGAAAAAGTAGAAAGTCGATAAGAAAACCCCCAAAACGAGCATGTAAGGTTTTCAGCCAAAGAGGTTAATTTAAACAAGGACTAGGTATTACCTTAGAAGAGATCTTGTAAACAAGATGATCATAGTCTGGATTAGTGTGACTATCCGGCATTCGAAATGGAATAAATTCATAAGGGACAGCATATGGCAAAGATTGGATAACTTCTATGAAGACATCTGCACAGAAACCAGTTGCAGTTACTGCTTTTGTTTTTGGATCTGTTTCCACTTTAATGAATTGCTCCAGCCCTCCTTTGACAGGAACGCCAATCCTTAACTTCTTCCCGGTTGTGGGTATTTCCCAGCCTCTCGGAACAATATTAGATTCACCGGGCCAAAAGATGGTCCCTAGTTTCTTATTATTACTCTTAGCTGTTTTCCCATTCATCTTCAGTTTATAGGAAATTCCATCCGTCTCTGTCCAGAATCCAATACTTCTCTCTCCTTTCCCAATTATATTCACAATCTGATATGGGGATGGCTGCAATTCTCCATTAATGATACGGAAATCACCACTTAGTCCAGTTTTTAGCGTTATGTTTTGCATAGAGTCAATGAGCAAAGATCCCAACTCTGAGGTTCCAAGTGCATCTAAGTCCGTTGAGTTGTCTCTAGTGTCTACTTTGTTGGATTTTGGGGTAGCAGTGCCAGCCACCTTCTCTACTGCTTTTGCTAATGCTGTGACGCCATCATACGCCCATAGCCCGTAAACATTGAGTTCTACTGTGTCCATGTCTGGATACTCTTGGCGAAATCTCCTTCTCCATCTCTTGTTGAAATTGGTAAGCTCATTTGATCTTGGAACATAAGGCTTTATACCAAGAACACCTTGCATTGATGACTCAATCACTGAACGATTTACCGAATCCAGAAGACTCGTTAGAACATCTGTGATGATCCATGCATATCCATCGCTCATCATTCCAGCCTCTTCTGCCTTGAGAAAAAGGCGTGAGGCAAGAGATGGTTGCAAGTGCACGATGAAAATCCTAGTCTGCATTGTATTCAGCTTGTAAAGCTCTCTGAGGATTTGATCATCATTGGCTGAAGGTGAGATAACACTTCTATATGAGACTAAAGTGCTGTTTTCTAGTAAGGCATCACTCAAATGTGGAACTATTCCAGTTCCATAGGGGCTATCCTCGTATATGACTACAACCTCCCTCCAATCAAATCTACTAACAATTGCTGCAATGGCCTTGGTCTGGCTGGAAGAAGGAAGTGCTGCTCTGATGAAGTAGGGGTGTTCCTTGACTGTAAGTAAAGGACTTGTTGCTGGAGAAATGATTGGGACTTCTGCTCTTTTCGCTATGTCAATCACAAAATCAGTTTGTGTAGACATTTGTGGCCCAAAGATAGCTTGCACTTTGACATCCTTTAGCAAGGATATAGCTGCACATACATATCAGACTAAGAAATTGTTTGAAACATCCCTTCTGAAATAGGAAAATCGAAGGGAAAGAAAATTTTACAAAAAGAGTATCTCATGCAAATAGGGCATGAATAACTACTAGATGAAGCACCCAGGGGTATGGCCTAGTTATAAATGAAGTGGGTTGAGAACCATGAGGTCTCAGGTTCAAATATCAACATAGACAAAAACACTATGTGATTTCTTCTCATCTGTCCAAACTTTGGTGGTCAGAGTTGCTTGATAGTTGTGCTAATAGGAGGTAGCAGGTATCTCGTGAGATTAGTGAGGTACGTGCAAGCTAGTCAGAACACTACGTTTAAAAAAAGAACTAATAGATGAAGTTGAATCTATTATAGACTATATTGGGCGGACTCTCCAAAATGTTGTCGCACCCGTGTCGGATCCTTCGAAAATACACTACTTTTGGAGGACCCGACACGCACCCGATGATATTTTCAGAGAGTCCGAGCAACATAGATTCTAGATCTAATAGAACCAGCACAAGTCTATAAGGGCTAGAAATTTGCCAAGTTACTTTGCTGCTCAGTATAGATCTTGACTATACTGAGTAGTGTGTATACACATACACACACACACATATATATATATATACCAGCGTATGTCCGACGCGTGAAGCAAAAAGAATAAGATATGCTAGTTTAAGAGAAGTAAATCAAGGAGCTATATATATGCAGCTGAATTTACCAGCAGATGCTGCTTCAACATCATCTTTCTTGGAATCCCTGAAGTGAGGGACTATCCTAATGGCACTGCGACTAGCGGCATGGTAATCTTCAAGAGCTAGCAATATACATGTGTGCATTACTTTTGCCACATTTGTTTCCAGATCAAGAATTATACCCACATCCACCTTCTTAACGGCGTTAGTTTCATCTTCACCACTTATTGGCATTATGTAATGGCAAAAGCAAATAATGGAGACAAATTTCATCAAAAGAATCAGGAAATGGCATCTTGGATTTGGCATTTGGAGAACTCTGATAAGTTGGACAAGCAGTTTGTGCCTATGCAACTAACCATACCTTTCAAAGATATCTGTACAGTTCTCTCAAATGGGTGGCTGTGGATATAAGGCTTCAGAATCAGGGAACTTCACATACACTTATTTCTGTAAACACCTTAGTACCTATAATAAGGCCAAACCCCATAAATGTAGCAAGAAAAGTCAAATAAATTTTTCAAAGATGACAAGATTTTGGTTGAACTTTAGTTCTGGACTAGCTCAGTTACAAATCCTATGAATTACCCATTAGAGCTACTACTGCTATATATGATCCTGTCTTATTTTACGCGTTTTCAGTTTAGAGTCTTTAGTCTTGGTCAGTAACATGCTTGCACATCAAACAGCAAAACACAGCCACCTCCCGTCTTCTAGTTATGCATGGAATGATAATGCAAGAGGGAGATGCTTTTTTTACATCATAAGTATATACTATATATAACTTACGAAGTGGAGTATTGGAACAACGGTAAAATTGTCTTTGTGTGACCTATAGATTACAGGTAATAGCCGTGGAAGCTGCCACTAATCTTGCATTTCTAGATCACACCCCTTGGAGTGCGACCCTTTCCTAGACCCTACATGAACGCGGGATGCCTTGTGCATCAGGCTGCCGTGAAAGCAACTACTAATGCTTGCATTAGGATAGACTGTCTACTATTATACCTCTAAGGGTACAGCCTTTCCCCTAACCCCGCGCGAATACGGAATGCTTTGTGCACCGCCGGACATATTACTGCTCTCCTTCCATCCAATTGTGGTCCTAAAACCTTTCATTGTTTAATTATGATCCATAACTATGGTGGTTGTCTGCTCTATGTGTTACTGAATATTCAACTTTTTGAACTTGTGGGTCAAATATTCTAGTCTTCTTCCCATTCATTTCGTCAACTTTCGTCAATTCAACAGTCATCTGTTGTTCGAGAGCAAGAATCCAGCCCATATTAATAAACTATTAAGTCAAGCTGGGATAGTAATATTGCTACTAACTTGGTTTTTCTCTAAACCTCCTCTGACCTTTATATGAGTCCAATAATTGAAGCCAAAGAAAGGGGAAAAAAACAAAAAAAAAAAAACAAAAGAGAAAGTAATAATTATACTTCAAACTTGGTCTATTCCTCTCTTGGATTGCTTCAAACTCGCATTTTATACTTATACTAATTTTTCATGATTAAGTAATAATTAAGTGATAAAGTGTATTACTCCCTCCGTTCCAATTTATGTGTAACCTGTTTGATTGGGCACGAAGTTTAAGAAAAAATAAAGACTTTTGGAATTTGCGGTCCTAAACAAGTCAAAAGGGGGCGTAGAGTGTTTGTGTGGTTATAAAAGTTATCATTAAGGATAAAATTGTAAGTTTAAACTAAATTGTTTTCAAATTTAGAAAGGGTCATTCTTTTTGGAACGGACCAAAAGGAAATAGGTTCACATGAACGGGAATAGAATGAGTAATAATTAACTATGTTTTGGTGATAAAAGTGCATATGAAGACATGTGTCATGTATCAATTGGATTAACGTAAACTTTACAGAGGCGAACTAATGTTATCAATTGAGGGGGTCATCGGCACCCGGAAAGTTCAACAAAATTTTTGTGAATATATATATATATACTGATATGTCACCCTGTATACAAAATAGATTTTGGTTGAACGCAAAAATACACTCTCGACCTTCAAATCTTGGGTCCGCCTCTGCCGTAAATATCAATAAGTTTTAACCGCTTTAGACAGTATATTTGATTGCTATTATCCCCAACAAGCTCTCTGTAATTTCTTATGTAGATGAAAGGCAATGTTTCGAAATGTTTAGTTATAAATATTCTCGAGTATTAAAATTTTTGATTCACATTACTGCTTTTTAATCCAGTTTTCATAAAAAAGCGAGGGAAAGTCTGTATAATGCAATTTGAGACAAGTAGACACATTAACATCTCTTTTTTCAATTTGAGAATGTTTTGTGAAATCTTCCTAAACTAAAGGTTAGCTATAATTTAACCCAATATGCTAATGTTTACTAATTTATAAATATATATATATATATATATATATATATATATATATATACACATACACACACACAATCTATGAGCGTGCATTGCACGTTAATAATGGCACGTGATGATTTAAACATTTATTTATATGAAGGAACAATGAAATTTTATTAATGAGAAAATTTTTATGGATAATAATACAACAATTATCTAAATGCCGAAAAATATTATTACATTAGCATAATACTTTAAAATAAAAGGACATTATCAAAAATTACACAAATGATTAATTTTATCATGTTAGTTAGATAATTAAATATTATAGTTTAAAAATATTTAATGTGATGGTATCTTAACGAACACTTCTTTGTGGACAATATTTTTTTGTGTATGTTTCCTCCTAATGCGTTGGTTGCTCTGCCTTAACCAAAACTATTATTGTCGATCTTGATATCCTTCTTGAAAGTGCAACATACAGTTATTCGTGCAAGAAAATATATTGTGATAAATATAGTCCAATATTTAGAATGTTTGTCTTTGTACGTTATTTATTATATTTGTAAAACATAAACATGCTAAAAATTATTTTCACACAAATTTAAAACAATATTCCTTAGTTTCGGAAGACGAAAGTTGAATTTAGGGATAAGAATATACTTAGAAATACATTAACCAATATCATAATTTTTGCATGTATGACGTTATTGTCAAAACTTTTATATATTATCTGTGTGCTATTACATAGGCTACTCGGCTTATCTAAGTTTTTCAGTAGCATGACAGGCATATTTTTCTTCAAAATTAACCTATATACAATAGAAGATCAATTTTAACTTAGTCTATTATATATACGGTGACAGTAACATACATAAGAAATAAGAAACTTGACAACAAAAATGTATGGTTGAAGGCCATTTGGTATTAAAGTATTTAAGTATTATTCTTGGTAGTAATTATTGGTATCATTTTCTACTAAATCAAAAACTGAAAAATATTTTGTTTTTACTATAACATTTTGCAACCAACCTTTTATTTAGTTTATCAACATATTCATTTATGCTAGCTAAGATATCTTTTAATTCTATTATGTGATTTGCACAAATTGCATTTTAATCTAATGATAAAAATATTTCTCTTATTAAATGCACTATTATTACCATTGGGATTAGTAACCAAGTGTTTAGGAAGAACCAAATCATCTTTTATTAAATGCTCTTCTTCGTTTCCGACACGAAGCAAGAAGACACTGAATATTGGATCTATTCTTACTTTATATTTCTTGTTAGTTGAATTTTTTTCGTTTGAGGTCAGAAGTATAACTTTAGCAAGCTAACTTTTACAGTCTCTGCTTTTGTCGATTTTGGAACTACTGGTAGTACTTGACAGAAATCACCTCCATAACCATTAATTTTTCATCAAACGATTCATTAATATCCAATATATCTCTAGAACTCCGCTTAATTATTTCGATCGTTTGATACTCAGCCATAAGTCTTTCATCCCTTATTATCAATTTTGCTTTCCTTATAAATTTATCACCATTGCTCTGCTTTGATATATTTGTGATGATTATATAAGTTGTTTGAAGAGGTATATCAAATCTAAAGTGGTTGGGACCACCACCCAACCACTTTATGCCAATAGTTACCTGGAATGTGAGGGGTTTCAATAAGGTGTTTAAGCACAAGGAGATGAAGGAGATATTAAAGAAACATAAAGTTAGCTTAATCGCAATTAGTGAAACTAGAGTAGAAGATAATAAAGTGGATAGTATTATGAATAAAATTGTACCAAAGTGGAAATGGTACACTAATGCAGGACATGGGCCAAGAAATAGAATATGGATAGTATGGAATCCGGAGGAGATTCAGTTCACTGTCATGGATACATCAGATCAAGTGATCCATGGACTAGTGAAAACAAAGACAAAAGAGTTTCAATTTTCAGTTGTGTATGGGTTACACACAATACACACTAGAAGGGAGATGTGGATTAAGCTAAAGAATTTGAATGCGCAAATAACAAGCCCATGGCTGATCATGGGAGATTTCAATTCCATAATTGATGCTGAGGATAGAAGGTATGGAAGTGAAGTTCAAGCACATGAAACTAAGGACTTCAAAGAGTTCTTGGAAGAATGCAAGATGAATGAATCGCCAACGGTCGGAAGGACATATACATGGACCAATAACCATGTGTATAGTAGAATTGATAGAGCAATTGTTAACGCTGATTGGATGATTACTATGCCCCCTTTACAGGTTCAAATACCGAATCCTCATTTTTTAGATCACTCACTTTTGAGGCTTGAGGTAGAGATACCTGCTGATAGTGGAAGAAAACCTTTCAAGTTCTTCAACTACTTAGCTGACTACCCAAACTTTGAAAGAACAGTACATGAAAATTGGGCAAGGACGAAGGGAAAGATGAATGGAGTATGGCAGAATTTGAAGACAATTAGAAAAGAAATGAAGAAGTTGAATGCAAGAACAAAGACCAGTGAGATGCTACACAAGGTCGAAACTGAACTGGAAGAATTACAAAGTAATATGAGAGGTGATAATGTGAATTCAGAGAAGTTTGACAAGGAAAAGGATCTCAAAATGCAACTTGAGAAGTGGAATCTTGTTAAAAAGAGCATATTTAAGCAGAAGTCAAGAGTTTAGAACATCAAATTGGGGAATAAATACTGCCTTCTTCTTTGCAAGTATGAAAGGAAGAAGAACTCACAATCAAATCAGAATGATTAAAACAAAGAATGGAGAAGTGACAAACAACCTTAAGGAAATTCAAATAGAGATAATAGACTTTTACAAGGAGCTTTTGGTATCAGATACTGAAAGCATACCAGCAGTACACCCAAGAGTCCTTCAGCAAGGGTCTATCCTGAATAGAAGCCAACAACTACAGCTTATGCAACCATTCAATAAGGAGGATGTGTTACAAGCACTCAATGTAATTGATGATATGAAGGCACCCGGAGGGGATGGTTTTAATGCTTACTTCTTTAAGAAGGCATGGAAGATTATAGGGGATGATGTAACTAAGGCAATATTACAGTATTTTGATACAGGTACCACGTACAAACCTATAAATACTACTTCAATAACTTTAATACCTAAAGTGAAGAATCCTTCCTCAATCAAGGAGTACAGACCAATTTTGTGTTGTACTATCTTGTATAAAATTGTGACAAGAATGATAACAAAAAGATTGCAACCTATGATGGAAGTATTAGTTGACCACAGTCAGACAGCCTTTGTCCCTGGGAGAATGTTGGTCGATAATGTTCTGTTAAGTCATGAGCTAGTGAAGGGGTATGACAGGAAAAGGGGTTTCACCAAGAGGCATGGTGAAAATAGACATGCAGAAGGCGTACGATTCTATAGAATGGGTTTTTCTGGAACAAATGCTGCCAGGGTTGGGATTTCCTGGAAAGTTTGTAGGATGGATTATGGGATGCGTAAAAACAGTCTCATACTCCATTAGCATTAATGGAAGTCCTACACCTCCTTTTGCAGCCAAGAGAGGAGTGAGACAAGGTGACCCAATGTCCCCATATTTGTTTGTGTTGGCAATGGAGTACTTGACTAGGCTGCTGAAACAACTGAAGGACAAGCCAGATTTCAATTTTCACCAAAGTGTGAAAGATTGCAAATGGTCCAATTGAGCTTTGCAGATGACTTGCTTTTTTTTTTTTTGCAGGGGTGATGTGATATCAGTGAGGATATTAAATCAATGCTTCCAGCAGTTCTCAAAGGTCTCAGGACTTGTTGCAAATCCAACTAAAAGTTGTATCTATTTTGAGGGAGTATCACCAGAGATTTAGAAGAAGATCAAACATGTCCTAGGCTTTTCTGTGGGAACACTACCATTCAGGTACCTTGGAGTTCCTTTGAGCACTAAAAAGATTACAGTGGGACAGTGCCAACCTTTACTAGATAGAATGCTAGGAAGGATAACCAGCTGGACAACCAAGTTTTTGTCATATGCAGGGAGACTACAGCTTATCAAAAGTGTTTTAATAGCTGTTCAATCATTTTGGGCCCAAGTATTTCCAACCCCTAAAACATTGTTACAAAGAATTGAAACTATTTGTAAAGATTTCTCTGGACAGGGGAGGCAGATGTGAAGGGGAAAGCTATGGTAGCATGGGAGAAAATCTGCCTCCCAAAATCTGTTGGTGGATTAAATGTAACGGATATGATAACATGGAACAAGGCTGCTCTTCTGAAACAATTATGGAGCATCTATAAGAAAAAAGAAAGATTATGGATCCTCTGGGTCAATATTATATGAAAGGGAAGATGCCATGGGAAACAAAGGTTAATCAAGCCGCTTGGATAACAAGGAAGATATTACAAGCCACTAAGTACTTGGATGAAGCTGGTCTCAATTGACTTGAGGTACTGAATGGTGAAAATTTCTCCATAAGAATTATGTATAACAAATTGAGAGGTGAATTTGACAATGTAACTTGGAGGCGACTAGTTTGTAACAACCAAGGATGTCCAAAATGGTTGTCCATCCTATATTTGGCAGTTCAGAAAAGGTTGTACATAAAAGACAGATTAAGCAAATGGGGCATCATAAACTGCCAAACATGCTCGCTATGTGAATTGGAGGAAGAAAGCCACCAGCACCTGTTTTTTGAATGCACATTTTCAGAAAGTATATGGCAAAAACTACTGATGTGGCAGGGAATAAATAGACAAACACAAGGCTGGGAGGCGGAAATTAGCTGGGCAGTTACATAGGCAGCAGGAAAACAAGCACAAGCAGAGATATATCGGCTTACTTTAGGAGCAGCTATATGCCAGATTTGGATGGAAAGAAATTACAGAATATTTCAGAAGAAGAAGAGGAGCAGTAAAGACGTTACGAGGATGATTATACAAGAAGTATATTGTAGAGGTAGTATGAAGTCAAAGTTGTATAGAAAATTAACTAGATTAAACTTTTATCCATAGCATAGGAATGTAACTAGAAGTGAAAGGTGATGAGATGAGTTGCTGAATTTGGGCCATATGTCCAAATTCAGATTCTGGAAAGTGCTGTAAATATTTCTTTGGTAAATAATAAAAGTTAATTACCAAAAAAAAAAATCTAAAGTGGTTGGTATCACAATAAAATCGTTGTTGCTACACCATTTGCTACTATTAACACTGTCATGCCTCTTGATATGATATTTTCAAGTAATACATGACATAAAAATATTATTTCGATTCCGCGGAAGGCATCTACAAAGAATAATCTCGTTATACCAGAGTCGACTCTTTATAATATGATCTTGAAAACTTGTTCTTGTTTAGGATTTAGCTTTGATTGTGCTTCCTTAGACACTTGTATAGCATTTTGATTCTTATTAATACACTAACCTTTTTACTTTGTGTGTAACGCTCCTTTTATGTGCCCAAAGATTTTTTTATCTTGAATAAGAATTTTACTCATATGATGAATTGGATTCTCTTGCTAAATAATTAATTAAAAGATTTAATTATTTGGTTTTAACATAAAAAATAATTTATTATATGTTGATTCAGATCTTAATATTAATTCATCTCTTGTTTTGAATATTTAATCTTACTTAGTATAATTTAATCCACCATAAATTTTATTTTCAAAGAGTAAAAGATTGATATGGCATTTCACTTTTAGATCTTTATGTTTGTAGAATCATTAGTGGTATTGACTATCACCAACCATTTTTTTTCTCTTTCTCACACATTTATATTCTTAAATTTTTTCTTAGTTGTGGTTTAATAATTGAGTACTTTTCAATATTACATAAAAAATTAATTAAAAAATATTATTTGAGTATGAAAATAGTTCAAACTTCAAATATAATATAAAAATATATTACAGTGGGGGTATTTTTTCTTCTTCTCAATTTTAACTCTTTATGCATTCCATTTAATATTACTTTTATTTTTTCTTCGTATTGGAAATTATGTAGTAGTAATGTATTGCCGATACGGAGGATTCTTATGAAATTGATTTTATTAAACCTTCATAAATATTTTTAATAAGAATTTAATAGACAAAATTTTATTAATTTTAGATATTAAAAATTAGCATAGAAGGTATTGTAGTCCAAAAAATAGGTTATTACAGTTATGTCATTTCCCTATGAGTTCTTCCAATTAAGAAATATAGAGTTATAAATATATTCAGACTCAAAATTTGTTCCTCTATTATTGCTGGAACCAAATTGTAAAAATTATCACGTGGATAAGTGAATGGGTCAAATTCATTCACTCACGAAAATAACGACAAGTCCTTTTGCATTTAATTTGAAGGTAGTGTGAGTAGTAACCTAAAACTAATAGGATTATAATGCTAATATCTAGAATTTCGGTTATGACCTTATATTATGAGTTACTATGCTTAATATTTTAAGGTTATTTTTGTAAACTGATATTGTATTCATACTTTTATAATAATATAGATATAGATAAATATAGATATATTCTATTTTATCATAGCTTCTTATTTTCTTATTCCAATTAGAAGTCGAAAAATAATATGCTCGTCCATATGTTACTAATATAATGTTAAACAATTATATCACAACATTCAAAAAATTGCATTTTTTTTTATTTGAGAAAGAAGAAAAGATCTGTTCAAATCTAGAATTTACCTTCATTTGATTCAAAAAGAAATAGTAACATTTTGCTTTTACGTTTAGCCGATATAAAAAGTTCGTAAAAAGCATTTGTAGTAAGTAAAATCAGTCCTTTTATTATTATTATTATTATTATTATTATTATTATTATTATTATTATTATTATTATTATTATTATTATTATTATTATTATTATTATTATTATTATTTTTTTTATTTTTTTTTTATATTTTTTTTGATATGTTTATTGATAATTTGATACGACTATATCAAATTCACACCTACCATGTAGAGTCGATTAATGGAAAACATTTACCAAGAATTTTTTTTTTCCCTAGAGTTCGAACTCAAATCCTCAAATTAAGCGTTAGAAGTAGGGGTATACATAAGCCGGGTTGGTTCGGATTTTACAATTATCAAACCAAACCAATTGTGTTGGGTTATTAAATCTAAAGACCAAACCAAACCAATAAAACCCGGGTTTTTCAATCTTGTTTTTCTCGGTTTTTCACGGGTTTTCGGATTATGCGGTTTTTTCAGGGTTTTTTTTCCGGTAAAATCTTCGTAGAACAAAACATATAACGTATGCCCAAAATATTTCTTTAATCCTAGTAAGATACAACAATCTAAAATATTTTCCAAGAAAATAATACTACAAAATATGAGATGTGTCATGGCATTATCCTAAAATATTCAACAATAAAATTATGTAATATAAATATTGCTAATTAAAAAGCCATAATAAAAATAAATATAATCTAAAAGTACTAAGTCCTGCTAAAATAAATAGACTAATAAGGGAGTATTAATTACATGACTAAACGCTAAAAAAAAAATAAAAATAGGTTATGCATCTTCATCTAAATTATTGCAAAACAAAAACAGATATTCAATATATTTACATTCTTATTATTGAATTGAATGCCTTTTGTTAGCATTAATATTGATTTGATTTTGGTTTGGGCTTTTGTTAGCATTATTTAATTTACTAATATTAATGGCTAAACGTATTGGAGCATTCAAAAGTTCTAAGTCCAACCTTGAAATAACACCTTAAAAGATAAAACTATAAAAAAAATTAAGAAATATTTATAAGTTACATCACAATAAGTATATTTATTATATTAAATATATCTAAAAAATTTATATATGTAATGTCGGGTTGGTTTGGTTTCGGTTTGACTTTCTTTAGTTAAAACCAAACCAAACTAATTATGGTCGGGTTTTTTTTCCAACACCAAACCAAATCAAACCAAACCATAGTTGGATTTTTTTTCTCGGTTTAATTCGAATTATCGGATTGATGCGGTTTATCGGTTTCCTTTGTACACCCCTAGTTAGAAGATAGACAATGATTACAGTATTTTTGTTATAGTTTTCGACGCCTAAAACAAATGGAAGAAAATACCAAACCTAACATTTAACTTTGTAGGCATTTGGACAATATTTAATTGAGGTTGTTAAAAATGTATTTAAAGTTGAACTTGAAATAGTGAAATATTTTTAATGACCAAATGAGTTACTCTAAAATATTATAGAATAGATTGCTCATAACTCGCACCAAGGTTCAGGGCGTGCATAATTTGATAAATACCGAATTATCGTATCGAAATCGAATATTATGGTATTTGGTATTCGATATTTTGGTATTCGGTATGATATTTGGTTTAAGTTTTAAAAAATATTAGTATTAGGTATGGTATTTGATATTTTAAAATGAAATACCGAAATACATATATTATATTACACAAAAAACATATTATTAACTATAACATAAATATAAAAAATCTAAAATTTTACTTTCCTTTATTCACTAAGTTCATCAATTAACTCTCAGCAAGTAATAAGACATTTCTAATGATCAAATTTATTTCTTTATGTGCAATTTTCTCTCTCTAGGTTGATATTTGCTGGTTTTGGACAAAAATTTTGTCAACAAATATTTTTAGTTTTGTACTTTTGAGTATTTTAATTACAAATATTACAGTCTATGACTCTACGCCCTAGTTAGTATTCAAATCGAATAAATCGAAATTACCGAACCGAATAAACTGAAACCGAAAGGAGAAAAACCGAATCATACCAAATTTAATTAGGTACGGTATTGGTATAACATTTTAAGAACCAAATACCAGAAAATACGGAACCGAAATATTTAAATATGTACCGCAACGGAACACCCCTACCAAGGTTACTCTCTCTCCGTTACCGTCAAATAACAGCGGGGGGAAATATCCTACTGTTTCTTCATCACTATGCCGTCAGTTCCGCTTCCTACTTGACTGAATCTGCCGCCATGGAAGGGGATAATCTAACTGCAGAATTGTTACATAAACACTGATGGGAATGCAGAGGAGATATATTGGTTCCCTTCTCAAATATTCCAGGTCCAATTTTCGCTTCCAAAATTCTAAAATTACATATTCTGATCCTTTTTACGTCATTGATTAAGTTTTTCATGAACCAGTTCAACTTAGATTTTGCTGTTTTTTTCGTCTGCCTCAGATTCTGTATCATTTGTAGTTTAATATGTTTTTGAGTTGCAAACAACTTTTGAGCTAAAGTTGGCATCTTTTGGTCTGTGGATTTTACCCTAAAAGTTCCATTTGTTTCTCAGATGGCAAATTCGTAATTTTGTTGGATTGTTTTAGTTACGCTTATGGCGTCTGAAATTGGTCCGTAAGTATTGATAAGTGATGTTCTGTTCCTATTCCTCTGAAATCTTTCGTTTGCCCACCCGAAAACCTTGATGAAAACAGAGGCAGATGCTTCCTTATTTATTGGGTTCAACTTCTGAACCCAGTAATTTGGATACGGAACATAAATATAAATGGAAAAGTAGTAGAATTTCAACAAATTTTAAATTACGAATCTGTAATTACAAAAGTGCAATGAATTCAATAGTAAGAACTTAAATGTTGAACCTATCATATCTAAATTCTGGAGCTGCCTCTTGATACAAATGTTATGGCCAAGAGGGAAAGGTTATGATGTAATATGGTTTAACTAACCCTAAAGCTAGGTCATCTCTGTACAATCTCTTGTAGGGCCCTATTCAGTTGTGTTCATTATTGTAGTAACAGCTATATGTATCATCTCTCTTCGGTTGTCCCTATAAGGGTTTCATGAACTGGAGTTCCAGGTTCTGGTGTAGAAAACCCTTCTTCTGTAAGGGATGCTCCTAGGCTGTCGGAAATTCTGATGTCTGGGCTTTGCGAGGCAAGATGGAGCAATATTTCAGGGGAAGCTGCACTTGCTGCAAAAGGTGTAGCCGTTTGGCTCTCATTGTCTTCTGGCATTTCTGACTTAGAATTAGAGCTATCTTTCTCTTCATCAAAGACTTTAGCTATTGTAGAAAGCTTTTGCCATATTGAATCATCAGTGTCTAAGATTTCTCTATTCTGATAAAGGAAGATGAGGAAGAATATGAGAAGAGCAGAACCAGCTGATACACCAGCTATGAGGAAAAGGCCCTTAAAACTATCTAGTGTGAGGCTGTCCGATGTTATAGCCATTCCATCTTTCTCTGGGCAATCTGTTTCATTCCCAAACCATTTCTGTATTATGTTATTCATAAACTCTCCCTCCATCACCTTTAGGACTCCTCTCGAGACGTCAGGTACCAATGGAGATCCTTTTGGAAATGCCTGCAAGAAGTTATGGAGAAAAAAAATGGATTAGATCGTTGAAACTACAATCCTATCTAAAAATGTAAAAGCATTCCAAAACACCACTGGAGTGCGAGAATCTTACGAATCCAAAGCCAGCAGCCTTGTAAGTTGGACCGACCATAATGTACTTCCTGCAGTACTTGTTGAGGAAAAGTCTCAGATAAGGTAGTTCATCAACAATTGCACCAACTCCCCCATTTTTACTTCCTCTTGAGAGGGCATCATTGTACTCTTCCAATGTACTATAACTCTTAAACTTGGAGCTATCAAAATTCATGCGCTTCAAGACGTCTTTGACAAAGGAACCTTCTTGGTACCCAACATATTCTCCATTTGTTATGAGATCATTGAGGTTTGTTACAGTAGGTTGGAGCTGTTGCACTGTTAACATAGATGTTAAGTTGGCTGTATAACTTGATGTCAGTACTAGCACCACGAAAACCCACACAATCATCACGAATCTTGTTAAGTTGCTTGTTACCCTCTCTCCTGCAGCAACCAGCCATATCATTTGTTGAGAAACAAGGAGAATGTAAAGGTTTCATATGTACTGTGCTTTAAGTAAGAGACTTACTGTGTGCAAAAACGAGAGTTGAGAAGGAAAACCAGAATATCATCCCAACTTGCTTGTGTTTGGGTCCTCGAAACTCTTTGTTTACACGATGCTCGAGTACCCAAACCACAAAACCAATGAAGACGAAGAATGCTCCAGTTGTTATCCAAAGTTCGGTCTTTAGAGGTTTCAAGAAAATCCAAGCATTCTTCCTCTCATCATCCCTTACTGGCACTACTGCAGAAATACCCGACTCCGTGAAAGGTAATGTGAAATCCACATACTTGGATCGGTTCGCTAAAATGGTCACATCACCTATAACTGCATCATATTCCTGGTTCAAGCAAACAATGTTTATTGCATCAATTATGGTGGGTCAAAAATCTGAAAGTAGATAAGAAAGTCCCAAGAGAGAGCATGTGAGTAAGGTATTCAACCAAAGACATTAATTCAAACAAGGATTATATATTACCTTGGAAGAGATCTTGTAAATAAGATCATCATAGTCTGGAAGAGTTAGGGTATCTGGTATTCGAAATGGAATAAGTTCGTACGGGACAGCAAATGGCAAAGATTGGATGACTTCTTTGAAGACATCTGCACAGAAACCAGTTGCAGTTACTGCTTGTGTTTTTGAATCTATTTCCACTTTGATGAATTGCTCCAAGCCTCCTTTGACAGGAACTCCAACCCTTAACTTCTTCCCACTTGTGGGCATCTCCCAGCCTCTCGGAACAATAGTAGATTCACCCGGCCAAATGACGGTACCTAGTTGCTTATTATTACTCTTAGCTGTTTTCCCATTCATAGTCAGTTTATATGAAATTCCATCACTCTCTGTCCAGAATCCAATGCTTCTCTCTCCTTTCCCAATTATGTTCACAATCTGATATGGGGATGGCTGCAATTCTCCATTAATGATACGGAAATCACCACTTAGTCCAGTTTTTAGTGTTATGTTTTGCATAGAGTCAATGAGCAAAGATCCCAACTCTGAGGTTCCAAGTGCATCTAAGTCCGATAAGTTCTCTTTAGTGTCTGGTTTCTTGACTTCTGGGATGGCAGTTGTGCCCACATTCTGTACTGCTTTTGCTAAGACGGTAATGCTATCATATGCCCATAGCCCGTAAACATTGAGTTCAACTTGGTCCATGTTTGGATACTCTTGACGAAATCTCTCTCTCCATCTCTTGGTGAAATTGTTAAGCTCATGTGATCTTGGAAAGTAAGGCTTTACACCAAGAACACCTTGCATTGATGACTCAATCACTGAAGGATCTACCGAGTCTAGAAGACTCGTTAGCACATCTGTGATGATCCATGCATATCCACTGCTCATCATCCCAGCTTCTTTGGCTTTGAAGAAAAGGCGTGAGGCAAGAAATGACTGCAAGTGCACGATGAACACCCTCGTCTGCATTGTATTCAACTTGTATAGCTCCCTGAGGATTTGATCATCATTGGCTGAAGGAGAAATAACACTTCTATAGGAGACTAAAGTGCTAATTTCCAGTAAAGCATCAGTCAAATGTGGAACTATCCCCGTTCCAAAGGGGCTATCCTCATAGATGATTACAACCTCCCTCCACTCATAGTTTTTAACAATTGCTGCTATGGCTTTAGTCTGGCTGGAAGAAGGAAGTGCTGCTCTGATGAAGTAGGGATTTTCCTTGACTGAAAGTGAAGGACTTGTTGCTGGAGAAATGACAGGAACCTTTACTTTGTTCCCTATGTCAATCACAAAATCAGTTTGTGTAGACATTTGTGGCCCAAAGATAGCTTGTACTTTGACATCCTTTAGCAAGTATATGGCTGCACACACACAATTAGACTGTAAGATATTGTCTGAACATCCCTTTCAAAATAGGAAAACCAGTGAAAATAAGAGTATCTTAGGGAAAAAAGACAATATCTTGTGCAAGTAGCCATAATACCAGAGTAAGATATGTTAGTTTAAAGCAGTAAATCACCAGCTAAATTTACCTGCGGATGCTGCTTCAACATCATCTTTCTTGGAATCTCTGAAGTGAGGGACTATCCTAATGGCACTGCGATTAGCGGCATGGTAATCTTCAAGAGCTAGCAATATGCATGTGTGCATTACTTTTGCCACATTTGTTTCCAGATCAAGAATTATACCTACATCTACCTTCTTTATGACATTAGTTTCATCTTGACCTCTTATTGGCATTATGTGGTAGCAAAAGCTAATGATAGAGACAAACTGAATGAAAAGAATCAGGAAGTGGCATCTTTGGTTTTGCATCTGAAAAGCTCTGTAAATATTCTAAGAGTTGGCCAACAAGCAGTTGGGGCTTTTTGAAAGTAACTACCTTTCAGAGATGTGTGTAAAGCTCTCTCAATTAGGAAGCTCTGGATATATAATCATATACTTCAACCAATACTTTGCCTTCGTACCTATAACTACGTAGCATGAAAAGTCGAAAATAAAACCTTCAAATAAGAGTCGTGAGAGGACTTTTAGCTAGCAAGATTCCTCCTTAATTTGACCAAATCAAATGTTGACTAAATTAAAACACTGACAAAATTGATATTGGTTTGAACTTTGCGTGGTACTCATTCCTCCAATTCACAATTAGTTTTGTATTCATTTGATGCCGACTATATAGAGGATATTGAATGGACTTTTCTTATTTTGGCAAAGGCAGAGGGAGTTGACAAATTTAGCTCAGTCAAATCCTATGAAAATTACCATAAGTAGAGCTGTAGAAGAGAACATTGTGTCTAGACTTAGATAAGGTTACTACTACTATATACCAAAATATTATTTTACGCGGTTTGAGTTCAGACTTGGTCAGTAGTAACTTGCTTGCACATCAAAATTAGTGCATGGAATGGAATGATGATACAGTTAGATGGAAGAAGTAAACTTTATGTAGTTGCCATTGGCTCACCCTAATTGTTAATGTTAAAGAGTAAAATATAACTATAGAAGAATTAACTTAAATGGCAGCCCACTCAATTAATTAAACTAAAAATAGCCGACGAATATATAATATGTGTATAATTTATATATAACATATATATAATTATGTATAATAAGTGTATAATCTATATATACCAGCTAGAAAAAGTAAACGATAAAACTGGCCGGCTATTTGTGTAAAGATCCTAGTACATGCATTGCGAATTTTCTTTCTTATTTATCCGGGATTTTAAATGGAATTTTTACATCCTATAGAAAACCTTAGTACCCTATTTATTTTAAATAAATACCATTTTAAAATATTACATCCTATACATACCTTTTATACTTTATAGCCAAATATCTAATTATAGTTACATCCTACATTTAAGGCACCATATATGCTAAATAATATTTTTCTCTCTCCTTTTTAGTGTTTTCTCTCACATAATCACAGTAAAATTGACTAACCACGTTCTCTCTCTTTTTGCATACACTTTACTCTTTCTCCCTCAACCCACGATTCATACCTCTCCTCCCACCCAAATTCTCTAGTTCTCCTCCATTCTCACTCCATTACAATCGCCTAGGGTAAGTTTAATTCGTTGATTTTGATAGACGAAGAGCAATTGGTTCAACTGTAGCGGCTCGATTCTGCTTGGCAGTGGTCGTTGAAGTAGGGTTCACAACTTTTGCGTAATTCATGGCTTCGTTTGTGGGATTTGAGGGCTGGGGATTGTTTGTAGTTGTTGTAGGAGGTTGGGCAGCTGTGTTAAGGGGCTGACCAACCGGAATTAATGGTTGTCCGCCGGCCGGCGAAGCCATCAGGCTGCTTCTCTCTCTAGATCGCCCAAATCGCCTATTTTATATTCAGTTGTATTCGAATGTATATTTCAGCTGTATTCACATGTATTCAGTAGCATTAATTTATATATTTTAGATGTATTAAAAAGTTATGCGTATTCTCTTGTATTCAGTTTTAATCAGTTGTATTTAACTATTTTATTCAGCAGAAGTTAGTTGTATTTTGTTGCATTCAAGAGTTTTATTCAGCTGTATTCAGTTGTATTTTGTTGTATTCAAGTGTTTTATTCAGATGAATTAAGTTGTATTTTGTTGTATTCAACTGTATACAGTTCTACTCAACTGTATTATTCATATGTATTTCTCTTTATTCAGCTATAATCTTTATTATGTATCTTTCAAATACAGATTAATGAGGGATCGTTTTAGTTCGTTGAGTTAAATTAGGAGAATATCATGTGATTTGATTTCCTTAGTCCGTGGAGTTAAATTAGGAGAATATCATGTGATTTGATTTTCTTCCGTTTTTAACCAGTTTAACCTTCTGTATTTAACGTTAATGCCGCTTGAATACAGCTAAATACATGTCAAACTTAGCTGGAATTCCAGTTTTTACGCCTATTTTTTTGGTTGTATTAATGAATACAACAACTTAAATACATAAAATACATTGTATAAAAACATAAAAGGTATCTATAACACGTAATATAGCAAAGGGTATCTATAAATGGCTAATTAGACTTAAAAGATGGTGCTTTATGAAAAATTCCCAATTTAAATTGCCCGTTTATTATAAAAATATTGCATAAACCTCTCATGTGGTTTCAAATATCAGATATCACTAATTCATATTTTAAGTAACAAAACTACCTCATTTGAATTTTTAACAAAGGATGCATCTATTGAATTATTTCGTGCCACATAACTTTATTAAATCATCTTTTTAAACTTGTATTTCTCTTTAGTTTGCAACATTTTTGTTTGTGCAAATACTTTTTGTAGATATTGAATGAAATTTCATAGGATTATAGGTGTGATTCACTAGATTATGATAAAAAAAAAATTGCGACACAAGAATAGAAAGCAAAACGATGACATATTTATCAATCTAATCTCTTAGCCATGTTCGGTTTAATCCATGTATATATTAAATTAAAATATTACTATATAAATACTATTTTATTTGTTTTGAAATTCTAACTACACACCTAAACTTTCCGGTACCCTCCATAGTGATTGGAGGAATTTGTTGTGCAAAACACACCATGAAAGAATAGAATACTGATAATTTAATTACAAATTCCTCTTCTGTCACGACCCATTTTCTAAACAAGCCGAGACCGGCACTCGATCACTAAACCTGATCGAGCGAACCATCTCTGCTTATTCAATGTATTATAGCTCTACACTTTAGATGCAACAAAGCAATACTCTAACCAAATACTCTTAATTAATTCAAATATTTAAATAAATCAACTCCAAAACTTTATTCATAGTAACTACTAAATTATTGCTAAGTTATTATAAAATAACATATGAATCTCAACCCAATGACTATGTCTATGAAGCCTCTACCGATAAACTGACGCACTGCTCAGGACATGAGATTTCCTGGCCAGTTCTCTAAATAAATAAAGAAATAGCTAAATGAAAATGACTCTAAGAATACTCCACGAACAAAAGCGGAGCTCACCAATATCACTGGAAGGGAAGGAAGTCCTAACTCGTAGCCTGCTCGCCTGCAAATCCGGTTCCTACGTTGTACCGCAGACCAACGTAGGTTCCCAAAAGAGAACGTCAGTACCATCCACTGTACTCAGTGAGTCTCAACAACAGGGGGAGAAACTTTAATAACATATACATTACGAGCAAAGGTTCTAAATGCATGTAAAACATAAAGCTTATAAGAATAATTCTAAAATAATTGCATAATAGCAATTTATGAATATTCTAAAAGAAATTCTTTTTTTTTCTTTCTTTAAAAAAAATACTTTACTTTATACTTTGGGAGTTCCAACTATCCTGACTTAATTCTGTCTCAGTCACCGTGTGATCGGCACGGGTTCGATCCCAACCTGATCGAATAGGCCCAATCCACGAGGTGTCACTCGCTTCATGGTTCTCAGCGCTCATGTATCATACCTTAGCATGGCTAAGTAAATTCTCAGCAACGAGACCCTCGGCTCGTATGCTCCCTACTTTGGCACAAGTAGTTTCAGGAAGTCAACGCCTTGGTCAGGACCCTCGGCCTGGACGATGACCCCTTCTCAGAATAAAGGATACTCCCCAAAAATCTTTTCTTTCTAAAACTTCTTCTTGTGACTTTTCAAGTCTAAATCTTTTCTTTATAGAACATTATGTACATGCTCATATTGGTGTCCTTAAATGTAAAGCATGACATAAGAATGAAATAAATATATAAAAATATTTTCAAAGATTCTCTTCTTCATAATTTTCAACATGAAAATAGCATATAAGAACAACACAAAAATCTGAAAATTTAAGCACATATAGCGTAATAGATCATCTAAACTTTTGCTAGAACAAATTCTACATTAATGGGTACTCACTCGCTCTAATTAAATAAAGATAAACTCTTTTAAGCAATTCATCAAACACCTTGTATGCGTGCTTTTGTGAGTTAAACCACTTTAGTAAAGGGTTATATCAACTCACCTCAAAACTCCTTGAGCCAATACGTAGACCCCAGTCCAATTGACACCAGTCAAACAATCGATTCTACAACAACCAGTGCATCTTAAATAAATTTTAAAGTTTCACACCTAAACATGTAATTTACTGTTGATATAGAGGAAGGAGGGGATTAGTTATTCAATTCTTACCTATTACCACTGTAGAATAATTGACAATAGGAAATTTACATACCTGAATTCAAGAATTAGTGATTGGTAAGAACCCTAGAATTTTCTGTTGCTTGCGTGAGTACTTTCGCTGGGACGTGCGAAGTCAGAAAAGTCTGCTTAGGGTTTCTTTTTTGTTCGAAGCTTTAAGGCTTTAAGGCTGCTTAGCTTTTCAACAGATTTTGTGGGCTTAAGGGCTTTGGTAATTTTGTCCATTTTTCTTCTTATTATACACACTTTGCGGGGATCAGGCCTGATGACAGATGTAAGCACGTGATTTTTGACCCTCCCCGGGAATTTTTACGTTCTTAAGCTTAAATATCTAATTTAGGTCTAGTATAGCTATTTTAACTATTTTTACTTTATTTTGTTGCAAAAAGAAAATTTCAAAAAAAAAAATATATATAAATTTTAGTTTATGTATTTCTCATAAACTTGAAAAATACAAAATTTGTACTTTATTTTGGTACTTTATATAAATTCAAAAATTACAAAAAAATATAGTTCTATTAATGTTTGCAGTCATTATAATTTTGAAAAATGCAAAAATATTACCTCATATTTTATCTTAAAAAAAACGAAAATTACACAAAATAGTTTTATTAATATTTTGTAGCTATTTTAAAATCTCGAAAAATATTTAAAAATATATAGTTTTGTTTAAATACTAGTCTTATTTTTGGTAGTTATTTTGCTTACATAGGACTAGTTAAGCAACGTGTTCCTATTTCTCGGGTCCGGACAAAAGAATAATATTCGGGTTCAAACTACCCGGTTTTAGGCCTAATTTTCGGACCTAGCCCATAATAAACCGTGTCCAGGACACGTGGGGAACCCTACCACGCGTGGGGAACATATGCCTTGAACCCCACCACGCGTGGGCTCATTTTTCTGGGCAAACCATGTCAAATACACGGACTACACATTTGACAAAGGGGGGATTTTTGAATTTTGAAGGGGAACGACTACTGTTCATCGTCTTCTTCTTCAACAAGAAGAAGAAGAAGCCCTAGCGTGAAAAAACCCAGGACGACCTCCCCCAGCGTCCAAAACTCCAGTCGAACCCCGTCACCTCCAAGCCATCACCACCTACGTCCGCAACCCCACCAGCTTCCAACCAGCCCCCCCCCCCCCCCCCCCCCGACGCCGAAAACCAGTCGAGACCCTCCGTCTCACCACCGTCCAAAGACCATCGCCCAAACACCATTAACGACCTCACAACCCACCACAAAACACCACCTCCTTCCTCACCCAAACTAGTCGAAAAACCCTACTGTCAAGAACAAAGAACCCACCATCGTTCCACCTCCGTCAACTAGCCTGACCTCCCCCAGCGACCAAACAACCAGTCCGACCTCCACCCCGTCTCCTCCCAACTCCTACCAGCAGACCCCTCCACTGTTCGAGCTTCTTCTTCCTAAAGAAGAAGAAGCAGAAAACCTAAAACCATCGTCCAAAACCACCGGTAAACCCCCCACGTACCAGCTCCGTCGAGCTGCTGCTCGCTGCATCGCCACCCCCCACGACCAGCTTCCTCCATCGACACCATCACTGGCCCTCCGCCATCGTCAACCAACCATCGACGAAAGCCACCCCATCTTCTTCCTCCTTCTTGAAAACCAGAAAACCCGACTTCCCCCGCGTCAAAACACAGCCAAACAGACCCCCGTCCAGCTCCAGTCCGTCGACCCACTAGCTCCTCACCACAACCCAACACCACGACCAACAGTTTTCCCCCGTCGTCAAGTCCGCCATTTTCAGTCCGCCATTTTCAGTCCAAGGTCATCAACCTCCAAGCAGTCGTAACTGCGTTTCGCGAGCAGTTGTGGGTCGCTGCGACCCCGCCTTGCCGAGTTTTCTGTTTTCCGTCGAGGTCCGGTACGTCGAGGTGCTGTCCGAGGTTCCGTCGTTGTTCTTCGTTCAGAGAGGTCCGGCTTGAGTTCCGTCGGAATCGTGTTTGTCGTTCTAGGATTGTCGAGGTTCGAAGGTTGGTGTTCTTCGTCCTTTGTTTCGTTTCATTCATTTTTTTGCATATTATGGTTCAAGGCAATAAATGAGAATATTCGATATATATGAATGTCAACAATGCAATTTTTGTTGTTGTGTTAAAAATGTTTATGTTATGTTTAGTTACTGCATGTTTAAAGTAAATGTGAGCATATGAACGAGGTTATCCTATTTTTCATTTTTACCATGGATATTGTTACCTGTTAGAATCGTTTTTTTGTTTAATCTCGGATGGCTTCACTAGTAGGAAATCGTAGTTGTTTTAAATTTGCCCTTAAATAGTAAAAATGAGACGAGCCTCGCAAAAAAAAAAATATAAAAAACGGGACAAGCTTCGCCAAAAATAAAAAAATGTACAAATTGCGGGGCCCTCACAAAATATATGTATTAATTACTTAGATTCCGGGACGGGCCGTTTAGCAAATTTCACGGCCCTACCCCAAAAAAAAAAAAAAATAATAATGCGCTAGTTGCTTTAGGCGCGCCTTTAATAATGTTATCTCCCTAAACTCGGGTGCACATTTATGTGACCCAAATCCAAATCTCAACGGAGTCGAAATATGTCTTTAGTTACGGGCGCATTGATTGTGGCGTGGCCCGAGATGCATTTCCATGACGTTGTAAATTCCTTTTAATAATAAATGAGACGAGCCTCGACAAACAAAAATGTAGAAGCTGCGGGGCCCTCTAAATGCATATATATTAAAAATACTTAGAATTCGGGACATGCCGTTTAGCAAATTTTACGGCCTTCCCCAAAACAACCATACGTTAGTTGCTTTAGGCGCGTCTTAAATAATCTATTTTTCTTAATTCGGGTGCACATTTATGTGACCCAAATCCAAATCTCAACCGAGTCGAGATATATCAATAACCACGGGTGCATTGATGTAACGTGGTTCGAGGTATATTTTCACGGACGTTGCAATTCTCGTAAAAATAATAATAATAGCGGTCAAGAGTTTAAAACTTGCACATAGGTTTAACATGTATAAAATCAGATAATCAAGCCAAATATAACAGTTGAGCGACCGTGCTAGAACCACGGAACTCGGGAATGCCTAACACCTTCTCCCGGGTTAACAGAATTCCTTATCCGGATTTTTGGTACGCAGACCATAATATAGAGTCATTCTTTTCCTCGATTCGGGATTAAAATTGGTGACTTGGGACACCCTAAATCTCCCAAGTGGCGACTCTGAAATAATTAAACCAATCCCGTTTCGATTGTCCTTTAATTGGAAAAACTCCCCCTGCGCCCCTCGGGCGCGGAAAAAGGAGGTGCGACACCAACAATTGCACTACTTTTCCTCAAAACTTTAATATTCCCTAATTGTATATCCAATTATTTAAGAGTGTGTATATATATATATATATATATATATTCACTATAGGCAAGAAAAATAATAATAATAATAATAATTTAATTCTATAATTAGCGTATCTTGAAACTTTTATAAATTTGAGGAGTGTTACAATCTTCCCTCCTTAAAAACATTCGTCCTCGAATGTTGCTAGGGCCTTATTCTTAAGCTAACAATCATTCCTTAGGCCCTTGAACCTCTTAAGTTTTCTTGGCACTACTCACTTTTCCAAGGGACTCAACATTTTGGCTAATTCCCTAAATTTTCAAAAATTTCGACAGAGTTTCCCTTGTAAAATGGACTATCCAAAAAAATATCTCTGTCACAAATACCACAACTACACCAACAACAACCAAATATACCATAACAGGCCATTCATAGGCACCATACACAACCCATAAATTAAGTACTCACGCTCCGGCAAGGAGGTACCACAATAACTAACAATTATCTAAAGCACAACACTTTAGCAAAAGTAAATCACTTTAATGAATTAAATATACTCTGACATAAACTAAATCACTAAGACAACTAAATATAATCTAGGAATGATATAAACACTTGCTAACTTGTATTTAATAAATGGAATATAAATGTAAAACCGAACTTAGGTTCACATACCTTTTTCCTCAAATAAATATGGATATTTCTTTCTCATATCTTTCTCGACCTCCCATGTAGCCTCTTTTGAATCATGATTACTCCACAAAACTTTTACCGATGCTAAATCTTTTGTTCTCAACTTCCTTACTTGCCTATCGAGAATTTCTATAGGTACCTCTTCATAAGTCGAGCCTTCTTTAATTTCTATGGTATCGGCAGGTATTATATGCGACTCATCATGAATGTACTTTCTAAGCATAGACACATGAAAGACAGGATGAATAGAGGACAACTCAATGGGTAGCGCTAGCTTATAAGCCACGTTTCCTTTCTTTTCTAGAATTTCATAAGGTCCGATAAATCTAGGGCTAAGTTTCCCTTTCTTACCAAACCTCATAACTCCTTTCATTGGTGAAACTTTCAAAAACACTTATGACCAACCATGAACTCTAACTTACGATGCCTCTTGTTAGAATAAGACTTTTGACGACTCTGAGCCGCTTTAAGTCTTTCTCTAATTAGCTGAACTTTCTCCAAGGCCTCACAAACAAACTCCGGACCAATCAACGACACCTCTGCTGGTTCAAACCAACCCACCGGAGACCTACATCTCCGCCCATACAATGCTTCATAAGGAGCCATACCAATGCTGGCTTGGTAGTTGTTATTGTAAGCAAATTCTATAAGTGGCAAGTGATCATCCCAATTACCTCCAAAATCTATAACACACGCATGCATCATATATTCGAGAGTCTGAATGGTCTTTTCTGCCTGGCCATCGGTCTGTGGATGAAAAGCGGTGCTTAAATTGACCTTGGTACCTAATCTTTTCTGCAATGCCTGCCAAAAATTTGCCGTGAATTGAGGGCCTCTGTCAGATATGATTGAAATTGGAGTACCATGCAATCGGACTATTTCTTTTATGTACAACTGCGCATACTGCTCTGCGGAGTCTGTCGTCTTTACTGGTAGGAAATGCGCGGACTTTGTTAGTCGGTCTACAATAACCCAAATTGAATCATGTTTACGGTATGTGCGAGGTAGACCTACTACGAAATCCATATTAATCATCTCCCACTTCCACTATGGTATCTCTATATCTTGAGCTAGGCCACCAGGCCTCTGATGCTCGGCTTTGACTTGCTGACAATTTAAACATTTAACCACATGATCTGCTACTTGTTTCTTCATGCCTTTCCACCAATACAACTCTTTCAAATCTAGATACATTTTGGTAGCACCTGGGTGGATAGAGTACCTCGAACTGTGAGTTCCTCCATTATGGCCTTCCTAAGACCATCTACATCAGGCACACATAACCGATCATTCAACTTCAAAACTCCGTCACTTCCTAGAGTGAAAGCAGTGATTTCTTTGCTTCTGACTCCTTCTTTTAATTTCACTAAGTACGGATCTTCGTCTTGCTTAGCCTTAACATGCGCAACAAGGGAGGATTGCGCTAAGGCATAAGCAGTTATGTCTCCTTCTTCGGTCTCATCCAATCTAATTCCATCATTTGCTAGTTTTTGAATTTCTCGACCCAAAGATCGCCTTTGTACTGCAAGATGGGCCAAGACACCCATTGACTTCCTACTAAGTGCATCTGCTACCATATTAGCTTTGCCCGGGTGATAAAGGATATTGATGTCATAATCCTTCAATAGTTCGAGCCACCTCCTCTGTCTCAAATTTAGTTCTTTTTGCTTGAAAATGTACTGGAGGCTTTTGTGATTTGTAAACACTTCAGAATGCTCACCATAAAGGTAGTGTCGCCATATTTTTAATGCAAACACCACTACTGCAAGCTCCAAGTCGTGTGTGGGGTAGTTCTTTTCATGATTCTTTAACTGCCTGGAAGCATAAGCAATAACTTTTTCATTTTGCATAAGAACACAACCAAGGCCCACTCTGGAGGCATCACAATACACTGTGAACCCACCTGAACCTGTTGGCAAGGTTAGCACAGGTGCAGTGGTCAACCTCTTCTTTAACTCTTGAAAACTCTGCTCACAAGCGTCTGACCATTGGAACTTAACTGCTTTCTGAGTCAACTTAGTTAATGGAGCTGCAAGTGAGGAAAACCCCTCTACAAACCTTCTATAGTAGCCAGCTAACCCCAAGAAACTCCTAATTTCGGTTGGCGTTGTCAGCCTGGGCCAGTTCTTGACTGCTTCTGTCTTCTGAGGGTCTACTTTTATTCCTTCACCAGATACCACGTGGCCTAAGAATGCTACTGACTGCAACCAGAACTCATATTTTGAAAACTTGGCATAAAGCTCATTCTCCTTCAAGGTCTGCAAGGCTATTCTAAGGTGTTCTGCATGTTCTTCCTTGCTCTTAGAGTATACCAAAATATCGTCTATAAACACGATAATAAAGGTATCCAGGAATGGCTTGAAAACTCTGTTCATGAGGTCCATGAATGCAGCTGGAGCATTTGTCAACCCGAAGGACATTACTAGAAATTCATAGTGCCCGTAGCGAGTTCTAAAGGCTGTTTTAGATATATCCTCCTTTCTGATTCTCAACTGATGGTATCCCGACCTCAAGTCTATTTTTGAAAAGTACTTTGCACCCTGAAGTTGATCAAATAAATCATCAATTCTTGGCAGTGAGTACTTGTTCTTAATGGTAACTTTATTCAACTACCGATAGTCGACACACATTCTGAGAGACCCATCTTTCTTTTTGACAAACAGGACCGGGGCACCCCACGGTGAAACACTCGGCCTGATGAAGCCCTTGTCAAGAAGGTCTTTCAACTGTTCTCTCAACTCATTAAGTTCTGCTGGAGCCATCCTATAGGGAGGTATAGATATGGGCTGAGTGCCTAGCATGAGATCAATGCCGAAGTCTATGATTTTTTCGGGAGGAAGTCCGGGAAGGTCATCTGGGAAAACTTCTGGAAATTCTCTAACAATTGGCACTGACTGAAGAGCTGGTGGTTCTGATTCTGGATTAATAATGTGAGCCAAATAGGCGAGACACCCCTTACCGATCATTCGTTGTGCCTTAAGATAAGAAATAAACTTACCTACAAGCGATGTTGAACTACCCTTCCACTCTAAGACTTCTTCATTTGGAAATTGGAACCTGACTATCTTGGCATGACAATCTAACATGGCATAGCAGGAAGACAACCAATCCATACCCATGATCACATCAAAATCCACCATTTCTAACTCTATGAGATCAACTTTGATGTTGCGACCTTGGACTGAAACTATACAGCCTCTATAGACTCTGGTGACTTTCACTGACTCGCCAACTAGAGTAGATACTAGGAATGGCTCACTAAGTTGTTCAGGTTCTAGTCCGAGGTTAATTGCACAAGTATGGAGTCACATATGAAAATGTTGAACCTAGATCCATTATGGCATAAGCATTATGTGAGCAGACTAAAAGTATACCTGTAATAACTTTTGCAGATGCCTCTGCACTCTGACGATCAAGTGTAGCAAATAAATGGGGTTGTCCCCCTCCCTGAGTAACTCGGTCTGCACCTCTGCCTGCTCCATGCCCGGACTGATTCTGAGAACCACGAGCCTGAGGTGGTGCAACTGCAGTAGCTGAGGAACTAGAAGGACGAGTTGATCCACCACTGAACTTACGTTGCAACTTTGGGCAGTTGGCCTTTATATGACCAATGTCTCCACAATGGTAGCAACCATGAAACCCGAGCTTGCACTGACCTGAATGTTGCCGCTTACATGTTCCACAAAGACTTTGCTGGTGTGAATGTTGCTCAGCATGACTCTGGCTATGTGAGGATGATGTCCTAAAATTCTGATTCTGGCGAGACTGATTTCCATTACTCTGAGTACGTCTGAAGGAAGACCCACCACCTGACTGATGACTGAACTGAGCTGGTGCTAATGACTCCTTATTAGAGGAATTCCTTCCGCCTCCGCTGGATGTACCATTAAACCTGCCCGTTGTCCGGGATTTCTTGTTATGCTCTTTCTCTTCTCTCCTTTGTTGTCTGTCTTTTTCTAAGTGCTTGGCGAACCCCACAACAGATGAGAAAGCTGTCATTCCTACCGCTGCAGATGATGTCGTATCCTTAATGTGGTAAGCCAAACCGCTAACAAACCTGCGAATCTTTGCTTTTTCTATTTTAACCATGTGAGGAGCATGCTTAGCTAACCTTATGAATTCCATGTAGTACTCTTGCACACTTTTATTCCCTTGCGTGAGTTGTTCGAACTCTGTAGCCTTAGCTGCTATATCATCTTCTGGGATAAAGTTAGCCATGAAGGCCTCTTCAAATTCTTCCCAAGTAGGTGGACCATCATCTTCAACTTTCTTTTTTTCCCACATCTCAAACCAAGCGCCAGCCACATCTCTAAGCTGGTAAGCAGCCAGCTCCACAGCTTTGTCATCAAATACCTTCATCACTCGGAGGGCTTTCTTAACACCCTCCATCCATAACATTGGATCTTCATCAACTATAGAACCATGGAACACTTGAGGACTCAACTTCAGAAATTCATTCACTCTTGAGGGCTCAGAATTATTCTGCCTATTTGTTTGAGGTGGAATCTTATCTCTTTTCTCGTTCTGGTTGGCCATAAAGGCCTTAAACATCTCCATAGCACTGTTGACTGCATTGAACATCTGACCCACCTCTGGGGATATAGTTGTTTGAGTCGGAGCTGCTGTTGGGGTTGGCGTTGGATCCTGAGGTACTTGCTCATCATGCTCCACCCCTTCTTCATGTTCAACCTGGGGTACTTGAACCCCCTTGTGGATTTACCCTTCCTTTTCTGAGTTCGAGCCTTTTTAGTTATGCCTTGAGTCACAATAGTAGCAATAGTTTCTTGAGTAGCATCCTGAGTGTCGGTGTCAGAGTTGCGAGTACGAGCCATTTCTGCGAGTTTTGGAGAAAAGAATACATTAGATAATTTCTTAGAGGTAGGCTCTATTGCACGATCTAAAGTATGAAAAAAAAGATTTTTCCTAAATGCTTGTAGCCTCCTGTTTATAAGTATGGCGCGCTTCATACACATAAACAAGACTCTACTAACACGGCTTCATAGACCCCTAGGACTCCATAAACCTGAGGCTCTGATACCAAGTTTGTCACGACCCATTTTCTAAACAAGCCGAGACCGGCACTCGATCACTAAACCTGATCGAGCGAACCATCTCTGCTTATTCAATGTATTATAGCTCCACACTTTAGATGCAACAAAGCAATACTCTAACCAAATACTCTTGATTAATTCAAATATTTAAATAAATCAACTCCAAAACTTTATTCATAGTAACTACTGAATTATTGCTAAGTTATTATAAAATAACATATGAATCTCAACCCAATGACTATGTCTATGAAGCCTCTACCGATAAACTGACGCACTGCTCAGGACATGAGATTACCTGGCCAGTTCTCTAAATAAATAAAGAAATAGCTAAATGAAAATGACTCTAAGAATACTCCACGAACAAAAGCGGAGCTCACCAATATCACTGGAAGGGAAGGAAGTCCTAACTCGTAGTCTGCTCGCCTGCAAATCCGGTTCCTACGTTGTACCGCAGACCAACGTAGGTTCCCAAAAGAGAACGTCAGTACCATCCACTGTACTCAGTGAGTCTCAACAACAGGGGGGGAAACTTTAATAACATATACATTACGAGCAAAGGTTCTAAATGCATGTAAAACATAAAGCTTATAAGAATAATTCTAAAATAATTGCATAATAGCAATTTATGAATATTCTAAAAGAAATTCTTTTTTTTTCTTTCTTTAAAAAAAATACTTTACTTTATACTTTGGAAGTTCCAACTATCCTGACTTAATTCTGTCTCAGTCACCGTGTGATCGGCACGGGTTCGATCCCAACCTGATCGAATAAGCCCAATCCACGAGGTGCCACTCGCTTCATGGTTCTCAGCGCTCATGTATCATACCTTAGCATGGCTAAGTAAATTCTCAGCAACGAGACCCTCGGCTCGTATGCTCCCTACTTTGGCACAAGTAGTTTCAGGAAGACAACGCCTTGGTCAGGACCCTCGGCCTGGACGATGACCCCTTCTCAGAATAAAGGATACTCCCCAAAAATCTTTTCTTTCTAAAACTTCTTCTTGTGATTTTTCAAGTCTAAATCTTTTCTTTATAGAACATTATGTACATGCTCATATTGGTGTCCTTAAATGTAAAGTATGACATAAGAATGAAATAAACATATAAAAATATTTTCAAAGATTCTCTTCTTCATAATTTTCAACATGAAAATAGCATATAAGAACAACACAAAAATCTGAAAATTTAAGCACATATAGCGTAATAGATCATCTAAACTTTTGCTAGAACAAATTCTACATTAATGGGTACTCACTCGCTCTAACTAAATAAAGATAAACTCTTTTAAGCAATTCATCAAACACCTTGTATGCGTGCTTTTGTGAGTTAAACCACTTTAGTAAAGGGTTATATCAACTCACCTCAAAACTCCTTGAGCTAATACGTAGACCCCAGTCCAATTGACACCAGTCAAACAATCGATTCTACAACAACCAGTGCATCTTAAATAAATTTTAAAGTTTCACACCTAAACATGTAATTTACTATTGATATAGAGGAAGGAGGGGATTAGCTATTCAATTCTTACCTATTACCACTGTAGGATAATTGACAATAGGAAAATTTACATACCTGAATTCAAGAATTAGTGATTGGTAAGAACCCTAGAATTTTCTGTTGCTTGCGTGAGTACTTTCGCTGGGACGTGCGAAGTCAGAAAAGTCTGCTTAGGGTTTCTTTTTTGTTCGAAGCTTTAAGGCTTTAAGGCTGCTTAGCTTTTCAACAGATTTTGTGGGCTTAAGAGCTTTGGTAATTTTGTCCATTTTTCTTCTTATTATTTTTCTTTTTCTTAACTAATAATTAATGATACCTATTTTTAATAATTAATAATATTAAAATTATTAATATTCCCTAATTGTATATCCAATTATTTAAGAGTGTGTGTGTATATATATATATATATTCGTTATAGGCAAGAAAAATAATAATAATAATAATAATTTAATTCTATAATTAGCGTATCTTGAAACTTTTATAAATTTGAGGAGCGTTATATCTTCTGTTCGAACCCCTACTGAAAGAAGAGATAAAAGAGGATACATAATTGAAAAGTGATGAGCTAGTTTTTTCTTATAAGGTAAAAAAAGTGAGAAGCTAGTGAACATTGCGTTACATACTTTTGGTAAACAAGCTGTTACGTGTCGGAATGTGCATAATTTGGTAAATACCGAATTACCGTACCGAAATCGAAAGTTTCGGTATTTGGTATTTGATATTTTGGCATTCGGTAGGGGTGTACATATGTCGGGTTGGTTCGGATTTTACGATTACCAAAACAAACCAATTGTGTCGGGTTATTAAATCTAAATACCAAACCAAACCAATAAAACTCGGGTTTTCTCGGGTTTTCAGGTTTTTCTGGTTTTTTGGTTTTTTTTTTCCGGTAAAATCTTCATAGAACAAAACATATAACTTGTACTCAAAATATTTCTTTAATCCTTGTAAGATACAACTATATAAAGTATTTTCCAAGAAAATAATACAAAATATGAGATATGTCATGACATTATCCTAAAATATTCAACAATAAAGACAATAGAATTATGTAATAAGAATATTGCTTATTAAAAAACCATAATAAAAATAAACATAATCTAAAAGTGCTAAGTCATGCTAAAGTAAGTAGACTAATAAGGGAGTATTAATTACATGACTAAACGGTAAAGAAAAGATAAACATAGGTTATGCATTTTTATCAAAATTATTGCAAAACAAAAAATAAATATTCAATACATTCTCGTCGTAGTATTGACTATTGAATGGAATATTTTTTATTAGCATTGGTATTGATTTGATTTTGATTTGGGTTTTTGTTAGCATTATTTAATTTACTAATATTAATGACTATAAAACTTATTGGAACAATCAAAAGTTCTAAGTCCAACCTTAAAATAATACCTTAAAAGATAAAATTATGAAATTTTTTAAGAAATATTTATAAATTACATCACAATAAATATATTTATATATTAAATATATCTAAAACTTCTATATATAGAATGTAGGGTTGGTTTAGTTTCGGTTTGACTTTCTTTAGTTAAAACCAAACCAAACCAATTATGGTCGGGTTTTTTTTTCCAACACCAAACCAAATCAAATCAAACCATAGTCGGGTTTTTTTTCTCGGTTTGGCTCGGATTATCGGGTTGGTGCGGTTTGTCGGTTTCCTTTGTACACCCCTAGTATTCGATATGGTATTTGGTTTAATTTTAAAAAAAATTGGTATTAGGTATGGTAATTTTAAAATGAAATACCGAAATATCGTTACCTTACCGAAATATATATTATATTACACAATAAACATATTATTAATTATAATATAAATATTAAAAAAACTAAATTTTACTTTCCTTTATTCTCCAAATTCATCATTAACTCTAAGCAAGTAACAAGACATTTCTAATGATCAAATTTATTCCTTTATGTACAGTTTTCTCTTTCTGGGTTGATATTTACGGGCTTTGGACAAAACTTTTATCAACAAACGTTTTTAGTTTTGCACTTTTGAGTACTTTAATTAAGAATATTATATTCTGACTCTATGCACTAGTTAGTATTCAAACTGAATAAACCGAAGTTATCGAACCGAATAAACCAAAACTGAAAGGATAAAAATCGAACCATACCGAATTTAATTTGGTACGGTATTAGTATAGCATTTTAAAAAATCGAATACCGAAAATATCAAACCGAAATATCTAAATACCGTACCGTGTGGTATCTTTTATAAAAAAATATTTTTCATAGGATGTATTTTCCTAGAAATTATATGTGATATATTTGGTTGATTAATGAAAAATATATATTTTTTATAAAATACTAATAATATGAAATATTAATAATAATATCAATAAATTTCATGTCAATATTTCATCTTTTCTTTGTTCAGAAGGCTAAGTCAAAAAGAGATTTAAAGCTGACTTTTAAGCCAATTCAATGGCGTAAAGTTCATTTTCCTTTGCGGTATCAGTTTTCTAATTCCAACAAATTAATTTTAATTATTTTATATTTTCAAAACATAGACATGTGATTTTTGATTCTCCCCAAGATTTTTCATATTTTAGCACGTAAATATTTAATTTAGGCCTAATATAGCTATTTCAACTATTTTTGACTTTTTTACTTTATTTTCGTCATAAAAATGGAAAATTACTAAAAAATACTTTAGTATGTATCTTTCATAATTCTTAAAAAAAAATACAAAAATAGTACCTTATTTTTATCTTTATATAATTTTGAAAAGATTAAAAAAATATATAATAGTTTCATGTTAGCTTTTGCATTGTGTAGTATTTTTATCTTATTTTAAAATGAGTCAATTAAGGTGTTGGATCACAATTTTAAGAATTTTTAGAGCTCAATTCTTGGTCCAATTCGGATTAGTCCATTAAGCCTAGGGACCCTTCTAAACTCTTCTTTGGAACAAAAACAAATAAAAAGGACCCTAAGAATTTAACACAAAAGGACCTTAGGAACTAATTGGCAAAATACACAAAATATACCTAATGCTTAAAAAAGTCTGAAGGAGGCTAGAGCCTAAGACCCCCAAGGTCTTCTTCTTCACTTACACGCAGCAGCAGCCATACACGACCTTCAGCCGCCCGAGCAGTAGTCATCTTCAGCGAAAGAGGAAGGGACCTCCATCAACGAATAACGACTATGCCAAACAGCCCTCCGCCATCTTCTCCGCATCCCAACCAGACCTGAACGACACCCAGCAGCTGAACCCAACGGCCATTCCAGTCGCTGCTGTTTCATCTCCTCGACCACCCCTCACGTCGAACACACAACAACCGTCGACTCTAAACCTTCACCAATCAAAACAACCTTCCCTCGTCCTCCTCCTCACGCCAGCGACTCAACCAAGCTCGCCGGAAAACAACCCATAACACCAGCGACCTCCTTCAATAGCCTTCCACGACCACACGCACACACATGGATAGAGCACCAACAAGAGGTCACTGAAACAGAGTGAGAGATAGACGGAGGAAAAGCGAGGCAGTCCGGTCAAGGTTCGGCAAAGTTCCGTCGAGGTCGCAGTAAATTTTCCGGTCGACAGCCATCCAGCTATCAAGCCTTTGTAACTTCAACCCAGTTCGTTTTATATTAAAGGTCACATTCTCGACATTTTCTTCTTTCTTTTCTTTGAAAAGATCTTTGTTTTTAAATTGCTGATTTGTTATTGCGTTTGTTTCAACAGCCTTTGTTTCTATTGCTCTGTTGCAACGTTTGGATTTTAGTTATTAATCTTGAGTTTCTGATCTCATAAGATAGAATTGAATATGCTTATATTTATTTATTTTGTTTTAAAAGATTTTACGATTCTTATTTGCCAAGGCATGATATACTGTTGATTTGATGGACGAAAATGAGCAAAATATTTGACCAAGTACCTTATTGATAAGAACGGATTGAGTGGTATAAATATTGTAGTTTGTTTTAGGCCCGTAATTAAATCACCACGGCCACGGGTATATTTCCCGTGACGTAGTTGTGGCACTTAATTTCGGACTAGTTTTAAATATGAATATCCGTAGTTTGCTTTAGTTGAGTACAGTCCTTTGAAATTAGAATCGAGGTGTGCCATTAGTTGAATTTTCCATGGCCCTCGCAAAGTTGAAAGTGCTTAGTTGCTTTAGGCACGCTATTTTAATAATTACCTTCCTAAATCTGGGTGCGCATTTATGTGACCCAAATCCAAATTTCAACAGCGTTAGATAAAATGTGTCGTGGAACGCGGGTGCATTTATGTGACGTGGTTCAAGACGTGTTTTAGATGACGTTGCAATTTTTTCTTAAAATTAAATAAAAGTGGTTATAAAGTTAAAATTACACCATAGGCTAAAACATGTATTAAAATCAGGTAATAGGCCAATTGTAACAGTTGAGCGACCGTGCTAGAACCACGGAGTCCGGGAATGCCTAACACCTTCTCCCGGGTTAACAGAATTCCTTACCCGGATTTTTGTGTTCGCGGACTGTAATACAGAGTCAATCTTTCCTCGATTCAGGATTTGAACCGGTGATTTGGGACACCATAAATTATCCCAAGTGGTGACTCTGAATCTTTAAATAAATAAATCCCGTTTCGATTGTCACTTTAAATTGGAAAAAAAAACTCCCTTGTATATACCCTTTACGGGGGTGTAGGTAAAAAGGAAGTGTGACAGCTCTGGCGACTCTGCTTGGGATCGAACCCAGAATCTCTAGTTCGGGGTTCAAGAATTCGAGCTTAGAATAATTGTTATATTTGACTTTATTTATTGTCTGATTTTATCTACATGTTTGGGCCTAATGTGCTAAATGTTGCTTTTACCGCTTTGATATTATCTGAACTGTATATATAAACTGCTACAAAACCCCCATTTTCCTCTCTTGAGGAGTGCACGCTGGTCGTGACTTCTTTCTGTTAGTGTCATATCCCAAATAGAACGAGGTTCGGACAAGTTGCAAAGCCGGATGATCTTTTGGTTACTGGTACGCAGCCCCCCTTCGGTTTGAGTTGTCCGCTCGGGTAAGCCAGGTCTAGAACAAATAAACCCAGGTTTTAAACCTAGTATAACAAGACCTCATGTCGGATCCCTAGTAGGAACGCTTGTTTGCATCATGTGCATTTTGATTTTGGGGACTCAACACAGGGGTTGAGTCCGTCTAGGACAGGTGTACCCAAAATAACAGACTATCTTGATGCATCCTATGTGATACATGTTGCATTTCTTCGAGGGTAAAAGGGCCATTTGGCGGACTAATGATAGTCGAGAGCAAATGAAAAAAAAATGAAAAAAAAAAAGAGGGTGAAGTGTGAAGAGAGTGGGCCCAATTATGTTTTCTGTCACATTTTTTGTTAAGGAAAAAGAGCTTGAAAATTCAAAAAAAAAATTGCACTTTTTCATCATTTTTCGAAAATCAAAAATCAAAAAAAAAAGGAAAAAGAAAATCCAAAAAAAAGATGTTGCATGTTTCATCATTTTCAAGGAAAAGACAAAAAAAATATATATATTTTCTCTAAATTAGTCGTATTCGTTTAAACTCTCGCCCACATCCAAATTGCCCGAACTACGCGAACCTGATTCTCGTCTCTCGGGGCGGGATACGTAGGCAACCTACATATGGTCTGGTCTTCCTAGTAAATCTTAGGTTCTTGGCTTTGCGGGGTCTTAGCCAAATTTTGCACTTATAGCCACCTTTTGGCCACATAAGCTATTTTGCAAAAATAACCTCAATCATGTCTTTCATGCATCCAATAGGGAGTGTTATTGTCTCACATAGTGATCTAAATCTTTAACTTTATTTGGTCATAATTTTCTTATACAGGTGTGGGTCTACTTACCGGAGTTAGAGCATGACAGATGCCCTAGGACCATCCAGTCAGGATCGCTCGTTCAAGAGTTGCTTAAGGAGATTTTTTATTTTTTATTTTTATGTTTTGAGTTTGTTTTTCTTTTTATGTCGTCTTTTACCTTCTAGTTTTTTACAGTAATGTCGAGTCTTTTGTTATTATACTTTCTATTTTGTATCTAAAAAGTGTGTTATAACTCAAAAACCGAAAAAAAGAAAGAGAGATTTTGCGTTTTATATTTCCGTTAGAAGTTTTCTTGAGAATACTAATTCTAGAAATGAAAAAAAAAAGAATTTATTTGAGGTGGTTTTCCATAGGAAGTTAATATCTAAAACTTAAAATAAAAAATTGCTTTTACACTTCCTTTTAGTACATTAAGACTAAAAGTTCAAAAAGGAAAAGAATTTTATTTTAGTACCTCTTTAAAAGTTTTCTTTAAGGTGTTAATTCCAAAATCCAAAAAGATTTTCTTTTGAGGTGCTTCTTTGGGAAGTTAATGAAAAATGAAAAATAATTCTTTTTATTTTCATTAGAACTTTAGGATATTGTACATAGAAGAAAAAAACATACTTTATCTTTTGTTTATCTTTAAAGTTTCTTCCTTAGATAATCAAAAACTGAAATTCAAAAATATTTTTTTATGTTTTCCATTTCTTAGTTCGAAATCTTTTTTTCACGATATCAAACAAAAATCAAAATATATTTCTTTGGTTTATTTTTTAGATTTCCTTCCTACAAAATAAAAAGAGGGTCAAAAAATAATTCTCTTATAGGATTTTTCCTTAATAGAGTATTTGTTTCAAAAGGAAAAGAAAAAAGAAAAAAAACATGTCCGTTAAGCTTGAGTTTAGAATAGGTTATACAACATTAAGTCTAGAAAACTCAAAAAAAAAGATTTATTTCTTTTATTTCCTTTTTCTCATTAGAGTAGTCATTAAGGTAAAAAAAGAAAAAATAAGAAATTGAGAACATTAGTTTGTTTACTTTATTCCCGATCTTCCCGAACTACGCAAAAATCTGATTCATGCGGCGTCATGATACGTAGGCAACCTACATAGGGTTCGATCGAATCATTTTTTTAATTAAAACAAAAAAAAATAAAAATAAAAAAGAAAGAAAGAAAAAAAAAAAAAGAAAAAAAAAAGAAAAAAAGAGAGGTGAAATTATGGAACGTGAGAAATGAGAGGAAAGAAAAGAGTGATAATCAGAAAGAAAAAAAAAGGGAAGGAAAATGAGCAAGCCAAGAAGTGATAGAAAAGAAAAGAGGAGATTGAAATGAACAAAATTGGGATGATGCCAAGTGACCTTGTGACCCTCGAAGTCATTCTAGAACCGTTAATTGTTGCTAAGTGCATTGCACGCAATGTAATATTTTTAGCTGTTAAATGCCCTAATTCTAACAGGATGACCCCATTTTGTTCCTTTTGTTATTTTCATTAAGCAGAAGGGTGGTTGGTTTGTGGTTCTTAAGTAACTCATCCATACAACACAAGGTCAAAGAGCAAGGTAGTCATGGCTAGCAAAGACTTGGACACATGGGTTATTGATCTGTCTAAGGGAATTGTTGAACCAGAATCTGAGTTGAAAGAAGAGGTCTTGAGGTTGAAAGGACAGATGGTCGAAATATACCAAGCCTGGATTAGTGGGCGTCCTCCACCATCAGTTTCCACTAACTACACTGAAAGCCTTGTCACCATTCTGCCACTGTCACAAGTCCAGAATATCTCCCCACAACCTTTACACACTCCACCCCCCAAAACCACCTCATATCCCGTTCCTTTGACCACTCATGTTCTTGTAGCTCATCCACCTGCTACCTTTCCTCGATCCTCTAGCAACACTATGTTCAAAATCCCCGATGCCCAACACTGTGCTCCAGAACCAACTTTCAAGGTCTCGGTTCCATACTCTCACGCTTCTCATTTTGAGCCTCCCGGTGAGATTGCAAAGCCTGCTAAGACAGTGGAGCAATATGAGATATCCAGAAAGCTGAAAGGGTTTAAGATGCCAAAGTTTATTTTGTATGATGGGTGTGGAGATCCAAAAGCCCATTTGAGGGGTTATTGCAGTGAAATGAGAAGTGTTGGCGGGAAAAATGAGTTGCTGATGGCATATTTCAGTGAGAGTCTAACTAGGGCAGCTTTGGAATGGCATACTCGTCAAGATGGCGGTAAGTGGCATACATGGGATGACATGGCTCAAGATTTTGTTCAATACTTTTAATACAAATCAGGCGTTACCCCAGACCGCTCCTCCATATCTAGGATGGGAAAGAAGCCGGAGGAAAGCTTTAAAGAGTTTGGGCTCATATGGAGGGAGCAGGCTGCTCGAGTCAATACCACGATTGGTGAAGAAGAAATGGTTGAGCTTTACCTACAAGCCCAGGGGCCCACCTACTTCAGTCATTTGATCCCGGCCCTGGGGAAGCCTTTCAATGATGTGTTAAGAATGGGGGAGCTAATAGAAGAGGGAATCAAGTCAGGCAAAATCATGAGTTGTTCGAAAAACATTCAGCACATCCCAGTAAGCTCGGGTGGAAGAAAGAGAAACAGAGAAGATGATCCAATGGGTTTTCCCGATCAATACTTCCAGCCTCGACATCGTCCCCGTAGATATCTTTATGCACTAGATGATCCTCCCCAATGCCACTTCTCTCCACAGAACTCCCAAAGTCGTACATCACTCTCCCAGTACCCAGCTCCACAAAATGCCTATCTACTCCCACGAGCCTATCAAAAACCCCCTGGATCAGGTTTCCGGCCCAATCAAGCCTTTAAGAACGAAAGGTTACGGAATAAGAAGACCTTCACTCCATTGGGAGAGTCATATGCCAGTCTGTTCTAGAGTCTAAGGATATTGGACATGTTGAAGCCGACCCAGATAAAAATGTCAGACCCTCTTCCAAAGAAGTTTGATTTTTCTCAAAGGTGCGCATATTGCTCGGATGCCCCGGGGCATGACATAGAGAAGTGTTGGAATCTAAAGAACGCAATTCAGAAGCTTATTGATGCAGGCGACATAGTCGTGCAAAATGCAGATGCAGCAGACACTAGCCAAAGTCTGTCACCTGTGCATAATAAGACGCATATGGTGGGTATGATTTATTTTGAAAAGGAATGTGAGAATTTTTCTGGGATCCTTGGAGGTCGACGTGCTACGAAGCTTTTAGCGCTATCAGAGGTTGATCCTAAGAATGATCAAGCAAAGGGAACCCGAAGACAATCGGTTCGGAACAATGTGATGGAGGCTAGTGAAGGTCCTAGCATTGTTGATGCAGAAGTCAGTGGCTAATATGTTGAGTTTGATGATTGTAAAGACGTTCTTTTCCTGGTTTGCCAGGGAGGAATTTTGGTGGTTTATTTTGTTATCATTTCTGCTGTCCGGGTTATTTCAAGGTTGTAATCCGAATATTGTCTTGTGACTCAAACCCTTCTATCCTTTTATTTTGCTTAGTTTGTTTAGTCATAATAGCCCGCTTAGTGTTGTCTAGGTTTGTTCTAGGTTTGTAACCCCAGTTTGGTTTGTTTGTTTTGTTGTCCAAACCATTTTACCATTTGTCTAATGCAATTTTCTATTTTCTGTGATTTCTAGTCATTTTTGTTTAGTTCTCTTTTTTTTTATAGTTCTTTTCCTGTTGACTCTAGTGACATGACATGCACGCGTAACTCTCAGCCTGGTTTTAAAAGTCAGTTTAATCACGAAGCAATGAAACATTGTTGAAGATGTAAGGACATTTGAGGGAAATAAGTAAAGGCATTTTGAGATCACTTCAAGCCCGAATTGTGTGAAACTAGGGCAGGTAGAACATAAAAATACACTATTGAAACGCATCATGCTGCATTAGGTAAAGATAATGGCAAGTTTGGCCCAAATTTGTAGGGGTCGTTCGTGGTAATGAGAGTGAGGGTGTTGTCCAATGGAGCTTGGTAACTAACAGATGTAGAAGGCGAATGCGTGGATATGATTATCAAGTCTAGTGCAATCAAAAGATGTTACAAAGGTTTTCCTTGGTTTGTCTAATTGTGTAGTTTGCACTTGGCATGTTTTGGAGATTAGAATGACGAAGACATTTTGTTCTGCTATCTAAACACTTTATCCTTCGTTACCTTTTTGAGCCTTATCTATTTTCTTTCATACCCCTCTTTCGAATCAGTAGCCAAGATCAGAAACGCAAGAGTGAAAGATGAGTAAAGGAAAAAGAGAAAAGAAAAAGAATGAAAAGAGAGAGAAGAAGAAAGAGAAAAGGAAAAAATAAAAGAAAAGAAAAAAGAAGAAGAAAAACAACAACAAAAAGAAAAAGAAGGAAAGAAGAGAAAAGAAAAAAAAAGAAAAATCACAACAAACAAAGTAATTCTTATAACATGAACTACGTTCGACCTGATTCCTTTTAAGGATACGTAGGCAGCCTCACGGTTCGGTCTCGTCGAAATAACAATCCAAAAGTCCCCAAGCAAGAAACTGGGCCAGAAGTTGTGGTTGTTGTAGGAAATCTGATTTTAAAAGTTGTAATTTTGAACCCATTTGAATTGTTTTGAGCCTTTTATACCTTTTCTTTCTAATCCCGTCCAAAGGCCCACGTTACGGTCCAAAGAAAGACCTTCTGATCAGTCTTCGAGAGATGCCAGGTCGAGCAAATAGAGGTGATTCATATCAGGGGAAACACTCTGGTCCAAGCAGGAAAAATAATGAAAATGAGAGAGTCTTATCGGTGAAAACCCTCACAGACACCGTAAGCCGACGGGAGCTGAGAGAAATCAAAATGAGAGAGTCTTATTCGTGGAAACCTTCACGGGCACCATAAGGTGATGAAACCAGAGAGAAATAAAAAATGAGAGAGTCTTATTGGTAAAAACCTTCACGGGTACCTTGAGGCGACTGTAAGTTTAGAAAAAAGAACAAAACGAGAGAGACTTGATGGTGAAAACCCCTCAGGCACTACATGTCGAATAAGGATTGTGAATCAGATTGGATAATCGGAGTATGGAAGCCCAGTTTCACGGTTTGGGGTATAATAGGAGTTGAACATCAGACCTGCTTGACAGAATAGGCCACAGGTGCATGTCACGGTCATTAGAGTTGGTGTCCACATCTGATAGGTTTCTACTTTGTAGTTTTCTTGTTAGGAATAATCTCTTTTCATTGTCCTTTACTCTGTTCCTTTTTGTCTTGTTTACTTCCTCTTCCTGAGTCTATGCGGTTAGAACAAGTGAGAAATGACTTCAAAATTTGCCACCAGCTGTCCAATTGCACGAAACGGGGTCTGGCTAACACATCAAATGTCATAAGTCAGAAAAGAACAACAAGCGCATTGAGCTGGTAATAATCAACATGCTTTGGGATACTTGTGAAATACAAAGGTTTGGTACATATCAATTCAGGAATAATGCAACAAGATGGAGGGTGTTAGGTGAACGAATCAAAGGTATTTTCGGTGAAACACGAAGGTTTGGTATATATCAATTCATGAACAATGCAACAAATGGAGGGTGTAGGGTGAACGGATCAAAGGTATTTTCTGTGATAAGATTAACAAAGAAAGTGGTTAACCAGTGACAAGCAAGGTCTTCCAAGCAGAAATCAAAGTTATCATGGCAAGTGAAGGAGCAATAGACCTCAAGGCCAATGCCGGTGGGTTAAGTTAGGAAAGAACAGCATGCACATTGAGTGGACGGTAATTGACGTGCTTTGGGATTCACGTGAGACACAAAGGTTGGTAAATGTCAGATCATGAGTAATGCAACAGATAGAGGGTATTGGGTCTGAACAGAAAAGAGGCATTTTCTGTGATAAGGATGGCAGAGAAAGTGATTAGTCAAGTAACAAGCAAGGTCTTTGGGTGGAAATCAGTTATCATGAGAAGTGAAGGAGCAACCGCCCTCAAAGTCAAGGCCACAAACCAACTACCATATTTTAAACTGACAAGATTTTTTTTGATTTGAAACAGGGGTAGAAAATTTTGTTTGTTCCGGAGAAATCCTCCGCCGGGGAAAGGCAAGCACCAGACAGGTTGACTTGTGATTTTCAGGACCCGCCTGGATAATGGGATTTAATTTGAAATTCTCAGGACCCTCTTGGAAAATGGGACTTAGTTTAAAATTCAAAACAACCGTGAGTAGCATAATCTGGCATAAATGTACCCCAAAGGAATATAAGTTGGCTTAAAAGTTTGCACGTTTGAGATAGAATCCAATTAGGAGTTTTCAGGACCCTCCTGGAAAATGGGACCTAGTTTAAAATTCAGAAATAGCATAATCTAGCACAAATATACCTCAAGGAATAGAAGATGGTTTAAAAGTTTGCATGTTCAAGACAGGATTCAATCAGGAATTTTCAGGACCCTCCAGAATAATGGGACTTAGTTTTAAGATTTCAATTAGATAACAACATTTAGCGTAAGTTCTGCTGTAGGGTAGTATAATTTAGCCATAAAAGTTGTCACTCTTAAGATAGGACTTGGTGTTTGATTTTCAGGACCCTCCTGGATAATGAGATGTAGTTTAAGACTTTCTTAGATAACAAGATTTAGCGGGAGTCACATCTCTAAAAGATATAATTTAGATTTTAAAGCCATCATTTAACTAAGAGTTTTCAGGACCCTCTTGGATAATGGAATTTAGGTTTCAAATTCATAGAGATAGTCGGTAGAATGATTCAATTAACACTCACAGATGCACCCAGCATCAAACTAGGGCCGAAGTTTTCTTTGTTTTTGTCTATTTTGTGCAATCAGGCCCCCACCTAGAGAACAAGGGAATACATTTCAAGTTCAGCAATCAAGCGCCCACCTGGAGAACAAGGGAGTACAATTCAAGTTTTAGCTTTCAAGTTATTACTGATATTTGGTAACATGCCAAACTGGGGCAGAAGTTTTCTTTGTTTTTGTCTATTTTGTGCAATCAGGCGCCCACCTGGAGAACAAGGGAATACATTTCAAAATTTAGCAATCAGGCGCCCATCTGGAGAACAAGAGAATACATTTCAAGTTCAGCAATCAGGCGCCCACCTGGAGAACAAGGGAATACATTTCAAGTTCAGCAATCAGGCGCCCACCTGGAGAACAAGGGAATACATTTCAAGTTTTGGTAATCAGGCGCCCACCTGGAGAACAAGGGAATACATTTCAAGTTTTGGTAATCAGGCGCTCACCTGGAGAACAAGGGAATACAGAAAGTTTCAGTAATCAGGCGCCCACCTGGAGAACAAGGAAAGACAGTTCAAGTTTCAAGGGAAAGTAGTTCCGAAGGAAGACAGTTCAAGATTTGGCAATCAGGCACCCACCTGGAAAACAAGGGAAATCACTTCAGAATGCAATTCAAGTCAGCAACAAAAGAAGCTCGCGGCAGGAATGCGAGTCAACAGTCCGAGATGATCAACAGAAGTTAGTCACAATAAAAATAAAAAAAGGGCAAGAAGTGAATCCAAATGCAGAAGTTGATGAAAGATATGAGTTGCTCAAGACATGACTGATGTCACAAGCACTGCATGCCTGGTCTTGATCCGAAAAGCTGAAGAAAGGGGAACTAGCACCTGCAACTAGCAAGCATCAAGGTTCAAATCTAAAGTCTGCATGAAGAACCACTCAAGACTCAAGATCAAGTTTCATAAGACTTATAGATAGGAATCTTGTAACTCGTAGTTGATAGGCTTAGCTAGTCTTTTTCATGTTTTGATTTTTGGTGTAAGATCAGGACCACAGACCGAAACCTCGGTGGAACGGCACCTCGACTGGCTCTCCACCTCGGTATACTCCATCATCTCACCCACCTCTGAACTACACGTGGCCTGATTCCTTTATCGCCAAGGATATGTAGGCAGCTCAGATACCAGGGCTCGGTCACATTCCCTTATCTCTTAGTTTTGGTCTCTCTAAATAAGGGTCGGGTAAAAAAACATGTCTAGTCGTTCTTTGTCTGAAAATACTTCGTATTTCCAGTCAAAGAGGGGCAGCTATAGATATGTGATTTTTGACCCTCCCCAAGATTTTTCATATTTTAGCACGTAAATATTTAATTTAGGCCTAATATAGCTATTTCAACTATTTTTGACTTATTTACTTTATTTTCGTCATAAAAATGGAAAATTACAAAAGAATACTTTAGTACGTATCTTTAGTTTCTCAACACATACGCTACACGTGTACACGTGTATTCCAAGTAATTTTTTTATAAAATTTTGAATAAGCACATGAGATTATTGAAACATGTTTTTGAGTACAAATAAACCAAATGACTTTTTATAGCTTATGAAAGCTTATGAAATTAAGTCATTAATATTTAATAAAATTTAATAATTGTAAGGTAAATAAGATCAATCCTCCAATTAAGAAAACTCAGAGACAATAAGGGAAATGGTTTACAAAGAAGGAAAAAATGATATATATATATATATAGAAAGAGAGAGAGAGAATGAAGCATTCAATCCCGATATACTCTCAATAATCTTTGAAGTACCTCTTCTGCGAAGTGCTGCAATAGTCACTTTTAACTATGTCGTGTTCTGAATTTTGAGTGAAATTGGCTAATATTTAAACTTTAACATAATCAAGTTTGTAAATTGGTTAAGGAAATAATGGTTGTAGCTCTTTCGCGAGGCATTTGCATCTATACCCGTTTTTTGGGTCACATTTTAATTTGTTCCCGCTTTGCAAAAAAAATTGCAAGCGTACCCACTTTTTCACGTAACTTCAGCATACGGGGCTGAAGTAGCAAAGATAATCACGCAAAACTTCAGCATTCTAGTAGACATGCCTGAAGTAGCAAGTGTGCTGAAGTTTTTGTTTGTAATTGCACTAAATAAGCTGAAATTTTTTTGTCCTGGATTCATTAGTTTTGTCATTAAGCTTTTTCAAAAATTTCAGCAGAAGATGCTGAAGTTATTTAGTTCATTTATCAAAACTTCAGCACTAAATAAGCTGAAGTTTTTTTGTCCTAGATAAGCTTTTTCAAAAACTTTAGCAAAAGATGCTGAAGTTATTTAGTTCATTTGTAAAAAATTCATCTAAAAGCTAAAGTTTTTTTGCCCTAGATTCATTAGTTTTATCATAAAGCTTTTTCAAAAACTTCAGCAGAAGATGCTGAAGTTATTTAGTTCATTTGTAAAAACTTCAGCACTATATAAGCTGAAGTTTTTGAAAAAGTTTTCTAACATACTAGATAAATAATCAGATTGCCAATAGTATCTAAATCCTGAATTTTGTAAACAATAAACGTGAAAAGAACAGAATTATCATTGTCTACTAACTTACGTACGTGGAAATATTCACAAATTATTGTTTACTAACTTACGTAATTATTTATAATTTATTTTTAAATAATTTGATAAATATATTTATGGCAATCATCCCATGAACTGAAGTTTCATAGCAACACCAACAGTAGCAGAAAAAAGAAGAAGAAGAAGAAGAAGAAGAAGAAGAAGAAGAAGAAGAAGAAGAAGAAGAAAGGAGAAAGGGGGTTGAACTTGTTTAAAAAGTGGGTACAAATTAAAAAATTTAAAAAAATTGGGTATAAGTTAAATAGGGGCAACCAAATAGGACGCCCCGTGCAATTTTTACCTCTTTCGCAGCAGGCCTTGTATCCTTTGTGGCCTTAGAATAATGCATCAAAGACATATTACTCTTAACAAACATTGTTTTTTAGTAATATTCCTAATTAACATTAATAACAAGAATGTCCTTTTAATGGAAGTGAACATACAAACTGTTGCAAAGAACCACCAGTCAAAACTATTCCTCACTTTGCCAGAATACCTGATAGGTAATATGCTCTCTCTTTTTTCACAATAAATAATATGCTAAATGCTTTGAAATTTGTAGAGTGCTATGTCATTATCAAATTTTATTTTTTCTGGTTTAAGATGAGAGTTAAAGACATGATTCAAAAAATAGTGGGGAAAAAACAAAAGATAAAACTGTATTAAATTAAATCCAACATTAATTAATGCAAAGATATTTAAAGGGGGACAATTGTAAACCTCCATGGATAAATGATAATTGTTACATCGGATTTCTGCAGAGCATTTGATATGCAGGAGCAAAAATGCTACTTTCGCCCTTTCTGGACGAATAAATTAGCACATAAATACCAAGATAATAAAATAAAAACAAATAAGTTGTTACAACTTCCAATGTTTAAATAGCCAAACAAAGGTACTACAATAGAATCATGTTTTAGATTTCTTTTCCTAAATCCATATATTTCTTTGATAACTTTTCTTATTATTAAAATTCTCTTTTATTTCTTCAATGTTGTATGACTCCAATGCTACTATGCATGATAGAAACAAGGTTAAAGAGTCTAGAGATTAGGATTTTATTTGATAAAATTCTCTATTTGTGGTATACAACAACAACAACAACGACCCAGTATAATCCCACAAGTGGGGTCTGGGGAGGGTAATATGTACGCAGACCTTACCCCTACCCCGAAGGGTAGAGAGGCTGTTTCCAAGAGACCCTCGGCTCAAAAGAAGCAATAGAAGATGATATATTAGTACCATAAAAATGCGTAATAAAAATAACAACAATATATAAGAGATATGAAATATGAAATACAGGATACGAAATACGTAAGTGGTATGTATATATAATTTCGGTAATTGCTGAAGAGTCTAGAGATTCTTCTTCCTCCATATGGAATTAAGGTTGAAAATTGAAAGTAATGGCCATTATGGTAAGCACTAAATTCATTGAAACCTGCCTCTTCAACTATGCTATACAACTAACGTATAATGCATTAATATTCATGTAATAATATTTTTTTATTAGGATGTGTATTTGTATTTTTGTACAAAATATTTTTAAAACAATGTTTAATTAAAGGGCAAAGTGGTCACTTAGCTTTTGATGGGTAAATCTGTAAATTAACTTTTGACTTGGGGTGTTCCCACCTTTAGTATAGTATGAGATGATGATGATTAACTAATAAGGTATTCTTGTGACATGAGCATCAACGTATAATTCTATTTAGTGGGGTCTGGGGAGGGTAGTGTGTACGCAGACTTTACCCCTACCCTAGGGTAGAGAAACTGTTTACAAAATAGACCCCCGGCATCCTTCCCTCCAAGAACTTCTCACCTTGCTCTTGGGGAGACTCGAACTCACAACCTCTCGGTTGGAAGTGGGGGGTTTGACATGAGCATCCTTTTCTCAATAATTTCGTCACATAAATATATGTGGAAAGTTAGTGAAATTTCAATAATAAATATTTTATTTTGAACCAATAATTTACAATGATATCAACGGTAACAACTTAAAGATTGGACAAATCAAATCTAGATTCTAGAGCCGCCTCTTGATGCAAATATTATGGCTAAGAGCGACAAAGTTATAATGTAATCTGGTTTAACTATATTAAAGCTAGTTCATCTCTGTACAATCTCTTGTAGGGCTCTTTTCAAGTGTGTTCATAATTGTAGTGGCAGTTATATTTATCATCTCTCCTCGTTTGCCTCTGTAATGGTTTCATGAGCTGGAGTTCCTGGTTCTGGTGTAGAGAATCCTTCATGTGCAGTGGATGCGCCTCGGCCGTCAGAAATTCTGATTTCTGGGCTTTGCGAGGCAAGATTGAGCAATGTATCAGGGTAAGCTGCAGTTGCTGAGAACTGTGTAGCTGTTTGGCTTTCATTCGCTTCATGCTTTTCTGACTTAACATTAGAGTTATCTTTCGCTTCGTCAAAGACTTTTGCTAGTGCAGAAAGCTTTTGCCATATAGAATCATCAGTGGCTAAGATTTCTCTGTTCTGATGAAGGAAGATGAGTAAAAATGTGAGAAGAGCGGAGCCTGCTGATACACCAGCTATGAGGAAAAGGCCCTTAAAACTATCTAGCGTTAGGCTATCAGATGTTATAAGCATTCCATTTTTCTCTGGACAATCTGTTTCATTCCCAAACCATTTCTGAATTATGTTATTCATAAACTCTCCCTCTATCACCTTTAGGACTGCTCTCGAGACGTCAGGTACCAATGGAGATCCTTTTGGAAATGCCTGCAAGAAGTTATGGAGAAAAAAATATGGATTAGATTGAGTAAACTACAAACTATTCTAAACAAATATAAACACGTCCAAAAACATCATTGGAGTGTGAGAATCTTACGAATCCAAAGCCGGCAGTTTTGTAAGTTGGACCAACCATAACATACTTCCTGCAGTACTTGTTAAGGAAGAGTCTGAGATAAGGTAGCTCATCAACAATTGCACCAACTCCTCCATTTTTGCTTCCTCTTGAGAGGGCATCATTGTAATCTTCCAATGTGCTATAATTTCTAAACTTGGAGCTCTCAAATTTCATGCGCTTCAAGATGTCTTCGACAAAGGAACCCTTTTGGTACCCAACATATTCTCCATTCTTGATGAGATCATTGAGGTCTGTTATAGTAGGTTGGAGCTGTTGCACCGTTAACATAGATGTTAAACTGGCGGTATAACTTGATGTCAGCACAAGAACCACGAAAACCCACACAATCACCACAAATCTTGTTAAGTTGCTTGTTACCCTCTCTTCTGCAACCAGCCATATATATGATTTGTTGAGAAACAAGGAGAATTAATGTAAAGCTTTCATATATACTTTGGTTTGAGTTAGAGACTTACTGTGAGCAAAAACGAGAGTTGAGAAGGAAAACCAGAATACCATCCCAACTTGCTTGCGTTTGGGTCCTCGAAAATCTTTATTTACACGATGTTCGAGTACCCAAACCACAAAACCAATGAAGACAAAGAATGCTCCAGTTGTTACCCAAAGTTCGCTCTTTAGAGGTTTCAAGAAAATCCACGCATTCTTCCTCTCATCATCCCTTACAGGCACAACTGCTGAAATACCCGACTCTGTAAAAGGTAATGTGAAATCCACATACTTGGAACGGCTTGCTAAAATAGTCACATCACCTACAACTGCATCATATTCCTGGTTCAAGCAAACAATGTTATTGCAGTATTTATGGTTGGTCTTCCTCAGCCAAAGCAAAAACAGAAAGTAGATAAGAAAGTCCCAAAAAGGAGCATGTATACAGCTAAAGAGGTCCATTCATACAAGGATTAGATATTACCTGAGAATGAATCTTGGTAACAAGATCATCATAGTCTTGAGAAGTGGGGTTATCTGCTATTGGAAATGGAATAAATTCGCAAGGGACAGCATATGGCATAGATTGGATGACTTCGTTGAAGACATCTGCACAGAAACCAGTTGGAGTAACTGCTTGTGTTTTTGAATCTATTTCCACTTTAATGTATTGCTCCAGCCCTCCTTTGACAGGAACTCCAACCTTTAACTTCTTCCCGCTTGTGGGTATTTCCCAGCCTCTAGGAAAAATAGTAGATCCACCGGGCCAAATGATAGTCCCTAGTTGTTTATGCGAAATTCCATCCTTCTCTGTCCAGAATCCAACGCTTCTCTCTCCTTTCCCAATTATATTAACAATTTGATATGGAGAAGGCTGCAATTCTCCATTAATTATACGGAATTCGCCACTTAATCCTGTTTTTAGCATTATGTTTTGCATAGAGTCAATGAGCACAAATCCAAATTCTGAGGTTCCAAGCGCATCTAAGTCCGTTAAGTTCTCTCTCGTGTTTGGTTTCTTGAATTTTGGGATAGCAGTAGTGCCCACCTTCTCTACTGCTTTTGCTAATGCTGTGATGCTATCATATGCCCATAGCCCGAAAACATTGAGTTCTACTGTTTCCATGTCTGGATACTCTTGACGAAATCTCTTTCTCCATCTCTTGGTGAAATTATTAAGCTCATTTGATCTTGGAACATAAGGCTTTACTCCAAGAACACCTTGCATTGATGATTCAATCACTGAAGGATCTACCGAGTCCAGAACACTTGTTAGCACATCTGTGATGATCCACGCATATCCCTTCCTCATCATCCCGGCTTCTTTGGCCTTGAGGAAAAAGCGTGAGGCAAGGGATGGTAACAAGTGCACAACGAAGACCCTGGTCTGCATTGTATTCATTTTGTGTAGCTCCCTGAGGATTTGATCATCATTGGCTGAAGGAGAAATAACACTTCTATAGGAGACTAAAGTGCTGGTTTCCAGTAAGGCATCAGTCAAATATGGAACTATCCCGGCTCCATAGGGGCTATCCTCATAGATGATTACAACCTCCCTCCACTCATAGTTTTTAACAATTGCTGCTATGGCTTTAGTCTGGCAGGAAGAAGGAAGTGCTGCTCTGATGAAGTAGGGATTTTCCTTGACTGAAAGTGAAAGACTTGTTGCTGGAGAAATAATAGGAACTTTTACTCTGTTCCCTATGTCAATCACAAAATCAGTTTGTGTAGACATTTGTGGCCCAAAGATAGCATGTACTTGGACATCCTTTAGCAAGTATATGGCTGCACATACACAATTAGACTATAAGAATTTGTCTGAACACCCCTTTCAAAATAGGAAAACCAATGGAAAATTAGAAAATTTTGGACAAAGGAGAATATTTGTGCAAATATGGCATGAATATATCATAGAAATTCTTAGTTTAACAGGATATATCATGGAGCTAGATTTACCAGCAGATGCTGCTTCAACATCATCTATCTTGGAATCCCTGAAGTGAGGGACCATCCTAATGGCACTGCGATTAGCGGCATGGTAATCTTCAAGAGCTAGCAATATACATGTGTGCATGACTTTTGCTACAGTTGTTTCCATATCAAGAATTATTCCTACATCCACCTGCTTTACAGCATTAGTTTCATCTTCACCACTTATTGGCATTATGTATTGGCAAAAGCTAATGATAGAGACAAGTTGAATCAAAAGAATTAGGAAGTGGCATCTTGGATTTTGCATTTCGAAAAATCTGTAAGTCCCAGAGTTGGGAAAGCAGTTGTGTTTATGCAAGCAAACACTTTTCAAAGATAGTGTCTAAAGCTCTCTCAAAATGGATTACTCTGAATATATGGCTTCAGAATCAGGCAAGTTCATATAATAACACCAAATCCCATAAACGTAGAAAGAAAAGTCAAAGATAAATCAATGTTTTCAATGAAGAATTGAGTGAGGACTTTTCAGACATTCTACACCACAAGCAAGTGTGTTTTCTCCTCAGTTTGACCAAATCAAAAACTGACTAAATAAACACACTGACAAAATTGGTTTGGTTGAACTTTGTGTGGTGCTTATTCTCCAATCCCAATTTCTTTTGTATTCATCTGATGCCAACTATCTAGAGGATATTGCAAAAGCCAGGGGGAATTGTTTCGAGCTAGCTCAGTTGCAAATTCGAGAAATTACCCCATAAGTAGAAGAAATTATTGTGTCTCATTTGCAATATTCTAAGGCGACTATTATACCTATATTTAGGGTGTGTTCGTATAAAAGAAAAAATTTCTACAAAATATGATGTCCAATTTTCTTATGTTTTGTTAGCATAAATATTTTAAAAAATATTTTCTTTATGAACTAATTTTACTCCAATAGAAAGAAAATGACTTCCCTCCAGAAATGAACAAAAACATTTTATAAAACTCTCCTCTTTCAACCTTTTCCACCCTCGCCCCCAATTCACACCCTCGTCACCCCGGCACCTAAAGCCCCAACCACCCCCCAGCCCACCATCCAAACCCCCTCCTTGGCAAACCTCCCCTTCCCCAACCAACCCACGGCACCCGACGCACCACCCATTCCTCTCTCGGCCCCTTTCTCTCCCTTCGCCCACCCCTATCACCCCACTCCTCCTCCCGCCCTCACCATTTCGTTTTTCATAATATTTGCCGAGATTATAAGGGTGTTTGAATTGACTTTTAAGCTGGTCAAATCAGCTTTTAAGCCTTTTTAAATTTTTTCCAGTGTTTGGTAAAACTAAAAGGTGCTTAAAATAAGTAAAAAATAAACTGCTTAAAACAAGCTAAAAGCAATAAGTTGGACAACACTAACTTATTGTTTTTGACTTAAAAGTTATTTCTGCTGAAAAACGTACTTTTTTTAAGTCAATTCAAATGCGCTCTATATATTTTCTAAAAAAAAAATTTGCTAACTAACCAAACACCAAAAGATATGTAAGAAAGCTACTTATTTTTTATGAAAATATTTTCTAGAAACTTTTTTCCGTGAAAAATATTTTCCTTCGTACCACACCTTTGTGTCTTTAATATTCTATGCGGTTTCAGTTTAGACTTGGCCAATAGTAACTTGCTTGGACAGTAAACAACCAAATACATAACGTCATGCATGGAATGGAATGATGATGCAGTTAGATATCAGAAGTGTCCATTGGGTTTTGGAGATGATTATGTAGAGTTCAAAGTCATTGGCTAACTGTAATTGATTGGGATGTTTCCTATGATGTTGAAGTGAACGTATTATTGCTTATATGTCTTACAATTCCTAAATTTTAGAGGAGGTACGTGTAAATATTCTTGACTATTCAACTTTCGAGCTTGTGGGTCCAATTTTCAAGTTTCTTTCCGGCGGCACAAATATACGCGGGGCCTAAAGTTTAATATGAAGCATAAATTTTTAAAAAAAAGTTATACGTTATATTTTTATTTATTTTTCTAGCTTTTTGAGATACAAAGTGTTAACAATCCTTTTTATAATCGATTTTTCCTAATAATTCATTTTCAATTGATAATATAGCCAACTCATGTAATCTTTCTTGAAATATTGTTAATTTTATATAATATTTTATAGAGCAATAAAAGTATAGAACTATTGGAAGCTTAAATTTCTTGGAGAAAGAAGGTGAGTAAGAATATTAAAGAAAAAGACAAAAAAATATGTAGTGGTTTCTGAAATATGAAGGAATCGGGAAAGAAAGATTGACTTGGACAAATTAAAAAAAGGAGTGTAAAATTTTTGCAAATTACTCCTCCGTTTCAGTTTATGTGAACCTATTTTCTTTTTGGTCGATCCGTTCTAAAAAGACTGACGTTTTTCTAAATTTGAAAATGATTTAGCTTAAACTTCTAATTTTATCCTTAATGAGAAGCTTTTATAACCACACAAATACTCTGGTGCCCTTTTTGATTTGTTTAGGACCACAAATTCCAAAAGTCTTCATTTTTTCTTAAACTCTATACTCAGTCAAACAGGTTCACATAAATTGGAATGGATAGAGTGTTTTTTCTATTAAGAAGTGAAAAATTATTTAAGTGGTAAGAATTGAAAAATTAGAACTTTGGGAAAACTATTCATCTACCCATATTTAAGTAAGTCAAATTATTACTCCATCCGGTCCATAATAAGTGACCAATTTGCTTTTCTATTTTGGTCCAAAATAAGTGTCCATTTATATAATCAAGGAAAAATTTATTTTGTTTTCTCAAAATTACCCTTATGTACGTATCCCTAAAAAGTTATTTACTCCTCATATTTGAGAAGTGAAGTAAGTGCTACTATAACTATGGTTCAACATTTAATGAAAAGTAATTTAGTCATACTAACTATTTTCGTCTAGAATTTAGTATTTCGATAATGAGTATGTAAAAAGCAAATTGTTCTTCTCTGAATCTGCTCTGCCCTATTTGTTAGTCCAGTATTTGGCGCCAATAAAACGCAAAAAGAAAAAGAAAAGAGCACCGTCTTTGGTCTATGATTCTCTATTTAAATGGCGTCTATCAGTGTATTTTATTGCTATTTTTCCCACCAACAAGAGTTGAATGAAATCCCTCTCTGTTTTGCCCTTTTTATTATTAGCTCTCTAATTGTTGCTCCCTTCCCTCTGTTTCAGTTTATGTGAACCTATTTCATTTTTGGTTCGTTCCAAAAAGAATGAACCCTTTCTAAATTTGGTAACAATTTAGCTTAAAGTTACAACTCTACCCTTAATAAGAAGCTTTTATAACCATATAAATACTCTGGGTCCTATTTGGACTTGTTTAGGGCCACAAATTTCAAAAATCTTCATTTTTTTCTTAAACTTCGTGCCCAAGTTCACATAAATTTAAACTGAGGGAGTACCTTTTTTCATCCCTAATTTTAAGAAATTTTCCATCCCTAATTCTAAGAAAAAAACACATACTTGAGTTTTACTTATCCATCATGCGACTTCCATCAGCCGCCGCCTCTTCCTCATCCATGGCGGCACCACCTTCTTCCTCCGAGCTCATGCGCGTCAATCGCATCGGCAGCGGCTTCGGGAGTTCGGTGTACAAGGTCCAACACAGGCCCACCGGTGAACTTTACGCGCTCAAGGTGATCCCCTGTATCCACGAGGACTCCATCCGCGACCATATGTGCCAAGAGATCGACATTCTCCTGGATGTAAATAACCCTAACGTATGTGTATGATCACAACGGGGAAATCCAAATCCTCCTCGAGTACATGGATAACGGCTCTCTGGAAGGGATTCACATCCCTTACGAGCCCGTCCTTTCTGATTTAACCCGTCAGGTTCTTTCCGGACTCTTCTACCTCCATGGCCGTAACATTGTTCATTGAGATATCAAACCCTCCAACATGTTAATCAACTCTACGCGCGAAGTGAAGATCGCGGACTTCGGAATCTCGAGATTTTTGGTGCAAACAATGGATTTGTCAGTGGGAAGTATCAGCTACATGAGTCCCGAGAGAATCAACACGGACCTGAATACATGGATATGTTGATGACATTTCGTAGCACTTGGTTAATTTTTTCCAAAGGATGGCATCGTCTCATGGATTTGTTTTATTTTTGGTAATGGCTTTGCTCCATTAGGTGATGATTGTAAAAGGATTAATTGCATGTGTAATAAAAGTTTCTCTAACCTAACGGTCTATTCATACCATCCGTTAAAATAATGCTCATTTCATGGCACTACCGTTATACAATTGGCTCATCCATGCCATTATTGACTAACGGCTCAATTTTTATTTGGCTCATCCATGCTATTCCCACAACAAATTAACGGCAGTGGCATGAAATGAGCATTTTTTTAACGGATGGCATGGATAGACCATTTCTGAAAGTTGAGTGGCATTTTTAGGCCTTTTCCGTTCAGAAAATAAAATTGTTAGTTGTGGGCAGTTTTTAGTAGGGACAGTTCCGTTCACTCTTAATCTTGGTGTAATTATATATGATTAATGAACTCCTCGGTTCTTTTATTTCCTTTTTTGGGCTGGGTTAATAGTAACTGTGGGAGTAATGTAAACAGAAACTTTAACTGAACATTATAATCTTACATATAATGGTTTTTACCTCCTAGCCCTAGCCTTAGGCTATCACAACCTTCGGTGATTGGAATTGTATGTAGGAAAAGTGGTAACCCTAATGGGTAGAGACAATACCAATTTATACAATAACAACCCAGTATAATCCCACTAGTAGAGTCTGGGGAGGGTAGTGTGTATGCAGACTTTACCCCTACCCTGGGATAGAGAGGCTGTTTCCAAATAGACTCTCGGCATCCTTCCCTCCAAGAACTCCCCACCTTGCTCTTGGGGTGACTCGAACTCACAACCTCTTAGTTGGAAGTGGAGGTTGCTTACCATCAGAGCAACCCCTCTTGTCTGGTATAATCTGGTATATCCATCAAGTAACCAATCAGATGGATTAGATTTGTTCATTAATTAAATACTCTCTCCGTTCCAATTTATGTGAACCTGTTTGAATGAGCACGGAGTTTAAGAAAAAATGAAGACTTTTTGAAATTGTGTTCCTAAACAAGTCAAAAAGAGGCCTAGAGTATTTGTGTGGCTATAAAAGCTTCTCATTAAGGGTAGAATTAGAAGTTTAAGCTAAATTGTTATCAAATTTAGAAATGGGTCATTCTTTTTTAAACTGACCAAAAAGGAACACGTACCTGAATACAAACCAGTAGAATATAATTATATATGATTATCAAATTCCTCGTTAATTGAGTCAGTTCTTTAATTTTCAATGCTCCGAACTGACCCGACACAAGCCGAAATTAGTCCATACACTACGATAGATTCATATACACATCGTTACAATAGCAATGATAATGGCCCTTAGTTGTGGACTTCATTACTTCCACCTAAATTTATTTGGTCTTGATATGGCTATGAGACACTAGCTAGGATGACATTACATAAACATAAAGAGAGCCCTCTAAATAGAATATAATTCTTGAATTAAATCCTTCTCTATTATGTGCCACGTGTCTGTCGACATATCTAAAACAAGTAATATTTCTTGATAAATATTATTACGGATACAATGAGCTTTTATAGTTACATGTTGATCTAGAAGATAAACATTATTTCTAAGTACAATAATGATTTAAAATTCAAAATTTACATTACATATTTATCAATAACCATGAAATTTCGCTCTTTGTCAGCTTTCTTTTGTCCAAAAACCTCTGTTTCAAAGTGGTCCTATCGAACTCTCCTGATTTTCATGTGCCCCAAAAAACCCAATGGATTACAATTTTCACATCCTTGGATAAAAAAAGAAAAAAGTGAAATGGCGCCATGAACAACAAGGGAGAAAATAACTGGGAGACCACAAAAGGAAAAAGGCAGTCTAGTGCACTAAACTTCCGTTATGTGCAGGACCCGGGGAACGGCCAGACCATAATAGTCTATTGTACACAGTCTTACCCTGCATTTCTTGTAAGAGGATATTTTTATGGCTCGAGCCCGTGACCTCTTGGTCACAGTCATATGAATGCTGAATTTAATCATCTCCTTGAATATACCAGCAGAGAAGTATGGTGGCACATCGACGTAGAATGTAAATCCTGGCTCGTTGTTCTTTAATAAAGGAAGCACACTTTCTTGAAATGCCATTGTTTTTATTCTTCCTCGATGATCCAGTAATATTCATAATGTTTGAAGTTTTCCTGATCAACTGTTCCGCCATGATTCTTAATCAGTACTCGATCTTGATTACTAGCTATGATTAATCTTTTATCATAAGAATGAAAGATAAAGGAAAAAACTTAACTTCAGATCGAGCTGACCCTGAGGGAAAAAGGGAGAAAAGAAATCAAATATTTATACCAAAAGAATCATTGACATGTTATGAAATGGGGTGGGGTGGGGTGGTTGGGGGGGGGGGTTAAACTGGTAAACAATTAAAGAACATGATCAATTTCGAAAAGAGGGGGATATGTTTGGGAATAAGCATTAGTTAATTTCTCAATATTCAAGTTGTAATTTGGTGGAAACAAAGAGCAATAAACATGGGATACTGACTCTTTGGAATAGACTGTGGAATAAAATATTACTGCAAAAGCATAGAAAGTTGAAATAAATGCAAGGGATGATTTATTGGTTTGTTATATGTTTGGGCAAAAAGGTTTAAAACTATTTTGTTGAACTAATTATTGATAATAAAAAAGGTAAATATTAGCCAAATATAATTAATTTCAGATCCAAGCATATTAAGTGCGAAACAACCAAGAGTAGAAATGTATAAGATTTATTAATATGATAGTCGTACACCAAACATGAGATATGAGCTTATATCTAGAGCAGAAACGCATCAGAAAATGAGGGAGCAAAGAAAGGGAAGAGAAGTCAGTGTTGATAAACGAGAGACTTTTCTTGTTTTTTCTACTGTGGTTGCTCTCCTTTTTCAGAATTCCCCCCTTTTTCTAAGCCCCCTCTGCCCATATATATAATTCCTTTCCCCATTTATCCAACGGCCTTTGACCGGCGTGTTTTCTTACGACCGTATCTTTCTTCTTGAGACGACTATTACAGTTAGATTTTGACCCATACATTTTAGTTATGTCATTTTTTGGTTGGGAACTTGAATAGAAAAATGATAATTAAGAAAGCATGAGAAGAGGAGGACTGCTTAATCTGGACAAAGGCAAAGCTAAGGGATTTGGGAACCCCTGTTGTTCGGCTAAGCAGAAGGGGTTTTGGAGTAACGATAAAGTTGTCGCTTTCTGGTTTGTAGGTTACTAGTTTGACCGATAAAAGCAACCACTAATAAAATTATGATAGGTTGTATATATATCACACCCCTTGAGGTACCGCCCTTTTCTGGACCCTACGTTCACGCGGAATACATTGTGCACCAAACTGTTTTTTTTATTTTTATTGTTCGGCTAAATGATTGTAGGTTAGGGTCCACATTTCCTTTGCTAGAATAACATAATGTTGTAGCTTGATTATAATATTAATATTGGAAATGCAGCCAGCCAAGTTTTAATTATAATCTCACTAACTGGCATGTTTCTTAATTTGCTCCTTTTTTTTAATTTTCTTAAAGATCTTTGTCTGAATATCTAATTAACAACAGCTACTATTAAGCAACTGAATATCTAATTAACAACAGCTACTATATATAATGTGGACGCTAAGCATGAATAATTGTAGCTTAATATTCATAATTATATGTTGCATTACGAGTATAAAGGATAATTAGAATCCCAAATGTCATGGTTTTGTCTGGTTTGGGGACAATATCAAATCTCCATAGATTTATTTGTCCAAATCATCCCATTTATAAATCAAATCAATGGTGCTCTTTGAGAATATGCATATTTTTTAATCTAAAAAATTTGACATTAGTGTCTTAAGAAGATACGATACAGCTTTAATGCTCATCATCACCATGTGATTTTCTGCTCGTGCTTTTTTGCAGTTGCTTTGTAAGATAAGATTAGCTTGGAATTTTTAATCTTCTTAAGGTGATAGATTATTAAAGCCGCAATAAACCTTTCACGGCTAGAAAACTGACTAAAATCGTCCAAAAATACTGATCGAAATCGGTTGGAAAATTGAAAAAATCGATCAATTTCCGACCGACGTTAATTCGTCAATATTAGGTTGGTCGGTAATAAATAGCGATTGAAGTCGGTCGCAATTTTCGACCGATTTCGATCGCTCAATAAAATTTTACAAGCGACCAAAAATAAAAAATCTGCCAAAAAAACGAGCGAAGTCGGTCGGTATTTTAATTATGCAATTAAAAAATACACCATCTGAAAATCGATCTGGTGTCTGTATTGTGGCAGGATACTATTCTACCACTAGACTACTGGTACATTTTGGTTTAAGACTAATTTTTATTATATTTGTACTCTTTAATTGTATTTTCCCGCGAAAATAACCGATCGATTTAGGTGGTTTTATTAAAAATATAAAATTACCTACCAAAATTGGTCGGTTTTTTAAACTAACCGACTGAAATAACCGACCAATTTCGGTTGATTTTTTGAATATTAAATTTAATTTATTTTATAGGAAAAACTGATCAAAGTTGGTCGGTTTCTTAAAAAATAAATTTCGCAGGACGCCAAAATAGTTTCCCCTATTTTTGCGCCAAAAAGAAATTGACCGAAGTTAGTCGGTTTCATTAAAAAAAATTAAAAAATAAAATATTTTAAAATACCTTCCAACTTTGTTGCGGTCGGTTTTGACCGAATTTCTAGTAGTGTTTCCATATATATATATATATATATACACACATTGATTATTAATAATGCCTTCAAACCCTATTGTCCAGCAACTAGCTTAGCTAGCTACATACCCTTTCAAGATATTACCATCCGATGCGTAATTTGATATGGTGCTGATTATAACATGACAATGATGAAGATATGTGCCTTCACTTTGATTTGTGGCCCAATTAAAAACAAGAAGAATTAACCAAATATTCGTCCACCCAACCATTTAAATTGAAAATAGTCGATTGAGATATAATATATATATATATATAATTTATATATTGTATGTGAATCATTATATATAATTAATGTATAGTCTACGTATGTAGCTAGAAAAAGTAAACAATGAATATGGCCAGCTATTTGTGTTAAGAACCCGCTAGCACACTTCTAAGCATGGGAAGCTAGAGTGTGGGTTGCGGATTCGGTCGAACCCAGTAACTTTTATTTAAACCCTATATTTATTTTAAAAAATTCATTGAATATATACAAATTATTAATTTAGAACTCAATAACTTAAAAGAATAACAATTCTGAACCCATAAGATTCAAATTTTGGCTCCGCCTCCGAGCAACATTCAACATAATGCCCACGAATAAATATTTAACGGATTAATTAGGCTGGTCCAATATATTTTTCTAAAGAAATAAATATAAAAACCTATATATACGGGTAAAAATTGCATGGGACGCCCTATTTGGTCGCCCTCACTTAACTTATACCCACTTTTTTAAAAAGTTTTAACTTGTACCCACTTTTTAAACAACTTTAGACCTCTTTCTCCTCCTCCTTCTCCTCTTTCATTTTCTTCTTCTCCTTCTTCTTCTTCGGGTGACAATGATTTTATACGGTGGTTGTGAATATATTTTAATATAGTTTATGATGTTTTACAATGGTGAATTGTTATGACGCTTTATTTTTTACTATTACTTAGGATTTCTTCTTCTTATTTTTCTTAATTGTAAAACAGGTTCATTAGATTTATTGTTGTTTTGACAAATTGATGATTGGGGTTTGTACCTAATGATATTTGAAGGTTATGTTTTAAATTTGAGGTTATGTTTTAAATTTGAGCTCATTTGGAGTAGATTTAGGTATTAAAATCGTATATTGGATTGTTATAATTCAAAGAACAAATTTTTATTTCTTGGCAATTTTCACTTCAGCCTTATTGGCCTTAAGTGAATGAAAATGTTTGTTGCACTTCAGACTTTTTAGCCTTAAGTGCATCTGAAGTGTAATTTTTGACTTTAGACTTATTGGCCTTAAGTGTAGCAAAACCTTTGTTGCAATTCTGACCTTTTGACCTTAAGTGCATCTGAAGTCTAATTTTTCACTTCAGACTTATTGGTCGTAAGTGCATGAAACCATTGGTTATACTTCAGACCTATTTGGCCTTAGGTGCATCTGAAGTGCAAAATTTTACTTCAGACTTATTGGTCTTAAGTGAATGAAAACGTTTGTTGCACTTCATACTTTTTGGCCTTAAGTTATTGTTTATTAAAATGACTAAAATACCCTTAAAACTTTACAAAAGATTATATTTAAACACTTCAGACTTATTGGTCGTAAGTGCATGAAACCATTGGTTATACTTCAGACCTATTTGGCCTTAGGTGCATCTGAAGTGCAAAATTTTACTTCAGACTTATTGGTCTTAAGTGAATGAAAACGTTTGTTGCACTTCATACTTTTTGGCCTTAAGTTATTGTTTATTAAAATGACTAAAATACCCTTAAAACTTTACAAAAGATTATAAATTAAAAAATTAGCGAAATACATATACGGCTATTTAAATTTGTCCGATATTTTCATCTAGCTACCTTAATTGAGGCTTGTTCCTATTAAATACTCCAACCTTATTGAATATGTGTCTATTAATTGATATGGAAAAAAAATGTGTTCCAAACTTATCTTAAGCGCGTCAGAAGTTCAAACAACATACTTTTCCTTTTTTTAAAAAAAAAAAAATCTTTTCCAGAAACCACCATTAACGCCACCCTACCACCACTGCTTCGCCATTGTCGCCGCCACAAAAGTCCTACCACCTTAGCAGCATAGAAACATCATCCAACTCTGCCATACCATTGTCACAATCCGCCTCCCTTCCACCATGGATTATCTTTGCGCTGCCATCATCTTGCCCTAAAGCCACCACCGTCTTCTTACAGAACCTCACACTCCGGCCACCATGAAAGCCCCTGGAGCCATCACAGAACCTCTTTTTACCACAAACATCTTCTTCCTTCATATCCACCTCAAAATGCTACCAATGAACCCCTCCATTAGATCACTCTCCACCATCGAACAACCCACACAACCACAACATTTCAACGCTCCGTTACCGCTGCCACCACAAGAAATTCAGTCGCCAACGAAATCCGACCACCACAAACACCTCTAGCCATTGTTTATTTTTTCTTCTCTTCTAATCGCCACCATGAGCATACCATCGGATATTCTCCTTAAATCACAACCAAAATTCCTTTAAAGGGAGTGAGAGTGGGGTTTTCTGAAATAGAAGCAGAAAGGGAGGGTATTGGGTGGGGGAAGAAGAAAGGGAAGGTGGGAGGAAGAAGAAAATGTTTTCTGAAAATGAAGAAAAAAAGGAAGGATGGGGAGGAGGACTTGCTGCACCGTACGCCGGTGACGGCAGAGGAGTGGGGCAGCGATTTTTTCCCCGGAAAAGGGTCAGAATTGCCCTTAACGTATAAAAAATGGTCTAAAAATTACAAAGTGTAATCCCACTTAGTGGGGTCTGGTGAAAATTACAAAGTGTAATCCCACTTAGTGGGGTCTGGAGAGCGTAGTGTGTACTGTGGGTCCTCGTCTTGGCAAAGAATGAATAACGAATATAGTATGAAGTGAAAGTTAGAAAATTTATTTTGGGAAGAATATTTTATGAATTCAAATATATTACTCCCTCCGTTTCAATTTATGTGAACCTATTTAACTGGGCACGGAGTTTAAGAAAAGAGAGAAGACTTTTGAACTTGTGGTGTAAAATGAAGCACATATATTTTGTGTGGCTATAAATCATTGCATTGCATAAAGGTAAATTGTTTTCAAATAGGGAAAGAGGTCATTCTTTTTGGCACGGACTAAAAAGGAAATAGGTTCACATAAATTGAAACGGAGAGAGTATTAAGGATAAACTAGTAAAAGCTTTGGCCAAAATAAAAGTGCTTGCTGAAATGTCGTAAGTTGGGGGTGACGAACTTATGACTTAAGGCTAATTTTAACTTATAAGCACTTTGGGTGTTTACCAAACTCGTATATAAGCCAGTTTAACCGGCTTATAAGCTTAGCCAAATAAACTGGCACCCCATTTTTTGGGGCAACCCGGTACCCCCCCCCCCCCCTCTGCACCAACTTTACCATGCAATCGTGCATGCAACTTTATCAACGTTTAACCTATTTCAATTTGCTGTCACATTATATTTCCAGTTCCATAAGTTTGCTTTCCTATTCCGGCATTAATGTAAATCTACAGTCAGTTTTACTGATGATAGTAATATATATCTCTACCTGCATATTGATATTCAATATACAAACATGCAGAATAATATACTTTTCCTTTGGGATGGCCCCTTTTCCTCCCTCACGATATTGCTTTTGTTTTCTTAATTCCCTCACTATATAATTATTTTTCTTTCTTGTTTATAATTCTTTCGTTCTCCTAGCTATTATCAAGAGGATCACTCTATATAATTCTCCCTTTTTACAACAAAAAATTATAAATTGGGCTAACAAATTAAAGCCTTTTTGTTCCTGAAGGTAGGGGTAAATATGTGTACATACTACCCTCTTCAGGCCCCGCTTGTGGGATTATATTGGATTTTCTTTTTGTTGTTGTTGTTCCTGAGCTGAAACTAATTGAGTTTCGTGTTGTGGTGGTGGGGAGGAGAAGGGGGCAGGATGAGCTTGGTGGTGATCCAAATAATGGTGGTGGCCCTTCTCTTTGTCAATAGTCACAGCTTCGCCAATGCCGACACAGATCCATCTGACGGTCAGCTTCAAATCCTGGCTCCACTTCTGTCCATATTATACCAACTTTTTTACCTAGTTAGTCGTAAGGATTCCTGAAATTTTTGAGAAGTTCAGGGATGTCATAACCAATATATATATATTTTGAAACTTTGTAAACTAAGAAAGAATTTCGTTGTCACTCAACTTATGAACAGATGTGGAACACTTAAATTAAAGGTGTTTGATTGGGTACGAAGTTTAATAAAGAAAACTTATGATCCATAACAAACCATAAATATCCATGTAGCTATAAATCATCTCATTAAGAGTAAAATTAGAAGTTTAAACTAGAGAAAAGTGTCATTTTCTTAACAGATTAAAAAGGAATGTAGATTGGTTACCTTGAAAATTTCTTTTTCGTCTTCTTGAGCCGATGGTCTATTGAAAATAGCCTCTCTGCCCCATCGGGTAGGGGTAAGCTCTGTGTACACACTACACTTCTCAGATCCCATTTGTGAGATTTTACTGAGTCGTCGTTGTTGTTGTTGTTATATGGCTAATTTTCAGCTTCAGCCCTGAGAGTAATGTATAGCTCCCTAAATTCACCGGCGCAGCTTACAAATTGGAACTCATCTGACGGTAGCGATCCTTGTGGAGAATTCTGGAAAGGCATTACTTGCTCCGGCAATAGAGTAACTGAAATGTAACATTGTTCTCTTCAATATATACCCATCCTATCATCATTTTTCAACGCATTTATTGATTTGCAACTAATGTTGATGTTTAGTTTTCATATTTCATTTTCCTTCAGACAGATATCCGGTCTAGGACTCTCTGGATCAATGGGATACCAATTAACTAGTCTTACATCTGTGACCAATTTGTAAGATTAATGAATTTCAATTATTTCCTTAATTCCTTCTTTGATTTGTGTTTAAGTCCTAGAAATTGTAATATTTCGGGTATTTTAATTTGCAGTGACATAAGCAACAATAATCTGGGAAACCAGATACCTTATCAGCTTCCTCCAAATGTGCAGAGACTGTATGTGTTTTTCTATGGAATTTAATTTTTTGTCCTTAATTCAAGGCTCTAGTCCTTTTTTTTTAATTTACTATTCATACTGAGCCGAGGGTCGATTGGAAACAGTCTCTCTATCCTCACAAGGTAGGGGTAAGGTCTGCGTACATACTACCCTCCCCTGACCCCCACGGTGTGGGATAATACTGGGTATGTGGTTGTTGTTGTTGTACTATTCATACATCATTCTGACCAGTTGCCTCGTAACGCAGTAACCTTGCTGCTAATGGTTTTACTGGTGGCTTACCTTATTCGATTTCACAAATGACTTCCCTTCAATACTTGTGAGTGAAAATTTTAAATTAAAATCATCTATATAGGTAACATTAGGCTCATTGTTCTAATTTTCTCTCCAATTGTTGTGTCTGGTTTTGTAGAAATGTCAGTCATAATCAAATTCAAGGAGAACTGAATGACATGTTTGGATCACTTTCTTCTCTCAACACGTTGTAAGGCCTTCTCTTCATTTCTTCCCTTTCTTATATATATACATTGAAATTACCCTGTTATGATTGAGAAGTTCAATGTATAATGTGCTATTCTTGATAGATATATAAACTTTCCCAATCAATTTATTATGCGAACTGTTCCCACCAAGTGCAAAAAGGTCCAAAGATGCTTGTTTGTCGCCATATTAATGATGAGAATGGGTTTGATCCTTGACCTGATCAGAGACGGATCGAGGATTTAAATCATATGGGTTCAACTTTTAAAGTTTTTAGCATTGAACCCATTATATTTTTAAAAGTATAGGTTCGTATTTACTATTTTTGCAATTTTAATGAATTTTTACATATAAATTGTTATTTCGAGAATGCACTACATCCGCCCCTGGACCTGATGCATTGAAATTTTAAGTTCTCAAAGTATCATGAGCATAAATTAGTCTTTGACATGTATCTTTTGTTTTTCCTGGTTGATTACATTTATGCTTTGTCCATTGTTGCTTACTTTTGGTTGTTTACATTTATGCTTCAGGGATATCTCTTTCAATTCAATGACCGGTAAACTTCCTCAAAGCTTCCAGTCACTGACTAGTATGAAGAAAATGTAAGACCGGTATCTTCTGATTCATTTTTGTTCTGTATTGGTTGAGTACTGTCCTTTCAGATATTGAAGTTCTAGTATTATGTTGTGCAGATACCTGCAGAACAACCAGTTTACAGGAAATATTGATGTCCTCGCCAATCTTCCTCTTGACAATCTGTGAGTTATTCACATCTTTGTGTGTGTAAATGTTATCCCTGATGTCAAATGTTTCATTTCCAGGCTTACAGTAATTTATTGTTTGTCATGTTGATTCCTTCATGCTTTAGGAGTCTTGAAAACAATCAGTTTACTGGCGCGATACCCGAGAAGTTAAAAGGGATATTGCAGTGAGTGTTTCAGTACATTATTAATTATTGTTCATCATTGATAGATAATAACTTTATATTCAATTCGGGACTTGTGATACGATTGTAGAAAATCTAATAGTAACACAGGAAGCTCAGGGCCAGCCCCTCCGCCTCCACCTGGCACAACCCCCCCGAATCACAAATCCGGAGGCAATGGCAGCCCTTCCAGTGGTGGAGGTAGCAGTGATAGAAATGAGAAATCTGGTATAGACAGTAGAGGCGTTGCAGGTATAGTCATATCAGTTTCAGCGGTCGGCGCAGTTGCAGTTTTCTTTATTATCAAGAAAAGACATAGAAAGTCGTCAACAGACATAGAAAAACTTGACGTTCAGCCATTCTCTCTTGATTCACAGGAAGGACAAGGTATATAATTTTGTGACTGCTGTTTTCTTTTGTTTTTGTTCATTGAGAGTAATATTTAGTCCACATGTTATATATCTACGTGGTTTTTTGAAATATGGCATTAAAAGTTATGATTTATTGTAGGCTTTAATTAGATTATAAATAACAACTTTATGGACCAAAAAATGTCCTATCTTCAAAAGAGACAAATTTCAAACCTAAAGCTGCAAAGACTTAATGTTCGAAATCCAGCAGATTTTATAAAGCAGGTTCTGAGTTACCTGATGCTTTTGAAGCTTAACATTACAAAGAAAAAGCTCATTTTATGCTCTCTTATGGTGGATAGGATCCTTCCTGTCCATGTTAGCTTATTTGAATATAGAGCACAATCTATTGCGGTACATCAGTAGAATAAGATAAATTTGTTTTGGCAAGTTAGAAAATCAGCACCCTTATAATCACAAAAAATTTCAGAAATGTAATTGCCTTATAAGAGCACTCATAACTCAGGATGCAAGTTCCAGAAAAGGGAATGATCAATTCTCTTATCCTTATGGAATTTCATTTGTAACATGGTCAATTTCTTTAAATTCTGTATTGTCATGTGATCAGAGTTCCAGATTGCATTTGCCTCTTTTACTAATATTGTTTTCATTGTGTTAGCTTTGGTACCTGGATTTTGTATTCATCACCTATTTTTGGCTGCAGAGATGAAAATTAGCCAAAATTCCTCGACAACAAGCATGAAAGCTGTAGAAACTCCCAGTGCAATGACTCTAAGACCTCCACCAATCAATCATCATAAATCCTTTGATGGAGATACTATTTCAGAAAAACACATTGTTCCTCAGAATAAAACTCATACAGCTCAAATGAATGTTGTACAATATTCATTTGCAGACCTACAAATGGCTACTGATCGCTTCACTGATGAAAAACTTATTGGTGAGGGATTCATTGGGAGTGTTTATCGGGCTCACTTTGATAATGGCGAAGTAATATCTCTTTCTTGAGAATATCTATAAAAGGAAAAAAATCATTCTTATGAATTTGGATTCTGCATGATGAAATCTTTAAGTAACTTTAAGAAAGTTGGCTTTAAGTGGTAGAGAAATATTTACAATAAAAAGATTTATTTATCGAAGATTCTGTTTGTTTTAACTATTTCAAATTGCAGTTACCATTCCTTATGATCATATAAGTGATCCAAATCTTTTAAGTTCCTAATATAATTTGAAATGCTGTAGGTTCTCACTGTCAAGAAAATTAATTCACCTGAGCCACGGAATCCTGAAGTTTTTCAAAATATGGTTTCTGACATATCCCGGCTGCATCATCCAAATGTGACTGAACTGGTTGGTTATTGTTCAGAACATGAGCAGCACCTGCTGATTTATGAATTCTACAGAAATGGTTCTCTGCACGATTTCCTGCATCGAATTGATGAAGAAGACAGCACACAACTAACATGGGATAGCAGACTCAAGATTGCACTTGGCACAGCAAGAGCACTAGAGTGAGTTTCATAACCTACAAAATTACTTTCATGGCGCATCGCATAAAATTAATGCAGCTTGACACAGCCTTTTATGTGATCTTTTCACTTGCTAATTAATTTAAGCATCTTTTGCAGGTATCTACACGAAGTTTGTTCGCCATCTTTAGTTCATAAAAATATCAAATCTGAAAATATTTTACTTGATACTGACCTCAACCCTCATCTATCAGACAGTGGGTTAGCAAACCTTGTTGCTGATGTAGATCAGGTAACCCTTTGTGTTGTGTGCTTTACTGGAAAGTGTTCTTTCCTTTTTTCTTTTTTTTTTCAAAAAAAAAAAATATTCTCATGCATCATTCATGCAAATCTTTTTGATGGATTCAAGTGCTTTGTTGCCTGCTCTTTTGTAGTTCTGTACCATTCAGTAGGTTCAAAACTTTTACTGTGTACAATTTCCTAAAGCTCCACATCAATATCTTCTAATTGGTTTCGCTTTGGACTTTCCTTTTCTTCTCCCTACAGGGATTGAACCATAATACAGAGTCTGGATATGGTGCACCTGAGGCTGCTATATCTGGAAAGTGTACCGCGAAGAGTGATGTATACAGCTTTGGAGTGGTTATGTTAGAACTTTTTTCTGGACGAAAACCTTTTGATAGGTAAAGTTGTTTAACCACCTACTATTTCCAATCAAAATCTGTTGAAGACAGAGAATTTAGAGGGTTTTTTAAAAAATAATGTGTTTGCTCTTCTCTACTCAGCTCAAGACCAAGATCTGAACAATCTTTAGTAAGATGGGCAACACCTCAGCTCCATGATATTGATGCACTGGAACAGATTGTCGATCCAGCGCTTGATGGACTCTATTCTGTTAAATCTCTGTCACGGTTTGCTGATGTTATTGCTCTCTGTGTCCAGGTAATACATATTTTGTGTTAAGAGTTAGTCCAAGTCATAAATCTGCTATATATGCCATGTATTTTTCAAGAACGTAGTTCATCAAATCGCTCTCTCTTATCTCAATGGTTGTGTTTGTTGTGCCAGCCCGAGCCTGAGTTCAGGCCACCTATGTCAGAAGTGGTTCAAGCATTGGTTCGGCTAGTGCAACGAGCAAACCTGAGCAAGAGGTTACACGGTATTGATCAGGACTGAGGAGACGAAAGAGCTGTTCAAGAGTAAGAAACTCTAAGCAACATTGACTCACTCTGTTGCCTATTTCAGCAAATGGTTTTCCCTAAATTCTTTGCTGTTTATGGGAGATTACCTGAAGCTGATCAGTCCAGCAAGATCTTGCACGTTGCAATATTTTCGATTAATACCAGATGCTAACATTCCTAAATCACGGGACTTTATACCCGGCTTTGGTACTCTGCTCACCAATATTGTTAGCCAAGGCAAGTTAATTGACATCTGACAGATAAATGTGCAACTCAGAAACCTGAAAATTTTCCATGTCAACTGAAATATACGGTTGAAGGTGCCACTCCTCAGAAGAAATAACAAACCTGAAAATTTCATGTTAGATCAAAAATAGTATATTACAAATTTTTTAGGGAAGTGAACCAAAACTGGCAAAACACAGGTAAGGTGATCACTAGTGGTGGCAAAATGGTTAAAAGGAAATAGTTAATCACCCATATTATCCACTAAAATATGGGTTGGATAATAAATTTTTAAAACATGGATCAAATATGGATAATAACCATATTATCCATTTAGAAAATGGATAATGGGTAACCAGTGGATAACCAATGAGTTTAACTTTCACATTTGTAAAGCCTCAAATTTGGGGGAAATTCGAAAATAGCCAGATTTACAACTGGTCGTTCAAAAATAGTTCAGTTTCAAAAGCAATCGAAATTTTAGCCACTTTTCATGTAAAGATAAATTTGAGCGAAAACACTATTCAAAACTCGAAAAATACGCCAACATATAATACTGGAGTTCCAGGATAAGTATGTTGGAACTCCAGCATAATATGATGGAGTTCCAGCATAAGTACACTAGAACTCCAGCATAATATACTGGAGTTCCAGCAAGTATAATTGTCCAGTATAATATACTAGAGTTTGGAGCACCAGTGCTCCAGTCTCCAGTATATTATACTGGAGTCAGCAAAGTATACCGGTCCAGCATAATATGCTGGAGTTCATACGCATGTGCACTGAACTCCAGTATATTATGTTGGACCGGTCTCTGTTGCAGCAAAATAGTGACTATTTTTCATTGACTTCGTAAACGCTGGCTATTTTTGAATGATCAGTCCGAAAACTAGTTATACCGTGCTATTTTTACCTCAAATTGGGGGTTCCTTAAGTTTGAGAGACTAGGAATTCTCCCAAAAATGATCATATTCAAGAAGTCATGGATCCATATTATCCGCCGGTTAACCCGTTTTTTTTATCCGTATTACATATGGGTCGGGTCGGATAATTTATTCGTTTTTTCATTACCCGTTTTCAACCCGAACCATATCCGACACAACCCGTCCATTTGCCACTCCCAGTGATCACTATATTGCATCCAAGGCTAGATTTTACTACTTCAATGATGAGCCACGGACAATGTGACATACCTCTAGATACGCAGGTACTTGTTCGCTCTAACACAGACCAAAAAAGTTCTAAAATTTTATCTCGAGGTCAACTCAGAGACCAGCTCCAAGTTAAAGATAGTTTGCAGATATAAATGTCACCTAAGGTAACATGTGCACACATTTTTCACATGCTTGACATCCTAGAAGCCTGTCAGTCCTGCTTAACCCGGCCTCATCAGTTTGCCCTCCGTCATGAGCATCACATTCACCCCCCGGACTCAACATCCTCATTGAGGTTTGCCCCACCAAAAGTTTGCTCCACCATCGTACTAAGGGAGATTTGGCTCTGATACCATATTTGTCACGACCCAAGCTCATGGCAAGTGTTGCCGCTTCGGGCCTACGTGTTTGTCCTTTGGGCTACGCCACATTGAGCCCCAAAAGCGTGCGTACCATATCATGCCTTATAAAGTTCTTCACTTTCTTCTCTCATTCCGATGTGCGATTCGCCTAAGATAACATGTGCACCCCTTCTTTAAAAATTTGCCAGCCTAAAACCATGTCAATCCTACTTGACCCGCCCTCCATCATAGAAAACCAATTTATCATTTGCAGAAAGATGGCAGTTTTATTCAGCACATAGCGACAGTACACGAACTTCCGGAGCTCCCTCTAAGATTCTATTCTTATATATATATATATATATATATATATATATATATATATATATATATATATATATACGTCTTAATATAGATAATGTATACAATCTTATATAAGGCAATATACTATATAGGAAACACCTGCAAAAATACAGTGTTGCTAGCACAAATTCTGAACGCTAGCATAAGGTATTAGACAAATTAGGACATATAATTGCTTAATGCCAGTACGATAATAACAGCTCTACTTTGCCAATAAGATAACTATCATGACTAGCGGAAGAACTGACAGAAGTAAACATTATCCAACACACACACACCCATGGGTAGAAAATTAAGATAAGTGAAAGGGAAGCTATCAGAGATTACAGTTTCTTAGATTTAACTCGAAACACCAAATCATCATGCATTACAGAGCACAAATCAGTCCGGTGTTTTTGTTGGCAACAAACAGAAGCATCCAGAGATTAATAAGAAGGTAAAAAGTCTAATGGACACCTGGATGGTGAAACTGAGTAAACAGCATAATCTCATATCGAGTATACAGGATAACTAAATATCAAACAGCAATGTCAGTCCGTTCCTGCCAATGCTCCATTGTTTCTCCAGGGATGCCGAAAAGAAAGTAACACAATCAATTGTAGACCATGTACTTCGGTGTAGCACTGAATTTCTGATATCCTTTAATGACTTTATTGACAGCATCTAAAAAGTCTTTCTCTGTAACAGTTTTCCTCCTTGCTCGAATAGCGTACATTCCAGCCTCCGTGCACACACTTCTTATGTCAGCTCCTGGAATAAAAGAAATCAGTGAAAAGGTAAAAATTGAGCCCCCAACTGTCTGGGTATTCCGTATTCGTACATCTGATCACTACAATTTTTTTATATTTTAAGTTGAACATACAAGTGAACTTATCACTTCTCTTTTATGTGAAAGCAAACCTTCTCTAGTATATCAACCATCACTCTCTATGAAATTCCACAAATATCCATATACTCATTACATAGGCATCCATCAGCCACAACCACAATCCTCGTATTATTGAAATCCATAAAGTTAGCAAAAGCAGCTAACTTATCGTGAAATTCACCTTCAAATACATCAAATTTAATTATATATCAACCTCTTCCAACTTCTCCTGGCGATGCTACCTTAGCTTTGGCTTTAAATTGGTTGATGGACAAGCTCACAGAGATTTCAATGTGCAAGTACTTACCCTAGAATTCCTATTGGCATAACAGCATCAAACATCGTGGGTGCTATAAAATTAGGTACTTCAACCCCATTATTTATGCAAAAGATTTTTGGTGTGTCATACACCAACCCCGCCACTCCACTATGTGGGATTAACTGGGTATGTTGTTGCATACACAATAATTCACTGGAATAGAACAGCTCAAGATTACATTAATTACTGCTGTTGAACAGTTTGAGTTTACAATTTTAAAATCTGTGAGAAATAAAAGAAGTCTGTGATAAATGTAAGTAAAGTTGGATTCCGAATGTAACCAGAAAATAATGGGATTGGGATCAATGGAACGACAGTGGCTTTGCTATTATACTTTGCACAAAATACAACCTCATACATTGAAGCAACTTGTGCAACTCGTGATGTAGACTACCAAAGGACTATATTCCCTTACTCTCATTTTGACTCTGTACAACAATTAGATTAAAGGATCGATTTGTGCAATGTTCAACAGGAAACATGGGCAAGTTAGTTTTATTTTTCCCAAGCACAGGGAAAGAGTAAAGTTACACTCAGAAAATTTGACACCTTAAATTTTAATTATGATTTGTCTATGTTGGTAGTATTAAACAGAATCTAAAAAATGTAGAAGTAGAACTAGGTTTGATAAAGAAAATATCAGTCTTCAAAATTAAATTCTTGTATAAATCAATGAATATGAGAGATTACCAGTAGAGTTTGGGCAGAGACGTGCCAAAAGTTCAAATCGAATATCCCGCTCACAGTTCATTGTCCGTGTATGAATCTTAAAAATCTGGGTCCTACTCTCTAGATCAGGCAGACCAAACTCAACTTTGCGGTCCAAACGTCCAGGACGTAGCAATGCTGGATCAAGAGTATCAGGCCTGCAAAAAAAAAAGCAAAAAAGAAAAACAAAATGGAGTTACTATTTGAGAAAGAGGAACAAGCCGCAAACTACAAATCAGCAGTTAGCTACCAAAAATCAATAAACTGATAATTTTATTTCTTTTTACCACAAGTCAACTTCATATGAATGGAAACAACTAAGAGTCCAAAGAGTACAGGCGAAATCCCCTCAGCAAGGGAGATAATCAAATGCTATACCACACAGTCAAAAGTAGCAGAAATACTTTATATAGTTCAGTCAGATGTGGCCTTTTGCTAGGAAAGTTCATGCAAAATCGAAATATACATCGAAATGTATGCTATTGAGGTCAAATCCCTAATAGATAAGCAAATAAAAGCAGTAGGTTGGCGAAAGAGAAAGACATGGATATGATACCCAGTTTGCATCACTCATTTATCATAAGCTGCAATAAATCACAAAGTTGTCCCAGCGCCTGCAACCCACGAGAGAGACTACTGAAACAAAAAGTTAAACATAGAGGGAAAAACTAACCTATTGGTTGCCATGAGAACTTTAATATTCCCACGAGCATCAAATCCATCTAGTTGGTTCACAATTTCAAGCATGGTGCGCTGAACCTCATTGTCTCCGCCTACACCATCATCAAATCTTGCACCTCCAATAGCGTCTACTTCATCGAAAAAGACAATGCATGCCTTCTTAGAGCGTGCCATCTGCCGTGCAAAACAAACGTAATCAGCAATCAAAACTACAAAGACTTGCTATAAAGTTGCCCACAAGGTTACATCTAACCTGGAATAGTTCACGAACCATACGAGCTCCCTCTCCAACATATTTCTGAACAAGCTCACTACCAATAACACGAATAAAGCAAGCATCTGTTCGATTTGCCACTGCTCTAGCAAGCAGTGTTTTCCCAGTACCAGGAGGACCATAGCAGAGAACACCCTTTGGGGGATCAATTCCAAGCTTCACAAACTTTTCAGGGTGAAGCATGGGCAACTCAACAACCTGTAGTTAAAAGCAAAATTTCATCAAGCAGGCAGAAAGAGAAATCTAGTTTGCAAAAGTCAAAAAGATACAATATAAGGAATGTTGAGCAGAACAGGGTCAGAGTCGGACAACAACAACTACAATTTCAACTGCTACGCCTCAGTCACAAACAAGTTGGGATCGACAGATAATACTATAACAGAAGAATATACAATCATGAGTACCTCTCTCATCTTTTCAATTTGTTCCTTGCATCCACCAACATCATTATATGTTACATCAGGCTTTTCCTCAACTGTCATCATGGTAACACTAGGATCAATTTTGGGGGGCAATGGAATCTGAATCTGATATTTATTCCTATCAACCCTGCAAGAATAACAATATGGTCAAAAGACACTGACAAGATTCCGTAAAGCAGAAGGTTTGGCTAGTTCATTATTCTTAACATACACAACTACATTTTCCCGCTAAATCTTTGTTCCACCTATAAAGCAAGAGATTGCCTAGCACTTAGGTATCTCCAATACGAAAAGAAAGCCAAGCAATTTAAATTCATTCCACAACTAATTAAACACTTAATACTGTCATAAGACTCAAATGTCAAGCTTTACGACCAACAATAAGCAAAGGTCACATTTTATTAGTTTAGGTGAATCCACCAATCAGGTGAGCTACCATATATGTTGCAAAAGTTCCAGTTTATCATCCCCATATACAGCAATGGATATTAGTTGCTGAAAATCCTTACCAGTTCTCAGTAAAATCACTACTAGCATTCTGAGGGATCTTGATGTTGCTGTAACCCTCTTCCTTTGACAAATCATACTTGGTGCAATATGACACAGGACTCCCATCATTTCAAATGCAATTACCAGAAGACAATACATAATGACTGCTTTTACTGAAGAAAACAACTTCAGGGGCATTTTTTCCTTTTTAGGTTGCACACATTCTATGGAAGAGAGAGAGAGAGAGAGAGAGAGAGAGACAAAGAGACAGAGAGAGAAGGAGAATAAGCATCTACCCGACTCGCATGCCTTCTTCTATATCGGTTGGTGAAACTTTGTCACCTAATCCAACAACAAACTGCAGGTATAAAATGAGATAGTCAAATAAGGTGTTCAGGAGGGCTCCCTCATTATTAAAGAGAGAACGAATTCAACAAACAATGCCGCATAAACTTCATTGATGTCTATAAAGACAAACTCATACATCAACCCCAAAGAAAAAGAGTAATACTCTTCAAGTTGAAGACATAATAACATGGAAAACGTCAATATATTTACTTAAAAGAAACGAATAGGGAAGATCTTTACTTCATCCAACGAAACCACATTCCTTACAAGTTTAAATTTGAACCTGTTGATAACCATACACCTCAGAGTTGTCAAACTTACACCTTATTTCTTGGAAACAAAAACATTCCATATTTTATAGCCCAGATATAGATTCAGATTCTGAACACTGTTCTCCAGAGGAAAACGGTAAACTTGGCTTCCCAGGCATCCTCCTTCCAGGTACCCCCATTCACCAATCGAGATGTTGCTAGAAATTAGAACTGAGCACAATACATTCACACAAACCAAAGGAATAGACTATGGCGAGACCCTTTCAACAGAAGCAAAGGTCATTTCTATTAGAATCTTACTTTCCTTGGCTACACAGAGATCATGGCCATTGTATCAGTTCTATATTGGAAAGCATACCTTTGCAATTTGCTTGACATTTATCACATATTTCGCATCTTCAGTATTGGGGCTAATTATCTTTGTACATCTAGCAACCTGCTCAGAAAAACAAATTCAGTTAAAGCTTTAAAGTACTTGAGTAGTAAAAGAATTACGGATCAGTATTTCCAATTTTCCATAGAACCACACCTGAAGGGGTTGCTCCTCCTGCATCATCTGTTTATCAGAAACCAGATCCCATTGACTTGGTGCAGCTAGCCCAGTGTCAGACTCCTTAATACCTATTAGTAAATTAAAAAAGATGTAGTTGACGAGAATATGCAACAAAGAAACATAAGGTTTAACAAGAATAAAAACATGAAGTTCCTAGACATAATCAAATACAAATCAAGAAGAGACATAGCACATACCACATAAATCATTTATCTTCTTGGCCATTTCCTTGATTTCCTTTTCAGCTTTCTTTATGCTTGTGGAATAAGGTCCCAAGCCCTGCATAAATCATAATATTATTTAGCACAAAGTTGATCTTAATGAACAAACATCCACCACACCATTCTGGACATTGCAAAAGGAACAAAGAATTATTTTAAGAAAAAGATGAAGCTAACTACGTAATTGACTAAGTTAAAATCACAATGAATCTTCAAAAGTAAACTAAGGCAGACAGTATAGTTGCGGCATAATGGTGCCAAATTGTGCAACACTTCATAAGGACGAAACACCACTTAGCAATAGGAGTAGAATAATTTATTATGAAAACGAAAAAAGAAAACGATGAATAAGAAAATTAATTCTATTTTCAAAGAGTGGCACAATTCACCGAGGCAACTTATCCATGCTTAACAGAAGACTCTCAATACCCTAGAGTAACATAAAGCGACCAAGCTCCCAGAAAGTAGCTCAATTGCAGGGGCATAGCTATTAAGATGGATGGACCTTACAGGGGCATGGAAGATCTCCAACTAGAAGTACAAAAGCAGATAGCAACAAATACGGAACATGAAAGTTGCATCGGCCAACCATATACCGCTGCATCTATCCAACTTCGCAGAAGAATGGACCAGATACAGACATAACTGATAATTACAGATATAATTATACTGGTATGTTTCCACCTTCAATGGCTTCAAACTACGCACATGGTTAGATGAACTTAACATGTCTGTTTTTTTCACTGCTACAAGTGAATGGAAAGGAGGAATTGAATTTGAGTTTAAATCAATTCTAAGCTGCAAAATACAAAACTGAAGCAGCACAAAAAGAAAAAGAAGAAAGAGTAAATATAAACAATAAAAGTAAAATTATGGACCTCTCGACCATAAAAAATTAGTTTATACCATAAGCAAATCTGGTTGAGAGCCACAAGGGATTTAACAGTTACATGGCTGCATACTCAGTCAAGCACACACAACTGCTCAAGGGCTTGTTAACGAGGAGGCAAAGGCAGCCCAATGATTGAAAATTTCTGGTTCCCAACCCCCAAACCCCTGGTAATACACCAAACATAACTTTAGACATTGTTACTAGCTCTAGTGTTCATCAAATTCGTTTTTTTATAAGATAAGATTTTATTCGAAAAGGTATCAAGATGGTACTGAGTTACAACAGTCCAACATCTGCCACTAACATAGAAACTACAAATCTCCTAACTCTTCTAACAATTCCAAGTATAGTGTTCATCAAATTCTTCTAAAAAGTCCTAACTCTTTACTGTTCATCAAATTCTAAACCACCTGAACAAAACAACAGTAGTAACAATAATATAATTCTGCAAAATTCGAGATATTATCTCAATAGTCAGCAATGAAGAATTAATAACTCAAAGAAAACAGGAAAAAAATCAGGAATGCAAGAAGTTAGGGTTATAAATGAGTACATAAGTCTTGAGAAGAGCAATATCATCTTCATCAAGTGGGGGAGGGTTCTTCTCGTCCTTGATCTCATCCTCGATATCTGCTGCGGGTGCCATCGATTTTCAGATGCGTTCGTTCTTCTCACAAAAAGATCTGTATTTTATTTTTTCTTGAGAAACAAGCAGTAAAGGAAAGTATCAGCTCAAATGAGATCTTTCATTTTATAAAACCCAATGCACGGTGCTTTGTTGGGCCGGGTATTATCCGACCGGCTAGCATAGGCTAACTAGTTTTTGAACGGGTCATTCAAAATAAGAAATTTTCATAAAACACTATCTTTTAGTAGTAATTAGCTATTTATAGATAATATTTGCTATATTATGGATTATAAATATGTTTTATAAGATATATTAGATGTATTTAAGCTACTGTATTCATGAATACAGTAGCAAAAATAGGCGTGAATTAGGGAAGTCCAGCTAATCAGTTGTTGTATTCGAGTGTATTCGACTGTATTCATGGCGTGAAATATGGGATTACAGCTGGACAGATTATTGTATTCGACTGTATTTGACTCTATTCACGGCGTGAAACAGGGGATTACACTATTTTTAAACGTAAAGTAAATCAATTAACATAATAGATTTCTAATATAACTCAACAAACTCAATTATAACACACAAAAATTATATTTCCAGTTATAAAAAAAAATCTCAACCGAAAAATACCCCAAACGCATAGCAATCTTCAGAGAAATTATATAATACATCTGAATACATAAATTATACGTATTAATTAAACAAACACATATGAATACATTCATGACATATAACGAGACAGTGAATACAATGAAATACATAGAATACAACAAGATACATTAAAATACAATGAAAAAAAAGACAGTGAATACAATGAAATACATGGAATTCAGCGAGATACATTGAAATACAATGAAATACATGAAAATACAGCGTGATACATTGAAAACATATTGAAATATATTAATAGAAAATCAAGTTGCTTAGCCCTAAACTCCATCGTCTTTGTTCAAGAACAAACCCTTATTTCTGACGAATCCGCCGTCGAGCAAAAACCGTGAATCTTACTGAGCTGAAATTCGGATCTACATAGATAGCAACTTTTGAGAGCAACTCGGTGACAAGAGCTTTGAGCAGTAGACCATGAATTTTTGCCAAAAGAAAGACAAGTAAATCGGCTATACTGTTTATACTTTCTTCTCTTTAGTTTATCTTATTTTGCAATGTGACTTCATGTGAATTAAAAACGAGGATGAGAGACACGAAATGTGGGATTTCTCAGCGTTCCTTTTACCACCGTGATGAGACATCGTGAACTTGAAATCACCGTTTGTGACTAATGGTAGGTGAGAGGAATTTTGAGACTGACCATCGTGTTTTCAAGGAACGGGGGAAGAGAATGGCATGTATCAAAGTAGAGAGAAAGAAAATAATGTAACTGAATAACATATTTAGTGGCTTAGGGGTAGGAGGTAACCAAAATTAGTTATTTTGCTATAAACATTAAAAGGGTATCTATAGAATATAATTTTTTTAAATGGTATTTATTTAAAATAAATAAGGTGTTAACCTTTGCTATTGGAGGTAAAAATTTCTTTGAAAATAGCCATTATTTTGATGCAACACGTAAAGTTCGAGCATAACAGTGCACCTGTGTATGAACTTCCAGAATATTATACTGGAACTCCAACACGCGGAAAGTTCCAGTATATTGGAGCACTGGTGCTCCAATCTCCAGTATATTATGTTGGAGCTCCAGTATGCTTATATTGGAACTCCAGTATATTATGTTGGAGCTCCAGTATGCTTATGTTGGAGCTCCAGTATATTATACTGGAGTATTTTTTTGGATTTTGAACAGTGTTTTCGTTCAGATTTATCTTTACATGAAAAGTGACTAATTTTCGATTACTTTTGAAACTGTGACTATTTTTGAATGACCACTTGTAAATCTGACTATTTTTGAATTTCTCCCGCTCAACACGAAATAAAAGGCCCAGCTCATTCTTAAATTGGATCGATCACTTTTTTTTGGGCCCAACTGAACATGGTAAAAGAATGAGATAATAAATTATACATTGATTATATATAATTATACATATATGTACATGAATTATGTATATATTCTACATCCTGCGGCTATTTTTAGTTTACGAGATTAGGTGAGCGGCTATTTGGGTTAATTCTTCAATTACTACATATATTTTCCCTCAGGGGCGGATGCAGCGTATAACCTACGGGTTCAACTGAACCCATAACTTTCGACACGAAGTAAAAATTTGTATGTAAAAATTCATTAAAATTGCAAAAATAGTAGATATGAACCCATAAATTTAAAAATACAATGGGTTCAATGTTAAAAACCCTTAAAATTGAACCTATAAAATTTAAATTCTGAATCCGCCTCTGTTTCCCCTAAAGTTTCAACTTGTAGAGTAAACCTCCCTATTTCAAATTTTGTGTAACCATTTATGATTTGGGAGTAATATCGAACTAATTTTGAACCATATGCATTAACTTGTTCTTTTCTGCAAAACTATGTTCTGTTTTATTTGCTCATGAATTAATTTTACACAACATAAAAATAAGAAAAAGGAAAAGGAAAAAAAAACTATTAATATTGCAAAATAATAAAGTAAAGACAAGTTTGAAAAGGAATAAAAAAATTTCTTTTTTCTTGTTTGTCTTATATTCTTTTTTTTTTTTTTTTTTACTTTTGTTTTCTTCTTCATTGTTTAATGTGTGGGGATATAAATTTGGGAAGTAAGAGGCATGGAAGTGTTATGCATCAAATGATTTGAAAACAGAAAATAAGATAGTTTGTTAAAACTTGTGATAGATTCGCGTCAATGATTGATTGAACCACCAGTAAACCTAACCTAAAAACAGAAAAGAAAATAACAAATGTAGCAAAGAAAATAAAGAAAATCCATGGACCTATTCCATCATCATTGTTCTTCAAGTTTGGGTGCATTATTTGTCTGTTCTCAAGTTGGACAGTCAAAATTTCGAAAAATATTATAACTCAATTCATAAATAATCAACATTGAAATAAAGAAAGAAGAATAAAAATATAAGATGTCATCAATGACTAACCAATCCACTCTCATCCCATATTGTGATGTGAGGTTCCATATAAATAATTTCAAGCAAGCCACTTTAAACATACAGCCCACCCTTAGTTGCATTAAGTTTACATCTTCAATCAACCAAATACGAATCAATTCCAAATTAACTCAAGGTGGCCATATAAATAATATAAGCTTTTAATATAGCCCCAAGAATGTATCTCCCCTTGCACCTGTGCTGATTGTCCAAGCCAAGGATTTACTCTCAAAAAGTTAAAAGCTTGTTCAAGGAAGATTTCTTATGAGACAAGTTTAAAAGATGTTCAAGCATTCAGATTTTGCATCAACGTTGGTTTGGTTTCATGCACATCTGAAGTCCAAACATAAAACTACCAATCACATCTAACATTCATGGTCAAGCGCCTAAACGCTTTAATAAAGGTTGGTTCCTGAAGCTACAATTTTGAAACTAAGCTTCTTAGCAACTGCTAAAACAAAATAAAGAAATACAACTATCGAGTTCACTACACCAAGTTATAGTTCAAGGAAAATATTATCGCAGGAAAGACAGATGAATCCAGGAAACTTATGGGTAACATGTTTGTTAGTCAGTGGCAACGATGTTTGTTAGTCAGTGGCAACGATGCAGATAATGTTTGTCATAATGTTGTCATTCTTGCTATGTCGGTTCCAAGAGATGTCACAAGGTAACAAATGCATAGAGGCAGAGCTAACAGAACCAGCATTTTGTTGAGTTTTCCTGAAGTACTTGCTAAACTGATGAAATTTCTTGGTTCCCCATAGCCACAAGCATCTAAGAAGTTGCTCCAGTCATTCAAATTCTCATAAAATGTTCGCTCATTGATATGGAACGAAGTGCAGCAATTGGTATATTCAGCTATAGTGAATCTCTGTACTTAATAACATCCATTGTGTTCAAGCTAAATCTCTGGCAGATATCAGATATGGTCGGCTCACTTAGACTATCATTTGCTTCTGCAGATCGAATAAGCTTTTGAAGGTCTTCGGATGGCAGTAATACCTGTATACCAGCAAGTGCAAGATCGCAGTCAATATGCATTCACAGGCACTTTTCAAGGCAGCATAAACAAAGAACGACTCCAACCAATAACTACAAGATGATCCAGCCAGGTCATGCTTTACACACATGAAAGCAAGTATACAATACAAGGATAAAGGTTACAGAATAGAAGCAACTCAATAATTAGTAGAACTAGATGGAGGAGGGGGAAGGGAACAGAGAGAGAAGCCTAGATTGAACGTAAGATCAGGTTTTAGAAGCAAAAGTGTGCATCTCAAAAACTACTACTTTGATAATGCATAAAGTTGTGCATGCATCACCAAGATTCTTTACATCTAAAAAAGGTGTATGTTGCAGATTTAAGTAACATCCGCATTACCATTATATACTGCAATAGAGTGACTAAAGAAGAACTGCTAAGGAAGCAGAAAACAAAGGAACGCAATAAATTTTTGGTAATTGTCCTAGTTAAGTTCCAAAAAGATGGACAAATTAGAATATGATGTACACAGGATTAATGATGCATGTAGGACAGCAGAAAACAAAGAAGACAAGAAAATTTAATAATTTTTCCAGCTAAGCTCCAAAAAGATGGATAAATTAAAATATGTTGCACATAGCCATATTCCCAGTAACACATCGCACTCGTTTCAAATTATTCGGCAGAGTATCAAGTGAAATTCTACCCATGGTGGACGACAGCTGTTCGTTCTCTGTGGGTCATCTTTTGTGTTTGTACTCTTGTCTGTTGTTCCTTCATCTGACTTCTGGTGATAGGAGCTGTCTGTAACTAATTGAAGAAGTTTTTCACTTCCCTGAAGATCCAAAAAACGTAAAGGTAATTAGCAACCCAAAAAGCAGGAGCTCTTCAGAAGAGAAGACAAATTATTGAAGCAACATAGTAAATACAAAAATCAATAACTAGAATGTCTGTAAGCACACATTAAACTTCAGGGGGCACACATTGAACTTCAAGAAGTAAATGACTTGAAAGAGTGGAAGGAAGGGGAGGAAGTGTACTGGACAGATACAAAAGAAAGCTGTGCAATGAAATGGAATCACATGATGGATAATTGTGATCCATATGAGTATGCACGTGCATATATGTCTACTTTTGCCAAAGCAATCTACAAAGAGGGACTATTTACATCTATTCTGCTATGAAAGGTATGTGAATATTCTCTACATTCTAATCAGTTCTAAACATTATTCACCTGAAGAGCTCTCCAGTGAGAGTATGTCCGAAATAAGACCCAAAAGAATGGTATATTAGGCAAGGGTAGCACCTGCATGACATGGAAATAATTGAGAAAAGCAATAGAATTAGAACACTTCAAATCAAGAGGATCACATCAAAAAGAGGTGCATAGTAAGAAAAAACCTACATCTTGATATGATCAGAAAGAAAAAAAAACTATAGAAGCGACTTGGCATTCCATAAGTAGAGTATAAATACCATGAAAACTGATGTCAGTGGAAGCAATGTAACTGATCCATACAAATACTTCTTGTGGATGATAGCCCCCCTGGTATTAAAATCACACATTAATATGAATATATATTGAAGGAAAGAGTATTTGAATTAAATTTGATTGACAACACCTGAAGTAAAATCCAGAAAGTAGGAAAGCATCATCGTTTTTTTTTTGGTAAAGGAAAGCATCATCGTTAAAATAGCAAATACTCATTCAGGGTTCAGAAAGAGGAGAATTGACTGGGTGACTTGGTCAAGGTTAAAATGATTTTGTTCCATTGTCCTTGGCATGACTTCAATCAGATACAAATCAATGGTATAGTCTTTTGAAAAAACATATAGTTACTTAAGATATTCATGCCAGTAACACAAGGAAGTTTCTTTTCTGTAAAATAAAATGCATCCTCAAGGATTACTATCTCAAACAGTGAGGTAATCTTCAGGATCTATTTCAAAATTTAAGGTATTGAATCCAGAGAAAAAATAATAAGAACAGCTACACATTTGCAGGCAAGAGGATGAATTTGATGTTCACGTCAGAATCTGAGAAGAATGGAAGGGTAAATGCTTTTGCCTGACCACCACGATTAAGTTCCCAAGTGTGATTTTATGACCATTGAAAGCCCTCGCTTCATTTGGTCTAGTATAGATTATGAATGCAAAATACTCTAATCGTAGTTAGAATATGATCCTCCAAAGCAGAAAAAGCTTTTAAATACCAATCAATCATATTCAGGATTTGAGCCATTTGGATCAGGAGATTCAAGCATATGCTTTCCGCGATGAATATATAATAGACAATTTGCAGTAGTGCAGAAACCACATAGAAAGAGAGGCGGCTTGCAGGAAAAGGTATGAGGAAATAGAAAAGGCTAAAAGAATTGTTTCTTGTGACCCTCATGCAATAGTGGCTGACTGCATTGCATACACATGATGGGAAATTTGTTTAAGAAGAAACAGTAATGATTAGGAATTTGCCAGAGTATTCCAACTCTTGCAACTATTGGGAAATTTTCAATGTTCACCCATCAACTCAGACTCTCTCCATTGATTATCACAGAAGGATGGACTATCACCATAAACTCTAGCTACAAATGGCTGGATCAATCTTCCGCCAAAAGTACAAGACTAGAATGCCCTTGGAAACAAACCTGGAGTTCTAAAGCACCCCACAAAGTAAGCATGTTTCTGCTGGACATTTGCACACGAGGCTATTCTGGTACAACATAACCTCCAACAAAGAGGCATGAATTTTTGCAACAAGTGCTACATGTCTGAGAAGGCAGAAGAAGATGCAAATCACCACTTCCTTCACTGTTTGCTTCTCAGCATTTTTGGTGTCACATGGGCAATGCCAAAATCTCTTCTCTTCTGCTGGACATGGAAAGGAGCAGGAAAAGGCAGGAAGAAAATTTGAAAACCCGTACCAGGCAGCATTTAGTGGGCCATTTGGAAAGAAAGGAATCTCAGATGTTTTGAAGGCAAAAGAGAGAACATCACAAGCTAAATGTCAATGTCTTATCTCTCTTAGCCTTTTGGTGCAGCATGGAAAATGTATATGGTGTAGATAGCTTCTTAGATTCTCTCAGTTATCTCTCAGGCTAAAGTAGGTAGGAACGGAGTTTTTGAAGGTTCCTGGATATGGAAAATGAATTACTTGTAAGGATCCTGATGTAACCAGTGCACAATCTTGGTGCTTCTTTTGTTTCTAAAATGCTCACTTATTAAAAATTGCTTCTAGAAACATTAAGAAAAGAAATAGGATCACAAAAAGAAGATCGGAGCTAAACTGTTAACTTTAGGAATGGTGGGACAGAACAAAGAAAGAAACATCTAGGAAGAATTCTCAAAGAATTGAAAAGGAAATAAAATGATGCGGAAGAATATTAGAATTCAAAGAAGGAAGATTATATTGAAGTATTATTACAAAGTTAGTGAATCATCATAACGAGGTTCAATTTGACTTCTTGAATTTTGTTAGAGCGGAAAGAGTAGCATTAGTATTATTAAGTATAAAGTGTGTCAGACGTTTGGGAAGGCCCAAAGAGAAAAGAGGATCAGATAAATTGGGATAGAGGGACTAAAATTGTTTTGTTATTAAGTAAAACTCTTTTCTTTTCTAAGCGCAAGATAAAAAACAGTCAATTTTGTGTTCAAGGATTAAGTCATGATCTTCCGGTTCATTGCTAATTGGATTGCACTCAAAATTGCCAGAAATCATAAACTGTAGAAATCAATGCTAAATCTTCTGTTACACGGATAGAGGCCAGCCAAAACAAGAGTTCCAGAAACAAGAGATAAATGCCTTAGGTTTAGAACATATGATATCCCAAGTAAAAATAGAAGCTTCTTTAGATTGGAGTAAGAGACATCATGAAAGAGGATGCAACATGGATTGAATTGCATAATTACAAGACCTTCTGTTAAAGGGAAAATATGAAGGAGATAGATTTTAACAAACAACAAATGACTCTGTGCAAAGAAGCATAAAAACAGCAACTAAAGAAAGAAGCATTTTATGCCCTACCTCGAGGCAATATGACGTAGCCTCCGTCGAACAAGCCGTCCGTTTAAACTGTGCAGAATGAAAGACAACATTTGAGCAAACAGCTGGATAACATAGAAACTAAATGTAGAGGTGCTCATGTAATGTGACTTTCCTCCTTTTTGTTTAAGCACACGTAATCCAAGAGATAAAAGATAAAACATGGTACATAAAATTGAAGAAATTCGAGCAATGCTATGGATAAGAAATGTAATGATATCGTGAATGTGGATATAAAATTTAATTAACTTTTCAAAGTGAAATCAGAGATATCAAAGCCAGACAAAATATCTTCAATTTTATTCAATAAAAGTATATAAAGTCATCTCTTTCTCCAAATAACTCCTATTCGATAAGGCCATGAAATGACATGATAACTTAGGGATAAGATAGGCTCTGGCCCGTATAATTGATGGAATACTACTACTTTCATTCTCTGCTAGTCAACTCCGACCAATTAAACTTTTATATTTACTTGCTCATGTCAAGCTAAGAAGAGTTACAGTTCTCTTAACAAATTTAAAAAGGAGGTTGAGTCTGCATATCACATTTGTTTAACTTTGAATTCAAGTACCGGCACTGTCTTTTTATTTACTCATTAATACAAAAAAAAAAGGATCTACAATTATTCACGTTTCTCTATGACTAAAAGGAACACTTGCATTACACAGAAAAAATCCTGCACCACACAAATCAAGCTCCAACTCTTTAAATTTGAAAAAAAAAGGAGAGAGAGGCACAGACCTTGAGGGATAGGTAATGTCCACACGCGTTACCTCCTTAGGAATGGATTTCAAAAAGATCTCCGAAGGCTTAACACGAGAGAGAAGCCGCAACCCTAGCCTAATATCACCAATTATCTAATTAGTTTCAGAATATTCCGTTATAGTGCAGTACTTCTTTCTGAAGAAAAGCTAGAAATTACCCGTGAAGTTTATTCTTTAAACTTCCTTCCGGCGCTTTTTCCAAATTACTCCAAGCTCTATTCATCTAAACATAGTAATAGCAACCATTTCATCGCCTCAACTTAAAATGTATTTTCAACCAAAATACAAATTTAAAAAATAAAATAAAATGAAGACATGAAAAGTACTAGGACCTTATTGGAGGCGAAATCAATGACGAGTTCGAGATTAGCTTTGGAGGAGTCATGAGTAGATTTGGAGATCTTCTTCCAAAGGTCTTTGAATGTAGAAGGAGTGTTTGAAGACTGAGCTTCCAATTGTGATGACTCGATCGCTCGGCTGAAGCACCAGTTCCTTCCTCTGATTGGAAACACTACTAACCTAGCTTTCATGATCGATTCAATGCACGATTATCAACAAAATGAAGAATGAAGATTGTTCAATTGATTATATTGTAAACACAAACGCAAAACCAACGGAATACGCGAGTGACGGAACAAGCTGATTCTGAGGAACAGTGCAGATTGATTTCAGGAAAACAAGGCGCAGCGTAGAGCAGAAAAATCTGGGAAAGTGTAACTGTCTATTAAGAGAATGAATACAAAAGAGAACCGAGCGCCGAAAGTGAAGCTGAATGAAGGAAGGTGCGGCTCGCGCACTCAAACAAGCCACCGTTCTGCACCAGTAACAGAGCTTTGTCTACGTGGCTAGACCTTAAGAAATTGTCTTTGAATTTCACCGGATTCACACCTCAGCCCTAGCATTGGGATAATTAGAGCCGGTTTGGCTTAACTGATTTAGAGTAACTGATACGTTGGAAAGCATTTTTAAGTGTTGAAACTGGTTTAAAAAATAAGCAGTTACGTGTTTGGATAAAAGTGCTGAAATTAATTATAAGCGGCCGAAAAACTGGGTATACAAAGAGTTTTGCTTCAAAAAGAAGTATTTTATGAATAAAATAGTAAATATTTTGGTCAAACATAAAGTGCTTATAAGCTGAAATTTGATAAGTTGGGGGAGACCAACTTATGGCTTTTGGCTTATAAGCACCTAACTTATAAGCACTTTTAATTTTACCAAACACGTAGATAAGCCAAAAACTGCTTATAAGCTAATTTGACCAGCTATAAGCTTAGCCAAATACCCTCTTAGTTTGGTAATTAAATTTGAGATGAATTTATATCATATTTGGTTGGAATAAAATTATTGTATATTTACCAGTAGCAGTAAACTAGTAAGAAAGAGGAAGGGTGAAAATACAAAATCTTTATTACTATACAATTTCAATCCCGAAATGGAACACTAGGAAAAACTAATTCCATTATGACAAACCAACCAACTAGCTTATGGAGTAATACGTTTTAAATAGTTATTTTCATTTGATGTTTATACTAAATTAATAATTGAATCATGGTAATTAAAAATTGAAATGAGAACATATATCACTTAACCATGATTAAGTGATAATTGTGTATAAAAAATATTGTGCATTCATAATTTTGGGGTATACATGGGGCGCGATAAGTTTGTATCTAATTATACTACCATGTTACTATCTTTCATTCGATCATTTGATCTTCTGCATGACCCTGAAAAGTTAACTATGACTTTTTTTTCTCCTAAAGAAAAATTTAACAACTTGATTAGATATTTTAAGGATTGAGAAGACATGTGAGTAATATTAAGTATGGATTGTGTACAAATTACAATGGTACACTACAAATGCATATGGACGAACTAATTTTGTCTCCTCTAATATAATTACATGGTCAATTTAAATGCATGTTTTCCCTCACGTAAAATACAATCTCCTGGAGCAAATTCCCTCGCGATTATAAGTTTATGACTGTTTCCAAATAGAAACCCGGCATCATTCCCTCCAAGAACTTCCCACCTTGCTCTTGGGGAGACTCGAACTCACAACCTCTCGGTTGGAAGTGGGGTTGCTTACCATCGGAGCAACCCCTCTTTGTAAAGGGGCATGATGTACAAATAGCACTTTCTCTTCCATAAACTGTGAGAAGCAGACCAAATAACGCTAATCATGATCAAGTAACGCCTAGGTACAAGGAGCAAGACAATGACCATCTCCTAAAGAATCGGGCCAATATGCCTTCTGCCGCAATGAGACTGCAACCCAAGTATGGAACGTACTTGACATTGACAGAAATTAGTCCTAACTTCTAAACTAGCGTATTCTTTCATTTCTCCAAATAAGTAGGGAATTCAACTCAAGCATGGTAACTTGTTAGAAACGCCTTCTGGTTATTCCAGCTTTAGTAGCAGAATGTGTTACCTAACTATAAGAAAATCTCAATCATTATCAGGTTCACTCATCATCCGCAATGAAGTTCGGAAGTTCACCCTGGCATAAATACTCATCACAAAGTGATGCTGATCCCCAATCCTTCCGAAGCCGCAAAATATCCTCTGTGAAAGTAGAGCCCATTGATCCAATAAACACGTCAGACAGAGAACAAATGGTCTTGTCCAGCATAGCTTCCACCTTCATGAAGGTAAAAACAGACTTAGGAATTAGGATAATGCCAAAAAGCCAAAAGAGAATGTCAAATAGCTTATCACCCTATGTCAATATTTATAACACGAGTTGCAGAAGAATGTTCTATGAACAAAGCTAAATGGCCCTGGTTCTTATACATTTGTCTTAACATCGCTTCATACAATTTTATGGAGAAAGTTATAAAACTATGCAATATTAGGAAACATGAGTCATCTTGGATTGATGTCTTTTAATGGCATTTAATAGGTGGTAGGAACCAAGATTTTAGTTGAATGAACTGTCTTAATTTAATCCAGATTGTAAGGTCAGTCAACTTGTGGGATTATACTGGGATGTTGTTGTTGTTGTTGTTGTTGTAAGGTCAGTCAAGTAAAATTTATTTTAAACACATAACAACCTAGTTAAAACGACTTGCCTGTTTATACGATCTTTCTCATGTCCCAATTCAAATGTCCTAGTTTCCTTTGTTGTCCATCCCAAAGTTCTATCATTTTTAAAAAATGAATCTCTTTTCTTTTAGCAATGCACAAAACAATTTCAATTTCATAGAGCAGGGAAGAAGGGAGTTAAGGAACCTTGAATGGATGGTGAACTACAGAAGCAACAATTATAATGAAGAGGTTAGGATGGCTAGCAAATCAAGGGAACAGATTGGGCCTACTTTCATCAGTGGATTGATTACAGTATGGTTTACTTTTACCATATTTTCACCTGCTTTTTTTAGCTAAGAGTCAATCAATAATGAATTAACTTGATCTGTCTAAAATTGATTTTGATGCAAGTACAATGACGAGATGAGCAATCTTCTTCCAGTTTTAGGCTGAAGCACACCAATAAATTTAGATCAGACACACTGTATCCTTCCCTAGGTTTAATAGGATGTCTACTTAACTTCAATCAAGACCAAGGTTGACCGGGTAACTCAATTTTCTATTTGATAAGCTAAGATTAAGAGAAAAGGCTGAGTCCAGATTAATAGTGCAAAGAAGATCCAGTAACAAAGTGACCCACTGGTTTTCTCAGAACATAAACTATTACCAGTATTCTGCATGAATATCAACCAAGTGCATTTCCAAGGTTTGGATTCTAACTCACCTGACGATCTCCTTCAAGGCCATGTCTGTACAATAAAGCATCCCATTTCTCAGCAGAATTTCGAGCAGGCCTTCCAACAAGTGGCACAGTTTTTCCATTGACAACAACAAGTGACTGAAGTAGACCAGTTTCACTTTCTGCAGCATCTGTGGAGAGATAAATTACTGCTGAATTGGCCCTTTCAACCACACGATTGATACAATCCGCAGCTTGAGGAACAGGATAGAAGCAACTTGGTTTTTTGGCATTGCTATCAAATAGACAAATAAAAGTGGAGGCAAGGAACTATGTCATGATAAAATTACTAAGCTTAGAAGCTTTGGTAACTGTAGCAGTAATATGAATTTGTAAAGTGTTATGGTACTAAGGCATTTTGGTAATAAGATTATTAGAAATGCCAAAAATATGCTGTCTTTGATTCCCACTACTAGAGCATATGTTAAAGGACAACCAATTGAACAGTAAATACAGATAGGAAAAGCAAATATACCAGAACTTCAAGAAACCGTGTCTGCGGAAATGAAGAGCGATAAAGTTCTCTCCCAAGAATGTTTGGATGAAACGCTGCGCAGTGAGCAAAATAAGACGACTTGGCTCAACAAGTGTCTTGCATTTGTGTGAAATGGGGCCACGAGGTTGCATTACCCATTCTTTTTCCACATCGGCAAAAAATACATCACCAATTGCAATAACATCATCATCCGAAGAAAATTTTATCATAATGTCTTGGACAGTCCTTGGCTTCGGATTCTTAACATCCTCATTCCAAGCAGCTTCGAGCTTATTCATAGAAACCCCTAATGATTGCAACTTCTTAACACGCTCTTCATCCATAAAACAAGGCTGTGGCTGAGAGAAATAGCAAATGAATTTATCTATGTGCATATGGCCCTTTCGTCCTTTTGCAAATTCCTCAAACGTTACAACCACTTTTCTACCCAAGCATTTATCGATATGATCAATATCCAACACTCGATGAAATTCATAGTCTACTTTAGAGCTAGGAATGATCAAAATGCGGTTAAGCAGAGCTGCAAAAAACATGTGCTTTTCCAAACAAATTAAATGATTTGACATCTGCCCCGACACACAAATTGCAAACAAATACTTATCCGGCCTTGGCTTCCACTCAATGGTTCTCCTCTCAGACAATCTATAATCCACCTTCCTACACCTATGTAAATCACCATAACCTTCGAGACTAGGATCTGTAGCATTATCCGATGCACTTAACGAGCTCCCTAATTGATGAGACGAAAAAAGAGCTTGTTGAATTTGCTTATTTAATGAAATCTGACTGAGCAAATCCGATTTCAGTTTTTCTAAATTACTATTATTGACAATAGGCTTATTAGAAATAGCATTCAAAGAATTATCAAGCAATGTGTGGTTCCATAGCTTGAAGAGCCCTAATTGTTGCTGTCTAAACAGATAAAGAGCCCGCAGTTCGGACTCGCGCATGCGATTGATGGAAGCATCGTAATTAACGTTTGTAACGCTGGTTTTGAAGAGGTTTTTAATGTCTGTGGTGAAGTAAAGGATGAGGATAAGCACTGGAAGTATAATCGCTAATAAATACCTCTTTTTGAAGCTGAAATTGAAGCGGCGAGTGTTAGCAGTTTCGTCAATTTGAAATGTGGTGCGCTGAGGAGATTCTGAATGGCGGTTTCGGCTTTCGCTTTGCGCGATCAGATTCTCGTGATCCTCTTCTTCATCAGAGGATTCTCTGTCCATCATCACAATATTTTCACGGAAATCAAACGTGCATTATCAATTTTCAGAATTTTCCTTATCTCTTCTCTGTCATATGGAAACAGCGTCTGCTTTACGATGGAACTGAGTAGAAAACTGCAGAAATGCGAGCGAAGAAGCTAGGAGGTGTTTGGTTTCCAGTCGTTTTTATAGAGTTTAATATTAAAAATCAAATTTCAGAACCAAAGTAGTATTAATACTTTTCATTATGCTATATTTTGATATCGTATTAATTCTACAGGTTGTGAGTTCGAGTGTCCCCAAGATCAAGGTGGTAAGTTATTGGAGTGAAGGATGCCGGAGATCTATTTGGAAACAGTCTCTCTACACTAGGGTAGGGGTAAGTTCTGCGTACACACTACCCTCCCTAGACCCCACTAAGTGGGATTATACTGGGTTGTTGTTGTTGTTGTATTAATTCTACGGAATTTTTTGCCTTTAACTTGGGCCGTCAAGACTTGGATAGCCTTATGTTAAAGAGTTTGGCCCAGATGTTATTGATAAGGAGCCTAGTGCATATATAGTCATTCTCGTGGATGATATTTAGAGATTAAGCAGTATTTATTTTAGAATTAATTATTTTTTATAGCAAAGGTTGATACCTTATTTATTTTAAATAAATATTTTTTAAAAAAATTATATTTCATAGCTACCTTTTAAGTTTTTATAGCGACATATCTATTTATAGTCACCTCCTACCCTTAAGCCATAAAATAAGCTTTGTATTATTTTTCTCTCTCATGTCCCCTCAAATTTCTCTTATCCCCTACACCATATCTATTCGCCCTCTCTCCCTCTCTCTACTTCCTGATTTCATATTCTCTTTTCTTCTTGTTGTACAATTTCAACAATTGGCAGTGCCTCTATCGAAACCTTTGTCGGCGGCGGTGAAGGCCCCTGCAGATTCTGAACGTCCCAGCTGACGAGAGAACAAACCCCAACAGATATTCCCAAAATCCAACAAATTCTCATCCATATTCAAAACTTCACTAACCGATCTTTCATCCGAAAACACATACATACTCCTACACCCACAAGATCTGCAGCGAAAAACAACGAAGTTCTTGTCTTAAACTTGAAGAAGCAGAATTTCTAGGCATCGCAAGATTTGACAAATTTTTTTGCCATGGCTTTTTCCTAAGGCCATCCTAAAAAATATGCAACTTGATTCATAGGTGAAACTCTAGGGTTGTTCTTGAACAAAGACGACGAAGTTGGGGACTGAGCAACTTGAATTTTCTGTTAATATATTTCAATGTATTTCATTGTATTCATTGTCTTTTTTTAATTGTATTTCAATGTATCTTGTTGTATTCTATGTATTTCATTGTATTCATTGTCCTTTTTTTTGTATTGCAATGTATTTATTCTATGTATATCATTGTATTTACTGTCTCGCTATATTCCATGAATGTATTCATATATTTTTTTAATTAATATAATTTATGTATTCAGATGTATTATATTATTTCTCTAAAGATTGCTATGTTTTGGGGGGTATTTTTCGGTTGAGAATATATTTTATAACTGAAAACACAAATTTTGTCTGTTATAATTGAATTTGTTGAGTTATATTATGAGTCTATTATGTTAATTTATTCATTTTCCATTTAAAACAATGTAATCCCTCATTCCATGCTGTGAATACAGTCGAATACAATAATCTGTCCAGCTGTAATCCCCAATTCTCCCTCTCTCTCTCTACTTCCCGATTTCATGTTCTCTTTTCTTCTTCTTGTACAATTTCAAAAATTGGCAGTGCCTCTATCGAAGCCTTTGTCGCCGGCGGTGAAGGCCCCTGTAGATTCTGAACGTCCCAGCCGACGAGAGAACAAACCCCAACATATATTCCCAAAATCCAACAAATTCTCATCCATATTCAAGACTTCACTAACCGATCTTTCATCCGAAAATACACACATACTCCTACACCCACCAGATTTGCAGCGAAAAACAACGAAGTTCTTGCCTTAAACTTGAAGAAGCAAATTTCTAGGCATCACAAGATTTGACAAATTTTTTTGCCATGGCTTTTTCCTAAAAATTATGCAACTTGATTCATAGGTGAAATCTAGGGTTATTCTTGAACAAAGGCGACGGAGTTGGGGACTGAACAACTTGAATTTTCTATTAATATATTTCAATGTATCTCGCTGTATTTCATTGTCTTTTTTTCCATTGTATTTCAATGTATCTTGTTGTGTTCTATGTATTTCATTGTATTCATTGTCTTTTTTGTATTTCAATATATTTATTCTATGTATATCATTGTATTCACTATCTCGCTATATTTCATGAATGTATTCATATATTTTTTTTAATTAATATAATTTATGTATTCAGATGTATTATATTATTTCTCTAAAGATTGATATGTTTTTGGGGTATTTTTTGATTGAGAATCTATTTTATAACTGAAACACAAATTTTGTCTGTTATAATTGAATTTGTTGAGTTATATTATGAGTCTATTATGTTAATTTATTCATTTTCCATTTAAAAACAGTGTAATCCCCCATTCCACGCCATGAATATAGTCAAATAGAATAATCTGTTCAGCTGTAATCTCATGTTTCACGCCATGAATACAGTCGAATACACTCGAATACAAAATCAGTCTAACTATAATCTCATGTTTCACGCATAGAAATGTTATTGTATTCATGAATATAGTAGCTTAAATACATCGAATACACTCTAAAAAAATGAAAAACATAGCTATAGAAAGTAATAAAGTAAATGATAGCTACAACTAGCTAAATAACCACTAAAACATAGTGATTTCTCAAAGTTTATCCTAAAATTCTAACATAAAAATCTTCAAAATAATTCAAATATTTTTGTCCTGAAAAATTAAACTGAAATTAAGAACGCACTAACTAATTTCTAAATATCAACCCTTTTAGAGTGGCTACATGGTGTCATTTCTATCAAAAGTCGTCTCTTAAAAAATATGATTGACAAGAATGCCCCTGTAAGGGGTTGGTCGGTAAATATTATCTTCGTCTTTTAATGTACTTAAGAAATAACCTCGTCCCCACATATACTTATAGCTTGTCAAAGTTATTTTTTACATGATTGGTAGATTTTATGTTTTATGTTTGTCACATCTCATTTTCACCTACACCCTCGCTAAGGGATGTAAAGGGAGTTTTTCCAATTAAAGGACAATCGAAACGAGATTTTATTTAAAGATTCAGAGTCGCTACTTGGGAGATTTATGGTGTCTCAAGTCACCGGTTGAATCCCGAATCGAGGAAAAGAATGACTCTGTTTAACAGTCTGCGCACCAGAAATCCGGATAAGGAATTCTGTTAACCCGGGAGAAGGTGTTAGGCATTCTCGAGTTCCGTGGTTCTAGCACGGTCGCTCTACTGTCACATTCGGCTTAATTATCTGATTTTTATACAATTATGAACCTATGTGCAAATTTTAACTGTTCACCGCTTTTGTTATTATTTATTCAAAGAATTGCAACGTCGTGAGGATGCATCTCGAATTGCGCCACATAAATGTACCCGCAGTTTTTGATACGTTCCAACTTCGTTGAGATCTGGATTTGGGTCACATAAATGTGCACCCGAGTTTAGGAAGATAACATTATTAAATACGCGCCTAAAGACTAACGCGTTGTTATTTTGAGAAAAACCGTAAAGTTCGCTATGCGGACTGTCTCGAAATCTAAGTATTTGAAATAACTGTCCGTTGAGGGCCTCGCAGTTTGTGTATCTTTGTTTGTCGAGGCTCGTCTCATTCATTATTTAAAAAAAAAAGAATTAGCAACGTTATGGAAATGTATCTCGAACCACGTCACAATCAATGTACCCGTGATTAGCGACACATTTCGACTTCGTTGAGATTTGGATTTGGGTCACATAAATGTGCACCCGAGTTTAAGAAAGTACTTTATTAAAGCACGCCTAAAATGACTAGCGCGTTATTATTTTTTTGAGAAAGACCGTGAAATTCGCTAAACGGCTCATCCCTAATTCTAAATGCTTTTATTTTAACCACTTACTGAGGGCCCCGTAATCTATGTATTTTCGTTTGGCGAGGCTCGTCTCGTTTATTATTTAAAAGGGCAAACCTAAAAGCGACTATGATTTGCTACTTCTTTTTTGTCTCTAGAAGAAATAAAGAAAAGGCCCTAATTAATTGATACGTCAACAACCTTACCATGACAAAGGTTGCCTCCAATATTGGGCCTACAAGGACGTTTGCACCCCAACGAGCCCGAGGTTCGAGCCTGGACGGGAACGTCGCAACACGAATCTGGGCAGCCCAATCGGCTCCGAACGAATCATCTGATAGCCCAGACCCAAACAATATTTTATTTACATTGTCAGTACTGAGCTAGTAATCGAATAACTTGGTGTTTTAAACTATTGGGATACGGAAGCGAACTATATGAAATCCGGAGTTATTTGAACTGGTTTTTACAATTATTGAGACGAATCAATGCTTCAGAACTGTCATAAAAATAGACTAACACTAACCACTTCAATGATTTACGATTTCCTAATAGAACTGCTGAAGGACACATTGAGACTAAAAAAACCCATTCAAACCTATCTTATAACTTCTGAAATTGAACATGCAAGGTAGGCCTTTTAACTAAGGTTCTAAAAGAACTACTGAAATCAAGTCACACTATACCGCCGTAATGAACCATCCAGGGAGATTTTGGCAGTCTACTACAATCCCTATATAGCCTGGTCAAATACAAATTACATGCTGGGAATGAAACAAAAACAGACACTCCAGGTTTTATCTCGATCCAAGAAAACTAAGCTATAATAGTCTATAATACAGTTATTGCATAGCCCAGTTCAGTTCAACCAACGCAACCAAAACAAGAGTTTAAACATCCTTAATGAACAAAACATTGAAATATACAACTCAGAAAACTGAATTAAATTGAAATCTTCAGGCTTCAATTACAAGTTCCTCCTTTACATTTTAGCTTCACAATTATTGAAGTCAAGCTGTGTACCTGGAATTGGGACGGAAATGGAGTAGAAGAAAGATCAGCAGCAGCAGTAATACGGGCAGCAATACATCAGCACCCACCAACAACCCAGTAACATGAGCAGCAAACCCAGGTGGATTTGAAACCAGTTAAAACCAGAACACTCAAACTCAAACAACTCAAATGACCTCAGAAATGAAATCAGAGAAACACACTACTGACATACTACACCCATGCTCATCTTAAGCTATCTCAAAACCTATTTGTATTCAAACTTTGAACTCTTTTCTCTCTCTTTTCAAATTGTTCTTCCCTTCTAGAGTCTGCCCCCAAAAGAAAAACTAGACCAGACTTCAAGAAAAAGCCCCCCAAATTTTTTCCAACCTAAGGTTTCTCCCCAGATTTTTCAGAAATTATCCTCTTATCCTCTCTAAAAAAAACTCAGCCCCTTTTCTATCTATAAATGACTCTATTTATAACCAAACACTGACCCTGCCCCCCCTACCTTATCAGATTTTGTGCCCATCATCTTCCCTTACAGCCCATTATCAAGTGTTTTGTGCCTAAAGGTATGGGTAGCTTATAATAATCAATTAATCTCTCATGCTTTTATGTTTTGTTCTCCACTAATACTAAACAACTCATTAGTTTAATGGTACTATTATTAGTGGACAGAACACTCAGACTACCCATTTCTTCCTGTTTTCAATTCCCAAATTACCCCCTAAAGCCCCTTGAAATTAATGTCCCACCTTAAACCCTTAAATATATACTACATCTTTCAACTATAACCAATTCAATTTGAATTCAAATGACCATTCAAACTAGAATTTAGATCAGATCAAATGGCATCAACATAAGAACAATGATTCAGGATAGCCAATGACCAATAACTTCAGTTCAATGAACTGAATATACCAACAGGCTCAGTTCTAAATTCAAATATAACAATGAGCTCATTTTAATACAACTTTATAACACGAACGAGGCAGGAGGGAAATAGGCAGGAATGAACCACAAATTAGACTATTACCATGCTAATCTAACATTCAAGCATACCAGACTAATCGACAACAGTTATTCAATCAATTACACAAATTATAACATATAACAATCGACAACAAACAAAAGCAATGATACAATTGGACCAAATAAAAAGGTCTGATGAAGAAAGACAGAATCAATCGACAAAAAATTGAAAAATCAATAAAGCTACACTTAAACAAAGCAAACAGAATAAACAAATACAAAACAAAACAAAAAAGGAAAATACCTCAGGAACTTGGAGACTAGACGATCCTAATTTGGACTCTGACTCAGACCCTTTTTTGAGGTCGAACGGACCTTAATCGAGTGTTCTCAACTGAGAACACTTCGACTAAGGTCCACTGGATACCCAAAACTCCTTTTCTTCGGACAAACCTCAACCTTTGGTTTTCTAGGGTTCTTGGGGGTTCGATTTGGGGTTCAGATGGTTTTTGCAAGATTTGAACGGAACCAAGTGTGTTTAGGGTATGAGGGAGGTCATGGGGTGCCAGGATGTGAGTTCAGGGCAGATTGGGGGTTTGAGGATGATTCGAAGCAAACGGGTACTGGATTTAGATTGGGGGTGGTCAGATGTTCTAGGGGTGTTAATTTGGGGGTCATCGGATGAACTAGGGTTCTAGACTGATTCTTCGATCTGATATTCAAAGCAGGCGGTGATGATTTGAGGACAACGGAGGGTGGATCTGGAAAAAGGAGGGCGTGGTGGTTCAGGGGTGTGAAGATGAGGGTCATTGGACCACCGGAACCGCCGTGAGGCGATTTCCAGTGGGCGGAGCATGATGGTTGAAGGTGGAGGGTTTGTTTGGTCTCTGAAGCTCAGAGACGAAGAGGTGAGGGGGGTTTGGTTTAGGGGGCGAGGGTAGGATTTAGGAATATATACCATGTGGGGAATTTAATCTCGGTCGTTAGATCAATTAAGATCAACGGTCAGGATCAAAGAGGTTAAACCATACGGCGCCGTTTGGTTTAAGTAGGGGGTCGGTCTGAATCGGGTAACGGGTCGGGCCAAGGGATGGGTAAGGAGATTGAATCTCAGCCGTTGGATCAATTTAATCCAACAACCTTGATTAAAAGTGACCAAACGACGTCGTTTTAAGACGCCTCTGGCCAGGCCAAACTGGACCTGATCCATGGGTGATTTGGGCCTGATTTTTTTGCACTAAAACTGGCCCAAATTTCACTTTTTTCTTCTTTTCTTTCATTTTCTTTTAATTCCTTTTCAACTAAAAATCCTAATTAAATTATAGAATTGACAATTAACTAAAACATTAACTCCTAACAATAGCTACCACACGAAATTAAACATCAAATAAAGATAAAATTATACAATTCGGACATTAAATGCTAAAATGCAAAGCATATATTTTTTGTGATTTTTCCATTTCATAAAACAAACTTGTTTGTTTAATTAATTCCTAAATTGTAAAACTAAATCCTAAATGCACATGCAACACATATTTTTGTATTTTTCTCATAGAAAATAAACATGCACACACAAAACACACATAAATTACAAACAACACAAAACTATTTTATTTTGAATTTTTGGGAGTAGTTCTCATATGACAAAAATCACGTGCTCACAGCTGCACTCTTTGTCCGAAAACACAAAGGGTTTTCGCGCAAAGATAAAGTGAGCGGATACGAGCGATTTTTGCCCGTTCGGCTACTCCGTGTGAAGCATTTTTTTTTGGAAAAACTTTAACTGAACCTCTGCTTCAAAGGTTTCCTACATATTCCTGGCTAAAAGGGAATCAGGTCAATGTAGTTTGGGAAATTTTGGTAGTTGGGACTACCCTGGAGCTGTGGATTTACTGTTACTGCTGTTGTTGTTGCTGCCGCTACTTACTGACCTCCTTGTTATACCTTGATAAAAATAAAGAAGTTATACTAAGCTATGGTCTATGAATTACAAAGATTTATTCTCAAACTTGGTCATGTGACTGTTGTTCCCTTGTTACATTGTTGTCTTGTTGTCTTGTGTTTCCTCTGATGTTTCTTTGCTTCTGACTTGACTCGTATTCTCTCTTGATTGCCGAATTTGAACTTCTTATTTCCTTCTTGTGAGCTTCGAATTATTTTTCCTTCGAAGCTTGAACTACCTTCTTCTGATTAGTGTTGCCTTCCTTCCGACTTCCGAATTTTAACCTATGCTGGGGATTTTTGTTGTAACCCCCCGCTTTACTGACTTCATACTTCAATGTATTCCCCTGTTATATGGGCGGCTCCCAGCTTTAAAACTTGAAAATAAAACGCCATTCCTTTCTTCAGGAGGGCTCCTGACCTCAACAACAAATTCGAAAAATAAAAGCGCCCTTCCTTTCTTCAGGCGGTCTCCTAACCTCAACAACAACTTTGAAAATAAAAGCTTCATTCCTTTCTTCAGGTGGGCTCCTGACCTCAACAACAACTTCGAAAATAAAACCGACATTCCTTTCTTCAGGCGGGCTCTTGACCTCAACAACAACTTCGAAAAATAAAGCGTCATTCCTTTATTCAGGCGGGCTCCTGACCTCAACAAATATTTCGAAAATAAAAACGTCATTCCTTTCTTCAGGCGGGCTCCTGACCTCAACAACAATTTCGAAAAATAAAGCGCCATTCCTTTCTTCAGGCGGGCTCCTGACTTCAACAACAACTTCGAAAAAAAAATGTCGTTCCTTTCTTCAGGCGTTCTTCTGACTTCAACAACAACTTCAAAAATAAAACGACGTTCCTTTCTTCAGGCGGTCTTCTGACTTACACAACAACTTCGAAAATAAAACGCCATTCCTTTCTTCAGGCGGGCTCCTGACCTCAACAAACTTTGAAAAATAAAGCGTCATTCCTTTCTTCAGGCGGGCTCTTGACCTCAACAACAACTTTGAAAAATAAATCGCCATTCCATTCTTCAGGCGGACTCCTGACCTCAACAACAAATTCGAAAAATAAAGCGCCATTCCTTTTTTCAGGCGGGCTCCTGACCTCAACAACAACTTCAAAAATAAAACCGTCGTTCATTTCTTCAGGCGGGCTCTTGACCTCAACAACAACTTCGAAAAATAAAGCAACATTCCTTTTTTCAGGCGGGCTCCTGACCTCAACAACAACTTCGAAAAATAAAAATACCATTGTTTCCCCTTACCTCCTGAACCATTTTTCCTTCTAACTTGAATTATCTTTCTTCAAAATTACTTCCCTCAAAACTTGTACTGTCTTCCTTCTTCAGAACTACTTCCCTCAAAACTGGTGTCTCATTTCTCTGCGAACTGCTGGGGGATAACACTTTTCAAAAATATGTTATCTTACTCCTTTAAAGACTACTTCCCTTAAGACTAATGTTTCATTCCTCCGCAAACTACTTCCCTTAAAACTCGTGTTATCTTTCTCCTGACATTGCTTTTATTAAAACTTATTTTGCCTTCTCCCAAAAAATCACTGGGGATACCGCTTTTCACTAAACTTGTGTTAGACTTCCTGAAAATTTTCGAAATGAACGAAAATTTTCTGCCCCAGTTTGACAATCTTTCTTTTGGCGCATCTTTTCGTCATCAGTAACATTCCCTGTCCCTGCTTCAAATCAAAGAAAATTTGGTCAGTTTAAAATGTGGTGGTTGGTTGTGATACTCCTGTTGGGGATGCTATCAACCATTTTCCCATCTATGCGTTGTCTGACCATCTTGAAGCTTGGCTGATACCTTCTGTCCTTCTTGACGATTCCTTATTCACAAACCTCTTAACCATTTTCCCAGTCTCCTTATCTAACCTCATGTATTTTCATGACAGCTGATTTCAACTGAAGATCATGTATGTTCATTGATTAACCACTCCCTCCATCGTCTGTGTTACTGAAATACCTTTTCCCGGTGCAGGCCCACTATCTTCTTTTGCGGTACTGTCCGTGAACTGGTATTTCCCCAACCTTTGAGTCTCCTACGAATTTCCCAATTATGTCCATTGCTTTCTGCGATGTTCTTTCTTGATTTTCCGATGGCCTTGGCCTTATAACCCTCGATTTCTGCTCGGGATATCCTTCTTTACACTGGTCCATCCTTCTGTCAATCTCATCATCGAATATACCCTCGGTTCAATCCCCCTGGGCCTCTTTTTGTTGCACTGTCCTTGAACTGATATGGACCAATCTTGGATATTTTGCGCGAATCTCAAAGCACGTTGACTATTACTAGCTCATTGTGCTTGTTCTTTCCTGACTTATACCACTTTGATGTACTAGTCAGATCTCATCTTGCATAATTGGAAAGTTGATGGCATATTTTGAAATCATTTCTCGCTTGTTCTGACCAAAAGGCTCAAAAAGAGGAAATGGCAAAGGTAAAAGGAACAGAGTAAAAGGCAAAAGAAAGAGATGACTCCTAACAAGAAAACTACAAAGTAAAACCTATCAGATGTGGATACCAACTCTATTGGCCATGACATGCACACGTAGCCTATCCTTCGTCGTTAATCGCCTTTCACAATCTTCGTATGGTGCTTTCCTGTATGATTCTCAATCTTTATTCGACTTGTAGTGCCCGAAGGGTTTTCACTATCAAACCTCTCTCATTTTGATTTTTCTCTCTACTTATAGCTGTCTCAAGGTGCCCGTGAAGGTTTTCACCGATAAGACTCTCTCATTTTATTACTTTTCTGTCGGGGATCAGAGTGTTATTCTCGACTTCCATTTGCATGACTTGGCATCTTTCGAAGACTGGTCAAAAGGTCTTTCTTTGGACCGTAACGTGGGATTTTGGATAAGGCTAGAAAGAAAGTGTATTAGCGGCTCAAAACAAATCAATTTGGGTTCAAAATTTACAACCTTCGGAACCGGATTACTTTACCTCAGACACAACTTCTGCCCCAGTTTATGTTTGGGGATTTTTGATTTTTTGTTACACTATGACCGAGTCGTGAAGCGCATACGTACCCTCTTTGAGGAATTAGGTCAGACGTAGTTCCCAATTCCCTTTTTTGTTTTCCTTTCCACTTATTTATTATTTTCTTTCTTTTTCTTTTCTTTTCTTTTCTTTTTTTGCTCATTTCTCCTTTCTCTTTTGTTGTTTTGTTGTTTCTGTTGTTTTCTTTTCCTTTTCCTTTTTCTTTTTCTTTATCTTCCATGTTTGTGTTTTCTAATGTTTGCTACTGATTCCGAACGAGAGGTATGAAAGAAAACCAATAAGGATCAAAGGGTTAACGAAGGATAAAGTGTTTAGATAGAAGAATAAAATGCCTTAGTCATTCCAATCTTCAAGACATGCCAAGCACAAACAACACAATTAAACATTCGCCATATCTTCTGATTGTGCCGGACTTGATAACCATATCCACACATTCGCCTTTTCATTTATTATTTTTAAAGCATCGTTGGGCAATACTCTCACTCTCGTTACCATGAACGGCCCCCTTGTCAATATGGCTAACTTGCTTTTATGGTTTTTATTTATGTTTTACTTGCCCCAGTTTCACGTGGCTCGGGCTTCAAAGGCACGTGGCTCGGGCTTCAAAGGATCTCAAGTTGTTCCTATTTCCCTTAAGTGTCCCGATCATCCCCTAATGGCTTTATAATTAACTCTTAAGATTAGGCCCAAACTGTGTGTGCATGTCATGTCACGATTTGGCGTTGAACAAAGACAAAATAAAAGGATAAAAAGAACTAACAAAGAAGATGACTGGAGGTAACAAAAGACCGGAATTTGCATTAGACAAGCGGTGAAACGGTTCGTATAACGAAACAAGCAAAACAAATGGGGTACAACCTTGGAACAAACCTAAAACAATCCTAGACCACACTAAACAAACCACTATGACAAAAATGGAAGGATAAGAGGGTTTGACACAAGACAATGTTCAGATTACAACCCTGCAAATAACCCGGAAAACAGAAATGATAACAAAATGAACCACCAAAACTCCTCCCTGACCAACCAAGAAAGGAGCGTCTTTCCAATTGCCCAGCTCGGCATCTTAGCCACTGAATTCGGCATCAACATTACTAGGACCTCCACCAACTTCCATCTCATTGTTCATAACAATTTGCTTTTGGGTTCCCTTTGCGGGCTCGTTCTTAAGAGCAACCTCTGATGGCATTGAAAACTTTGCAGCGCGCGGACCTCTAAGGATCTCAAAAGAATCCTCATATTCCTTTTCAAAACAAGTCATATTCAACATATGCATCTCATACGAATAGGCGATTGACTTTGGCTATTGTCTGTTGCATCTGCATTTTGCATGACAATGTCACCTGCATCAATAAGCTTGTGAATTGCTTTCTTCATCTTCTAACACTTCTCTGTGTCATGCCCTGGGGCATCTGAGCAATATGCGCACCTTCGAGAAAAATCAAACTTCTTTGATAGAGGGTTTGACATTTTTATATGAATCGACTTCAGCATGTCCAATTGCTTCAACTTTTGGAACAAACTGACATATGATCCTCCAACAGGGGTGAAAGCCTTTTTTTTTCCAGCAACCTCTCATTCTTAAATGCTTGATTGGGCCGGAAACCTGATCCAGAGGGCTTTCGGTAGGCTTATGAGGGTGGATAGGCATTTTGTGGAGCTGGATACTGGGAAAGCATATTTTTGGGAGTCCCGTGGAGAGAAGTAGCGTTGGGGAGGGGAGTAGCGTTGGGGAGGGGAGTAGCGTTGGGAGAATATAGTTGGACGACGAGGGATGGAGCTACTCGGGTGGCTGGGAAAGTTGTTATAAGTGGGTAGATATGGAGAGTATGGGGGATCATCCGTTATTGTGTTAGGTGCTTGGGTAAGGACAAAGTTCAAGAAGCTAGGCGGTGGCGGGGGTGGTGCTTTCCTAGTCATCCATGTCTGATACATGTCTGTCACATGTTGTCTCAACATTTTTACCTCTTCTACCAACTCGTAGTCCTGTTCAACCAACTGCTTTCGGGCATCGGTACCAAGTTGCCTTTAACTTGGGCCGTCAAGATTTGGATAGCCTTATGTTAAAGATTCTGGCCCAGATGTTATTGATAAGGAGCCAAGTGCACATATAGTCATTCTCGTGGATGCTATTTAGAGATTAAGCAGTATTTATTTTAGAATTAGTTACTTCTTATAGCAAAGGTTGATACCTTATTTATTTTAAATAAATATATTTTTAAAAAATTATATTCCATAGCTACCTTTTGAGTTTTTATAGCGAAATATCTATTTATGGTCACCTCTACCCTTAAGCCATAAAATAAGATTTGTATTATTTTTCTTTCTCATATCCCTTCAAATTTCTCTTATCCCCTACACCATATTTATTCGCCCTCTCTCTCTCTCTCTCTCTCTCTCTCTCTCTCTCTCTCTCTCTCTCTCTCTCTACTTCCCGATTTCATATTCTCTTTTCTTCTTGTTGTACAATTTCAACAATTGGCAATGCCTCTATCGAAACCTTTGTCGTCGGCGGTGAAAGCCCCTGCAGATTCTGAACGTCACAGCCGACAAGAGAACAAACCCCAATAGATATTCCCAAAATCCAACAAATTCTCATCCATATTCAAGACTTCACTACATACTAACCGATCTTTCATCCGAAAACACATACATACTCCTACACCCACCAGATCTGCAGCGAAAAACAACGAAGTTCTTGTCTTAAACTTGAAGAAGCAGAATTCTAGGCATCGCAAGATTTGACAAATTTTTTTGCCATCGCTTTTTCCTAAGGCCATCCTAAAAATTATGCAACTTGATTCATAGTGAAACTCTAGGGTTGTTCTTGAATAAAGACGACGGAGTTGGGGACTGAGCAACTTGAATTTTCTGTTAATATATTTCAATGTATCTCGATGTATTTCATTGTATTCATTGTCTTTTTTTCATTGTATTTTAATGTATCTTGTTGTATTCTATATATTTCATTGTATTCATTTTTTTTTGTATTTCAATGTATTTATTCTATGTATATCATTGTATTTACTGTCTCGCTATATTCCATGAATGTATTCATATATTTTTTTAATTAATATAATTTATGTATTTAGATGTATTATATTATTTCTCTAAAGATTGCTATGTTTTTTGGGGTATTTTTCGGTTGAGAATTTATTTTATAACTGAAAACACAAATTTTGTCTGTTATAATTGAATTTGTTGAGTTATATTATGAGTCTATTATGTTAATTTATTCATTTTCCATTTAAAACAGTGTAATCCCCTATTCCACGCCGTGAATATAATCGAATACAATAATCTGTCCAGCTGTAATCCCATATTTCACGCCACGAATATAGTCGAATACACTCGAATACAAATTTTGTCTAACTGTAATCCCCTGTTTCACGCCTAGAAATGCTACTGTATTCATGAATACAATAGCTTAAATACATAGAATACACTCTAAAAATTTGAAAAACATAGCTATATAAAGTAATATAGTAAATGATATCTACAACTAGATAATAACCACTAAAACATAGTGGTTTCTGAAAATTTATCCCAAAATTCTAAAATAAAAATCTTCAAAACAATTCAAATATTTTTATCCTGAAAAATTAAACTGAAATTAAGCTAACTAATTTCTAAATATAGTGGCTACATGATGTCATTTCTATCAAAAGTCGTCTCTTAAAAAATGTGATTGACAAGAATGCCCCAATAAGGGGTTGGTCGGTAAATATTATCTTCATCTTTAATGTATTTAAGAAATAACCTCGGCCCCACATATACTTATAGCTTGTCAAAGTTATTTTTTACATAATTGGTAGATTTTATGTTTTATGTTTACTCTAACTATGTTGTTAACTATTCATAAACTCTATATGGTTGGCATGGTTTTGTAATTGTTCAATTAATCGCAAAACTATCATATTATCATAACTTTATATTTTCTACAATCAACCTACTTGTCAGTTTGTTCACAAACTCTATAAGATTGGAATAACTTTGTATCATCCGCAATTGACCTATCTGTTAAATTATCCCGATCAGCATAATTTTTGTGTATTGTTCAACAAAAGTGTTCTTCGAAATTGCTATTCAATGTCGATCAAACCACCTCAAATTTGCTCCAAATAATCTCAAATTTAAAACAAAACTTCCAAATACCAACACAAATGATCCCTAGTCACCAATTTAGTCAAATAACACAAACTCAAGAAGACCTACTTTGTCTTCTTCAACACATTCTAAGGACCAACAATGGAGTTTTGAAAGATTTTCTAAGTAAATCACTAAACTAGTATTTGAACAAAACAATACAAGTATCAACATTCAAACGACTTTAACAATAATCAACCATTAACTTTTAGCTTTTACCCCAAACTAAAATTTCAAGCTTCTAATTTAAAGAACTACGGTGTTCTTGGTATGAGTAGTTATATGAAATTTGCATTTAAGTTATAAATACTTTCTTTTACATAAAATTGTATTTATGTCAAAATTGTATTATAGTTGCATGAAATCTGTATGAAAATTATATTTCATTTGTATTCTAGTGTAGTTGTATGTTTTTGTATGAATATTGTAAATAAATTGTATAATGTGTTAATAATTATATGGAATTTATATTTAAGTAGTATACTATTGGATGTATTAAATTTGTATGATAGTTGTACTGGTAACTCACTGCCAGTAGTGATGAGGGCGAGCGGAAAATTTCAGTTGAATTCTTTCAGTTTCGAACCAAAGTTTCAACGTCGAGTCCCGAAGCAACAAATTCACTGCTTAATTCAACCAATTTCATCCAGAGGCGAACCTAGGATGTTAAGGTCGAGGGTGCACTTTTGGATTCAACTAAAATCTGTTTTGTATAAAGGGGGTACACTACTAATATATCACTATTTTCTAAGGATATATATATGTATATATGAAATTTTTTCGGAACTTTACGATGCCGGTGATCTCTCGTTATAGTATAGGTCTGCCTCTGATTTCATCAAACTCAAATCGGAGCCAATAATTTCAAGCTCTGGTTACAAGAAACCTCAAATGATCTTATTTTCTTCTCGAGTAATGACAAAAGAATACAATAATTATGTTTGCTAAGTTACAAATCCACTTGCACTTAAAAAGATAAAGTCGTATAGAAAAAGATCATGCTTAATGTTTAGCTCAGAGATGGCCTAGGGGATGACTCAGTTGTTGATTCATAAAAATAACAACTTTAAGATTGTAGCTTAGTGTAACGACCGGCCGGTCGTTTTGAGCTCTACCACATCGTTCGATTGTTTGATGACTTGAGTAGCTTTGTTTAATGTATTATGACTTGTACCCGTTGTAAGCACGTGATTTTTGCCCTATAAAGGAATTACTCCCAAAAAATTCAAAATAAAACAATTTTTCCTTGGTGTGCAATTTTTTGAATTTTTGTGTAATTATTTGTATATTTGTCTGCGCATGTTTATTTGTTAAATTAATAATAAATACAAAAATATGTCGCATTTGCATTTAGGATTTAATCCTACAATTGTTAGTAATAAGTTTGTTTTACAAAAAGAGAAAATCATAAAAAATAATGTATGTTGCATTTTAGCATTTAACGTCTAAATTGTGCGATTTTATCGTTAATTGCTATTTAAATGTGCGATAATAGTTATTGGGAATTATTTAGTATTTTTGATAAGTTAATTTAGTTTATAACTTAATTTAGAATTTTAGTTTTGGTAGCTGTAAGCACGTGATTTTTGCCCTATATGAGAATTACTCCCAAAAAATTCAAAAAAATAAAATAATTTTTCTTGGTGTGCAATTTTTGTGATATTTTGTGTAACTATTTGTATGTTTGTCTATGCATGTTTATTTGTTAAATTAATAAAAAAATACAAAAATAGGCATCTTTTGCATTTTTAGCATTTAATGTCCAAATGAACAATTTTATGCTTAATTATTACTTAATTGTGCGTTAATTGTTATTGGAAGTTAATTTGCGCTTTTATAACTTAATTTAGTTCTTAATAATAATTTAAGTACTTTTATAATTTAGTTTTAGAAAAATAAAAGAAGAAAAGAGAACAAAAATACAAAGAAAAATCGGATTGGGCCACTTCTTCAATTTCAAACCACAGGCCCAAATAATTGCCCAACTTTCCCCATGACCCGGTCCGTTTCAAACCGGGTCGACCCGGTCCGCTCCATTAACCCAACACCCCTTCTTCATTTTTGTCCAACACAAAACAAAACCAAAAAAATAAAAAATAAAAGGTGAATTATCACTATTAATAGTTTTATTTTTTGTTTTTTTATATATAAAAAAATCCGAAAATATTTTATTTTATTTTTTATTTTTATTTTAAAAAAAAATATATATAGTAATTTCGGGAATGATTTAAAAAAAAAGTAAAAGAATGTAGAAAATTTAAAAAAAATAAAAAGTTTTAAAAAATTTAAAAGTAAAAGAAGGTTGGAATTAAAAAATAAATATAAAGGTATCTGAAAATTTAAAAAATTTAAAGTAATTGAAAGTAGCATTTTTAAAAGAAAAAGAAAAGATAGTGGTTTATTTTTTTAAAGAAAAGTTAAATAAAGTGAGATTCTCTTTTAAAAAAATAAAAAGTGGGATTTTAAATAAGATAAAGTAATTAAAGTTGGAATTTTAAAAATAAAATTAAATAAAGGTGGGATTTCTTTTTCTAAAAAAATAAAAGCAATTTGTAAGTGGGATTTCTTTTAATTAAAAAAATAATAAAATAATAAAAAAACAAATCTAAAAATTTCGAAAATTTTGCTATAAATAGAAGAGAAAATTTAGGAAGAAGGGGTGGAAAAAAAGAGGAAAAACTAGATAGAGAGAAGAAAAAAAGAGGGGGCGGAGTGAGAAGTATACACCCGATATACATTCTGGATACACTGAATATACAGGGGCAGAATTCATTTTGGAGAGTTTTGAAGTTGAAAAACAATAGTTACTGCTTCATTGCCTCGCTTAAGATCTGAAATAGTCAGAACCTTCCTGCCTTTTACTTCTTCTCCATACTTGGAGTCGTTTATAATCTCCTGGGTTTTCTGCTATTCCTACTGTACTGGTTTGCGGTGTTGCTGAATCTGCTGTTGCTGTGTTATTACTGTTGCTGACTTCTCCTTCTTTTGTTCTTGTACTGCTGTTTCCAGGTACACATTTGTACAATCTCGGCTTGAAGCAAAAATAAAATATTAATCAGGCTCTGTTCCTGTTGAATTCCTCCTGTTTAGATTTGTGGTTGAATATAATTTTCTTTTCTTTGTATAAAAATGTAGTTGATTGATTAAATTAGTAACGATGTCACATATGTATAACTTCTTCATCTAATAATGTTAGTTTAAATTAATCAAAGAATAGTTAATCTGTTTTGATATTATGGTGTGTCAATCTCACGTTTTAGTATTATTGAATAATAGAATATAGAATGAAAGCAGTTTTTCTTTGTACAAACTCGGTCGCAATTTTCCATTCGCATTAGCCGTAAACTAATAATTAATAAGTTACGTTTTTAGCATGTAATTAATTAAGAGATTTTCTTTTATTTTAGAGACGAACTTAATAAGAAAATATAGTCACTGTAGGTTTATCCTTTTAAATAAAAATGAGACGAGCCTCGACAAACAAAAATGCACAAGCTGCGGGGCCCTCTAAATGTATATATTAAAATACTTAGAATTCGAGACAGGCCGTTTAGCGAATTTTACGGCCTTCCCAAAATAACAATACGCTAGTTGCTTTAGGCGCACCTTTAATAATTTAACCTTCTTAAACACGGGTGCACATTGATGTGACCCAAATCCAAATCTCAATAGAGTCAAAATGTGTCGACGACCACGGGTACATTGATTGTAACGTGGTTCGGGATATATTTTCACAACGTTGCAATTCCTTGTAGAAAATAATAATAACAATTATGAATGCGGTAAAAAGTTAAAATTTGCACATAAGTTCATATTTGTATAAAATCAGATAATCAAGCCGAATATAACAGTTGAGCGACCGTGCTAGAACCACGGAATTCGGGAATGCCTAACACCTTCTCCCGGGTTAACAAATTCCTTATCCGGATTTCTGGTACGCAGACTGTAATATGGAGTCATTCTTTTCTTCGATTCAGGATTAAAATTGGTGACTTGGGACACCCTAAAACTCCCAAGTGGAGACTCTGAAATAAACAAACCAATCTCATTTCGATTGTCCTTTAATTGGAAAAAACTCCCTTGCACCCTCGCGGGTGCGGAAAAAGGAGGTGTGACAGCTCTGGTGACTCCACTGGGGAATATAAACCCAGAACCACTGGTTCAGGGTTAGAAATTCTAGCTTAGATAAATTGTTATATTTGGCTTTATCTGATTTTTACATGTGTTTGAGCCTAATGTGCTAAATGATGCTTTTACCGCTTTGATATTATGTGAATTGTATATAAATTGTGCCGAAACCCATCTTCTCTCTGAGTCTGCTGAATCATGAAGAAGGGTGTACTTCGTACGACTTCTTTTCTGTATAGTGTCAAGTCCCAATTTAGAACGAGGTTTGCATAATTCGCAAAGCCGGTGAAGCTTCTGTATTCCCGGACTGCCGCCTCCTTCTCGGCTCGAGCTGTCCGCTCGGGTAAGCTAGGTCTAGAACAAACACCCAGGTTCTAAACCTAGGATAACAAAGCCACATGCCGGATCCCTAGTAGGAACGTTTGTTTGCATCACGTGCATTTGACTTTGGAGGCCCAACATAGGGGTTGAGTCTGTCTAGGACAGGTGTACCAAAAATGAAAATGACCATCCTGATGCATCTTACTTGCTACTACTTGCGCATTTATTTGATTCGGACTTGTGTGCTGACTGACTTGTGAATATCAGGAATAATATTTTGAAATTGAAAAAAAAAACGAAATAGCGGTTAGGGAATTGATTGTTTATTTTTGAAAAGAAAACAAATGCCCAAATACTGTCAAAACTCTGCCGAAATTTTAAGAAAATGAAAAAAAAATGTCTTATTAGTTTGTTTTATTAAAAGCTAAGAAAAGAAAAAAAGTCGTTGTTCTGTTTTGTTTTTCAAAAAAAAAAAATAGAAAAAATATATAGTTTGTCTTGCCATGAAAATGAAAATGAAAAAGAGTCTTATTTTTAAAATGGTTTTTTTTATTATTTATTTGATTATGAAAATGCAAAAAAAAAAAAAAATAAAGAAAAAGTCTTTCATTATTTGTCGCAAATATATATATATAAATCCGAAAAGTTTTTTTATTTCCAAAAGATATATATATCTTTATTTGTTGCAAAGAGTATCTGTCTTGCCAAGAAAATTCAAAATAAAATTCCAAAAAGATATGTCTTGCAAAAAATAATATAAATATCTTTATTTTCCATTGTTGATAAAACAAAAATAATAAAAATGTTTTCTTTTAAGAAAAAAAAATCCGAAAATATTTTGATTCTTCTTTCAAAATTGAAAAGAAAATTCAAAATTCAAAAATATTTTTTAGAAGCATTTCTTTTATCAAAAGTAAAATTCCAAAAATATTTTTTTTCTTTAGAATAAAAAAAAAAAAAATCGAAAAAAAAAACTTCCTTTTACTTTTGAAATTCTGAAAGTTCAAATCAAAAGAAAAGGAATTTTTACAAGTTTTTCTTTCAAAAAGAAATCAATCAAAAAAAATATATATACTTCCTTTGAGCAGTTCTTTCACAGTTCCAATAAAAAAAATATTAGTTCATTTACTTATTCACGAGGCCCGAACTACGCGGGTTTGATTCTCACCGGATGTGAGATACGTAAGCAACCCTCATCGGGTCCAACCCCCATTTTTGCTAAAATAACCAAAAACAAATAAATAATAATAAAAATAATATGTCATAAAGAAGTCAGGTGATGTTGTTTTGTTATAAATAGCCGAATGTTCCCGAAAGGGACGCCGGAATGCTGACTTTGCATAAATAGCCACCTTTGGGTCATTTTAGGATTTTGATCCAGTTGACCCACTAAGCCTTAAAAATCTTCGTCCCTGAGATGTTGAAAGGTCATGTTTGCAATATTGAGTTTGCTAATTTGAAAACGATAAAAAGAGTCATGAATAAGTCAGGTGATGTTGTTTTGTCATAAATAGCCGAATGTTCCCGAAAGGGACGCTGGAAGGTTGACTTTGCATAAACAGCCACCTTTGGGTCATTTTAAGATTTTGATCCAGTTGACCCACTCAGCCTTAAAAATCTTCGTCCCCGAGACGTTGAAAGGTCGTGCTTGCAATATTGAGTTTTCTAATTTGAAAATCGATAAAAAGAGTCATAAATAAGTCAAGTGATGCCGTTTTGTCATAAATAGCCGAATGTTCCCTAAAGGGACGCCGAAAGGCTGACTTTGCATAAACAGCCACCTTTTGGGTCATGTTTAGGATTTTTGTCCAGTGGACCCACACAACCTTAGAAATCTTCGTCCCCGAGGCGCTGAAGGGCCGTGTTTGCAACACCAGTTTTTTTCGTAATTTTGAAAAGAAAAAAAAACAAAGAGTCAGCGGTCAGGTGAATACCGTTTGAATTTTGTCATAATAAGCCGAGCCAGCTTCGGCCGCGTCTTAAACCGTTCTCGCCGAAATAGCCTTAGAGTATCTTTCAGTTGTCGAAAGGTTATTTTCGTAAAAGAATGGACAAGTTTGTAAAGTGTCAAAATAATCCTCCCCAGCCTCAAAATTCATGTGAGATTTGGAAGGGGCAACATTTGCAAAAATAGCCGTTTGGTTGCATTTGACAAACGGGGAAAGGAAGCTGGCCGTTTGTTTTTGAGTTTGTAAATCTTTTGATTAGAATATGTGGGTTGTTTGATTTTCGAGTTTGTAGGTCATCTTCAAACCTTTGAAACTCAGTTTGTTTTAATATGAAAATTGAAAAAAAATGTTCATTATTGTTTATCTATTATTGGTCCGAACTACGCAAGGTCTGATTCATGCGGGGGCATGATACGTAGGCAATCTCCATAAGATTCGACCACAACAAAAAAAAAGAAAAAAAGAAAAAGAAAGTGAATAAATAAAAAAGGCACAAAGAATAAATAAAAAAGGGTGGAATGAAGGGTTTCACGCGGGAGGATGCACGCGGTAGAAAAAAAAACATGTTAGAAATGGTTAACTGCCTAAGAAAATTGCGTTCCCCAACATGCAATTGCAATATCTGTTAAAACTTTAACGCTAACAAGTTTGTTGTTTGTCCAAATCCAAACAGTTAGTTGTTAAAGCGTACTGGCACCATACCATTATCAAACAAAATCAAAAGGGATTATACCAGAAAGCATGACTGGCTCAGAAAATAGTGTTGAGTCGGAAGGGGCGGCACATCAGATGCTGAAGGAGGCGATGGCCAATATAGAAAAAATGAGATTGGAAATGCATGAAATGCAGCTAGCCATGACTAAGGCGCAAAAGGGGCCCGAACCACTCGTCACTCCTACTTCCTCACCGGGACACACACCGAAATACCCTTTACCCGGCCCTTCAACGAGCTTCCCCGTTGCCCAATACTACCAAGGGGATACTTCCTATAATCCCCAAGCTCCACCACCCAAACAAAACCCTCCTCCGCCAATCGTCCCCGTCGTCGGGGCACCTCCGCCAGCCACGTTGCAAAGATCCTCCAACGAGCCATTGTTTCAGGCTCACGATACGCAATACTATCCCCCTGAGCCCACATTCCATGCCCCCGAACCACATGCCTACAATCCACACTTGGAGGTACCGGCAGAGATTGAAAAGCCGGTTAAAGTCCCAGAACAAGAGGAGGTATTGAGGAAGTTCAAAAGCCTGGAGCAGTCCTTCAGGAACCTGCACGGATTGGGCAACCAGGTCAGTGTGGCCTACAAAGATCTATGCCCTTTCCCGGACGTCCAACTCCCGGCTGGGTTCAAGATGCCTAAGTTTGATTTATATGAAGGGCACGGTGACCCCATGGCACATTTGCGGGGTTTCTGTAGCAAAATGAGAGGGGCAGGCGGTAAAGATGAACTGGTGATAGCCTATTTTGGCCAAAGTCTGAGCGGATCAGCACTCGAATGGTATACCAGGCAGGATTCCAGCAGATGGTACACTTGGGATGATCTGGCGCAGGCTTTCGCAGGTCATTTCCAATACAATCTCGAGATAGTCCCTGACCGTCTCACATTGTTGAGGACCGGGAAGAAGCCCGGGGAAAGTTTTCGCGAGTTTGGGTTCCGCTGGAGAGAGCAAGCAGCTAGAGTTGATCCTCCCATGAGAGAGGGAGAAATGGTGGACTACTTCTTGCAGACACTGGATCCAACTTACTTTGGTCACTTGGTGACGACGGTTGGGAAATCCTTCAATGAAGTAGTAAAGATAGGGGTCATGATAGAGGAGGGTCTGAGGTCTGACAAAATCTTGAATTACTCAGCACTCAAGGCAACAACCCAGACTATTCAGAGCGGCACGGGAGGTGCGCTGGGAAGAAAGAAGAAATTGCCACGATTGAGGCAAGCAGTTGGTCCAGGTCTGGTAAACCATACTACAACCAACCCAGACCCCATATGCCAAACTACCCATACAGCCCACCACAATACTACTATCCACCTCAAGAACCACACTTCTCCGTGCACCAAGCCCAAACATACACTCAGCCTCCGGTTCGCCCGCAATGGCGCGCGCCGGCTCCCCATAACACACATACACCATCGCAAAACACCTATCCACCGCCAAGAGCTTACAGAAACCCTCAAGGGGCAGGTTTCCGGGGAAATCAGGCTTTCAGAAATGAAAGAATACAAAGAACATTCACTGAGTTGGGAGAAACCTATACTGTCGTGTTCCACAAATTAAGGCAGTTAGGCTTGTTGAGTCCTGTTGAGCCCAGATTGCCAAATCCCCTTCCCAAAAATATGGACCACTCGGTAAGTTGTGAGTATTGTTCGGGGGCTCCCGGACATGATACCGAGAAGTGTTGGAAGTTGAAACATGCAGTACAAAATCTTATTGACACCAACAAGATTGAGGTTCAGACACCAGAGGCGCCCAACATCAATTAGAACCCGTTGCCGACACACCTTGAAACCCACATGATTGAGCTAGTGCACGAAGGAGGGGAGCTAAAGAAACCCTCACAAACAGTGATGATGATCCGTGTCGGTTCAAAAGAAATGTTAACCAGTGGAAAAGCGGTGGAATAGTTGGAAAAGGTGGATGACAAGCCAGTTATGGTGTTGGAAAAGGGTCCAACGAGGCAGATGTGCAGTTTGTGGGGTTGAAAGCAAAAATCAACAATTGAACGGCTACTCCTCTTCCTATACGAAGGTAGTCTTGGTAGTGGGCTCTGATTTTCTTTTTTGTTGTCTGGATTATTCCAGGATTGTAATCCAGATTTTTCTTGTGCTCGCCAAAGTGTGAAACCTTGCTATCCCGTATTTTAATAAAGTGAAAGTTTTTTTTCTCATTCCTTATTTTGTTTTAATTTTTCTTCTTATTTTTCTCTTCTGAACAGTTCTCTTTATACTGGTTCTAATGACATGGCATGCACGACGGATCTTCAACCTAGTCTAAAAAATCAATTTGATTTCGAACTTATAGTACAAGATTGTGATGATAAGTCGGAATACGATAAGGATGAAGCCTTCGAAGAAATTAACAGAGAGTTGAGCCAATTTGAAAAAAGAGCCCAACTGACACGGAAGCTGTCAATCTAGGGGATGCGGATGACATCAGGGAACCTAAGATAAGCGTCCATATGGAACCAAACATCAGGGAAGAACTAATCAAAGAACTTACTGAATTCAAAACATTTTGCATGGTCATACGACGACATGCCGGGTTGAAGCACCAATTTAGTGGTTCAAAAATTGCCCACTGACCCAGCATTTCACCCCGTCAAGCAAAATTGAGGAAGTCCAAAACCGACGTAAATGTGAAGATTAAGGGAGAAGTAACCAAACAGCTGAACGCTAAGGTTATTCGGGTCGCTCGATATCCTGATTGGTTGGCTAATGTGGTGCCAGTGTAAAAAAAAAAGGAGATGGAAAATCCGGGTGTGTGTTGATTATTGCAATCTAAACAGAGCAAGCCCAATGACGCTTTGTGATCAACAAATATCTAAGGGAAATGCGTCGACATGGCTATCAATTCTGACGCAGTTAAGAGATATTATGTATGATTGTAATTGTTGTTTGTTTGTATTTAGCATTTATCAGAGAATGAAATGACGGAGGCAATTCTTTCTTCTATCCAAACACTTTAACCTTTGCTTCCCCTTTTGAGCCTTATTTATTCTTTCATACCCCTCTTTTGGAATCAGTAATGAAAATGAAAGAAAAAAAAAAGTAATGATAATAAGAACAAAAGAAAAGCCACACAAAAAAACAAAAAAAAAAACAAAGGAATTGGGAACTACGTTTGACCTAATTCCTCGAAGAGGATACGTAGGCGCCTCACGGCTCGGTCATAGTGTAACATAGTGTGCATAAGATAACATAGTGTGACAAAATAAAAATCCCCAAGCAAGAAAAACTGGGGCAGAAGTTGGCGCTTGTAATTTTGGCAAGAAAGTTTGATTCCAAGAGTTGTACTATCTTACCCCTAAAAATTATTTTTGAACTTTGGATACCCTTTCTCCTTTCAGCCATACACAAAAACCCCTATTGATGTCCCAAAAAGACCTCCCGATCAGTAACTGAGAAGTGCTAAGTCAATGCAAATGGAAGTCGGGAATAACACTCTGATCCCCAGCAAAGAAGAAGATCATAAGCTGGAAATGAATTGATAGCCGAAAGAATCCCCCAACAGAGAGAGTCATATCGGCAGCACTCCAATCCCCAGCTGAAAAATAAAATAAAATGAGAGAGTCTTATCGGTGAAAACCTTCACAGGCACCATAAGGCGACGTGAGTTGAGAGAAATGAGAGAGTCTTATTAGTGAAAACCCCTTGAAGGGCACTATGAGGCGACAAGACAAGATTGGCGGGAAAGATCCACATTTGGCAAAGAGTTGAGTGCCTGTTTATCCCCAGCAACATGAGGCCGTCCGAAGGGTTGATTGATACAAATAGACTGGGTTGATTAATCCGGAATGTGTGACATGATCGTTGGGATCAGTTATATCATTCAGATAAGTTCTTTTCTTTCCTTTTCCCCAACATTTTGTTCAGAAAGACTTCTTCTTTTTCTATTTTTGAAATTCTTCACTTTTTCATTTCTTGGTTTAAAGATTTTACCTCCCCAACAGTTTATTTTTGAAAAGGATTTTCAGAGTTTACTACCAGTTTCCAAAATGATACAAAGCAAAAGGCGAATACAATAGGCCAAAGATAAGGCGATAAAGTGAAAAGAAGTTGGTCGCAAACACAGAGTGGGGAAGGAAGAAAAGGAAAATTCATCCCCAGCAAGTTTTGATAGCGTAATGAAGCACAGAGCGGGGAAGAGGGAAAGGGAAAAACCATCCCCAGCAGGAGTGGCACGACCACTCACCATGTGTTAAAACTAACAAATTTTCTTTGATTTGAAGCAGGAAAAGGAAATCTTGTTAATGGCGAAAAAACATGCCACAAGGGAAAGCACCAACACTGGGGCAGAAAATTTTCTACCATTTGTCGAAAATTTTCTCGAAGGAACGAGGAAATCAATTCAAGTTTTAAGAAATAGCAAGACAACACGATTCTAAGAAAGACAGTCGGAGGTAAGACAATTCCAAGTTTTTGAAGATGGGTTCATCCGCCCTCGAATAGGATATTCTGGGTTCATCCGCCCTCGAATAGGATATTCTGGGTTCATCCGCCCTCGAATAGGATATTCTGGGTTCATCCGCCCTCGAATAGGATATTCTGGGTTCATCCGCCCTCGAATAGGATATTCTGGGTTCATCCGCCCTCGAATAGGATATTCTGGGTTCATCCGCCCTCGAATAGGATATTCTGGGTTCATCCGCCCTCGAATAGGATATTCTGGGTTCATCCGCCCTCGAATAGGATATTCTGGGTTCATCCGCCCTCGGATAGGATATTCTGGGTTCATCCGCCCTCGGATAGGATATTCTGGGTTCATCCGCCCTCGGATAGGATATTCTGGGTTCATCCGCCCTCGAATAGGATTTTATTTTCTAAATTGTTGTTGAAGCCAGACGCCCACCTGTATAACGAGAGGAATACTTTTTGTCTGTCCATTTCATATTTTAGGCGCCCACCCGTATAACAAGGGAATACATTCCACGCCTTTACCAATAGGAGACACATTTCCTCCTAAGTTCATTTTACCCATATGAGATGCATTTCCTCCTAAGTTTACTTTTACCCATAAGAGACGCATTTCCTCCTAAGTTTAGTTTTACCCATAGGAGATGCATTTCCTCCTAAGTTTACTTTTACCCATAGGAGACGCATTTCCTCCTAAGTTTACGCCTTTACCAATAGGAGACGCATTTCCTCCTAAGTTCATTTTACCCATAGGAGATGCATTTCCTCCTAAGTTTACTTTTACCCATAGGAGACGCATTTCCTCCTAAGTTTAGTTTTACCCATAGGAGATGCATTTCCTCCTAAGTTTACTTTTACCCATAGGAGACGCATTTCCTCCTAAGTTTAGTTTTACCCATAGGAGATACATTTCCTCCTAAGTTTAGTTTTACCCATAGGAGACACATTTCCTCCTAAAGTTTAGTTTTACCCACAGGAGATGCATTTCCTCCTAAAGTTTATTTTATCCATAGGAGAGATATTTCCTCCTAAGTTTAGTTTTACCCATAGGAGAGGCATTTCCTCCTAAGTTTAGTTTTACCCATAGGAGAGGCATTTCCTCCTAAGTTAGTATTGAAGTTGGGAGCCCGCCCATATAACAGAGGCATACATTTCTGTCCTTTCATTCGGTTCTAGGTCGCCCACCAGTAAAATGCGGGAATACTTTCTGTTCTAGGTCGCCCACCAGTAAAATGCGGGAATACATTCTGTTCTAGGTCGCCCACCAGTAAAATGCGGGAATACATTCATGTTCTAGGTCGCCCACCAGTATAATGCGGGAATACATTCAGTCTTTTTCATTACAAGCGTTGAAGTTGGGAGCCCGCCCATATAATAGAGGCATACATTTCAAGATCAAGTCAGAAAACAATAAAATAGAGGGTTACAACAAGAATCCCCAGCAGGAAACAATAAAAATCCCCAGCACCGGGAAACAGAAGGTTGCAACAAGATGTCCCAGCACAAATTCAGGCGCATGAGTCAAAAGGAAGAAAGGACGCGTTTTGAAAGAAGCAGCTGGTGAACATTAAATCATGCCCAGCATAACAAGTCTGATGAAGAAAGTCGTACCCACCAGAGGAACCGCCGAAAAGCTTGATGAAGAAAGCCATGTCCCCAGCGGACCGAGCAAAATGATGAAAACTGGTATTCAGAAAAGCAAAGGGCCAGTATCATTCCAAAATTCAAGGAAGAAAAGCACCGAAGGAAACACAAGCCGACAAGAAAGCAAGGCAACAAGAACAAATTTTAGTCTAGCCTAGCTTCTTGTTTTCTTTTAAGCACGGTGTAACAAGGAGATCGGTAAGCAGTGATAACAACATGCAATAGCAGTAACATCGCAGTCCCACGGTAGTCCCAGCTAGCAAAAACTTCCCGAACTACATTGACCTGATTCCTGTTTAGCCCAGGATATGTAGGAAACCTTTGAAGCAAAGGTTCGGTCAAATCTTTTTCAAAAAAAACAAAAAAAAATAAAATGCTTCACATTGAGTACTCGGATGGGCAAAAATCACTCGCTTTATCTTTGCACGAAAACCCTTCGTGTCTTCGGACAACGAGGGGCAGCTCTAAGCACGTGATTTTTGCCCTATATGAGAATTACTCCCAAAAAATTCAAAAAAATAAATAATTTTTCTTGGTGTGCAATTTTTGTGATATTTTGTGTAACTATTTGTATGTTTGTCTATGCATGTTTATTTGTTAAATTAATAAAAAAAATACAAAAATAGGCATCTTTTGCATTTTTAGCATTTAATGTCCAAATGAACAATTTTATGCTTAATTATTACTTAATTGTGCGTTAATTGTTATTGGAAGTTAATTTGCGCTTTTATAACTTAATTTAGTTCTTAATAATAATTTAAGTACTTTTATAATTTAGTTTTAGAAAAATAAAAGAAAAAAAGAGAACAAAAATACAAAGAAAAATTGGATTGGGCCACTTCTTCAATTTCAAACCACAGGCCCAAATAATTGCCCAACTTTCCCCATGACCCAGTCCGTTTCAAACCGGGTCGACCCGGTCCGCTCCATTAACCCAACACCCCTTCTTCATTTTTGTCCAACACAAAACAAAACCAAAAAAATAAAAAATAAAAGGTGAATTATCACTATTAATAAATTTATTTTTTGTTTTTTTTTATATATAAAAAAAACCGAAAATATTTTATTTTATTTTTTTATTTTTATTTTTTTAAAAAAATATATATAATAATTTCGGGAATGATTTAAAAAAAAAGTAAAAGAATGTAGAAAATTTAAAAAAAAATTAAAAAGTTTTAAAAAATTTAAAAGTAAAAGAAGGTTGGAATTAAAAAATAAATATAAAGGTATCTGAAAATTTAAAAAATTTAAAGTAATTGAAAGTAGCATTTTTAAAAGAAAAAGAAAAGATAGTGGTTTATTTTTTAAAGAAAAGTTAAATAAAGTGAGATTCTCTTTTAAAAAAATAAAAAGTGGGATTTTAAATAAGATAAAGTAATTAAAGTTGGAATTTTAAAAATAAAATTAAATAAAGGTGGGATTTCTTTTTCTAAAAAAATAAAAGCAATTTGTAAGTGGGATTTCTTTTAATTAAAAAAATAATAAAATAATAAAAAAACAAATCTAAAAATTTCGAAAATTTTGCTATAAATAGAAGAGAAAATTTAGGAAGAAGGGGTGGAAAAAAAGAGGAAAAACTAGATAGAGAGAAGAAAAAAGAGGGGGCGGAGTGAGAAGTATACACCCGATATACATTCTGGATATACTGAATATACAGGGGCAGAATTCATTTTGGAGAGTTTTGAAGTTGAAAAACAATAGTTACTGCTTCATTGCCTCGCTTAAGATCTGAAATAGTCAGAACCTTCCTGCCTTTTACTTCTTCTCCATACTTGGAGTCGTTTATAATCTCCTGGGTTTTCTGCTATTCCTACTGTACTGGTTTGCGGTGTTGCTGAATCTGCTGTTGCTGTGTTATTACTGTTGCTGACTTCTCCTTCTTTTGTTCTTGTACTGCTGTTTCCAGGTACACATTTGTACAATCTCGGCTTGAAGCAAAAATAAAATATTAATCAGGCTTTGTTCCTGTTGAATTCCTCCTGTTTAGATTTGTGGTTGAATATAATTTTCTTTTCTTTGTATAAAAATGTAGTTGATTGATTAAATTAGTAACGATGTCACATATGTATAACTTCTTCATCTAATAATGTTAGTTTAAATTAATCAAAGAATAATTAATCTGTTTTGATATTATGGTGTGTCAATCTCACGTTTTAGTATTATTGAATAATAGAATATAGAATGAAAGCAGTTTTTCTTTGTACAAACTCGGTCGCAATTTTCCATTCGCATTAGCCGTAAACTAATAATTAATAAGTTACGTTTTTAGCATGTAATTAATTAAGAGATTTTCTTTTATTTTAGAGACGAACTTAATAAGAAAATATAGTCACTGTAGGTTTATCCTTTTAAATAAAAATGAGACGAGCCTCGACAAACAAAAATGCACAAGCTGCGGGGCCCTCTAAATGTATATATTAAAATACTTAGAATTCGGGACATGCCGTTTAGCGAATTTTACGGCCTTCCCAAAATAACAATACGCTAGTTGCTTTAGGCGCACCTTTAATAATTTAACCTTCTTAAACACGGGTGCACATTGATGTGACCCAAATCCAAATCTCAATAGAGTCAAAATGTGTCGACGACCACGGGTACATTGATTGTAACGTGGTTCGGGATATATTTTCACAATGTTGCAATTCCTTGTAGAAAATAATAATAACAATTATGAAAGCGGTAAAAAGTTAAAATTTGCACATAAGTTCATATTTGTATAAAATCAGATAATCAAGCCGAATATAACAGTTGAGCGACCGTGCTAGAACCACGGAATTCGGAAATGCCTAACACCTTCTCCCGGGTTAACAGAATTCCTTATCCGGATTTCTGGTACGCAGACTGTAATATGGAGTCATTCTTTTCCTCGATTCGGGATTAAAATTGGTGACTTGGGACACCCTAAAACTCCTAAGTGGCGACTCTGAAATAAACAAACCAATCCCGTTTTGATTGTCCTTTAATTGGAAAAAACTCCCTTGCACCCTCGCGGGTGCGGAAAAAGGAGGTGTGACATTAATTAGAAAATAGAAGAAAAAAGAGCAAAAATATAAAGAAAATCGGAATTGGGCCTCTTCTTCAATTTCAAACCACAAGCCCCCAAAAAAATTGTCCAACCTTCCCCATGACCCGGTCCATTTCAAACCGGGTCGACCCGGTCCATAACCCCAATGACCCAACACCCCCTATTTTGCATTTCAAAAAAACAAAACAAGACAAAAAACCCTAAAAATCCTAAAGAGATCCGCCCCCCCCCTTTCTATCCATCTTCTCCAAGCTCCCTCACGCCCCATCCATGGCTGCCCTTGCATCGTCTTCTTCGACACATACACATACACGCACAGCCCCTCTATCGACCACCCTATCTCCATCGTCATCCTCAAGCAGCCATCGTCGTCCTCAAGCAGCCATCGTCGTCCTCAAGCTGCTTCACCACTGACAGAGCAACCAAACGACCCTACTGTTCATCGACGACGAACAACTCGTCGACCTTCCCCAAACATGACCCAGCTGCTTCTGCCTTCTGCTTCATCTTCTCCGACCAACATCCATCGCTGCTGCGTCTTCTTCGAAACCCAGTCGTTATTGCTTCATCGTCGCCTTCATCTCCATCGCCATTTGAGTAGCTGCGTTCAAAACCAATTCCCATCGCCGCATCTTCAGCTTCACCTTTCAAAAAGGGTCGTCTTTCTCGTTCATGGCGTTGTTGTGAACGGACCAGCTTTCTCGTTGCTATGAACACGAACGGACCATGGCGTTGCTGTGATGGACAGAACAACTTTCTCGTTCATGGTCCGTTCACGGTCATCTTCGGTGTTGAGCTATTTTGGCACGACAATTCTTTCCGGGCAGATTTATTTTGTTCAAGTTTATCGTCGTTCCGCTCCGGTTAGTTGTTTAACCAATTCGTGTTTATCGTTTTCTTATTTTTCTTCAGTTTGTTTCATGTTTGTTTTATTGTTCTTGTTTATTTTTTTTAGGTAGAAATTGTTAGTTTAATGTTGTTAGATTCAAATTAAAGTTTAATTAATTATTTCTTCAGTTTGTTTCATGTGTTATGTATTTTTTTCAGAAATTGTTAACGTTGGTTAAATCGTTTGAATCCGTCATGTTTGTTGTTTAAAATAGATTGAATGCATGTTTATTCTTTGTTTGAAGTTCATCCAGTAATTTAATTTGAGTTTGTTTTGGTTTGTTGATTTAGTTTGAATCATGTATTGTGTTGGTTGTATTGTTGTCTCTTTGCTCATTCATTTTTGGTCTAAGTTAACCAGGATTGGTTCCCAATATGGTTAACTTATTCCCGTTAATTTGAAGTTGTACGATTCATTTGTGTTCATATGATTTGTTGTTGAATTTGTTTAAAAATTGGTCATATTGGCTATATTTTGGTTGAGATTGATTAGGTGAATTGGTTATAGCTGATGGATAATTTGGTAATTTGCAGTACGTTCAGGGGTAAAATGGTAATTGCAATAAGGTCGGAGGGGTATTTTCGTAATTGAACATTTTGAATAATTCTATATGTTAAGCATGAGGGACAAAATATAATGGGGTGGGGTTTGATATAATTGTTTAATATAATGGGGGACAAGACATAATGTAGTGGGGTGGAATATTGTAATTGTTTATGTTAGGCATGAGGGACAAGATGTAATGCGTTGGGTTGATATATTTGTTTAATGTAGTAGGGGACAAAACATTAGGTAGTGGGATAAAAAGGGGATGAGTGGAAAGATAGTGGGTTTGGTAGGAGAAAGTGGTGGTTTTAATAATTGATTAAAGGGTTTGGGATGAGAAATAAATAAGGGATTTTGATCAGATTTTTGAGAGAACATAGAATACAGAGAATAGAGGGGAAAGACCGAACAGAAGAGAGAAGAGATAAAAATTGGAGAAATTTCAAAACTAAAGGAGAGAACAAAAACTGAAAAAAAAATCTTCTACTTTCTTTCATTGTTTGAAATCAGCATTAATTGTTGTTGTTTCATCGAAGCTTGAAACTCTTTTTTGGGATTACTAGTCCACCGGTTTGCAAACTCTGTTCCTGGGTTGTTACTGTTGTTGGGCTGTTGTTGTTGTGCTGTATTGTTATTACTTCTGCTGATTCTCATCTTCATCTTCTTTTGTTTTCAATACCAGGTACACGACTGTAATACTAGCTATTGCAAGCTAATAATGTGGAAGCATGAATACATATGAAGAATGAAATTTTGAAGTTTTAATTTCATTTTTTTGTTCCTTTTATTGATTGTATTTAAGCTATTTCATGTATTACTGAATAATAATTGGAATATGAAAAAATAACATAATTTAGTCTTTAATGAATCGGTTTAGCAAAACGGGTTAATTCACTAGTTATGAAGGTTTCAAGATTATCAACAGTAGGTTAATCATGAACAAGTAGCTAAATTTAGCTAAGGCATGAATTTAAATTAAATTTCATTAATTAGGCATTAAGGCATGATTTGAGTTCAGGCAAGATTAGAAGAACGTTTAAGTCTAATAAACTTTCTAATAAGCTTTAGTAATTATGGTTAAATCTAGTTTCAAATGGTTGTGAATAATTAATCTCCATAGTTTTTTTTATAACAATGCTGAGTTTTAATCTAGCTGTATTTGATTCTTTTGAATATTAGTTGTCGAATTTTTATTTTATTTATAATTTCGAATTTTTTGAGTAAAATTCCTTTTCATCAATATTTGTTTGAATATTAGTTGTCGAATTTTTATTTTATTTATAATTTCGATTTTTTTGAGTAAAATTCTTTTTCATCAATATTTGTATTAATCTAGCAATTAGTATGTCATGATTTCTTAAATAAATAAAATAAAAACTCGTAATTAATTAGGATTTTCTTTCTTTATTTTAGAGACTAATTTTAATAGGAAAAATGTAGTCGCTTTAGGATTTGTCCATTTAAAATAAATGAGACGAGCCTCGCCAAATAAAACACACAGATTGCGGGGCCCTCACAAATGCATGCGTTAATTACTTAGAAAGTTGTTGAAATCAGGAGCCCGCCTGAAGAGAGGAAAGACGTTTTATTTTTAAAAGTTGTTGAAATCTCGCCAACCTAAAGAAAGGAATGACATTTTATTTTTAAAGTTGTTGTTGAAGTCAGGAGCCCGCCTGAAGAGAGGAATGACGTTTATTTTAAAAGTTGTTTGTTTGAAGTCAGGAGCCCGCATGAAGAGAGGAAAGGCGTTTTATTTTTAAAAGTTGTTGAATTCTCGCCAACCTAAAGAAAGGAATGACATTTTATTTTTAAAAGTTGTTGTTGAAGTCAGGAGCCCACCTGAAGAGAGGAATGACGTTTATTTTAAAAGTTGTTTGTTCGAAGTCAGGAGCCCGCCTGAAGAGAGGAATGGCGTTTATTTTAAAAGTTGTTTGTTTGAAGTCAGGAGCCCGCCTGAAGAGAGGAAAGACGTTTTATTTTTAAAAGTTGTTGAAATCTCGCCAACCTAAAGAAAGGAATGACATTTTATTTTTAAAGTTGTTGTTGAAGTCAGGAGCCCGCCTGAAGAGAGGAATGACGATTATTTTCAAAGTTGTTGTTGAAATCAGGAGCCCGCCTGAAGAGAGGAATGGCGTTTTATTTTTAAAAGTTGTTGAAATCAGGAGCCCGCCTGAAGAGAGGAAAGACGTTTTATTTTTAAAAGTTGTTGAAATCTCGCCAACCTAAAGAAAGGAATGACATTTTATTTTTAAAGTTGTTGTTGAAGTCAGGAGCCCGCCTGAAGAGAAGAATGACATTTATTTTAAAAGTTGTTTGTTTGAAGTCAGGAGCCCGCCTGAAGAGAGGAATGACGTTTATTTTAAAAGTTGTTTGTTTAAAGTCAGGAGCCCGCCTGAAGAGAGGAAAGACGTTTTATTTTTAAAAGTTGTTGAAATCTCGCCAACCTAAAGGAAGGAATGAAATTTTATTTTTAAAGTTGTTGTTGAAGTCAGGAGCCCGCCTGAAGAGAGGAATGACGATTATTTTCAAAGTTGTTGTTGAAATCAGGAGCCCGCCTGAAGAGAGGAATGGCGTTTTATTTTTAAAAGTTGTTGAAATCAGGAGCCCGCCTGAAGAGAGGAAAGACGTTTTATTTTTAAAAGTTGTTGAAATCAGGAGTCCGCCTGAAGAGAGGAAAGACGTTTTATTTTTAAAAGTTGTTGAAATCTCGCCAACCTAAAGAAAGGTATGGCATTTTATTTTTAAAGATGTTGTTGAAGTCAGGAGCCCGCCTGAAGAGAGGAATGACGTTTATTTTAAAAGTTGTTTGTTTGAAGTCAGGAGCCCGCCTGAAGAGAGGAATGACGTTTATTTTAAAAGTTGTTTATTTGAAGTCAGAAGCCCGCCTGAAGAGAGGAAAGACGTTTTATTTTTAAAAGTTGTTGAAATCTCGCCAACCTAAAGAAAGGAATGACATTTTATTTTTAAAGTTGTTGTTGAAGTTGGGAGCCCGCCCATAAGAACAGAGGAATACATTCTGTCTTTTCATTTCGAGTGTTGAAGTTGGGAGCCCACCCATAAGAACAGAGGAATACATTTCAGTCTTTACTTTTCAAGTGTTGAAGTTGGGAGCCCGCCCATACAACAGAGGAATATATTTCAAGATCAAGTCAGAAGACAGTAAAGCAGAAGGTTACAACAGGAATCCCAGCAGGAAACAATAAAAATCCCCAGCACCAGGAAGCAGAAGGTGGCAAAAAGAGGTCCCAACACAAATTCAAGCGCCTGAGTCAAAAGGAAAAAAAGACGCGTCTTGAAAGAAACGGCTTGTGAACATTAAACTATGCCCAGCATAACAAATCTGATGAAGAGAGCCGTATCCCCAGAGGAACCACCGAAAAGCTTAATGAAGAAAGCCGTATCCCCAGCGGACCGAACAAAATGATGCAAGCTGGTATTAAGAAAAGCAAAAGGCCAGTGTCATCCCCAAATTCACGGAAGAAAAGCACCGGAGGAAACACAAGCCGACAAGAAAGCAAGGCAACAAGAACAAGTTGCAGTCTAGCCTAACTTCTTGTTTTCTTTTTAAGCACGGTGTAACAAGGAGATCGGTAAGCAGTGGTAATAGCAGGCAACAACAGTAACCTTGCAGTCCCACGGTAGTCCCAGCTACCAAAACTTTCCGAACTAAATTGACCTGATTCCTGTTCAGCCCAGGATATGTAGGAAACCTCTGAAGCAAAGGTTCGGTCAAATCTTTTTCAAAAAATGCTTCACACAGAGTACTCGGATGGGCACATATCAGTCTTGAACTTCCGCAACTTTTGCTTGACAGGAGGGAATGCTGGATTGTAAGCACGTGATTTTTGCCCTATGAAAGAATTACTCCCAAAAAATTCAAAATAAAATGATTTTTCCTTGGTGTGCAATTTTTTGAATTTTTGTGGTATTTTTGTGTAATTATTTGTATATTTGTCTGCGCATGTTTATTTGTTAAATTAATAAAAAATACAAAAATATATCGCATTTTGCATGTAGGATTTAATTCTACAATTGTTAGTAATTAAGTTTGTTTTACAAAAATGAAAATTACAAAAATAGGCATCTTTCACATTTTTAGCATTTAATGTCCAATTGTACAATTTTATCGTTAATTGCTATTTAAATGTGCGATAATAGTTAGTGGGAATTATTTAGTATTTTTGATAAGTTAATTTAGTTTATAACTTAATTTAGAATTTTAGTTTTATTAATTAAAAAATAGAAGAAAAAAGAGCAAAAATATAAAGAAAATCGGAATTGGGCCTCTTCTTCAATTTCAAACCACAAGCCCAAAAAAAAAATGCCGAACCTTCCCCATGACCCGGTCCATTTCAAACCGGGTTGACCCGGTCCATAACCCCAAAGACCCAACACCCCCTATCTTGCATTTCAAAAAAACAAAACAAGACAAAAAACCCTAAAAAGCCTAAAGAGATCCGCCCCCCCCCTCTTTCTCTCCATCTTCTCCAAGCTCCCTCACGCCCCATCCATGGCTGCCCTTGCATCGTCTTCTTCGACACAAAAACACACACACACAACCCCTCTATCGACCACCTTATCTCCATCGTCGTCCTCAAGCAACCATCGTCGTCCTCAAGCTGCTTCTGCCATCGCCATTGCTTCTCCTGCTACATCCAGTCGTCGACGACGAACAGCTCGTCGACCTTCCCCAAACATGACCCAGCTGCTTCTGCCTTCTGCTTCATCTTCTCCGACCAACATCCATCGCTGCTGCGTCTTCTTCGAAACCCAGTCGTTATTGCTTCATCGTTGCCTTTATCTCCATCGCCTTTTGAGTAGCTGCGTTCAAAACCAATTCCCATCGCCGCATCTTCAGCTTCACCTTTCAAAAAGGGTCGTCTTTCTCATTCATGGCGTTGCTATGAACGGACCAGCTTTCTCGTTGCTATGAACACGAACGGACCATGGCGTTGCTGTGATGGACAGAACAACTTTCTCGTTCATGGTCCGTTCACGGTCGTCTTCGGCGTTGAGCTATGTTGGCACGACAATTCTTTCCGGGCAGATTTATTTTGTTCAAGTTTATCGTCGTTCCGCTTCGGTTAGTTGTTTAACCAATTCGTGTTTATCGTTTTCTTATTTTTCTTCAGTTTGTTTCATGTTTGTTTTATTGTTCTTGTTTATTTTTTTTAGGTAGAAATTGTTAGTTTAATGTTGTTAGATTCAAATTAAAGTTTAATTAATTATTTCTTCAGTTTGTTTCATGTGTTATGTATTTTTTTCCAGAAATTGTTAACGTCGGTTAAATTGTTTGAATCCGTCATGTTTGTTGTTTAAAATAGATTGAATGCATGTTTATTCTTTGTTTGAAGTTCATCCAGTAATTTAATTTGAGTTTGTTTTGGTTTGTTGATTTAGTTTGAATCATGTATTGTGTTGGTTGTATTGCTGTCTCTTTGCTCATTCATTTTTGGTCTAAGTTAACCAGGATTGGTTCCCAATATGATTAACTTATTCCCGTTAATTTGAAGCTGTACGATTCATCTGTGTTCATATGATTTGTTGTTGAATTTGTTTAAAAATTGGTCATATTGGCTATATTTTGGTTGAGATTAATTAGGTGAATTGGTTATAGCTGATGGGTAATTTGGTAATTTGCAGTACGTTCAGGGGTAAAATGGTAATTGCAATAAGGTCGGAGGGGTATTTTCGTAATTGAACATTTTGAATAATTCTTTATGTTAAGCATGGGGGACAAAATGTAATGGGGTGTGGGTGATATAATTGTTTAATATAATGGGGGACAAGACATAATGTAGTGGAGGAGAATATAGACATATACTTGTAAGCACGTGATTTTTGCCCTATATGAGAATTACTCCCAAAAAATCCAAAAATAAAATGATTTTTCTTTGGTGTGCAATTTTGTGATATTTTGAATAATTATTTGTATTTGTCTGTGCGTGTTTATTTGATAAATTAATAAAAAATACAAAAATATGTCGCATTTTGCATGAAGGATTTAATTCTATAGTTGTTAGTAATTAAATTTGTTTTACAAAAATTAAAAAATTACAAAAATAAGCATCGTTTGCATTTTTAGCATTTAATGTCCAAATATACAATTTTACGCTTAATTAATACTTAATTGTGCGTTAATTATTATTGGGAGTTAATTTGCGCTTTTATAACTTAATTTAATTCTTAATAATAGTTTAAGTATTTTTATAATTTAGTTTTAGAGAAATAAAAGAAGAAAAGAAAGCAAAAATATAAAGAAAGTCGGAATTAGGCCTCTTCTTCAATTTCAAGCCACAGGCCCAAAAATTGGCCCAATCTTCCCTACGACCCAGTCCATTTCGAACTGGGTCGACCCAGTCCATAACCCAAAAGACTCAAACCCCATTTGTCTTTCATTTTTACAAAACAAATACAAAACAAAAAAAAAATAAGAGAAGAAAACTCTAAAAATCTAAACCATCCGCCCCCCACCCCCCTCTCCTATCTTCTTCTTCTTCCTCAAGCTCACATCCCTTCCTCCCATGGCAGACCTTCCCCCCTCACACCCCTGCCCCCCTCACGTCAACACACACACAACACAACCACTCTCACCCCCACGACATCCCCTCGCTGCCATGGCTGCGTTTTTCAAGTTCGTCGAGCAACTTCTACGCCACCATTGTTGCCCGTAGTTGCTTCTCCTCCTGCTGTTGCGTTTTCTTCTTCTCCAACACTGCTGCTGCTGCGTTTTTCATCCTTCATGTTGCTGCTGTGTCGTCCAAACAAACCACCACAACTGCTGCCCGCCGCGTCCAGCCATGGACGAGCTTCATCGAGCTCGAACTCGAGCTCTCATGGCTGTCGTTGCATCTTCTCCGACACCGCTGCTGCTACTGTTTCGTGCTGCTGCTCCAGCAGTGTTGCTGCTGCTGCCTTCTGCTTGTGGCGGGCTGCCATTCTTCGTTTTAAACGATGCCAAACGACCACCTTCTTTGGTCGTCCGTTCGTAGTCGTCTTCGACGTCAAGTTATCTTGGTGCGAGATTCGTTCTTAGACAGATTTGTTTACAATCAAAGTTCGTCGTTGATTCATCTCCGGTTAGTTGTTTTTGAGTTTTATTTTTTTCCATATTTTTGTTTGATATTGTCCGGATCCAAAATCGTTAAAGAATTCAATTCTTGTTTTGTTCGTTGTTCATCGTTGAAATTATTTTTCTAGTTTGTTCATGTTCATGTGCTTTGTTAAAATTAATTTTCAGATTTCAAAATAGAAGTTTAATTAGTTGTTTTCATGTTTATTTCATGTTTGTATTATTGTTTAAGTAAGTATTTGTTAGTTTGATGTTTGTTAGATTCAAATTGAAATTTAATCAACTATTTCTTCAATTTGTTTCATGTGTTTATGTATTGTTAGAAATTGTTAATATTGTTAAGTTCAAGTTTAAGTTCATAATTGTTTCTTCGTCGATCTTGTTATTTGTTTAAAGAATTTAGTTGTATTAAAGGAATATATTGTTTTAATCGTTTAATCCGTCATGTTTGTTGTCTTAAAATAGATTCATTCATGTTCATACTTTGTTTGGATGATCTTGAATCCGAATTTTGTATAGTTTGATTTCTTGTTTACCATTTATGATTATTGCTTGAATTGTTCTCATAATCTTATTTAAAGTTTAATATAAGAATTGTTTGTTGTAATGTTGTTAGAGTTGATTTTAAGTTCAATATGATTGAATTTAGAAATCTTCATACTTTGTTTGTTGTTGTTGTTGAATCCGAAAATAGGATTGTTTGTTGCTAAAATATTGTTCAATCAAATTTTAGTTGTTCTTGGTTGTTCAATTTGTGTTCATGTGATTTGTTGTTGAAATGTTGTTAAAATCATGTTCATGTGATATTGTTGTTATGATGTTCATCCGTGTTCATATTGTTGTTTGAACATTGTTAGAAATTGATCATATTGTCTATATTTTGGTTAAGTTTGATTAATTGATGTGTTATAGCTGATGGGTAGTTTGGTAAATTTGTAATACGTTCAGGGGTAGTTTGGTAATTTCAGTAAGGTCGGAAGGGGTAGTTTAGGAATTGTACATTTTGTAATTGTTTATTTGAAGCATGGGGGACAAAATGAAATGGGGTGGGTTGTGATATGATTATTTAATATAAAGGGGGGACAAGATTTAATTTAAAGGGGAATCTTGCATTATTTTAAATAAAGCATGGGAGACAAAATTAAATGGGGTGGTGTGATATGTTATTTAATGTAATGGGAATGAGTGAGAAGATAATGGGTTTGGTAGAGAAAATGGGTTGATTTTAATTAATGGAAAGATTTTATGAGAGGGGTTAGAAGAAGTCTTGAAATCAGAATAAAAAGGGAGGGGAGGAGAAATACACAGACAGAAAAAAACGGGAGAGAGAAACAAATCAGAAAATAAGAGAGAGAAAAGGGCTGAACATTTAAGAGATAGAAAATTCCGAAAAATATTTAAGCTTTCAAATATAAAAAAAAAACTAAAAAAAAAATATTCTGTTTTCTTTTGTTGTTTGAAATTAGAATTAATTGTTGTTTCATAAAAGCTGAAAGCTTTTGTTTTTTTTTTTGGATTACTACTCCACCGGTTTGTTACTGGGTTGTTACTGTTGATGGGCTATTGTTGCTGTGTTGTACTGATTTTACTGCTGTTGCTGATTCTCATATTCATTTTCTTTTGCTTCCAATATCAGGTACACAACTGAAAAGCTGTTTATTGTAATCCAAAATATGAAGCGTGAATACATATGAATAATGAAAATTTGAAGTTTTAATTTCGTTTTTATTTCTTTGTTCCTTTTGTTGATTGTATTTAAGCTATTTCATGAATTACTAAATAATAACTGGAATAAGAAAATAATATCATAAGTTAGTCTATAATAAATCAGTTCGGCAAAATAGGTTAATTCACTAGTTATGAAGGCTTCAAGATTATAGGTTGATCATGAACAAGTAGCTAAATTTAGCTAAGACACGAATTTAAATTAAACATCGTAAATTAGGCATTAAGGCATGACTTGAGCTTAAGCAAGATTAAGAGAACGTTTAAGTCTAATAAACTTTCTAATAAGCTTTAGTAATTATGGTTAAATCTAGTTTCAAATGATTGTGAATAATTAATCTCAATAATTTTTTTTAAAAAAAATAACAATGCTGAGTTTTAATCTAGCTATATTTGTTTATTTTGAATATTAGTTGTTGAATTTTTATTTTATTTATAATTTCGAAATTAAGAGTGAAATTCCTTTTTCATCAATATTTGTATTAATCAAGCAATTAACATGTCATGTCTTCTTAAAATAATAAAAAGCTAGTAATAAATTAGGATTTTCTTTCTTTATTTTAGAGACTCATTTTTATAGAAAAATGTAGTCGTTTTAAGATTTGTCCAAATAAATGAGATGAGCCTCGCTTAGTGAAATGTATAGATTGCAGGGCCCTCAATAAATGTACATTTAATCGCTTAGAATTACGGAGGAGCCGTTTTAGCAAATTTCACGGCCCTACCCAAAATAATGATACGCTAGACTCTTTAGGCGCGATTTAATTAATTTTACCTTCTTAAACTCGGATGCGCATTTCATGCGACCCAAATCTAAATCCTAAAACATTGAATAAAAATGTGTTCCGGATTGCGGGTGCATTTCATGTGACGTAATCCAAAGACATGTTTTAAACGATGTTCACATTTTTTTAAAAAAAATAATAATAATAATAAAGTGGTAAAGAGTTAAAATTGGCACATCGGTTCATAATTGTATTAAAATCAGATAAATAAGCCAAATATGACAATTGAGCGACCGTGTTAGAACCACGGAACTCGGGAATGCCTAACACCTTCTCCCGGGTTAACAGAATTCCTTATCCGGATTTCTGGTTCGCGGACTGTAATATGGAGTCATTCTTTTCCTCGATTCGGGATTAAACTGGTGACTTGGGACACCCTAAATCTCCCAAGTGGCGACTCTGAAATAAATAAACAAATCCCGTTTCGACTGTCCTTTAATTGGAAAAAACTCCTTGTACCCTCGCGAGGGCGGAAAAAGGAGGTGTGACAGCTCTGGCGACTCCGCTGGGGACTAGCCCAGAACCAGTGGTTCAGGGTTAGAAATTCGAGCTCATATAAATTGTTATATTTGGTTTTATCTGATTTTTACATGTTTGAGCCTAATGTGCTAAATGCTGCTTTTACCGCTTTGATATTACGTGAACTGTGTATAAACTGTGCCGAAACCCATCTCCTCTCTGAGTCTTCTAAATCATGAAGAAGGGTGTACTTCGTACGACTTCTTTTCTGTATAGTGTCAAATCCCAATTTAGAACGAGGTTTCGGACAAGTTGCTAAGCCGGTGAAGCTTCTGTATTCCCGGTACGCTACCCCCTCGGCTCGAGCTGTCCGCTCGGGTAAGCCAGGTCTAGAACAAACACCCAGGTTCTGAACCTAGTATAACAAAGCCACATGCCGGATCCCTAGTAGGAACGTTTGTTTGCATCACGTGCATCTGACTTTGGAGGCTCAACACAGGGGTTGGGTCTGTCTAGGACAGGTGCACCAAAAATTAAAATGACCATCCTGATGCATCTTACTTGTTACTACTTGCGCATTAATTTGATTCGGACTTGTGTGTTGACTGACTTGTGAATATCAGGAATAATATTTTGAAATTGAAAAAAAAGAAATAGCGGTTAGGGAATTGATTGTTTATTTTGAAAAGAAAACAAATGCCCAAATACTGTCAAAACTCTGCCGAAATTTTGAGAAAATGAAAAAAAATGTCTTATTAGTTTGTTTTATTAAAAGCTAAGAAAAGAAAAAAAAGAGTCGTTGTTCTGTTGTGTTTTTCAAAAAAAAAATAGAAAAAATATATAGTTTGTCTTGCCATGAAAATGAAAATGAAAAGAGTCTTATTTTCAAAATGGTTTTTTTTATTATTTATTTGCTTATGAAAATGCAAAAAATAAAATAAAAAAAAAAGTCTTTCATTATTTGTCGCAAATATATATATAAATCTGAAAAGTTTTTTTATTTCCAAAAAATATATATATCTTTATTTGTTGCAAAGAGTATTTGTCTTGCCAAGAAAATTCAAAGTAAAATTCCAAAAAAGATATGTCTTGCAAAAAATAATATAAATATCTTTATTTTCCATTGTTGATAAAACAAAAATAATAAAAATGTTTTAAAAAAAAAAATCCGAAAATATTTCGATACTTCTTTCAAAATTGAAAAGAAAATTCAAAATTCAAAAAATATTTTTTAGAAGCATTTCTTATATCAAAAGTAAAATTCCAAAAATATTTTTTTCTTTAGAATAAGAAAAAAAAACAAATGGAAATTCAAAAAAAAAAAAACTTCCTTTTACTTTTGAAATTCTCAAAGTTCAAATCAAAAGAAAAGGAATTTTTACAAGTCTTTCTTTCAAAAAGAAATCAATCAAAAAAAATATATATATATACTTCCTTTCTTCTTTTGAAGCAGTTCTTTCACAGTTCCAATTAAAAAAAAATAATATATTAGTTCATTTACTTATTCGCGAGGCTCGAACTACGCGGGTTTGATTCTCACCGGATGTGAGATACGTAGGCAACCCTCATCGGGTCCAACTTCACCTTTTGCTAAAATAGCCAAAAATCAAAAATTTTAATCTTGTCATGAATAAGTCGGGTGGTGTCCAACCTTCCCTTTTGCTAAAATAGCCAAAAAAAAAACATGTCAAAATTTTAATTTTGTCATAGAGAAGTCGGGTGACGCTGTTTTATGAAAGACATAGCCGAATGTTCCCGAAAGGGACGCCGGGAGGCTGACTTTGCATAAACAGCCACCTTTGGGTCATTTTTAAGATTTTGACCAGTTGACCCACACAGCCTTAAAAATCTTCGTCCCCGAGGCGTTGAAAGGCCGTGTTTGCAATATTGACTTTTCTAATTCGAAAAATGATAAAAAGAGTCATAAATAAGTCGGGTGATGCTGTTTTGTCAAAAATAGCCGAATGTTCCCGAGAGGGACGCCGGAAGGCTGACTTTGCATAAACAGCCACTTTTTTTGGGTCCTGTTTAGGATTTTGGTCTAGTTGACCCACACAGCCCTATAAATCTTCGTCCCCGAGGCGCTGAAGGGCCGTGTTTGCAACATCAGGTTTTCAGTATAATTTGAAAAGAAAAAAAAAGAGTCAGCGGTCAGGTGAATACCGTTTGGATTTTTTTTAGTCAAAATAACCCGAGCCAACTTCGGCCGCGTCTTGAACCGTTCTTGCCGAAATAACCTTAGAGTATCTGTCAGTTGTCGAAAGGTTATTTTCGTAAAAGAATGGACAAGTGTGTAAAGTGTCATAAAATAATCCTCCCCGGCCTCAAATTCATGTGAGATTTAGAAGGGGCACATTTGCAAAAATAGCCGTTTGGTTGCATTTATCAAACGGGGAAAGGAAGCTGGCCTTTTTTGTTTTGAGGTTATAAATCTTTTGGCTATAATATATGGGTTGTTTGATTTTTGAGTTTGTTGGTCATCTTTCAACCTTTGAAACCCAGTTTATTTTATTATGAAAATTGATAAAAAAATGTGTCTTATTGTTGTTACCTTTCATTTGGTCCGAACTACGCTCGGTCTGATTCATGCGGGGTCATGATACGTAGGCAATCTCCATAAGATTCGACCACCACTAAAATAAAAAAAAATATAATAATAAATAAATAAAAGAGAGTGTGGAAGATTTTCAGGGGGGCGCAATTGTCTAACTGCTTAGGTACATTGTATCTCTGATACATGATTGTCTGTCCAATGCCCTAACACTAACGTGATGGCTTCCCTTTGATGTGTCCATATATAGAAAGTGGTTGGTTGTGGTAACTCCTCCTTGCAAAGCAAAATCAAAGGACAATGGCTCAGAACCGCAGAACCGAGTGGATCGGTACTGATGACCGACAACAATTGGTCGAACAGAACAACAGGTTGGTAGAAGAAGTGAAAATGCTGAGACAGTATGTGGCAGACATGTATCATGCATGGATAACAGGAAAAGCACCACCCCCTCCACCGCCAAGCCTCTTGAACTCGGTCATTTCCCAAGCACCCAACACCATAATGGAAGATTCTCCATACTCTCCATCCCAACCCATTTATGGCAGCTTTCCCAGCTATCCGAGTAGCTCCATCACTCTTCAATGTTTCTCCGCTCCCCAACACCACTTCTTTCCTCGTGACCTCAAAAGCCATACCTCACTTCCCAGGTACCCGACTCCACTAAATGCTTACCCACCCATACAAGCCTACCAAAAGCCATCTGGATCAGGTTTCCGGCCCTGTCAACATGCAAGAATGAAGAGGTTGCTGAAACGAGAAAAGGCTCTCACCCCTATCGGGGTATCTTATGCCAGTCTGTTTGAAAGGCTAAGGCATGCTGGCTCGATTGAACCACTCCCCGCATGTACTCCAAATCCACTTGCAAGGAGCTTTGATCCGGCAGCGCGATGCGCCTACCACTCCAATGTCATAGGGCACAACATTGAGAGCTGTCATAGTTGGAGAAGGGAAGTAGAGAAAATGATCCGAGAAGGGCGGGTTGTGATTAATAACAGTGACATGGAGCACTCGAACCCCCTCGAGAACTTGCCGACGGAGGTTGATGAGATTGAAGCTGGTAATGGTCTCGGCAGTATTGATGCAAAGCTTAGTGGCTAAAATGCCAATTTTGATAAAGTGGGAGGACGTTTCGTTCCTTGGTCAGCAAGAGAGAAGCTTGTGGTGGCTCATTTTGTTGTCATTTCTGTTGTTCGGATTATTAGGGTTATAAGTCGGATGTTGTCTTGTCCAGTTTGTTTTAGGATTTTGTTCTGGATTGTTTTGTTTGTTTTGTTATTTAAACCATTTCACCGGTAGTCTAATACAAAATCCGGTCTTTTATTATTTCTAGTCATCTTTTTGTTTAGTCCTTTTATCATTTTTGTTCAATGCCGATTCTAGGGACATGACATGCGCACCCAGTTTGGGCCTAGTCTTAAAAGTTAATCATAAAACCCTGAGAAGGTGATCAAAGCATTTAAAGGAAATAAGAACGGTTTGAGATTATTTGGAGCCCGAGTCATGTGGAACTGGGGCAAACACAAAGAAAACCGTTAAATAAAGATTCGCCTAAATTGGCATGAGGGTCGTTCATAATAAAAGAGAATGAGAGTGTCTCCCAACGGTGCTTTAGAAGTGACAAATGAACAAACATATGTTTAACATAATTGTCAAGCCCAGCACCGTCAGAAGAGACTATAAATCTATTGTTTGTTGTGTTGTTTGCATTTGGCATGTTTTGAAGACTGGAATGACGAAGGCATTTTGTTCTGCTACCTAAACACTTTATCCTTCGTTACCCCTTTTTGAGCCTTACTTGTTTTTCTTTCATACCCCTCGTTCGGAATCAGTAAAAACGACTAGAAAACGCGAGCATGGCATGAAAACATAAAAAAAAAAAAACGAAAAAGAAAAGAAAAGAAAAATGGTAACAAAAAAAAAAGTCAAATGAAAAAAGAGGAATTGGGAAATACGTTTGACCTGATTCCTCAAAGAGGATACGTAGGCGCTTCACGGCTCGGTCATAGTTTTGAAAAAATATAAATCAATCAAGTAAAATATCCCCAAGCAAGAAACTGGGGCAAAAGTTGCGTTTGTGGTAAATAAATCTAGTTCCGAAAGTTGTAACTAATAACCCAGAATTAATGCATTTTTGAGCCTTTAATACCCTTTTTTTCTAGCCCTATCCAAAACCCACATTACGATCCAAAGAAAGACCTTCTGACCAGTCTTCAAAAGATGTCAAGTCAGACAAATGAGAGTCTTACCGGCGAACATAACATTCTGTTCCACAGCAGAAAGGACTCTAATCTCCAGCAGAGAGAGTCATACCGGCAACACTCCAAATCCCCAGCTGGAAAGTGATACAAATGAGAGAGTCATATCGGTGAAAACCTTCACAGGCACCATAAGGCGATAAAAGCTGAGAGAAGAACAAAAAATGAGAGAGACTTGATAGTGAAAACTCTTTGGGCACTACAAGTCGAATAAGATTAAGAATCCAATGGGGAATCGCCAATTGAAGATCTTGAAAGATGATTGACGGTAGAGGATAGGCCACATACGCATGTCATGGCCATTAGAGTGGGTATCTGAGTTTGATAGACGGTAGAGGATAGGCCACATACGCATGTCATGGCCATTAGAGTCGGTATCTGAGTTTGATAGGTTTTTATTTATAGTTTCTTTTGTAAAAGAGTCATCATTTCCTTTGTCTTTTGTTTTGTATCTTTTATCTTTCTCCTTTCATAAAAAATTTTCCCCAATAGAGTCTGTCCGATCAGAACAAGTATGAAATGACTTCAAAATATGTCATCAGCTTCCCAATTATACAAAATGAGATCTGACTAGTGCATCCAAATGGTGTAGTCAGCGAGGAACAAGCGCGAGGCCAGTGTCAAGAAAATATCCCCAGCAAAAGGGAATTGACAAAAGGATTGACGAGTGTCAAAAGGGATATCCTTGCCAAAACCAAAGTTATAAACCTCAAGGCCAAAGCCAGTGGGCAAATCAAGGAGAGCAATGAGCATGATTTGGGAAATTCATACTAGGACTAAAAGGTCGGGGAAATGCCAGCTTCCGAGTTATGTCACAAAAGAAGACGGATATCCCCAGCAGGAAGGGATTATCCCCAGCACATAATATCATCCCCAACAAGCTGTGGAACGCAGAGCAAGGAAGGAGAAATCCCAGTAGGGGTATCACAACCAACCACCATGTTTTAAACTAACAAATTTTGTTTGATTTGAAACAGGTAAAGGAAATGGCATTGATGCCAGAAATGCATGCCGCAAGGGATATTATCAAACTGGGGCAAAAAATTTTCCTTCCGCTTAGAAAATTTTCTGGAAGTCAGGTACCCATGCGGGAAAGAATAGAGATAATGCCAGTCTCAAGGGAAGTGGTCTTAGAACCAGTGTTGCCCCCAACATAATAAGTTCTATGGAGGAAGTTGTTCCCCAGCAAAGGGATGAAACTTGAGCTCAGTGAAGCACTAGTTCTGAAAGAATCAGAATCCCCCAACAGTGTTATCCTCGACAGCGTTATCCCCAGCTGATAACATTTTACCCCCCCAACAGGTAAGTAAATAATTCCCCAACAGTGTTATCCCCAGCAAGTATTCGAGGTAAGACATTTTCAAGTCTTAAGGATATTTTGGGTTCATCCGCCCTCGAATAGGATATTTTGGGTTCATCCGCCCTCGAATAGGATATTTTGGGTTCATCCGCCCTCGAATAGGATATTGTGGGTTCATCCGCCCTCGAATAGGATATTTTGGGTTCATCCGCCCTCGAATAGGATATTGTGGGTTCATCCGCCCTCGAATAGGATATTTTGGGTTCATCCGCCCTCGAATAGGATATTTTGGGTTCATCCACCCTCAAATAGGATATTTGGGTTCATCCGCCCTCGAATAGGATATTTTGGGTTCATCCGCCCTCGAATAGGATATTTTGGGTTCATCCGCCCTCGAATAGGATATTTTGGGTTCATCCGCCCTCGAACAGGATATTTTGGGTTCATCCGCCCTCGAACAGGATATTTTGGGTTCATCCGCCCTCGAACAGGATATTTTGGGTTCATCCGCCCTCGAACAGGATATTTTGGGTTCATCCGCCCTCGAACAGGATATTTTGGGTTCATCCGCCCTCGAACAGGATATTTTGGGTTCATCCGCCCTCGAACAGGATATTTTGGGTTCATCCGCCCTCGAACAGGATATTTTGGGTTCATCCGCCCTCGAACAGGATATTTTGGGTTCATCCGCCCTCGAACAGGATATTTTGGGTTCATCCGCCCTCGAATAGGATATTTTGGGTTCATCCGCCCTCGAATAGGATATTTTGGGTTCATCCGCCCTCGAATAGGATATTTTGGGTTCATCCGCCCTCGAATAGGATATTTTGGGTTCATCCGCCCTCGAACAGGATATTTTGGGTTCATCCGCCCTCGAATAGGATATTTTGGGTTCATCCGCCCTCGAACAGGATATTTTGGGTTCATCCGCCCTCGAATAGGATATTTTGGGTTCATCCGCCCTCGAACAGGATATTTTGGGTTCATCCGCCCTCGAATAGGATATTTTGGGTTCATCCGCCCTCGAACAGGATATTTTGGGTTCATCCGCCCTCGAATAGGATATTTTGGGTTCATCCGCCCTCGAATAGGATATTTTGGGTTCATCCGCCCTCGAATAGGATATTTTGGGTTCATCCGCCCTCGAATAGGATTTTATTTTCAAAGTTGTTGTTGAAGCCAGGCGCCCACCTGAATAACGAAAGGAATACTTTTCTTGTCTGTCCATTGCATATTTTAGGCGCCCACCTGTATAACAAGGGAATACATTCCACGCCTTTGCCAATAGGAGACGCACTTCCTAAGTCTAGTTCTGCCAATAGGAGACGCACTTCCTAAGTTAGTTTCACCCATAGGAGACGCATTTCCTCCTAAGTTTAGTTTTACCCATAGGAGACGCATTTCCTCCTAAGTTTAGTTTACCCATAGGAGACGCATTTCCTCCTAAGTTTAGTTTACCCATAGGAGACGCATTTCCTCCTAAATTTACTTTTACCCATAGGAGACGCATTTCCTCCTAAGTTTAGTTTACCCATAGGAGACGCATTTCCTCCTAAGTTTAGTTTACCCATAGGAGACGCATTTCCTCCTAAATTTACTTTTACCCACAGGAGACGCATTTCCTCCTAAGTTTAGTTTTACCCACAGGAGACGCATTTCCTCCTAAGTTTAGTTTTACCCATAGGAGACGCATTTCCTCCTAAGTTTAGTTTACCCATAGGAGACGCATTTCCTCCTAAGTTTAGTTTACCCATAGGAGACATATTTCCTCCTAAATTTACTTTTACCCATAGGAGACGCATTTCCTCCTAAGTTTAGTTTACCCATAGGAGACGCATTTCCTCATAAGTTAGCATTGAAGTTGGGAGCCCGCCCATATAATAGAGGCATACATTTCTGTCCTTTTACTTTCAGTTCTAGGTCGCCCACCAGTAAAATGCGGGAATACATTTCAGTTCTAGGTCGCCCACCAGTACAATGCGGGAATACATTTCAGTTCTAGGTCGCCCACCAGTAAAATGCGGGAATACATTTCAGTTCTAGGTCGCCCACCAGTAGAATGCGGGAATACATTTCAGTTCTAGGTCGCCCACCAGTAAAATGCGGGAATACATTTCAGTTCTAGGTCGCCCACCAGTAAAATGCGGGAATACATTTCAGTTCTAGGTCGCCCACCAGTAGAATGCGGGAATACATTTCAGTTCTAGGTCGCCCACCAGTAAAATGCGGGAATACATTTCAGTTCTAGGTCGCCCACCAGTAAAATGCGGGAATACATTTCAGTTCTAGGTCGCCCACCAGTAAAATGCGGGAATACATTTCAGTTCTAGGTCGCCCACCAGTAAAATGCGGGAATACTTTCTGTTCTAGGTCGCCCACCAGTAAAATGCGGGAATACATTTAAGTTCTAGGTCGCCCACCAGTATAATGCGGGAATACTTTCTGTTCTAGGTCGCCCACCAGTAAAATGCGGGAATACATTTCAGTTCTAGGTCGCCCACCAGTAAAATGCGGGAATACATTTCAGTTCTAGGTCGCCCACCAGTAGAATGCGGGAATACATTTCAGTTCTAGGTCGCCCACCAGTAAAATGCGGGAATACATTTCAGTTCTAGGTCGCCCACCAGTAAAATGCGGGAATACTTTCTGTTCTAGGTCGCCCACCAGTAAAATGCGGGAATACATTTCAGTTCTAGGTCGCCCACCAGTAAAATGCGGGAATACATTTCAGTTCTAGGTCGCCCACCAGTAAAATGCGGGAATACATTTCAGTTCTAGGTCGCCCACCAGTAAAATGCGGGAATACATTTCAGTTCTAGGTCGCCCACCAGTAGAATGCGGGAATACATTTCAGTTCTAGGTCGCCCACCAGTAAAATGCGGGAATACTTTTAAGTTCTAGGTCACCCACCAGTAAAATGCGGGAATACATTTCAGTTCTAGGTCGCCCACCAGTAAAATGCGGGAATACTTTCTGTTCTAGGTCGCCCACCAGTAAAATGCGGGAATACATTTCAGTTCTAGGTCGCCCACCAGTAGAATGCGGGAATACATTTCAGTTCTAGGTCGCCCACCAGTAAAATGCGGGAATACATTTCAGTTCTAGGTCGCCCACCAGTAGAATGCGGGAATACATTTCAGTTCTAGGTCGCCCACCAGTAAAATGCGGGAATACATTTCAGTTCTAGGTCGCCCACCAGTAAAATGCGGGAATACATTTCAGTTCTAGGTCGCCCACCAGTAAAATGCGGGAATACATTTCAGTTCTAGGTCGCCCACCAGTAAAATGCGGGAATACATTTCAGTTCTAGGTCGCCCACCAGTAGAATGCGGGAATACATTTCAGTTCTAGGTCGCCCACCAGTAGAATGCGGGAATACATTTCAGTTCTAGGTCGCCCACCAGTAGAATGCGGGAATACATTTCAGTTCTAGGTCGCCCACCAGTAAAATGCGGGAATACATTTCAGTTCTAGGTCGCCCACCAGTAAAATGCGGGAATACTTTCTGTTCTAGGTCGCCCACCAGTAAAATGCGGGAATACATTTCAGTTCTAGGTCGCCCACCAGTAAAATGCGGGAATACTTTCTGTTCTAGGTCGCCCACCAGTAAAATGCGGGAATACATTTCAGTTCTAGGTCGCCCACCAGTAAAATGCGGGAATACATTTCAGTTCTAGGTCGCCCACCAGTAGAATGCGGGAATACTTTTAAGTTCTAGGTCGCCCACCAGTATAATGCGGGAATACATTTCAGTTCTAGGTCGCCCACCAGTAAAATGCGGGAATACTTTCTGTTCTAGGTCGCCCACCAGTAAAATGCGGGAATACATTTCAGTTCTAGGTCGCCCACCAGTAAAATGTGGGAATACATTTCAGTTCTAGGTCGTCCACCAGTATAATGCGGGCATACATTTCATAATTTTGCATTGAAGCAACCTTTTTAGTCTTGTATTACAGATTTTGGAATCAGTAACCCCACCAGAAGGCGGAAGGTTACAACAGGAATCCCCAGCAGTAAACAATAAAATCCCCAGCACCGGGAAGCAGAAGGTTGCAACAAGAGGTCCCAGCACAAACTCAAGTCCATGTGTCAAAAGGAAGAATAGCATCGGAAGAAAAGCACCGGAGGAAACACAAGCCGACAAGAAAGCAAGGCAACAAGAACAAATTTTAGTCTAGCCTAGCTTCTTGTTTTCTTTTAAGCACGGTGTAACAAGCAAATCGGTAAGCAGTGATAACAGCATGCAACAGCAGTAACATCGCAGTCCCACGGTAGTCCCAGCTACCAAAAACTTCCCGAACTACATTGACCTGATTCCTGTTTAGCCCAGGATATGTAGGAAACCTTTGAAGCAAAGGTTCGGTCAAATCTTTTTCAAAAAATGCTTCACTCGGAGTACTCGGATGGGCAAAAATCGCTCGCTTTATCTTTGCACGAAAACCCTTCGTGTATCCGGGTAAAGAAGGGCAGCTGTAAGCACGTGATTTTTGCCCTATATGAGAATTACTCCCAAAAAATCCAAAAATAAAATGATTTTTCTTTGGTGTGCAATTTTGTGATATTTTGAATAATTATTTGTATTTGTCTGTGCGTGTTTATTTGATAAATTAATAAAAAATACAAAAATATGTCGCATTTTGCATGAAGGATTTAATTCTATAGTTGTTAGTAATTAAATTTGTTTTACAAAAATTAAAAAATTACAAAAATAAGCATCGTTTGCATTTTTAGCATTTAATGTCCAAATATACAATTTTACGCTTAATTAATACTTAATTGTGCGTTAATTGTTATTGGGAGTTAATTTGCGCTTTTATAACTTAATTTAATTCTTAATAATAGTTTAAGTATTTTTATAATTTAGTTTTAGAGAAATAAAAGAAGAAAAGAAAGCAAAAATATAAAGAAAGTCGGAATTAGGCCTCTTCTTCAATTTCAAGCTACAGGCCCAAAAATTGGCCCAATCTTCCCTACGACCCAGTCCATTTCGAACTGGGTCAACCCAGTCCATAACCCAAAAGACTCAAACCCCATTTGTCTTTCATTTTTACAAAACAAAAACAAAACAAAAAAAAATAAGAGAAGAAAACCCTAAAAATCTAAACCATCCGCCCCCCCCCCTCTCCTATCTTCTTCTTCTTCCTCAAGCTCACATCCCTTCCTCCCATGGCAGACCTTCCCCCCTCACACCCCTGCCCCCCTCACGTCAACACACACACAACACAACCACTCTCACCCCCACGACATCCCCTCGCTGCCATGGCTGCGTTTTTCAAGTTCGTCGAGCAACTTCTACGCCACCATTGTTGCCCGTAGTTGCTTCTCCTCCTGCTGTTGCGTTTTCTTCTTCTCCAACACTGCTGCTGCTGCGTTTTTCATCCTTCATGTTGCTGCTGTGTCGTCCAAACAAACCACTACAACTGCTGCCCGCCGCATCCAGCCATGGACGAGCATCATCGAGCTCGAACTCGAGCTCCCATGGTTGTCGTTGCATCTTCTCCGACACCGCTGCTGCTACTGTTTCGTGCTGCTGCTCCAGCAGTGTTGCTGCTGCTGCCTTCTGCTTGTGGCGGGCTGCCATTCTTCGTTTTAAACGATGCCAAACGACCACCTTCTTTGGTCGTCCGTTCGTAGTCGTCTTCGACGTCAAGTTATCTTGGTGCGAGATTCGTTCTTAGACAGATTTGTTTACAATCAAAGTTCGTCATTGATTCATCTCCGGTTAGTTGTTTTTGAGTTTTATTTTTTTCCATATTTTTGTTTGATATTGTCCGGATCCAAAATCGTTAAAGAATTCAATTCTTGTTTTGTTCGTTGTTCATCGTTGAAATTATTTTTCTAGTTTGTTCATGTTCATGTGCTTTGTTAAAATTAATTTTCAGATTTCAAAATAGAAGTTTAATTAGTTGTTTTCATGTTTATTTCATGTTTGTATTATTGTTTAAGTAAGTATTTGTTAGTTTGATGTTTGTTAGATTCAAATTGAAATTTAATCAACTATTTCTTCAATTTGTTTCATGTGTTTATGTATTGTTAGAAATTGTTAATATTGTTAAGTTCAAGTTTAAGTTCATAATTGTTTCTTCGTCGATCTTTTTATTTGTTTAAAGAATTTAGTTGTATTAAAGGAATATATTGTTTTAATCGTTTAATCCGTCATGTTTGTTGTCTTAAAATAGATTCATTCATGTTCATACTTTGTTTGGATGATCTTGAATCCGAATTTTGTATAGTTTGATTTCTTGTTTACCATTTATGATTATTGCTTGAATTGTTCTCATAATCTTATTTAAAGTTTAATATAAGAATTGTTTGTTGTAATGTTGTTAGAGTTGATTTTAAGTTCAATATGATTGAATTTAGAAATCTTCATACTTTGTTTGTTGTTGTTGTTGAATCCGAAAATAGGATTGTTTGTTGCTAAAATATTGTTCAATCAAATTTTAGTTGTTCTTGGTTGTTCAATTTGTGTTCATGTGATTTGTTGTTGAAATGTTGTTAAAATCATGTTCATGTGATATTGTTGTTATGATGTTCATCCGTGTTCATATTGTTGTTTGAACATTGTTAGAAATTGATCATATTGTCTATATTTTGGTTAAGTTTGATTAATTGATGTGTTATAGCTGATGGGTAGTTTGGTAAATTTGTAATACGTTCAGGGGTAGTTTGGTAATTTCAGTAAGGTCGGAAGGGGTAGTTTAGGAATTGTACATTTTGTAATTGTTTATTTGAAGCATGGGGGACAAAATGAAATGGGGTGGGTTGTGATATGATTATTTAATATAAAGGGGGGACAAGATTTAATTTAAAGGGGAATCTTGCATTATTTTAAATAAAGCATGGGGGACAAAATGAAATGGGGTGGTGTGATATGTTATTTAATGTAATGGGAATGAGTGAGAAGATAATGGGTTTGGTAGAGAAAATGGGTTGATTTTAATTAATGGAAAGATTTTATGAGAGGGGTTAGAAGAAGTCTTGAAATCAGAATAAAAAGGGAGGGGAGGAGAAATACACAGACAGAAAAAAACGGGAGAGAGAAACAAATCAGAAAATAAGAGAGAGAAAAGGGCTGAACATTTAAGAGATAGAAAATTCCGAAAAATATTTAAGCTTTCAAATATAAAAAAAAACAAAAAAAATATTCTGTTTTCTTTTGTTGTTTGAAATCAGAATTAATTGTTGTTTCATAAAAGCTGGAAGCTTTTGTTTTTTTTGGATTACTACTCCACCGGTCTGTTACTGGGTTGTTACTGTTGCTGGGCTATTGTTGCTGTGTTGTACTGATTTTACTGCTGTTGCTGATTCTCATATTCATTTTCTTTTGCTTCCAATATCAGGTACACAACTGAAAAGCTGTTTATTGTAATCCGAAATATGAAGCGTGAATACATATGAATAATGAAAATTTGAAGTTTTAATTTCGTTTTTATTTCTTTGTTCCTTTTGTTGATTGTATTTAAGCTATTTCATGAATTACTAAATAATAACTGGAATAAGAAAATAATATCATAAGTTAGTCTGTAATAAATCAGTTCGGCAAAATAGGTTAATTCACTAGTTATGAAGGCTTCAAGATTATAGGTTGATCATGAACAAGTAGCTAAATTTAGCTAAGACACGAATTTAAATTAAACATCGTAAATTAGGCATTAAGGCATGACTTGAGCTTAAGCAAGATTAAGAGAACGTTTAAGTCTAATAAACTTTCTAATAAGCTTTAGTAATTATGGTTAAATCTAGTTTCAAATGATTGTGAATAATTAATCTCAATAATTTTTTTTTAAAAAAAATAACAATGCTGAGTTTTAATCTAGCTATATTTGTTTATTTTGAATATTAGTTGTTGAATTTTTATTTTATTTATAATTTCGAAATTAAGAGTGAAATTCCTTTTTCATCAATATTTGTATTAATCAAGCAATTAACATGTCATGTCTTCTTAAAATAATAAAAAGCTAGTAATAAATTAGGATTTTCTTTCTTTATTTTAGAGACTCATTTTTATAGAAAAATGTAGTCGTTTTAAGATTTGTCCAAATAAATGAGATGAGCCTCGCTTAGTGAAATGTATAGATTGCGGGGCCCTCAATAAATGTACATTTAATCGCTTAGAATTAGGGAGGAGCCGTTTTAGCAAATTTCACGGCCCTACCCAAAATAATGATACGCTAGACTCTTTAGGCGCGATTTAATTAATTTTACCTTCTTAAACTCGGATGCGCATTTCATGCGACCCAAATCTAAATCCTAAAACATTGAATAAAAATGTGTTCCGGATTGCGGGTGCATTTCATGTGACGTAATCCAAAGACATGTTTTAAACGATGTTCACAATTTTTTTTAAAAATAATAATAATAATAATAATAAAGTGGTAAAGAGTTAAAATTGGCATATCGGTTCATAATTGTATTAAAATCAGATAAATAAGCCAAATATGACAATTGAGCGACCGTGTTAGAACTACGGAACTCGGGAATGCCTAACACCTTCTCCCGGGTTAACAGAATTCCTTATCCGGATTTCTGGTTCGCGGACTGTAATATGGAGTCATTCTTTTCCTCGATTCGGGATTAAACTGGTGACTTGGGACACCCTAAATCTCCCAAGTGGCGACTCTGAAATAAATAAACAAATCCCGTTTCGACTGTCCTTTAATTGGAAAAAACTCCTTCGCCCTTCGCGGGGTCGGAAAAAGGAGGTGTGACATTAGGCATGGGGGACAAGATGTAATGGGTTGGGTTGATATATTTGTTTAATGTAGTGGGGGACAAAACATTAGGTAGTGGGATTAAAAGGGGATGAGTGGGAAGATAGTGGGTTTGGTAGAAAAAAGTGGTAGTTTTAATAATTGATTAAAGGGTTTGGGATGAGAAATAAATAAGGGATTTTGATCAGATTTTTGAGAGAACATAGAATACAGAGAATAGAGGGGAAAGACAGAACAGAAGAGAGAAGAGATAAAAATTGGAGAAATTTTAAAACTAAAGGAGAGAACAAAAACTGAAAAAAAAATCTTCTACTTTCTTTCATTGTTTGAAATCAGCATTAATTGTTGTTGTTTAATCGAAGCTTGAAGCTTTTTTTTGGGATTACTACTCCACCGGTTTGCAAACTGTATTCCTGGGTTGTTACTGTTGCTGGGCTGTTGTGTTGTGCTGTGTTGTTATTACTTCTGCTGATTCTCATCTTCATCTTCTTTTGTTTCCAATACCAGGTACACGACTGTAATACTAGTTATTGCAAGCTAATAATGTGGAAGCATGAATACATATGAAGAATAAAATTTTGAAGTTTTAATTTCGTTTTTCTTGTTCCTTTTATTGATTGTATTTACGCTATTTCATGTATTACTGAATAATAATTGGAATAAGAAAAAATAACATAATTTAGTCTTTAATGAATCGGTTTGGCAAAACGGGTTAATTCACTAGTTATGAAGGTTTCAAGATTATCAACAGTAGGTTAATCATGAACAAGTAACTAAATTTAGCTAAGACATGAATTTAAATTAAATTTCGTAAATTAGGCATTAAGGCATGATTTGAGTTCATGCAAGATTAGAAGAACGTTTAAGTCTAATAAACTTTCTAATAAGCTTTAGTAATTATGGTTAAATCTAGTTTCAAATGGTTGTGAATAATTAATCTCCATAGTTTTTTTTATAACAATGCTGAGTTTTAATCTAGCTGTATTTGATTCTTTTGAATATTAGTTGTCGAATTTTTATTTTATTTATAATTTCGAATTTTTTGAGTAAAATTCCTTTTCATCAATATTTTTTTGAATATTAGTTGTCGAATTTTTATTTTATTTATAATTTCGAATTTTTTGAGTAAAATTCCTTTTCATCAATATTTGTATTAATATAGCAATTAGTATGTCATGCTTTCTTAAATAAATAAAATAAAAACTCGTAATTAATTAGGATTTTCTTTCTTTATTTTAGAGACTAATTTTAATAGGAAAAATGTAGTCGCTTTAGGATTTGTCCATTTAAAATAAATGAGACGAGTCTCGCCAAATAAAACACACAGTTTGCGGGGCCCTCACAAATGCATGCGTTAATTACTTAGAATTCGGGATCGGCCGCTTAGCAAACTCCACGGCCTTATCCAAAATAATAAATACGCTAATTGCTTTAGGCGCGCATTTTAATAATTTTACCTTCTTAAACTCGGGTGTGCATTTCATGCGACCCAAATCCAAATCCCAAAACATTGAATAAAAATGTGTTCCGGATTGCGGGTGCATTTCATGTGACGCAATCCAAAGACATGTTTTTAAACGATGTTCACATTTTTTTGAAATATAATAATAAAAGCGGCTAAGGGATAAAATTTGCACATAAGTTTATAATATGTATTATATCAGATAATCAAGCCGAATATAATAGTTGAGCGACCGTGCTAGAACCACGAAACTCGGGAATGCCTAACACCTTCTCCCGGGTTAACAGAATTCCTTATCCAGATTTCTGGTTCGCAGACTGTAATACAGAGTCATTCTTTTCCTCGATTCGAGATTAAATTGGTGACTTGGGACACCCTAAATCTCCCAAGTGGCGACTCTGAAATAAATAAACAAATCCCGTTTCGATTGTCCTTTAATTGGAAAAAACTCCTTCGCCCCTCTCGGAAAAAGGAGGTGTGACACCCGTGGTTGGAGTTAATTTCGAAAAATTCAGAAGTGATTCGGATAAAAAATTCTAATTTCGGAAGCTTTAAGTTGGAAGAATTAATTAAGATTTGACTTTTGCGTAAATGACCTCAGAATCGAGATTTAAAGGTTCCAATAGGTTTGTATGAGGATTTTGGACTTGAGCGTATGTTCGGGTTTAGGATCAGGGTCGCCCGGGAGCATTTTAGCGCTTATTATGTAAGGTTGGCATTAAAGGTTCAAGAATTTCATAAGTTTGGTTTGAAGTGGATTTTGATGTTATCGATGTCTGTAGGAGGTTTCAAGTCTTGAAATAGTTTTGTTACGTCATTTATGACTCGTGTGCGAAATTTGAAGTCATTCCGGATTGATTTGATACGTTTCAGCACAAGATGTAGAAATTGAAAATTTATAAGTTTGATTCGCGGCGCGATTCATGATTTTGATATTGTTTGACATGGTTTAAGGCTTCGACTAAGTTTGTATTGTATTTTGGGACGTGTCGGAATATTTGGTTAAGGTCCCAGGGGCCTCGGGTGGATTTTGGATGGTTAACGGATCGATTTTTAGACTAAAGGAAAAGCTGAAAAATCTTTGTTGCTGGTGCGATCACTTATGCAGAAGCCTGGTCGCAGAAGCGAGGAAGTGGATCGCAGAAGCGACTAGAGGTGATCTGGGCAGAGGTCGCAGGTGGGAAGCAATTCCCGCACCTGCTGATCGCAGATGCCGTGCTTGGAGCGCAGAAGCGAACATGGGCTGTTGGGCATGACTTCGCTGAAGCGTGCATTTAGCCGCAGAAGCGGCCAAGCTGACCGCAAAAGTGGAAGGTCATCTGGACAGAGGTGTTCTTTTAAAAGCAGGATTTTGCTCATTTTCATTTCATTTTTTTCCATGGGAGCCGACCTTGGAGCAATTTTGGAGTGCCATCTTCATCATCTATTATGGGGTAAGTGATTTCTTCTCATTGTAAATTAAATACATGAATTATACATGGATTGGAACATTGAAATTAGTAGGAATTTGGAATTTGGTAGAAAACCTAGAATTTGGTATTTTTAGATTTTGACCACAAAATTTGACATAAAATTGGGAATAAATTATATATTTGAGTTCATAATGTTATGGATAATGTTTATCTTCGAAATTTTTGAAAATTCGGGCACGTGGGCCCGAGGATTGATTTTATTGATTTTTCGAGCAAAGTTGGGATGTTATGAATTGATTTATTATGAGTTTTAAAGTATATTTTTATTGGTTTGCACATTATTTGACTAATTTTGGAGTGACGGGCACCGGTTTGAAGGGTTAGAGTGGCGTTAGAGCCGGTCATGAAATTTCAGAGCGAGGTAAGTCTCTTGTCTAACTCTGTGAGGGGAAAACTACCCCTAGCCGATGTATTTTATATTAACTACTTTTTTGGGGGGCTACGTACGCACTCCGTATGTAGTTAGATTCATGTTATATTCAGGTAGGATTAGGTTTCCGCCATTGCACCATTTGAATTGTCCTTTGCCTATTAAATTCTTTTACTTTATGTTACACTTGAGACTAGACTTCCGTAGAGGGGTAGACTTGCTATTGTAGAGATTTGACGAACTTCATGATTAGTTGCAGAATAATTGTACTCCTCTTACGTATATCTCCCGCGCTTTGTGCTTTCATTGAAAATCCTTAAAAATTCATAACTCACACGTTTATTCGTGAGTGAGGTCAAGGACCCGTTAAAAGCTTTTTAATCTAATGGGATCGGGTCATTCGTCTCGGAAGAATTATGTACCATACTCTCATGGGAGCGAGGCGTTCGCCTCAGTAGTATAATAGATGAATCTATGGTTCGTGCCATTCGACCCTCGACAATGCACACAGTTATGATGGGATCGGGCCGTAGGCATCGACATTTCTGTAAAATACTCCTATGGAATTGTGCGTAAAATTTGCCAAGAAGCCAGTGTATCTGGGAATCTTTCCTGATTTGGATCATGACGATCTATCTGGCGAGGTCCATTATATATATACTCCGGTTGAGGAAGTAACTACTAATCGAGAATTTGAGTTTATTGTTGAGAGGAGGATTGTACCACGTATTTATACTTGTTTATCTTCATCTATTTACTCTGCCCCATATCTGTTTACTTCTTATTGTATATGTTTTATTGGACCACTAATAAGTGTCGATGTCGACCCCTCGTCATTACTTCTATCGGGTAGGCTAGATACTTACTGAGTACGCGTTGATTTACGAACTCATGCTGCACTTGCTGCACTTATCGTGCAGGTATGTATATATGTTTCTAGTGGTCCTCTGGGTGTAGGGGCGCAACTATTGTGGGGATTTTACGGTGAGTTGCTCTTCCTTATTACGATCTGCAGCATATAGAGTCTCCATCAAAGTTATTTAAAATTTTCGTCTAGCTTGTATTTCAGATGAATGTTGTATTATTATTGTACTCTTTGATAGATACTCATATACTTGTGACACCGGATTTTGGAGGTTCCTATTGGATGTTTAGTATGGTAGTTCACGTAATTATTATCATTTCACCCTATAAATCTTACTTCATACTATTTAATTAATGGAAATTATGATTTCAGAAGTAATAAAATTGAGTAAATAAGTTGATTAATCACCATTGGCTTGTCTAATGGCGGCATTTGGCGCCATCACGACCTTTAGTGAATTTTGGGACGTGATACTTAGAATACTCGGTACAAAATTCAATCTGAGTCCATCTGCTACAACTTTGTAGGTTTATACAACATTTTTGTAGTTGTACTTGTACACTCTCACAAGCTACCTGGACGATTAATTAACTTAAGTTGTAGTTCGTGAGTAATTAAGAAACTAGACTAAGCCCATCCCAACACTTAAAACAACATAATTTAAAGAGAGAATTCTAGAACTTTCTGTATTGTTGATTTCTACCATGCCGAATTAAAAAGTTTAACTCAAAGGGCTTGAGTTCAAGAAAGCTTGGATTATGTATCCAGAGTGGTTGATAGAAGAATGAAGAATGAGTTGTTGAGGAACAGTATCAGCCAAGAATAATGATCAAAAATATCTATTGGGCCTACATTTGCTGCATTTGCAATAGGGACAGACCATAAATAATACGAAACGTGGTCAATAACACTAGTCAATTTTGTTTGTCTCCATCTCTAACAGTTGTTATTAAGCACCCATGAGCAGTGTGTATCTAGTTCTTGGGATATTAGTTCACGTGAACCTATGTTTTTTTCTTTAAATCATATATAATAATATTATATTTCTTCAAAATTAATTAAATATATGCACACATATCTATGTTCAAAGACTCCTATGATGGATGCACCTCAGCAATTGAAATTAACGGTTCAAAACTCATTCCGGATGATCTTGTTTTCAACGTAGAGTATAGATATATATGTTAAAACCAGGAAAAAAAAACATTAAAAATATATAATTTCAAAAGTTTAAGGGGTTCAGGGTAGGAGACTAAGCTAGCGTTTGGCCATAGATTCCAAATTTGTTTTGAAAAATCTGATTTGGGTGAAGTTTGGTTTGAAGATGAAAATGTGTTTGGACATACGTTTTCAAAACATATTTTTCAACTTTATTTTGGAAAAACATGTATATAATTCCCAAATTTTTGAATTTTGGCCCAAAATCAGCAATTGGAGTGATTTTGGGATTTGGGATTTTGCCAAAATTCCAAATCAAGAGGTTGTGCGTTCGAGTTTTCCCAAGAGCAAGGTGAGAAGTTCTTGGAGGGAAGGATATCGGGGGTCTATTTGGAAACAGCCTCTCTACCCCATGGTAGGGGTAAGGTCTGCGTATACAGTACTCTCCCAGACCCCACTAAGTGAGATTATACTGGGTTATTGTTGGATTTTGCCAAAATGTGGGCAAAATTTATGGCCAAACGGGGCCTAAAGTTAAAACCGTCAACTATGAATTTTAAATTTATTTTTTTATAACAGTACACTCATCCTCTTGAAATCTTGACTCCGTTTCTGCCTATGCTCACGAGAGTAGGAAGCCTAGCATAGGAATAGGAGCAGGCCTATAGGGAAGAGATGAGTGGGTTTGGAATTAGGAGGAAAAATAATTTGGCAAACATCATGTTGTCCATAACTCTTTGTGCTAACAAATATTATAACAATCATATTAATATGCTGAAATCTCGGAATGGCCAAGGATTTCTTTTGACTTTCTCCGCCTCAGAAATCATGGCACACATACACATAAATATAAATATATCGTTGCTATTTTGCTGTAATTGTATACCTTAAAATATACTATGTCAGGTGGCTGCTTAAAAGAATGACACGTTGAATTCAAGGCGAGGAATAAATAGAATCGAATGCAATTATCTCATTTGTTACCGGAAGGAATGACACTCATAAAGACATAAAGAAACAATAAATACCCTCCGTCTGGTAGCATTTAATGAAAAATATTCCACATTATTTAGTACACTGCCCATGACAAAAGGATATGACATTCATGTCTGCCATTACACATTCTTCAATGACCCTCGTAATTGGCATTGAAGAGGGCCTTGATCCTAGATCCTTAGGGCCATCTCCAAGGCTGCACCAAATTTTGCACAAAATCCAAATTTGGTGTAAAATTTGGTGTTTTTTTGCTCCAATGGAACACCAAATCTTGCACCATTATAGTGCATGAATAGTGTTGCACCAAATTTGGTACAACACTATTCATCACACCAAATTTGATTTATTATTATTTTATTCATCCTTCGCCGAAAAATTTCAAAAAATTACTATATATAAGTAAAATATTAATTTTAAATATATAAAATCTATATTGAACATCCTTTGTCGGAAGTTTTTTTTTACTTCTTTTAAATTTAAACACTCTTGAAAACGTTTCTGGTTTCACCACTGTTTGCCGGTGAGTATAAGTTACAATTATTAGGTAATAATCTAATAATAAAAGTATACCATTGTTTTGTACTCAATGAATTTTATACCACGAAAAAAGGGACATAACTCATAAGCATTATTTAGTGCTTGTGATTTATTTGGTGCATCATATTAAAATAAGATATGCAATGTATAATTTAAAATATGTGTTTGATTTTAATTAAATAAATTTATATTTTCTATTTTAACCTTATGAATGCTGATAAAACTTTTGGCTGAAGGGAAACTTTACCGTTTTACTTGTCTTATCAGTATAATTAATCCTTGAATTATTATCTATCTTCTACCATTGAAAGCTGCATAAAATTATATCAAAACTCCAATATAACATTTTACTACTAGTACTTTAAAAATAAGTAAACGAGCCCTAGGCTTCCAAATTTTACTGGTTACATAAGTCTTTAGATGGTCGTTTGGTACAAAAAATAAGGATAATAATCTATGAATAAAATTTAAGATTGTATTTGTTTCATGGTTGGTTATGGATATTAGCCAATTCCAGGTTTACACTAAAATAGTAAAATTATCTATCCCATATAAAAAGTAGGATAAGTATATCCCATGGAATTTGGTTGAAAGTTTTAGATTTTTATGTGATTTAATAGAATATATGGTTTTGTTATGTTTAAACAAGTTTGATATTTGTTGTTTTATGTTCTATTGATATAATATTTGTGATATTGGATGTTGTATACTAGTTGTTTGATTTGGCAGGGGGTGTGGCTTAAAATAGAGGAGAATTTTGCTGTATTTTACCAAAATTTACGACTGATTTTCGACCAAAGTGGTTGGGAATTGGACCTGAAAATTCCCAGATTTGAGGCTGAAGTGGTCGGAATTATTAATATTTTTTTAATTTCTTAATTTTCGATTGATTCGGTATGAAATTTTAAATAAAATAAAAAATAATTAAATTACCGACCAAATCGATCGAAAAATTTAATATCTAATTAATTTATATTAATAAATTTGTGACTGAATCGGTCCCAAATGTACCGACCAAAGTGGTAACAGGCTTTAATTGCATTCGGTCAATTAAATAATTCATGTTTGCGACCGATTCCATCACAAATATTTTGCGACCATCATCTTTCCGACCTTGAAATCTGTTGAAAATCTGTCGGAAATAAGAGATTTCCGACTGAATTCGTGATAGGAAATTTGGCAATTTCTAGTAGTGATAGCAGCAAATAAATATCAGAATAAATAAAACTGTTATAGAGAAGTTTGGCTATACACACGTTAGCTTTGGTATTATTAATCTCTTGTTTGAGTATTTCTTAACCTTTGTATAACTAATACTTGTATTACTTATACATTATATTTAGTATTATTCTTATACATGGTAAACTATGACATTGGCAGTACCATAATTTTTAATACATGGATAAGCATGTTTAAAGATATGACTGTCCTAAAGCTTTTAAGAAAGTATACCAAATTAAAGAATATGGAGAGTACTTTTGTAAACAAATAATTCTTAAAAAAATATGTTATGCGTATTATTTTTAATACACTAAACCAAACAGCCGATAAGAAATTATTCCACCATAATTAATTGTAGTATTAATAATCCCAACATTACTAGTACATCCTATTCAATAATTCTTATACCCCTACCAAACTCCCCTTATTGTAAACTAGATCCAAACGCTTAAAACTAGGGCTGTTCATTCGGATCGGATATCCGAAATCCAAACCGATCCATTCAATTTTGAATTTCGGATTTCGAATTATGTTTATTAAAATTTCGGATTTCGGATCGGATTTCGTATTGGTATATTTTAATCCAATTCGAAATCCGAAATTATTAGGACATGTATAAATACTACACTTTAATTTACATCAACCTCCAAGTTATTACCTTTACAATTGTTAGATTTAGCTATATTGACACCATAGTACTCTCATAATTGCATAAACATGAATTTTTCTTAATGTATTGCCTCTTTTACAAAGAAAATATACATATTAGTTTAACTTTGAGGCATAATAATCCGATCCGATATCCGATCCGATCCAAACTTTAAAATCCGATCCGATCTGATATAATTCGGATCAGATTCGGATTGCATTTTCTATAATCCGAAATTCGAAATTCGAATCCGAAATATGCTAAATCCGATCTAATCTGATCCGTGCACAGCCCTACTTAAAACAATAAATTTTAAAGAACAGAATTCTAAGACTTCTTTTTAGTTGATTTCTACCATGCCCAATAAAAATGTTTTAACTTTAAGGAGTTGAGCACAAGAAAGCTTGGATATGCATCCTCTTAGTGGTAGATAGACTAATGAAGAGTGAGTTATTGAGGACAGTAGCAGCCAAGAATTATGATCACATATATTGGGCCTATTCCATGCAGGGGCTGATCCACCTCCCGACCTACAGGTTCACGTAAATCCAATAAATTTTATTCAAACAGTATAAATATGTTTGAAATTTTTTACTAAATATTTATAAATGTTTAGATGTGAACCTAATTACGATTGAAAATTTACTCGAGGTCGTTGCATGAACTCGTAAGCGTTAAATTCTGCATCCGTCTCTGATTTCACGTGCATATTTGCTACTTTTGCAATAGGGACAAACCATAAACAAAACAAAACGTGATCAATAACATTCGTACGGATACCACACATTTGTTTCAGTCTTCATCAATATCATAACAGTCATGTTATCAAGCAACAAACTTCAGATCATTATCATGTATGTGCTCGAAATTATCCTTTTGTTGAAGAAAAGAAATGAAGTGAAAGGAAAATAAAATAAAATAAAAGGAAAAAAGGTCCATGTGTAGGGAAGCCTAGCATAGAAATAGGAGCATGCCTATAGAGAATTGAGATGAATGGGTTGGGAGTTGGGAGGAAAAATAGTAGTAAAAAAAATATAAATTTGTATATTTTTTCTATGTATGTATATATATTTTGTATCTTATATATAAAAATTATACAAATTTTATGCACTTTTTCGGCTACCAAATATAAATAGTTTTTAGTGCGGGTTCCCGGTGTATTATGCTCTTGCTATGTGCAGGGTTCGGAAAGGGTCGGACCACAAGGGTCTATTATACACAGTCTTACCCTGCATTTTTACAATTTGTTATTTTCACGACTCAAACCCGTAATTTGGCACCATAACTCTTGTGCTAAAAAATACTAATAACAATCATATTAGCACGCTGAAATTTCGGAATGGCTAAGGATTTCTTTTGACTTTCTCCGCTCCAGAAATCATGGCGCACACACATAACGTCAGTTCGGTGCCGAATACCCATACCTTAATATTTTAATTTGATGGGTTTAGTCTTTTATAATTTTATTATTGAACTCATTAAATAATTAACGCATAAAAAAATTATACTCAACCAAAGAAGTGCTATATATTCTGATGAGAAAATATTGAAAGAGGTTACATAACTTATAGTTGGGGGCTGGATCGAAGACGGATCCAGGATTTGAGCGCAGCGGTGCATCACTATTGACATAGATATGTAAGCTAGTAACGATAAAATCTGATGTGCTAAACTCCTCAAAACTTAATGATTTTTATTCAGTGATCGAAAGGATGTTCAAAAATATCATAAACTTAGTCTAATAACATCAAAATAAAGGTCTATTAAATAGTCCAAGCAGAGTCTCAGTCATGCCGTTGAATCGACACACATCTACTACTTTGTCGAAGTGATCCTTGAAGGCATAAGGATTTTTGGAGTTTTTTATTATTGTTTCTGGGAAAATTTTTATTGAGTACTTATTTTTATATAGGTCAAGAAAATAGTAATGCTTATAAACTACGAGTTAAGAAGGCGATTGGCTTCTTGCTAATGGAATATCTTATCCCCTTCTAATTTCGTTTAATCTTTTTATGTCTCGAACCCAGGTTATATAGAAATTGAGGAGACAAATGCGGAATGCTAAACCAACAACGCAATCCCTTCTTTTGAGTTGTGTACATATTATATATACACGATTTTTGTCGAGGCTAACAGGGTCCGATGACCCCTTTAGTCCCCATGTAGGTCCGCCTCTGGCTGGATTGCCTAACGTTTATCACAACCAAAGTTATAAAAAATAAAAAATAAAAAATAAAAAATAAAAAAACTGTCCTTGAGTCAGATAATTCTCCCTCTAGTCAAAAAGATGTTCAAACTCGGTGACATTTTGGCAAAAGGAATTAATGAGGTGCATGTAACAAGTCAGTATTTCTTTTCTAGAAGAATCAATACATCTAATTGAACTAATATTACAAATTTTATTGCTGATGGTATTTTATTATGCATTTTATGGTACTAATATATCGGCCCCTGTTGCTTTTTGAGTCGAGGGTCTCCTGGAAACAGCCTCTCTACACTTCGGGGTAGGGGTAAGGTCTGCGTACATATTACCCTCCCCAGACCCTATTTGTAGGATTATACTGGGTCGTTGTTGTTGTTGTTGTTTATAGCTGAACTATAACTTAAGTCTAATTGAACTATTATTACATATTTTGTAGCTGCAGGGAGTACAATTTTCAGACAATAATCTAATAATAAAAGTACCATTATTTTGTACTCAATGAATTTTAATTTATACCACCAAAAAAGGGACATAACTCATAAGCATTACTGGAGGAATATCTTCCTCGACAAAACCTTGTGTTTTGAAATAGATAAATTAGTTAGTGAATTAAGTCGAAGAATACAATAGAATGTTAGATACTCATAACTCTAAATCGTTTTTATTACATTAATAACATAAAAATCTGTTTTTCCTTTGTTCAAAGTTCATTATTTATTTTCTTTTTAGTTTAAATTATTTAGCATCATTACTTTTGGGTTTAATCCTTGTTTAGATAATTAGAATAGTCAGATCTAGTTAATAGTTGATACAAATCATCGTGGGTTCGACACTTTATTTATCACTTTATTACTTGACGATCGCGTATACTTACGAGTGCGTTTTGCCGCGACAGGCTCCAAGGCTCGCGGGTAATACTTGTGAAATACGTAAGGGATAATTTTGAACATTTCCAAACATAAGCTACCAAATTTAACATTTTCTCTTATATAAAATAACAAGATGATGTACCCGTGCATTTCACGGGCCCGCTCTTTTTTCTTTTAATATTTCTTGGTTTATTACTAAACATACATTTTATTTGCCTTTAGAGAAAGAAGAAAAGATATAGGCTTTTGTGTAACAACGAATAAAATCACTATTACGTGTGTTGTTGTTGTTGTTGTTGTGTTATGTGAATTTTCACAAATCGTATTACTATACTAATCACTTTGTAATACTTGTCGAAGTTTGACACCGTATGATATAAAAATTAAACAAAGCTTGAAGTACAATTTAGAGTATTTGTACGTAGGTTCTACTCTTTTTTATTTTAGAAAAGTTCTGCACCACCAAATTTAAAATTGATTATAAAAAATGATTAAAAAGTCAGTTGAAAAATAAGTTGTGATGTAATTTCTCATTGTTTAAATTGAACTATATATAATTTTACTCTTTTATTATTTTCAATTGTGTTAATGTATTACTTTATATTTTATGCTAACCAAATTTGAATAATAAAACATATTAATTTTATTCCCAAATAGTTGAGGAAAAGGTGTTTTTTGGTTCTTTAAAATAATAATCGTAATTTTTATTTATTAAGAATTTTTTAACAATAAATTTGTATTTTATTCTAGTTTAGTGACATATCTAAATAATTTATCAAAAATAAATTAATTTCTCGATCACTCTAAATACTAATCAAATTTACCTCAAATTGAAACATTATCGTTTTTTTTCTTCATTTGATTTGTTTGAGATACTATTTAGGGTGTAATACAACTCTCTTCATCATAATTCTTTGTTGAGCCTTTTCAAAAATAGTTAATTGTATATTTATGTATTTAAAATTTATATAATATTGAATTCTTATTGAACACGGAGGGAATAATGTTTTAGAGCGGAAATCCTTTTATTACAATTTGAACAAATTTTAATATTTTATTCTTAATTAGTTTTTTGCTAATTTTATAAAGTATTTCAATTGAAATTACAATTTAATCAAAACCTTGATAAAATGATATCAATTGATAACAATATAAGAACATCTTAAATATAAATCTACATAAATTATCGTCAATTCTTTTTTGTAAAATCTACTTTACCTGAAATAGTCAGTAAATGTAAAAAAAAATGAAAGGAGATAATATAATTGTTATATATTAATGTGTTACCATAGTATACTTTTAATTTAATGAATGTTTGAATTATAGATTATCAAGAAGATAATTTTTCTAGTTAAAAGTTCTTATTGAAAAAAATATTTTTGTAAACAGTGAAGGGGAGAAGTAATCTGTTTTCAAACAAATTGGAGAGTAACAATAATTAAGTAGGCGTTTGGACATCAATTCCAATTTTTTTTTTTATTTTTTTTCAAATTTGGAATTTCACTAAAATTTGAATTGAAGATGAAGTTGTGTTTGGTTATAATTTTTGCAACATATTTAGATGTCTGTTTTTTCAAAACCATAAAACATGATTTATACCCCACAACTTATAGAAAATATCAAAACCACCCCAATTTGATTATCCTATTTGAAATAAATAATCAAAATGCTATTGTTTAACTGTTATCATATTCTACTTTACTGCAATACACAGAAGATGCAAAATCAATATCACATTTTCTAATTCTACTAACACACAAAAAGGTGCAAAAGCAGGCATATCCACATATTCCTCATAAGTCATAACCATATAATCAATCTTCCAGTAGGTAGAGTTCAAGTATCAACTAG